>NC_091249.1:81921250-83263333 GCF_042477335.2 Ovis canadensis
GTGGCCACTGCTGAGTTTTCCAAATTTGCTGGCATATTGAGTGCAGCACTTTCACAGCATCATCCTTCAGGATTTGAAATAGCTCAACTGGAATTCCATCACCTCCACTAGCTTTGTTCATAGCGATGCTTTCTAAGGCCCACTTCACTTCACATTCCAGTATGTCTGGCTCTAGATGAGTGATCATACCATCATGATTATCTGGGTCGTGAAGATCTTTTTTGTGCAGTTCTTCTGTGTATTCTTACCACCTCTTCTTAATATCTTCTGCCTCTGTTAGGTCCATACCATTTCTGTCCTTTATCGAGCCCATCTTTGCATGAAATGTTCCCTTGGTATCTCTAGTTTTCTTGAAGAGATCTCTAGTCTTTCCCATTCTGTTATTTTCCTCTATTTCTTTGCATTGATCACTGAAGAAGGCTTTCTTATCTCTTCTTGCTAGTCTCTGGAACTCTGCATTCAGATGCTTATATCTTTCCTTTTCTCCTTTGCTTTTCACCTCTCTTCTTTTTCACAGCTATTTGTAAGGCCTCCCCAGACAGCCATTTTGCTTTTTTGCATTTCTTTTCCATGGGGATGGTCTTGATCCCTGTCTCCTGTACAATGTCATGAACCTCATTCCATAGTTCATCAGGCACTCTATCAGATCTAGGCCCTTAAATCTATTTCTCACTTCCACTGTATAATCATAAGGGAGCTGAGTGCCAAAGAATTGATGCTCAGAGGTTAAAGCATCTGCCTGCAATGTGGGAGACCCAGGTTCGATCCCTGGGTCGGGAAGATCCCTTGGAGAAGGAAATGGCAACCCACTCCAGTATTTTTGCCTGGAGAATCCCATGGACAGAGGCGCCTGGTAGGCTACAGTCCACAAGGTTGCAAAGAGTCGGACGTGACTGAGCGACTTCACTTCACTTTCACAATTGATGCTTTTAAACTGTGATGTTGGAGAAGACTCTTGAGAGTCCCTTGGACTGCAAGGAGATCCAACCAGTCCATCCTAAAGGAGATCAGTCCTGGGTGTTCATTGGAAGGACTGAAGTTGAAGCTGAAACTCCAATACTTTGACCACCTGATGGGAAGAGCTGACTTATTTGAAAAGACCCTGATACTGGGAAAGATTGAAGGCAGGAGAGAGAAGGGGATGACAGAGGATGAGATGGCTGGATGGCATCACTGACTTGATGGATGTGAGTCTGAGTGAACTGCAGGAGTTGGTGATGGACAGGGAGGCCTGGCGTGCTACAGTCCATAGGGTTGCACGGAGTCAGACACGACTCGAATGGCTGAACTGAACTAAGAATTTTAGCATTTATATTCATAATGTATTGGTTCATAATTTTCTTCTGATAATTTTGAAGTTTTGGTATCTGGTTAAAAATGAGCTGGAAAGTGTTCCATTCACTTCTAGTTTTGAAAGAAGTTGTGTTGGATTGGTATTATCGTTTCCTTAAGTGTTGATAGAATTCATCAGTGAAGCCATTTGGGCCTGGATTTTTTCTTTGTAGGAAGATATTTTAGTAACCCAATTAAATAATTTAATGTCTTTTCTTGACTTAGGTCTTTTCAGATTTTATATTTTTTCTTGAGTCAATTTGATAATTTCTGTCTGTGAATTTGTCCATTTCAGCTCAGTTGTCAAATCATTGACATAATATTTCTTTATAATATTTTAAATTTCTGTAGGGTTCAGGTTGTTTCCTTTTTCATTCCTAATTTTGATAGCCTATATATCTTTCCTCTTTTTTATTGGTCATTTTACTAAAATTTTGTCAATTCCACAGATTTTTTTGAAGAACTAACCATCTGTTTCACTGATTTTTCTCTATTTTGCTGAGGTTTTTTTTCTTTTAATTTCTGCTATAGTCTCTATTACTTCACTCAACTTACTTTGTGTTTAATTTGCTTTTATTTTTCTAATTTCTTAAGGTGAAAGCTTAGCTAATTGATTTTTTAAAGTTGTTTATTTAAAATCTTACTTCCTTTTTAATAGAAGCATTTAAAGCTATAAGTTTCCCTCTATGCACTGCTCTACCTGATTTCCAGTTAAAGATATTTTCTAATATGATTTCTTCTTTTCCCTATGATTGATTTAGAAGCATAATGTTTAATTTCCAAATATATGGATATGTTCCAGATTTCCTTCTGCTATTTATTTCTAATTAATTCTACTGTGGTCAAAGAACATTCTTTATATGGTTTCAATCCTTAAATTATGATTTCAATCTTTATTTTGTGACTTGTTCTATCACCGTGTATATGATCTGTTATATAGAATGTTTCATGTGTGCTTGAGAAGAATGTATATTCTACTGTTGTTAAGTGGAGCATTCTAGCTGTTTAATAGTATTCATGTATTCTATATGCTTTCTGGTTTGCTTCTTGTCATACCTATTAGTATTATCAATTATTGAGAGAGAAATACTGAAAATATTCAACTTTAGTTACTGAATGGTCTTTTTCTCCTTTAATTTTGTCAAATTTTGCTTCACATATTTTGGGGCTCTCGTTAGTTTCCAGTATATTTGTAATTGTATCTTTTTGATGAACTGGCACTTTTGTCATTATGAAATGTCCCTCTCTGTCTCTAGTGATATTTTTGGAATTAAAATTCATTTTAGTATAAACTCTCCAGCTTTCTGTTTGCTTGGTATACCTTTTGCCATCCTATTACATTTGAAGTATTTTAAGCCAAGTATTTCTCCTTTAAACAGAATATGCTTTTTAATCCCATCTGATTGTTCTGCCTATTAGCTAGAGTTTTTAGTCCAGTACAATTTAATTATTGATATTCTTAGAGTTGGGTTTGTCATTTTGGAATTTGTTTTTTATGTGCTTTTGTTATTTGGCTTCTCCTATACTACTTTTCTTTGGTTATACAAATATTTTTTAGTTTACCATTTTAACAACTCTGAGGTTTAGTGTGTTCTATAAGAGTATATATGTGCGTACACACATACATGCTCTTTGGATTACAGTATTCACCTTTAACCTATCACAGTCTTCTAGAGTCTTCCTATACTGACCTAATTCTGATAAAAAATATCACATTTCACTAGTAGAGCTCCATCTCCTCCTTCCTTTATGATATTACTACTATATATATATTAAGGCTATATATGTTATAAACCAAATGATAGAGTAATATATTTATTGCCTTAAACAAGCTTGTATTTTTCAAAGAAAATAAGAGAAGAGAAAAATTATGTAGTATTTTATATTTACCCACACATTTACTATTTCCCATGTTCTTCTTTCCTTCCCACAGGTACAAGTTATTGTCAAGCATCCTCTCCTTAGTATTTTTTGGAAGACATATCTGCTCACAACATCTTCTATCATTTCTGTTTATCTGCAAATATATTTCACCTTTATCTTTGAAGACTAGTTTAATTGGATGTAGAACTCATGGCTGACTTTTCTTTTTTATTTCATCACTTTGAGTATGTCATTCCACTACCCTTTTGTTTCTGAGAAGTCAGCCAGTAATTAAATTTTTGTTTTCTCTTTACATAATGAGTCATTTTTCTTTTGTAGCTGTCACAGTTTTCCCTTTGTTTTTGGATTTCAGGAGTTTGACTATAATAAACCTAGATGTACTTCTCTTTATTTTTATCCTCCTTGGAATTTGTTGAGATTCTTGGATCATCTGTTTTGTTTTCTCTTAAATCATATTTGGAAAAGTTTTAGCCATTATTTCTTCATGTATATTTTTCTACCCATTCACTTTGTCGTCTCCTTTGGGGACTCCCATTAACGCGTGTTGGGACCCTTATCGTTATCCTGTAAGTCTCTGATACTCTGTTCGTTTTTCTTCAGTACTTTTTATTTGTAATCTTTGGATTGGATCATTTCTGTTGATCCAGTCTAATCTTCAAACTCACAGATTCTTTCTTTGACATCTCAGTTCCACTATTGAGCTATCTAGTGAAATTTTAATTTTAATTGAAGTACATTTTAACTCTAGAATTTCACATTTTAATAACCTCTGTTTATTAAAGATTTCCTACTTGTTTGTTATCATATTTTCTTTAATTCTTTGAACATATTCTTAATAGCTTCTTTGTAGTGTTTCCTGCTAAATCCAGTATCTGAACCCATTTACAGTAAGTTTCTACTCACAGAAAATTGTCTTTTGATTTGCTAATTGGTCCAATAGACTCTTGTTCTCTTCTCTCATCTCTCATGCAAGGGTATCAATAATAATTGTCAAATAACATAAGATATTAATTTCAGTAGTTTGTTCCTTGACAGTTTATATAAGGCATAGTAGAAAGTGTTGTTTACTTATTTACTTAATGATGTAAATCTATCTGCCAGTAGTAATTTCCATCAGATTCCTTATAGTGTGCAGAACTTCACAATCTGTCTTTGGAGATGTAATTACATAAGAAATGAGACGAAATCATACTGAATTTCTGTGAACCTTAAATCCAATGACTAGTGTCATAAGAGGAGAGGATACAGAGAAGATGATGTAAAGATGGAGGCAGAGATTGGAGGGATGCATTTACGAGCCAAGAAATGCCAAGGATTGTTGAGAGCCATCAGTAGCTAGGAAGAGGTATTGAACAGATTTTCCTTCAGAGCTTCCAGAAGGAATCAGTCCTGATTTCAAAGTGCTAGTCTCCAGAACTGTGAAAGAATAAATATCTTGTTTTTAAGCCAGTTTATGATATTTTGTTACAACAGTCTTTGGAAACTAACATATTCTCTTTTCTTAGTAGAGGATTTGTAACAGGGAGTTCTGGGATTATTTCTTTTCTTTACTGCTAACATCCATTGATTAAGGCCTAGAGGAGAAATTCGGTTCACTAATTAATTTATTCATTGAACAAATATTTGCTGAACCCCCTAATATGTGCTACATTCTCTGGTGAAGCCCTACCCTACAGTGTGCCTGTGTTTAAGGTTGGATCTCTAAGGAAGTAATTAAGGTTTAATGAGGTCATAATGGTGGGGTCCTAAACTGATAGGATCAGTATCTTTATGACTCACCTCAAGAACACACTGAGAAAAGATCTTATGTGGACATAGTGGGATGACCATCTGCAAGGTAGGAAGAAAGCTCTCACCAGGAACCAACTCTAGTGGACCTTGATCTGGGACTTTCAGCCTCCATAACTGTGAGAAAATAAATGTCTGTTGTTTAAGCAACCCAGCTTGTGGTATTTTGTTAGCCGCAGCCCAAGCAGATTAATACAAACAGGAATCAAATATCCATGGTAATTAGTGGAACAAGGTATTTTTGTCCTTAAAAAATTATGAAATGAGTTTGATTAATTTATCTTTTAGAAATTTTAAATTATAGGTGCCACTACATGCTAATTCTTAGAACAAAGAGAATGAACCAAGTGCTGTTTATGGGGGAAAATAGACTTTTGGGGGTGGAGGCTTTCATTCAATGCAGAAAATTGAGTTAATTATTTTCCACAGATCCAGCAGATTTTTATTTTTGGTTTGTGCAAGACCTTGTATTAGTTTCCTATTGCTGTTGCAGCAAATCAATCACCGTTATCTTACTCCAGAATATTTTCATCATCTCAAAAGTAAACCTCACACCCATTAGTAGTTACTTCCCATTCCCTTTTTCCCAGGCCCTAAAAACCACTGATCTACTTTCTGACCCTATGAAGTACAATTTTAAAGAGAACTTACCCTTGTCATTATAGGTAAGTCTGGTCTGGTTCTGAACTCCTGAGTTCTATATACTGTGAATCAAGCACTTTTTTACTTCTCCATTCCTCTAATGATGGACTCCTAGGGTGCCTCCACTGAGCTCCCTCCACAAGCCGCATTGTGGATATGCCCCCATAAACCTGTACAGCAGAGTCTCTGCAGATATACCCAGAAGTGGCATTGCTGTATTCTAGGTATGCACATACAACTCTTCACTAACTATTGCTTTCCAAGGTGGCTATTTCATTCCACTTCAGACTCCTGACAGCAGTACATAAGGATTTCCTTTTTACAACTTCCTTACCAACACTTGGTTTTGTTCAATAAAATTTGCCCATCTTATCGGTGTATAGAAACATCCAACTGTTCTTTTAATTTGCACTTCTCTGATCTTTAGATAGGTTGATCATCTCTTCATAAACTTTTTAGTCTTTCAACTTTCCCATTACAGATGTGCAGTTAAAACCCTCTGCCACTTTATTATTGTGTTTCCCACTTTTTCCTTGTTGATCTGCAGGAGTCCCTTATTTATTACAGATATTCAAACATTGCAAATACCTTCTTCTTATCTGTGACTCATCTCATCTGTTCATTTGTGTCTCACATCCTCTGTTGAACAGAAATCCTTAACACAGTTGCATCCATTATTTTTTACCTTATATTTTATGCTTTTAGGTCTTGTTTAAGAAATACTTTTCCAGCTCAGATTTCTCAAAGAAATTCTTGTATATTTTCTTCTAGTAGTTATATAATTTTACCTTTTATATTTAAGTCTATAATGTTTATGGCATTTTATGTGATATAAAAATAGGTATCCAAGTTAATTTCATATAGTAATCTAGTTATACTGATACCATTTATTGGTTCATGTTTTCTCTGCTACTTTACCCTGTATCAAGTAGCCCTATGAAGAGATGACATGAGAGGTCTAAAGCTTCTTGCCAACAGTCATGTAAGTGAATCATACTTGAGGTAGATCCTCTAGCCCCAAACAATCCTTCAGATGACTATACATCCTGCTCACATCTTAATTACAACCTCATGAAAGACTGAGCTGAAAGAACCCAGCAAATCTACTGAATTCCTGACTTACAGAAACTATTTGAGATAATAAATATATATTATAGTTTTAGGCCATTAAGTTTTGGGATAGTTTGTAACACAGCAAAGAATAACTGCTGCTGCTGCTGCTAAGTTGCTTCGGTCGTGTCCGACTCTGCGACCCCATAGATGGCAGCCCACCAGGCTCCTCTGTCCCTGGGATTCTCCAGGCAAGAATACTGGAGTGGGTTGCCATTTCCTTCTCCAAAAGAATAACTAATATAGTTTTAATATTGAATAAACAGTAAGTAGAGCTCTTTGGTCCCTATCATACAGTGCCCTGCAGTTTTTGTTTCATTGCTATCAGCAGAATCAAAGTAAGTGATGGCTTTTTAGTTTCAATGTTCCTAAAATAAAAATGTAAGATAGTTAATAAATGGAAAAGATGGAAAAAGAAAGAGGCTGAGGAAGGAACAAATATTTAAGACCCCTTACAGTGCCTACTATGTCCTTTATTATCTTGTTTTAATCAAAAGAGCATTTAGTCAGCTGGCAAAAATGTGGTTGTTGCATTTATATTATCTTCAACCTCCTACCACATATACTTGCTGTTAGCCAAAATGAGGAGACCAGAACACTGTTGGCTTTGATTTGGCTGAAGCCGTAGGTCACAAAAAGGAATGAAGCAGATTTGGAAAATACTGTGAAGGAAATGCACTTGTTGACAGAAATGGAAGTAAAAATAATGTTTATTAAACACTTGCAATATGTTTTACTTTTTTGTTAAAGGAACACCAAAATTTCCTTTTCCTTTCCTTTTTAATTTTAGGAACATCCAAACTGAAAATCCATCACTTACTTTGATTCTTCTGATAGCAATGAAACAGAAACTGCAGGGCACCGTATGATAGACACGCTAACCCTAAACTGTTAGGGTAGGGACTTTGTCTTAATCAGTTCCTAGCACCTTCTATACTTTCTGGTTTAGAATGGTTGCTTAAGAAGTATGCAGTGAAGAAATAATAAATAAATGAATGGATAAATCTGTAAATCAATGTGATGATGTTATTAGGAGACAGTGTGGAAAATGGTTAAGAGCATAATGTCAGGTATTACATTTCTGGCTTCCAATCCTAGCTGTACCACTTATTAGCTATGTGACCTTGGGCAAGTCCCTTAATCTCTTTAGGGCTGTTTCCTCAGCTATGAAATGTGTATAATAACAGTTTATACCTAAAAGAATTGTTGTGGGGATGTTAAATATTCTGTAAAAAAAAGAGCTCAATATATAATTTCACAGCTAACAAATACTAAGATGTTAACCATTATTATTAGAGAAAAATAGGAAAAAGCCAGCATGATTCCAAATTTTTAAGCCTGGTTAACTGGGAAAATAAAGGTAAGTTGAGCCAAAAGTCACTGTGAAAATGGAAAAGATGATGCTCATCTTCAGACATGGGTAAAACAAAGCCTAAATATAGTTAGAGAGTAAAGGTATGTTGGATATAGAGAGAGTTACTCTGTTTAGACTCTGATTTAATTGCAGTTACTCATCCTGAAATTCTATAATCACAGAATTGTATATAGTAATTTTAAGAGGATATCTATCAGATTGCATCTATGATGAGTCAAATCTAAGGAGGTAGTAGTTCCTGAGATTCTGCCTGAAAATGTGTTCTCAAGTATTATCTTCAAAAATAAAATATTACAGAGAGAAAAGATTTCCTTAAATGGTGTAAATTCATGCAGTGTCAGTATGTGATGTGTTTCAGTCTCTAAAATCCCTTGAATCCTCTTCCCAAGTTGATTTCTTCACAGAAACAGAAGAAAACTATGCTGGAAATATTTAGAGGGAAAATTATGTGTATTACTGTTCAACCACTTTTGTTCCCCAACTAGTCAGAACCAGTAATGAAAGTTAAGCATGGGGGTGGTGTATGGCTAAGATCAAAGTAGGAAGACCCTGAGCTCGCCTTCTGCTATGGGCACACTAAAGTTACAGCTATCTATGAGAGCAAATATCTGTGAGAAGGACATGAAGGCTAGCAGAAAATGTTTGCCACAACTGAAAATATGAAGAAGGAACCACAGTGAGATGGGTAGAAGGGGTGGAGTTGCAGTACAGTGAAAACCCATAACCGTGGGATGGGCAATCCACAAATGGGAGGAAACAATGATTACAGGATTCTCCCCAAGGAGCAAGGAATCTGAGGCCCACATCACTCTCTCCAATGCAGAATTTTTGCACCAGGAAGATAAGAAGCCAGAGTGTCTCACTTTGAAGACCAGTAGGGCTTGCATATTAAAGCATGTTAAAAAGCAGAGACAATACTTTGCCAACAAAAGTCCATCTAGTCAAAGCTATGGTTTTTTTCAGTAGTCATGTAAAAAGATGTGAGAGTTGGACTATAAAGAAAGCTGAGAGCTGAAGAATTGATGCTTCTGATGTTGGAGAAGACTCTTGAGAGTCCCTTGGACAGTTAGGAGATCCAACCAATCCATCCTAAAGGAAATCAGTCCTGAATATTCATTGGAAGGACTGATACTGAAGCTGAAACTCCAATATTTTGGCCACCTGATGCAAAAAACTGACTCATTAACCTGGTCGTTAATGAAACAACCCTGATGCTAGGAAAGTTTGAAGGCTGGAGAAGAAGGGGATGACAGAGGATGAGATGGTTGGATGGAATCACTGGCTCAATGGACACAAGTTTGAGTAAACTCCGGGAGTTGGTGATGGACAGGGAGGCCTGGCATGCTGCCGTCCATGGGATCACAAAGTTGGTGATGGACAGGGAGGCCTGGCATGCTGCCGTCCATGGGATCACAACTGAGTGACTGAACTGAACTGAACTGAAGGGCTTGCATACAGGAGAGCCAGGAGGCTGTAGGAAATAGATATTCTGCTCTTAAAGAGTGCACACAAAATTTCTCATGCTCAGAATCCCATTACAGAGACAGCAGTTTTAAAAGGAGCCTTGGTCAGACCCACTTGCGGATCTCTGCAAATCTCGCAAAGGGACAACAGGCAGCTAGGACTCCCCCTGCAGGCATAGTTACTGGTGGCAACCAATTTTGGGAATTTGTTCTGCCATAAGGACACTGGTCGGAGAAGGCAGTGACACCCCACTCCAGTACTCTTGCCTGGAAAATCCCGTGGACGGAGGAGCCTGGTAGGCTGCAGTCCATGGGGTTGCTAAGAGTGGGGCACGACTGAGCGACTTCACTTTCACTTTTCACTTTCATGAATTGGAGAAGGAAATGGCAACCCACTCCAGTGTTCTTGCCTGGAGAATCCCGGGGACAGAGGAGCCTGGTGGGCTGCTGTCTTTGGGGTCGCAGAGTCAGACACGACTGAAGCGACTTAGCAGCAGCAGCAGCAGCAGCAGCAAGGACACTGGTGCTTGAAAGCACCATTTTGGAACATCATGCTAGTCTATTAGCACCAGGAATTACCTGCCCACAAACAGGCCAGCACCAGCTTGGTGCCCCAGGGTCCCGCAGCTGACCACTTTGGGGCCAGACCCTGCCCACCAATAAATCAGTAGCCACCTCATAAAGCAGGACCTGAGAGCCAGCCAGGATTGGAGCCACTCCCACTACAAAAAGGACCCATGCAGCCCACACAGGGGGCACCCCCAGAGCATATAGCTCTGATGGTCAGAGAGGAATGTACTGTTGGGCCCTCCAGGACATCTATTGCATAGGGTCACTTTTCCAAGAGCAGGAAACATAACCCACTTACCTAATACATGGATAAACAGAGAATTGGGCAAAATGAGTATACCCTTAATGAATTAAGACATCTAGAAACCTAATTTAAAAGGAACTTATTGGCTTAATCTCAACAAATATTTATTGATTGCTTCCCATCTGCCAGACACTGTTCTAGACAAGGGGGATACAGCTTTGAAAAATATTAAAGTTTATGATTTTCTGGAACTTAAAAGAGTCTAGGAGTATCACTATCTCCAGGCATGGTGCTCAATGTCATCAGAAATCGTTTTCTCCATCTCTTGGATTTTTTCACTTTGTGTTGGCTAATTTGGAGGGAGGAGGGGCTCTTCCTATTTGAAGCTACATGGCCACCAGTGCAGCAACTCTAAAAGGAGGAGAGTCTCATTTTTACAGTCATTCTAACACAGTGCCAGTCTGTCTCACTGAACTGACTTGGTCTAGGTGCGTATCTCTAAGCCTGATTAGCCAGATCTCAGTTATTAGTGAGGCCACCACAAGCGTTTGTGCTGGTTGTTATTCACTGCAAAGAAAACAAGCAGAAGCTGAGGTTGTAGGGCATACTTAGCACGGTTTTGCCTGGTACGCAGCTATATCTCCTGGAAAAGAGTGCATTTCTCTAATTCACGTTGTGACACTACAGTGGTTTTAGTCAAGTGCTCACCCAGGAGCAAAAGTGGAATAGGGTTATCCCCATGCAAGCCAAATGGTCTGAGGGTGGAGAAAGGAGAGTTGGGGTGCCTTTGCCAAAAGAGAGTAAAAGGGACGCTGAGTATGCAAAAACAGCAGCTATCCACTTCATTCCTTTAAAACATAGAAAGGCAGGGTGGTAGAGTGGAGAAGACCTGGACTTGGCATCAAAAGGACTGGGTTCTAATTCTGGCTTTGGAAGCTATGGGATATTGGGCATATCATTTAACCAGTTCCCGTAGAGTTTGTTTCATTTCTTATGAAATGGTGAAGTGAAGTGAAAGTCATTCAGTCATGTCCAGCTGTTTGGGATCCCATGAACTATACAGTCCCTGGAATTCTCCAGGCCAGAATACTGGATTGGGTAGCCTTTCCCTTCTCCAGGGGATCTTCACAACCCAGGGATTGAACCCAGGTTTCCTGCATTTCGGGTGGATTCTTTACCAGCTGAGCCACCAGGGAAGCCCAAGAATACTGGAGTGGGTAGCCTATCCCTTCCCCAGTAAATCTTCCTGACCCAGGAATCAAACCAGGGTCTCTGTGTTGCAAGTGGATTCTTTACCAACTGAGCTACCAGGGAAGCCCTTATGAAATGGAGAGGATTATTTTTCCCCCTCAGACTCATTAAAAGGAAAAATGAGATAATAAATGAGAGTGTGGTTTGGGAATTATAAGTTTTTTACACCTGGAAGGTATTATTTTTTCTATTTTCCCAGTCAGTACCTTGCGCAGTGCCCTTACACATTGAAGGTTCCCATTAAGTATTTATCAATTGGCTGATCCATGACATGGAAACTCACATCACTCCACTTACTTTTCTAAAACTTTATACAAGCAAATGTTTTGGTGAACCATTCATTCAACAACTCTAGAAACATACAGAGCAAGCAGTCTTTTGATCTCATTTTTCAGACCTCAATTTAAGTGCTACTTCCTCAGGGAAAACTTCATGGTTTATCCCCAGTCCCTCAATCAGGGCAGGGCCCCCAACCTGTTTCACAACACATAATACAGTTCTAGTTTAACAGTTACTTGTGAAACTCCTGTTTAATATCTGTCTCCATCACTGGCCGTGAACTCCATCATGCAGGTTGTTGTTGTGATGTTTAGTCACTAAGTTGTGTCTGACTATTTTGCAACCCCAAGGATTGTAGCCTGCCAGGCTCCTTTGTCCATGGGGATTACCCGGGCAAGAATAGTGGAGTGGGTTGCCATTTCCTCCTCCGAGGGATCTTCCCAACCCAGGGATCAAACCCATGTCTCTTGCATTGGCAGGTAGAGTCTTTGCCACTGAGCTAACCAGGGAAGCCTCCACTGTGCAGGTAACGTGGCTATATTGTTTGCTGTTGCATCCTGTTGTGCATGGTACATAGTAGGAGATTAAGAAAGATTTGTTCAATGAATGAGTAAATTTGTGAGAGTGAGTGGAACAAGATCAAGTGAACTATGAAACGTACATCTAACTTCTCCTTTCTGTTGTAATATTTTTTCCAAGCCCTCCAGTGACCACATTGTGGAACCTCTACTAAGAAGAGAAAGAATGAGTAGTTGACTAAACCTATCTCTTTAAGGACACACATCTCTTTAAGTCAATGACTATTCAGAAATGAAATCCATTCATTCTGACTTATGCAAGCTACATCTCAAAAATTCAGAATAAATGTATTACAGCAATTATAAGACCTGTAATCATTAATTTACTCTAGAGTAATCATTCTAAATCTTACACTGTGTATGTCCTGATATGTCCTAATGCTTCTATCTGCATCCAAACTACATCAGAACCAAACAGTTCATTCCTGGAAGAATATACGTAACTCCTAGCCAGAAATTTGATTAGAGTGTTTCAGAGCAGGGAAGGAGACTTTAGAGCCAAATTATTCCTTCTTAGCCAGCTCCACCCTAAATTTCATTTACATAATACAGCTCTTAGTAAAAATGAAATAAGTCAGCATCGGGGAAGACAAACTGAAATATGGCTTCCATACCAAAGGCAACTTTTCTTCTGTCAGTCTCACTGAGTAAGTGATCTTCTAAATAATAGAATGTTTTAAAAAATAGACGTCAGTGTCCAGTTAGTCTGGACAGTGTCCAGTTAGTCCAGTGTCACAAATATCTGTTGTGTGCAGAATTTTTTTAACTTTTAATTTTGTAAAATACACATAAAAATTATACCATTTTAAGCATTTATAAGTGTACAATTCAGTAGTGTTAAGTACATTCACATTGTTGTGCATCCAATCCCCAGAACTCTTCATCTTACAAAACAGAAATTCTATACCCAGTTAACAACTCCCTTCCCCCACTGCCCCTGTCCCCTAGCAACCATCATTCTGTGTTCTGTCTCTGTGAATTTGCCTTCTCTAAGTACTTCATTGAGTTTCCAGAATTGTACAGTATTTGTCTTTTTGTGAAAAGTGTCCCCTTCCTTGAAGCCCCAACACAGGCCAGGCCTCTTAGTTGAAAGGGCTTGGAGTGGGAGGCCTGGGGTCTGCTCTTTCACTCTGCTCGCTCTCCAACAACCTGAAATCAAGGTGGGAGACATAGTCTGGTTCTGAGATTCTCTGCATCACTCCCCTGTTTTCAAGGTTTGATTCCCATCGAGGGTTAGACTGGGGTATGGACTCAGCAGGTGCATTCTATGTAATTGGCCTGGTGGTGGAAAGTCCTCTCTTCCTGGGTTGGCTAAAATGGTGTGTGGGGCCATTTTAGCACCAGCCAGATCCT
Source organism: Ovis canadensis (assembly GCF_042477335.2). Lineage (NCBI taxonomy): Eukaryota > Metazoa > Chordata > Mammalia > Artiodactyla > Bovidae > Ovis > Ovis canadensis. Next base: position 81,935,120 of record NC_091249.1, read on the forward strand.
CCAAGGATTCCTTGAAGAGGAGCAGCCATAGCTCACTTTGGCCCTTCTTGCTCTGTCTACCTCCAAGTCTTCTCCAGGAGGGGTGACTTTACTTGCCCAGGGGCCTCAGAGGCAACTACTGGCTCCTGCCTCCCACCAACCTCTGAGAGCCTTCTGATGGGACAAATAATGAATGACCTTTTCCAGGCCCCAAAGGCTGAAGGGGACCATAGTGAGGTATCCCCATCCTTTCCTCAGGTACCCCACATTACCGCTCCTTCTCATCTTGCGGGCTAGGCTGCTCCAGAAACCTCCAAGTGGTTTGATATGATTTCAGATCCACTTGTTTATCACTAAAGTGAAGTTGTTTAAATGCACTTGTTTATGGCAAAGACAAAATACAAAGTTTTTTTTTTTAAGAAATAAAGCAGTTTTTCTATAAGAATGAAGTAAAGTTGTATCAGGATGTCATTATCTCATCTGTTGTGATCAAGAAGCAGTCAATAGCTCTGCTGTTGAGGGGGCCCCACTTGGGACTTGTTAATAAAAATAGACTAAAAAGCAACTATGGTGAGAAAAATATAGACAGTAAGTACCTAGAGTTTGTCAGGATTTTCCAAGAGTTTCCACCTGGGCATGGTGACTCTTTACTGACCTAAACAACTCTCTGAAGACCCTGGGGCATTATGTTCCTGCTGGGGTAAAAGTGACTCTTTTACCGCAGTGGTGAAAGCTATGCAGCAATCCCACAAAGACCACTTTGCCCCTCAACACAGCTTCATTCCCTAACAACATGCTCTATAAGCATCAGGGACTTCTTACTTTCCTTTAGCTACCAGCTAGACATCAGCTTGTGGTTAGCTAAGCCAACTCTCTTGAGGACCAACCTCATAGGAAAGATACACCTCAACTGAATTTGGACTTTATTTCTCCTATCTCCCCTTGCCTGGAACAACAATGTAATCAATCTATCATTTACAGTAGGTTATTTCTTTATTGGCTTATTAAGAGACAAATCCTGTATGCTATTGGCTTGTGAAATTATAATTCTCAGTGAACCTATAGTAGATAAAAATAAGCAACAATTTCAGTCTCGAGCATAATCTGCCTCAAAAGACATCTCTATCTCTCTGTCCATCTCTATCTCAATATCTTCCTGAATGGGAAGATACTGGTAACACTAGTTGCTTAAAGTACAGAGTTAGGGGTCAGTGAGAGATTTACTTTTCACTATTTATCTTCTTATATTGTTTGAATAGTATTTTCTTAGGGGATATATATGCAATGAATTCCAAAACGCTTTATAAATCATACAGCATTCTACAGTTATTAGGGTTTTATTGTTACTAGTGTTTACTGAGGCTTCCCAGGTGACACTAGTGGTAAAGAACCCGCCTGCCAATGCAGGAAAGAAAAGAGACCCAAGGGTTCATTCCATCCCTGGGTTGGGAAGATTCCTCCAGAGGAGGGCATGGGAATCTACTCCAGTATTCTTGCCTGGAGCATCCCATGGACAGAGGAGCCTGGTGGGCTACAGTCCATAGGGTCACAAGGAGTTGTACAGGACTGAAGCAACTTGACACGCTGGCAAGCACCAGCAACAACATCTCAGACATTTAGCCTTTGTGAAAATTTGAATGAGTTAACTTAGTACTACATATGTTAGAATATGAGGCCGTTTTTCTCTTTTTAAAGTCACCCTTTGGCATATTTAATGACGTTGGAAAAATACTCAAGGTGAAAAATATAAAAATTGTCCAAGTGTCTGATTCCAATTTTGTGTGTTCCCTGTGTAAACATAATATATAAAAAGAGACCGGAAAGAACCATCCACAATGCTCTGGCGGGGAGAAGGGAGACATCGTGTTAATTTTCTTAATTATATTTTCCAATATATACCACGTTTTTTATAGCACATTAACAAATGCTATTTGGAAAGAAAAAAAATCACCATTAAACCTTAAAACTTGGCCAGAAATGAATTTTTTTAATTTCGTGAGAATGACTTGTTGCAGACCGAGAGGGCATACCGCAGCAATCAAGAATAGTGCTAAGGGAAGACTGAAACCCTCCTTCCAGGCCCGGAAGTGCATTACGAACTACAAGGAGAGGCAAGCGAGATGCTGGCCTCCACTACGGCTAGAGCGACCACGAAAAGACACAGGAACTTCCGGGGCGGAGCTCTCTGTTCCTTTCTCTACCTTGGGGGAAATGTGGGTTGCTGGCACATTCAAAGTTCGCGATTGCTTGGCTGCTACTTCCGTCACTCTGAGACGGTGCTTGAAATTGGGAGCGACCATGGCAAAGAGCAAATTCGAGTACGTGCGGGACTTCGAGGCTGACGACACATGCCTGCCCCACTGCTGGGTGGTGGTACGGCTGGACGGCAAGAATTTCCATCGGTGAGCGAGCTCGGCCCGGGGTGCGTGCTTCGCAGGCGTTTCCGGTGAACGCGACCCCTCCGTAGCAGCCCGCAGCTCGTGGTTACCGTGGTAACGCGGCAGCCAATGACTGCGCGGCTTTAAGCATCACACTATGTGCTGGCTACAACTGGCTTGAACTCGAGTAGTCTGGAGTAGTTAAAAATGAGACAGGGTGCTCCCCTGGTGAGGAGCTGGCCTGAGGTGTCCATTGCCAAGGCTTTGGTGGAAGAAGTTACGCTTGGGCGCATTATTTCAGCTCTTCAACCGATGGCCAAACTGGTTGTTATATTTGAGGGCTTGCTGTGGACAGCGCTATACAGAGCATATTCTTGTTTCATTATCAGTAACAGGGCACATGGACTGGATTCAGGAGGGGAAAAGTCAGAAAAAAACAAAGTAATAGAAAGATGGGAATTTCTTTAAAAATGCTACTTAGGTAATGATTACTGTAGTTAAAATCTATTGAGCAGTCCAAGGAGCCAGGCATAGTTATGTTTGTTACCTCCTTCTAACCTGCAGGACAATCCTATGAAGTAAATTTATCCCTATTTCACAGAAAAGGGAATGGAGGATTAGTATATATGTTCCTTTTTCTCAGTTTATCAGAGCTAAAAAAAAACAAAACAAAACAAAACCTGGAGTTCTTAACGAAATGGATTGGGTTGTGGCTCCTGGAATGTTTGAACTCACAGCCCTATTACAGTGTCTTCCTTTATGAACAGCCTGTTTAATCTGTGTATTAATGACAAGGTCTCTTGCAGCTATGCCCTTTTCCCTTTTCTTTTTCCCATTTGAAGGTTTGCTGAGAAACACAGCTTTATAAAACCTAATGACAGCCGTGCTCTTCATCTAATGACCAAATGTGCCCAAACTGTAATGAACGAACTGGAGGATATTGTGATTGCATATGGACAAAGTGATGAGTACAGCTTTGTGTTCAAGCGAAAAAGCAATTGGTTTAAAAGAAGAGCCAGGTAATTCTGTGGCCTAGCTCCTTCAGAAAATTTCCTACCAGCATCTGGCTTCTGCTTGGGCTTCCCTGGTGGCTCAACTGGTAAAGAATCTGCCTGCAATGTGTGAGACCTGGGTTTGATACCTGGGTTGGAAAGATCTCCTGGAGAAGGGAAAGGCTGCTGCTGCTGCTGCTGCTGCTGCTGCTGCTGCTGCTGCGTCGCTTCAGTCGTGTCCGACTCCAGTATTCTGGCCTGGAGAATTCCTTGAGGTTGCAAAGAGTCGGACAGGACTGAGTGACTTTCACTATCTTAATCATAAACTTGCAGACTGTAGTATTTGCAACTGCAGGATGTGTGTATGTGTATGTATGTCTATATATGTATATATACACACTCACACACACTGATACACTGATAATATGTATAGAAGTTGACTGTTGTACTTCCATCTGTTATTCAGGCATTCTGTATGCTTCTTCCATTTCATATCACCTTAGCTTCTAAACTGAACATTAAAACTAGAAGCAGAAACTAAACGTTTAGGTAAGGAGGATCTCAGTACAAATTAGACAAATCTCATATTTAATTTAGCAGTATGTTGAAACTTTCACAGAAAACAGGTCATGTAATGAATTGGTATGTTTTTAAAACAGTGGTGTCCCTCCTCCCAAGACTTGAAGAAAATCCTCTTGAACCATCAATTTTCATCACATCCTATAGAAAAACATTTAATAATAGTAAACTATAGGACTAGAAAGAGAGGCAGGCTGCATTTTAAATATATAACTGAAATATTAAAATAGTTTTTCTTGACTCAGTTTATATTATCTCTTGGCTCTCTGGACAGTTTGTGTTATCACTGTGTTGCACCCACAGACCCTGTCATGGCGTTGAATTAATATCATGTATTTTCCTTTTTCTTGCTCCACCCAACCTGCCTTCTGCAAGTAAGTTTATGACTCACGTGGTTTCCCAGTTCGCCTCCAGCTATGTGTTTTATTGGCGGGATTACTTTGAGGACCAGCCCCTTCTGTATCCCCCAGGCTTTGATGGAAGAGTTGTGGTGTATCCTAGCAACCAGACTCTAAAGGACTATCTCAGCTGGCGGCAAGCAGATTGTAAGTGAGACCAAATAAACAGATGTATTGATAGTTACATTAAAACTAGAAGCAAAACTAATTCGTTATATTAGAGGTGATGCTCTGAAATAGTTTTGGCTCATGTGTATTTTGTTTGGAATGCAGTATTTCAGGTTTTTAAAATTAGTTGAAAATACTTGAAATATTGGGTATTTTTGTGTAAATATTCCTTATTTTTAGCTTTTTTTTAAAAATCAGAAGATCTGGCAATACTAAGTCTGTATTTCCACTTAGTATTGGTCAGACCCTGTATAGTGACTTCTGCCTTTATACACACACACGCACACGCACACACACACACACACACACATACACATATGCATACACATGTGCATGTACACAGGAGCCAGTGTGCCTCAGCCTCTACTTCTCTGTTGTTCTTCTGGGGTCACCTACTCTGCTTTCCACACTTAGGTTCATGCTGGCTTTAGTGGGTATTTGAGTTGTGACCCTCCCTTACATGATGAAATATTTGTGAGACTTTTACTCATTTAATGTGTCTTGATTTTTCCAGAAGAATTGGAAAAGAGGTGGGAATAATAACAAATCAAATTATTTGATTAATGTACAAGTTAGCTTAATGTACAAGTTAACAGACTTGTGTGAAGCACAGCTAAAATGACAGGATAAAACTTTTAGAAAATTTTTCTGCTTCCCTGTATGTTCCCTGTGTGTGACTTTTGGCAGGTAACTAAATGTTTCTGAGGTTTCTCTAAAGAGGAGAGAAATTGGGCTCTATTACTCTTTGAAGGGTGAATATTAAAAAAAGATTCTACATCCCTACACAGTGTTACTCTGTTTTCCTTACAGGTCACATCAATAATCTTTATAATACAGTGTTCTGGGCACTTGTACAGCAGTCTGGCTTAACACCATTACAAGCCCAAGAGAGATTACAGGTATGTAGATCTTACTGCATTAAGACTTCAGGGGGGCAGTTTATGATCTCTCGTGACATTTTGCCTTCTTTTTAAGCTCTCAAGTGTTTACAGCTTTGTTTTGAAAAGTTACAAAGATCACACTAGTAGCAGCTCTGCTGCTTGCTTGCTTTGTGACTGTGGGTAAGTTGTAACCACTCCCTGAGCCTCAGTGTCCTCTGCTGGAAAATGGAATTAATGGCTCTACACTCCCACATGGTAATGGCTGGAGCTGCATATCGGCTGCCCTCTATACAGGGCACAGGCTCGCCTTTTCTGTCAGTCCCACCTGGCTGCTTCATCATTGTCATTCCCTGCTGGGGACCTGGAGTTTGGGATTAGGACTCTTGTGTATCATTAAGACCTCAGACTCTGGGGAGTCAAATAATTGTACTCAGATGTTTTTGTTTAATTTTACCTCTCTGCCTTAGTTTGTATAGGTAAAATGTGGAAAATAATAGTTCCTACCTTACAGGTTTATAGTGAGAATTTTAAGTGGCAGGATGCATGTAAAACGCACGTAGACTAGTACAAAGCACACTATAAGTAACTAATAAATACTTTTATTATTAGATGCTACTTGCAGGTGAACTGTGAAATGAGATGTGTTGTAATAACTCCTAATACAATGCCTGGTACTCAGTAAATGGTTGTCATTATTAACAAGAGTGATAAAGATGGGTAGCAATAATAGGAAGACTGGTAGATGTAGCCAGAGTTTGGAAGCGCTAAGTTTAGATTTTGATTCTTATTCTTAAGTATAAGAGCACCGTTGGCCTTGGAAAATTTATATAATCTTTCTAAGCTTCTGAGCTCTCATCTCTAAAATGGAGATGGTTATGAGGGTCAAATAAAATATTCAAGCTATCCAGTACAGAATCAGTACTCTTACCTATTAGTGCCTCTCACTCCATCACACAGTAGTGATTGGTGAAGCCAGTTACTTGCTACAGAAGAGAACTTTATGGATTTTTGTATTTAAATAAGATTTGAACTGCTCTTAAAACTCGTTAATACCTATGTGATGTTTGCTGAATTGCTTCCACTTCTTGATTTGTTGCTAGAAGTTTAGATAGAGAGTGGAATGGATAGGTGGGGCTAGGGAGAGAAGAGACCTACAAAGCTTTTTATATTTGTTTTTATTTCTTCAGGGAACTCTTGCAGCAGACAAGAATGAGATTTTATTTTCTGAATTCAACATCAACTACAATAATGAGCCACTGATGTATAGGAAGGGGACTGTGTTGATATGGCAGAAGGTAATGCTGTTATGTCTAAGGGAAAACAAAGGTCAGAAAGAAAGCCTGTGCCCAACCCACGCTTTGTCTTGCCTGCTGCCTGCATGCTGATGTAACTCCAGTCATTAGCACAGATTAGACCCTTTTCAAAACGAGATGCTACAGCTTATTATTATGGATGCTTGCTTTGTCAGTTCGTCAGTCAAGTTTGTGATCTGGACTCCTCCCTTCTATAAGTAGAATTGCAGAATCTTAGAATTTTTTTGTGTGTCATAAGTTCTCCCCAAATCAAATCAAACCCCTTTAACAGGTATAGTGCCGATAAGAGAATTTTTGCATCCAAAGAACATTAAAAAAAAATCCCACACTGGACCATTAAATGGCCCACACATCCCATGAGAACTATAATTTGAGGAACTGATGTTGTATGTGAAGGTTCTGTCCCTTACAGAATGTTCAAGAGATTCTCTAGACAGTCATAGTTAACTTAATATTCTGTCTCCTTTCATCTAAATCCTTAATTCTACCAATATTTTCTCTCTGATCCAGCTCCTGGGCATAATGATGTCTCTAAATTTATTTCCTTCTGTCTAAAGTATTTTTTTCTGAATTGAATGTTTTTAAGTATTAAGGGAGTAAGTATCCTAAGAGCTCAGGATCTCACTGGCAACTTCAGCTCTTTTATTAGTATTTTTAAAGTATTTGTTCTTTGGACCCTCAGGTGGAAAAGCAGAAATATCTTTAATTCTATGGTTATTGCTAACAAGGAACAAAGAGTCCCTTCTGTGTTCCTAAGATCTCCTCTCAGAATAGAGCAGCATAACTGTTTAAAAAGTGTTTTTAGTTGTAAAGAAATTCAGGTATGGTAAGATATGTATCTGTCTGAAAATATATATTTGTCAGAGGTACTGGGTTGGCTAAAAGTTTATTTGGGTTTTTTGGAAAACCCAAATGGATGTTTTGGCCAACCAAATATATAGCCCACTTCTCCGTCTTCTGTCCCAAAGCCACTCTCTAGTTAACAATGTCAATATTTTAACTTTACCTATAGGTGGAGGAAATCACAACAAAAGAAGTTAAGCTGCCGGCAGAAATGGAAGGAAAAAAGATGGCGGTGACCCGGACCAGGACTATGGTGGTGCCCTTACACTGCAATATCATTGGGGATGCTTTCTGGAAGGAACATCCAGAGATCCTGGATGAAGACAGCTGACCCTTTGCTTTTCAGTCCTGGCGTGCTTAACCATCTCGGCCCCCAAGTCTCCTGGCCTTTGGTGGCCCTAGCATCTGTGCCCCACAGAAGTGTCCCAGGAGTGGCATGACTCTGGTTGGGAGGGGAGCGGAGAGAAAAGGGGTGGATGTGGGTGGTGTATCTTGTTCTGCTTTAAGTGGAACACCTATTTTGCAGTGTTCAAACGTGGTTCCTTCAGTAGAAGTACATTTTTTAAAAAAATTGTACTCTTTTTATAAAGCAAGAACTATGTTATGCCTTGTAGATGAATCATTTTTAGACTGTGGCATGGGTCTTAACAAAAACCTGTCAAGCTTTTTTCACCTCTGCTAGAAGATGAGTCCAAACTTTACTGTCGCCTGCTCTTTCTTTACCACAGAATCCAGTGACCTGGGTAACCTCACCTTTCCCACCCACCTAATTGCATTCATCTTTGGCAGACCTGAACTAGTATAGGTTGATGCCCGTGCCTCTCAATGCAGGAATTCCAGGGCAAACTCAGGGCTTTGTGCCATTATCCAAGTTGGCAACCTGGGCTGAACTAACAAGTTGTAGCTTGCGTGTCCTTGCATAAATATTGTGTGGACTGATTTTGTGGAGTTGTCAGCATGACCCTGCTCATCTCACCAGGGGCAGTGATCACAAGGCTGCTTACTCTTTCTCAGGAGAAAGAGAAGTTACATGTCTATATGGGAGAAGGAAAATGTGAGATTGAATGAGCCAGGAGGAAGATACTCTGTCGTCTTGGCACTTCAGTTTTGAAAGTCACCTTCCTGTTAGACTTCCTGAAAAAGATTCTCAGGTAGCCTCTGTATACTAAAACAGTGACGTCTGACTTGGAGAGCAGCGGGACCAACACTCATCTTTGGGTCACAGGTAGTAGAGGAGCCCTAGGGGGTTCTACCTGCTGATGTGGAGTTGGGCGAGGAGCCATAGGAACTGCATGTTGCTCGTGGCCTCTGAAGTGAGCAGGCAGTGGGGGTAGGTGCTTGAGAACTCACATTTCCTTTTATGTTCATATTTTAAAGGAAAAAGATTAATTTGGCTCTATAAAGAATTAATTAAAAGCCCACATCACAGTGCCTGGTCTTACACTGTAGAATTTACAGCCAAGAAAATGTATTTTTGAAAGAGCAATGGCTGGTCTCATCTCACTAATTGACACCCCATCTGTTGATGCCTTTTTTTCCCTCCCTGTTCTCACTCCACGGGAATAGGAGACATGGCTTACAGTTGGTAATTGATAAAATTTCTTTGAGAAGAAAAAAAATAAAGGTTTCAACTCCCTTGGCCTAATTTTTCTTTTTTTTCATACAAATGCAGTATATGAGTCCAACTTTCATGTGTGAACATCCTTACATAAGCCAGGCTCACATCCCTTCATCACAGTGGTGGTTCACAGACTACTGGATACAAAAATTTACTTGAAATGCTCTTTTAAAATGCCAGTTCCAAGCTCTCTCCTCATGAAGAGTTTGGGATTCAAAGACTTTTGATGGGTGTGGTCAATAACCACACTTTGGGTAACTAGTCTATACCAAAACCTAGACTTGTACATCTAGATACATTGATAGGCCAAGTAAGGCAGTAAGAATGTAGCTCTTGATTGGCAAACATAATGGTAAACAAATTAGAGCATTCTATATCAAAACAAGTATAGATAAGTAGGTGTTTATACAAATTTTTAAGACAGCCACCCAAGAAAGTTTTGTGTTTCCTGTGGGTATTCTGTGATACAACAAAGGTATCACTTGATTTTGTTATAGGAGGACATGTGCTTGCTGGTTGAATTGCCAGCAGTTTGCAGGAGTGAGGTTTGTCTTGGGGAGAGTGGTTTTGAGCAAACGAATATCCTGGGTTTAATATTTATGCTGTAATCATACCTATTGAGTTAAGTAATGCTGTCAGAAGCAGTGTTGGATGGGATTTCCCTGGCTGTCCAGTGGTTAAGACTCTGGGTTCCCAGTGCAGAGGGCATGTGTTTGATCTTGCATGCCACATGGCCTCCCCCCTCCCCTGCCCCAAGTACTGTTGGCTGCTTTGTCATCTTTATTTTGCAGTATGTCTTTATTCTAAAGTATACTTCACAGTTGTATATTAATTTTCATCCTCTCTTAAGAGACTAGTATTTTCTTGGGCTTCCTTTCCAAAGCTTAAGGAAACTTCAAAATAGACACAGAAGCCACTAGTATAGAATTAATGCCAGTGGTTTGCAGTTTGGGAGAGTGGTGACAGGAGTGATTCGTGTGACGTCTAGGTGACTAGAAACATCTTGGTTCTACTGGTTGAGGGGGTAGTATCTGGGCCTTTGATGTAGACTACACTATTATTTTAACATCGAGAAACAAAAAAGTGTCTGCTAAACAGAGGCTCTAAAGTACAGCCAGGTTTTATAAATATGCCATCCCAGTTGTGGGATCCTCCTTTCTGCCAGGTGCTTAGCAATACTTAGAAGATCAATGATGGTGAATTTTCTTTAATACTAGCATCTGTCTGGTGTGTGTGTAAATTTCTTTTTGCCTAGGTATAAGAAATGCAGTACTAGGGTCCACTCATAATTCTTCACTTTCATTGTACACTCAATGTTAACATTCGTAGAGCATTTATTACGCCCCATATGCATATCTTTGGTTCTTCAGACAGTTCCTTGAAACAGTTTCTAGCAAAGAGTCAGACAGGACTGAGTGACTGAACTGAACTGATAGTATCTCAAAAGAGAATGGAAAGCTCAGAGAAGCTAAATAGCTGGAGCCCAGGCGTCTGAACTCCAGTGATGCTCAGCATAAGCACAAATTGGGACATTCCTTGCCCTCTTCCTGGGCTTCCCTGATAGTTCAGTCACTCAGTCGTGTCTGACTCTTTGTGACCCCATGAATCGCAGCACACCAGGCCTCCCTGTCCATCACCATCTCCCAGAGTTCACTCAGACACATCCATCGAGTCAGTGATGCCATCCAGCCATCTCATCCTCTGTCGTCCCCTTCTCCTGCCCCCAATCCCTCCCAGCAGCAAGGTCTTTTCCAATGTGTCAACTCTTCGCATGAGGTGGCCAAAGTACTGGAGCTTCAGCTTTAGCATCATTCCTTCCAAAGAACACCCAGGGTTGATCTCCTTGCAGTCCAAGGGACTCTCAAGAGTCTTCTCCAACACCACAGTCCAAAAGCATCAATTCTTCGGAGCTCAGCCTTCTTCATAGTCCAACTCTCACATCCATACATGACCACAGGAAAAACCATAGCCTTGACTAGACGGACCTTAGTCGGCAAAGTAATGTCTCTGCTTTTGAATATGCTGTCTAGGTTGGTCATAACTTTCCTTCCAAGGAGTAAGCGTCTTTTAATTTCATGGTTGCAATCACCATCTGCAGTGATTTTGGAGCCCCCCAAAATAAAGTCTGACACTGTTTCCACTGTTTCCCCATCTATTTCCCATGAAGTGATGGGACCTGATGCCATGATCTTCGTTTTCTGAATGTTGAGCTTTAAACCAACTTTTTCCCTCTCCTCTTTCACTTTCATCAAGAGGCTTTTTTTAGCTCCTCTTCACTTTCTGCCAGTTGGTAAAGAATCCGCCTACAATGCAGGATACCCCGGTTGGATTCCTGGGTTGGGGAGATCCGCTGGAGAAGGGATAGGCTACCCACCCCAGTATTCTTGGGTTTCCCTTGTAGCTCAGCTGATAAAGAATCTGCCCAGAATGCAGGAGACCTGGGGTCGATCCCTGGGTTGGGAAGATCCCCTGGAGAAGGGAAAGGCAACCCACTCCAGTTTATGGGGTCGCAAAGAGTCGGACGCGACGCAGCGACTTTCACTTTCACTTTGCCCTCTTGCCGTTGCTTCCCGCCAGCTCAAGCTACTAGTAGACCACAGTTCCAGAGAACCGAGAAACACCTGGGGAGCTTGTCAAGCTGACGGGCCCGGGCTCCATCCCCAGGGAATCTGGACTATCAGCAAACACCGAAAGTGATAATAATATTGATGGGAAAACGCTGCGTTAACGCAAATGAACCTCTTCCCCCAAACGCTGATGCGCTCCGAGCCGCGGGCGAGTAGCTGCCGCACACCACACCGCGGGCGGCGCAGAGCGCAGGCAGACGCTGCCCCCTGGCGGCCGCCCGGGCGCAGTGAGATGAGACCCTGCGCCGCGGCTGCGCGGTGACGCCCTCTGGCGGCCCCGCTCCTTCTTCCCATCGGCCTCGGCTTGCGGGCCTTTCAAACATGGAGGAGCGGGAGCGGGGGGCGAGGTCGGCTCGCGCCGGGAGCCCCGCGCGCCCGCCCAGCCCGCGGCTGGATGTCAGCTCTGACAGCTTCGACCCGCTGCTGGCCCTGTATGCGCCCCACCTGCCTCCCATTCCCTACCCCAACGCGCCCTGCTTCAACAACGTGGCCGAATACGAGAGCTTCCTCAGGACCGGGTTACGGAGCGGCGGGCGCGGACGGGCGCGGGGCGCGGCCGCTGGCTCGGGGGGCCCCGCTGCGGCCTCCGCGCCCTCGGGCAGGACCCGCCGCCGCCCGGACGCCCCCGCCCCGGACCCCGAGCGCATCCAGCGCCTCCGCCGCCTCATGGTGACCAAAGAGGAAGGGGACGAGGCCGCCGAGGCGCGGCGGCGGGGTCCGGGTCGGAGCAGGAAGGCGCCGCGCAACGTGCTCACGAGAATGCCCTGTGAGTCCCGCGGGCGGGCGGGGGCCGGCCGGCGGTCCGGAAGGCGGCGGCCCTGCGGGCGTGTCCCTGGTGACAGCCGCTTGGCGCGGACCTGTGGGTGTATCAGGGGGAGGGTCTTGGTGAAGGCTGAAGAGATAACCGGCCACCGAGGGGAGGGTCAGCTTGAGGAATTCAGGGTCTGTCTGGGCAGTGAGGGAAGAGCGGCAAGGCTGTAGAGGGGATAAGTAGCCATGGGTAGGGTCTGCTTGGATAACATGTGTAAAGGTCTTGGGGGGGGGCCACAGAAGTGATCACAGAGGTGACGAGGAACCTGCTGAAATCGATGTGCAGGAGTGATTGCGGGGGCGGGGGGTGGTGGTGGCCGCGGGATTCTGGAGAGGTGGTGAGCCTGGACATCATGGGGAGGGTCTGCAGAGGTGATGAAGTCTTGGGGCCACGCATGGTGAGAGCAGGGAGGGCACAGCCAGTATTAGGGGAGGGAGAGTGGTTTGGTCAGTGAGATTTGTGGGTGAGGAACGCAGTATGAGGAAATTGTTCAGATAGCACAGGGGACATAATCTCATGACCTCTGCACATTAAGTGACAGCTCGTTCTCAGTGCTGTAAGCAGAAAGGGCTGCAGGGTCTTGACATACATATGTTCACTGGAATGCAGCAGGCACAGAAGGCCACTAAAGGGCAGACACTTTTACAGCCTCTCTGCCGGGCTGAGTGCAGGGACTCTTGTCTGTCAGGCTCCTATTACCATATGCACAGGTTATTTTGAGTTCTGAAGGTGTAAATGGCACGAGGGGATTTCTTGCAGCCTCCTAATAAGTTCCTTAGAGTAAAGCTGTAAATAGCAGAGACTGCTAACGGGTGAGTTAGGTCTTGTATAAATGGAATAGAAACAGCCCAGGGTCATATCTTTGTCATCTGGCAAACAGTTCTGACATCTGCCCCATGAACACAATGACCTACTTAGCCATTCAGAGCATCTGTATCCTGATAACTAAATTGTGGCATTATTAAGTCACTGCCTTTGGAATGGAGCATTTTGCTAAGTAAAGGAATATTTTGTTTCTTTCCTAGAAGTGTGTTAAGAGAGCAACATCCTAAAAAGCTGAGTGCTGTTAGGGGTGCCTTTGTGGTTACAGTGCCAAAGCATCCCTGCCTAAGCTGGGGTTTACTCCAGTTTGCTTGCCCAGCAGTGACATTATGCATGTGCCTAAATTAAGAGCAGTTTGGGGGAGCTTATTTTGCCCATAGTTTTTGCCACTATCAGATCTTTGAAATGCCCTCCAAGTCTCAGATTGTAACATTTATTTCCGTTTTGCCAAGTATTGCTTTGCTGCCAAGATTTTCAAGACAAAAGAAGTATTTCTATGTGGTGAGTGGTTTTGGCTTTACTGGTGGAGCATTTCGCCATATTATTAGGATGAAAGAGTGCGAAAGCCAGCTTTATCAACTTTCCACAATTAAATGTATGCCTGGAATCAAAGTCTCAAAGTGTGCTGTAGGCACTGAAAATTTTAATCCTACCACTGGAAACAGTTGGGTGTACATGGTAGAGATGAGTAGATATCACAAAAAAATTGATGACCTTCAGGAAGCAAAAAAAAGTATAGAAGCAGGGATGAATATTAGGTTTTTTCCAAAAAAGAATTCATATAGAAATCAGCTTTAGGTCAAGGAAGGGCATGCTTGATGATAACAGTAATTATTTAAAAATAAGGCTGTTGAGCATGTAATATATGCTAAATAAGCGTGTAATATATGCTATATTACATATAGCAAAATTAACCCCTCAGGTGAGTAAAAAGGTTGTGAATTCATCACCACAATCAAGATACAAATCAAGGAGTTCCCCGGTGATCTAGTGGTTAAGATGCTGCACTTCCGATGCCAGGGATGCAGGTTCAAACCCTGATCAGGGAACTAAGATCCCACATGCTGTGTGGCAAAAAAAAATAAAATAACGTGTAAAGTTAAACTTACCATAGGGCCTGGCCCATACTGAGGGCTCAGTAATTGGTGATAATATTGGTGACAGTGATGCTGCTGCTGTTGTTGATGTGAAGGAGGGAAGCTTGGAGACTCTTGAAGTGAACCAATAGTATGATGAGGCTCTAGACTGTATTGTTGGTTGTGGAAACAGAAAAGAAAGGTCAGGTCTTAGTTATTGAGAATCTCTTTTCTGGACTTAGTATTGGCTATAAGAAGGGAAAAATAAAAGAGTGGAGTTAAAAATGACCTGGATTTGGAAGGCTGTGGCCCAAGGGTAATGGCAGTGGAGAGAGGGATTTGGAAGAATAACTTCTTCAAAGATAAGGCATAGATACAGTTTTAGAAGCCTGGCTCATATCCATTTGGAGTTTGTCACAAATACTGCTGAGAAGAGATTCAGAATGTGCCTTGTGATTCTGAATGTGGAACTTTTTTTTCTCTTGGGATTTTGCTCTGCTAGATGGTGCCAGTGTTGTATTTTTGATCACATGAGAGAAATATTCCCTGGAATTATACCTTGTTAAATCTTTGGAAGAAAAAAAAAATCAAAATAAAGGTACAGATATGAAGGTTGAAAACCTGAGTTTACCATTTGCTTAATTAGAATAAGAGATTTTTGTTAAGGTACATGCTTGTCCTTTCTCCCTGATTTGGGGATGTGAGGGGAGTAATGCCCCTGTTTTCTTCTAAGTTAGAAAAAGAGTGGCCTTTCCAGCCTTTGTGGAACGTGTGTATGGTGGAAAAGAGGAGTGAATGTGGAAGGCAAGTAGAGGAATCTAGGCATTGTGACCAGTTTCTAAGAAATTTAATTATTGGAACTTATTCATTACATGAAACTAGAAGTTACCTAGTCTAACCTCACCTTATGAATGGGGAAACTTGGACTTGTGGAGAAAAAGTTGCTCCCCAAGTTCACACAACTAGTTATAATGACCTAAATGTTGTTTACAGTGCTTGATTTGACGCCATCTGTAACACATATCCAGGTATGTGTGTGTACACATACCTTAGTGTGTCAGAGGTACAGAGAAGTTTAATATGGCTAGAGGAGGGATGGATGGTGAAGGTCAGGCCAAGGGTCTCATGTTCCTTTCCAAGGCCACTGTTTCTGACACTCTGCCTTCTTGCTGAATCTTCAATCTGACAAGCTCCTATTTCTCATCTACAACGTCACTTATCTTCTTTTATTAACTTACCCCTGCCATCATGTATAAGCCAGTCCATGAGTGGGGTAAGGAGGTTAAGAGTAACCACCTTAGGTATCCGAATTGAAGTGCAAGACACTTGTTCTCTTTTATGCTTATACTAAAAATAAGACAGAGTTATTGTTGTTTGTCTACTATCAATGACAATAACTTACAAAGAACTGTGCCATTCAGACTTCAGGGGAAGAGTGAGATTGTGTAAATGTGAGTGTGTGTGTGTGTGTGTGCATGCATGTGCAGTTTTCTTTAGGGAGGTTTTATGTAGTACAGTTACCGCACTGTGATGGCTAAATTAACATGAAATAATAAAAATAAAACTCAGCCTTGCTTTCAAGCTCTGAAAAAAAAAATCCATCATAATAAAGGCTGCAGTTTTTAGTCCCAGCATTCTTCACATGAATTGTCATACTTCTCTTTTCATATGATGCTTATCAGCAATTTCATAGGAGTCAGATACTCAGCAGGTGCCTTTACATCAGTGAGGCCTGAAATACAACCAGGCCTCTTCTTCCTCATGTGAAGATAATGTTCACTGAAACACTAGTGGCCTAAGAGCACGGCTTCTGCATGATGTAGCTTAGACCGAGAGGGCCAAAAAGCCATTCTCTCTTAGATGATTACATGTGTTTCAGGGCAGATGAGTCACACGGTTCATTTCCTTTAAACCTGTGACCCAAGTTCTTGGTTCTTTGGAAGGCTCAAGCTGGATATGCAGTTCGTAAGATTTATCCTGAAAAAGATTGTTATACAAGGCAGAGAACTGAGAAGAACCTGGCTGCTGATGTGCACATTTAGTATCGTGTTTTTTTGCCCCCAAAAGTTTTTAAGTGATGCTGCCTCTTAGAATCAGAGGCATCATAGAAATAGCATATGGAGGTAGTGAAATCTTTGGATGGTGGCCACGCAGGGGGTTTACCCATGTTCTGGGGAGTCTTGTCTCATTTCAATGTGCATTGCCTGCACTTGGCATGCTGCCCACTGGGCCTTCCTGCTCCTGTGGTGTGGTTGCCAGTGCCATACCATGTAGCCTTGCGTTGCTGGAGATGGTGGGGTGGTCTTGGTTGTTACTTCTGGGAATGAGAGCAGGTATTCATTCTGTGCTGATGGTTCTTCTTGTTCCAGTGCACGAAGGCAGCCCTCTGGGTGAACTCCATCGCTGTATCCGGGAGGGGGTGAAGGTGAATGTTCACATCCGCACTTTCAAGGGACTTCGGGGCGTCTGTACAGGCTTCCTCGTTGCATTTGACAAGTTCTGGAATATGGTAATTAAGCCTTCCGCAAGGAACTGGAGCACCTCCTAAGGATTAAATCTTTTATATATCTCAAGGACTTTATTCTGCAAAACCTCCAGAATAACTTCCAGGAAGCCCTAGAATCTTTGAATTCTCTTGGACAACAAGAGAAAAGTTCTTTTTATTGTTTTCCCAAAGGCAGTGGCTTTCACCTGGGATGATTTTACCTATGCCTCCTTCCCAGGGGACATTTGGCAATGTCATTTTTTGATTGTCACGACTGTAGGACAGAGTACCACTGGCATCTAGTGGGTAGAGGCCAGGGCTGCTGCTGTGCACGCTGCAATCCACAGAATACCCTGCCAGCAACAGAGAATTATCTGGTCCAGAATGTTACTAGTGCCAGGGTTGAGAAATCTAGCCTTAAGGAATAATTGCTTATTTCTTCTTTTAGTAATTTTATATTGATTTCTTACTGGTTATTTTTCATTCATTTAAACATATTTATTGGCTTCCTACTTTGGCTGGGCACATTGCTAGGTACAGAATTCAGGAAGGAACTTAAACTGCAACTTTTGGAAAGAGAGATGAAGATAGAGGGGAAGCAGCCATGTTAATAAACCAGACACTTTGCATGGTGTTTGCTCATGAAGGAGTGTACCATGCGCCCTCAGTCTTCTAGAGGCTTAACTGTCTATTTACTAGACAGACATTTGGAAGAGAAAAAGGACACAGCACAGCTACGATATGAGACAGTTACAGTAGGAGCCACAAGGGCTTTCTAGTGTTTCTTTCCATACGATCTTCCATCGCCAGTTTTTCTTCTCTTTGTGCTGTGTCTTCATCTGTGCATGCCCCTTGATTATAGTAGTAGTTGCTAATACTTATTAAACACTTGCTATATGCCAGATCCTGTACAAAGGACTTTATATATACTACCTCAGGAAATGAGTTGTAAGTCTATCACTGTTTTATTTCACAAATGAAGTAACTGAGGCTAGTGGTTTTGGAAGGTTGGTCCCAAATCACACTCTTAGTAAGTGAAAGGGACTGTAACTATCTTTTCTGGCTTATGAAACCATGTTTTAAACCGTATGGAGTCGTAAAACTTGGATTCAAATCCTGGCTTAACGTTTGGTAGCTGCGTAACTCTAGGCAAAGTAATTTCTCTGAGCCTCAGTTTTCTCATTTCTAAAATGTAGGGGGAAAATGTTTTATTATTATTTTAAGTTTACTTTTGAAGGGAGAGATTTAAGAGAATATGTTTAGCAGTGGTGGCAATAACAATACTGTCAGCTTATGTTTGTAAGATGATTCACACTTTTCAAAGTAATTTCTCATACATGAGCTCATTTGAGCCTAATAGCTGTCCTGTAAGGTTGATCTCTCATCAACAAGAATTCACCGGCATTTCTGTGTATTGCCCTGGCTAGTCTCTTCATTGCTGTCATAAAGCAGAGAGACTGAAAAGGGAAAATCAGCAGTAGTATTCTTAAGGTGTGGTCTGAGGCTGTCCTGCATCCAAATCATGGGGTTTCTGGTTAAAACAGAAAGTTCCTGGGCTTCGTCCCAGACGTACAGAATCAGAATAGCCTTAGATTTATATTTTGCCACATTACTGACAAGAGGATTTTTTGCAGAAACTAATGCCTGTGGTGTTAATGCATCTCTGGTCAGTAATGTGTTAATAAGCTTCCTAGATTATTCATGCCCCCCTGAAATTTAAGAACCTCTACCCTACACTTGCAGTGGCCCCTTACCATAGGAGAACCCCATCGTATATGGTCATAACAGCTTGGTGTTCCTATTCATAGGGGACCGTGTATTACCATTTGTTCCTGCCCAAGAGCTGAGTCACCTGTTAAGTTTAGTCTGGTATAATTAGATGGTATTCTGCCATTTAAATTTTGTCCTGAAAGCTATAAAAATAATATTTTGAATGATACCATATTTTTCCTTCCTTTGGTCTCTTTTTCTCTAGGCACTTACTGATGTGGATGAGACCTACCGAAAACCTGTTCTAGGCAAAGCATATGAACGGGATTCTTCATTGACTCTCACCAGGGTAAGCAGTTTCCCCTGACTTTGAGTACCCAGTGTGCTTTCAAGCTTAGGAATTAAGATCACTGAGCCTAGGGACCAGGATTTCCCAGCAGTAAAGCCTTATTGCTGTCAACCAGGCATGCTTGGACCAAGATCTTCATTAGTCTCTTCTCATGCATCCAGTGAGTAAAAAATGAGTCCGTATTTCTTACTTGCATATTGTTTGAGCAACAAGTTACCTCATCAGGTCTGAATGTCTTTCAGTTTTATACCATAGAAAAAATGGGTACCTTTTCTCTTGACATACTTACTGATTTATCTGAGTTATGGCTAGAAATAGAAAATTTGTTGCTAACGTTTTTTAAATTGCAAAGCAAACAGTCTACAGAGCATGATTAAGGAATCTAGTCTTTCCTTGGTATATCGAAAAAAAGAGATGTTGAAAACTGAAGAGAAGGCTAATACTTGTCATTGCTTTCCTTGCAGCTCTTTGATCGACTAAAACTGCAAGATTCCTCCAAGAAGGAAACAGATTCTAAGTCTGCAGTTGAAGACTCCACTCTCTCCAGATACTCCCAGACATCCACATGGAAGGTGGCTTCAGTGTGGGGAAGAGGAGACACCGATCGGAGTTCACGCAGGCGTTCCCGCTCCGTCCCTTCTTCCTTGCAGGCGTCTGCAAGGGAGGAGTCCAGGTCAGAGCTGTCAGGGAGGACTACACGGACAGAAGTGTCCAGTGCAGGGGGTACCTTTTCCAGGGCTACCACCCTTTCCAGGGGCCCATCCCGTAAGAAAAAGAGAAAGCCCAAAGTGGATTACCAGCAGGTTTTCACTCGACATATAAATCAGATTTTCATTCGAGGTGAGAACGTCCTGCTGGTTCATCTTGCACAGTGACCGGCTCAACCTCACTTGAGCTTTGGTTTTAGAAATACAGTGCATGAATTGCTGCTATGCTTATCCTAGTATCCCAGTGTAACTCTGAGTTGGAGTGATCCCTCTGGTCCAGCATGTGCAGAGCACAGAGCCAGGCTCGGGCCCTCTGGGAGATGAGGTCCTGAAGGGAAAACGACTTGAGAGGGTGGTGGGTGTTTGCATTAATATCACAGCAAAAGCTGTACAGAGCATGGTCCATGCATCTGATTTGGTATCACAGTCTACTGCATACACTCAAACCAAATATAAGATCTTGAATTGGGGAGCATGGTATGAATTGAATTGACTCCACAGACACTATAGCGTGGTGAAGGAGAAAGCCTCCTCAGGAAGAATGATCTCATTTCTAGAAGCTAGTGCCCTGAGTACTCATGAACTTGTATCTAAGAGTAGCAGTATAAATTGCCTCGAGCCCTTCATCCACACCTTGTAACTGACCTTCAAGTTTCACTCTATACCACTCTCTCTTGATCGAGGAATGTACTTTGCTATCTCTTAATATCTGTAAGATAGAAGAAGGCTACACATTTATGTAAGAGTGAAACCTGGGTGGGTAGCATGCTCCAATAAATGCTGTGTCTTCATCCCTCTCATGTTATGGGAAGAAATAGGGGACCTTGTTGTTGGCTTTCCTCTTGCCAGAGGGAGTTCCTGCAGATGGTGTACCAGGTGGGACTGTAAGATGCTCTTGTCCTTCTCTTCTTTCACTTTTGTGGCATGGTGCTAGTGCATGTGCCTGCGTATTGCCCCCTGTGTATAGTGTGACCTGTCCTGTGAGCTTTATAGCAGGAGGCCGTCACCTTCATGACTGGCTGCGAAGAGTTCTGCATGAACTCAAGAATACACACACATCATGTGGCTGAGAGTACCCTTTCCGGGCAGGGCTGGCCCTGTCTCGAGTGTCTTTCAGGATGGTTTTCCATGAAACCCGGGTGGAGTTTTATTCCCTTGTGTCAGGCCAAAGAGGTTCTCACAAAGTACAACAGTGGTGTCTATAAGGGACATGTTACTCAGCCCAGCTTGAGTAACCAAACACCAGACCACCTGCTACTATTTCTACTTGAATCATATGCTTTTTCAATCACCAGTGCAAAATAGGCTATATCTCGACATAGACTGTTAGGCAGTATTGACCTTTTGTTTTGTTAGTTTATGCTAGGTTTTATTTTAGATAGCTTACATTCAAAGTGAGAATGAGAAATAGCTCACTAGTTAAAATGTTTGAAAAGAAAAACTTCCTCTGCCGTATTTGTTGTGTAACTTAAATGAGCCTTCTGAGAAGCAGGTGAGTCACGCTCAGAGAGCTGGGCCGGGACTCCTGGTCCTTTGGCTGGCTGGGCCTCTGGCTCTTCATGGAGTGAGAGAAGAGCAGACTAACCCCTCTGTGCCTCAGGTTTTCCCCATCAGACACCTACCTCACAGGGGCACTGAGGAACAGAATCTGGGGAAGGCATTTTAAAGTCTTTTAACATACATAAGTGCCATGAGTAATTTTTACTCACTCTGTTTCATAGCTTACTAGAAGTTCACTGTCTCATGAGCAAAGTAGGTGCTATATAATATAGGAACGTAATCTCTGTAAGTGTTAACAGTTATGATCTTCTTGTCATCAGAAGGCAGTGATACCTTCAGGAACTACTTTCCATGTTCCATTCCTTTCTCCTAAGGGACAATGGAAGTTCTCAGAAGAATATCTTTAGTGAAAGAAAAGTAACAGTTTTTTTTGCTGCTCTCCCATATCCCGGCCCCCACCCTTTTCTGGTCGTGATGAGAGGGAATTCCTCTGCACTTTTGGGGGGTTTATATGCCAGCACTGAAGGAAGGATGTGAATCTAAAAACAGCACATCCCTGAAAGGGAATCTGTGGAAGTTGTTTTATTTGATTTTGTTTCAAAATGGGTTTCAAATATACTCTTTAGAACCAGATGAGATGCACTAAACATTTAGAGAGGTTCTAGGTTACACATGCAAGCGAACAGTTATCTTTGGACACTGCCAGCCTGAGTCTTTTTAAATAGTATGTTCTGAAATCGGTCGTCTTGTTAATCATCAGGCACCCCACCTTTACCCCTTTACCGATCTCCCCTGTTTGGCTGTCCCCATCTGTCTGTCTGTCTTGTCCCTCATCTGGAAGCTGTAATAGTTACTAGATTTTCACAATAAAGGAGAAATTGGAATCAAATGAATATAATCAATTTCTATTCATTGTAGTACCTGATTAAATCTAACCTGACTTATTTTAAACACATGCTCATTTCCTTGTTTGCATATGATTTTCATGTGTCCATATAATGATTGATTTATTGCTTTTTTGCTCAACTTAACAATTCTGGCTCTAAAAATTATTTTAAAACTGTGTGTGATCTATCTTACGTGCCCATATTCCCCATTTATTGGTTTGGACAGTGATTCTGGGATGATTACTGTCTAGTAAATGTGATGTTTTGTACAAAGCATGATAATCATTATTTTATAGAAGTAAATTTTTAAAATTATTGCCATTTCTTTATTATTGGATAAATTTTTCAAAACAAAGGAAAAATATATTCTAAAAATGTACATGCTGCTCAAAAATGTGATCATCTAAGACATTTTAACAAATTGCTATGGAAATAACTGAAGTCTTCCTGAAGAGAAGGCAAGGAAAGAAAAAGGGGAAGTAACAGCCAGAACGGCAGATTTCTGGAGGCCCCCCATCAGCTCGCCAAGGGGGCCCTAAACAGCCGATATACACCACAACTGGCTTCTAGTATTCTCCAGGGATTTGAGATTGAGACTCTAGTTCTTTTTTTTTTTAACATTGAACTGAAGTTCTTCAGAGTAATCTCTAGACAAGGGAGCGTGTTTTCAGGGCAGACTTATGAACTTGCTGAGGTCTTCTCAGGGGTATACAGGTTTGTTAGAAAGTAGCAAGGGACTGAGAGATGGAAGGTGTGGCTTCACCCCCAGGACGATCTCATGGGCCAATATTTGTACACAGAGGTTGTTCTACTGCTTCACCACTAGGAGAGGCTGCACTTTAGGTTGTGCTGGTAATTAGGAAGTATTTCTGCTTTCTTTCAGAGACCAGTTATGATAGAGGTGGGCTGTTTGTGAGATGCTTAGCTAGAGTTGTCTGTGGCAGGCGGCCCTGGACCACTTGGTTTCTTCCTCTCTCTGCATGTTGCGTGTCAAGTCAGAAAGCCTAGAAACTGTTAGCATTAAAGTCAAGGTGCATAGGAATCCTTGCCAGTGTCGTTAGTGAATGAAGAAGGGCTTTACTTGTCTTCATGTGAAAAGGTCCAGGAGTACCTTTAGGGACTATCAGCCCCAGCCTCAGAAGCCTTACACAAACCTAGGTGTACTGCCTGTACCCCTTGAGAAAGAACCTAACTCGATGCAGAGTGGATATTTGTATTTCTATTTGTACTGTTTTCATAGCAGCAGACATGGGCAAAATCATGAAATAGAATCTGTTCTGTAAATTACTTTTTAAAATTTTCTCTTATTTTTGCCTTTAGGAACAAATTTAAATTGTTCAAAGACAGCTAGCTGTCACTGGTGCTGTCCCAAAGCTTTCTAATCCTTTATGTATTTTTATGAATAAAATGATTGCTGTGGGAAGACCAAGATTCATCTAAGAGTGTCATGGTATAAACAGAATGGTTTGTAGTTGTTTGGATTTTTCTTTTCCTGTGCCATATAGAATGTAGTCAACTCCTTTTCAGTAGCTTCTGTTCGTCAGCTTGTGTGTTTCTGGGTAGCAACTCCCAGAAGGCTCTTAGTGTTTGTGAAGAAAGAAAATCTCATCTAGGCCTGTGTTGCAAAGGTGGGTGGTCTGTCATTACTTCCTGGCAAATTGAGTTGATGGATTTAAGATAAGCCTTTGGGGTTCCTCCATCGTTTCCTGGGCTTTGAGGAGGAGTTGGGCCTCCTTTACTCGTGGTGTTTTGAGTATGTTTCAAATGTTTGTAATTTCTCTTGCACTCCTCTAATAAAAATGAAAGCTGTCTGTCAAGACATGGCTTTGGATGGTTGGGAGATCTAGCCGGAAAAAAAAGAAGTACACCTGAGACCTTCAGTTGGTCTTTTATTTATTTAGAATAAAAAGTAGTTTGATAAGCTACCAGAGCCAGTGCTTCTTTAAAAACATTCTCTGAAGAGATAGGAACTGTCCCACAGGAAAGCTATAAAAGCTATTCCCAGTACATTGCAATTGCTTTTGATTTTTAATCCTTTGGAGCAAATGTCTGATGTTATGTTTTTAGAGCTGTGGGGTAAAAATGTATTTTAAAAAAATTTAGGGGTGTTACTGAAACAATGACTGGCTGAATTATGTGTGAGCAAAGCTCTAGGGCAGCTGTCCAGTTCTTTTTTTGTTGTCCCGACAGTAAAGCAGATAGTAAGCGATGTCTTGAAAAGTGATTTGCTTATTCCATCCTGACATCTAAAGGCATTAGCCTCCTATTTGGCAGCCCTGGGGAAACCCCTCCGCACCGTGACTTATTACCTTGTTTTTTAGACAAGGCTAAACCTGGATGACTCTGTGTATTAATAGTTTCACTCTTCATATACCAGCTGCTACAAGAAAAACCATGATTTTTAATCTTGTCTTGAAATTACTCCTCATTGTTAAATTCACCTAAACCCTTCCTGTGTATGGAGGGTTGCTGCTAGTAACATCAGTTTGCAATGTTCTGCTTTCAGTATTTGTCATACGGGAGTCTGGAAACTGTAATAAATACAATTGTCTTAATAAACTGGCTGCTTTGTCTCTGCTAATTGAGGAGGGATGGGTGGAGAGGAGGTGGCAGGGGAGTCTGTTACCCATGAAGACACCCATCTAGAAAGTTAACACATCACAGGCCTTCTGCAGTCTCGTTGTTGTAACCTTGTGCCTTTTCTTTAGCAAAGCACATGTATCTAGATCATTATTCAAGTTTATTTGAAGTTTACACTTAGAAAAGGAACTTGGCCCATGTTTGTGAATTCTCTCCTCTAAGCCCCAAGCAATGGTCATTGCCCTGTGAATTTATCCTACCTAATAGCTCACTGGTGTTAATCCACTCTCTTCACGACCTGCTGAGATCACCATTGACTCAGCTCCCCTTGGAGGATTTTACCACATCTTGCTGATTGACACACTTCCAGGAATATCTGAATTTGCCACCGGCTCCTCTGTGCACATACAGGAAGTTGATCTGCCCAGAGATTTGCCACATTGATTACTTGACATACTCTGTGTGCTTCTAGCCCTGAGTCATCCAAATAAGGTGGACAAACAAAAATGACATTGATTCTTAGAGGGGGGAACCTCAAGTTAAAGACCCAATTCCCTACTTTCAAAGGATACATTAAGTTTGGCACAGTTGGCATACAAGAAGTTTGTAGGCATCACAGTGGAAAAAAGAGAGGCAAGACCCACATGTTCCAGTTCTGCTTGTTTCTGCTCTTGCTTGTTTGTTTTACATCTCAAAGACTTGTGATTAAATAAAAATGTTCTCATTAATCAAACTAAAGTCAGAAGAGTCTGCTAGCTTGACATACAAAATGTACAGTGATGGTTAAATATTGGCAGGGAGTGGAGGCCAGCAGAATGAAATTTATCATCTGTTGCTCTCCTTTTGCTTTCTGGATAGGAGTGGCAAAGAGAAAACAAGTGCTTGTCCAGCCCCATTTTCTCCTTGGATAGACGTGAAGGGTATGTCAGTCTGCTCAGTTACCACTAGATGGCAGTAGCTTAAAGAGAACTGCTTAAGTGTCGAATCCCAGAAGGACCTGAGGCTCCAGATCTCCAGTTACTGCTACCATTTATTGTTAAACACTCACCAGTCTGAACCTAAATAATCAAGGAAAAGCAAACTGTAGTCAACCCAACTGGCAATATAACCGTCTTACCACTGCTGAATTTCCATAATGTGAAGCTAAGGCAGCCTGACGGCAGCCGTCAGCCAGTGAAAGTGCCTAAGGGAGAGAGAAAGGGCAGTGTCCACTATTTTAGGGAGTCTGTTGATATTCTCACATGGTGGAGTTCCTCATTTCTTCTCAGAATGCTGTCAACTCCACCTGTCCCCTTCCCGCCTGCTGGCAGGAGATTACTTCAGGAAAACTGACTTGATTCCTCTATTTCTCAGCTGCTGTCTCGCTTTTGGAAATTCACTTTCTCCCAGTGTTAATGCCTGATGCTCCGTTATGAGAGAGGTTGCATTCCTCTTGTGATTCCACAACCAGAATAAAACCTCCAGTCCAAGGCTGCAAGCGAGGAAAATTTCTAATAGACACAGAAAAGTGTGGTGTTTTAGGCTGTGCTCTGGGAGCAGGAGCAATAAGGTAGGAAGTGCTGGTAAGTCTCCCAGCACTTCACATCAAGGCCTTCAAAACACCTCTGTCCGTCAAGGAATAATTTCCCAGCAGCGTATGGTGAAGAGGAATCTACAAGTGCCAAACCTATTCCCTGCATTACCTTGTTCAGATAAAACCACAGCAAGGGGGAGATTTTATCTCCAATATGTGTATGAGGGAACTGGAACACATTAAATAAGCTACCAACATCTCCCCTGGTAATAAATGGCAAATTTGGGGTCTGTCTCTCTGACTCTTAAGTTTGTTGCTGGCCAGTTGTACCTGAAACATATCAAATTTCTCAGGCATTGAATAGGGAGCTTTGAGGACAAGTGGAGTTAATCCCCTTAGATTAATCAGAAACCAGAGAGCTGAGTTAAACCAGAGCTTTTGGTTTTTCACATGTCTAGTTCCTTTTGCCCAGTTCTTTGACTGAAAGTGGACATGTACACAGGGCTTCGTGGCTCCCAGAAAGGACTGTGGTGGTGGGCACCCCCAGGGCAGTGGTCCAGCTGTGGTAAGAGTGGCTGCCAAGTGAGGACCATCTGGTATTTCATTTCACCCACCAGTCGGTTTGGCCCTGGAAGGGGTATCAACCTAATAGTCTTGTTAAAAAGCAGGTGGGACAGCTAGTGATCTTTCCCAAGTCTTCAGAACACGTGTGGAAAGCCTGCCAGCCCTTTCTTTCCAGTGTTCTGCAAAACCTGGTAAGAATGCTTTCTGCAGGTCTTGACTTATTCATCTTATTAAAACAAAACAAAACAATAAAACTTTTCTCTATGCTAAACTCTGGATGTGCTAAAGCAGGAGAAAAGGATTAGTTGAAGGCCTGTGGTCTTCCTAGAAAGATTGGCAAGCTGTCTTGTAAAATTTCCCTTCAACTTGATGATGTGTTAGTTTCCAGAATATGATAATCCTAGAAGGAGCCCTTATCTGAGATGCTTACCAGTGGTTTCTAAACCTCAGTTTCCTCATCTCTAAAATAGGGATAATACCACCTAATAGGGTTGGTGACAAAGTGCTCAGCCCAGACAGCAAGTTTTAATGTCATTTACGCTATGATGAGCTTGCTGTGTGATGCTTAGCTGCTTTCTTCACTTCCCTGTGCTTGTGTTTCACGTCCTGAGAACAGGCAAACAAGTGGACGCAGCACAATGCTGTCATCCTTTTTTCCTAGCACACAGACAGACCTTGAAAGATTGTTCCCAGACTTCCTGACACCTTCTCAGTTGTTTCTCCCTAGATTAAAACTTGAGCATATCATCATCTTCTTCACCGATGGGAGAGTGTTGTGCTCCCCCAGGAATGACATTAGGCTCCACGGGACATTCATTAGTTGGGGTTACAAGAGGACCACAGGGCACTGGAATGGTAATTTCCTACATGCGACCCCAGTGACCCAGAGGGAGCTAGCTCAGCTGGTCTGAGCATGTGGTTAATGAGGGAAGGGTCATGGTTTCACTCCTGTGTGGGCCAATTAGTGTCACGTGGAAAAGCATGCTCCTGGGGCCCCAGGCAGCAGCTTTACACTGTGGCACTGGTCTCCAGGATGACTGTATGGCCATCATCGCTATCAGAATCCCAACCCAAAATGTACATCTTCCTTATTATTACAGAGCCCATGGTTTCCAAGACTTGGATCATTTGCCAAGCATCTCCATGATTTTTCCGTTATCCCAAGCAGACCACTGTATTTTTATTTATTTGATGTTTTTCTACACATTGCCTCACTTTTTTAGCTAACACTTAAAAGGAAGTCATGTGTTACTACCATCAATGCAAATTAGGGAAATTTGCCTTAAATTGAAAGTACACATAAAAATAAATAGGCAGTAATTGAAATTAAACTGTTTATCTTCAGATTATAGGCAGACCTCCTGAGCCACAAGTGATCAATATCCTCCCATGTGTTAATAAACGCATGGATATAAACTGCATGTCTTACATAATAAACATACTGTTGTGTAATAAAATGGCCAAGTCAGCAAAAACAATATTCTAAAGCAATTGCTTCCATGGGAAAAGTTGGGATCAGTGACTAGGGAGTTTCACACTTGAAGTGATGAAATTATTCTTGCAGGAATTTCAGCACCAAAGGTCTTTCTAATAGTCTTTCTAATAGCCATAAATGTATAACTATAAAACCTATAGTCTGAAACAATCTGGGGTTTAATTTATATCCAGCTCTTGCTCAAAGTCATGGCTTTTGTTCACACTCCCCACTGGCACTGTCATTAACACCGTGCTTCTTACACATCCTTATCATTATCACCCGTTTTATGATAAACAAAGCACAAACGTGCAAAGCAGATATGTTGACTGCACAACATCTTTCTTCCCCTCCAGCCATGAGCCAGTGCACGCTCATCTCCCCAGTCAGCCAGTTCCTTATGGAGATCAAGATGTAACCAGTAGTGGTGCTGGTGATAAAAATGTATTCCTTAATTAATTGAGCATGTTACATCCAATCCAGTTATGAAAATGTGCACTGGA
The DNA here is from genome assembly GCF_042477335.2 of Ovis canadensis. Classification (NCBI taxonomy): domain Eukaryota; kingdom Metazoa; phylum Chordata; class Mammalia; order Artiodactyla; family Bovidae; genus Ovis; species Ovis canadensis. The sequence goes on from NC_091249.1 coordinate 81,963,877, forward strand.
GGACAAATGCACATAAAAAGACACATAGCAACGCACATGGGCCTCTTCAGGGTTGAGAGGGAGCCCGGTCACTTCCGTTATTTGAGGTTCCCAATGCATTTAAAACGTAAAGAAATATCAGAGTTGTAAATGTGTACATTTGTAAACTTTGGGTTGAATGATGGACTTCCAGTCCTCTCTGGACCTGTGAGAGGGAGCATAGACTCACTGGGAGAGAATCCCAGTCTGTATGTGAGTTCTCTGAGTGTGAAGTCCCAAGTCCCTGCCCCAGGGTCCAGAAATGAGCCCCACCAGGAAAATTATCTCATATAGAGATCTGGATTCAAATATACCATAAAGCAGAGCATAAAATTTTCGCCACGTGGAAACATGAAGTTATCAGGGACATAGAAGGGTTGGAAAGTGAATAGCTTTTTCTTTCTTGTGTCTTCATTACTTTGTGGATTCTTGCTGCGACCCTCCTGTTACTTCAGTGCCATTTGGGTCTTCCCACTTGGGTAGCTTTCTCATCATTCTTATAAAGCCATGAATTAGTAGCAAAAGGGCCAGACCATTTTATAAGTGCCAGAGACTCACTTAGATTTGTTGTTGTTTAGTCACTCAGTTGTGTCTGACTCTGTGACCCCGTGGTCTGCAGCACACCAGGCTTTCCTGTCCTTCACCATCTCCCAGTAAACTCATGTCCATTGAGTTGGTGATGCCATCCAACCATCTCATCGTTGTTGTCCCCTTCTCCTCCTGCCTTCAATCTTTCCCTACATCAGAGTCTTTTCTAATGAGTCAGCTCTTTGCATCAGGTGGCCAAAGTATTGGGCTTTCAGCTTCAGCATCAGTCCTTCCAATGAATATTCATGACTGATTTCCTTTAGGGTTGACTGGTTTGATCTCCTTACAGTCCAAGGAACTCTCAAGAGTCTTCTCCGACACCATAGTTCAAAAGCATCAATTCTTTTGCAGTCAGCCTTAATGGCCCATATCTCACATTCATACATGACTACTGGAAAAACTTAGACTAGAAAATCAAAATACAAGAAGTGGGAAGGCAGTATATCAGCTTTCTTCCACTGTATGTGGACCCGCTGACTACTTTAACCATAAGAACTACTTTGAATGACTGCATGTGCACGTATACACACACACACACACACACACACACACACACAGCTCACAGTAAAGAGAAAGCAGACACCTCCAGGCCAGGAACATCTATAAAGTTCTCATTGCATGATTTTTGCTGGATCAGTAAGATTGTGTGACTGGGGAGTGTTATATGAAATAGTGTGAAAATAGTATTTCTTTAAGACTGATCTATTAGGATTCCGTTTGTATGGCCTTGTTCTAAGACTGATGCTTACTTTGTGCTCATTGTTTCTGAGGGCAGAAAGCAATTAGTTCATTTGAAACTCCATGTGATGCATCTGAGGCCTATGGTCTCTTACCTACCCTCGCCCAGTCCAGTTGTCTCAGCAAGGCATTTCACTCCTCCTTCCATCCCCAGAGTTTATCTGAACACATCTGTTGCTCCATGAAAAGTATTTTGGCAGAAGCTGCTCTGCCCCTGGCTGAATAAGAGTCATCTTCCTGAATGGCTCACAACTATTTTAACTTAATTTATTTTTAGAAAAGTATATATATAGAGAGAGTCACATTAATATACCCTTAAATATTAATATATATGTGAAATTTTAATAGAGAACAACATTATGACACCAAACCAAGAGTCAAATGGAGATTCCAACTCCAAAATGGTTGGGAGAAGCTGTTTTAAACCCTCTCATGGCAGAGGAAGCAGAGAGAAGGATTCTGAATATTTCCTTCTAGATCTACCATCCATATTATTCCTTCTAGGATATGCCCCTCAGTGATCACACTTCAAATCTAGTCTCTCTTGCACTAAGGGAGTATTCAAAACTGAACTCTAACTCTTCATTTTGAAAAAATTTCAGCAAGGACCTGGAGGACCTATCTCAGGTCACAGATCTTGGAAGTAACATGCCCGGGGACTTTCTGCACAGGACTGCCCAGATGGTAAGCTGTGGCATCTTGACTCATATAATTTGAAGCCTTCTCAGTTCTTGGAACCTGTGGGCCAGTCACTTCCAGCCACAAGCATCAACGGCTCCATCAGGGTGGCTGAATGGAAAAAGGTACAGAGGTGTGGCCCATGGCTATGTGAACATCAAATGTGACAGGCCCAGCGACATCTGGATTGTTACGCTCCCCGTCAAGGAGCTGAATGCAGCAGCTCGGAAGTGGCTTCACATCTCAAAAGCTGGTGGTATCCGTTTGCCACTGCCCATCATGGGGACAAAGGCATGGGTTAGCTACTGAAAGAGTTAGTGTTCCAGGGGTCCCAGAGGCCAGCACCAGCTACATTACTTGAAGGGCTCCATGAACAATGAACAAACATGTGGGGCCCCAGATTCAAAATTCTTTTCAAGATGATGACCACAGAGCATTCACCCAAGCTCGAGGTCCTTCTAAGTGTGGGTCCCCTTGCAAGGGCATAGGTCGCACATGAAGCGGGCCCTGACGGAAGTGCGCCACCCGGCAAGGTGGAGACAGCGGGAAGCCCAACAGGAGTGACGAGGGGGCAGGGCATTCTTGGCAGGACAGTGCTGACTCTGTCTTCACACATGTTGGATTCTTTCTTCTGTTGGGAACTGACGTGCCCTTTCAGTGGTATCTAACCTAGCTGTGCTTAGTAAATATTCTAACTTTGCATGACTGGTGTACAAATTAAAGCATTATCATTATTTTAAAATACTTTGAGAAAGTTCCCAAAGATTTTAAATTCATTCATACAATCTCAGGGAATTTCGACAGCGCAATTGTCAATGTAAGGGAAAAAACTGTTAGATTCTTTAAATATGACTCAAATGTTGTAAAAAAATTTTGGAAGGGTTTCAGAAAGTTTTTTACTTTCATTTATATCACCTGTGTGAACAAAGTTTATTGTTAGTGATGGCTATCAAGAATTTGAAGAGACCATGATTAGAAAGTCTTGATTGAATTAAAGTCTTCATCAGGAATTGCTATTTCAAGCATAAAATCTGATATTAAAAAACTATATTCATAAAAAGCAAATGCAAAATTTTCATTAAAAATTAAAGATTATTTTTTAGAAATTTTATACAAATTCAGTATTTAATATCTTCCCTAAATTTTGAATTTTATTTTCTTATAATTATATAATAAAAAGAGTAATGAAGGCTTTTGCCAAGCCCCATAGAGATGCCCAAGTCCCTCCACATTTACCCTAGGATGTGCTTTAAAATATCACCATTTCCCTATGTGTGCTATGAAGCAAAAAATGGGAGAAGGCACAATCTAGCCAGTAGCTCTCCCAAGGAGTCTGAAGTGAGTCATTTGCTTTGCCCACTGGTGGTAATAGAGGAAAAGTCAAGGCATGAAACAGGATCCACGCATAGTGACAACTAACAGTAATTCATAGAGCTGTTGAAATGAAGACATGAGACACTGCATCTAAAGTGCTCAGAACAGAGCCTGGAATGTAGAAAATAGTGAATGGCATTTACTGTTACCTGGCACCTTAGATAATTAGTAAGTTGACAAATTTTGTTGATTTTGTATCTACAATGCCTAAGCTCTGTTCCTTGGTGTTATTGTACAGTTGCTAAGTCATGTCTGACTCTGACCACATGGACTGCAGCATACCAGGCTTCCCTGCCTTTCACTATCTCTGTTTGCTCAAACTCATGTCCAGTGAATCAGTGATGCCATCCAGCCATCTCATACTCTGTCTCAACTTTCCCCTCCTGCCCTCAATCTTCCCCATAATCAGGGTCTTTTCCAGTGAATCAGCTCTTCGTATCAGGTGGCCAAAGTATTGGAGCTTCCACATCAGTCCTTCCAATGAATATTCAAGGTTGATTTCCTTTAGGATTGACTGGTTTGATCTCCTCGCTATCCAAGGGACTCTCAGGAATCTTCTCTAGCACCACAGTTTGAAAGCATCAGTTCTTCTGTGCTCAGTCTTCCTTATGGTCCAACTGTCACATCCTGGAAAACCAAAGCTTTTATTAGATGGACCTTTGTTGGCAAAGTGATGTCTCTGCTTTTGAATATACTGTCTAGGTTTGTCATAGTTTTTCTAACAAGGAGCAAGCCTCTTTTAATTGTATGGGTACAGTCACCATCTGCAGTGATTTTGCAGTCCACGAAAATAAAATCTGTCACTGTTTCCATTTTTTCCCCTTCTATTTGCCATGAAGTGATGGGACCAGATGCCGTGATCTTCATTTTTTGAATGTTGAGTTTTAAGTTAGCCTTTTCACTTTCTTGTTTCACCTTCATCAAGAGGTTCTTTAGTTCCTCTTCACTTTCTGTCTTTAAGGTGGTATCACCTGCATATCTGAGGTTGTTGATATTTCACATGGCAATCTTGATTCCAGCTTGTGAGTCATCCAGCCTGGCATTTTTCATGATGTATTCTGCATCTAGGTTAAATAAGCAAGGTAACAATATACAGCCTTGATGTACTCCTTTCCCAATTCTGAACCAGTCTGTTCCATGTCCAGTTCTAACTGTTACTTCTTGACCTGCATACACATTTCTCAGGGGCAGGTAAGGTGGTCTGGTATTCCCATCTCTTGAAGAATTTTCTACAGTTTGTTGTAATCCACACAGTTGAAGGCTTTAATGTAGTCAATGAAGCAGAAGTAGATGTTTTTCTGTAATTCTTTTGCTTTTTCTGTGATCCAACAGATGTGGCAATTTGATCTCTGGTTCCTCTGCTTTTTCTAAATCCAGCTTGTAGATCTGCAAGTTCTTGGTTCATGTACTGTTGAAGTGTAGCTTAAAGGATTTTGAGCATTGCCTTGCTAGCATGTGAAATGAGCTAAATAATTGTACGGTAGTTTGAACATTCTTTGGTGTTGCCCTTTTTGGGGGTTGGAATGAAAACTGACCTTTTCCAATACTCCAAAACCTTCCAATACTTCCAAAACTCCAATTGCGGAGTTTTCCAAATTTGCTGGCATATTGAGTGCATCACTTTAACAGCATTATTTTTTAGGATTTGAAATAGCTCAGCTGGAATTCCATCACCTCCACTAGCTTTGTTTGTAGTAGTGCTTCCTAAGGTCCACTTGACTTCACACTCCAGGACGTCTGGCCTGGGTGACTTTACTTTCCATTTCTCTTGTTCCACAGTACCACGTTCAGCATTTTATCACTGCTCATCTGACAGTTGTATTTGCCTCTTAATTTGTCTTTTAGCTTCTATCATCTTCATTTTTGAACCCTCTGGTTCAGTTAAGACACTTTAAGCAGCAAGTAACAGAATATCAAACTCAAGTGTGTTCTTCCATATATTAAGACATCCAAAGTTTCCAGAGTTGGTTCAGCAATGCAACAGTATTAGGCCTCGGGTTTAGGGAATGTGTTCATGTGTGTGTGTGGCTTTGTTTGTCTTGTCTTTTCCCTCATGGTCTGAGTTTGGCTGCTATTGCTCCAAGTAGCACCACATGCTAACAACCAAAAGCATAGAGAAAAGTTGTGTTCTCATTGTGTACCTCCTTATCCACAGTGGAAATTTCTTCCAGAAAGTCTCTTCAAGTTCCTCAGAACACATCTACCTTAAACCAATCATAGGCAAAGGGCAATGGGATTGCAACAGTTGGTTTAGATTTCTCATCATTTATCCCTAGGCCTTGGCCTGCTTTCCTTGAGGATAGTACTAGTCCTATACTCAAACAGAACTGGGATTCCGATAGCCAGGAAGGAATGACAGCTGTTGAGTAAATAACCAGCATTTTCAGCCAGTCTTTCCAACATGCCTCTGGCAGATTCATCAGGGATTTCCTGCTTGAACAAGAGCTCCCAGCAGGCCCTTTGCCTGGAATTAAGTCTTTTGTCCCTAATCTAGCTGGTGAGGTCAGATGTCACCAGCAAAATGCCCTTGGAGTATCCTATATACTTTTCCTTCATAACTCCTTATCACCTATTGTAATTAAACATGAATTTAGGAAGTTTTTGACTAGTATCTCCACCCAACTAACTCTAAAATATAAATGCCATTAGGACCAGATGTGTTTTGCTTACCCTTATACTCAACACCTAGCAATTCTTGGACAATTCATTCTTGAGTGAATGAATGCCTTTAGCTGTCAAAAGGGAGAAAGTGATTTCAACAGCTAGATATTTAGACTAGCAAAAACAGGTTTCTACCTAGCTATCAAAAGAGGTTGAAAGAATTTGGTACCTCAGCATCACCAACATTTTGTTAAAGGACTAATTGCCAAGCCCCTTGTGCACGTGGGACCATTAGTAATTCTGTAGCTATGCAAATTAAAACAGTGATGTATGATTTATAGCTTTAATAACATTCTGAAGGCTCTTAAATTTTAATCACTTGCAACATCCTTTTTAATATTCAATTACTTTATTAACTAATTAGGTCACTTGCTGAAAAAGCACATAAGGCTTGTGCTATTTTAATATCAGCTGAGCCTCACAAAATACCTTTGAAATGGTGCAAATGGTTTATTTATTTTAAACAGATCATTAAGATACTATAATTAATAAACCAATTATGAAAAAAGGCCCAATAGTGATAGATGCAGAAGTACAATAGCACTGTCCAATGGATTAGTCATTTTTACCCACATACATCAAGGGGCTAAACTTAAATGAAAACCCACTATAAAAAGTGCCTTCCTAAATAATTAACGTGTGCAATGACTGATAACCATATCACGGCAAACCTGACTTGAGGCTTGTTCATTACACAAACCTGTAATGTGTACTTTGGTTTCATCTAATGACACTCACGATGGAAAATCCACGGCACGCTAAGCTTGGTGTTTCTTGATTACTTACAAGGGCTTAATTTGCAGATGGAGCTGGGCACTTCATGATTTATCAGTGCTTTGGAGTGAGCCGAGCCTCCCAGAGGAGAATCAGGAGACACATGCAGGTTTGGCGGCATCCCTGGATATTGATTTCTCAGCACCGTGTTAAGGTCTTCAAAGCAAACAGTGTGAACAAAGAAAGCTGAGGCCATGCCTGTGGGGGTTCTTCACCCAATATTCTCAAAGGAGACCATGGATCATAGCACTAAGCCTGCTTGTCAAAGGCACAGAGATGTTGAGGCTATGGCTGAGGATAGGTAGGAAGCAGCTTGGAGGCTTGGAATTGAGTTTTATTTCTAGGATCAGGATGAGGCAAGAAGAACCAGTTCCTTTGACTGGTCTGGGAAAGAATGCTGGCACCTAGAGACTAGGTGATCTTTCTTGCTTGTTGTTGTTTAGTCACTAAGTTGTATCCCACTCTTTGTGATCCCATGGACTGCAGCACACCAGGCTCCTCTGTCCTCCACTATCTCCCAAAGTTTGCCCAAATTCATGTCGATTGAGTCGGTGAGGCCATCTAGCCATCTCATCCTCTGCCACCTCCTTCTTTTGCCTTCAGTCTTTCCCAGCATCAGGGTCTTTTTCCGGCTAACAACAATATAATAATAAAACCATAATAACCATCGTGTATTGAGTCCTTTCTATCTACTTTATAAACACTGTTGATGGCCTGTATCATCTGTTGGATATTTCAGGGTATTTGTTGAGTCAACATTTATTTACTGAGCACGTCCAGGGACCAGGCACTGTTCTCGGCACTGGAGATCTTGGGATGAACTGGATAGACAAGTCCCTTGCTTTCATGGTGCTCACATTCTATTAGGGAAGAGAAACAAAAATCATACAGCACAAGGGAGCAAAGTATAAACAGCCACTTTAGCCAATGCAAAGTGCTAGGGAAAAGGCCAACCAGAAGATGGGAGATAGTAATGGCAGTGACCGAGGCAGCTTCTTGTGACTGATTCATCAGGGAAGGCCTCTCTGGCAAATGGATGGGGTGGGTGGGGGGGGCAGGAGGTCTTGGCCAACTCAAAGTTTGTTTCCTCCCTTCCCCCACCAACTCCCACTCCCGGTTTCACCAGTTGTTAAGGACAATGGGACATGGCACTATTATGCCGCCATCATTAGCATCACCATTCTTTTTGCAGGTTCAGGCTCTTTTTTGCAGTCACCAATATGAACTTGTGTGCATTTTATTGTTAGTGTGTATGTTGGTAAGTGAAAACTACAGAGAGAGAGATTTCTCTTCCCTTATGTCTTCTTGCCACTGTCATGCTCTGCAAATGGTTACAGCTATGTTTGATGTATTTCCAGCCTGTTTTAGCACCTGCATGATGTGTTGATGAAACTTTAAAATATTCATAAACTTCCAGATTGTCCCATGGATGCTAAATTCTTTGGGAAGAGCAACATAGCCCAAACAGTGATGTGGGTGCAGCTCAAATATATGGAGGAAGTATCATCCTGCCTGGGGCCCTAAGAGAAGACCTCAGAAAGAACCCCCATAATCTCTGTCCATTATAAACTTAAACAGTGTTCTAGCAAAATGGGATCTTAGCTTTTGAACCACTGGGCCTTTTGAAAATATATATATATATATATCCATGAGGACCAATATGTACCTGACTCCCAGCACCAGCTCAATTATGTTGAGAACATAATCTTTGAATAAGATAAGAGAAAGTTTAACATAAGCAGACCCCTATATTAGTGAATAATCACTTTGGTGGGTGAAGTTCTGTTGGAGTCAAATGAGACTTTGTTCTTTCCCTCTTTTCCAACCCACAAATGGATGCTAAGCATGAATGTAAGTGAAAGGAGTATACTAGTGATACTCTGTATCAAGGAAGAGAAGCACTGTGAATTTTGCGGTGAACTTGGGCAAGAAAAAGCCAGTTCTGTATCTCTTTCTTGTCCTTGAAGGAGACTAGAAGGTCTTTTCAGAAGTCTTCACAAAAGTTTCTATTTTACATTCTCATTGCTTTCTCTACCTATCACATGGCTCAAAATATTTTTTAAATTTTTGTTCTGTTTAAACACTAGAATTATAACAGCACTGTAATCTGTATGTCATTGCAAATGTCTATTTCTGCCACATTGAGTATTAATAGATCTTTTCTAAGAAAATGGATTTCTATAAACTATTTTATAGAAAGATTAACTCTGAGTTATAGATGGATACTAGGAAGATTTGGGAACCCAGTCCATTCGTGGCTTAGGTCTTCTTTCTTTTTTGAAATTTGGAGCTGGAGCAAGATGGTTGGGTTTTGAGATCTCCAAATGTCTGTATCAGGGCTTCCCTGATAAATCAAAAGAATCTACCTGCAATGCAGGATACCCTGATTCAATTCCTGGGTCGGGAAAGATCCCCTGGAGAAGGGATAGGCTACCCACTCCAGTATTCTTGGGTTTCCCTCGTGGCTCAGCTGGTAAAGAATCTGCCTGCAATGTGGGAGACCTGGGTTTGATTCCTGGGTTGGGAAGATCCCCTGGAGAAGGGAAAGGCTACCCAATCCAGTATTCTGGCCTGAAGAATTCCATGGACTCTCTATAGTCCATGGGGTGGCAAAAAGTCAGACATGACTGAGTGCCTTTCACTTTCACTTTTCAAGGACTGTAAGAAACAGCCTATGATCCTTCCCATGTGAGGGCTGCCTCTTGGACACACATCTTTATTCAAGAGTGGTGTCTTCAGGGTTTCCCACCCTGTTGCTCTCAGGGATAGATAGGGGAGAGAGCAAGCGTGCCTAGAGCAAGCAGTTCACAAACACACCAGTAGTGCAAGTCCTAATCTCAACAACCCCTTTATCACATTTGGTAGTAATTACACTTTTTGACTGAACATCCTACTCGTAAATGGTGTTTATGTCCCACCCCAAAATATGTACAATTACAAAATAGACATCTGCTCTATTGTCAGTCTACATATTAGTCATTAGTAAAGTTATTTTTCTATATTTTAGACATGATAAATACAAATAGATACTCCATTCTTGTCATGCCTCACGGATCCTCTGGCCTTAATCTGGGCCTGTGTGAACCTACCTTTGAAGATCACTGCTCTGAACAATTGAGGTAACTTGAGGTAAATGAGTAAGAGTTCTTGAAGAAATGTGCCTTATGTTGATGCGGAAGAGATCCACTGCTAGGAGGACCTTAAGAGCATTTTGGGCTTTTCTTGCATAAGAATCTGGATGGGAAATGCATTAAATAAAACACTCTAGCCTTTGACCTTCCCTGGAGTTTCTCTTGGGATCAGTGATCAAAGCTTTGAAAAGAGATCTGCAGTTATTTCATATGCCAATGTCTCCTCAAGTTCTGCTCCATTCATATTACCATCACAATTTTTACCTTGTCAAAGTACCATGGTATTGTTATTTTAGGAATAGTTGTGTTTAAATTTTCTCATTTTCACTTAAATTCAAAAAGATTTTTTATATCACTATCATAAATGGAAAGTCAACTTCGCTTGCCATAAATAGTGAGAAATTAAAAAAAGAAAAAAAAAGCATGTAATTATTAAACCTTTCAAAACCACAATGAGATATCACCTCACACGTATGAGAATGGCTATTACCAAAAAGACATGAGACAACAAGTGTTGTCGAAGATACGGAGAAAAGGGAACGCTTGTGCACCGTTGGTGGGAACGTAAATTGGTATAGACTCTATGGAAAACAGTATGGAGGTTCCTCAAAAAATTAAGAATAGAACTACTGTACAGAATTTTACTTCTGGTTTATATCCAAAGGAAATGAAAACAGGATATAAAAGAGATATCTACACTTGCAAGTACACTGCAATATTATTTACAATAGCCAAGATATGGAGACAACCTAAGTGTCTCTCAATAGATGAGTGGATAAAGATATGGAATATATGTATGACAGAATATTATTCAGCCATAAGAAAGATAGAAATCTTGCCATTTGTGAAAACATGGATGGAGTGTAAGGGCATTATGCTAAGTGAAATAAGTCAGACAGAGGAAGACAAATACTGCATGTTATCACTTGTAGTGGAATAAAAAAAAGTCAAACCCATACAAACAAAAAGTAGAAAAGTGGCTGAGAGGTGAGAGAAATAGGGAAAGATTGGTAAAAGGGTGCAAACTTTTGCCTCTAAGATGAATAAGTCCTGAGGATCTGATGTAAAACATGGTGACTGCAGTTTATAACATTGTATCATGTAACTGAAGTTGCTTAGATAGTAAATCTTAAATGGTCTCATCAAAAAAAAAGTATATGAGGTGATGGATGTGTTAATGAAGTAGGTGGGAGAATCTTTTCACAATGTAAACGTGTATCAATCAAATTGTTATAATGAACATGTTAAATATCATACAGTTTTGTCAATTATACCTCAATAAACCTCTGTTACCTTTTATTACCTCAATAAAGCTGGGGGAAAAAGCCTTTAAAAATGTCTCTTCCTCCCAAAGAAGAAAGAATTTCCACATGCTACCCAAAATCACCAAACCAACTGAAACAAACAGAAAATCGAAAGCTCCACATATTGGGAAGTACTGCCTTAAGCTATTTAACAATTAACTTTGAGGGCTTCCCTGGTGGTACACAGTGCCTGAAGAATTGTGGATGGAATTTCATAACATTGTACAGGAGGCAGTGATCAAAACCATCCCTAAGAAAAAGAAATGCAAAAAAGGCAAAATGGGTTAGCTGAGGAGGCCTTACAAATAGCTGAGAAAAGAAGAAAAGCAAGAGGCACAGGAGAAAAGGAAAGATATACCCATCTGAATGCAGAGATCCAAAGAATAGCACAGAGAGATAGGAAAGGCTTCCTAAGTGAACAATGCAAAGAAATAGAGGAAAACAATAGAATGGGAAAGACTAGAGGTCTCTTCAAGAAAATTAGAGATACCAAGGGAACATTTCTTGCAAAGATGGGAACAATAAAGGACAGAAATGGTATGGACCTAACAGAAGCAGAATATATTGAAAAGAGGTGGCAAGAATATACAGAAGAACTATACAAAAAGGATCTTAAAGACCTAGATAACCACAATGGTGTGATCACTCACCTGGAGCCAGACATCTTGGAGTGCGAAATCAAGTGGGCCTTAGGAAGCATCACTATGAACAAAGCTAGTGGAGGTGATGGAATTCCAGTTGAGTTATTTCAAATCCTAAAAGATAATGTTGTTACATTGCTGCACTCAATATGCCATCAAATTTGGAAAACTCAGCAGTGGCCACAGGACTGGAAAAGGTCAGTTTTCATTCCAGTCCCAAAGAAGTGTAATGCCAAGGAATGCTCAAACTGCCACACAATTGCACTCATTTCACATGCTAGCAAAGTAATGCTCAAAATTCTCCAAGCGAGGATTCAACAGTACGTGAAATGAGAACGTCGAGATGTTCCAGCTGGATTTAGAAAAGGCAGAGGAACCAGAGATCAAATTGCCAACATGTGTTGGATCATAGAAAAAGCAAGAGAATTCCAGAAAAACATCTACTTCTGCTTCATTGACTACCCTAAAGCCTTTGACTGTGTGAATCACAACAAACTGTTGAAAATTCTTCAAGAGATGGAAATACCAGACCACCTTACCTGCCTCCTGTGAAACCTGTATGCAGGTCAAGAAGCAACAGTTAGAACCGGACATGGAACAACAGACTGGTTCAGAATTGGGAAAGGAGTTCAGAATTACATCAAGGCTGCATATTTTCACCCTGTTTATTTCACTTATATGCAGAGTACATCATGTGAAATTCTGGACTGGATGAAGCACAAGCTGGAATCAAGGTTGCTGGGGGAAATATCAATAGCCTCAGATACGCAGATGACATCACCCTTATGACAGAAAGCAAAGAGGAACTAAAGAGCCTCTTGATGAAAGTGAAAGAGGGGAGTGAAAAACTGTTTTAAAATTAACATTCAAGAAACTAACATCACGGCATCTGGTTCCATCATTTCATGGCAGATGGGGAAAAAATGGAAACAGTGATAGACTTTCTTTCTTGGGCTCCAGAATCACTGCAGATAATGACTGCAGCCATGCAATTAAAAGATGCTTGTTCCTTGGAAAGAAAGCTATGACCAACCTAGATAGTATATTAAAGAGCAGAGACATTACTTTGCTGACAAAGGTCCATTTAGTCAAAGCTATGGTTTTTTCCAGTGGTCATGTATGGATATGACAGTTGGACCATAAAGAAGGCTGACTGCCAAGGAATTGATGCTTTTGAACTGTGGTGTTGGAGAAGATCCTTGAGAGTCCCTTGGACTGCAAAGAGATCAAACCAGTCAATCCTAGAGGAAATCAACCCTGAATATTCATTGGAACAACTGTTGGTGAAGCTCCAATACTTTGGCCACCTGATGTGAAGAGCTAGACTCTAGAAAAGACCCTGATGCTGGGAAGGATTGAAGGCAGGAGGAGGAGGGGATGACAGAGGATGAGATGGTTGGATGGCATCACTGACTCAATGGACATGAGTTTGAGCAAGCTCCAGGAGATGGTGAAGGACAGGGAATCCTGGCATGCTGCAGTCCATGGGGTCGCAAAGAGTCAGACGCAACTGAGCAGCTGAACAACAACAACAGTGGATAAGAATCTGCCTCCCAATGCAGCAGACACAGGTTCCATCTCTGATCTGGGAAGATCCCACATACCACAGAGCATCTAAATCCCGTGAGCCACAGCTGCTGAAGCCTGTGTGCCTGGAGCCTGTGCTCCACAGCAAGAGAAGGCCATGCACCTCAGTGAAGAGTAGCCCCCACTCATTGCAACCAGAGAAAGCCTGCACAGCACGGAAACCCAGTGCAACTAAGAATAAATAAATAATTTTAAAAAAACCCAATATATTTTGTAGACTTTCCTTTAATTGGTTTTGCTGGCTCTCTTGGCACGTGTAATCATGCAACAGATTATATCCTGAATCCGTGAGATGTTTTCCTCTTCCGTTTGGAAGCTGTAGACTGTGCAGGGTGTAGCACTGTGAGTGCTAGGGTTCTCAGGCGCCTTCTGGCTCTGCCACTGAGTGCCGTGCTGTGTGCCACAGGACCTCGTTTCCCCAGTCACCCACTGACCTGAGAAGTCTATATTCTCAGCTCTGTCAATGTCAGTGGTTCTCCTCCCGTATCATAGGTTTCTGGTTTTGTTTTGTTTTAAAATAAGATCCCATCTGGTGTTAGTGGTGCTAACAATTTGAGAATCAACTTGTATGTTCTCTGGAAATATTTAGTCTCAGTTTTTTTCCTAGCTCTATCAGGAAAGTTATAGGACCTCAGTTTCTCCTTCTGGAAAAGGAAACTAGCCTAGTGTAACTGAAATATGATGGTTTGTTTTCTGGAAAAAAAAAAAAGGAAGTATGCTGCACAGAGAAGGAAGAACCAATCTGTATACCAACCAACATCCAGATGGGCATGAGTTCTGGCCACCTGGCTCTGACATTTCCTCAGGGCTGTGTCCTTAGTGCCCTGGGCAGTGAGTCAGCAGGACCCGAACACGCAACACATCCACTGTTGTGGAGGAAAGCCAGCAGATCAAGCACAAGTCAAGGCAGCATGTGGGAAGTGACTTTAAGTGCAGCTCTAAGGGGCCACATACCACACCTCCAGCAGGCTGCGTAACAGCACAGGCTTGGGAGTCAGAAGAGCTGCCAGGACCGTGGACCATTTTCTTCAACTCTGCTGAGCCCCTGTTTGCTCCTAATCTGGAAAATGAGGCATACACTGTGGATTTGTGTGTTATTTCAGTAGCACTTGATAAAGAGTATAGGCTCTCCTCCGACTCTTTCTTCTTTGAGCATGTCTGGCCTGGAAAAGATGGTGAGAGGCCCAAGTCCGCTGTTTCCTTGGCTGGGTTCAGTTTCCACCTGACTCTTTGAGTGTGTCCTAGTGTTTAAAGACTCAGGTCCATATAATTACACTCCACTTTGCATATATTTTATTATGTGCTATACATAACTCTATATGTTTATGCATATATAGTTGTATAGGCTTATATACACAAATCCATGACTACTTAAGGGATTTTCAAGGGCAATTCTGACACTACCCAATATCGGTCATATTCCTGCTTCTACAATCAAACCCAACACAAGCTGTAACTTCATTGTATAATAATTTCAACTGACAGGACAATCATGAGAATTCAATGGGAGAATGCCCCAAAACTTTTTAGCATAATGCCTGGCACATAGATGATCATAAAAGTTAATAGAACCTTGATTATAATATTATTATTATTTTTCACCCAGAGAGGGAACTATCAGTTTTAAGTGCCTACTCTGTTGTTATTATTGATATAATTATCCAAGGAAAGAGAGAGTGATCACTTCCCTATGTTCCTCAGTCTTCACAGAGAAGTATGGGTATTTCAACAGACAATGAGTCCAGGGGAAGGCGTCTAGGATCCCAGTTCAATGACGGAAGAACAGGCGCTGAACATGCCTGCACTGGGGAGCGGTCTCCTTTGGTTGGTGCATGTGAGCAGAGCCAGTGGATAAAATCTGGAGAGGTAGCCTGTAGTTAGACGGCCTTGAATATCTAGACTTGATTCAGTTGGGAATGTTATGAGTGGAGAAAGATGCATAAGATTTCTGAAATGAAGGGAAGATTAGAAACATGGAAACCAGTTAGGAAGCTGTTACAAGGTGTTTGTGAAAGTCTTTTTGAAATCAGATGAGAGTGGTGGCAGAGGGAATGGAAAAGATGTTAGTCGATTCAGAGCCATGTTACTGCTGCTGCTGCTGCTGCTAAGTCGCTTCAGTTGTGTCCGACTCTGTGCAACCCCATAGACGGCAGCCCACCAGCCTCCCCGTCCCTGGGATTCTCCAGGCAAGAACACTGGAGTGGGCTGCCATTTCCTTCTCCAATGCATGAAAATGAAAAGTGAAGGTGAAGTCGCTCAGTCGTGCCCGACTCTTAGCGACCCCAGGGACTGCAGCCTACCAGGCTCCTCTGTCCGTGGGATTTTCCAGGCAAAAGTACTGGAGTGGAGTGCCATTTGCCTTCTCCGCAGAGCCATATTAATCCTGTGTATTTCCTGAGCAGATCTTGTATATTTTATTGTTCTTTTTAGCTACAAAGAGTTATATAGTCTCATCTTTTCAAAGTTTTTGATGTTTTTTCCCATCCAATAACAAATTTTGAAAATTCCTTTTAAAGTATAAAATATGTAATTTTGAAAGCTACAATAGGAATTTAAATAATGACTTAGAATTACTGAATAATTTGATCAACCACAGCACTGATGGCTGGTTCCTGAGAATGCACCTGGGAAGCCCATAGAAAAATCCTCAGCATGGGGCCCATACTTGCCATATAACAATAAATTGTCTCAGATTGCTCCTAAATGAAACCAACTGAACCTATTATCTGCCACCAAACAGTTTTGGAACATGGTCTAGTAAAGGGGGAAAAAAGAATAATAAAAGGAGGTTGCTTCACACATATGTTACTGAATATTATTACTTACGTGTTCCGAGTTTAAGCTATTTGTTAGTGTTTAAGATATGCAGTTGTACATACGAGATGCATGATAATTTCTTAGGAAAATTTTTCTTTAAAAACAAAAATTGTTTTTGTCATTTTTGTATTGAAAATGCTACAAGTATAATTACATCTGCTTGATAGTATGGCATTAGAATTCCTTCAAATAAATGTCTCTCCTCCCATTCAGAGTTAGAGATTTTTATTGCATATCCAAATATATGATTTCCTACTAGTTTGTGACATAGAATATTATCATAGTTACATGAACAATACAACCTGTTCTTCCCTTCTAAACCACTTCCCTTTATCACTGAGTCTATCATTGGAAGTTTTTGGTATTTGACTTTGCATCTGTAATGTGAGCATATTAAATGGGATGGTAGATGTGGTGTCAATTTTTATATAGTTTTTTGGGGAAATGGATCTTACATTCCTACAAATAATGTAATAATTTCTGTGTAAGAATTCAAGGTAATGTTTTATTTAACAAAGGAGTTGCTTGCACACCTGAGAGATTACAGAATTTTACATTTGTATTTAATACTGTAGGTTCTTTCAAAGACAACCAAAATTCTCGATTTGTGACAGAATACCTCATTTGGAATAAAACACTTTTCCTGGCATAGGGAATGGGTGGGTCTTAATTCCCATTTTAAAATGTATTCCCATGGTATGCATTTTCACTTATTTTCCAGCCATGAAATGAGAAAAAAATCAAAATAAACAGAATAAAGTCTAAGAGCTTTCTTCTTGAAAAGACCAAGGGGAGAAAACGGAACCCAATCAAGGGCCCCATATCAAGGTAAGACGAACCAAAATCCAAAATAAGCCAAATGACACTTCCTAAAAAATTAAACACAGAATTATTACATGATCCAGTAATTTCACTTCTGAGTATATACCTAAAAGAACTGAAAGCAGGAACTCGAACAGATATTTGTGCACCCATGTTCATAGCAGCATTTTTCACAACAACCAGCAAGTGGAAACAGCGTACGTTTAACTAACAGGCAGAATTTCATTCCTCCTAGGGTCGCAAAGAATTGGACACAACCGAGCGACTGAACTGAACTGAACTGAACTGAACTCAGGCTGACTAATATTCTATTGTGTATACATACTTTTACAACAACAACAACCGAAAGCATGTACACAAAATAGAATGCTGTTCAGCCTTGAAAGGAATGAAATTCTGACATACTTTAAACTTTGGGTGAACTTTAAAACATGCCAAGTGAAATAAGTCAGAGAAGGCGATGGCACCCACTCCAGTACTCTTGCTTGGAAAACCCCATGGACGGAGGAGCCTGGTAGGCTGCAGTCCATGGGATCTCGAAGAGTCAGACACGACTGAGCAACTTCACTTTCACTTTTCACTTTCATGCATTGGAGAAGGAAATGGCAACCCAGTCCAGTGTTCTTGCCTGGAGAATCCCAGGGACGGGGGGAGCCTGGTGGGCTGCCGTCTATGGGGTCGCACAGAGTTGGACACGACTGAAGCAACTTAGCAGCAGCAGTAGCAGCAAGTGAAATAAGTCAGACACAAAAGGACACATACTATATGAATCCATTTATATCAGGTCTCTAGAGTAGTCAAATTCAGACAGAAAGTAGAATGGTGGTTTCCAGGGGCTGAGGTGAGGAGCAAGTGGGGAGTTAGAGTTTAATGAATTACAGCTTCAGTTGGGGAAGATGGACAAGTTCCAGAGATGGACGGTGATGATGGTTGCAAGATAATGTGAATGTACCTAAGCCATAGAACTGTACACTTTAAAATGATGAAAATGGCAAATTTGATGCTATTTTATCACATTTATACACATAAGTTTACCACATTATACACGTAAAATATATTATGTATTTTTTTTACCACAGTTTAAAACGATAAGCCAAATAAAATAGATAGTTGAATTTCTGAGAATTTACAATTTTCCCAATTGCCCTTAATATTCTCCCAAATATATATGTAAGCAGTTACTTCAGTGAAAACAGAGTGCTGGGTAGACATTTAGTTGTGAAAATGCAAGTTCTTAGGTCTAATATCCCCTCACTTAGGATATAATCTAAAACAAGTTTTTAATGCATATATCCCTCAAGAAATCTCATCAATAAACTCAGGAAGTGTGGTCCTGATCACACAACTATTAGATGGGTGTACCACTTACTTGAGTGTCTCATTTAGATTGGTCATCAATACCTGACTCCTACCTACATGGGGAGTGAGGGATGCCTTTGAGGGATCCAGCAGTCCCCAAGTTACCTGCAGACACATAGCATTTCCATTCCAAATAGTCTCTAATTCACTTCAAGTCCATTTTGTATCAACTTGAGCCTGATATTTCCTGCCTTTCCCATCTGGAAAAGCAAAGGCTTTCCCTGCCTTTCCTTTTGTCGTTGTTTAATTTCATTGGTTTTTGGCTGCGCTGGGTCTTCGTTGCTGTGCGGGCCTTTCTCTAGTTGTAGTGAGCAGGGGCTACTCTCTAGTTGTTTCTTGTTGCAGAGCACGGGCATGCGGGCTTCAGTAATTGCTGGTATGTAGGCTCAGTAGTCATGGTTCCCAGGCTTTAGGGAACAGGCTCAATAGTTGTGGGGCAGGGGCTTAGTTGGGCATGTGAGATCTTCCTGGACCAGGGATCAAACCTGTGTCTCCTGTACTGGCAGGTGGATTCTTCACCCCTGAGCCACCAGGAAAGCCCGAGACTCCTTTGCTTTAAGAATCTTGGCAAATGTGTGGTTTAGCAGAACACAATGGAAGGCATTTTTGAAGCATAGACATTGTAAGCCTCAAATCAGGCATGCAGGAGAAAGAAGTAGTTCTTAAGAAGTGTAGCCACTAGTTTGGGGAGAGTGTTAGCACAAGTATAGAGCTACAAAGACATGAGTCGCTAACAGTGGATTGTTAACCTCCCAAACTCGATTCAATGTGACAGTGACACTTCACAGCACGTTGCATCCAATCTCATTTGAAGCTGACAAAGATTGTTTCTGCTTTACATCTATTGGTTTATTAATGGTCTACAGCCTCTTAAGCAGATGCATATTCATTAGGTAGCCAGCTGTTAGGAGGTTCCCAGATGTCGAATGTAACTCTGTCTTGGAACATTTTTTTTTTTCCTTATCATGAAACAAAGTAATTGAGGCCTTATTAAAGAACTAGTTAATTACTAAAGTGATACCTTATGGCACCCTTTTTATCATTCAAATTTGAGAGCTCTTGGGATATCTAAAAATTTGGAGAAGAGACAGCATTTAAGAGCCAATCTTTATTATATAATAGTAAATATATATAGGCAGATATTTTACATGTGGAGATAATATATACATACTTTTCCATGTGGGAGAAGTTAAAAGAAAGTGAAACATTCCTAACAACTGAAAAATTTCAACTACAGTATCCTTTCCTTTGTTCAGTTAGGTCCAAAGGACTACACTGATAAGCCTACTAAATTAATTAAAGTTACTTTAATATTTCTTTTATCTAACCTTATCACTTTCCTATAAAAGATGACTTGAAAAATGGGTCTTTCTGTAACATGCCTCACTTACGCTTTCATTAAAGCTCCTATTTTTTCTGTCAAAAATAAGATAGTTCAATTACTGGCATGCAAACTAGGATTTTCAAATTGCCAAGTATCTCTAAATACCCTTTATAGCAGTCTGTATACATAGGGAGAGAGACTGTGCCATATATATATATGTATATGTGTTATATATGTGTGTGTGTATATATATATATATATATGATTGTGTTGTTGATCTCTTAATTTCAAATACATTTAAAAACTCTGTGTTTGTACTCTCCTCCTTTCACATTTACTGTTTTTGATGTCATATTTTACATCTAATTGTTTTATGTATCCCTTAGCTGCTGATTGTGGATATAGATAATTTTACTGCTTCTGTCTCATAACCTCCCTACTTAGCTTTGTGTATGGATGACTTCCTACCTTTACTGTATGTTCACCTGTACCAGTGAGTTTTTCATGTTGTAATTTTCTTATTTCTAGTTGTGGCATTTTCTTTTTTGCCTAGAGAAGTTTCTTTAACATTTGTTGAAAAGCTGGTTTGGTGGTGCTGAACTCTTTTAGCTTTTGCTTATCTGTAAGTCTTTTGATTCCTCCATCAATTCTGAAAGAGAACATTGCTGGGTAAAGTATTCTTGGTTCTCAGCTTTTCATCTTCCATCACTTTAAACATAGTACCACTCTGGCTGGACCAAAGAGTTTCTATCAAAAAATCAGCTGATAGCCTTATGGGAGTTCCCTTGTATGTTATTTGCTGCTTCTCCCTTGCTACTTTTAATATCTAATTTTTGTCATTTTGATTACAATGTGTCATGGTGTGTTCCATTTCGGCTTAATTCTATGTGGGACTCTTCGCTTCCTGGACTTGGGTGACTAATTCCTTTCCCAAGTTACGGATGTTTTTAGCTATTATGTCTTCAAATACCTCCTTAGACCCTTTATCTCTCTCTTCTCCTTTTGGGACCCCCTATGATATGAATATTAGTGTACTTGATGTTGTCCCAGAGGTTTCTTAAACTGTTCTCATTTCTTTTCATTTTTGCTTCTTTCTGATCAGCAGCAGTGATTTCCACTACTCTGTCTTCCAGCTTGTTGATTCATTTCTCTGTATCATTTACTCTATTGTTACATCTTTCTAGTGTATTTTTCCTTTCAGTTATCGTATTCTTCATCCCTGGGCTTTTAAAAATTATTTTCTTTTTGTTAAAAACTTCTTTGTGCATCCATTCTTCTTCTGAATTCTTTGAATATCTTTAGATCGTTACTCTGAACTCTTTCTCAGGTAGATTGCCTATCTCCACTTCACTTAGTTCTTCTCAGGTTTTTTCTTGTTCTTTCACATGGAGCATATTCCTCTGTCACCTCATTTTGTCTGAGTTGCTGTTTGTTTTATTTATGTCTGTGGTTAGTTATGTTTCTTGACCTTGGAGAAGTGGTCCTCTGTAGGAAGTGTCTTATGCATCCCAGCCGTGCACTCCCCTCTGGTCACCCAAGCTAAATGCTCTAGGGGTTCTGCCTAAGAGGGATGTGTGGGACCTTCTGAAGTGGTGACTGAGCATGTGGGTGGTCTGGTAGGCTTGACTGGCCCCTCACTTGGTTGATTGCCGGGCCCTGCTTTGTGTGGTTGCTGCTGGCTAGAAGGGTCTGGTTACTAGGTGGCTGTCTTTTAAACCCTAGAAGGCCCTGGGGCTAGTGCTAACTCACTGGTGGGTGAAGACAGGGTTCGGAAGAAGACTCTGGGGCTGTTGCTCACCCATGGGTGAGCCAGTGCCAGGCTACTGTTGGCAGGCAGAGCTGGGTCCTTGAGTCTGGCTGCAGGGCTCAGGGATCCCAGAGCTAGTGTCAGATCACTGAGGGTGGGACAAAGAGGAGGGGGCTGGTTCCTGGCACACATTTGGGTATGGGGCCTGGGGTATCCTGAAGCTTTTTGTTGGCCTGCTAGTGGGCAGGGCCAGGGCGCAGCTGGTCCCAGGGCAGGATCTGGCCTGCTCTGGGTGGACTGGGTCTGCAGGCTGTGGGATTGTGGTTTTCTTGTGCCTGGTGTCTGCCCCCTGGTGAGTGAGGCTGATCCAGAGGCTAGTTCAGGCTTCCTGGACGGCAGGGCTGGTGCCTGGCCACTGCTGGGTGGAATGGCGTCTCAGCCCTCTAGTGGGCAGCAGTGTGTCTAGGGGGCAGGTCTGGAGGTGGCTGAGGGCTTGAAAAGTCTTTAGACAGACTGTCTGCCGATGGGTGGAGCTGTGTCCGGTCTGGTCCCACTCAGTCTCTTCCTCTTTTTCCCTTCCTTCCTTCATCTTACTAAATTTTGCCTGGATTTGTATATTCCTTTCCAGTGGTCAAGGACTCCTGCCACTACTCGGCTGGTGTCTTCTGCACCTGAAGATATATTGCTGATGCATCCGTGTAAAGAGATGTGCTCCACATCCACCTACTCCTCGGCCATCTTGTCTTCCCCCTCCAGGGTTTTTCTACTCTGGCACCTTGGCCCCTGAATTTCTCCAAATGCCCTATAAAAATCCTATTTTATACATGCCAATTCAGATAGTCCCTTAAGAGCACCTT
Organism: Ovis canadensis; assembly: GCF_042477335.2. Classification (NCBI taxonomy): domain Eukaryota; kingdom Metazoa; phylum Chordata; class Mammalia; order Artiodactyla; family Bovidae; genus Ovis; species Ovis canadensis. The sequence continues at coordinate 81,986,297 of NC_091249.1, forward strand.
AAATCTAGAAAATCCATTTCTACTTTTATTTGATGACTGAGCATCTCAATTCTATTTCTCAAATGCAAGTATCACAGGAGCTAATTAAAAATTGCCAAGAGCACATAATCGTTAGAAAACATTGCAGTGCTCTTTTTGGAAATGGATTCCCTACCTAAACAAGTAATCCAAGGCCATCCAACTGTACTGTGGCTTGTTCTTTTTATGTCTTCCCATCCCTTGAGGAGCCTTTGTGTTATGCTACTCCAAATCTATTGGTTTTTCCTGCCTTTGAGGTTTGGTTAATGCCCTACACAAGTTATATCACTATTTCTACAAAAGAAGTAAAAGGTTTTATTCTTCAGAAGAGATTAGTTTTTATTTGCTCTTTGGCTCATATCCTGCTGGTAACCTTTAGAAAATGTAAATAGATTTTAGTGCTTACTTACAAAACATAGTAGTTAACAACCATTTACTAGCTGTTAATAACCATTTACTAGCTGTCTACTATGTATGGCATCTGGCCCATTGTGGTCAGAGATCAGGGATATGCAAGAAAAATCGACAATATCTCTGTAGGACATGACAGTCTTCAGATTAAAAGATCTGAAATATTAATAGAGTAGTAATGTGGGATAGTGGAATAATATTGGATTTGGATTCAAAAAACCTACCCTAGGAGATGTGGTTTCAGTCACAGCTTTGCTCTCTTGGAGCCTGTTTCCTCATCTTTAACAAGGAGATAATAACAGTTTTACCTTCTTAGCTTAGGACTATTATGAGTATCAAGGAGGAAATGACTGTGAAGCCATTCTGTAAACTAATATGCAAATGCAGGTTATGACTATTTGAAATACTCAGCTGGTCTTTCTTTATAAATGCCTCTGAGATACCAAAATTCATATCTTTCACATATAAATGCACTATTAATGTATTTCTGATTCAACAATAATTATCAAACCATTGCCATGCGGTTTGCCACTCAAGTTTTTAAAATGAACCCTATGACACTCTGCAATGACTTATATGGGAAAAGAATCTAAAAAAGAATAGATATATGTATAACTGATTGACTTTGCTGAACAGCAGAAGCTAACACAACATTGTAAAACAACTATACTCCAATGGAAAATTTAAAAATGAATAAATTGAGCCCTGTGACAACCATGGCAATGGAAACAGGCTAGAGCTTCAGAATACACTATCTCTGGTGGTCAAAATTCCCTCTGAGGAAATTTTGAGGAAAGTGAAGTAATTACTTACTTTAGCCCTCAAAGCACCAATTATTTTTTTTAAACTTTTAAATGCTTTAGCATAAATTATTAAAAGATTATAAAGTATACATTTTTAAAGGGAGGGATCTGTGACTTTTTAAAATTGAGGTATAGTTGACTTACTGCTGTACAGCAAAGTGATACAGTTACATGGACATGACTGAGTGGTTGAATTGAACTGAACATTTAAATTATATATATATATATATTCTTTTCCATTATGGTTTATGATAGAATAGCGGGAGACCAGGGATTGATCCCTGAGTCCAGAAGATCCTGTGGAGAAGGGAACGGCACTCCAGTTTTCCTGCCTGGAGAATTCCATGGACAGAGGAGCCTGGTAGGCTACAGGCCACGGGGTTGCAGAGTCGGACACGACTGAGCAACTAATATTTGCATATGGTTCTCTGTGCTAGGACCTTGTTGTTTATCCATTCTACATATAAAAGTTTACATCTGATGACTCCAGCCTCCCACTCTACCCCATCCCTCCCTCTGGGCAACCGCCATTTTGGTCTGTCTGTGATTCTGTTTCTGCTTCCACATATCATGTGGTATTTGTCTTTCTCTTTTTAACTTCACTTAGTATGATAATCTTTAGTTGCATCCATGGTGCTGCAAATTATTTCATTCTTTTTTATGGCTAGTGGTAGTCCATTATATATGTGTGTATATATATATATATAACCACATCTTTATCCATTCATCTGTTGATGGACATCCATATCTTGGCTGTTGTGAATAGTGCTGTTATGAACATAAGGGTGTGTATATCTTTTTGAATTACATAATTTGTCCAGATATATGCCCAGGAGTGGGATTGCTGGATCATATGGTAATTCTTAGTTTTCTGAGGAACCTCTATACTGTTTTTCAGAGTGACTGCACCAACTTACCTTCCCATCAACAGTGTATGAGGGTTCCCTTTTCCTCATACCCTTGCCAGCATTTGTTATTTGTAAAGTTTTTAATGACAGCCATTCTGATCAGCGTGAGGTGGTACCTCATCATAGTTTTGGTTTGCATTTTTAGCCATGTTGAGCATCTTTTAATGAGTCTCTTGGCCATCTATATTTCTTCTTTGGAGAAATGTCTATTTAGGTCTTCTGTCCGTTTTTGTATTGGCTGTTTTGTTGTTGAGTTATATGAGCTGTTTGTATATTTTGAAAATTAAGCCCTTATCTGTCACATCATTGGCAAATATTTCCTACCATTCTGTAGGTTCTCTTTTCGTTTTGTTTATGGTTTCCTTTGCTGCTGAAAAGCTTGCAAGTTTGATTAGGTCCCATTTTTGTTTGTTTTTCTGTTGCCTTGCCTTGGGAGATTGACTGAAGAAAATATTGGTGCCATTAATGTCAGAGAATATTTTGTCTGTGTTCTCTTTTTATGTTTAAGTCTTTAAGCCATTTTGAGTTTGTTTTTGTGTATGGTGAGAGGGTGTGCCCTGACTTCATTGATTTGCATGTGGCTGTCCAGTTTTCCCAACAACACTTGCCAAAGAGACTTTTCCTATTGCCGCGTTTGTTGACAATTAATTGACTGTAGGTATGTAGGCTTATTTGTGGGCTCTCTAGTCTGTTCCATTGATCCATATGTCTGTTTTCCTGCCAATATCATGCTGTCTTGATTACTGTAGTTTTGAGTAGTCTGAAGTCTGGGAAGATTATGCCTCTTGCTTTGTTCTTTTTCTTCAGGATTGGTTTGGCAATTCTGGGTCTTTTGTGGTTCCATATGAATTTTAGGATTATTTTTTCTAGTTCTGTGAAAAATGTCATGGGTAACTTGATAGGTAGATTGCCCAAAGCACCTACTGTCACCGTGTCCTTGCTTATCTCCCCAATCCCTATCCTTTCATATGGAGCTCTAGATACACCCTTCTAAACTTTTGATGTTACTTATCCACTTGGAGTTTTCACATGCGTAGTTCATAGGGCTGGCTCCTTCTCATTATTCTTCAGATCTCTGCACGAATAAACACATGGAAGAAAATGTGGGTAGTCGTTCTCTGGTTAAGTGACTCATTACCATATCGCAGTCTTGTTTCCCAGCTGGACGGGTTTGGACTTTCTACAATTCTATCATAACTGTTTTGGGACTGTTTTCTTTGATTTAATTTTTAATGATTAAGTAAAATATCATGAAAAAAAAATCTAGGAATACTTGAACACAGTCTACTACCTAATACTTTAGCTATGTTTTAGAAAATACAGTCCAATAAAACTGGTTTGTAAATTACCAGACACAAAAGATCGACTCAGAGACCTTCAGATTTGACCCATTTTCTCTTTCTTCTCAAAGGATGGTTGAACCTTGAAAGGAGGCTCAAAAGTGTCATAATTCACTCAGCACTCAACACCCAGTTTCTCATTCTAAGCTTTCCCCAAAAATATAGAGCAGGTAAGAAACTTAACTTCTTCGTAATTATAAGAAGCTAGTAAATATACACTATGTATCAGAAGAAATAATCTCAAAATCTGAGCAAAAGCTCTGGTGTCACTAATTTTTAATATTCAGGGCCCAGACAGCAATTTCATGACAGGCATTTTACTTGTGACTAAAGTGAAAGGCAAAACTAAATTCTTTGTACCTCAAGCAGATCACCTAATAATCAGAATGAATCAAGTAAATGGAGACGTAGTTAACAGGAAATACTTACCTATTAATTCTCAATGGATAGCAGCAGTTCCCCAAGTGTGGCCAGAGGACCACTAGAAAGCCCTGAGACCCATTCGGGGACCTATGAGGTTCCACCTTTTCCAACCACTTATTCCTGAGGCCGGATTTTTTTCATGTATTTCCACCAAAACAACATGGCATAACAGATTGAATGCAGAAGCAGGTAAGAGAATCCAGCTGTGTTTCATTAATCCAGGTAATAAAGAGAAATGTAAAACAATGCCACTCTTCCCACAAATTTATTTTGAAAAACATGTTTTTAAATAAAAGTGTAATTTGGCAGATAATGGGCTTGTTACTGTAAAACCAATTGATATTTTTAAAGATTTTTCTGTTTTAAAAAATGTTTTTAAGAAATATTTTACTTGTATTTATTTTTGCCCCAGCTGGGTGTTCATGGCTGCATGTGGGCTTTCTCTGGTTTTGCTGCCTGGGGGCTACTCTTTGTTGAGGTGCGCAGACTTCTCATTGTTGGCTTCTCTTGTTGCAGACCACGGGCTCTAGGCACCGTGGGCACAGTGGTTGCATCATGTGGGCACAGTGGTTGCTACCTGTGGGCTCTAAGGCATGCTGGCTTCCATTGTTGTGGCCCGTGGGCTCTAGAGTGCAGTCTCAGTAGTTGTGACTCAGGGGCTTAGTTGCTCCACATCATTTGGAACACATGCCCCCTGCATTGGCAAGTGGGTTCTTACTGTGCCATCAGCAAAGTCCCTAAAGTTTCTGTTTTTATTTCAAATACAGTTAATATTATTAGATATGACCCACATAAACAAAAGCTCTTTGGGGTCCTCATTAAAGGCATTAAAGGGGTCCTGAGGTCAAGCTACTCTATACACCAACTATAAGCACTTTTATCTCAAAAAGAATGTGCTTGGAGCTTATAAAGAATACAGACGCAAGATGGACAGTTAGAAGAATTAAATGGAAATGTAAGGTTCCATAGTCCAGGACTCCATTACTTAATGTAATGACACTTTATTACCTATTTTTTTGGCTGAGCCGTATGGCTTGTAGGATTGTAGTTCCCTGACAAATAACTGAACCCAGGCCACCACTACAGTGAAGTGCTGAGTCCTAACCACTGGACTGCCAGGGAATTCCTGACATTTATTTTAAAGAGTAACAAATTATGTTTGCCCATCAGAACTTTCAAATCCATCCCAAATTTCTGGGAAAGTAAACATTGAATTGGCTGCATGCTGATTCCTCACCTAGTGGGGTAAGCCAGGGCAGTGTGACAGAGTGCCAGGAGTTACAAGGCTGCCACTGTCTGAAGGATTAAGGTTATAATGAGGTAAAAGTACACATAAAATTCTTTTTTTTAAAAGTCAGATTGCTTCTCTGGATGTTAGAAGAAGAATAAGATCTTAGTTAACAAAATTGCAAGAAGTCAGTAGAAAAGTTGAGATCTCTACTGCTTCTAAAAGCTGCGAACATCCTAATGAGGGTTATCTGTGTGGCAAATCAAGAGCTCACTTTCACAGTAGTCTCCCTCACATCTGCACTAATGTAGTAAGTAGGAGTCAATACATTAACAAAACAGCTCACTTACAATTTTGTTAAAAAGAATTAAATGCAGGCAAATAGGAAAATCTTCAATTAGAAATCAACTGTCTCTCAGGCTTTAATTTTTATTTTTGGTTGTACTGGATCTTTGTTGTTCTATGCAGGCTTTTCATTGAGGTGGCTTCTCATTGTCGGGCACAGGCTCGGGCGAGGGTTTCCGTAGCTGCAGCACACAGGCTCAGCAGCTGCAGCTTCCGTGCTCGAGTGCAGGCTCAGGAGCTGCGCAGTACCAATCTAGTCGCTCCCTGGCATGTGCAATCGTCCCAGGCCAGGGACTGAACTGTTGTCGCCTGCATTGGCAGGCAGATTCTCATCCACTGTGGCACCAGGGGAAGTCCTTCTCATGCTTTCTTGAAAAGTAAAAGTGTTAGGTGCTCAGTCATGTCCGACTCTTTGCAACCCCATCGACTGTAGCCCGCCAGGCTCCTCTGTCCATAGCATTCTCCAGGCAAGAATACTGGAGTGGGATGCCGTTTCTTTAACTACACTCATATTCTAGGAATATGAGGTTTTGGGGTTTGACATATAGGTTAAAATGACATGTGGTGAAATGGTTGGCACAGTGACTGGTGCATAGGACATTCCTGACATTTAAGCACATTTACATAAATAATAAAAACGAGATGCAGAGAACAAACATTTACAGCATATATGTCAGTGCTGCTGAACTCACCATTTAATTACTCAACACTTTCAAATTTTAAATTCATTACAGAAAAAAATATAAAAGTCAGATAAATTGATCAAGGTGTCACACAGAAAGTGAGAGGCTGAAATAGGATTAGATCTGCTTCCAAGTCCATGCTCTTTCTACAATGCAATGCTGTCTCCTGGGACAGCACACAAAGCCAGTTTGTTTCAGAAATCTATTCACCGTTAAGGTGTGTTCTGTGCTCAGGACAGTTAGCCTTATTTCACTATTTCATAAATATTTGAGAGAAAAAAAGTATTAACCCTTCCCTCCAAATTAAGTAACTATAGGCCTCAATTTATTAGTGACTAGCCCTTAACCAATAGCATTATGGATATCATTCAGGCAATTTATTAAAATTTTTAAAAAAGTAAACATCCAAAGTACTGTACAAGAACACTGTATAAATTTATGGTTCCTAAAGATCATAACAGAGAAGTAAAAAACATCTGAAGAGGGAAAAAAAGTGAATCTGGAATGGCAGTGGAGAGTCACACAAGTGTATGTAAATTGCAAGAACAGTAACTAATTCTCCTTCACGCCCCCAAATATTAAGCAAATGTTCATTAAACTGAATGGAACCCCAATGAGGCAAGTTTTGTTTTCCTTTCATGGGCTCTGAAACAAAAACTACTAGTAAAACAGCAAACTGTATGTTGAGACACAGTAATAACTGAGGTAGGGGCTCACTTGTCTACAGAAGTACAGCACTGGAAGAAGCCATAGTACAAAAAATGCTTGAGATAAATCTCAGTTTTATTAAAAAAATTTTTTTAAACACAAAAGTTTAGAAACAACTATTTCTTTTAAGGACTGGATATATTTGAGAAGGTGATGCTATACTTCTCAATTTAAAGAAAAAATTCAAGATTACAGATTTCAAGTATCAGTGAAGATACTCTCCATGCTGCTTACCAGAGCCTGGTTTGATTGCTCTGAAGTAACAGCACTTGAAAGCTCCTATTCTTTGAAACTAATTTAAACACATTGAATTGTTGAAAGATTAAAAACCACAGTCAGCTAATTACACTCTCTCTCATCTCTTATTCAGCAAATGAATCACTTTTCATTACTGCTTAGCAGAAGTACATGAATTTCTGCCTAATTAGAAATGTTGTAGATGGAACATTAGCAAAAATGGAGCAGGTCAGGATATCTTTGCTGCTTCATTTTTAATTCCTAACAGTAGAGTCTGATAGGAAGGAATAGAGAAGTCATTAAATAATTTTAAATTATTTATAAAAATTACTTTACCCAAATTATAATTATTTTTTCCCCAAACGGTTTCAAATGTCTACCATAATGAAAGAAAAAGCAGTTCAACATTGATTTTAATGAACATTTTAATGTTATGTATAACAGAACTTTATGAATACAATGGAAACAAAGTTTCATCAATTTAATTAAAAAAATTTCAACACAAAGTGGGGAGGTAATAATTTGATACCTATATTATTCATTTTAAAAAATATTCCCAGCTTGAGGGTGAAACAATTTTGCATTCCAAACTCTAGAATCATGATTTTCATGTGAGCCTAATGCAGAATTACAGCAGGAAAACAAAAACATCTTAATTAATTTCCTTTATTTGCATTAAATCAATAAAATCTTTGACTGCTACAGGTCTCCTTTAATAATATAGATATTTAACTCGCCTCTATTGGAACCATATTGCTAATGCCATATTATATACACTCAAAACCAAAACAAAACAATACTGTATAAAATCTAAAAGCCAACATTGTTGAGTTCTTACATTTATATTTAAGGTCTTAATGAATTCTCACCTTTTCAATTTTTTTAAAAGACACCAAAAAAAATAAATATTTTTCTCTTTGACTGTTCCTATTATGTGGTGGCTACAAGGATAAACATGGAAGGGAAGTCTTACCAAGTTAATCACTGCAAAGTGTAAATAATGACTGCTAAAACCAAAAATACTGGAGGTTTTTTTTCTTTAAAGGAAACCATAGAGCAGTCCCGAAAAAAATATTTTTTCTAGTTCTGCACAGGATAATTATAGCAGAAGAAATGGGAAAAGTCCCATAGCTGTCACCAATTGCTTAAAGAGGTTTTGTTACAATAAAAATTTGGATAGTATAATAGCAGTGTTGTTGGAACATTAGCAAAAGTATATACATTCCAGTTACCTTTGATTTAGCCATAATCACATATGTATGCCTTTTTTGGACAAAAATATATATTTTTATAAAAAACTGATCATCCAACTTTAATGATTTCATATATGGACTCAAGAGTGGTAGTAAAAGGAACAGACCCAATTGTGACAAGGTGATTCAGGGACAGAAAAATCGAGTTCTTCAGGAAAAGAAAAGTATAAAATTAGATATTCAAACATGTTTATTCAGCCCTATTCTAGTCTTCCCACATATTATGATATTAAAATTGGCTCTTCAATTTATAAAGGCTTTCAACGATCTCACTACCCCATTTGTGGTCTCACTGGAAAAATGTTTCAGACTGCCTCATCAAGTGCCCTTGCCTGGCCATCTAAAATACTAGACATTTCACTTTTATAAAACAGCCTTTTTGGCTCTTAATGTAGGTTTATTTTAATTAATTGATAAAAGAAAGGGGAGTTGATTAGCATTTTCCATCCCAACATCACCTATCTACACCACTAAAAATCCTTCACTCAATCTGTTCCTTTATATTCTCTTATTTGCTAAAGTTGGCGAAATTTGCAAAGGCATCTTGCTTGGGTTGCACAGTTCCAGAAGTCATGGCTAAGCTGGGCATGCCCATTCCCATTGTGCCTGTCAGGCCCATCCCTGTAGTTGACATCCCTATGTTCATATTCATGCCCATCATGCTCTGGTTCATCATTGGACTATTTCCAAGAGGGGCCATTCCCATGGTGCCAGTCATCACATTGGGCATGCTCATAGGCATGGGTCCCCCCATCAAAGGATTAGTTTGAGGCCGGACAGGAAGCATGTTCGATGGAGAACTGAGGTTTACAGCTCCGAAACTTTGGGTCATCATATTCATAGGCTGTTGCATATCTAACAGAAGAAGAGACAAAAGAACTTTACCATTCTGAATTCTTAGACTTAGAGAGCAGAAAAATAATACAATCTTCCTGACCATCAATACTTGTAAGCCCCAATAAAATTACTTCATAGTGATTTTATAAGAGAAGTCAATTGTCAATTAACTTGTATTGATTACTCATGAGAAATATTCAGCGGCTGTCAGCTCTGGTTTCCCCAAGATGTAGAAACATAGGAGTGGCCTAGGGGAAAACATCAGGAAATTTAAAATCATTTCTATAAAATCTATTATTGAATCCAACCTAACAAGTTGTCAAGAGCTATTGTGTATCAAAACCTTTAAAAAGGTTTTATCCTTTGACTTGCTCTATTTTTAGAACATCATACTAAGGGGGAAAAAAATCACAAGTACAAAGATTTACACAAAATCATGGAGTCATTTATAGCAAAAAGCTGGAAACAATGGAAATAGAGGAACTGCACAGTAATACGATAGATAACTATAAAGATACAAAAATCATACTTTCTTAAGAATATTCAACATAGGAAAAACAACAATTTAATGTTGAATGTGAACTCCAAGAAATATAGACATAACGCTCTCAAGCATTAAAAATGCGGTTAGCAAAGATGGAATGTGAAGAAATATCAATTAATGGTGATTATCCCTGGATTATGGAGTTCAGATGAGTTTTGTTTCCTTGACATATTTACCTATGTTAAAAACAGTATTTTTTATTTTAGTGATCAGGCTCCCAAAACTCACCATCATACAATAAATGTTATCATGCTAAGACCAGAATACAAAGCAATTTAATGTGGCAGGAGGGATACCAGATCTTATGTGAAAAAAAATCTTAATGTGAACACAAAGCTGCCTTCAATATGTTTTAAAGTAGTCCTGGCATAAGGGGGATTACAAGCACACAAACAAATGGATGTCTTGCAGTAACTTACTCTGTTGTTGAATCATTGTATTGAGTGATGGCTGCTGGGGTTTGGAAGGCTGCATACCAGGTAGTAAGTTGTCTAGGCTGATGTTTACACTGGGGTCAGACCAAGTAGAGGGCAGGGTTTTGTTGACTGACTTCTGGACCATATCTGTATTCTGATTATAGAGAGGATTAGGCTTCTGCAGCACTGTGCTAACATTTTGCAAAGGCTGGAAAATAGAAAAATGCTCTAAAAATTAAGTATCTTATCTATAAAGATTATCAAATGGCAGGTTAATCACAGTAACTCCAAATACTGATATATACTAGACTTTGTAATAAACTTCTGAAACTTTTAATGTCCTATATTAAGGTCTTCAATACCCTTCCTGTACCACTAGCCTCCCATAATATTCCTCCTGAAGTCCAAATCATATTTGGAGAAAAAACTAAGATATCTACATTAACAATTATCCTCCCATCACCTCAAGTCTAGAAGCCACCATTCCAAGGTAACTACTAACTTCAGGTTAGTACAACTTTAAGTAAATACACAAGTGGAAATTTATTCTTACAAAATGGAATTCAGGGTATAAGTTCTCATGCTAAAAAAAAAAAAAAGCAAAACCATCAAGACAGCAAATTATACTCCAGAAAACCCGACTGATATATCCTTGCTCCATGTACATTTCTATTACCTAAAGTGAACAACACCAGTGGAACTTGCTATAATATGGACCAATTCAGGAGGAGAGATTCAGGAAAAAGAAGCAGAGGTACCTGGTCATTACTACCAGAATAACTGCACCAAGGACAGAAAAAGGGAGAGATAGGAGTAGGAGGAATAATTAAAAATGGACCAATGCAAAGAATCACAACACAGATGCAACTAAGATTATAAATAAGTAGACTGGCTTTATGATAAGACCATACGAAAGAAACGCTATAAAGAATAAACTAGCTTGGGCTTGTTCAGTTCAATTTAATGGCAATGGTATGGCTTTTATGTCCTTTGTTTTTAATGTTAGGTCTAATATCTGTTATACAGATGAGTCACCTTTCTGTTTCTTCCGTCTCTCCCTTCATCCTAACACCCCAAAGAAGGTAATCTACACATTAAACTGAATAATTAGCATCATAAGCAAATATTCTGAATAGCCTGAGTCAAAAATAGCCAAGTTCCTGGTACACTTTCAGACAAATATACACTTGTTTTAGTTCTGAGTATCAGGTGATTTAGATTTAATTTTTAAAAGTGAATTACAAAGTTCCTATTCAGTTGTCTTTAGGAAAGTGAGAGTTGAAAGCCTATATAAACAGTATATAATGTATAGGAGGCCTAGAATAGGGAAGTACATTATTTTAGAGAATAATCTTCTATATTAGCAATATATCTCTATTCCTTCTTCTTAAAAACACTTTTTTAAACTATTAAAATAAATACCAATTATTTGTTCAATAAAATTTTCAGCAAATGCCTCCTCTGTGAAAGGCATCACACTTGGCTTTGCATGGACAGCCAGATGGGTGGGAAAGCCTTGCCCCGGAGAACCAGAAGACTATTCCAGGGGAAAGGGCACAAGGTAAATGCAATGTACAAAAGCAATCATGTATCACATACTTATTTTTCTGTTTTATGCCAGCCTTCCATTAGATTAGTCACAGCACATCAAAAATTATGAATTACCATTTCCAAGGGAGGCAGGTAACTTACCTGTGATCTTGACATGGGCAAACCCAGCCCTACAGTATTAGTGCTCATCATAGAGAAATTCATACTCTGGGAAGATGTCATGGTTGCCTGTGATGAGCCCATAAGATCAAATAGGTCTGAGGAATTTGAGGCAGCTGGAGGTGGACCTAAAGCTGGTTGTGAGCTACTGACAAGCTCTACAGCTGGCTGTGAGGCACTGCCGAAGAGCTCGCCACTGGCAGCAACAGGGACTGATGGGGCTTGGTTGAAGGCACTCCAGTCACCAAAGTCTCCATTCCCACTTGTTGCTGTTACTGAGAAAAAAAGAATGATAAGGGTAAGAAAGTTTCTGAGATGCCCAGAACAAATGTAACAATCTACCAACTGAAACAAATTAGAGCTGATCTGTGTCCATCCAAATTAGCATCTGTAGGTACCATCTCCATCTGGATGTTATTTTTTCTCATGAATATTCCATGAGTGTTATTTAACAAGGTGGCAAAGAAAAAATAAAAACTTCCACATATAAAGTAAAATCCACCTCTGGCCATTGGCAGGTCTAAGGTAACAACAAGAAACAATAGAAACCAAAACTTTCCTTTAACCTAAGCATGCATATCAACTATGTTTCTAGCTAAATTAATATGAACTAGCCTGAGCTCCCCTCAAAACAAGAACAAAACTCTAAACTGGTTAAACCTTTTGCTGGGAGAGTTCATTCATTATTTGGAAAGGGTCAAAGAGAAAGCAAGCTATGACTTATACCATCTCATGGAAATAAAACCCCAAATTCATTAAAACATGAAACAAAAACACAACGAAATTAAGAGCAGGACTAGCAAATTTCTGTAAGAAGTTCTCACCCATGCTTCCACTTACAATACAAAGGCTACAGAGAGCTATGATATTATAACCTTAGAAAACTGCTCACTTCAAATGGAACTGTTCAATCTATTTACATTAAAAAGTGGGGCAAGTCTTAAGAGGGGAACTCCTGCTAATATTTTTTTAAAAAGGAACAAAACTATCACTATGCTTCAAAGTATAATAAGTTTAAGAACTTAAAAAAATTTTTTTAATTAGTCTATACAAAACAAACAAATCTTACTTCAAGAAAGGGACAAATAGATACATGTGAATTAATGGAAGTTGAAAAAAGCAAAGGTGAAGAAAGAGCTACATGTAAACTGTCATCTGAAAGTGAATAATATGCAGTTCCAAGTTAATTAACACCATTTCTTTGCTATCTTCACTTACAACTTGGAAATACATTTTGTCTAGCCTAAAAGGTAAGCAACCACTTCAATACTGTATCTCATTATGCTGAATATCAAAAGAGAACAATAACATTAAGTCTTTACAATTATATTCTTCTATTACCATATTATATTATAAGCACCCTCAAAAGAGAAAATAATTCATTAGAAACCCCAAGCTCTATCAACAATTTAATGTAAGAACTGGGCTAATATTCATTACCTCAGGGTTTTGCTAAAATATGTCTTTGATCTTCTTTACAAAAACGACTGAATTAAGTTTTACAATTAGTTCTATATATTAAACAATTTAAATTAATTTAAAGAAGACTTCTGGATAAAGGTAAACTGTATGCTGATTTTCTATCTACTTGATCTAGAAAACAGAGTAAGAATGGAAACTGGGGCAAAATGTGTTGCCCCTTCTGAAAACTTTATCTGAAATGATTAATCATGAGAGGAAGAGATTTCTAGTGAGGCATATATTGTTCAGAAATGATTAATCATTGTTGTAACAGTTTCAGCCCCTTGCGTAATGGTGATCAGGTTATATTAATCACACGCATACAGATGAAGAGATGCATCACTTACCAACATTAACATATTTGAATTATTTGCATAGTAGGCAACTTTATATACATAAAACTTTTGAGAATTACACAAGCAGCCTATAAAACCGGGGCAATGCTTATTTTCCACTTTGATTTGCCTAAAGTAAGGTATTAATGTTTAGAAGTCATAGTCACCCTTTTAAAATGAAGCACTTCATTACTCCACAATGCTAATGTCTGGGAAATACTTGGAATTTATACAAGTTGTCCAAATAACCCAACTCACATTAAAAACTATGCAACTTTCTTCCTAAATCCTCACAAACCTAAACTAGCTGTTACTAAATATAAATTTTAATCTAATTTAATGGGGACATACAACTCTACTTAAAATAAGACTAATTAAGTTAAATATTTTCTCCTTGCCTCACCTCATGCTTATGATTTTTAAATGTAAGTTTTTTATACTATCTCTCAAATTTGAGATCGACCAGATTTTATAGAAAAAACATTAGAACCAACACTTTACAACCTAAGAGACACTTAATAATGAACTTAAGACTCCATTCTACACATTTCTATGGACATTACCAAGAACCATGACAAGAAGCATTATTCCCAATCTTAGAAAGGTAGAGGCTCATATACTAAAGCATATGGCAGAGGCAGTAAGATAAAACATATTAATAAAAAGGGGGAAAAATACAAGCCCTTCACTCAATCCATGATGTTTAAGTCTGTATTTGCTTAGATGTTAGCACTTTTTTGCCATCAAAAAAAAAAACTGAGGGTCTAATTGATATGTAACATTCTGTTAGTTTCAGGTAGACAACATAATGATTTGATCTTTACAAATACTGTGAATGGATCACAGCAAATCTAGGGTATTTTAAAATTTCTTATTTAACTAACATGGAATGAGGAAGTTTTATTTTCTTCACATTCAAGGATATGTCAAAATGAAGTTCAGTTATTTTTCATAAAAATTCTCTTAAGATACCTAAATTTCAAAGAAATTAATTTTGGCAAAACAGTCTGCCCAATTCCAATGTCCTTGAATTTCATTCAAGAATATCAATATTTTCTTTTGCTAAGATGAGATTTATACTTATTCACACTCCTACCCACCTACCCCCACCCACTTCCTCCCTCCAGAGGAAACTAAACAAGAGTCACTTATGAGTGAGGAGAACTTTATTTAGGTGTACCTGAGTAGTCTGCAACGAAATTAATTCATTGGGCACATCTAGGATACTAGTCTAATAAAATACCTTTGTGAATAAATTATTTGATAAGTGGGAATTACAAATACTACAAGTAGAAAAATGGCCAAAAGAAGCAGATAGGGAATAGGGTGGGGGAAGAGCTGTTTTGGTAACCTTTTCACTGCCTCTAGATTTCTGGCCAGTCAAATCATATCATACCTTGGGAAGGGAAGTTGCCTGATGCAGCAGCTGAGCCAAAGTCAGCAAATCCTCCAAATAAATCAGCTGAGCCTCCTAGAAATTAAATATGAGGGAAAAATTGTTAGGACCACAGCACAATTGATAGCAGTTTTATTAGGAAGCTATTTTAGCACAGTACTCAAAAATTACTCAATATATTAGACCCCAAGACCTATCATAAAAGCTAGTTAGCTGATCTAGCTTTTTATGCCACCATGTTCCCTTTCATCTATCACCAACTCTCTAACATCCTCAGTTCTATATCTCTACTGATTGATACAACTGTTATTAAAGTTATCCCTTACTTAGACTTCACAAACCTAATGTAGGCATACAGTTTATCTGGCTAATCACGCCCTTTATAAGAATCTTCAATGGATGCTAAAACCTGGGAAACATGTTTCTGGGTAATAAGATAATCCCATATTCTCAAATCTTCACCCTATAGATTATTTACAAATAAAAAGGGATGAAGCTATTTTTACAATGCAGAAATTAGATGGATATCATCTTAAACAATGTCAGGTGCTCAAACTTAATGTCACTAATAACTGGAGAAAATAGTACTCATAGGCCTTCTAATGTAAGGGACTGAAAAAGAGATCATCACCCATGTAGAAATTCTTTCCCAGAATATTTAACGGGAATCCAGTCATGAGGAATAAATCAGACAAATACAAACTGAGGGATATTCTGCAAAACAACTCTCCAGACTTTTCAGAACATGTCATCATAAAAGACAAAAAAGACTGGGACCACTCCAGATTAAAGAAGCCTAAAGGAACATGACAAGTAAACGAAATGCATGAAATGATGTAATTGAGATACCAGGGAAATGCGAATATGGTCTATTATACAGTAATACTATTTTAATGTTAAATTCCCAAAGTATGATCATTATATTATGATGATGATGGAAAATGTCCTTGTTGTAAGGAGACATATACTCCTTATTTTATTTTAGGATAAAATGTCACAATGCTTGTAATTCTCTCTCAAACAGTGTACAATAAGAAAAAAAAAGAACTAGAAAGAGAAACTGTGACACATTTTCTGCAGCTTGATATTTTAAAAAATAGAAATAGGAAAAAAAAAAAACCTTGAAGTTGATCTGCACAGAAGTCAGTTTTAATAACTACAGGAAAAAGAATGAATGCAATGATTTAGGTGGACCTTTTTTTTCCTCCTACTATTTACTTGCAAATACATGCATTTTTAGTATTTGAAAAAATAGTAGCTTTCTGCTACTTCCAGACTGGTGTTTCTAAAGAGGTGAGATTCAAATCATAAGGCTGCAGGTCAAACTCTGCTTGCATAACATCACATTCTCATACAAATTTTCACTTGTAAACACTACATAAATAAGAATATTTCCTTTTATCTACAATTTGAACAGTAACATTGTTAAATTTTATATTCCACTTCTTAACTCAGTTACCAAGGAAATAGCACTAGTCAATAGATCTAAAACCTTAAATAGCTGTCCTTGTTTTTTGTTTGTCCTTAAAGATTTCACCTCTTAAAAAGAGTCACAACCTTAGAAATTTAGAGCAGCAGTTCAATTATAGTGCTTTTAGTGTTATGTGAACATTATATAGGTTACATCACAGCTGCTTAGCCTGCAGTGCTTAGAAACTAGCCAGGTGGGACTAGAACATCTGGGCTGCACTCAAACACCACCAGGGACAGCTTCCAACATCTGGTGCCATTTCTGAATTGTCTTATCGCTGCAAGACATTCTGTCCCATCTGCTACACTCAACTGGGTTAATTAAACTAGAACCATCTCCCCTTCTTAATAAATGGCCAGCAGTAATAAAAGGAACAAATCAGTTTCTGATACATGTATACTTGGTATTTCTTTTTAATGCACATTTACTATAGTCACCTATCAGCAGGTCTAACAAATTCCTCATTTCTTCACCTCATAAAAGATGCACAAATTCACATATATACCCATTCACCATGAACTAACGTCCATGAAGGCCAAGGTTCTCTACTCCGAGCAACAATTACAGCTCACATGTCTACTGCTTTATCTAAAGATAAATATCATAATGACTTCTCTCTAAAGGTACATATGTCATAATATATACAAAAGATGATGGGTACAAAAGATCAGTGAGCTATATTTTTTACCTATATAAACAAGCACATATGATCCAAGTATACAGTTAGGTAACAGAAAGATAATCTTTTATTATAGCATTAAGGGATTATTAATAGAAGGAAAACTGGGGATTATTTTCATTTTCTTCATTTAAGCAGTGAATAGATATCAATATGTAATTTATTATGCCAAATAAGTTAGGGATTTTCAAATCTTATCCAGTCTGGGCTACAAAGAAAATTCATGCTGTGAAGAAAAGCACTGAATAACGTGAAATCGTAATTTCACACTGGTGACATATTTTATTTTTGTCACATCCTGAATTTAATATTTCAAGTGAGAATCTATTTTAGTTATTCTACTGCTCTACCTTTTAACACTTAAACTAAAATTATACAATGTTCATAATGTGTCTACAGCAAATATTATTATTTTCTCCAACCATACTATAGGGAATTTAATTTTAAATATGACTAATTTAAGAATAATGGAGGGGAAAGAGTAGAAACACACATATAAATATTTTACAAATAGAAGCCACCTTTCCTTGAAAGGGATTTAACTTTTCTCCATCTTTTGAAGTACTGCAGATTATGCTTCTACTTATGTTTTACATAATGTTGTCCTCAACTTTGGAAACTATCTCAGAAATTAAAAAATCTCTTATTTCATTTAGAAAAGTTTCTCACTCTGAGAAGGGACTATCCATACCTATATGCATGATGTTATGTATACCAATGCTTAAATTTAACAAAATTTCTTTATTTAAGCATTTTTCTAGATAATATCTATCTAAGGAAATTTAAATAAGAATAATTTACCAAAAATTGCTGCATGGGGAAGACTGCTAAATTTCACAATAAGAGCTATCCTTCAAGATTCCCACATGAGAGGTGTCATTATAAATGAACCATTTCCATCTGCCTTTTCAGGGCAGCAAGGAGGTTATTTACAGTCACCAGCTGGGAACATGTATTTCCAAAGCAATACTGTGAACAGGAAAAACACAGCTGAACTAGACAGTGCTTTAACTACAAATGGACATTTTCTTTAACAAAGAATTTAGATTATATTATGAAAACTTTTCCAAGAGGAATTTTAATAAATACAAAATGAAAATGCAAAAAATTATAAATATATGATGAATAACTAATACAAATAAGTTTTTTTTTAAAAATAAGGATAAACAACCCCATTTTTTTTTTAAAAAAGGACTAAAGAAATGAATAGACAAGTTACAACTGGCATATAAAACATGAAGAGTTTCAAATTCAGTCATCAAACACATGCAAAATAAAATGAAATACTGTTTTTCTCCTTACCAAAATGCAGTATTTTCAGATACTATTTCCCTACTTTTATAACAGAGGAAAGTTTGGAAACAAAACCTAATGTCCAAAAAATAAGACGCTGCCCAGTCAAGTAGATTACAGCATATTTAGATAATGTTAAGATTATAAAGCAAAGGTCTGCAAATATCAACTATTTTTAAAGAATGGTCATGAGATTTTAAGTGAAAAAGAAATTTTTTAAAATGTAGTAATAATAAAAATCTTTATCTAGAAGTCTGAAAAAGATATGAAAGATAATACTTAAATATACCGACTATATAGAAAATATAAAATAAGAATATTCACCCCAATTTATTAACAGTTAACTTTATCTCAGTTACAGTAAATCACTTTTTTTCCATAAAATTTCTAAAATGAGCATACATTACTTTTAATTAGTGAAAACAGAATATGGTAAAACATTTTATTTTTAGTAAACTTGGTTTAAACTAGAGACAACTCCCATGAAAATTCTAATATATAAATTGGTTTCTAACAACCAGTAACTTGGCTATAACAAGGTAGTTCCTATCCTTGTAAATATCCTCAACTAACTGGGTACAGGGCAACAGGTTCAAATGTATATATAGTGAAGATTTTGGATTTGATGTATGTTAATCTTATATATTTTTTAACTTAAATTCAAAACATATTGCAAGCCTTGTAAAGTCTTTCGATTTTCTCTTCAACCTCATTAATTGTACTAGAAATAACTTACAGAGTAGTATGTTAATCAAGACCTAAATTCATTAATTACAAAAGGGACAAAGGAGACAACGTAAACTTTTAGGACAATATATACTAAAAAATGAAACAGAATGACTCCTGGCATTATATTTGTAACTGGCTTATTTTCTAAATACAGCAAATATACTATACATAAAAGTCATCAAAATATCATTTGAGTACAGATCTTAAAAGAACATCACCACAGTGGGATATATCAAGATAGTCTCAAGTAAATCTTGATAAATGGGTTTCATATGTGTATTTTTAAACTTGGTTGATATTCTGCAATGATTTTACCACATATACTTCTAAAGATGCTAACAAGAAGGATGTAACAACACATTAAAAAAAGAAAATCCATTTTCTCCGAGGAGACATTTTTCTGGTGAGTGGTACAGAAGTCATATCTGCTTAGGTTTACAGTTCATGCCCATATTACTTGCATGATGGCACCATTATAAACACAGGCACATCTGGTAAATGACACCCAAATGGCATACCAAACAGCAATGTTAGTATGGTAGATTCTTTAAGACTTTCTCACATACAGGTGCTAAAGATTTAAAATACAACTTTTTTTCCACTGCTGAATTCAATTTAAAATGTTATTATTACTAAAAATATTTAAATAGAAATTCATGGTAATGAAATTCATCTTACTGACTGGAGGGGGTTCTGCACAAACTGGTTAAACAAACTGTTTCAAATAGAAGAGAACTTTAAAAAATAATTAGGTTGTCAACCCACTATCAGATGGTTTTTAGAAAATATTAAAATAAAAAATTAAGACAAGAAATATTTTGGATTTCATTCAGACTTTGTCTCAATTACTCTATTAACTACTACTTCTATTTAATTAGTCAATCTACTGTTAGCACTGGAAAAGAAAAATCACTCAACGGTTTCTTGCCAAGCAAAGGAAGCATGTTGGATTTAGTAATTCTCTCTGTTCAAAGCAATCCTGATAATACCAAGGAAAAGTTAGATTCACTCATCTGACCTTTCTAGTTAATTCTTCTCTGACTGCTCCATTAAAACTTTCCACAGATACATGAAAGAGGCTCTTAAATATTTTATACCAGGAAGTCCAAAGTAGTTGATATTATGTAACACCAAGTCTCTAGTATATGATTACATGCTAACTACCAGTTAATACTACAGTTAAAATCTTCAGCATACAAAAAAACAGCACATAAATTGTTAAACAACTAATGTGGTTGTTTGTTACTTTGGGCATGACAGTTCAACAGAGTTTAAAGAATAATTTTAGGAACAGTTATAGTTACAGAAAAAGAGAGACTGGGAATTGAAGAATCTCAGACATTGGTTTGAACCAGACACCCTAGTACGTTAACACCCAATCTAAGAATTAATTTTATGGTAATAGGTAAGGAGTGGGAGAAAATAATCCCACTGTAAATTAGTAAAATAAATTAATCACATGTACTAAACTATCAGTGAGAAGTAATTTTCATCATAAACATCCACTTAAACTCTACTGTAAATTTTAAAATAATTAAGTTTTGAAAAATCATTACACACAACTAGAAACAATAGATTTACTTTGACATTATTTCTATGCCTATCTTGCCAGTTATATTTTAATGTGAAGTGAACTTTAAACAAAGATTTATTTATTACGCTACTTTGACTTGTAGTAGTTTATTATGACTCCACAATCCTCAAATGCAACCCTAAAATACCAATTTTCTTGAAAACAACTTATAGGGGATTAGTAAAAAAAAAATCTACCACATATTAGACATCAAACTGAAGAAATCATTGAACCTCTCTGTGAGAAAATCATGGTAAATGGACTATTATTCTTTTGATATAGCCCTCTTAAAATATGTAAGGTAGATAGTTACACACTTTCACAGAATGCCCCTTTCCTCTGTATGTCTGTAACTATTTGTGACTCTTTACTAAGCATTATATCAATACCTCAAGCACCCAGGCCAGTGTCTGGTTCAATAAATGTTTACTGAATAAATGAATGAAAAGTGTAAATGAACTCTAGGCATAGCTAATTTGAGAATATGAAAAGACAGTGAAATGGGAAGAGCAGTAAATTTCACTTACAGAGAAAGTAAAGGGACCCCAAATACTCAGGTCTAAGGAAATTGAGAGATTACTGAATTATCAAATACTCGTTTTCCTTATTTTAGGCAATTAAATATTTCCTCCTAAATAATGCTTAAGGCTCATTAATTTCACTTTAAAAGTAAATCTACTGTAAGAAAAATTTTTTTAAAATGTTCATTCCATCTCTTATTTGCCATTAAAAGAAATTACTTTGAAACCAACAAAAAGCCAGTGTCGAAGCTTACCTGTTGATTGGCTGGTGCCATCAAACAGATCGACAAGGTCACCAGATGACTTGCTGCTAGGCACTGAAGTCTGGAAACACACACAGAAACTAATAAGCTTAGGAAACAAATTTCTACTACTGAAAAAAAATCTGCTCTATTCATCTCTAATTCTCAACTTAGACACAAAAACCTGTGATTATCTGAATAAAGGCAGATTTCCTTTTCTGAATAAAGAAAAGTGAACTTGAATCCCTTTAAAGAGATATTTTTAAGTAATTCTATTCCTAACTTACCCACACTCCTCTTTCCCCTAACTCCTTTCTTTTCAGAAATCAGATGAGTTTGGCATGCCCACTACTCCTGGATTACTTTCTCAATTCTTTTCTTATTGTATTTCACTATGAGAAAACATACCTTCCAGATCCCACTCAAATATTAATGCAGAATCATTTGAGAAGCATACACACACACATATATTTTATATGTATATATACATATACATATATATACAATGTGCTGAATCATAACTGCCCAGGGTGGGATCCTGGTCTGTAAAGTCTTACAAAGCTCCCTTGGTAATTTCAATGTGTAAGGAGGTCTGAGATCTACTAGATTGGAGGCCAAGATCCTATCCAGCTCTAAAATTTTATGACTTTGTGAAGTTCAGCAACACTGTCTGTATATCATGTTTGTCAGTATAATTCTATATTGGTTTGATATACCTTGACATATGTTTTATATTTAGTTTCCAAACTAAACTGTGGGGCTAGAGTTGTAATGTAATTTCTCTCTTCTCCATAGTCCTAAACACTCTAATACATAGGTTCAATACGTTCAATACAAACACACTAAATTAGAACAAAAAGTGCTAGCAATAGGGAAACACTGTAAATAAGTAGGCATATTAATTTGAGGTTTGAAGATTAAAACACTGTATGCTGCTGCTAAGTCGCTTCAGTCGTGTCTGACTCTGTGCAACCCCACAGACAGCAGCCCACCAGGCTCCCCCATTCCTGGGATCCTCCAGGCAAGAATACTGGAGTGGGTAAAACACTGTATACTGTGGGTCAAAAAGGCCTTGAGATTGAAAGATATCTGAAGTGGTTGAGTAACTTTTCAAGAACTTGAGAGTTCAAGACATCTGTTCAGCAGTAAAAGAAAGTCAAAAAGCTTATATACTACAAATATAAAATATTTTTGGTGTGACATACATTCAGGCTGTACTACAAATTTATATTCAAAATCTTTTAAGATGAAAAAAGTTTCAGTTTATTGTTTAAAAAATATATACAGGTTGAATGATTGTCCCCATACAACCTGGAATGAATTCTCCATATGACAACCATCATGTATTTGGGTTTTAATTATGACTACCAAATCTTAGAGTCCTCAGTTAACTAACTGTATCCACAGCAGGGGAAAGCTAAGACCACAAAGAAATAACAGCACCATTTCCCCCTTTTAACTGCAACTAAAGTTGAGTTATAATTTTGAATTTTGAGGTTTTCATCAGATCTATACAGAGGACAGTATGAGTGAAACACCAGAAAATATTTGGGAAAAGTTGACACAGTTCTTGCCAGTAAGTAGGACTAGCTTTATTTTTAGAGTCACCTGCAGTTCACAGAAAACATTAGCAAAATATTTTCCGTAGGCTACATTTGATGAGAAGGTACAAACTGTGAGAACACTAGGAGGGGTATAGTAACAAAACAACTATTTAGCCTTTTGGGGTAAACCTCCCTCTTTGGCAGATTTCTCCCCAAAAGACTAGCTTGCAGTCAGGTATCTGGCGAGTGGATTTCATCTCTTTGGTGGAAAAAAAAACGATGACGGTACATGAAGTAATGCTGCTACTGATCAATACTGGCCACAAGGCAAATTAACCTCCCATCACAGGCACCATCCCTGTATTAAACAAGACCATTTCCCCTATAAGCTTGTCATATATACACATTGTCATTGCTTACAACTTTCCACTACCACGTTTGCCTTAATGAATCTGGCACTTGGCACCAGTGGTAGTGTCTAGTAGGAAATAAAGGCACTACATTCTGATTCACAACTTTTCCCAAATGAACCAAGAGTGTCATTACTATTTCCACAGAAAGTGCATAGATAATCTTTCAGCAACTGGACAGGTTTCTTCCTCCAAAGAGATTTCTTATTATTAATGACTGACTAATATATGCCAGTCACTTCACTTCAATATATGCCAGATGATGTATAATTAATAAGATTACCTAGAAATGCCTGAGACTACGAATGCAATAAATCTAAAAGTAATTTTTTAAGAATAAAGTTGTGTATAATGTGTAAACTTGTGCCATTCGCACCTTAAGTGAAGACTGAGGTGTATGAGTTGAAGCATTCTGATCTGGACTTGCTTTGTCCCCCGTGTAATGTGCTGCTGCGCCAAGATCAATGGTTTTGGAAGGATTTGCTGTGCGCTTGTGTCTTGTGGTGGTGGTCTCTGTGGCCTGTGTGATATGGATATGCTTTGTCGTCACAGTCTCCTCTTCATCTTTGAATTCACCTTTGGGAGATCTGCCTCTTCTTGCTTTCTTTTCCTCATCACTGTCACTAAAAGATATTTAAAATGAAGGAAAATAATAAGACAAGGGATTATTTTTAAATGGAGCCTTCAGTGATTTGAGCTAAAGAATTTCAAATGCAGTCACTCCAAAATTCTGTACTTTGACTTACTTGACAGTGATCAAGACAATGTTATCTAAGCTATCTGAATATGATATGTGTGCAACGGGGAGGGGAAGTGGGAACCCATCAAATTCCCCAGGTAAGACTAAAACACTGCTACAAAAAAGCATTTACATAAATGTGTACAAACAAAAAGGCCTGAAATAATTCAGGTGCTTATTTATTACAGATTTAAAGTTTAATTAAAAAATAAAATAGCTGAATTATTATCATATCAGAATCAACTAATGAGACCCTGGGAGCTCAAACAACTGCAAGTTACATTTTCTTGAAATGGATTTTGTGCAACAACTACAGTTTTATTTATATAATTCTGTCAGTGACTCTCATATACTAAGCAAATATATAATAAAATACTATAATTTCAATGAATATCTTCTAAATATCATCCTATCTGAATTCAAATGATTAAACTCTCATCTGTAAATGCAGAAAAAGGAGATAGTGCACTTTACAACAACTGTGCTCTAATTTACTATATACAGAATCAGGAGATCAAACTTTTACAAAACTATGAAAACTGTTCTACAGAAAATTTAAATGTATTTTAAATGTTTTGAAATAATTCTTTTTTGGGCACATTAAAAAAAAACCAAACTTCTTTTCCTTAACAGTGTGAAAGTAAAAAATAAAATAAAAATGCAGAATGAGTAAAAAATGCATATTTCATATGCCACGAATAGAAAATGTCAGCAATAATGTATTCTCCAGTAATGACGTATTGAGGGTTTTTTTTTCTGGTACAAGTAAGACAGAGAGAGAAACTACCTGAAATAGGTTCCATTACCTTTATTTCTTAATTTTAGAGTAGGTGGTTTAAATTATAAATATTCTGAAATAAAATACTTAAAATTCTCCTTAAAATTATGAGTATTACTACTGATACAAATTAACTAAGACTAAAGCAATATCTACTTAAATATAAATCAGTTTGGAGTCTGTATAAATCAAGAATCAAGAAGAATGACTTCCCACACTGAGTAAACGGGTTAAATGTATTTTTATCTACAAGCATTTTAAGGAATCTACTAGTTCTGATTAAGTATTCAAAAGCCCTTGTCACTAACTTCTAAGCAACAAATGACCTGAAGATTCCCATCATCAGTACTGTATCTAAAACTGAAATTTCTTACCTTTCTCATGTTCAATTTGATTCCAGAGCAAGATAACTTCTTTACAAGTTGAGAACAGAAACCTGACTAGCACACAATGAAATGGAAGCTTCATATATGATCAGTGTTCAAGAATTTCTAAATATAATGATGAACGAAAAGTCTGAAATTCTGATAACATGCCGAAGAGGTCCCATGCAACTTTGTCTAAAAATCCATTCTTCTCTCACAAATACTGCAAGATATAAAGTCCCTAGCGTGCTCTTTAGCTACTAAAACAAACAACACACACTGAATTTTCACTCTTTTAAACCTGAATACTCAAGATTTAGGAACTCTAACAGATCCTGTCTTAGAGGCAAACATAGAAAAAAAAAAAATCAAGGGAGAAACAGAAAGAAAGAAAAAGGAATAGGAAGACAAAGCAAAACAAAGCAAAACTGAATGTGGAGGGCAAAGAGAAAGTAATAGAACGAGAATGTACATAGTTAGATCTCTAACCAGCCTACCTACCTGATTGCCATACTTCTTCAGAATATAACAAGAGAATATGTGGCCATTATGTTTTCTAAATCAAACCAAAAATGTAAATGCTAAGGCCACAAGAACACTAATGAGGGAAAAATAGCACAGAGTATTTGAAGTAGGCATAATTTTCCAAAGTTCAACTATTTATTATTACTATATGCATATACTTTCAGTATAAAAGAGCTGGAAATCTAGTTGTAAAATATATTCAAACTATTAAAAATAAATTCTGATTCTTCAAAGACCATATTCCATAAATAGACAGGAATTCCATAGATGAACCTTAATAGTTTCAAAATTATATTTTTATTTCTTTTTCATGACCCCTAATCTGAACTGTCAAAGAGTGTTTTTAATAAGAGAAAAAGAGATGGTACTTAAGTTAAATGAACTCACTTGAAGTTGTGGTTGCATCTCTGTGTAACTTTAGGCAAGTTCCACACAGATGATTGGGCCTCAGGTTTTACTTCCAAAAAATAAGGGTAAAATCCTTGCTCTAGACTACCTACTAGCAATATGGTGAGACACAAATGACAAAGATCTTATAAAACTTGCTTTGCAAATTAAATGCTATATATTTTACCCTCTTAACTGGCAGAAAGACTAATTAATAGCTATCCTGATAGGTAAGAACAAAAAGTGAATGCTAAAAAGTTCCAAGTACTAGTCTATGTAAAACTAAATACAAATACCCCACCATCAGAAAATAAATCTATAAAAATACCGGCACTATGTGAAAATATTTTAGCTCAAAAATCAATCTGGATTTTTTTTTTTTCTGGTATACAGTGACACATAATTTAAATGAAATGTCGCAGAAAGAATTAAATTTCAACCCCCTTAACTTCTGTTTTAAACCTAATATACTAAACTTCATCATCCCTCACCAATACCTTAGGTCCCTGGATCATCAGATGCTCAAGTACAAAATAAACCATCAAAGTTCTTACCGGAAAAAAAAATCCAATTAAATAGCCTGAATAAAAACATATAGGAAATGTGATCAAATTTAGAAATAAATGGACATAGACAAGGAAAATGTGCCAATACTAAGTGCAAATAATGTCTGATCTAGCATCTTATAAACAGCTATACTGTATACATTATGTATGTATGTGTACACACACACACACACAATATATGCATAAATCAGCATATATAGAAACTGGAACAATACAGAGAAAACCTGCGTGTCCTGGGAACTGCCTGGTCATCCAGTGGTTAGGACTCAGCACTTTCACTGCCATGGCCTGTGTTCAATCCTTGGTTGGGGAACTAGACTAGTATGTCCCTGTGCAAGGACAAGAGTTCACAAACTATTCCATATTTTCACACAAGCACTTTTAGGAGAGTGAAACTACTCTGTGTGGTTCTGTAACGGTGGATACTATGCATTTGTCAACTGTACAACACTGTGAACCCTAATGCAAACTGAAGAGTTTAGTTAACAATACTGGTTCTCAATTGTTAATAAATGTACACATGAATGCAAGATGTCAGTAACAGGAGAAA
This sequence comes from Ovis canadensis, assembly GCF_042477335.2. Lineage (NCBI taxonomy): Eukaryota > Metazoa > Chordata > Mammalia > Artiodactyla > Bovidae > Ovis > Ovis canadensis. The sequence continues at coordinate 82,013,725 of NC_091249.1, forward strand.
GTGTGTGTGTGAGCACGTGCTTTTACTCAGAGAGGTGGGATTATGTGGCAGCTCCCTGTACTTCAGGCACAATTTTTCTATGAAACTAAAAATGCTTTAAAAAATAAAATCCATTAAATAAACAAACAACAAAAGCTGCATTTCAGATAATGCCAACACTCAAACACAAAAACCCAAGACCCACCTGAATAAATCTAGTACCCTTTCCCAGAGACCCAGGAGACAGAGTGTTAATACCTGCATCTTTCTGGAGAGTCTTCTCTATCTTTCCTCCGGAACTTGCTGATGGTGTCATCAATTGTGCTTCCAATTTTATCACTCAGTTCACCTAATTTATCACTGAATGGAAAAGCACTCTTGTTTTTATCCCACTCCTCATCCCATTTTGATTTGGGCTCAGGATCGTATCTTTCACCTATATAAAGCATTAAAAAGAGAAGCGAGTGTAAGGACATTAAATTCAAAAGGGGTCTATAGTCCTTATTTCTGAAGCTTTTCCTCATAATAAAATAGTTTTCAAAGGAAAACAGAAAGCTCCCACAGTGCTGAATCAACACAATTACAGCAAGGCACAGCATGTAGTGCCAGTCATTAAGTGGCAGGAATGCAGATTCAAAAGCTTTTGTTTATGAAAACTTACACAACCTTAATGCAAAGCACAGCATATCCAGAAGTTCTTAAGCGCTGTTGAAAGGAGTAGAAGAAAACACAAAAACCAACACAGGATGTATAAGCAAAAGAGAAATGGAAATCTTTTCGTTTTTATGTGGTTTTGTGGGGTTTTTTGTTTGTTTTGGCCATGAGGCACGTGGGATCTTAGTTCCCTGACAGGGATGGAACCTGCACTCCTGCAATGGAAGTGCAGAGTCTTAACCACTGGACTGCCTGGGAAGTCCTGAAATCTTTTTATTTTTACAGAAGTCACTTACTGCATTATATTTCATTCTCATCTCTTAATGGTTTTTCATTTATTGGGAAAGTATCTGGACAGCAACAATCTCTTAAAAGACACAAACTATAGGAAACACTATTCTGAATGCTACATATCTCAATATAGTGTAAAGACTCATAACTGTCATTCTTTACTATCAAACTAGAAAAATAAATGTCTTTCATCGCCTGGGAAAGCACCTTTCAATTATTTTAAAAAGAAAAGAATATTCTAACTACCAAAAACTATACAGACTAGAATGATGAAATATGCTCAAGTGGTTCAGAACAGTGATGATCTATACAAACACCAAGTCCAAACATATGCTGGGACTGGCAAAACCTAGGGAGCCTCTGTGTGAATTTGTGAATTGAGTCAGTAGATCAGTGGAAAAAAGCCCCCAAATCTGTTTTAGTCCTTGTCCTTGAGGGCCTAGAGGAGAGATAGGAATTGTAGGCATTAACTGGAACCTTTTCCATTTCCATGTCCAAACTTAAGAGCCAAGAGTAAAATGTTGGAGAAATCACGTGAGGTTAAAAAGAAGAAAAGACCGAAAACTAAGGCAGGGTGCAGAGAAAAAGAAGAGACCAATGAGAAACAGCAAAATAATCAAAAGGTGGATAACTGAGCTTTTATCTTAAAAGTTGGTTAACAAGTTCGGATGGCATACATGCTCATTGGAGATTGAACAAAATCATTTTGTTGAATTACTAAGTAAAACTACAGAGCAAAATTTTCTGTAAGAGGTAGAGGATTTAAAAATATGTCTACTAAATCTGAAAGTGATCACCAACTTAAAGAGAACATGACAAAATGTTTTCTAAACAAAATTTAAGCCAGGATGGTATTATAAAAGTGAGTAGCTTTCCAACAATGTATATGTACACTTTAGTAACAATGTGATGAACTAGGCATTGAAAAAAACAAGTTTATAGGAAAAAATGAAAAAAGCACATGAAAACTAAACTGATTAGCATGATAAGCATCATACTAAGAAAGTGTCAAAGAGACTGCATATTGGCAAAGACATTTTCTAATGTCAAAATGAAAACCAGGTAAAATAGTTACAAAGTTGACTACTTAAGTCTCTGAATAATACATATAGCATTAAAAACAATGTATAAAAGAAGCCAATGCAGATACACAGGACACCGAATTCTATCTCGAATGCAAATGCTGTAATTAGTTCACTCTGAAGTCTAAAAACTTATTCAATTGTCTAAATGCATCTAATTATATATTGCACTGATTTAAAAAAGGACTACTAGCAAGTAGAATGCGGAAATGAGTGGCAAATAGCTATTTCTGCTAAAAACCACATTGATCTGCTAAAGCTACCTTGAAAAATCTAAAGAATAGAGTATCTATTGAATATGTGGGTAAAAAATTAAAAGACTTACTTCCCTAAACAAGAACTCCAAAATATATTTATGTAATTTATTTGAGAAACATTTTTGCCAATTCAAGGACTGACTTGTATGTGCTATGAGACATAAAAGGAATTTTTCTGCCATTAGAAACATTAGCCTATTAAGTGTAGTACTTTTTCTTTAATGGCAAGAAAAGCAGAGGAGCAAAAGAGTGAAGATATTTTATAAATACTCACAAAGTAAGAAATAGAAGATTTTTACATGTTTACAATGAAGAATCACAAGATCTCAGTGAAATTCAAATATAAAAAACAGCTATGGTTGTGGATGGTTAGAGAGTTCCAATATGCAGCTGCTAAGCATACAAAGCATTGGCCAGTCCCTTACACAAAATGGCAAGGGACTGTCAGCATTCACAGAAGACAGAACGAGTCCAAAGGAACATATTGTGAAACAGAGTTCTTACTTTCTGTATCTGTTTCAAGCACCTACCTAGTGACCTATTTTAGGAAAACTATATTATACATTAAAAATAAACATGAGAGATGAATGTTCTAGCTGTCCTTAAATATATTAAGAACATATATGTGACAGGCCTAGATGAAAAACTGATGGGTATCGTTAACCTTTTTCTACATCAAATTAACATAGTGCTTAATTAAGGGAGGGAATTAAGGATGGACTAACTTGCAGCTCTATTTTTAGCCAAAAATATAACTAAACTGGTTTTGAATTAACAGGATGAATCTCCTGATCAAACTTTTTTTAATTGCTCTAAATGGTTAAGTTAGAGGAATCCTTTTCTTCTCAGAATGGGAACTCCAAGAGGAAAGGACATATATCTATTTTATTCTTTGTATGTTAACTCAAAGTTTGGTCATTCAATAATGCTTAATGATTAAAATCATATTCTCGAACCACAAAAGTAAAAAAATAGATCCAGAGGATCCAAAGGAAACAAAATGAGTATTACATACGTCTTAGTATCATATATATTCAAAATAGCATTTTTGTCTTCTGTGATTCTTAAAATATACCCAAGAAGCTAAACTGATGTTCAGGTGCTAATCTGTCTTTGATACTCACTATATCTGAATCCTCCAACACTGTCTGAGGAAACCCCAACATATTTGTCTTTGTTCTTCTTGGCTTTCTTTCGCTCTTCACGAAGCCTGTCATCATCCTGGGCAAATTCAACCAATTCTTTCACCTTCTGGCGAATATTTATACCCTGATCCTTGCCATGCTCATCTGTGAGGATGGTAAGGGAGAAACAAAACCTTAAGAATTCAGTTAATACGTATTACACCTTTTAACACACACGCAAAGACATGAAAATTTCAACGTAAGAAACCACCTTCAATATTTTTAAATTAATAAAAACAGGCAAACTGTGTTACTGAATTTTGTCTTTTCCTCATCAAATCCTAAGTCTTGAGAGGCAATTCTGGCTTATAAGAGCTTGCAGAAATGAACTAAAAAGGAGCACAGATAACGGTGCCATGCAAAATCAATTAAATATCCACTAAAAATGATTACTAACAATAACTATACAAAAATGGACTAATATCCAAAAATGTTTTCTCTTTCTATAGTATTTTAACAAAACAAAATCTACATTTTAATGACTGAAAAGCACCTAAATGCCTTCCTCTCCCCAATACAAGTTTGAAAACACTAATTACCAGGATTTAGTATAGCTGAAAAACTGAAATTTTAAAGTGTTTTCAACTGGGGTACACTACAAAATGAAATCTGGTTCATTCTGTATCCTCTTTCACATTCAAAACACACTCTGGCCTTGCTGCCTTTGCACAGTAAATATTATTTGGTGGGAGGAAAAAAACCCCAGCTTCAAACAGATGTGTGTGTTTTGGAGCTCTAACCTTTTCTTCCCATATGATTAAAGCTATTCCTTTATGGACACCACAGGGGACCAGTCTCCAGTGCATATTTTAATATAAACCCGAACACTCATGTTGTGTTGGTTCTGTTGTTATTAGCCAGTCTTTTCTGCAAGTTCTTGTCTTCACTAATTAATACTCTAGGGCCCCACGTCTTGGATTCTGCACTCGTCACACAACCAGCAACAGTCACATTCTAATTAGAGCAGAGAAGCTTCTAAGCTGGTTCAGGTGACTGACAACTCCAACTACTGTTTTAATTTGCTTATAAGGTTTTTCTATTGCTCACCTACAAAGTGGTAATTTTCCAGGGATCGCAAATCATAAATGTGTTCTCTGGCACTTGTAACAACACGCTCTGATCCATTCCTTATGAGGTAAGCTAGGAGCAGCAATGACTGTAAAAATACAAAGCACCAAATGATTTAACGAAATAAATTCTGGTAGAGCTCTGGTAAATAGCTTAAAAAAAATAAAATCTAACAGCAAATAAATAATCTGTGTGTGTGTGTGTGTGTATGTGTGTGTGTGTGTATGTGTGTGGGGGGGGGGGCTGGGCGGAGGGCGTTCTTTACCATACATTAGACTTTAAGTACATTTAAAACCTCGTATTTTCAATTTAGAGTTCCTCTTACACCAAGCATAATAAATAATTATAAAATGTCCACTGGATACATGTGTCAAAAGATTTTAAAAAAATTAGATGTTAGGAAAAATCTGAATGTATGAGATAAATGAACACTAAGCTTTTAGAAAGCTGATTCAGTTTTACTGTTAGAAACATTAGTTTAAAGAAAATAATTATTTGGTAATTATATGATCTCACAGCACTTTTCCCAAATAAAATTTAACTTGGGAGGTTTGTGATGTGGCTTTTGTTTAAAAAACTTGCTACCAACAAATATGAGAAAAAAACATTAAGAATTTCTTTTTGAGATGATGAAAACTGTTCTGATTTAGACAGTAGTAACAACGCACAACTTTGTGAATGCACTAAAAATCACTGAATTCTCAATTCTAAACTTTGTTTGGAACAAACCTCACATAAAGATGATTAGACCTATGAAAATCTAGTTAGGCTGGAGAATTGAGGGACAAAAAACTCATCTGAGCAGGAATTTATTCTTTAAAAAAGTAGTTTACTCTAGAATTATTAAAACAAAACCCTCTAATTATAAAAAATTAATTTATAGGAATTTAAACTATTTCATCACTACTGCTGTACAAGCTAAAGAAATGACAGTAAATGTTTTCAGAAACAAACAACATCAAAAACATAGAACTAAATAAAGCAACTAATTTTTAACGCTGAAAGCCAGAAATGTTACTTTTAAAGTTTCATATATGAATATTATAATGACATTTTGGAAAGCATAAAAAAACTTCGCAAGCAGCAAGAAAATATAGTGGAGGTGGAAGAACCGATTACTATCTTGTTTAGAATTCTACACTATATGATGAGATCAGAATTAAATGAAAGGAATCTAACAGAAGAGTACATATATGCAAGTTTTAAAATGTTAGAATTTTAATGATTTAGAATTTATTATATTTAAAAATGACACATTTCTGGTGCACAATACTCTAATACTACTGGAAAAGTTTTATGTAGAGATGACAAATGATATTAGAGGGTGGTTTTTATCTTAAATGCTCAAACACTAAACACAGATACTACTATAGATTCATTACTTTCAATATGCTCAAATATATGAATAGCTGTTTATGGTGACTAAAAAACACAACTCAAATAGCAAATCAATTTTTTATCTGCTTTAGAATATTCTATTCTAGGATTCAGTGTCCATCATAATCACTTCTGTATGTACACTTTAAAATTTCACGTCTTCTACATGTCAAGTAATAAACACAGACTAATACCCATACCTTATAAACTCTTCTCCAATTCTTTTTGTTGTCTTTTAACATTCGTGACCAAAGCATGTTCATAAGTTCTGGAAATTGTTCATACATAAAGGTAGCCCTGAAAAAAGAACAGTTTTCCTCAAGAGTTTGTAGTATGTTGATTTTGACAGTAGATGGCAGGCTTGTTCTAAGTTACTGTATTTTCCTAAATAGCTTTAAAAAATAAGTTTAATTAAAAAAAATTTAGATATGGTACCTTAAAAATGTCTATTTTATATAGTATCTAGCATGTAAATCCCACTAATATCATATTTCATAAGCCCTTCATTCAGTGGCATAGTCAGCCAGATGTTTGTCAGGAAAAAAATTTCCTAGTTTTAAGTCATTTTATATGCATTTGTCAAAATTTTACATAGTTAAGCTACAGGAAGTCTCTAAACTTCATTGAAAAAGAAAAATTTTGTTTTACTTTATTGAGCTAATATTTAGGAGGAATGGATCCTTATAAAATTTCCTGCACTGATATCAGAACGATTATATGCAAAATTTACTATATCTGGCAGTTGAACAGTTTAAAACTGAAAGCAAATTTCACATTTCTCGGTAAAGTTAGTTGCATTCTTTCTGCACCGCTGAGTCAAATTATCACTTACTTGGCAATCTCTCCCATGAGTTGCCCAGAAGGTCCCCAAGGATCGTCATTTGTTGCTTCTCGAACCTTAGACTCGATCTCTGAATAATTCATAACCACATTGGTGCTGAAGACAAAAAAAATGCAAGCACATACACACAAAGATTAGCATCAAAATTGAGAAACACATGAAAACTTAATAATGGCACTACTGGGTGTCCTAATGAGATACCTCTACAGGGTGGGAAAGAAAACATCTTTTGTGCACAAGCTACCCTTAGGACACTATATAACACATTTAAGTTATATTTAGGAAGATTTTACTATTCCATTAGCCTTCAAGAATATAAATGAGAGATTACATTAGAGCTGGCATAAGTCCAGTAAAAAATGGCTTTAGGTCAAATTAAAAAGGAAATTGAACATGCTAAAATCTATTATAAAACTAACTTGTCAGTTTGCTGACCAGACCTGGTTTACATTCAGTCTTAGGTTCCCTGTTTACAGAAATTCTTTAAGTTAATGAGCAAAATTATGTAGAAGCTGAATGTTATTTATACTGTATTTAAATTAACACACAATAAAAAAATCAAACATAACACTAAAGATGTCTAGAATCACTATGGATTTTAACTGTAATCCTTGCCTTTTTTCATTTACTGTACCACATACATTTTCTATGTCACTGTAACCCTTACTTTTAATGGCTACATAATATTCCATCAGAGGATTATATGACAATGTATTTAATTTTCACTTAAGACTTCATCAGTGGTCCAAAATATGGGTTCTAGGAGTCAGAGAGATCTGACTACAATTACTTTGTGATCTTTAGCAAAATTATTTTACTTCTCTTAGTTTTCCTAAATGTAAAAATGGGAATAAGGAGGAATACTATTTACTACCTCAAAGAGTAACATATCAAATGGTATACCATGGTACAGTGTCTAGCTAATATCCCCTATTAGAATTTTAAAATATTAAGTAATATTTTTATAAGAAAGAACTACCATTGAAAAAAAGCACCTTACAATTAAGATATGAGATGGCAAAACATCTGGTTGTTAAAAAAGAATTTCTCATGCTTAAATGGATTTAAGAATTCAAAAACATCCTGAGGAATAAATACTTTGAGAATGTGACATACTGCAGTAGTGCTCATTTGACATAGAGAGCTCCAATTATTACACAAAAAATTATTGTAACAGATGCCTGTGAATTTGGTAATTCAAATCTTCCACTTAAAACTGAGTTTTAGCAATAATCAAAAAGTGAGAATTTGTTAACTGCTACGGGCAGAGACATTACTTTGCCAACAAAGGTCCATATAGTCAAGGCTATGGTTGCCAGTGGTGACGTATGGATGTGAGAGTTGGACTATGAAGAAACCTGAGCGCCGAAGAATTGATGCTTTTGAACTGTGGTGTTGGAGAAGACTCTTGAGAGTCCCTTGGACTGCAAGGAGATCCAACCAGTCCATTCTGAAGGAGATCAGATTTCTTTGGAAGGAATGATGCTAAAGCTGAAACTCCAGTACTTTGGCCACCTCATGCGAAGAGTTGACTTACTGGAAAAGACTCTGATGCTGGGAGGGATTGGGGGCAGGAGGAGAAGGGGACGACGGAGGATGACATGGTTGGATGGCATCACTGACTCTATGGACGTGAGTCTGAGTGAACTCCGGGAGTTGGTGGTGGACAGGGAGGCCTGGCGTGCTGCGATTCATGGGGTCGCAAAGAGTCGGACACGACTGAGCGACTGAACTGAACTGATGGGCTTCCCTGATGGCTCAGATGGTGAAGAAGCTGCCTGTGATGCAGGAGACCCTAGTTCGAAGGTTGGGTTGGGAAGATTCCCTGGAGAAGGGAATGGCTACCAACTCTAGTATTCCTGCCTTGGAGAAACAATTCCCATGACAGAGGGGCCGGGTGGACTATAGTCCATGGGGTCACAAAGAATCAGACACGACTGAACAACTAAACATGATGTGACAATGACATTAGCTATATCTATCCCACTTTTGTTATATGGTTTTTCAGTTATCAAAAAAGTTACATGTTTTAAGTAATGAAGTTTTGTTAATAACTGGCACTCAAATCTCTCACATATAAACTTCAAATTTATTACAAATAATTAAATTAATAAACAGTACTAGTTCAAATCTTAAAGGAACCATTATGTATAAATGACTTGCCAAATCACAAAACTAATCTGGCTTCTAGGTTTACATTCAGAATTCAGTTCTATTAAGGTAGAAAAGTGAAATTCTATTACTTTCTTTCAAATCTTAGAGAAAGCTACACTGGTTTGATAACACAAATACAAATTATTTCCCTAGCACTAAAATAAATCCATGGTCTCTACTGCCTCTTTAAAATTTAAGACTATTAATGAATGGACTTTTATAAAAACCCAGTAATCATTCTATTGGCAATTTTATGTATAAATATAAACATAATTTTTTTCCTAATTTTTGCTAACAGTGGAACCAAAATAAAATCAAGGCAGCCAATGGCATATTTGCAATTTAAGATGCCACAAAATAACAGATTTCAAAATGCTTTTGTTTATCTTACTGGTTGAAAAATGCATGCATTAGGGAGTTAATAGTGTCAATGCAGTGTGGGAATGAACAATAGCAATTAGGATTATAATTCATCCAAGAATTTCATGACCAAGAAAGCACTTGAAATTGTTTGCACTGTTTAATTTGTTGAAGAACGAGATGAAAAGAGTTAATCTCTAGTCCATGTACATGAAATATTTTTACAAGAGCCTTCATAAATGCTGCAGCTTTCAGAACACTACTTTCCTTGTTCGAGTTACAAAAGCCCATGGGTCAAATGAGAAAGGTCCTGTTTCCCTAACCCTTCACAAGATCCTTAACTGAAGGCCTGTGTGTTTGAGCGCTGTGTGTTCAAGAGGAAGAGGTGGCAGAAAGCCAATAGCTTAAGAATCTCCTATTTCCTTGGTTGAAAAACAATGGCAACTATGTAAAAGGACAACTTGCCATTAGAATACACTCACAATACAAAATGGCAACAATATGGAAAAATATGGCAACAATAGTAAGAAAAAGTAACAAAGTTAGAAAACTCCATGAAAAGTATCAGGTTCTGTTTTGAAACCATTTTCCAATGAAACCATTGCTTTCCAGAAACTAAAACCACTCAGGATAAGATCTAATGGCATCAAGAATTCCAAAATGAAGTATTTTAAAGCTACACTTAATTCAGGAACAAATGTAAACTAAAACAAAATGACACCGTATAGTTTGGCCTTATTCCAGGTTATTTAAAAATAATTATTTCTAAAAAGGTAAAAATAGCGTTTTGATCCTTCCCGTCCATGTTTTCTATTGCCCCCAATCCACACCCTGCCCATAATTCTAGCGACCTTTTTAAGAAAGGAAAAGAACTCCCTGCTTTCTCCCATAAATGAAAAGCTAAAAAAAAAAAAAAAAAAAAAAACATGTCCAGATGTGAAAGGAAAACACAGCTAGCTTAATTCCTAAAACTTACCACTGACACAAATGTTTTAAGAATGGATAATTTGGACACTAGAGGGGGATCTCTCATCAGTTTTTTAAAACACAGAAAATTCAGACAAAGGTTGAGGATCCACTCCACAAACAAAATTACAGGAAATTACCAGGGAATGACCATGTGCTAAAGATTTTTACCTTAAAGCAATACAGAACTACTGCTTTTTATAAGGATAAAACCCACAATTGAAATCAAACCACTTATACACTTTCACATTTGCTCCTTATAACATCCCAGCAATAGGATACAAGACTGACTACCAGTCTCCAAGAGGAGTACTTAACTCTGAACAACCCAGCACTGCACTCAAATCACTGGATTTTCAATTTCCAACTACTAACAGTTACATCCTCAAGTCCTCTACATACACTTCTATGGCTATATGAACAGTCAATATTCAATTAAGGTCTAATATTCAGTTATTCAATTTGTAAACAATTAGTGTTTATTTTGGCCCTCCTCTTTATTCCCCATTTTCTACTTATTTCACTGGTCACTACTGATAAAATACCACATTATTTTACTTGGTAATAATTTTGGTCCAGGGTTTAGAGGCAAAATTGGTTGAAAGTAAAAGCTAAAATGGAGTTTTGACCTACAGATGGTCAATGATTCTTCCAACGTCCTTAAAGAAGAATCAGTAAAATAACAGACAAGAAAAAACAGTCTTATGGAATTTTTTTCCTGCCAAAAATTCAAGAATATTCTTTGCTAAAACAAAACTACAAACCAAGAGAAAAGGTAAAGTATGGGTATAATCCAGTCCTAACTGCTAACAAAGGATAATGAAAATTGAAACTGATTTAGTAAAAAGTCTTTTTCCTAGCCTGCTTTTTAATTTTACCTTTAAAAAATGAAATTAAATGGGTCCATATTTTTAATAGTTTCTACTTTTTGTTTCAAAGTTACTATAAAGACTATTCATTCTGAGTTCAGGAGAAAATATTTAGCAGTATTTTCTATTAGACGGTTTTCAGTTTGTGTTTTTTCATACGAACATCCACACTTACATACATAAGAGAGTCAGAAAAACAGAGGCAGAGACAAGAGACAAAAGCAGCATTCAAACTAATGGTTTTAAATAATGGGTTTTTTTTTTCTTCAAACTATTTTCTTTTTCCCATATTTTCCAAAATTTCCCCCATGAATATTATATTGTAACAAAGGGGAAAGTATTAAAATGCCATTAAGAATACAAATGAGTACTATATCATCATTAGCAACATTTTAACTATTAATAGGCAAATAAGCATCATGGTAGATCAAATGAGTATTATTTGTACTTCCAATGTCGGACTGAGCGATTGAACTGAACTGAACTCAACTGAATGTCTTATTATTATCAGACTAATAATTGCAGCAAACTAGTAACTACACATATGTATGTACACATCCTAAAATACGTATACTGAATGCTACCTGTGTAAAACCACAGGGATCAACTTAGGTACCCAATATTGAAATTAACTTGCTTTTAAAAACACTATTAGAGAAGAATGATTCTAGATATTAAAATCTATATTTAAAAGTGACCTCTCAATGCCACAAATTTCAGAATATACTTTTATGATATAGGTAAAATTATCATGCTCCCTTTAAAATATTAATCTTTTTAAAACATTAAAAACAATAACATACTCTTAAACACTGATAAAAGACAGTTTTCTCAGGTAACAAGTTACATAAACCAGGAAAATCTGTTCCTTTTTAAAAATGTTTCTAACCAAAATAGCAGGGAAATAATTTTAAAAATACTTGCTCTAAAAGCTAGTTAATGGACCATGTGACATTCATTTTTCATCAGGGGACGATGGTCTTCACCACATTGCCCTTATTTGCAAGCTGAACAATTACAGGTGCAATACTCATATTTTAAAACCAAGTTAGATGTTACTACAATCCTGTGAGTGGTATCAAATTTATGGTCAATAACCAAGAAGTCTAGTACTCCTAAATTCGACAAATACATAACTTTCATTTTTATCAAAAAATCTTAATGTATAGAAATGGGGAGGGGAGGTGGGAAAATTGGTTCATCTACTTGGCTGGGTATTTGCTACCCATTAAAAAAAAAAAGCCCTTTCTGGATCTGAAAATGAAACACAAAGCACTGAATAATGTCCTAACACAAGTAATGGTTCAGTACAGAAATTAATGCTGCTAAAGCCGATATTATCATGTTTGATTACATAGCATCTTAGTTATAAAATAGCTACAATGCTAAAACAAAGAAAAAAACTACAGTACTCCCTCCATAAGAAAACTAGTAAGTTAACTATTGAAAACTACCGAAGGAAAAAAAAAAAAAAGAGAGCTACCGAAGAAACAAAATAACAAGCTCAATGCTTTTGCCACTTTCTCTGCAGCACTGCCACTACTAGCGAAAGTCCCTCTACCAAAAAGTAATTTAAAGATTTGAGAGAGGAGGAAGGGAAAAATATTTAATAGCATCTCTTTAGTAGAGAAGTTTAAATAAACTTACACTCAGGATGAAAAGACTAGTAAATACCAATAGATATCCAAACTGTCAGGGTTTTGAATTCTAATTAAATGTAACCCATTTCCTATTATGCCATAATGCTATAGAATCAGAGAATTAATAATATCACCTAAGCTAAAAGTCTACTAGTTAATATAGTTTATATGTAAGATGATATCACAAGTTATGCTACAAAAAGAACTAAATGCTGAATTAATATTTTAAAAATATATTCTTGGTCATGGAAATTACATTTCCTTTGGTTTTACTAAAATTAAATACAAACAAACCAGTTAAAAGGAGGAAACCAATGTACTCCTCTCTTAAACATACATATTCTTAAAAGCCATGTAAAGAAAACATCAGTTTAAATAGGAAATAACTGAGACTGAAGACATCTAAAATCTGAGGCTCTGTTAACCATGCCCCTGCAGTAACAAGATTTCAGAAAAGAATAACCAAGCTACTTTTAAAAAATTACCTTATATCAATCTACTTCCACTTATAAATATGTACTGACAATATGCTCATGTGCATATTATTTATGACCACTTATTTACACAGTGGACTATGCTGATTATGTACCTTCGGTTTTCCTTTTCATTTTTCAAGAGAAGAACATTAAAATGCTAAAATATTTAACCTGCTACTTTTAAAAATAACCAACAAGAATAAGAGGCACTGAAATATTATATCTCATTCTTTAGCTCTCACAGTCAAGAAACATTAAAACCAAATAAATATTAAATAGCAATTTACCAGGTTTTATTGAGGGAGGAAGGGAGTCCCATAATCATTTTTAAAGCTTCTAACTTTTAAAATAATTCTGGATACTTAAAGATCAAGTTATGAAGCTCATACTATAGCCAGATACTGAATACATTTTAAAAATATGGCACAGGCAGAAAAACTAAGTCCAAAACTCAAGCAGTCTGCCTATATGACATTAAAACCACAGAAAATGTATTAATGTTCAGAAACACCATATTAATTATTCTCTCTCCACATAGTACTAGGTAATATAAAAGTTGTTGTTCAGCTGCTCAGTTGTGTTGCGAGCCCATGGACTGCAGCATGCCAGGCTTCCTTGTCCTTCACTATCTCCCAGAGCTTGCTCAAACTCATGTCCATAAAGTCGGTGATGCCATTCAACCATCTCATCCTCTGTCTTCCCCTTCTCCTCCCACCTTCAATCTTTCTTGGAATCAGGGTCTTTTCCAATTGGTCAGTTCTTTGCCTCAGGTGGCCAAAGTATTGGAGTTTTCAGCTTCAACATCAGTCCCTCCAATGAACATTCAGGATTGATTTCCTGTAGGACTTACTGGTTTGATCTTGCAGTCCAAGGGACTTGAGTCTTCTCAACACCACAGTTCAAAAGCATCAATTCTTTGGTGCTCAGCCTTCTTTATGGCCCAACTCTCACATCCATATATGACTACTGGAAAAACCACAGCTTTGACTAGACGGACCTTTGTTGGCAAAGCAGTATCTCTGGCTTTTTAAAATGCTGTCTAGGTTTGTCATAGTTGTTTTTCCAAGGAGCAAGCATCTTTTAATTTCATGGCTACAGTCACCATCTGCAGTGATTTTGGAGCCCAAGAAAATAAAGCTTCCATTGTTTCCCCATCTAATTGCCATTAAGTGATGGGGCCAGATGCCATCATCTTCGTTTTTTGAATACTGAGTTTTAATAGAAAAATACCCCTGATATACTTTTAAAAATTGTAATTAAGTTGTAAGAAAATTAAGGACTATATACTTTTTTTTAATCAAAAGCTATTATCACATCAATCCTACTACCAAATTCTTTGATGCATTCTGAGTGATGCTGGCCATCAATTTCAGTAACAGTTCAGACCAGTACTATTTTGAGGTTGGAAAACTGAACTATAGAATTTTAATCACCTGTGGTGTTTTCCTATTATTGAACACTGTTGATAGATACAGCTCAATATTCTTATAATCTTAACTCAAAATTTTACACTGCATTTTGTACTACATACAGATAAAGTGGAAGGATAAATTCTACAATACTATTTTCTATATAAGTATTTTTCATTGCAGTGGCATGGCGGGGGGGAGGGGGGAGGGCAGGGAGTAGCATGAACAGAGAACAAATGAAGCACTACTTTGAAGGCAGAAGAAGCTACAGAAATAAACCCCTAACATTGTTGAAAGATAAACTGAAGGACTTTGGGTATAAAAATACAGACTCCTGACAACCTCCCAAATTCAATCAAGAATTAACCATCCTCTGCATATTATACTTCCTCAATACAAGATAACCAATATTTAAATTAACCAAATTATATTTCTTAGGTAAGCAACTTTTGCATGGCAGAACATGTTCCATTAATTTCTTCCACTGATTCCATATAGATTTGATTGTGTCATCAATCCAAGTTACTACCAAACCCAATGTGTTCCTCTTTAAATATGTATAAAACTGCTATTTTCTATCTGTGAATTTTACAAGGCTCTGCCACATTCAATACCAATACTAAATACAGGCTTTCTGTGAGTCGTTTTTCACAAAAAAGCTAAGGTGTTACCACAGCCCGAGAGCTGGAACACAACAAAGCTGAGCTGCAAGATGGATACCAGTGACTGACTTAGCTAAGTGACTACTTTCCACACATGCAAGTCAGATTTGGATCATAAAAAAATTAAACATTATTTCCTGTTAACAAACCCTCTTTAGGAAGAGTTTAAAAACTCAAAACTCTGAAGAGAAAAATCTATCAAGACTCTACTGTACTTTAGAAAGAACGCTTACAACAGTAGGAAATGTAATGCAAAAAAAATTAATCTAAGAACTTTTATCAGTAACTGACACTAACCAATTTATAATGTACAATCTCTTTTAATCTCTAAAAACACCCATTACAGATTTTCAGTATTCTAAATGATATCTTTATCTAAAGATTACAAACTCAAAACCAGCACTCCAAAGCCACACAATTTCACAATGTGTGTTTAAAAAATAACTTAGTTCTTTGCTTTAGTAAATTTACCAAACATTCCATGAACATTTCCAGTATTGATTCAGTATCAGTTTGCATACGCCAAAACGAACCAGACCCACATCTACTATTTCTGAGATTTCTGATTTTTTCATCATTTAAGTGTAAACTGGTCCTAACATGTAACTAGTAGAAATAATTAATCTTACGAATTTCCTCCCCCCACAAAAGAAAAACACAGAAAAATCATTATTCTATGGTTTATGCAGAATTTAAGGTCAGGAAAGGGCAAAGTCGTTAAGGAAACCAACATTCCAAATTTAGTTTCAAATAGCAAACTTTGTACCAGACTAGAATGTATAAATAAACTGATCACTGGAAAGATAAAAACTTAACAGAAGCAGTAACTAAAATACCTCATTTTATACAAACGATCATTAAATATTTACAGTCCAACATAAAGTCTTTTGGGAAACACATTAGAAACCACATATAATTTTATTTCAATGCCTCAAAAAAATATAGGAATTGATCCAAAAAAAACCCCAAAACCTTAAATTGGGATGGTAGTTGGATTTCTGCCCCTCAGAGTCTGTCATTTAATTCTTTTTTCCAAAAGATACCACCCCTTGATCACTACTAGTGTGACAAACTGGCAACTTTTCAAGGAAGAAGTAGTTTAGTAATTTATGTAACAGATGTGCAAAGGAAAACTATATGGATCAGATAAGTCAAGAAAAACATCCTGATGTCCACAACTAAATTATGACCTGTAGGAGGAAGAAACTATAAAACTATTTCCCTTCCTGTACAACTTCAGAGGTTAGCAATACCAAATTAAACAATCCATTTGATGGCAGCCCATATTCAGACATTAAAACGGGCTTGGGCTTGACTCTGACTCTAGGAACTGGTCCAAAACACAAGGCCACACTAGAGGAAAATATTGTACAACCACTAATTTTCACAATCTGCTTCATCTCTTACGGCTGTTTTGTAGAAAACATGTATAGTAACTGACCAACAATTTATTAGAAACTAATAGGGCCCATATCTTATCTCTGATCCCTGGACAAATCAACCACTTATGTGTCTCAGCTACCTAATCTGACCTTGTATTACTGAGATTAAATTGAACGGCATGTAAAGCATTTAGCACACATGGTTATTTTTCTGCCAATATTTATCATTTTTAGTTTGAAGATACTCTTTATATGGCCCCTTAGAATATACTGGCATTAATACTTATTACTTACCTATGCTATTCATTGTTGTGGAACTTTATAATCAAGGTAACTGGCAGCCTATCTGACCCACAGTATACATGCTGAAATGAAGAGTTCAAAGATATAACTACACTTCAAGGCAGGATGACTAGTATTTAAAAATGGCCAAAGATCTGGAAATGAGTTTCTCTAAGGGACAGGACAAGTATCAATACAAGCCATTTTACAAACAGAGTTTGTATTTTGAAGTTCACTCTCTTTAATCTCAGTACCACCAACCACGTTCTAGGGTTTTATTTTACATTAAGCAGCAATTTCTCCTGTAGTGGTAATCTGTTATCATCTGATAATGTCTTTAACATTTTTTTGCATTTACTAAACTAACTCATCTGTATCAGCTACTCGAGACAGACATCCCAAAAGCAAATTATGTGAAAAACAAAACATTATTATAAAAAGAAACTTTCTCAGCATGAAGTTTACATCTACAATTTAGATACTGCAAGTTGTAGAATTTTAAGCTTTCAAAATGCCAAAAATAAGGTCCATGTAACTGATTCCATGAAGTGTCTACCTGAACAAAGGATGTTAGAAAAGCCACGACAACCAGTTTCTCCAATCGGTTTCCTGTGTAACAGCGCAAATTATTACCCTAGGAAGTGTCTGAATATTCACAGGTCTTATATGGAAGCCCTTCTCTCTAGCACAAGTGCTGCTAACATGAACTGGACAGCAGATGATAGGATCAGAGAAAAGCTTTCCCAACGTAGGCTAGTCCCATGATGCTACAAGTTATTATTTTCAGAGAGGCACTCTGGCAGCAGTAAGATTTGAGGAGGGTGGCAAAATGGAAGACTTTTATTGTGTGTGGTTCAGAAAAGCAGAATGAGAAGCTGCTCCCAAAATGTTGCAGCAGTGTGCTTGGAACAACATAGAAACAGAACAGGCAGAGGCAGCCACCAGCAGGAAATTCTTCCCTTCATAGCCATAAGAAGCTCTCACAATACAAAATTGTATGAACACTAACTATTACCAACTATATAAAAACAACTTTGTGCATGTGGACAAAGCCTAAAGTTAAAAAGCCCATAAAAAGTGTTGTGGTGGAGGCACACATTTAAAATTTCATTTATACACTGAAACAAAAACTAGTTTGGGGGGGAAGAAAAATAGTACTTCTATATACAACTTCTTTACACTTGCTAAGTGCCCGCCGGCTAGGCTGATTTAATTCTGCCGAGGATCGGCTTCCACTCCCCTGGCTCAGCAGCCTGTGTGTTGTATCAATGCCCGGTGTGCACAGATAAAAGCTTTCTGAAAAGACAGCTATGGATAGCAGGCCAGAAGATAGAAGTATCAAGTTACTCTCGGCCCCTTGGCTCCGAAGGACACTGCTGCCTCAAAAGGAGCCTGTTCCCAAGGAATGAATGCAAGCCCCAACCCAAAACCATTTTCTATTTCCAGATGACTTTTTTTTTTCCTTTAACACATATCTCTGTAACTGTTAAGATTTTCAGTTTTTATTTTCTTCTGAAACAGTACTCTAGTGTTTTGTGAAAAATACTCTGGGAGACATTAATAGGTGTTATGTGAGAAACGTGTTCCATGGTCAGGTTTAGGAAATGTTACATAAAACAAAGGCAACTTTATTACTGCAACACTTCTTGGAGACTTTACTATTCTCATGTGCATTATGAGTCTCCAAGAGGGGACTATATTAAATATTTCTAAAACTTTGGGGACAACATACCTTTTCCCTGGAGCATATTGTAAGTGTCCCAAGAAACCCATTTCAATGTATTTTTTAAAAATGGCCCTCTTCCCCCAAACTTCTAAAAATATTGTCAGCTGATACCTTTTATTTTACCATTGTTTTTACTTTCTATTATTTCTTATCGTTAACCTCATGAATAGCTTTTCCTTTAACCTTTTATGTTTTTAAATTGTTGGTTGGCTTTCAGCCTTTTGTCTTGCTTTACTTCTTACCTAGTTTTATCATACTTAAAAAACAAACAAAAAACCTTGACTGATCTTTATTGTTAATGTTAGTTTTTTTTTTTTCTTTTTTTAATATGGCCACATCACTCAGCTTGAGGGATCTTAGTTCTCTGACCAGGGATCAAACCGTGGCCCCGGCAGTGAAAACCCAAGTGCTAATCACTAGACTGCCAGGGAATTCCCTCAATACTATTTTAAGTCTCATCTGTTTTACTCTTTTTGAACCCTTTCTGCATTGGGTTTTTTAAATGTTTAAAACTTTATTCCAACCTTTCCAAAGTTTTCACTTTATTTTAGCATCAACTTTTAATTTCTTAATTTTCATTTAATAACCATGTTAAATCTTATTTAAATATCTTTATCAGTTAAATAAAGTTAAATATATTTATTTCCTGCATATTTTACTTATTATATGATATTTTATGACACATAGCTAAACAAAGAGCAAGAACACAGAAAAACAAAGAAACACAGCAAAGAGCTCAGCAAGAGATGGATGACCTCTCCCTACAGGCCTTACTCTCACACTAGTAGCTGCTTTTCTGGGCTCCCTCATGCAGACCTAACATTTTTCACAAGGATCAATACCCATATGAGATACCCCAATAGTCCCAAAGTGGAAAAAATGACTATTCTTACAAATTAGAGCTGGTTTTTAACAAGAAAATGTCTCTATGTATTTTAAGAGGTAGCAACACGGAAGCAGCTTCACCATTTTTCACCCTGATACATGATCTCAGAGCACATGATAAAAGCTGGGCAGGCTGGGTGCAGTTGTTGGGATGTTTGGAGTTATCTTTGGGAGTCTCTTCCCACAGTGCCTACTTCTTCTTAATTTCCAAAACCTGTTCATTCTGCATTTAAAATATAGGTACTCATCTCCAGCCTAGTCCTACAAAAGCACTTAACACTCTCTCCAATTCAGGTGTATTATCCTTTCATTCATCTTCCAAAGCAAAACAGATTTGTCTTCCTAGTGTTTAGTGTTGGTCATGTTAGCTTACCACAAACTCATTAAATCCATCTTCCCCTGAAACATCTTCCTCCTCCTGTGCAGTGGACAGTACCATCCAGGGTTACAGTTTGAATATCACTATTGATTACTTCTCTCCCCTCTTCTAGCCAGCATCCAATCCATTCCCAGGCCTTTTCAACTCCGTTTTCGAGGTATCTCTCCAATATGTCCATCTGCTTCTCCCACATGCACCTCCACTACCTTAGTCCAGGGTGACCACCATTACTCACAGGGACTATTGCCAACAACCACGTAACTAGTCTGCTTCCCATCCATCTCCCAACAGGCTAGAGCCAACATGAACTCCTGCCGAAATAAAAATCCTATCTATTTGACCTCCCATTTTAAATCCAGCAAAGATTTCCTTATTACCTTCAAGATGAAGTCCTCAATCCTTCATATGAGATATCAATTTATTTTTTCAGTCCCACCACTGCCATTCTCTCCAGGTCTTTGCACATACTTTCTTCTGCCCATCCATCCCATCCCCCCACCTAATTCCCACCTTATTAGATTTTAGCTTAAATGTTACTTCTTCCAAGAAATCTTCTTTCAACTTTGGGGAACTGCCTATATGCTCTACATAGCAAAGAACAGTATATGCTTTCTATTACCTTGAACTAAAACTAAAACTGGGGCACTATATAATGGGCATGTTTGTTTCCTTGCTTGTCTCACCTTCTAGACTGAAAACATCCAGAGGACACAAATTTGTCTTTCTCACTTAAGAACCTCAGTACCTGGAACAGGTTTAGTGACAGCAGATGTTTAGTAAATATTTATTAAGTAACTGATCAAAAGGATTATAATTCTTAAATATTTTCTTTCCTCTGACTAAAAAAGTCCTAACTGACTTTTGATAGTAGTCCTCAACCAATCTCTCCAGCCTTTTCTCCCACTACTTGTTTCATTTACTTTATGAGATAATCATAGTGTATTACTAGTTGAAATTTAAGCATGCTTCCCTGGTGGCTCAATGGTAAAGAAGCCACCTGCAATGCAGGAGACACGGGTTTGATTCCTGGATCAGGCAGATCCCATGGAGAAGGGAATGGTAACTCACTCCAGTATTCTTGCCTAGATAATTCCAGGGACAAGAGGAGCCTGTGGGCTACAGTGCATGGGGTTGCAACGAGTCAGACGCAACTAAACAACTAACACTTCACTTTACTTTCTTATCTGACTGTTTACTCCTGGAATCCCCACCTCTTCTTTCAGTTAAAATCAACCCTAATTTTAAACAAAGATGCAAAAATGAAGTCTTCCTGACTCTTTCCAACCCATAATCTTCCTTTCCTATGAAGAAATAAGCATTACATTTATAACTCTTATGAATTATATTCTGCCTTGTACAATGGTTATAACTGAGTTTAATTTCCTTAATATGTTTAAAAAGCAAGTAGAGTTGACTATTTGAGGACTCTGTTAGTGTATTTCCTCACCAAAATATATTTTTAACACCAAAATCAATATTCATAGCACTTTCATGGTCATTTGTGAACAGTGTGCAGCAAAACTCTGAGTTAACTGTCTTACAGTCCCAGATGAGGTCAAATAGGTGAGGCTCTCATTTCAGTTCCCATACTGTAAACAAATGTCCTTTCTCTGGCTTACTCAGTGTCATATTTTTTTACATCTTTATGATTTCTCTTGATTTTGTTATTTAACATGGCCCCCAAACTGGGTGCTGAAGTGCTGTCTAGTGTTTCCAAGAGGTTATGATGTGTATTATAGAAAAAATATCTTCATATAAGACATGTAATATAGTTGGCCTTGGGTTCAGTGTTAATGAATCAACAATATATGTAATCAAGAAGGTATCTTTAAACAGAAATATACATAAAACAAGGTTACATACTAACTGGTTGATGAAAATGTTGTGATCAGAGGCACACAGGAACCTAATCCTGTATTTCCTCTAAGAACAAAGATTCAGTGTTTGCAGTAACTTTTAAAAATATAACTACCTCAATTAATCAGAACTGACTGTACTATGTATTATGCATTTTTGTTTCCCTCTCAGTACCTAACAATGGATGCCTCACATAAAATGGGATATTTAATAACTGACCAGTGAATACATAAATGAAATCTATGATCTCTTGGTAACAGAGAGTAACAGAGAGGGGGGATGGAAGATAAGGACTTTGAGATTAAGATATGAATAGAGAGGACTAAAATAAATACCCGCTGACCAACATATACACAAACAGAATGACATGAGAAGTAATACCCTCACAAAATTTCTTTTTAAAGAGCTGTCACAGATGTTTCAATCCCAGGCTTTTTGGAGGCACAGTCTGAAAGATTTGTTAAATTATTATAAGCCCTAAAATTAGCTTATTGACCCCCAGTAAAGACTTCAAAAGGTAAGATACCTTGGCCTAAGACTTCTGTGTCCCATATAAATATATGAAAAGCTAAATATGAAATTTAAGGCTAAAAAATTTTGTTAAATCTCTTACTCATGCTCAGTATCAACTATGAATTGAAAGCATCATGGATTTCACTTCTCCAGATGCTGGAATTCTAATATACAAGGCTCCTTTCACATGGCATCTTGTTAACTGAAACTCCTACATATTGGACCAGGCTCTCACTTGGCACAATCTATTACCACAGAAGAACAAAGCAAAGCAAATACTGTATAACAGTAATTCTCATGTATTCTTTCCAAAGTAACACAAATAGGAGGCAAACACACACATTTTATTGCCCACTTTACATCCTATTCCATAACCGTTATGCTATAATCATGATTTTAACCAGTGCCCCTTTCTACTCATGTCCCCACCTCAACCTCCAATCCATTATTCAACTCAGCACCAACAGTAAGGTACATATATGGGATCACTTCACTCCTTTGCTTATCAAAATTCCACTGTTTAACATACTTAAAATAAATCCAAACTCCATGCAATGACCTACAAATCCCTGAGCCTACCACTCTTCTTCCACACGCTCTTGCCATACTGTTCTCTGATATTCTCACCAGCTCCTTCCTTATTTGCTCACTCTATGAGTGAAATACTCCAAGGATAAAACATTCTTCCTTTATTCTATGTGCTATAAATTCTTTACAAATACCACATCCGCAGAAAGGCCTACTGCTGCTGCTGCTAAGTCGCTTCAGTCGTGTCCAACTGTGTGTGACCCCACGGGACGGCAGCCCACCAGGCTCCTCCGTCCCTGGGATTCTCCAGGCAAGAACACTGGAGTGGATTGCCATTTCCTTCTGCAACGCACGCATGCATGTTAAATCGCTTCAGTCGTGTCCAACTCTATGTAACCCTATGGACAGCAGCTCACCAGGCTCCTCTGTCCACAAGATTCTCTAGGTAAGAATACTGGAGTGGGTTGCCATGTCCTTCTCCAAAAAGGCCTACTATCACCACCCTAAATGAAAGAGCCCCATTCATCACTCTCTACTTCAGTCCCTTTTCTTCATAACACTTGAAAAATGTAATTAATTTGCTTACTTTTTAGTCATCTCTCCCCACCAAAACTTGCTTACAACTGTACTTTAAGTATCTGAAAGAGTTCCAAATGCTCAGTGAACAGTCATTTAAGTGAATGCATACATGACACATGCTAAGTCACTTCAGTTGTGTCTGACTCTGTGCAACCCTACTGACTGTAGCCCACCAGGCTCCTCTGTCCATGGGATTCTCCAGACGAGAATATTGGAGCGGGTTGCCATACCCTCCTCCAAGGGATCTTCCCCACTTAGGGATTGAACCTGCATCTCTTAAGTCTCCTGCATTGGCAGGCGGGTTCTTCACCACTAGCGCTGCCTGGGAAGCCCTTGTAGGTGAATAAGCCAGGATATCCTGCAGCTTCCCTGCAACCTTTAGTGTACTTCATTCTCCTTGTCATATGAGTAATCTGACATGAGAAGCAGACCTATAATTTGAGTTTTCGTTATTAACAGATTATCTAAGTATTCGGTTCGGTTCAGTTCAGTTGCTCAGTCGTGTCCGACTCTTTGCGACCCCATGAATCGCAGCACGCCAGGCCTCCCTCTCCATCACCATCTCCCAGAGTTCACTCAGACTCACGTCCATCGAGTCCATGATGCCATCCAGCCATCTCATCCTCTGTCGTTGCCTTCTCCTCCTGCCCCCAATCCCTCCCAGCCTCAGAGTCTTTTCCAATGAGTCAACTCTTCCCATGAGGTGGCCAAAGTACTGGAGCTTCAGCTTTAGAATCATTCCTTCCTAAGAAATCCCAGGGTTGATCTCCTTCAGAATGGACTGGTTGGATCTCCTTGCAGTCCAAGGGACTCTCAAGAGTCTTCTCCAACACCACAGTTCAAAAGCATCAATTCTTCGGCGCTCAGCTTTCTTCACAGTCCAACTCTCACATCCATACATGACTACTGGAAAAACCATAACCTTGACTAGACAGACCTTAGTTGGCAAAGTAATGTCTCTGCTTTTGAATATACTATCTAGACTGGTCATAACTTTTCTTCCAAGGAGTAAGCGTCTCTTAATTTCATGGCTGCAGTCACCATCTGCAGTGATTTTGGAGCCCCCCAAAATAAAGTCTGACACTGTTTCTACTATTTCCCCATCTATTTCCCATGAAGTGATGGGACCAGATGCCATGATCTTCGTTTTCTGAATGCTGAGCTTTAAGCCAACTTTTTCGCCCCCCTCTTTCACTTTCCTCAAGAGGCTTTTTATTTCCTCTTCACTTTCTGCCATAAAGGTGGCATCATCTGCATATCTGAGGTTATTGAGATTTCTCCTGGCAATCTTGATTCCAGCTTGTGCTTCTTCCAGTCCAACGTTTCTCATGATGTACTCTGCATATAATTTAAATAAGCAGGGTGACAATATACAGCCTTGACGTACTCCTTTTCCTATTTGGAACCAGTCTGTTGTTCCATGTCCAGTTCTAACTGTTGCTTCCTGACCTGCATACAGATTTTTCAAGAGGCAGGTTAGGTGGTCTGGTATTCCCATCTCTTTCAGAATTTTCCACAGTTTATTGTGATTCACACAGTCAAAGGCTTTGGCATAGTCAATAAAGCAGAAATAGATGTTTTTCTGGAACTCTCTAGCTTTTTTGATGATCCAGCAGATGTTGGCAATTTGATCTCTGGGTCCTCTGCCTTTTCTAAAACCAACTTGAACATCAGGGAGTTCACGGTTCACGTATTGCTGAAGCCTGGCTTGGAGAATTTTGAGCATTACTTTACTAGCATGTGAGATGAGTGCAATTGTGCGGTAGTTTAAACATTGTTTGGCATTGCCTTTCTTTGGAATTGGAATGAAAACTGACCTTTTCCAGTCCTGTGGCCACTGCTGAGTTTTCCAAATTTGCTGGCATATTGAGTGCAGCACTTTCACAGCATCATCTTTCAGGATTTGAAACAGCTCAACTGGAATTCCATCACCTCCACTAGCTTTGTTCATAGTGATGCTTTCTAAGGCCCACTTGACTTCACATTCCAAGATGTCTGGCTCTAGATGAGTGATCACACCATCGTGATTATCTGGGTCGTGAAGATCTTTTTTGTACAGTTCTTCTGTGTATTCCTGCCACCTCTTCTTAATATCTTCTGCTTCTGTTAGGTCCATACCATCTCTGTCCTTTATCAAGCCCATCTTTGCATTGAAATGTTCCCTTGGTATCTCTAATTTTCTTGACGAGATCGCTAGTCTTTCCCATTCTGTTGTTTTCCTCTATTTCTTTGCATTGATAGCTGAAGAAAGCTCTCTTATCTCTTCTTACTGTTCTTTGGAACTCTGCATTCAGATGCTTATATCCTTCCTTTTCTCCTTTGCTTTTCGCCTCTCTTCTTTTCACAGCTATAAGTATTAAGAATATATAACTCATTCATGAAAAGATTATCACCATTTATTCTAGAAAACTCATATCTTAAAAATGTTATCATTCTAGGATTGTTTCTCTTGTGTTGCCAGAATGCCTCTGTATCTCTGCCCCCTTGTCCCCTCTGGCTATCTCTTTCTGAAAATAAAATGATGGATCTTCAGCAAAAAAAAAAAAAACCTTATCAGTCTAAAAGGAATGTTAATTATATATTGTTATTGTTTTCAGCTTATTCCTTATATATCTCAACACAGCCAAAGGCAGATTACCTATGTTAAATTCCAACACCAGGGCTATATCTCCAGCAAATTTCTCAAGTTCTTTTAACTCTTAATGTTCATATTACTTGTATTTGTTTTAATTATTTAATATTATATAATCTTGCTGCTTTTTACATTTATACATATATAATTAATTTGTTAATTGTTCAGAAAATGAGATTCTCAACATATGGACCAGTTCTTTCCAATTTAGGTCAAAAGGATTTCATATTCCAAATGAGTTATCTATTTGGTTTGGGAGTAAAGTAGGTATTATGTCTACACTTAAGATAGATATCCTAAGATTATCTACAGAAAATTATTCTTCAATACTTATTTCCACAAATGTCACAAACAAGTATTTTATATTTGCTTGCTAAATAAAGTGCCAACATTCAGCACTCTAATTAGAATAGTACTGCCATAATTAAGTGAGACTTAAATTACTCAGTAATCAGCTGCTAGTATAAACAATTCAAAAGCCAAACAGGAATTTAGTATATGAATTACAGGTTGTAACATGAAATACCATTAGGAAAAGTACATTCTAGAGGGCATTTTATTGACATAATCACATTATCTACAATATATATACTTGTACAGAAAATGCTTTGCTATTTGTCTTTTCATACTTAAGTGATTTACAGAAAGTAAATTACATTGTTGGGGAGAGAATGGCAATGTAGCACCCTTCACAAATCTTAATTATCTTAAGGTTTAAAAATATGAAACAAAAATGTAAAACCTTAATTATTCAAAAG
The DNA here is from genome assembly GCF_042477335.2 of Ovis canadensis. Taxonomy (NCBI): domain Eukaryota; kingdom Metazoa; phylum Chordata; class Mammalia; order Artiodactyla; family Bovidae; genus Ovis; species Ovis canadensis. The sequence goes on from NC_091249.1 coordinate 82,040,515, forward strand.
AAAAATACCACCACTGTACTTCCAAAGAGGTCTTTATCCCATGTGCCAACTCTTTTACTGTAGGTGTTCCTACACATAGGAAATTCTAGCAACATCTTAACTGTGACAGAAAAATTTCTCTAGTCCACCATACATTTCCTTTAAAAATGTGTCCCACTGCTAAAAACAACCAAAGCCAGGGATCCTTGCAGAAACTGCCAACTCCAGGGCTGAAGTAGTGAAAATACAGGATAAGCTTGAAACAGCTTGTACCAGAATGTTAGAAAGTGCTCAGAAAAATAAAACAGCATGACAAATATAATCATTCCTCCATTAAAGCATTAAAGAGTTTTAATAGAGTGAACATTTTATGTTATGCTTTTAGATACAGAATGCATCAATTTTAATGTAAAGGAAGTTTATAGTTATAACATGATATTTAGGCTCACCTGATTTTTTATAATTAATGTCATTTTATAATTAAATTACAATAAAAAGGAATAACTAGTAATATAATATAGGAAAATCTTATTTTTTTGGTACATCAACCATCACACCCCTTGTCTCACACCAGGTTAACATGTCAAGCAATCTTATTCATATGAGTAAAAAATCCTAAAGGTTAAACATTTCAAGCAACTAATAGGCCAATCAACCTCAATGACTCTATAGGATTATTCTAGTTACAAAGTGTTCATGAAAAATAGTAATCTATTATTATTTTTAATGACAAAAGTTAATAAAAGCTAGTAAAATGTTACATTTAGATACAACAGTAATATTCTATTTATGACTTTGAATAACTAGAGCACAGATTCCCACTTGCCAGAATAACTTTTAGTGAAATATTCAGCATAAAACATTTGTTTGAAAATTGTTCTGGAAATACCAGTCATTATAAACTCAACTATATATGTTATGACACACATTATCAATGCAAGCACACGTTTCTCAAATGCCATTTCTAATAAATTTTGAAAGCATATGCTCCTGAGGTCCATATTTTTTTTTAAGTACAGGAATATTATTTCTATTCAAAAACCAGAAACAGTCCTATTCTGTACTTAAAGCAGCTTCAGACTTACATTGTTTTGTGTATAAGTTTACTTGTGAAACTATCTTTCCTATTGCTGACAACTGCTTAAGGTCACTTAAATAGGTTATTTAGTAAATCAATTTCTTCTCAAAAAAGAAAGGACAGTGTGATGTTTATCTTTACCAAGAGATGTGTATGTTAAACTGGTCTCAGAAACAAATCAAACATCCCAGGGTATTAAAAAATGGATATAGCATAAGAATTATTAGCATTATACATCCCAATTCTAGTTTTTACAGGTACAATAAAATAGTAGCTACTAAAATTAATAGTAAAGATTTTGTTAAGGGGGTTTATGGTTTATTAAAAAGTTTTGCCAACTTTTAAATTCCTACTCTTTGGAACTAATCTAAGGAGTGAGTTTTTGTTCACCTTTATCTTTTAGTTTACAGCTTTTTAAGGTTACCTCATGACTAAACAAGACCAAAGAACCAGAATTTATTGACAACACAATGGTAAACCTTTTTATAATATATTATTTCATTTAATTCTAATGGTCCTAGAAGGTAGTAGATCTTATCCCCATTCTATACAGAAATGTACAAAGTCTCTTGACTTATGTCCTCCCTCAAATTACTCCTTCCACCCCTCATTTAAAAACAAAATTAAAACTCAAGCTAGCTCAGCTTGGGCATACTCATAACAAATCATCTTTTAAAATATGTGGCAACCTATTTAAAATATCCTATTAACATAATTTTATTAACTGTATTGGGTTTCCCTGGTGATTCAGTGGTAAAGAATCCACCTGCCAGTGCAGAGGATGCAGGTTCAATCCCTTCTTCAGATCCCCTGGAGAAGAAAATGGCAACCCACTCCAGTATTCTTGCCTGGGAAATCCCATGGACGAAGGAGCCTGGTGGGTTACATACAGTCCATGCGGTCACAAAAGAGTCAAGACACGACTTAGTGACTAAACAACAACAATTATTAACTGTATTATCAGACTCCTTCAGGAAAATAATGTAAAATAAAGTACCAAAATTAGTTAAGCTTTAAGGAAAAGCATAAAACCCTTCTAAGAGGAGAAAATGATGAAAGATCCTACACTGGGACAACATATGAAAATTACACCTTTGTAGACACAAATGCTTGACACTGTACAGTTTGACCACATCACTTATAGGTATTTCCACTTCTATGTGATTAAGTTCAGATGTACTCCCAAATATCAAACACTAACTAAAAGAATATAAGACATCCTATCAATAGAATAATGAGAAATCCTGCACCTCAGCAGTGATAGTTTGAGTTTATAGAACTACCCGTAAGTGAACTCTAATACTTATTATTTTTAAATTTTAAGTGTTATTTAAAATTTTTAAATTAAGTCAGCAATATTTTCTCCCACTTTCATCCATGATTAAACTTAGATTTACTCAAATGACATTCGAATCCCAAAAACTAGACTCAACTTTTCTGACATTAAAGAAACTGTTCCCAGAACGTTACTACTAAAATTCTGAAACCTATACAATTTATTTCCCCTCGAAGTCTCAAACAAACACACACCATCAAACACCAGTACTTTATTTAATCTGGATTATCTGGGGATAAAAGGGGAACTTCCTTTTGAAACAGAACAGCTTCTGAGACAGTATCACTGATGTCATCCTCTGCTTGGAACCATTCAGCAGTAGGTTCTTATTAGCGACCACATCATTTGACCTGTGTTTCAGATGTTTCATTCCATGTTTAATACCTTTTTCGGCCTTATTGTCCTTTCGGCAGATACGCATTTTTGAAATCCCAGGATTTATCTATTTCATTAAGCTTTTGCTCAGTCTTAATTGTTCTTTCCATTCCCTGAATTTCTACAGTATTTATCTATACCACAAATTTGGCTATCATAGCATCTTATATTATTCTGTCTTTTTCATGTGCATCCACTTAACAGAACCATAAGCTGCCCTGGAACCGTAAGGTCTGTCACTCAGTTTACAGTGCTATCCAGTGCTCATGGTAGATATTTAATAAGCACTCACTGAAGGATCCCTATAAGATTAGTAAGAATACCAGCAATGTACTTTCAGCTATTGTATACCATTTAGATATTTACAACCTATGCCATCCTCCTTGGATAGGCACATACTGAACTAAGGAAAATTATTTTCAAATTACCCAATTTAAGCTGAGTAAAGTTGGGAAACTCTGGACATATATCAGGGATTAATACAACACAGCACTACAGGCACAGCTAACTGACATAATATGAAGATCAAAGAATTGAGGGAAGTTTATTAAAGCTGTGGAAGCTGATTACAGGGTAATTTTGAACCTATGATACAGCTTATGACTGTCATGAACTTTTTTTTAGGATTAATTACAATAAGTAAGTTCATTATAATAGCTAAGATTTCCTTTTCCACTGACAAAACAACTGTTTGCTTCTCGACCATTGAAGGGCATCCTACTTATAGACAATATTCAGAGTCTAGAAAAATTTTCTTTTATGATCAGTACCCATAGGGGAAAAAAGAATAAAATGCTTATTGAATTTGATTCAGAAGCTTATAAACTTCTTCCAAGTAATTTTTAACTGCTTTAAGTAAAACCAGTAATTCACCTTTATTACAGTAATGTCTTGTACAAGTTAACAAAAACTGTGAAATATATGTTCTAAAAGCTCACACTAGATTTAAATCTAGACTCTATTTTCTAGATGTGTTATTTCAGGCAAGTTTCTGGACTTACCTGTGGCCAATTTTCTCAACCACAAACTAATACTAATAATAATGCTGTCACTATTGTTACTGGCACATGGCAAATACTCAATAATGATTTATTAGAAGTATCTGGACTTGCCCTCAAGAGGCTTACATCCCAGAGGCAGCAGATGGACAGACGTGAATAAAAGTAGCAGAAGTGGCTTGTGCTAAAATAATAGCAGAGCAGCTTCTGTGAATGCAGGCATCTTATTAGACTGACACAGAACAGTGAATGAGGGAGAGTGGTGGTACATGAGGTCAGAGGGAGCCGCAGAGCTAGACCATGTAGAGGCTGGTAAGCAGCAAAATAAAAAGTGGCCGGAGAGTTCTGAACCAATGTGACTTAAACAGTTTTAAAGAATCACCCTTGTTGCTATGTGCATATTACAGGATTACAATTTTTATCTGGCTTCATGAGAAATGGGCCACACTTCAGAAACCCATTCAATACCAAACTTATAACTATAAACCAAACATATCATACCATTATGGTTTAACTGTTAATAAAAAGTTTTAATCATACTTAAGTTACTTTTAAAAATTACAAGTGATGAATGTTCTTTAATGATTGCTAATATTGTATGAAAACAAATAGCAAGAAAAACAAATTGAATTTTCAATGTATATCTTCTTTCTCTTACAAAAATAAAGGCTATCTAAGGGAATTCCTTGGTGGGCTAGTGGTTAGGACTCCACGTTTTCACTGAGAGGGTCTGATTCAAGGCCTGGTGGGAAAACTAAGATCCCACACGCCACGATGGTACAGCCAAAGAGAAAAACAAAAGTGGGGCCAGGGTGGGGTGTGTCGCCAGTATCTAGATAAGAATTTTTTTTTTTGAGTGAAAAATTTTACCTGATGTGTGGAAGTTTGTGTGGAAGTTATAAAATGTTGGGCTTCCCTTGTGGCTCAGCTGGTAAAGAATCTGCCTGCAATGCAGGAGGCCTGGGTTTGATCCCTGGGTTGGGAAGATCCCCTGGCGAAGGGAAAGGCGACCCACTCCAGTATTCTGGCTTGCAGAATTTCATGGACTCTATAGTCCACGGGATTGCAAAGAGTTGGACACGACTGAGTGATTTTCACTATAAAAAAGTATTCATAATTAGAATTATGTATAACTTACTAAAGCTGAAACTCCAGTACTTTGGCCACCTCATGCGAAGAGTTGGCTCACTGGAGAAGACTCTGATGCTGGGAGGGATTGGAGGCAGGAGGAGAAGGGGACGACCTAGGATGAGATGGCTGGATGGCATCACTGACTCGATGGATCTGAGTTTCAGTGAACTCCGAGAGTTGGTGATGGACAGGGAGGCCTGGTGTGCTGCGATTCATGGGGTAGCAAAGAGTCGGACACGACTGAGCGACTGAACTGAACTGAACTGATAACTTACTCTCCGGGTGTGTGCATGTGTGATCAGCTGTATTTAACTCTTTGAGACTCCATGGACTATAGCCAGCCAGGCTCCTCTGTTCATGGAATTTTCCAGGTAAAGAATACTGGAGTGGGTTGCCATTTCCTTCTCCAGGGGATCTTCCCAACCCAGGGATTGAAACTTACTCTCCTGAGAATTTATAAACTAAGCAAAATTCCTATGTCAAAAAAAGACACTTCAAAACAGGGCTAACTGGACTTAATCTTAAGTACAAAACACGCCTGGCTATTGTTGCACATTAACAAAATTATTCATATTTAATAATTCATTAGCTAGATCTATGCACAGTCATGAGGAGCTACCAACTTGTTCCAATGTAGGAATGCATTATGTTACTCTACCTATATTTAATTTTCTGGCTAATGGATTCTGGTAAGCCAAAATGAAGCCAAAATGATTTCTTACCAACTTGGGACAGCGTATCGAAAAACTGGAAAGCACACTGTAACGTGCTTTCCTTGTACGTGTGTGCTCACTCAGTTGTGTCTGACTCTTCACAACCCCATGGGGACTGCAGCCCACCAGGCTCCTCTGTCCATGGGATTTCCCAGGAAAGAATACCGGAGTGGGTTGCCATTTCCTTCTCCAGGGGATCTTCCTGACCCAGGGATTGATCCCATGCTTTCTGCATCTCCTGCATTGGCAGGCAGGTTCCTTATCCACAGAGCCACCTGGGAAGCTCCCTTTCTTGCATATACTGCTCATCTACTATCAGAGACTATGAACTGGGAATCACATTTTAGAGTTACTTTTCTTGATTCTGTTCAGTTTCTTTAAGGATAGATTGTCCACTTCAATTTGCCTTCATAAGTCTTTATAAATTTTAGAAGAAATATTTTATATTAGTAGCATCTTTAAAACCTTGAGAAATACAAAACAAGCTGAAAAGAAATGAGCAGATTGAAACTGCAATATGTCTTTCCAAAGACTTTATTCCTCAACGTGTTTTTCAAAAGACTTTCTGTAATATGCTTTACAGTATTAAAGGCATTTGTGATTTGCTAAACACAACACAAGGCATACATAACAGAGATATTTTTATGAGTTCTATGGGTTGCTTAATGTGTCTATTTAGGTGAATACACATTGAAAATAATGATTTATGGATTAAGACACAGTTCTTACACACTTGTAAATAATTTAGTTTTGACATTTTCTTTATTCCTTCAAACACTATATCTTTTGATTTTTTTCTACAGGTTATAAACTGTTATAAATTATTTTGTGCTTTGCACAATAAAAGTAGCATTTCAAGAGTTTATTTTATGTCAAGCACTATGCTAAGTGTTTCAAATTTAATTCTCACAAGAACTCTGTAAAACAAAATATCATCCTATTTTATAGATGGGAAAGTTTGGAGATACTGTCCCAATCCCCAGGATCACTATTTCTTAGTGATGGACCTAGGATTTCAATCCAGTTCTGATCTCTGAATCACAAACTTCTTCCCAGTTTCACTCAATACCAGATGGAAGTACCTAAGTATAAGACAGTGCATATAGCTAGAAAAGTAATATAAAAATATATACAGGGACTAGCATACATAATTAGACTTAACAATGAAAGGTCATAAGAAGTGACACCTTAAAAAAAAAAAGATAAACAGTTAAGTATACTGTCCCAGAATGTTAGGTAATGTCAGCTAAGACTAAAAAGAGATAATCTTTATACATAAGACTTATTAAAAGTACTACAAATGTACTTTGACTCTATGAAGTAGTCCTGTTGTCCCCAAAATTGGAATTTGAATTTATCAAGTGAGTAGATACAATTACCAAATTGCAGGACACACAGACGTTAGAGAAACAAACAACCTTACGGGAACCAACTAACAAAATCCAAAACTGAAGAAAGTACAAAAAACTTAATTTCTTCAGCAAATAAACAGTATGAGTGAAAAAAAAGACCAGGATTGAACTTAGACAAAAAGAGAATCAAGAGATACACCCACCAACTCAGAAACATCAAAGAAGAATCATGAGGTAAATGAGAAAGGAATGATGACTGGACATTCGATATAAAGTAATCATCTTTTTTAAAAGGCATGATAATGATATTATGGTTATAATAAAAAAAAGATGACTCTTTACCTTTTGGAGATTGATACAAATGAAATGATACATTGTCTTGAATCTGCTTCAAAATAACATGGAGTGGGGATTGTAGGCAGAGACAGAGATAAAGCAAGACTAGCCAAACTTTGAAGCTAGGTCTGCGTAAGCAGGGATTCACTACCTCCATTTTTGGATATATTTAATTTTCCAAAATAAAAGCCCAAAATTAAATTCCAATTAGATCTAAATATGAAACATAAAATTTCTTCACGATTAAAAGAAGTTACTTAAGTTGCCTATACTCTTTCTTTTTTCTTAAAGGAAATATTAAACACTGGAAATAGGAAGAAAATAACACAAGAGCACAGAAAAAGGTTCAACTATGGAGCCATACTGTAAAACCTAGGAGTATTAGTTAGAGGTACCTAAAATTTAAAAAGCCAACTACGTTTAGTGGATGTATCAGCGAACAGACAAAAAACTACTTGAAAACACTAGGGCACAGGAAAACATAAGACGCAGCTAAGAGCTTTTAAGAAGCACCTTGGCAACAGTACTAACTAGGCTAATTTAAACTAAAGAAAAATCACTCCTAAGATATGGTCGCAAGATAAAACTCCTCTTTCTTTGGAATTTAATTCTTAGTATTTACTTGTGTCCAGTTACTAGAAGAGAGGAAGAAAGAATAATGAATTTACTGTTTCAGCAATAACAATTGGTTTAAAGAAAAGTTGATATGGAGAGACTAGAAAGCTGAAAATCACCTTTATTTTCAAATTCTAAGAAGCAAACTGAACAGAGATTTACTGGTAAGATAGGGAAGTTAGGGGGAATACATCTGAGGACTGAAAGGGAAAACCAATGATAAGTTCAAGTTGTAGCATATCTGTACTGGCAAATTTTTTTAAGACAGGTATTGTATTTTTCAAGTCCAGAAAATACAGTACTATTCCAATAAATAATAAATGTATTATCTGTTGAAATAACTGAATGAAATATTTTCTATTAAAAGCAAAGGGTTCTCCTTCTGGGGTCAGCTAGATTAGAATAGCAATTTGCACAATTCTATTATGTTATGCAAACATTTAGAAACTAAAAACATGCAAATACACCAACAAAAATCATCTTAAAGGGGAAAAAATGCAAGTTTATGCTTAACAGAATAACTTAAAATGGACAATCTATAGCAATTGCTAGCACTGTTTGAATCACTATCTTAAAAAGAATAAGGGCCACTGATGAAATAGATTTACCATTAATATTACTCCCTGCATGAAAGAGAAGCGTTGGTTGGCCTTGAACAGGAAGCAGTAGTAAGTGGTTTGATTCTCCACTACCAGGTTATCTTCACTGCATTTCCAAAATTTGAAGACGACAACAGAACTGCAGCAACTTTCAGTTTATACCAAAAATGGGATAACAAAAAATAAAAGTGCTCAATTTTATTTCACCATCACATGAAGGGAGGCAGGTCAAAGGATGACAGTGGTCAAGCTAGTCCCAGTTGGTGGGAGTGGTGCCACTTATCCTTTCCTGCCACAGCTCCCTTTAATGCAACTTGAGTACAAGTGGGAGGAAACTGGCACTCCAAGCTCTGGTGAGCTTTTATCTGCTTTTCCTCAGTTCCACAATGTCCTGCAAAACAGAGGCATTTAATACCACGAGCAGGTTCAAAACTTGTGGAAAGTATCTCCCTAACCCTCTGTGAAAGTTTTCAAATTCTCAAAAGTCAATATTTAAAATATATCATTATACTTAAGAACTGCCATCATACTGGATCTAACAGTAGCTTCAGAGGACACAAAAGCACATTTTTCCTTCTGAAGTAAACCTCATTGGGTAGGGATATATACTAAATAAAAGTCCTAATTTTCCAGAGTCATGGATTGCACTTATTTATTGCATAAAGCAATTAAATATAACATTTATTGATTGTCACATAAAAAAAAAGTCTTTTCAGCTGAAACTGTCTCTGGTGGATAATGATTTTCTAAAATGTATCTGCTGTTATGAAATACTTGCTCCATTTTTCCCCTGACAGAAATTTGTATCTCCAAAATGCCAACAAGGTTGGAAAAAGTCATTCTAACACAATCCCATCATTTTAAAGATAAGGAATCCAAGCTCTGGAGAGTCATATGATTCTGCCTCAAATTATACATATGGCTAATTTAAAAAGCAGTATCAGAATGTGAACCTAGGTCTCCCCAAACCTCTGCTGCTGCGGCTAAGTAACTTTAGTCGTGTCCGACTCTGTGCGGCTCCATAGATGGCAGCCCACAAGGCTCTCCGGTCCCTGGGATTCTCCAGGCAAGAACACTGGAGTGGGTTGCCATTCCCTTCTCCAATGCATGAAAGAGAAAAGTGATCCAGTGCTATATCATATAAAGCCTCATTTCTATTCAACACAGCTCTCAGAGCAGTCCTTAATCACTTTATTATTTCCTCTTTTGCAAGTTTCCTCATCACCTTATCCCCTTGATAATCTGAATAGCTGTTCTATGGATCTGTTTCACTTCCATTATGGCAATTTAAGGTGAACAGTCTAAATGGGCATAATGCCACAGGTACTGGTTTTGTAAAATGTTTGTATTTGGGGAGGAAGAACTATTTCTTTTCTGCCAGTGAAAGATGAAAATTAAGTACTCATCAGTAAAATAACCTCATGTTCTAATCCTAATATGTGTCAGACACCACTGAAAGTTTTTTAAAAAGTCCTTGGTGGCAACATTTTTACATGTTCTTGAGTAACTTGGTTTAAATTTCCATTCTCTTTAAAAATTTTTAAGATACTTATTTGGCTGCACCTAGTCTTAGTTGCTTGCCTAGAGAGTCCTGTGGACAGAGGAGCCTGGTGGACTACTGGCCATAGGTCTGCAGAGAGTTAGACATGGCTGGAGAGACTTAGCATGCATGCATGAACTGGAGGAAGAAATGGCAACCCACTCCAATATTCTTGCTTGGAGAATCCCAGGGACAGAGGAGCCTGGTGGGCTGCTGTCTATGGGGTCGCACAGAGTTGAACATGACTGAAGCAACTTAGCAGCAGCAGTCTTAGTTGCTGCATGTGGGATCTAGTTCTCTGACCAGGGATGGAACCCGGCCGGGCCCCCTGCACTGAAGCCCCAAGTCTTTGTCACTGGACCACCAGGGAAATCCCCAGGTTTCCATTCTTATTTGGGTAGTAAAAAGGAAGACTGAAGTTATTTTTCAACAGCAGCTCTTCCATTAGATTGACTTGATAGCTATTTATGTGACAAATTTAATCTGAGGTACTTGAAACTTAGTAACAAAGGTGAGAACAACAACATGAAAAGAACAAGAGCAAGAATATTGCCTTGATTTGTCTCCTGAAAAAGTGTACCTTGTCTTCAAATTTTTGAGTACCACAAATTTAGTCCCCTAAGGTAAGAAGGTGGTTTTTTAGTGATTTTTCTTCCACCGACCTCTGGTTAAGAAATAGTTTTGTAGAGATTTTTGGATCTTCAAAGACTGTTTAAGCTAGTAGCCTTTACACCAATAAACTTGGATTAAAAAAAACAAACATGATTTTATTTTTACCTTTGGAAAGCAAAGGATATATAAATAGCAAAACAAAACCAAAATAAAGGACCAAGGACTTAATGGTCAAATAAATGGTTGACAAAGCAAAACCACCAAATCACTTTTCAAACATGGATTTTTTCTCTTAACGAATTTTAATATTACTCTTGATGTAGAACATGAGCTATAATTATCAAAAGCATACTGATCTAAACTTACTGCGTTATGGCCTTTATACGCTATTTAAGTTCTTCACCCTTAATTCTCACAACATTCTAAGGTAAATATTCATCACTATTTTCATATTTCACCTGAGAAAACTGGGACACTTCAAGGTTAAGTAATTTGCCAAGGTTACAGAGCTTGAATCCAGCTCTGCAGGTTCAGAAATCTGTGCTCCTCAGGCATTCTACTGCGTTCTCGATAGCACAGAAAACTTGAAAATACAGTCGAACTGTAAATTCTATGTGATGCATTATCCAAGCCACTGAATTTTTTCTTACTGAAGTATAGTTGATTTATTAGTTTCAGGTGTACAAACAGTAATTTGATAATTTAACAGATTATACTGTTTATAGTTATTATAAAATGGTGGCTGTATTTCCTGTGCTGTACATTATATGCTTGGATCTAATTTATTTTATACATAGCAGTTTACAATAAGTTATTTTTTGGGAGGTTCAAGAAAGCCAAGAATTTGCCATCCTCACTTCCTGATTTTAGATCGGATGAGTGGCACAAATGAACTGTTTTTGCCATTACTTATTATATCATCACTAAAACCTGAAAAGAAGGGGACGAGTTAAATTCTTAAACTTTACTTCCTGCTGTTCTAGAAGACCTTACTTAACCACTGTTTTAATCTATATGATACACTCAATATAAATGTTAAGGTTTCCCTAGGGTAGTAACATACTAAAGTGATCACTTAAATCTTAAAGAGTATCAGCTATGCATTAGTCATTTTACCTGTCTGTACTTACAAGCAGATCAACAGGATATAAACCTTGGTTGTTTCCTTTTTAGGAGCCATTTCTTGTTAATTCAATGATTAGTTAACTAAACCAAATGGAACAAATGGCCCTCCAAAAATGAAATGTAGTGGAAAAGGAAATAGAGGAAAGGAATCACAGTAAGTTACACGGTGATCCACTCTCACTAGTGTTAGAAAAGCAAAGGAGAGAGTCTTGAGTAACTTCAGTCTGACCACAATGACCACTTGTTACACCTACCACCCACTACAATATCTCAGGCTCATTAGGAATTAAAAGCAGCTCAGCAAGGTAAAGGACACATCCCAACCAGGCCTAAGGTCTCTACAACCGCTGAGGAGCACAGGGAGCCACTGAAGTAAGTTTCCCCACCCTCAAGCTTTCACTGCTGCCCAGGAGGCAAAGACCAAAAGCCAGGGGCCAAGACAGTTCTCCGGCCAGGGCAGTGACCCAGCTCGAGACAACCCTCCCCCGCCCCTGATCAAAGTGTCCGCGCCTAGAGGGGTGGGGTAGCTGCAGGGTGAGGAAGGCCTGGATAGGAGATAAGGGGACTAAGATGTTTCGACAGAGAAAAGGTCCCTTCGGTTGGCGGATCGGGACGCGGGCCCGGGTCGAGAAGAGTCGCCCGCCGCCATGATAGGGCCGGCCCATCTGGGGGGCGTGACGCGGCCAGCCCGGAGCGCAGAACCGGCTCCCCTTTCCCCCCGCCCCTCCCCCGCGTGGGCCTCGGCCACAACTGCCCCCCGATACTCACGCTTTGTCCACCAGCTCCCGCACCTTCCACATGTTCAACATCTTGCCCGAGCGGGCCGGGCCTCCACCTCCCTCTCCTGTACGCCACGGACCCCGGAACACTTCCGCGCCGGGGCAGATCCAGGCCGGGGTCGCTGCCGCTGTCGCCGCCGCCGCCCGCCGCCTCAAACTCCCCCAGTCAGCTCCTTCTCTGGCCACAGCCGCGGCGCCGCCAGTGACACGTCGAGACGCGGGGGCAGAGGCGCTGCGTGGGGCGGAAGTGCCTGACTTTCCGCCCGCTGCGCACGGGGCACGCTGGGACTTGTAGTTCTCTGTGCGCCAAATTAGGCTGAGAGTTTCAGAGGAAAGCTAAAGTTAAGATTCTTCGGTAAAAGAGCTCTCTGGATTCTCCGCACCCCTCCGCAGTAGTCATGTATGGATGTATGGATGTGAAAGTTGGGCCGTAAAGAAAGCTGAGAGCAGAAGAATTGATCCTTTTGAACTGTGGTGTTGGAGAAGACGCTTTAGAGTCCCTTGGACTGCAAGGAGATCCAACCAGTCAGTCCTAAAGGAAATCGGTCCTGAATGTTCATTGGAGGGACTGATGCTGAAGCTGAAACTCCAATACTTTGGCCACCTGATGCGAAGAAATGACTCATTAGAAAAAACCCTGATGCTGGGAAAGATTGAAGGCGGGAGGAGGAGGGGAATTCAGAGGATGAGACGGTTGAGTGGCGTCACCAACTCGATAGACATGAGTTTGAGCAAGCTCCAGGAGATGGTGAAGGACAGGGAAGACTGGTGTGCTGTAGTCGATGGGGTCGCAAAGAGTCGGACACGACTGAGTGGCTGAGCAACAACAACAATGGACAGAGGAACCTGCCAGGCTGCAGTCCATAGGATCTCAGAGTCGGAAACGACTGAAGTGACAGCAAGCACGCGATGACTATAAGAAGTATAATTGGCATATGTACTCCTCATTGACAGAAGTAATTCTGTAGTTGGTTCCAAATGCCCAAATATACTTCCTTCCCTGGGCTTTAGTTTCCATCCTTGTACATTGAAAAGGCTGTATCTTAAAACCTATTCCATTCTAATTCTACCATACAGTGCTCTTATATTTAGACAGATACTTAATATCCTTGTTAGATACTTACTATAAAGTTCAGAACCTCAGTTCACACTCCATGGGAAATTGTAGAAAAACAACACCAGGACATTAGGACGGGCCCAAGAAGCTGACACGTGTATATTCTCAAAGTGTAGATATACATCTATGCTGCATTCATTGTTTTATTGCAATGATTATTGTCACTTTATTTTTCACTTATTTTTTGACAATGTTCATGTTAGAGCCACAAACACTCTTAAAGTTCATTTGGTCAAACTGCTTAAATTTTACAGTTCTTTACATTCTACAAATTTTTATTGAATATTTTCTATGTGCCAGGAGTGTGGAGAAGGAGAAGGGGATGACAGAGGATGAGATGGTTGGATGGTATCACTGACTCAGTGGACATGAGTTTGAGTAAACGCTGAGAGCTGGTGGTGGACAGGGAGGCCTGGTGTGCTGCAGTCCGTGGGGTCGCAAAGAGTTGGACACAACTGAGTGACTGAACCGAACTGAACTGAAGGAGTGGAGAACCCAGCTGGGAAGAAGACAGGCAAGGCCTCAGCTCTCTTGGATCTTAAAGGTCTTTGGAGGCAAACATAGTAATTGAGGGAACATTTAAGATAATTGCTGATAGAAAGTGCTTGAAGAAAACAGAAGATAATATTATAGAGAATGATGTTAGAGGAAAATAGTATTAGGGAATATTTAGGGTGTCTTTGAGAAGGCAATGGCACCCCACTCCAGTGCTCTTGCCTGGAAAATCCCATGGATGGAGGAGCCTGGTAGGCTGCAGTCCATGGGCTCGCTAAGAGTCGGACATGACTGAGTGACTTCACTTTCACTTTTCACTTTCATGCATTGGAGAAGGAAATGGCAACCCACTCCAGTGTTCTTGCCTGGAGAATCCCGGCAACGGGGGAGCCTGGTGGGCTGCCATCTATGGGGTTGCACAGAGTTGGACACGACTGAAGTGACTTGGCAATAGCAATAGCAGGGTGTCTTTGAGGACAGTTTTTTTAGGGGGGAGGTAGGATCTTAGTTCCCCCACCTGGGATTGAACCCACCCCCCTGCAGTGAATGCATGGGAAGTCCCCTGAGGACATTTTATTTAAGCTGAAACTTGAATGCTATAAAGGAAATGGCAAAAAAAATTTTTTTTTAATCTGCAAGAAAAGAATTTCTATTGAGGACTGATTCACAAAGGAGACATGAAATTGATTGCTGCTAGTCATGAAGCTAGGTAAAAATGATCCCAAATCAAGAATCTAGAACACCTGACCCTTAGTTCTTCAGGTCAAATCAGTTCCTCATACTGCATTCATTAAATAACTGGAAGGAGCTCTGGAAGATTTCCTGAGAAATCTGTATGCAGGTTCAAAAGCAACAGTTAGAACTGGACATGGAACAACAGACTTGTTCCAAATCAGGAAAAAAAAGTATGTCAAGACTGTATATTGTCACCCTGCTTATTTAACTTATATGCAGAATACATCATGCAAAATGCTGGGCTGGTTGAAGCACAAGCTAGAATCAAGATTGCCAGGAGAAATATCAGTAACCTCAGATATGAAGATGACACCACCGTTATGGCAGAAAGTGAAGAAGAACTAAAGAGCCTCTTGATGAAAGTGAAAGAGGAGAGTGAAAAAGTTGGCAAAAAACTCAACATTTGGAAAACTAAGATCATGGCCAACATTCAGAAAACTAAGATCATGGTATCTGGTCCCATCGCTTTATGGCAAATAGATGGGGAAAATGTGTAAACAGTGGCTGACTTTATTTCTCTGAGCTCCAAAATCACTGCAGATGGTGATTGCAGCCATGAAATTAAAAGACGCTTACTCCTTGGAAGGAAAGTTATGACCAACCTAGACAGCATATTAAAAAGCAGAGACATTACTTTGTCAACAAAGGTCCATCTAGTTAAGGCTATGGTTTTTCCAGTAGTCATGTATGGATGTGAGAATTGGACTATAAAGAAAGCTGAGCACTAAAGAATTGATGCTTTTGAACTGTGGTGTTGGAGAAGACTCTTGAGAGTCCCTTGAACTGCAAGGCGATCCAACCAGTCCATCCTAAAGGATATCAGTCCTGGGTGTTCATTGGAAGGACTGATGTTGAAGATGAAACTCCAATACTTTGGCCACCTGATGCGAAGAGCTGACTCATCTGAAAAGTTCCTAATGCTGGGAAAGATTGAGCACAGGAGGAGAAAGGGACAACAGAGGATGAGATGGTTGGATGGCATCACCAACTCAATGGACATGGGTTTGGGTGGACTCAGGGTGTTGGTGATGGACAGGGAGGCCTGGCGTGCTGCGGTTTGTGGGGTCACATAGAGTTGGACACAACTGAGCAACTGAACTGAACTGAACTGAAGATCATGGGATCTGGTCCCATCACTTCATGGCAAATAAATGGGGAGCAATAGAAACAGGGACAGACTTTATATTTTGGGGTTCCAGAATCACTGCAGATGGTAACTGCTGCTGCTGCTGCTGCTAAGTCGCTTCAGTCATGTCCAACTCTGTGCGACCCCATGAACCGCAGATGGTAACTACAGCCATGAAATTAAAAGACGCTTGCTCCTTGGAAGAAGAGCTATGACCAACCTAAATAGCCTATTAAAAACCAGAGACATTACTTTGCCAACAAAGGTCCGTCTAGTCAAAGCGATGGTTTTTCCAGTAGTCATGTATGGATGTGAGAGTTGGACCATAAAGAAAGCTGAGCACTGAAAAACTGATGCTTTTGAACTGTGGTGCTGGAGAAGACTCTTGAGAGTCCCTTGGACTGCAAGGAGATCCAACCAGTAAATCCTAAAGGAAATCAGTCCTGAATGTTCATTGGAAGGACTGATGTTAAAGCTCAAACTCCAACACTTTGGCCACCTAAAAAGAACTGACTTACTGGAAAAGACCCTGATGCTGGGAAAGATTGAAGGTGGGAGGAGAAGGGGAAGGCAGAGGACAAAATGGTTGGATGGCATCACTGACTTGATGGACATGAGTTTGAGCAAGCTCCGGGAGTTGGTGATAGACAGGGAAGCCTGGCATGCTGCAGTCCATGGGGTCACGAAGAGTTGGACAGGACTGAGCGACTGAACTGACTGACTGAGCTCTAGAAGGGCTTTCAGTAAGACTTCAGGATTTTAAAAAGACAAATTGAAAGAATTGCCAGGCAGAAAAGTATAAAAAGCACAAATCAGATCAAAACTGAGAGCTTTGTCAAGATAGGAGTGCTCAGGCAGATAGAAGTAAAGTGAGTCGAAGAGGTGGGTGGGGAGGTGCATGTAGAGATAGGCAGAGAAACAGGGCTTTCAAGTGAGAATTTTGTGTTTCATATTGAATGGACTGTCCAGCTCAAGATTCAGAGGGTGGAATGTGGCCAGGGAAGATAAGAAAGAGAACCTGCTTTCCGTAAATAAGAGCTCAGCAAGTTAACTTTCAAACAAGCAGGTCCAGGGTACACCAGCAGAAAGAGCCTGGCATGAAAATAACCGCCTTCCCCGCCCTAGGCCTGTTTACACATTCATAGTAATTCATGATCAACTTCACCAGAGTTACCCAATGAGTACAATGTTGTCACCTGCTTTGCCTGTTCCGATAACAAGTTTGAAAGTGTCTAGACTTATTCCAATGTTGTCACCTGTGGTCTGTTCACAGTTGACCAGTGCCATCTAGAATGTAACACCAAAACCCTGCGTGTCTACCTTTGATTCAAAAGAGCCTTTAATAGAAGAACCAAACAAGGAGAGTTTGTTAAAAAGTGGTCTGGTCTCCAAAGACTAATCATTTGCATTTTAACAAAGTGTTCCATTTTTACCCTTTATCTTGCAACTTTTAGAGCAGTTTCCATAGTAACATAGTTGTGGCAATTTAAATGTGTCCACAGTAGAAAAATAAACAAGAAAATGTCCCACCTACCCCTCTTCAGGAAAACATATTTTTTACTAAATGGGTTTTTAGTGAGGCCAAACTGGCACAAGGTTTGAAAGCAAATGTACTCAGCAGTGTTACTTATGTGTGAGGAGCAATTATAAGTATGCTTATCTCCTATGGTTGGCTCCTTGGTGTATCCTTCAGAGGAGTTTAATTCCTAGTACAAGACTGTGGTAGCCATGGGAAGGCACCTCCCAGATCTTTCTTCAAGAGAACCCATTGAGGGGAGTGTGGATGGCCAACAGCTCCAGCAGCCACGTCTACTTCTTGGGAATGAGGCACAGCATTTATGCCAAGGCTGTGCTGTCAATGGGCTACTCCCAGGCAATGACTGAACAAGGTGTTCTGGAGCCAGCCATTGCAAGACTCCTCTGCTGGGCCAGCAATTGCCTTCGGCTCCCCCCAACCGCAACCTGGCCTACATTTCCTCAGTTTTGCTGCAACTGAACGGATTATCTTCCAACCCAATCTTCCTTCCTTCTCCTTTCTCCCTTGACAGAACTTCTTGTAGCTTGAGACTCTTCCCGTGTACTCTTGTTCCTTCTTCCATTTAGCTATCCTTTAATACATCTCTAATCTATTCTTCTAATTTCAGCTTGGCTTCTGCTTCTTGCAGTATCCAAACTGAAACAAGAGGAAAAGAGTTATACCTTGGTTTCAGTATTTGACCCAGTGACTGTTGTTTTTGATCACACATAACTGCTTTTCTCTAGAAGTCTAGATACTTGGTTTCTGATATTAATATGAGGGTTGCCACAAGAGGTAGGCAGAATATGTATTGTACAACCCCAGAGTCCTATTTATATGTAGTACCGTGAGCTGTCAGTTAACCACAGAGAGAAAGTATAAAGTAGTGGTTCAAGAGTGCAGGATCTGTACTCAAACAAACCTAGGTCCAAATTCTGTATCTGCTATTCAGTAGCTTGGTCATTCTGGATAAATTAAGTAAACTCGTAAAGCATAGAGGTTGTGAATTAGATCTCTGGAGCCAGATTGCCTGGGTTTGAATCTTAGTTTTGCTACTTACTAGCTGTAAATATATGACTTTGGAATTATTTGACGTCTCATATAGATCAGTTGGTAAAGAGTCTGCCTACAGTGCTGGAGACCTGGATTCAGTTCCTCAGTTAGGAAGATCCCCTGGAGAAGGAAATGGCAACCCATTCCAGTATTCTTGCCTGGAAAATCCCAAGGACAGAGGAGCCTGGCAGGCTACAGTCCACTGGGTTGCAAGAGTCGGACACAACTTAAGTGTTATCTTTTCTTTTCTGTGACTTAGTTTTCTTATTATAATGAGGAATAACAGAAACTCATCTTAAAAACTTTCTCAGATAATTAAATAAGCTAAAGTTTAAAAATAACTTAGAATAAAATCTAACACAAAGTAAACACTCAGTAAATGTTAGTGATCCTCCTGCTACTTGGGCTTCCCAGGTGTTGCTTATGGTAAAGAACCTGCCTGCCAACGCAGGAGATGTAAGAGACCCAGGTTCAATCTCTGGGTCAGGGAGACCCCTGGAGAAGGGCATGGCAACCCACTCCAGTATTGCCTAGAGAATCCCATGGACAGAGAAGCCTGGTGGGCTCTGGTCCATAGGGGTGCAGAGAGTCGGACACAACTGAAGTGACCTAGCACAGCACACTGCTGCTACTAATACAATTACTGCTGCTAGTAATTATATTAATCTTCAAAATTTATTCAATATTACAAGTATTTAGTAAGCTCCTACTATGTTCTACACACTGTGCTAGGTGGTGAGGTGGTGGGCATATAGTCAGAGATAAAATAGACATATTAAACAAGCAAATAGATTTGGTAAACATAGTAAATTCAAAGTGATATGCTGAGGATTGAATGAGGTAGTACATCTAACTCATTTCACACTGTGTCCTGCACGCAGTAAGTCCTCACTAAATTCTGCCTTATCATTATTATCAATCTGTTATGTGGATCTCTGGCTTCCCTGGTGGCTCAGATGGTAAAGAACCTGCTTGCAATGCAGAAGACCCAAGTTTGATCCCTGGGTTGTGAAAATCCCCTGGAGAAGGGAAAGGTAACCCACTCCAGTATTCTTGCCTGGAGAATTCCATGGACAGAGGAGCCTGGCAGGATACAGTCCATGGGGTCGCAAAGAGTCAGATAGGACTAAGCGATTAACACTTTCACTTTTTTTACTATGTGGATCTCAACTTTTTCCTTATAATGAAGAGTTGGTCTATCAGAGTATCCTAAGCCTAACCAGAGTAAGAGAATTTATTGACCCAGGAGACAGAGAAGTTCATAGATTGAATTTACCTCAGGATCTTAGCAAATACTGGAGAAGGCAATGGCACCCCACTCCAGTACTCTTGCCTGGAAAATCCCATGGATGGAGGAGCCTGGTAGGCTGCAGTCCATGGGCTTGCTAAGAGTTGGACATGACTGAGCGACTTCACTTTCACTTTTCACTTTCATGCATTGGAGAAGGAAATGGCAACCCACTCCAGTGTTCTTGCCTGGAGAATCCCAGGGACGGGGGAGCCTGGTGGGCCGCCATCTATGGGGTCACACAGAGTCGGACACGACTGAAGCGACTTGCCGGCAGCAGCGGCAGCAGCTTAGCAAATATAGTCAGAACTCTCTCTGATTTTCATGTTCCTTTATTGCAGTTAAGTTTCTTCTAGATGGCAGGAAATAGGGCATTAGCTTGTGGAGAATAGGTTCCATTTTTTGGTTAGGCAACCAATAGGAAAGAAGCACTTTAGTCTTTCATCCACTGAGTCTAATAGCACAGGGAATGACTGACTGGCCCAATTTGGCTCTTGTTGCCATGCATTTTGTGATCGCTAGCTCTAGGAGAACTGTGTAGAGTGAAAACCAAAAAGCTCTCTGAAGACACTGAAGAAAGCCATAGTAGTTTACACAGACAAAAGCAATAGTTGTTAACTACTCTAAGTCTAAGTTAGGGTCTGCGTGAATGCGTGCATGCTCTGTCGCTCAGTGGTGTCCAATTCTTTGCGTTTTTTTTTTTTTTTAAATTTGGTCTACATTACAGAAAAGTTGGGTTGTGGAGGGCGAAAGAGAAAAGAATGCCATGGAGGATAACTGAAGAGAAAAGGAGGCAGTGAAGAAGGAAGGAGTTAAATGGAGCCACAGCATCATGTAGCAGGCAAGCTGGTAGCCGGGCGTACCCTTGCCAACTCTCTGTTCTGGTCTTGGCTGAAGTGCAGTTTCATTTCAGGGCTGTCAGCAGGGCTCAGGTGGATCTATGCAGAGGCCCTGGTATGGGCTCCAAAGGGCTAACACATTCCATTCTTGGAGTCCTCTGCAAGAGTGTGCAGGTGCTGGCAGGAGTGAGATGGGGGCAGAGGTGCTCTTGGAATCATTTTCCTGTCTTCTGGAGTGCTCTCTCTCCTTCTGTCCCCTGGCCACAGGTGAGCCCAGAGTAGGTGCACTGTTTCTAGTGGTTGGATCTCTGAAAAGTCCATTCACAGGAAGCCAGAGTGCCATCAATGAAGCAACTATGTGGCTTGTGACTGTGGGAACTTATCTGACTGTCAGTCAAGTCAGATTCAGGAGTGACTGGGGTGGATATCAGAAAGGATAGGCTGGCTGGTGTCTGAGGCAGAGTCTTTCTGGATAAAGTCAAATGTCCTGGTAAAGCCCCCAGATGTCCAGACTTCACAAGAGACTTTGCTGATCCTTGAACTCTTATCAGTTCAGTAAAAGAATTGTGCTCTAGGAAGAGCACACTGCAGTGGACACCGAGAGTCCAACTGGCAAATCACTGCTCTTTAATAAACAGAATGAATGTGGCTAAAGTCTGGGAGTAGGGCAAGAGGTCGGTCAGCACAAGTCACTCCTTTCTGGTAGCAAAGAGCTGACATTTGGTGTCTATAGGGCATCATGTGCAGTGGGGTTAAACAGATAACTGAAACCTGTTGTTATCCAAGGGGATTGTAGTCTAATATGGAAGACAGATTCATAAACAAATAAGAGCACTGAATGGTATTTATGAGGCAGTATAAAGGGGGAGGAGCAGGGAGGAAGGTAAGGGCACTGTCTAAGGTATCGGTAGAATCTGGTTTACACCATAAAGCTGTATGATGTTGATTAGTCATCAACTGGTGCCCTCATTGAAAAATAGGGCTGAAAAGAGTCCCTGACTCAAAGGGTTGTTGTAGGCAGTGAATGAGATCAGTTCAGTTCAGCTCAGTCGCTCAGTTGTGTCTGACTCTTTGCGAGCCCATGGACTGCAGCATGCCGGGCCTCCTTGTCCAACACCAACTCCTGGAGCTTGCTCAAACTCATGTCCATCGAGTCAGTGATGCCATCCAACCATCTCATCCTCTGTCATCCCTTCTCCTCCTGCCTTCAGTCTTTCTCAGCATCAGGGTCTTTTCAAATGAGTCAGTTCTACATATCAGGTGGCAAAAGTATTGGAGTTTCAGTTTCAGCATCAGTCCCTCCAATGAGCATTCAGGACTGATTTCCTTTAAGATGGACTGGTTGGAACTCCTTGCAATCCAAGGGACTCTTAAGAGTCTTCGCCAACACCACAGTTCAAAAGCATCAGTTCTTTGGCTCTCAGCTTTCTTTATAGTCCGACTCTCACATCCATACATGACTACCGGGAAAACCATAGCCTTAACTAGACAGACCTTTGTTGGCAAAGTAATAAATCTGCCTTTTTATGTGCTGTCTAGGTTGGTTATAACTTTTCTTCCAAGGAATAAGCGCCTTTTAATTTCATGGCTGTAGTTACCATCTGCAGTGATTTTGGAGCCCCCCAAAATAAAGTCTGTCACTGTTTCCCCATCTATTTGACATAAAGTGATGGGACCAGATGCCATGATCTTAGTTTTCTGAATGTTGAGCTTTAAGCCAACTTTTTCACTCTCCTTTTTCACTTTGATCAAGAGGCTCTTTAGGTCTTCTTCATTTTCTGCCATCAGGGTGGTGTCATCTGCATATCTGAGGTTATTGATATTTCTCCCAGCAATCTTGATTCCAGCTTGTGCTTCATCCAGCCCAGCATTTCTCATGATGTACTCTGCATAGAAGTTAAATAAGCAGGGTGACAATATACAGCCTTGACGTATCCCTTTCTTAATTTGGAACCAGTCTGTTGTTCCATGTCCAGTTCTAACTGTTGCTTCCTGACCTGCATACAGATTTCTCAAGAGGCAGGTCAAGTGATCTGGTATTCCCATCTCATTAAGAATATTCCACAGTTTGTTGTGATCCACACAGTCAAAGGCTTTGGCATAGTCAATAAAGCAGATCATTCTGTCGTTTTTGAGATTGCATCCAAGTACTGCATTTCAGACTCTTTTGTTGACTATGGTGGCTATTCCATTTCTTCTAAGGGATTCTTGCCCACAGTAGTAGATATAATGGTCATCTGAGTTAAAATTCACCCATTCCAGTCCATTTTAGTTTGCTGTTTCCTAAAATGTCAATGTTTACTCTTGCCGTCTTCTGTTTGACCACTTCCAATTTGCCTTGGTACATGGACCTAACATTCCAGGTTCCTATGCAATATTGCTCTTTACAGGATCAGACTTTGCTTCTATCACCAGTCACCTCCACAACTGGGTGTTGTTTTTTCTTTGGCCCCATCTCTTCATTCTTTGTGGAGTTATTTCTCCACTGATCTCCAGTAGCATATTGGGCATCTACCAACCTGGAGAGCTCATCTTTCAGTGTCCTGTCTTTTTGCCTTTTCATATTGTTCATAGAGTTCTCAAGGCAAGAATACTGAAATGGTTTGCCATTCCCTTTTCCAGTGGACCACATTTTGTCAGAACTCTCCACCATGACCTGTCCATCTTGGGTGGCCCTACATGGCTCATAGTTTCACTGAGTTAGACAAGACGCTGGTCCATGTGATCAGATTGGTTAGTTTTCTGTGATTGTGGCTTTCAGTTTGTCTGCCTCTGATGGAGAAGGATAAGAGACTTATGGAAGCTTCCTGATGGGAGAGACTGACGGGGAAACTGAGTCTTGTTCTGATGGGTGGGGCCATGCTCAGTAAATCTTTAATCCAGTTTTCTGTTGGTGGGTGGAGCTGTGTTTCCTCCCTGCTATTTACCTGAGTGAATGAGATGGTATACATTAAATTCCTAGCACAGTGATTGACATGTAACAGATTAAATAAGATCTATTATCATTGCTACACTGTTAGTATCCAGAGATCATGGGTGATGTGGAGAGGGTGCTAGAACAGGTTCATTAAGTCTTAAAATAAATATACATTGATATTTGGGCATTTTTCCCATTGCAAGAACTGTACTGTGAAAGATAGAAAGTTAAGTCGCTCAGTTGTGTCCAACTCTTTGCAACCCCGTGGACTGTAGCCCACCAGGCTCCTCCATCCATGGGATTCTCCAGGCAAGAATACTGGAGTGGGTTGCCATTTCCTTCTCCAGGGTATCTTCCCAACCCAGGGATCGAACCCAGGTCTCCCGCATTAGAGGCAGACGCTTTAACCTCTGAGCCATGAAAATAGACACAAATTCACGTTCTCATGAAATTTAGTCTGAGGGTAGATGGATGTTAAAGAAATCATTCCTTGATAAATCTGTCATTATGTGTGATAAAGAATGCTGTAGGAGAAAAGAACAGGGTGGTCATAGCTAAAAGATCCCCTGTTTTACAGCTAAGACCTGATACAGTCAAATAAATGAATTTCTTTTAAAAAGAAAAGGAAAAAAAAAAAACCACCAAGGTGCTATGAGAGAATGAATGTAATGGTGGTGTTTCCTTCAGGTGGGATAAGACCTCTCTGGGAATGAGACATTTAAAGTGAAGGTGAAAATACAATTTTGAGTTAATGAGGTGGAGAGGGGAAGAGTACTCCAGACAGGAAGAACAGCTTGTGCCCAGGCCCAAGGCAGCATGCAGCTTGACTTGTTTCTAGATGTGAAAGAAGGCCCAGTGGTGGGAGCGGGGACAGGAAGAGTGATCAGAGATGAGCCGAGGAGGTGAGCACGGCTTGTTGGTGATTTTCTGGCTCAACCCACTGCCATGGATTTTTCTGCTTTGCTCTGTGCCCTCCTGACCTCTGTGCACAGCATCGGACTTTGAATGAATGCAGTTCATCACCTGCATTCTCGTATGTCAGGTTAAAAACATGGCCTTTAGATTTCTATCTGCAGTGTAACAAGAAAGCACAAACATGCTATAGTCATTTCCTTGTCACTTTATCTTCTTCCTGCTACAGCCCCGTTTCTCTGCTCTCTTTAAAGAAGGTTGTCTTCTTCACAGATAGGCTCCTTGTCATTGCTCCTCAAGTCACAGTGGATAACTTCTTCCTTCTCAAACACTCCTTCTCTCTTGGCTTTCCTGACCCCGTAGTCTTTCAGGCCTACATGTCAGCTACTTCAGAAATCCTCTGTTCCTCTCCTTGGCTTGTAGATGTTGAAGGGCTCTCTAGGGCTTCTCTCGCACTGCCACCGCTGACCTTAAGTATCTCTCACCTGAACTACTGCAAATGCCTCCTAATTTATTCCTCCAAGACCTTTTCAGTTCTTATATCAGACCATGTTACTACTTGCACAAAATAATTCATTGGCTTCCCATGATACTTAGAACCCAAACTTGAACTGTAAGAGACCCATCTCTGGTCCAAACAGCCATATCCTAGAGGAAATACTGATACTCTGACCCTCCTATGGGTTAAAACTCGAGGCCACTTCTAAGAAAAAGGGTGACAGTGGGCCATGGGTTTAGCAGGTACCCCTAAAATCTGTTATTGATGGTGTGAAAGTGAAAGTGAAGTCGCTCAGTCGTGTCTGACTCTTTGCGACCCCATGGATACCAGGCTTCTCCATCCATGGGGTTTTCTAGGCAAGTGTAGCAGTGCCCTTTAATTAACACTTTTAAAAAAGCGTTTATTCTAGCCAATTTTTCCTAGAATAGGTTTTCATTGTTATTGACTGGATTTTTGTAGCATTCTGGACTTTCAGTTTAAGTTTGGCAAGTTACCAAGGTTTAGTTCACAGTTTGTTTATAAACTCTCCCTTGCAGTAGGGTTACTTCTGCTACTGTTTTTCTTGATGTATTGATTTGACTCAGTTCTTCTTTTTCATGCTAAGTATCTGTTCTGGTGGCATCTTGTTATTATAGAAAAGGAGTGTTATGAGTTTTGTTTTGAAGTTTCCGATTATGGAAGCTGCTTTTCTTGTGTGTTAGCAGTTCTCTTAAATTATCATTTGAATCTGAAGGCTTCTCATGGGTGTTATCTAAATCAAGTTCCTGTTGAGCAAGTATAGCATTAGAATTTCCTCATCTTTGATGATTCATCCTGAAAAGTAGTGGGTCACTGGTCTGGCCTGGGAAGCCTAAGAACTGACAGACAGACGCGAACACCTATTGGGAGGGGAGGGAGTAGCAATGATTATTATCTTTTTGAAGTACAGATTCATTTTCTTTCTTCAAAGTTTTCATTGGAAATGTTTTTATTGTTTTTTTTTTAAATTTTCAATAGTAAAATATGTTCTTGCATCCTTATATATCTATCATTTGAGTCAGTAATTCAAATACTAGGTATGTATCCAAGAGAAATGGAAATCTATGTCAAAATTCTTGTGCAACAGAGAACTATATTTATCTTTTGATAAACCATAATAGAAAAGAATATAAAAAAGGATGTGTGTATATGTATAACTAAATCACTTCTCTGTATAGCAGATAGTAACGTAACATTGTAAACCAACTATACTTCAATAAAAAAATTATTGTGCAAGAATGTTCACAGCAGCTTTATTCACAATAGTCAAAATCTAGAAACAACCCAAATGTCCATTAGCAGGATGTGGACAAATTGTAATATACCACTTGAATGGAATGCAACTTAGCAACAAAAAGAAATGAACTACAAATATATACAACAATCTGGATGAATCTCATAGACACAGCAGTGAACCAAAAGAAGCCAGACACAAAAATGTATGAA
This sequence comes from Ovis canadensis, assembly GCF_042477335.2. Classification (NCBI taxonomy): domain Eukaryota; kingdom Metazoa; phylum Chordata; class Mammalia; order Artiodactyla; family Bovidae; genus Ovis; species Ovis canadensis. The sequence continues at coordinate 82,067,044 of NC_091249.1, forward strand.
CCCATTTATGTAAAATTCTAGAACAGTTTAAATTAATCTAAAGTGAAACAAATTAGGTCTGCTTGCCTAAGGTGAAAAGAGGGGTGGGGACAGGAGAACTAAATATGAATGTGACATATACTCAGCAAGTGAAACAATCCAAAAATACATAAAGGAACTGTAATCCTTTTCCATTTGCTTTCACCCCACTAAGGTAATCTTGTTAAAGCATGATAGGTATTTTTCTGTACTGTCTCCATGTTCATACAAATATAAACAAATTTATGTACACATATGTAAGTTTTGCTTTAGGATCATGCTATACATGATGCTTGCTAAGGCAGTGACACCCCACTCCAGTACTCTTGCCTGGAAAATCCCATGGATGGAGGAGCCTGGTAGGCTGCAGTCCATGCTAAGGGTCGGACACGACTGGGCAACTTCCCTTTCACTTTTCACTTTCATGCATTGGAGAAGGAAATGGCAACCCACTCCAGTGTTCTTGCCTGGAGAATCCCAGGGACGGGGGAGCCTGGTGGGCTGCCATCTATGGGGTCACACAGAGTCGGACACGACTGAAGTGACTTAGCAGCAGCAGCTTTTTAAAATATCTGCTTAATAGTAGATTATAAATACCCCTTCAGTTCAATAAATACAGATCTAACTCATTCTTTTTCATACAAGTGTGATCCCTTGTGAATCACACTTAATGTGAATGTCCCATAATTTATTGAACCATTTTCTTATTGGTGGATAATCAGGTTGTTCCTACTTTTTATTTTTGCCACTGTAAACAGTATTGCAATAAAATAGATCTTTGTACCTCCATCTTTACATATGGTGGTTAGAATAGATTCTCAAAAGTGGGGCCAGGGAAAGATATGTTGCATGGTTTTTAAAAAAAATTTATTTAAAGATGTTGGCAAATTTTGTACCAAAGAGAGGATAGCAGTTCTTACTCTCACCAAGCCACATATTGAAAAGCCTACTTTGTCACATCCTCATCAGCACTAGATGCTATTGCTCTCTACAGTTTTTGCCAATTGTATTGATAAAAATATGTTGCCTTAATTTCAAATTACTTCTAACTGTGGGAAAAAATATGCTTTCATACCTTACATAAAAGTCCCTTTTAACGTCCTTCCCATTTTTTAGTCCTGGCTCTTCTTGGGCAGTATGGCTCACACCCATCAAAGTTGTACTTTCAAGACTTCCCTGATGGTACAGTGGATAAGAATCCACCTGCCATTTCAGGGGACATGGGTTCAATCCCTGGTAAGGGAAGATTCTGCATGCCACAGGAGACTAAAGCCCATGCACCACAACCACTGAGCCCGAGCGCCTCAAGTCTGTGCTCTGCAACAAGAGAAGCCCCGCAATCAGGGGTCTGTGCACCACAACAAAGAATAGCCCCTGCTCACCACAACTAGAGAAGGTCAGAGAGCAGTGACTAAGACCCAGTGTAACCAAAATAAATAAATAAATTTAAAAAATCATACTTTCAGGTATATTGGGAGATGAGAGGAAGCATACATGGCAGGGAAAGAGCTGTTCCCATTCTTTCTGTTTTTCTTCTACTTCAAATATCCCGCCTAGTGGGACAAATGAAATGAGTACTATACCCAGAAATATGAAAGCAATTCCAAGCTGTAGCTCTGTGGCCCGGGGCAGAGACACCACTCTTTCTTGTGAAACAGAACTCAAAAGGGTTTATTTCAAGAGAATGAAGTCAATGTACCATTCATGGAGTCAAGGTCAGGGTTAAGGGTATTAATAAGGATGCCGACTATTTGGGACTAGCAGCAGTGAGGACCCATTACTGTCAGTTTCAGTTGTCTGTTGCTGTGTAACAGATTGCCCACCACTTGGTAACTTAAAAAAATAGCCACCATTTATTTGCTCACAGTTATTCAATTTGAGTAGGGGTTGGTAGAAATGGCTTATCTCCACTCTCTACTTGATAGAGCTGGCTGGGGAAATTCACCTGGAGCTGAGTGAGGATCCAAGATGGGTGCATTCATACATCTGCTGCCTCTGTGCTGGAGCGGCTGGACTGGTGAGTGTTGGACTAGGCCTATATCTCTTTCTCTCCTTATTTAATAATTTAGCCTGAGCACTTATTAGGTGTCTGGGTCCCAGGAAAGTCAAAGTGGAAGCTGCTGGGCCTCTTAAGGACTTACCCCAGAACTGACAGAGCATAACATTTGCCACATTTTCCTGGTCAAAGCAAGTCAAAAGGCAAGTCCAGTTTCAAGGGGGAGGTGAACTGGATACTACCTATTAAGAAGAGGATCAGTATGAACATAAAGGGTTGAAATGAATCATTGGTAGCTATCATCTCAGATAATCTTCCTTTCTTCCTTGGTGGCTCAGATGGTAAAAAAATCTGCCTGCAACGCAGGAGACCGGGTTCAATCTCTGGGTCAGGAGTATCCCCTGGAGGAGGAAATGGCAGCCTACTCCAGTATTCTTGCTTGGGAAATCCTATGGACAAAGGGACCTGACAGGCTTCAGTCCCTGGGGTTGCAGAGTTGGATACAACTAAGCAACTAACTCTTTCAGATAATTTACCACATGTGCTTTGGTATAAAAAGTCAGAGGAAGAAAGTAGAATTTCCAATGAGATCTGGCACTGTTGAGAAAGTCTATTTTATAGGAGATGTAGTAGCTGAAATCTGCCAGAACTGTAGGGCTGAGGCAGGGAGAAGAAATACCCTGATCTCTCTCTTCTTGCTGCCTGTTTCCTGCTTGTAAAAGGGAGTCTGGTTTATACCATCCACAGACATGCACCCCACCTCTCTAGAAGCAGATCAGAAAAAGCTATTGAATAGATTGGGAATGGGAAGGCCCTTGAAGACATTTTCATATTAGAATATGAGTTTAATCAATGGAGAAGAACATCCATCTTGATCATGATGGATTCCCTGGGTCTAAGAAGTATCTGGCACCTCAATAAAATATACTGAATGAATTGAGTTCATTTATATGAGAAGGAGTCATGACCTTGACCTTGCTTCTTTCTGATACTGTGGAGGAAACATCTGAAAGATGGCAAGATGGAGGTTAATGAGATCAGCTTTGTCCTAAGACTGTAGCCTCACTTTGGGGCTGGTCATGGTATAAGCATGATGCAGATTTCCTAGAGACTGATGCGGAGTGCTCCTAGAATACTTTTAGAATCTTAACAGCCAAACTGAGCTCTCTGGTGGTTTTCTGAACATTATTCTTTTCTTACTGGGTTCCCTGATGATGGTTTTGTGTGCTAAGCCATTTCAGTCATGTTCAACTCTGCAAATCTATTAACTGTAGCCTGTCAGGCTTCTCTGTTCATGGGATTCTCCAGGCATGAATACTGGAGTGGGTTGCCATGCCCTCCTCCAGGGGATCTTCCCAACTCAGGAATCAAACCTGCCTCTCTTAAGTCTCCTGCATTAGCCTGCAAGTTCTTTACCACTAGCGCCACCTGGGAAGCCCCAGGTGATGGGTTTGCTGCTGCTGCTAAGACGCTTTATAGACAGCAGCCCACCAGGCTCCCCTGTCCCTGGGATTCGCCAGGCAAGAACACTGGAGTGGGTTGCCATTTCCTTCTCCAATGCATGCAAGTGAAAAGTGAAAGTGAAGTCCCTCAGTCGTGTCTGATTCTTTGCGACCCCATGGACGGCAGCCTACCAGGCTCCTCCATCCATGGGATTTTCCAGGCAAGAGTACTGGAGTGGGGTGCCATCGTCTTCTTCAAATGTACTCTGCATATAAGTAAAATAAGTAGGGTGACAATATACAGCCTTAATGTCCTTCTTTCCCTATTTGGAACCAGTCTGTTGTTCCATGTCCAGTTTCTAACTGTTGCTTCCTGACCTGTATATAGATTTCTCAAGCGGCAGGTCAGGTGGTCTGGTATTCGCATCTCTTTAAAAATTTCCCATAGTTTGTTGTGATCCACTCAGTCAAAGGCTTTAATAGCATAGTCAATAAAGCAGAAATAGATGTTTTTCTAGAATTCCCTTGCTTTTTCTATGATCCAATGGATGTTGGCAATTTGATCTCTGGTTCCTCTGCCTTTTCTAAATCCAGCTTGAACATCTGGAAGTTCCCGGTTCACGTATTGTTGAAACTTAGCTTAAAGGATTTTAGACATTACCTTGCTAGCATGTGAAATGAGTACAATTGTGCAGTAGTTTGAACATTCTTTGGTATTGTCCTTCTTTGGAATTGGAATGAAAACTGACCTTTTCTAGTCCTGTGGCCACTGCTGAGTTTTCCAAATTTTCTGGTATATTGAATGCAGCACTTTAACGGCATAATTTTTAGGATTTGAAATAGCTCAGCTGGAATTCCATTACCTCCACTAGCTTTGTTCGTAGTGATGCTTCCTAAGGCCCACTTGACTTCACACTTTAGGATGTCTGGCTCTAGTCCAGTGATCACACCATTGTGGTTATCCAGGTCATTAAGACCTTTTTTGTACTGTTCTTCTGTGTATTCTTGCCACCTCTTCTTAATATGTTTTGCTTCTCTTAGTTCCATACCATTTCTGTCCTTTATTGTGCCCATTTTTGCATGAAATGTTCCCTTGGTATCTCTAATTTTCTTGAAGACATCTCTAGTCTTTCCCACTCTATTGTTTTCCTCTATTTCTTTGCTTATTCACATCCCACTGTGTAATTCCTGAACATTGTCATCAAACCCATATTTATTAGCAGTCACTTACCATCTCCCTCTCCTCCCAGCCCCTGGCAACCACTAATATACTTTCTGTCTCTGTGCCTTTGCCTATTGTGAACATCTTATATAAATGGAATCATGTGATATGTGACCTTTTGTGTCTGGCTTCTTAAACTAAGCATGATCTTTTCAAGGTTCATTCATTTATGGCATATATCAGTTCTTCATTTCTCTTTCATGGCTGAATATTATTCTATTGTATGAATATGCCATATTTTGTATATCTATACATCAATTAAGGTACATTCTTTCTGCTTTTTGGCTACTTTGAATAATTGTAATGTGAACATTTGTGTACAACCTTTTGTATGTACATATGTTAATTTCTTGAGTATAAACCCAGGAGCAGAAACCCAGTCACATGATACTTTTTTGTTTATCTTTTTGAGAAACTGACAGAGTGTTTTCCAAAGTGGCTGCACTATTCCACATTCCTACCAGCAATGTATGGAGGGTTTGTTCACATTCTCTTTAAGTCTTGATTATAGCCATCCTAGTAGGTACAAAGTGGTACCTCGTTGTGGTTTTGATTTGTGTTTCCCTGGTGGCTAATGATGTTGAACATCTTTTTATGTGCTTATAAGCCATTGTTATCTTTTCCAAAGAATTATGTATTCAAGTCCTTTGCCCATATATTCATTGAATTTTTTTTGTCTTTTTATGGTTAAGTTGTAAGATTTCTTTGTATATTCTAGATATACGTCCTTTATTAGCTAGATGATTTGCAAATGATTTGCAAATACTTTTTCCCATTCTATGCATTGTCTTTTTACTTTCTTGATATTGTCTTCAGAGACAATGTCCTCTGAAGCACGACATTTAAAAATTTTGATGAAGGCCAACTTATCAATGTTTTCTTTGGTTACTTGTCCTTTTGGTGCGGATTCTAAGAAAGTATTGATTATTTCAGGGTCCCAAAGCTCTACCTCTGTATTTTCTTCTAAGAGTTTTATAGTTTTAATTCTTAGATTCAGGCCCTTGATTCATTTTGAGCTAATCTTGTATAATGATACAGGGCCCAATTTCATTCTTCATGTGTGAATATCCAGTGCAAATGTCTCAACACCATTTGTTGAAAATATTATTCTTTCCCCAATGACATATTTTAGTTGATTGATGATAACTCTCAGAAGTTATTCCTAATGTCAATAATAATATCTAGAATTCTTTTTTTGCTGGCTCCTAGTTTCCATAAGGAATTTTTGTCTTCTCCAATTTGAGTATTTTTCTTTCAGATGTCATTCCAGGATCTCAGACTTGTATTCTTTTTTCCCCATGTCTACCTTTTAATTTTTATTTTATTGGGATATAGTTGCTTTACAATTTTGTGTTAGTTTTTGCTATAGTGAAGTCAATCAGTTATACACATAAGTATATCCACTCTATTTTAGATTTCTTTCCCATTTAGATCACCACAGATCATTGATTAGAGTTTCCTGTGCTATACAGCATGTTCTCATTAGTTACCTATTTTATACATCATAGTGTATATATATCACACTTGTATTCTTGATTAACACACTGCTGAACCCACTAAGGGAAGTGGCTGAGGAAAGACAATGATGTAAGTTCCAGGCCTAGTCCGAAAGCCCAAGAGCCAGGAGTTCTGATGTCGCTGGCAGGAGAAGAAGGATATTCCAGCTCACAGGCAGAGATAGCAAATTCACCCTTCCTCCACTTTTTTGTTTTATTTGGGTCCTCAACAGATTGGATAATGTCCACCCACATTGAGGAGGGCCATCTGCTTTACTCAGTTCACCAATTCATATGTTCACCTCTTCTGGAAACACCCTCAGAGACATTCACAGAAGCAGTGTTTTACCAGCTATCTGGGCATTCTTTAGCCTAGTCAACTTGATGCATAAGATTAACAATCACAAGGATTAAATGAGTTTTAATAGATGCCTTTAGAACTATACATTAGGGGAAGAACTGAAATGCTTTACAGATATTGAGAAGGCAAACATCAGTGCTTTGGCAAGAGCTGGACTAGGCTGTCTGAAAGCAAGCTTTGCACGTTAATTAGCTGAGTGACCTTGCCCAATCACTTAAATGTTCAATTTCCTGTTCTACTGAACGCAAGTAATAATGCCAAGTCTAACGACCTTTCTGCATTGTCATGAGACTGAAACAATGTAGTTGGTGTAAAAGTGCTTTGGAGAACTTATTATTCTGTGCATTGCTTTCATTCTGAAAACTGACCTTGAATTGTTTATAGTGCCAATCTATCCCTGTGTTTAAGCCAGCCCCAAATAATGTTTATCATAATAAAACATCAACACGAGATTTCTTACCACTTAGCTGGGTAAGGGCCAAGCCCTGGTACTTACCTTAGAGAGAGTAGTTATACAGTATTTATTAACAACCAAGCCCTCAGGGATCTCTCAAATACTTTTGGTGCTGGGGTAAAATGTAACTGGGTAATATCAACCACAATCTTTTACTGATGTCTTAGAATACAGAGGAAGTATGTTTTTAAAAAAAGTCTCAGATGACCTTATTTATACTGTGGTGGGGCTGGAAGACCTAAGCCTTCATACCCTTGCCGACATACTTCCTTTCCACCCCAGACAGTTATGGAGAGGAAGATGGTTTGCCTAAGGGAACCATACTGAGGGGTGGGGGCAGTGAACCCAATCAAGGAACCACAGTAATTCAGAGCACTAACTCTAGTGTTGAGACAGATACACTTGCAAATTATGAAGCATTTTGGTACAGTTCTTTGTAACCCTATGGTTTAGATTTAACTGCCTCTGATGATTAATGTTAAGCTTAGGGAGATACAGGTAGATTCAACAGTTATTGACAGGCCAAGATAGTCAATCTTGAACTGTCACCTATCATGTCAGAGAGACACCAAAGAGGGCTGGACACCTGGAGTACCAACATCCTGCTCCCCTACTGCCCTCCTCCTTGACTTCTGAGTGTTATGCCGGACTGTGTAACTTAGAATTTGAGATATTTTCTCTAGTGGCAACCCTCTCCAATTTTCTTGCCTGGAAATTTCCATGGACAGAGGAGCCTGGCAGGCTACAGACTGTGGGGTCGCAAAGCGTCAGACGTGACTGAGCATGAAGGCACTCCCTAGTGGAAAGGTCAGAGAGGAGGTATGGCCCTGTAAGAACAGTCCCTGTAAGGAAAGGTGGGTTTTCTAGAGATTGGTAGAGAGGAGAGCTGTTTCTTCATATGAGAATATGAGGGTCCAGAAACAACGATAGGATCTGGGGGGTTTCCAGGAAGGAAATTCCCTTTATGAAGGGCTTAACCTTAGCAGCTTTCCCTTTTAGCCACAGACAGCAATAGTTAGTATTTAGTTTTATACTATTTCCCTCACACTCTGTAATTCCCTTTGGCTTCTGCCAGCTCTTCAGTAAAGTTTGATACACAGCTTCTTATCATCTGTGCCTCAATTTCCTTATCTGTAAATGGAGATAATATCTACCTCTTAGGTGAGGATTAAATTAATTAATACATGTTAATTAACATGCTAATTAACCATTTAAATTAGGATACCAAGCAGCATTTGGCTCATGCAAATGCTTAGTATATGTACACTGCTGTGACTGTTGTTACCATATCTTCTCCTCTTCCTCTTCTCGGAGGCCTTTCAGATATCCAAAGAGGCCAGAGCAACTTCCATTTTTTGAGGCTGCCGTTGTATTAAAAAACAAGGAAATTACAAAATATGATTGCAAAATATTGGTATGCTTTAAACATTTACATATCACAAATTAGTGCTTTGCAACACACACATGCAAAATATAAGCAATGAAAGTGTGCTCTTAACAGGGTAATTAGCTGGTATACAAATTGCATGCTATGGATGCTGTAGCTCAGGGACTGGATACAAGCCTAAAGCTGAAAGGCAAGGCAAACATCAGTATCTCCCAGTCCTGTCAGCCTTTTTCTATCTTTATATTTAACCCCACTTAGAAAAGTCTGTAAAGGAAAACGTTAGTCCTTTCCTAAATGAGATGTCAGACTAAAAGGCCTCTATGTATACCTTTACTTCCAATGCTTTGTATTTGATTTGAGGCAGATTCATAAAGGGAAAGTAAAGGCTCTCTTTCCCCAGACCCCTCCCATCACGTTGGCAGATAGAGAAGTGGCCAGAGAACAAGCAGCTTGAAGGAGCAATCCAGCACATGATTCTGGAAGGGACAAATCATTAGTGTCCACCTCCACCTCAACTCTTTCCCTAACCTTCATGAGGGAGATAAAAATCTGGGGTGAGAGAGAAACTGACATTCTAGTAGCTTGAGTAATGCCTGGTTGTGTAGAATCACCGGTGAGCCAGGCTTCAGCTTCAAGGGCTGATCCTTTCATTGTTACCTGTCTTGGTGGAGATCTTTTAAAAATGGAGTCTACTTCCCTGTGTTATTAAAAAGAGTGTAGTGAAAATAAAAACGGAACCAAAGCATACTCTACAAATGAAAAAGATGGATGCCATTCTATTTGAGATAACATGTGCATATGAATCATGTCTGAAGAGTTTTATTTTGGCGGAAAGGAATGCCTAGAAACTCATAGCATAAGATAAAGAATGCACATATATTTTCCACACTATCTCTGTTTTCTTTATCCTTTTCAAATTGGTGTTATAGCTCTACATATATTACTATGGAGGTGAAAAAAAGGCATGGTGTTCATTACTGTAAAAATGAGCCTGCAGGAACTTCCCTGTTGGTCCAGCGGCTAACAATCCTTGCTTCCAATGCAGAGGGCTTGGTTTGACCCCTGATCAGGGAACTAGATCCCACATACCACAATTAAGAGTTTACATGCCGCAGCTAAAGATGCTGCATGCTGCAACTAAGAGCTGGCACAGCCTAATAAGTAAATATATGAATTTAAAAAATGAACCTGCAGAAGAAATATGACTGTAAACATTTCTTTTGTATGAGGACCATTTAGTGTGCTTTTTTAAAAAAATAAATAAATTAAGAGTACAAGTAGAGGACAAAGCAAGAGAAGCTCTTAAAACACATTTCTATAAGAACAAAGAAAGAAAACAAAGTTTTATTTCCAGATAATAGAAGACCACTCCCTCTTGACTCAAGTTTTGGCCATTGTTTCATTCTCTTTTGAACCCCCAGAGGCAGAATGGTGTAAGGGAAAGGGGATATATATAGTAGATCTAAGTCCTGGGTTTGTCTCAGGTCCTTACCAGCTTGTGGTTTCAGGCATCTCTGAATCTTGGATTCCCTATTTGTAAAATGACCCAATATGTCCCCTGCTCCAGGAATATTATAAAGATGAAAAGCAGTAGAAATTTGTGACTATGCATGTAGATGGATGATGTTGCCTAGTCTTTGTCCTGAGAGCTTTCTATTACTCAACAAAGGGCAGTTGCTGTCATGTGTTATTCTCATTTTATTTCTAATTGCTTCCCTTAGTATGTTGATCTTCCCTGTTTCCATCTCAGTTGTTTGGCTCTTGCCCAGTGGGGTACATGGTATGACCACTCATTCATTCATTCCTTTACAGTTTGCTTTATTTGCCATTAATTATGGAACACTTAAAACATACCCACAAGTAGAGAGCATGGTATTCATCACCCAGTTATCAGCATTAACTCATTGCTGCTCTGTGTGCTTCCTTCCGCACTCAATTATTTTAAAATGGATCCCTCACATCGCATCCCAGATGATGAAGTAGTAAAGAATCTGCCTGCCAATGCAGGAGACACAAAAGAAGTGTGTTCAATCCCTGGCTTGGGAAGGTCCCCTGGAGTAGGAAATGGCAACCCACTGTGGTATTCATGCCTGGAAAATCCCATAGACAGAGGAGCCTGGTTAGCTACAGTCCATGGGGTCTCAAAAAATAGGACAGGACTGAGCACACACTCACCTGATACCATATTAAGTAAGTAAGTAATTAAGTTCAGTCCCTCAGTTGTGTCTGACTCTTTGTGACCCCATGGACTGCAACACGCCAGGCTTCCCTATCCATCATCAACTCCCAGAGCTTGCTCAAACTCATGTCCATTGAGTCAGTGATGGCATCCAACCATCTCATCCTCTGTTGTCCCCTTCTCCTCCTGCCTTCATTCTTCCCCAGGATCAGGGTCTTTTCCAATGAGTTCTTCGCATTAGGTGGCCAAAGTATTGGAGCTTCAGCTTCAGCATCAGTCCTGCCAATGAATATTCAGGACTAATTTCTTTAGGATTGACTGAATCTACTGACATGACATGAATCTAATGAATCTAATGTCATGACACATGAATTGTTTTAAAAACATAACCACAGGAATTATCACACCTAAAAACAATCCCTTAATAATGTAAAACAAATTCTCAGAATTGGTTAATATTCAGATTGACCAATTGTCTCACAAAGAGGTCCTTTAAAAAACTGCTTGGTTTAATTGAGATCCATAGGAGGCACATAGATAGCATTTGATTCATGTATTTCTTAGGTCTCTGATACTCTGTGGGTAACTTTCTTCCTCTTTTCTTTTGTCTTTGCAATTTATTTGTTGCAGAAGTAAGTCAGTTGGAGTTTTGCAAATTGTGAATGTTGCGAATTGTGTGTGTATGTGTTAGTCACTCAGTTGTGTCCAACTCTTTGTGACCCCATGGACTGTACCCTCCAGGCTCCTCTGTCTTTGGAATTCTCTAGGCAAGAATACTGGAGTTGATTGCCATTTCCTTCTCCAGGGGATCTTCCCGACCCAGGGATCAAACCCAGGTCTCCTGCATTGAAGGTGAACGAACACTTTACTGTCAGACCAACTAGGGAAGCCCCTTCCCAATATATATATTCCCCCCCCAAAATATATATATATATAACATGCTTCTCTTCTCCCCATATTCCCTGTAAACTGGTATATTTCCTGTAAAGTAGAGGTTTGATCTGATTCAGATTCTAGTTTTTGGTAAATTATGTTGTGGATATTGTTAGGGGCTGAACTGTGTCTCTCCCAAATTTGTATGTTGACATCATAATCCCCAGTACCTCAGAATGTGAACTATTCTTGGAGATAGGATCCTTAGAGAGGTGATTTAGTTAAAACGAGGTCATTAAGCTGGGCTCTAATCCAGTATGGCTGGTGTCCTTAGAAGAAGAGGAAATTTGGAAAAAAGACAATTTCAGAGGGGAAACCATAAGAAAACCTAAGAGGGACCATCTACAAGTCCAAATAAGAGAGCTTAGAAGACATTAACCCTGCTGAGACCATGATTTCACCCTTCTAGCCTCTAGAACTGTGTGAAAATGAATCTCTTTTGCTTCAGCCACTCAGGTTACATTTCTTTGTTTCGACAGCCCTTGAAAACTAACACACATGGTGTTGGGAATTTCCATCATGAGGCACATAGGTTGTCTTTCTCTGTGGTAATATAAGCTGACATTGATGATTATTAATTAGTATTATTTCATTCAGAGTTTGCAAAATGATCACATTCTGATTCGATCATTACTTCATGCAACTGGAATTTTTTCTAAAGAGAAATATTTCCTTCATCAGTTGTTTGGAAACCCTAAGAACAAAAATCTATGCTTGATTTTCTTTGTGTTTACCAGTGTTTAGAATACTGAGCTGGTTCCTTGGCATCTTTCAAAAATGCTTAAAAAAAATGAACTCATGAAGCTTAATACTTTTGATTTGTTTGAATTAATTACAGATGTTATTCTTTTTAATGTTCAAATTATTTCGACTTTGTCCAAGGGGAGCTTTTTCACTATGGCTCCTGAGTCCTTTTGACGCAACACCAAACTTCTTTAATTGCTTCCTTGATTTTTATTATGACAAGATATCCAAGCTTGTCTTTACATTTTCTGCTCCAACCTCAAGTCAAGCATTTCTCCAAGGAAATGGTATTTAGAGACCCATGATCTGAAGATTAGCAGTGTTCATTGTTATTGGAGTTATTATCGTTTTTATGACATTTCAGTGGAGAGATCTTAGCCATACTTTTTTTTTAAGAAGAAAAGACATCATGAGTTTATAATAATACAGAATTTATTGTTACAGAGTATTACATAACTTCTTTGCTTTTCATAGTATTTGTATTTATTTTTTTCTGACCTGAAAATATTGGTGCCTAACAATATTAACGATAATTTATTTGCTTTATTCTACCATGAGTATAATAGTTTCAGAATAATACTAGCAGTATGATTACTAAACATAGTTTAAGGTAGTTTTGCAGTTCTTTTTCTCCACTGGGGATTTACAGCCAAATTACTACGTTTTAAAATCATGTGAAATAATTCTTTTCAATATACTGTTAATTTTTGTCTTATTTTGTTTTTATTTCTCAGGGAGTGCTTTTATTTTTGTTAGTTAATCATCTAAACATTTAAATGGTTAGAAGTCTAATCTATAAAACAAATTATATTGAGTCTAGTTTCTCATCTTATTCCCTCTGTCCTTTTCCCTCTCTCTCTCATAGGTAACATTCTGTTTTAAATATATGTAATCTCTTATATGGGCTTCCCAGGTGGCTCAGTGGTAAAGAATCCTCCTGCCAATGTCCGAGACACGGGTTCGACCCCAAATCGGCAAGATCCCCCAGAGAAGGAAATGACAATCCATTCCAGTAATCTTGCTTGGAAAAACCCCATGGACAGAGGAGCCTGTCTGGCTACAGTCCATAGGGTCGCAAAGAGTCAGACACGACTTAGTGACTTAACAACAATCTCATATATGTGTGTGTGTGTGTGTACCATAAGTATCATATATATATAAACATATATGTATTTAAACAGGAGTTTACTGAAATAACTTCTCTGCCTTGTTTTCTCCCTCATTGTTATACCTTAGAAATCACTTCATAGTGTGTTTACAGCTTAGAGAACTCCATTGTGAGCATGTACTGTTATTTATGCAGCCAGCTTCCTACTGATGAACATTTAAAGTTGCATGTAGTCTTTTTCACTCCAGGTAATGCAATTTGCATTTGACATGGTATACACAGAACTTCTCATACTTTTAAAGTGTAGTTTTGGGATTGATACTTGGAAGTGGAATTTCTGGGTCAAAGAGAAAATAAGAATTTTGTAGATATTGCCAGTTAAGCTCCATAGAGGTTGTACCATTTTGCCTTCCCACCATAAAGGAATGAAAGGATCTGTTTCCCCAAAGTAGTATTACAGAATATGTTGTCAGTCTTTTGGACCTTTTGCCATCTGATAAGTGAGAAGTGATACCTCAGCATGGTTTTAGTTTTCTCTCTCTGAAAGAGATGGAATATCTTTTCATATGTTTGAGTTGTTTGCATTTTCTTTTTTTTTATGAAAGAATTCTTTCTGACTCCTCCCTTTCCATGAGCTCCCTGTATTTTCCAGGTCCCTGTTGTTCCCCTGTTCAGTCCTCAGGCCCTTAGGTATAACTCGGCCATGGACTTCCTACAACCATGAGTGCATCAGTGCTGGGAGGACAGCGAGATAGAAGAAAACAATAGGTGCTCTCCCCATCTCCCTAGGACCAAATTTCCTCTGATGAGAGAGAAAGCGTCCCTTCCTCAGAATGTAGGCATCTGTAGGCCCTGGCTGTTGTTACTATTGTTATCAATATTAACAATTATTGTGGAATTAATTGTCTGAGGACTGGTTCATGGGAAAACAAACGCAAAGACATTTTCCTTTCTCCCTTAGCGTTACCCTAGAGCTAGAAGGCTTCTTCTCAACCTCTATTTCTGTGCCGACTGCCCAACTCTGGATATCAGGATGTCTAGAAACCAGATTGAGGATACAAGAGGAGAAATTCACAGCTGGTTTTTTGGTACTTCAAATTCTGGTCTTCTCCAATCTGCCTTCTGTTGTTTAAGAAAACCTGGGGCTTTCTAGCCGCATCTGTGGGAGAGAACGTGCTTACATCGTCTTATCTGGAGCTGGAATTCTGGCTGCAGGGATTTTGCACTTATTTTTTTCCCTGCTTGAAATGCTTTTCACCTAGATCTTTGACCAACTCCTACTCAAATTTTAAGTTTTAACTCAAATGTCATCTGGGTCAGTTAAGCCTTTTCTGACTGCTCTCTAGAAGGTAGCCTCTTCTAATCCTAGACACCCTTTGCCACATTAGTATATTGTCTTCATAGCATTTATTACCATCTGAACTTATCTTCTTCACTTACTCCTTGTCTGTATCCCCAAAAATCTATGAAGACAAGGACCACAACTTGCTAATTACTTTCTCACTTTCATTTAGAACATTGACATCTAGAAAGTACTCAGTAAATAGGTGTTGAATAAAAAAATACAAAGGAATTAAGCAGTATTGGGGTACAATAAAATTTGTTAGCTGATGGTCTGAGGGAGTGTAATATCATAGCATTTAGGCTTTCATCTTCTCATATGAGAAATGCTAGATTGAGAGTTGTTGAACACGAAAGTCCTTCCAACTTCAGTGACTTAGTATTCTCAAACACTTGCGTCAACAGCATGCCTTTAAAATTTACTTACATGATCTGAAAGGATCAGTTTTGCCAGAAGAACCTGTCTCTCCGCTGTATGAAATTTTCCTTTGGCAAGAAAGTGCATGAGATAATGACAGGAAAAGAGGTTTTGGTAGCTTCTGACACTGAAATGACCTGCTCACTCTTGGGAGTATATATCTATTTCAGTCTTTTTTTTTTTTCTTCTTCTTCTTCAGTTACAGATACCACAACTACTCTAAATATAAGGCTCCACTTCCATACTACAGTGTCATTTTAACTTTAGGAACTGTTGGGTGTTTCCTTTTCCAAATTCCCCCCACACACAACACACAGAGAAGAGGGAGTTTCCTGAAACACTTGGCACTACCAACCTGTCTCCTCCCCACACGTTTTCCCCAGCACTGATTCTCTACTTAAATCTGGATTAGTAGTCATAACTTCCCTTCCCACTGTAACAGGTGTGGACACAGAGGTCCTATCATTATTATTATTAGCTTGCAGCAAACACCCTGGGCCCCTCCAGTTTGACTCAAATAAATTTGTTTCCCTCAAGTTCCTTGGGAGTTTGGATTTGGGAGATTTCAGGCCAAATCCAAACAAATACACCAAGGCCCTAGAAGGCTGCACCACATGTGGTGGTGTGTAAATGAATCACTTTGCTATTTATATTAGTCTCTAGTGTTGGTGGATGAATCATATTCAAATTATTTGCCTCAATGGGATGAATAGCTTTTTTCAGAGAAGTCTGGAAAAGGGGCCTGTTTTCTCCTTTTCTCTAGTCTCTCTCATGTTTTCATCTACTAATTGGTGTTAGATGGATGTGTGCATGCTCAGTTGATAAGTTGTGTCCTACTCTCTGTGACCCCATGGACTGTAGCCCACCAGGCTCCTCTGTCCGTGGGATTCTCCAGGCAAGAATACTGGAGTGGGTTGCCATGCTCTTCTCCAAGGGATCTTCTTGACCCAGGGATCAAACTGGCCTCTCCTGCATTGGCAGGCTCATTCACAAACCGTTTGCTGTGTTCTAGACTCTGTCTAGCCTTTGGGATAAATTTAGATGCAAAGAGAGCTTTTATTTTCCTTCATAAATATTTTGACCTTTTATTGCTATTCAGTTCTTCCTTTACTGCATCTCTGAATCTCTGATGATGGTGCCTGTGGTTTCCTTAATATAAAGCTAATAAAATTGTCACTTAGAGTATTTTTAAATGACTTGTATAATTATTAGATAGTCTTATTGCTGGACTGGAGGGCATAATTAGATTTTGCTGTCATAAAGTATTAAAGCAAGAAAGTTTATTGACTGTATGTACAGTTTGGAGAGAGTTATTTTTCTTTATTTATGGGGGACCATGTTAAAGAATGATGCAGAGATTTAAAACTGAAGTGCGTTATCATCATGCTTTAAGTTCAGAGATGTTCATTACCAAGTTATCATACAAAATGTTGGATATAATCTGATTGTTCAACATGAAAACTGATTAAATTATAAGTGAATTCAGTATAACTATTACCATCATTTTAGAGTTGAAGTAATAGTGGAATGTGTATATATTATTAAATAAAATAATTAGGCTATAGCAGCATATGACCCAATTTTATTTTTTAAATTGTAAAAAATGTATTTGTAAAAAATATAAAGATAATTTAAAAATGTAAAAACTATTAAAATTATTTACATGTAAATAAATAAATTATAAGTAAATATGTTTGCCAATATATTATATACGCATGTAAATGCACAGATGTGAGTGCATATATATATATTTTACCAACCTGAAGGAAAATTCTAAATTCTCCATAAATATTAATAATCAGTGATTATCTCTAAATTATGGGTGATTTATAGTATAATAGGGTTAATCTCATAGATTTTGGAGCTAGATTGCATGGATACAAATCTTGGCTCTATCAGCCATGTAACCTTTATTTGCAAGTTACATAACTTCTACATGTCTCAGTTTTCTCTCTGAAAAGTGGAAGTGATAATAAACCATACCTACTTATGGGATTGTTTTGAGTAATAAGTCATTTAAGATAGAAAGAGTGCTTAGAATACTGCCTGGTATGTAGTAGTACTATGTGAGTGTGATTACAATTCTCAGCATTATACATATTATTAGCAATGATCATGTACTTGTCTATACTTAGAAAATAATTCAATAAATATTATTTTTAACCAAAAGCATATTGTGTTATTGATGCAATCTTTCCAACAATGTACCCACCTTTTATCATAAATATATCAAGTTAGAAGGAAATAACAATGAAAATAATATTCATTAGGTGTCTTGAATCGGAGAAGGCAATGGCACCCCACTCCAGTACTCTTGCCTGGAAAATCCTATGGATGGAGGAGCCTGGTAGGCTACAGTCCATGGTGTCGCCAAGAGTCGGACACGACTGAGCAACTTCACTTTCAATTTTCACTTTCATGCATTGGAGAAGGAAATGGCAACCCACTCCAGTGTTCTTGCCTGGAGAATCCCATGCCTGGTGGGCTCCCGCCTATGGGGTTGTGCAGAGTCGGACACGACTGAAGTGACTTAGCAGCAGCAGCAGCAGCAGCAGCAGGTGTCTTGAATAAATTATTTAAAAGATATCAATACATTCACTCTGTCCCTTTTGTTTCAAATGTAAGCAAATGATGAAGAGTTTCTCCTTCAACAATGAGGTCTAACTTTGGCACACATCAGAATTTCTTGGAGGTCTTGTTAAAATCTTGTTAAAATGAGTCCCTGATTACAGGGACTCATCTCCAGAGATTCTGATTCAGCAAATCTGGGATGAAACCTGAGCATTTCTAACAAGTTTAACTTTTCTTATTAAAAAAAATTATTTTGTATTAGAGAATAGCTGATTAACAATGTTGTGATAGTTTCAGATGGATAGCAAAGGGACTCAGCCATACATATACATGTATCTGTTGTCTCCCAAACTCCCTCCCATCCAGTCTGCCACATAACATTGAGCAGAGTTCCCTGTGCTATACAGTAGGTCCTTATCCATTTTAAATATAGCTGTGTGTGCATGTTGATACCAAATTTCCTAACTATCCCTTCCTCCCGTTCTTCCCCCTGGCAGCCATAAGTTCATTTTCTAAGTCTGTGAGTCTAACAAGTTTCCACTTGATGCTGATGCTGCTGGTTCTCAGGCCATATGTTGAGAACCACTGACCTTGACTACCCAATACCATGATCAGATGGAAGGATCTCTTTTCAGTCACTCCCAGCTGTATGATGTTCCTCCTTTCTTTCCTCCCTTTCTTCCACAAACTCATGGAACATCTACCATGGGCCAGATACTGTGTTGCTACTGCTGCTGCTAAGTTGCTTCAGTTGTGTCCGACTCTGTGCGATCCCATAGATGGCAGCCCACCAGGCTTCCCTGTCCCTGGGATTCCCCAGGCAAGAACACTGGAGTGGGTAAATACTGTGTTAGCTGCTGGGAATTAAAAAAATGTCTTGCTTCCAGTGACTATACAGTTTAGGGGTAAACTTAGATAAGTTATTTAACCTGTTATCTGATATCTCAACCAGAGAATGAAGAGTTTAATCATTCATTCATCTAAATAACACCATTGGATATTTACTATGTCCCAGGCTCTGTGAAAAGCAAAATAAAACCATTTAATTGTCTAATGTTTTTAGGATTAATAAATATTCTCTTAATTGTTTCTCACACAAACCATTCATGGTATTAATAGATAAGATATGATTCACCCTGTTCCACAGATGAACCAACAGAAGCTTAGGGAGTGCCTGAGCTGGAAAGTAGGTACAAGGGATTTGAACTCAGTTCCTTACTTCCCATTCCAGAGTTTTTCATCTATATGCCATCCTGAATTTTCTCCAAGGTCTCCTTATGCTTTTTTAAGTGACTGTGAAAAATACTGGTTAGATTAAATGGTGACCATTTTTAACTTATTGTTCCAAAACTGTAGGTAATACTTTTAGATAAGCATCAGAAACACACTTAATGTTGTTGGAAGTGGAAGTCAGCAAATATTTATTGTGTATCTAGTATACAATAGAGAATTTATGAAGTGTTGGAGATTAAAAATATATATAAAATACAAATATATCATAAAATATAAGTTTAAGGTATATGACAGGACATATGTATATATTTATATGTCTATATATGCACATAAATACTATTTGACTGATTGATATACAGATATGCTTTGGTATTTTGACATAACTCCCTTTGTCATTCATCTGTGCTTGGATTAACAGTGGACTCAAGGGTCTTGTACATATTATATATATGATATAATGTATATTATATAAAATGTATATTTCTATATGTTATATAAAATCTACATATATATTACATACTCTTGTCTCTGAAGGAGCTCAAAGTCTAGTAGGACAGATGGATAAACAGCAAATGTAATCCTATGTTTCAGTGTAAGTGCAAAGACAGAAGAATGCCTAGTGTGCTAGGGGACAATAGAGTGAGGAGACAAACCCAGCCTGGTGAAAGGATTGGGGAAAGTTCTGGGGAGCTTATGTCTCAGCTGACTTGTGTGAAATGAATGAGCAAAAGTAGTGGGGAGCAGGTGATCCTAGCAGAGACACCCATAGGAAAGAACTAAGGCTCCAAGGCGTAAAACAACAGGTTGTGTTCAGGAGTTGCATATTCTTTGATGGACCTGAAATTATACTTGTGGCTGTACAAAGTCAGAGGGTTTGGTGGGGGCTTGGTGAGCCACACTTGGGCTTATCTTGTATGTGGTAGAAGACGATGTATCATAGAGGTTGAAAACTTGGGCTTTCAAGTCAGACAAGGTATCCTTGACCCTACTAGTGTAGTAGCTAGTGATCATGGGCAATTTAGTCTTTCCATGCTTTGATTTTCACAACTGGAAAATGGGGATAATAACATTTACTTCTATGGGTTGCTCTGAAAACAAAATTAGATAATGCAAGTATAGTTTTTAACATAGGGCTTATCACAAAATAACCTCTCAATAAAGGGTAATATATGATAATGATGATTATTAGAAGGGATCATTATACATGAGTACCTAGTTTTGCATCATATTGTAATTATATTGAAACATAAATAATTGGTGATGACTCCCTGAGAATTGGCAGTCTTAGAGACCATAGTAGCTTGGACAAAGAAAGCATGGACAAGTTGTCAAGCAACTTTCCACATCAAGAAAGTATCAAGAAAAGTTTACTGTTATTTACCAATGGTGGAAGTACAGAGAAATGACCACGGTTCAGCATCAGACAGGCTGCCATTTATAACTATTTAGTTTATGCTTTGTTTTATTTATTGTGGTAGACTCAGAGCTGAGGAATGAGGAGGTAGATTTTCCATTCACATCTGAGGAAGGACAGGCAGCCTTGAGTTTCAGGTTCCTGCTCCACAGGTGCGTTGACAACCTTGTTTATTTTCCAGATGCGAGGGCTGTACTGAAGTTCCGTCCTGGAGACGAGGGCAGGATGGGGACTGTAGACTTCTGTGCAGGGTGTCTGAAATTTGGGCTGCCACTTGTACAAAGCCCTTCAAAAATCTCAGGTTGAAGTTCTGCCCTGGAGACAAGGGCAGAATGGGGATTATAGACTTCTGCGTAGGGTGGCTGAAATTTGGGCTGCTTCTTGTACAAAGCCCTTCAAAAATCTCAGGCCTTTGGCCACCAAGTGGTTGTGTGAATGCTATGCTCTTGGGAAGGGTGTCTCAGCCTTTGTGGTCTGGGGACATAGGGAGAGCGAGCAGCTTTTCATCATGGCACACAAAAGGCATAGTCGTGATGAGAGTGATGAAGGGACTGGCCAGAGCTTTTACCTACATTCCCCCCAGGAAGGCACCTCACCCATGCTGTGACACAAACCAAGGCAGAAGAGAGAAGCCACAAAAATGACTGATGATGGGTGTCATCTTCTCACTGACCTCGTTGTCTGGGGCATGAAGGTGAATTTTGTGTGGTTTATAAACATAAAAATATGTGACATTGCTCATGTCTGGAGTATCAAGTCACAATTTCTACTCATTAAAATAACTTTCATACAGACTTCCATTCATAGCAAGTATTGGCAAGTGTCAACTCATATGCCAAAGAAAACTGGCATAGGAGTCACCTTCCCCACCCTACCGCCCCAGCTAAAGCACCCGGTTATGGGGATTATCGACTTTCTTACTTCCTTCTATACTCCCTGTCCCGAGCGCCCGCGGCACCCTGTATAGGAGGCACAGTCTCTGAGAATGGAAGTGCATATGCTGAGGTCTTGAATGGGTGCTTTTGAAAGACTGCAGGCCCTGGCTGATTGTATTTCCTGCTGGCAGTCAGGACGTTTATGACGATCCCGATTTTGGACTGTTATCAGCTCTGCTGCTGCTGCCATCACAACTGTCTTGGCAAGAGGATGTCACACAACCCTCACCCCTGCCACCACCCACCTCCCATACCCCTTTCTCCTTGTAAATCTCAAAGGACTCCAAGGAAGGAATAAGTTACCACCCGTTGCACTGCCCCCCACCAGTTTGACTGGTTTTTCCTGCTGCAGCAGACCGGTCTCTGAGGCCTTGGTGACCCATGGAGACCTATGTGGTTAGCAGCCATAGCACAAAAATACTCAGGTTTGGCAGGCAAACACTAAAATTGGTCTTTTCAAGTGATTCTGAAAACCTGAAGAGCGACTTTGTTGTAAAACCTGTGATTTTCCTTTTTCCTTTCCAATGAGTTGGATTTTTGAACTATACTTAGTATTCAGAACTCAAAGTCCTCTCTGTGCCCATGGCTTGAGAACAAATTACAAAGTGAACCCTTTCTCTCAGTAAGGGGCAGAGGGTTTTTGAAGAACCCTGCTGTTGTCCTTCAGATGGTAATCGTATCTGACATACTTCAACTGGCCGTCCTCACACCAGGTTCTTAGTACATTTCTGAACAAGGAAAAGGGGAAAACCATTATCCTACTCTTAAAGAGAAATGTGAAAAAATTACTGATTTAATTTAAGCCTTACCTTGATAGGAACTGATTACCACAGAAAATGAGGCAAGAAACTCATATCTACTCTAATACCTACTATGTGCTAGGGACTCAGGACATATTCTCCTGTTTAGTTTTCCATAGGGACTCAGTACATGTTCTCTTGTTTAATCCTGAAGTTGGCTAACTTGGCAGGCTCTCTGGCAGATTCTCATGAATTAACGTGGCAGCAGCTCCAAGAAAGCCATACCAGAAGCTGCAAGGTCAGTTGAGATGCCAGGGCCAGTTATGCCATATTCTGTTGGTTCAAGTGAGTGATGAGGCCAAATCAGATTCAAGAGGTGGGGAAACAGCTTCTATTTCCTGGTTGGAATTCCTGAAAAAAGGATATGTGATATAAAGGGTGGGCAGACTGTCTTTGCAGATCAGTTGTCACACTGGACTCGAAAACAAAGAAATAATGACAGCTGACTCATACCTGTCAAGGTGTACTATTAAATGAAAGAACTCCTTGCTAGAAAAGTGCAATGTATGGTCGATTGTGGGCTTACCAGGTGGTGCTAGTGGTAAAGAACCTGCCTGCCAATGCAGGAGACATAAGAGACACAGGTTCGACCCCTGGGTCAGGAAGATCCCCTGGAGGAGGGAATGGTTACCCACTCCAGTGTTCTTACTTGGAGAAATCCATGGACAGATGAGCCTGGCAGGCTGTAGTTCATAGGGTTGCAAAGAATTGGGCACGACTGTAGAGATTTAGCACTCATGCATGGTCAATTGTCTACAATAAATAAACAGAAGCTAGTTTCTGTTTGTCACCTTGATCTACAAAACCAATTAGGTGGACATTATCAGATTTGGAGGCTATGCTTACAAAGATCAGACAAAACATTGGTTTGGCATGCATGGGATTGACTTGTGAAGAGTTCTGGAGAAGTCATTCTTGAACTGAGACCTGCAGACTGCTGGCTGAGAGAGACTGGCCAAAGGACTGAGATGCTGTGGGCAGAGAAAAACAGAATAGTTTCAAATATGAGTGAGTCCTAAATTGAAAGTCCAAAGGTAAATGCTCCTGATAACAGGTGTTGATTTGCAACTGAGCTGCTTCTCACATAAGCATCTTTGAGAAGCATGCTCCTGGGAAAGCAATAGTCGTGATTTCTTTATCTAACAATGGTTAATGATTTTCCAGGCCACACCAGGTGGATACGCATGTTATTGGGGTCTATTGTTATTTCTCTATCACTAAAGGCTTTCTACCGCTGACAGATGTGATAAGCAGGGCTTCATATCTCAAAGAGGTTTGCTTCTTACAATGGCCTTGGTGCCTGTTTCCTGGTAATGGGTTTAGAAAACAATCAATGAAACACTAACTGGTAGGGGAGGGATGGAAAAATCTATGAACTTAAAATACTATATACTTAGGGGAAAAAAAGATAGTGACATGAGATTGCAGTGTAGAAGGCCTGGCTTTAAGCTCCTCCACTCACCAGCTATAAAACATTAGATGTTTCCCTCTTTTTCACCTCTATGACAGGTAGCATCTGTAGTTATCTCTTAATTCCAACCACTGCAATCCATCTCTCCTGCCATAATCCAGGCCTTCCACTATCTTTTGGGTTAAAGTAACACCTTTCTACTGTTCAAATCTGAACATGCCACTCCTGCATGTTTCTCCATTGCCTCTCTGAACACTTGAGTTTGGAAAATTAGGTTTTTTATTTCTTGGCCCTGTCTATCTTTACAGTTTACTTCTTGCCACTGGTCTTTCTCTGTGGCAGTTTGACTTTTTAAAAAAACAGACTAAATCCTTCCCCCTGATATGCACATGCTTTGCAAAAAGATTGTGTAGCTTCTCCCGTCAAGAGACAGAGTCTGTTTTCTCACCTCTTCACTCTGAGCTGTCCTTGTCACTTTGGCTTACTGAATGCACTGAAAGTGGCACTGTGATTTCTGAGCCCTGGCATCAGAGGCTTGGAGTGCTTTTGCTCTCCCTTTTGGAACCCTGCCACTGCCATGTGGACAAGGCCAGGCTAGCCTGCAGGGGCATGAGAGACTATTTGGAGGACAGCCCAGCTGTCACAGCCAGGGCTTCCCTAAGTCAGTCTACAGCTAGCTAATGCCCAGACCTGCAAGAGAAAGGCTACCTGCCCAGCTCTCTGCTGACACGTGAATGAGCCAGCCAAAATGAGAACAATAGCTCACTGACCTACAGACTCATGAGCAATAATGATGATGCTATTATTTTAAGCCACCAGGTTTTAAAGTGGTTTGTTATACAGCAGTAGCTGATTGATACACCCTTGATTTCACCTCTCTGTATTGTGGAGTGCAGTCAGGCTAAATAGAATTCTTACTGTTTTCTATGGATTGCCATCTTGATCTTTACCTTTTGAGTTTTACATAGGTTGGTTCCTCTGCCTGAAATGTTCTTATCCTTCAGCTTCACCCCTTGCTTGGCTAAAGTTTGTCCATTTTTATGATTAGTGGAGATGCCTGTTCCTCTAGAAAATTTTGCCTAGCCCTCATCTAGATCAGGTTGGATATAGCAGGTTGGATATCACTGCCAGGTTCTCCCATAGCATCCCACCCTTACCTCTTTCTTAGTACTTGTCACAGTGCATTGTAACTACTCTCCTCTCATCTGATTTCCACTTTCCTTTAAGTTTCTGGAGGCAGGCCTGTAACTTGTTTGAAGGAGTATTGTCTAAGATTAGCATTTCTAGTGTATAGTAGGGACAAGAGAGAACTTTTTCAGTGAATGAAGTTATTTTACTTCCCCAAGTTTTAAATTCCTTCGTATATAAAATGTGAGATTAGGGGAAAAAATTATGTGATTCTTGATGAAAATAGATATTGTATTACAAGCTGCTTCTGATCCATTGGTCCTGAGTGTCTGTATACTGTACTATATATCTGTATCTATATACTATTTTGTACTGAGAAGGATTATGTGGCTGTGACTGGAGTAATAGGGGAAAATGTCATGATTAATTAGCTCTTTCTGTTATGGTCAGGAAATGGGAAGTGGCAGCAAACTTGGCAAGGACATGGCCATCTAGGGGAAGAGGATTCCTATGAACACTCTGAATTTGAATCTTGTTCAACACAGCCATGATCTGCATTATATATTGTGCTAATAGAGGGAAAACCAAATGGGAAACTGACTAGATGCTAAAGTGAATGTTACTTGCTATGGCAGAGATGAAGTGCTTGCCAAACCATTTTCTCTTCTGCCTGAAGACATACATTTCTCTAGCTTCTTGTATTAAGTCTGGGCCATGTGACTAGTTCCCATATCAGTCACCTCTGAGCTGAGCTGTTTAAGCACAGGATAACCTTCTTTGGGTACTTTCCTTCTGCCTTCTTGATCAACTCCAAAGAGAAATCACTGGAAGGATCCAAGTACCTGAGGGACTGCATTCCACACTGGACTGTGGTGGGAATGAGAAATAAACTTTTCTCTCTCAAATCACTGAGATTTGGGGTTGAAGGGGGAGAATTTTTACCTTACTATATGTGCCTACATTATTTTCCTCTTTATTGTTAAGTGTGCAGGCATCAGGGAGTTAGATGCCAAATGTTAATGGCATCTATGGAAGTCAAAGAAATCACATTTCATACTTCAGCTGCTTTAAGTCACCCAAAGTAATAACTTTATAAATTGAGATACCTTAGAAGTCTGTGTATTCTGATCTGCGTTTATCATTGCTTTTTCTGCCCTTGAATTCTTTCCCCATATAAAGCGAACCACCAGAGGGACATGGGAAAAGCCCCTCATGGAGTGCCCTCCCCTGCCCCTTTCTTCTGCTGTAAGTTACCCAACAGATCCTGCAGGTGGAAAAGGTTATTGTTCTTTAAGCCCCGAAAGACAATGATTTCTACCCTCAAACTTCCTGCCTTCCATAATTTGATTGAAAAAATTTTCAAGCTCCTGACAGAAACAGAAAATATAGATTTAAAATATTCACACCTTTCTGTCTGCAGCAGCATGGGTTCATGAATATGCACAGCCAGCCAGCCAGCTGTTGCCTTCTGGTTCAGGGAGGCAAGATTCAGGCCGTAAGTCGGAAAATGGGAGAAACTGACCTTTCCTACTTCTCTTCCCTACAACCTTGGGCCTCTTACATTCTGAGTTTCTGCATATCAAGCCCGCACACTTCCCCCAATAATTATGGTCCTCAGAGCTGCCTGTTTTTCATACAGCAAAATGTTTTCTCCCTGTGATCCCAGTAAAACTTCCCCATCTGTGACCCAGCTCTCTCAGTCTTCTTTCTTTTTGATGCACAAATCTGATCAGTTTTTGTAAACTAGTGACTCATTGGATATCTAGTAAGAGAAGTGTCTTTCCTTCGTCTCTCATGTACTAAATGAACATTTCTATAATAGTTCCTGGGTTAGTTGATGTTATCTAACTGTTTCACACTGGACCTTTTAGGTCAGTAAGGACAAATGGAAGGCTCTGAACTGACCAGGGGGGAGGTCCTCGATCAAACATAGCCTCCTGACACTCCTCAAGTCACCCTTTGAAGGTGGTGGTATGACCTGTCAGTGCCCAGGGCCAGCCCAGTGGGTATGTTGTGATGCTGGAAGAGACTAGAGAGATGGAGACGGCAGGAGTTTTGCTGTAATGGGCAGCAGGATTTTAATGTGTGCCAGGGTGCTTGTGATAGGGCTGACTGAGTGAAGGTCAAAGAGTGGTTCTAGCAAAAACAGGGCAGGAGTAGGGCACTGGGACTGGAGAGTGATAGAGACAGGTTTTTAGAATGCAGCAGGCAAACAAGAAAATGAAGCAACTTGGAGTTTGGACTTTTTATTTATGATTGATTTTTGTGGGTGTTATAGAGTGGGCCTGAAGGCTTAAATTTGGCATGCCTTTGATTGACAGGGGAAGCGCAGACCGTTACCACCACTATTCAAGGTTCTTATTTATTGAGTCCTTGCTGTGTGCCAATGGTTCATTTATTGCTCCCTACCACTCTTTGTGGTCTCAGTATCAATATACCCCATTTATAGAGGAGGAAATTGCAGTTAAAAAGTAACTTGTGTGAGGTTACAAAGCTAGTAAAGTGGCAAAGACTTGAGCCCTGTTCTTAACCACCACACCTTATTATTACAAGCGTCCCCTAGAGGTGATGGCACCCCACTCCAGTATTCTTGCCTGGAAAATCCCATGGACGGAGGAGCCTGGTGGGCTGCAGTCCATGGGGTAGTGAAGAGTCGGACACGACTGAGAGACTTCACTTTCACTTTTCACTTTCATGCATTGGAGAAGAAAATGACAACCCTCTCCAGTGTTCTTGCCTGGAGAATCCCAGAGATGGCGGAAACTGGTGGGCTGCCATCTATGGGGTCGCACAGAGTCGGACACGACTGAAGTGACTTAGCAGCAGCAGCAGGAGAGGTGAAGAGGACAGAAACCTTTGTAGGGCCTGAAACTCCTGTTATCAGCCTCACCTTTTTCTTGAAAGGTAGGGAAAAGTCAAAAGGGTGAATAAGCCAGTACTGAGCTGTTCAGAATCAATCCTGCTGGTCAACATCTTTGGCTGGCCACATTCTCTCTGGGCAAGTCTTTGTGACCAGCATCCTTTGACCGATTTGAGAAAGCAGCTGCCAGCTCGCATAAGATGAAGCCTCATTGGTGCCAGAGGAAGGGAAACACCAATGTGAAAGCCCCAGAGAGTCTGAGATTGTCACAAACCTCGTCAATCATGCAGAGTCCCAGATGGAGGGTTCCAGCCATTAAGTAGCCCTGGAGGAAGCTGACATGCTGCCCTTCAGAGAGCCAAGGTGATGACAAAAGACATGCAGACCTGACTGTACATTTGTGAGTAGAAAATCCATTGTGACAACAGGCTGCATTTGAGTTACCAAATGAACTCGGCCACCTGGCTGGATCTCAACTGCCATGGCACGCCCGGAGAACTCAGCGGTGGCTCCAGTGCTCGGGAAGCAGTTCAGCAATCAGGTCTTTCAAAACCAATTTAGCTCATGCTCCAAAGTCCTGACTGTAATTGACAGCAACTTCCTCCCTGGTTTCCTAAACTATTAGATAAGAGTGCTGCACTGTTTTAAACCTTTTTGAGTCCAGGACTCACTTTCAAGTGGAGTGTTAAAGAGGCACATGAAAAGAGATTTGACTTAATTCTAGACCTTTCCTTCCCTCTAGTATGAATAATTAGCAGAGTAGTCCCCACCTTTGGTACCTGGAGTTTGTGTCTAGTGATCCAAAGAGGGAAATATTAAAGAAGCCCGCGTCTAGAGGTGGTGGAGTAAAAAGATTTCTACCCACCTTCTGTGTTTTATGAAATGGGGATAACAATAATGAACTGTGCTGGGTGAGTGCAGACCAATTAGTCCAAGTTTGTAAAGCTCGGAGCCTTATTACAGCTTCCCTGCTCGAGGAGAGTAGGCAGGACCTTCCCGTGACTTTGTGTGTGAAACTAATTGCCCTGGAAATGTCGGGAATTTGATCTTCCATCAAATCCTCCGGCCCTTCAGATCCCTTGACAATCTCAGGCTATTTGCATCTCAAGGTTAAAGGAGGCTGTTGCTTTCTGGATACTAATCAGTTGTGAAAACTTTTGATCTCTTGGAAACGAAAACCCATTGCGATCACCTGATTCTGAGCATGGTGAGAGCTGAACAGAAGAAGAGCAGACAGACAGGCTTTATTGGAATAAATAATGTGTTTAGCAGTTGTGAGCTTTAGTTCTATTTTCCTTAAGTCTCTGTGAGGTCCTGGAGAATCACTTGCTATTTCTGAGTATTTCCCCCCCCAAATTTGATTTGAATTTCATCATATCTGCCCTGGGAGAAATTGGAGAAATTACTATGATAAAACTCTAGATCATTACAGCTTGTAGATTTAAATGAGAGAAGCTTTGCAGACATATTTTCTGGGGAAAATAGGTATGCTTACATATACATACACACACTGTTTTCCTATGGTGCTATTTTAGCTGTACTAGATACTTTTTAGAGATGAAAATGATCTTTCTACATCATGGCTTCTCAACAGTGGCAGTGTGGACATTTTGGACCAGGTCATTCTCTGCTATGTGGAGGGACAGTTCTGGTCCTTGTAGAATGTTTAGCAGCATCTCAGGTCTCTACCTACTAGCACCCTGTGAAGTTAATTATCAAAGAGGCCATTAAACTGAAGTGGTTATAATACCTTAGCAGTCTATGAAAGCAACCACAACTAAGCCTGTAAATGCCCCAAGGTTATGGGATCAAAACCTAAATTTAACCAAGCACAAACAGCTAAACTAGGCTTTCCCAAATAAGGCAACTGCATATGTCATAGCCAATGAAATACTTTCCTTGTATTGCTTCTATGTCTTGTCTCTAAAAGTCTTGCCCCTGATCCTGTTGGAGGGGGTTCCTGATCACTTCCCTTTGGCACTGCCTGATAGGAATTGATTTTTGCTTAAATAAACTTAAAAATGTTAGCATGCTTCAGTTTATCTTTTAATAACCCCCAAGTTTTGACAATCAAAAATGCCTCCAGACATTGCCATGTGTCTCCTGGCTAGGATTGTTGGATTTAACAGTTAAAAATACAGGGTGCATAGTTAAATTTGAATTTCAGAGAGACAATGAATAAATTTTAGAATGGAATATTAGTAAATTTAACTGGAAGTATTTGAGCTTCCCAGGTGGTGCTAGTGGTAAAGAATCCACCTGTCAATGAAGGCAACGTAAGAGACTTGGTTCAGTCCCTGGGTGGGGAAGATCCCCTGGAGGAGGGCGTGGCAACCCACTCCAGTCCTCTTGCCTGGAGAATCCTATGGACAGAAGAGCCTGGCAGGCTATGGTCCATAGGGCTGTAAAGAGTTGGACACGACTGAAGCGACTTAGCATGCATTGTATTTAATGTGGTAATCCACCGGGTGGGACAGAATCTCCCCCTAGTTAAGAACCACTCTTCTAGATAAAGATTTGCTTTTATCAGTGAACTCACATGACCAACCACTGCATTTTCTTCTTATTCCTGTCCCACTTTTCCTTCTTTCTCATCTCTCTCCCTAATTCCAGCCTTTATGAAACACAATAAAATAAATTACATCGTGGATGTCACAATTGTTGCTAGCCCCGGGCATATGAGCAGATAGAAACAAATTGCTATTCTTTATATAGTACTGTGATAAAATGGGAGTCAGTCAAAATACAAAAACAGTTTAGGCCAGTCAAAAATCATGCTTCTTTAAGCAGAATCCTACCACGAATGGCACAGGACCCAATCAGATAGGCTTTTGAGGAAAAGGAACTCTGTGTGCTTCTAAGATCTCCGCAGACCCTTTGAAAGTGAAGCCCAAGGTCACTGCGAGTTTTCCTTTTTGCCGTTTCATCAACAGGTATTTTCTGAGCACTGGCTGTGTCAACCAGGTGCTGCATAGTGTGCAAATAAGGAAAAGGCTCAGTTTGTGCCTGGTAGAGAAGAAGCAACTTGTCTCTTCATAGAGAGGTACTGATAACAGGTGGGACATTCCCAGGGTCTAATCAGGTTACAGATGATAAACAAGAGGAGAAACAGATAACAGTGGGCAGGGTGGGAATCAGGAAAGCTGTTGTCGAGTATTTAAGA
The DNA here is from genome assembly GCF_042477335.2 of Ovis canadensis. Classification (NCBI taxonomy): domain Eukaryota; kingdom Metazoa; phylum Chordata; class Mammalia; order Artiodactyla; family Bovidae; genus Ovis; species Ovis canadensis. The sequence continues at coordinate 82,097,658 of NC_091249.1, forward strand.
TGCAAGGATGGTAGTAGAGTTTGGGCAGGGGTAAACAGTACTGTCTGGAGACAGGGAATTGCCTCCTGAGGATCAATGATTTGGTGCTTAGAGCAGAGCAATAGTATGGTGATACTTTAAATTGGCAGTCCTTAGATACTTGTTCAGGATCAGTTTAGAGGCAAAGTGGGATGTATGTGAGGGAAGGACCGAGAGAAGGCTAGCTTTTGTTAGCCTTCACTCTCTCCTTGATTGTCGCCAACAATTTATTATTGCTCCACTTTTCAAAACAAAATTAATTAGACCCCCAGTGTAGAGACCATCTCTCGGTACTGAGCCCGCTCCTTCGCAGGACCCTTGCTCTCCACTCCTACCGTAAGCAGCTTATTCACTGTTTCATCCAATTCCATGTGGAGGTTTCGCTGAGACAAGACCTCCACTTCCTTATATTTGTCATTGTATTTCAGGGCCTCTTATAGATGATTCATTGCCAACTTAGTCCCAGGTTAACCCAGCTCTAAAGCGATCAGTATACTATTAATACATAAGCTGTGATTAAATCATTTATGTAGTAGTCACTGTTTGAAAGGGTCTTCCCCAAATCCTCTGTGAAGGGCTTTCTCTAGTGGTGTCAAAAGAGACAAGATACAGTGGTCCCATAGAAGACATGTTAGACTGGGAGGCAGAAAGCTAGTGTTGAACTCTGGCTTTGCAGCTGACTTGCTGCAGGTTCCTGTGTTGTCACATCCCTGCCTTAGACTTTCATTTCTTCCTCTGAAAATGGATTGGATTACAGACAGGGTGGCAAAACAGATTTTATCTGACTGATTGTTAGCAGCTCCCTTGAATGCTTCGTAGAGAAAGTTTCTTAGATCACATGTGGGCTCTGAAAGAAAGAATAATCAATTAGCACTGTCTAATTGGCTCAAGAGGTCGAGAATCTGCTGACAAAGGGGATGACCCAGGTTTGCTCCCTGGGTCAGGTCGATTCCCAGGAGAAGGGAACGGCCACTCACTCTAGTATTCTTGCCTGGAGAATTCCACAGAGAAGCCTGGCTGACTCCGATCCATAGGGTTGCAGAGTTGGACATGACTGAGTGACTAACACATACACCATGAATGAAAAAAGGGTGTTGTGGTGGTGATGTTAGCATGGGTGCCTCATTTTTAGTATTCCTTGGTTGAATAGGCTTTAAGAAATTCCAGTCAGAGTTCTGAGACTTAATGCGATTATTGGTTAAATATTCAAAGAGATTTTCTGTATTCAGAATTAGGATTCTGTGGACTTTCTCAAAATTATAGTTGGGTTGTTTGGAGCAGAGGAATAGTTACAGTTCTTTGCTTCACTAGCACAGCTTTGCTTCCAACCTGCCATCAATAGGATCTATACATCTGTGCTTTCTCTTGAAGTAGGGAATTTTTACATTGACAGAGTTACAGTATCACTAAGCCCTCTAGCCCAGATTGAAATTTTTATTATTAAATGATAGGATTGTAAGCAAAACAAATTAAAAGTCAAACAGTATAAATCATATTAAAATGTAAACTACGGGCTTAGTGGAAATATCTGCAAATATTTACCTAAAATACACTTAAAAGATAAAGAACTCCTAAAATCAACAAGAAAGAGACAAGTGTGTATGAAAAGAGAAAAGAATATAAACATGTCAAAGAAGAAATATAAACACCTTGACATTCAAAATATATAAAAGACTCAATCATTTTAATAATCAAAGAAATGAAGCATTGGCAAATAATAGTGTGGACAGGAAGAAAGGCAGAAAAGAGTGTAAACTGACATAACCATTTTGGAGGACAATTTGGACTCATCTGTAAACACTTGAAACGCATATGTCCTCGACCCAGCAATTTTAATTCTAAGAATTTATCTTAAAAATAAAATTCTAATTTAAGAATTCATCTTAAAAATACTGGTTAAAATATTAGAATATATATATATATATATTCAAGGATATTTGTAGCAGCAATTTTAAACAGCTTATAAGATCAACTCAAGTATATGTAATCAATAAAGGAACAAAGAAAGCATGAGACAGCTATATACTATATGTGCTAAATTACGCTGGGCCAGCTTGGTTTTGCTGGAAATCATTTCCCAGAGTTCCCTTCCTATACGGTTCTGTGTTAAGAGTTGGCCCAAAGAGGAGCTTTTGTGAAATTGGGAAGACGGAAATGAAGACGTGGCCATTACTCTCAGGGGACTGCTGTGGTCAGCTGTAGTGACAGATGCTGGGAGGGTCCCAGTTTGTCGTTAGTGCTCTCGTGTGTGCATGCTCAGTTGCTTTAGTTGTGTCTGACTCTTTGTGACCCCATGGACTGTAGCCCGCCAGGTTCCTCAGTCCTTGGGAATTCTCCAGGCAAGAATACCAGAGTGGGTTTCCATGCTCTCCTCAGGGGTATCTTCCTGACCCAGGGATGAAACCCACATCTCCTGCCTTGCAGGCAGATTCTTTACTGACTGATCCACCAGGGAAGCCCCTTGGTGCTCTCAGTTCCTCGTAACTGTGGGCCCCAGACTCAGCACCAGATGCTTGGCTGTGGACCCACAGAGGCAGTAGTAGCACAGAAACAACAGCTTTCAACAGACCTTTCCACGAGCTCCTTGTTTGCAGTTATACTTCAGAGGCTGATTGTTCTTGGCCTCTCAGGTTGACGGGTTAGCGGCTCTTCTGATCATCTGGTTTTCCCTACTTCACCTTTATTTCCCAATTTCTTTCACAATTGTGTAAGATCCAATTTCTATATTAAAGTATTTGTTTTATATACTCAGGGTGAGTGCACTTCCCTGACTGAACCCTCTCTGATAGAGCTGTTGGTATTGGAATGGTTCCAGGAAATTGAACCTTAAGGATTTGAATCTGGAATCAGCTCTGATCTGATTTGATTTTATGACATGAATGAGCCTGTTGCCAGTGGTAAATGGGACACTGATATATATGGTATATACTGGCTAATCAGTTACTTAACTGATCACCTGTAGTCACCTGGAGCCAAGTGCCTACTATGAAACATAACAAGTAGCTGCTACCAGAGAACACTGTAGTGGAAATAAAAATATAAGGACAGTGGAGTTGATTAACTACTTGAAGGGCACCAGAGAATTTGGATAAAGAACATAATAGGCTCAGGGATTTTCATTCTTGGCTCAAGGGCCAAATAAGGAGACACAAAGCTTCTATAACTTCTCTGGAAAAAAAAAAAAAGCTTACCTTTTGTAGCCATGGGGTTAGGTTTTTGAAAATCAAACCAGAAGTCTAATTCTGTGAGTGGCTGAATTATAACACAAATGGTGTTCACAAATCTTAAAAGGTCTCCTGTGTTAAATTTATGCCTTGCATAGGCAGGAGTGGGATACTGAAAATTAAGGTAGTGATATTTGGGCAGATTCTAGTAATGTTCAGTACTGTGCACCTCCGTTTTTAAAAAAAATATTGGTATAATGAGTTCAGTTGCTCAGTTGTGTCCAACTGTTTGTGACCCCATGGACTACAGCACGTCAGGCTCCCCTGTCCATCATCAACTCCCAGAGTTTGCTCAAACTCATGTCCATCTTGTTAGTGATGCCATCCAACCATCTCATCCTCTGCTGTGCACATCTCCTCCTGACTTCAATCTTTCCCAGCATCAGGGTCTTTTCTAATAAGTCAGTTCTTTGCATCAGGTGGCCAAAGTATTGGAGTTTGAGCTTCAACATCAGTCCTTCCAATGAATATTCAGGATTGATTTCCTTTAGGATTGGCTGGTTTGATCTTCTTGCGGGCCAAGGGACTCTCAAGAGTCTTCTCCAACACCACAGTTCAAAAGCATCAATTCTTCAGTGCTCAGCTTTCTTTATAATCCAACTCTCACATCCATACATGATCACTAGAAAAACCATAGCTTTGAGTAGACGGACCTTTGTTGGCAAAGTAATGTCTCTACTTCTTAATATGTTGTCTGGGTTGGTCATAGCTTTTCTTCCAAAGAGCAAGCATCTTTTAATTTCGTGGCTGTGGTTACCGTCCATATTGATTTTGGAGCCCAAGAAAATAAAATCTGCCACTGTTTCCACTATTTCCCCCTCTATTTGCTATGAAGTGATGGGAACGGATGCCATGATCTTGATTTTCTGATGCTGAGTTTTAAGCCAGCTTTTTCATTCTCCTCTATCACCTTCATCAGGAGACTCTTAATTCCCCTTTACTTTCTGCCATTAGGGTAGCATCTTATGCATATCTGAGGTTATTGATATTTCTTGTGGCAATCTTAATTTCAGTTTGTGATTCATTCGGTCCAGCATTTTGCATAATGTACTCTACGTAGAAATTAAATAAACAGTGTGACAATATATAGTCTCGACATACTCTTTTCTCAATTTTGAACCAGTCCATTGTTCCACGTCTGGTTCTAACTATTCCTTCTTGACCTGCATACAGATTTCTCAGGAGACAAGTAAGGTGGTCTGGCATTCCCATCTCATTAAGAATTTTCCACAGTTTGTTGTGATTCACAGAGTGAAAGGCTTTAGCATAGTCAGTGAAGCTGTTTTTTTTTTTTTTTTAAATTCCCTTGCTTTTTCTACAGTCCAACAGATTTTGACAGTTACATCTCTGGTTCCTCTGCCTTTTCTAAATCCAGCTTGTACATCTGGAAGTTCTCAGTTTATGTATTGTTGAAACTTAGCTTGTAGGATTTTGAGCATTACCTTGCTGCCACGTGAAATGAGTGCAAATGTGCAATAGTTTGAACATTCTTTGGCATTGCCTTTCTTTGGGATTGGAATGAAAACTGACCTTTTCCAGTCCCGTGGCCACTGCTGAGTTTTCCAAATTTGCTGGCATATTGAGTGCAGCACCTTAACAGCATCATCTTTTAGGATATGAAAACTAGAATTCCATCACCTCCACTAGCTTTGTTCATAGTGATGCTTCCTATGGCCCATTTGACTTCACACTCCAGGATGTCTGGCTCTAGGTAAGTGCCACACCATCATGGTTATCTGGGTCATAAGGCCTTTTTCGTATAGTTCTTTTGTGTGCTCTTGCCTTTTTTGTGTCTTCTTAATCTCTTCTGCTTCTGTAGGTCCTTGCTGTTTCTGTCCTTTATTGGGCCCATCTTTGCATGAAATGTTATCTTGGTATCTCTAATTTTCTTGAAGAGGTGCCTAGTCTTTCCCATTCTATTGTTTTCCTCTATTTCTTTGCATTGATCACTTAAGAAGGCTTTCTTATCTCTCCTTGCTATACTCTGGAACTCTCCTTTCAGTTGGGTGTAACTTTCCCTTTCTCTTTTGCTTTTCATTTGTCCCCTTTTCTCATCTATTTGTAAAGCCTCCTCAGACAACCAGCTTGCCTTCTTGCATTTCTTTTTCTTGGGAATGATTTTGGTCACCACCTCCTGAACAATGTTACAAACCATTGTCCATAATTTTTCAGGCAATCTCTCTACCAGATGTGATCCCTTGAATCTCTTTGTCACCTCCACTGTATAATCATAAGGGATTTGATTTCGGTCATACCTGAGTGGCCTAGTGGTTTTCCCTACTTTCTTCAATTTAAGCCTGAATTGTGCAATAAGGAACTGATGATCTGAGCCACAGTCAGCTCCCAGTCTTGTTTTTTCTGACTGTATAGAGCATCTCCATCTTTGGCTGCAAAGAATATAATCAGTCTGATTTTGATACTGACTATCTGGAAAGAATACACAGAAGAACTATACAAAAAAGATCTTCATGACCCGGATAACCGCAATGGTGTGATCACTGGACTAGAGCCAGACATCCTGGAATATGAAGTGGGCCTTAGGAAGCATCACTACAAACAAAGCTAGTGGAGGTGATGGAATTCCAGTTGAGCTATTTCAAATCCTAAAAGATGATGCTGTTAAGGTGCTTCACTCAGTATGCCAGCAAATTTGGAAAACTCAGCAGTGGCCACAGGACTGGAAAAGGTCAGTTTTCATTCCATTCCCAAAGAAAGGCAATGCCAAAGAATGTTCAAACTACTGCACAATTATACTCATCTCACACGCTAGCAAAGTAATGCTCAAAATTCTCCAAGTCAGATTTCAACAGTATGTGTACTGTGAACTTCCAGGTGTTCTAGGTGGATTTAGAAAAGGCAGAGGAACCAGAGATCCAATTGCCAAAATTCGTTGGATTATACAAAAAGCAAGAGAGTTCCAGACAAACATCTACTTCTGCTTAATTGACTATGCCAAAGCCTTTGATTGTGTGGATCACAACAAACTGTGGAAAATTCTTAATGAGATGGGAATACCAGACCACCTGACCTGCCTCTTGAGAAATCTGTATGCAGTTCAAGAAGCAACAGTTACAACTGGACATGGAACAACAGACTGGTTCCAAATTGGAAAAGGAGTAGGTTAGGACTGTATATTGTCACCCTGTTTATTTTACTTATATGCAGAGTACATCTTGCGAAATGCCAGGCTGCAGGAAGCACAGGCTGGAATCAAGAGTGCCCGGGAGAAATATCAATAACCTCAGATATGCAGATGACATCACCCTTATGGCAGAAAGCAAAGAAGGACTAAATAGCCTCTTGTTGAAACGGAAAGAGGAGAGTGAAAAAGTTGGCTTAAAGCTCAACATTCAAAAAACTAAGATCATGGCATCTGGTCCCATCCCTTCATGGCAAATAGATGGGGAAACAATGGAAACAGTGACAGACTTTATATTTTGGGGGCTCCAAAATCACTGCAGATGGTGACTGCAGCCATGAAATTAAAAAGATGCTTACTTCTTGGAAGAAAAGTCATGACCAACTCAGACAACATATTAAAAGCAGAGACGTTACTTTGCCAACAAAAGTCCATGTAATCAAAGCTATGGTTTTCCCAGTAGTCATGTATGGATGTGAGAGTTGAACTATAAAGAAAGCTGAGCACTGAAGAATTAATGTTTTTGAATTGTGGTGTTGGAGAAGACTCTTGAGAGTCCCTTGGCCTGTAAGGAGATCAAACCAGTCAATCCTAAAGGAAATCAGTTCTAAATATTCATAGGAAGGACAGATGCTGTATCTGAAACTCCAATACTTTGGCTACCTGTTACAAAGAACTGACTCATTCGAAAAAACCCTGATGCTTGGCAAGATTGAGGGCAGAAGGTGAAGGGAACGACAGAGGATGAGATGGTTGGATGGCATCACTGTGTCGATGGACATGAATTTTGCCAGGCCCTGGGAGTTGGTGATGGACAGGGAAGCATGACATACTTCAGTCCACGGGGTCACAAAGAATCTGACATGACTAAGCAACTGAACTGAATTGAACTAATCTGGTGATGTCTATGTGTTGAGTCATCTCTTGTGTTGTTGGAAAAGAGTGTTTGCTGTGACCAGTGACTTCTCTTGGCAAAACGTTTCATTTTTGTACTCCAAAGTACCTTGCCTTGCTTCATTTTGTACTCCAAGGCTAAACTTTCCCTTTACTCCAGGTATCTCTTCATTTCCTACTTTTGCATTCCAATCCCGTATGATGAAAAAGACATCTTTTTTGGGTGTTAGTTCTTGAAGGTCTTGTAGGTCTTTATAGAATCATTCAACTTCAGCTTCTTCAGCGTTAGTGGTTGAGTCATAGACTTGGATTACTGTGATTTTGAATGGCTTGCCTTGGAAATGAACCAGGATCATTCTGTCATTTTTGAGATTGCACCCAAATACTGCATTTCAGACTCTTTTGCTGACTATGAGGGCTACTCCATTTCTTCTAAAGGATTCTTGCCCACAGTACTAGATATAATGGTCATCCGAATTAAATTTGCCCATTTCTTTCCATTTTAGTTCACTGATTCCTAAAATGTATATGTTCATTCTTCCCATTCCCATTTCATTCTTCCTGCTTGAGTACGTCCAAGTCATGGACCTAACATTCCAGGTTCCTATGCAACATTGTTCTTTATGGCACTGGAGTTTATTTTCACCACCAGACACATCCACAACTGAGCGACATTTCCACTTTGGCTCAGCCTCTTCATTCCTTCCGGAGTTATTTCTCCACTCTTCTCCAATAGTATATTGGATACTTACTGACCTGGGGGACTCCTCTTCTGGTGTCATATCTTTTTGCCTTTTCATATTGTTCATGGGCTTATCAAGGCAAGAATACTTAAGTGGTTTGTCATTCCCTTCTCCAGTGGAACACGTTTTGCCAGAACTCTCCACCATGACCTGTCCGTCTTGGGTGGCTCTTCACGGCATGTCTCATAGCTCCCTTGAGTTTCACAAGGCTGTAATCCAAGTGATCATTTTGGGTAGTTTTCTGTAACTGTGGGTTTTGTTCTGGAGGCTGTGGGATTATAGTTCTTGCTTCCTGATGGGAAGAACTGGCTATGGGCAAAACTTGGTCTTGCTCTGGTGGGCAGGACCATGCTTAGTAAATCTTTAACCCAATTGTCTGGTGATGGGTGGATCTGTGCTCCCTCCCTATTAGTTGTTTAGCCTGAGGCGACTCAGTCCTGGAGTCTACAGGATCTAAGGTGGGGCTACTGGTGACTTCCAAAAAGGACGTATGCAAATATGCAGCTCCCAGTACTGCTGCTGCCAGTGCCCCTGTCCCCATGGCAGGCCACTGCTGACCACACCTCTGCAGGAGACCCTCAAATGCTCAAAGGCAGCTTTGGCTCAGCCTCTTGTGTGGTCACTACCCATTTCCCCTAGGTTTTGATGCACACAAGATATTTTTGTGTGTCCTCCAAGAGTCTCTGTTTCCCTCAGTCCTGAGGAAGTTCTGTAATCAAATCCTCCTGTCCTTCAGTCCGATTTCCTGAGGATTCCCAGTCCTTTTGCTGAATCCTCAGGTTGGGAAGTCTGATGTGGGGCATAGAACATGCGCAGTACTTTTTTTCATTGTACAAAAAGAAAATGTTGATGTTTGTTGAGTATGATTAGTAGGATACATCTAAAAACTGTCTGACCACCCAGGTGGCAACTATGTGAAATAATCCTGTTATTACTTTGTGTCTTCCTCCCTACAATGGCAGAAATCATTCATTAGTCCTGGCATTCTTTCTCAGAGAATTTGCCGCACACAGGTATTTTTTTTGGTTAGCAGTTGTCCTCAGTAAACTCAGCTTTTCTTTTCTTTAGTATAGGGAATTCCTCCACCAGTAATGGGAAGTTGAGTTGACTTCTTAAGCTAGTCTTAGGTAATCTCTGCATTCCTTTTACCTGGTTCCACTAGGTCAAGGGTATTCCAGTTGCTTTTGCAGCTCAAATGCTTTGGGCAACTTTTGAATTTGTACTAGAAGAAAGTATATTTGGTTAAAATTGTTAGTTGCTCAGTAATGTCTGACTCTTTGCACCCCGTGGAGTATAGCCCACCAGGCTCTTCTGTCTCTGGAATTCTCCAGGCAAGAATACTTGAGTGGGTAGCCATTTCCTTCTCCAGGGGATCTTCCCAACCCAGGGATTAAACCTACGTCTCCTGCATTGCAGGCAGATGCTTTACCATCTGAGCAACCAGGGAAGCCCATATTTGGTTAAAGGTTATCCTTATTAACTCTAGTCCATCCCCACATGAGGATTGAAGTGGAATCAATGAAAGGTGGGGCTTCAGTGTACAATGACTTAATTGCAAGGATTTGAACATTTCTGTAGGATCTCTTGATTCCACTTTCTACAATGAAGACTTTAGACCTTTTGGTGTTCCCTAGGTGCAGCTGAATATGTGTCCACTGTACTTAAAGCCCTGATTTGTAGGGCACTCTACTTCAGACTCGCCCAATCTGACTGTCATCCTATGAAATCAATTCTTTTACTGCTAGTTTGCCCCTTAGTGTCTTTCTTTCTTTTCCGCTTTGGTTTCTTTCTTCTCTGAGAGAATAGACACCAGGAATGCTAGCTAGTTTGAAAGGGTGAAGTCCATGGAGAGATTCCATTTTAGGGTTGGTGAATTGAGATCAAGTGGTAATGGGATGTCCAAGTAGGAAAGAAATGCAGAGTTGGAGTTTAGGATAAAGGTCCATATTAGAGATAGTAAATGTAGGAGGCATTTGCACAGAGGTGACTGTTTTAAGAGGCTATGGTAGATTGAAATCACCTTCACAGGTGGAAATGTACACAGAGAGAGGCCTGCAGCTGGACCTTGGGGGAACTCACATTTGAGAGTCAGAGGAAAAATGGGGGAGGTTGAGAAAAATTGATGAGGAGAAAAACTGCATTGGCACATTGGGACCCTTCCTGGTTCCTGCTTGGCCATCAAAACTTTGCATTCACTGCCCTTAGAACAGTGCTGTTGTTTGGTCACTGAGTCATGTCCGACTCTGCAATGACATGGACTATAGCCCACCAGGCTCCTCTGTCCATGGGATTTCCCAGGCAAGAATACTGGAGTAGGTTGCCACTTCCTTCTCCAGGGGATCTTCCTGACCCAGGGATAGAACCCACATCTCCTGCATTGGCAGGCGAATTTTTTACCACTGAGTCATCAGCAAAGATCTACCTTAGAATACTGACTGGCATATAACTGGTGCTTAATAAACTTCTGTTGAATGACCGAATCTAAAAGACATTTTCTAGGGGAAACATTTTCTAGTTCTCAATGTTGAAGCAGGCGTGAAATGAATGAGGAAATGTTTCACTGAAGAAAGGATTTTAGATTTGGGGATTAGACAACTGTAGACTTTACAGTATGAAGATTATTAATTCTTGTCACCTCACAGATTATGGGACCTGTAAAGTGTAGATAATAAGAGTTAATTCTTTGGATTAATGTGAGGATTCAGTGATATAACCTGTGAACGGGGTTAAATACTTAGCTCAGCTCCTCATTCATTCACTAAACTAATATTTAATGTGTTTGTTATGGAGGTATAGTTGGTATGGTCTGTGGATAGATCAATGAATGAAACAGATAGTTTGTGCTTTCATGGACCTTATAGTCAACTTGGAGTGGGGACAGGTAGTAACAGAAACATCTGAGAGTGACAGGTGCTGTGCATTTATTAAAGGATGATGATCTTCTAGTGAGGGGATGGCTACTTTAGATAGATTGGACAGATAGATTGGACTCTGAGGAAGTGATATAAGCTAAGAGCTGAAAGACAAGGAGAACTGATATTGATCATGATGATGATTCTCTTCTTCCTCTTTTTACTTCTGATTCTCTCTCTTTTCACTTCAACTGTTTACCTGCCTCACACACCATCCTGTCTCATCACATCACTTTTGTGTTCAAAACCCTTCCATGCCTCCTGAATGACTCTGCAAGTTGTTATCTGGACTCAGCCTGCAGAGAAAAGTGCTGCTCCCGCATTACAAGCTGGCTGGCAGCTCCACATGGTGCTGTAGAAAAGGCATCCTTGCCCGAGGCAAAGGCATTTACACCTTCCAGGGACACATATGATTAGAGACAGAGGAGATGCAGACAGAGAGGAGGGGGTGAATAGGAGGCTAACAGGAACTTAATCTGTTAGAAGAGGAAAGGCCTTTAAAAAGTGAATTAACGATATTTATAGCTGCATCAGGTAAGTAGCTGGCAAGAGCTCGCTGATAATGAGGCCAAGGTTGAATTCCCATATGGACCAGAGAGCTTCATGTGGAGAAGCTATGCTACTTACTCTCTGGCTATGAGACTTGGGCAAACACTCAGAAGCTCAGGTCCCCAGTCTAAAAGGGGACATGTATCCCACCTGCCTGCCCCCTATGTTGTAAGGAACAAATGAGAATGGATAAATGCTTTTTACAATAATACATTTTAAATATGATGTGCTATTGTTACTGGTTGCATTATTTTCATGGCTGTAGGTACCCTTCTCTCCTACTTCTTCTGCAGCATTATCAGCCAGCTATTTCTCATAGTGGAGACTCAACCGTACTGTGAATGCTTCTTATAAATCAATCAGTAATAGCCCTTCTTCAAGAGACCCATTATATTGACCCTGACAGGAAGATTATTCTCATAGAAAGAAAACAACATACATTTTCAAGTGCTGGTGCTTGAGTGTATTCTACCATTTGTTTTGGTGAAATCTTTCTCTTATTTTAATGTTATACTCAATTAGAGTGCTCCTAACCACTGATCACTAGTGTGGATTTCCTGTGTTCTCCTCATGATTAAATCCTAGGCTGAGTCACCTCTGATCTTTTATTTGCCTAATCTTCAGAGAACTAGTAATTAGGCCATTTAGTGTCACTACCCAGTGATGATGACTATATGGCACAAACACAGGTGCCTCCTCTCCAACTAAGCCCGTTGTGGATGCTTCTATTTGATAACTGCACTATCTCCTATTGATGCAGCTTCACAGCTCTGTCTAATTTGGTGACCACTGGTCATTTGAAATGTGACTAGTCCAACTTAACCTAGTCTATACGGATAAATTTCACACCAGATCACAAAGACCTAGCACAAAAGAAAAAAATGTAAAATATCTCAATTTTTATATTGTTATTTTATATATTATATTTAATTTTACAAGTTGAAATGAGAATATTTTGCATGCATTGGGTTAAATAAAATGTTATTAAAATTAATCTTACCTGTTACTTTTAACTTTTTTTAAGTGGTTATAAATGTAAAATTGTATATGTGGCTCACACGTGTGACTTGTGTTTTGTTATTACCTGCCTTCAAATCATTTTTAAGACAGTTCTTCAGGCAATCAGTTACCAATAAACCAAAATTAAAGCAGTCCTATTTTATGGAAGTGGAAAAGAGATCAACACATTTTGAGTTTTAAATCTTAGAATGAAAATAAGAACTTTTGAGTGTATCTAGTTTAGTGGTTCCCAAACATGTCTGTGCTTTAGAAAATCCTGAGATCTTAAATTGTAAAATGATAGATTTGTAGGTTCTACTCCTAAAGATTCTGGTTTAGTTGGTCTGGTTTGGGGCCCCAGATTGTGTTTTTAATACGCAGCTCTGGAGATCCTCTGATGTGCAGCTTGGTCTGAGAACCCCTGAGCTAGAAGTTTTTAACATTTTGATGAAGTGACTTGCCCAGTGTGACAAATTGTTATTGGCAGAGCTAAGACCAGAACACGTGTTCCTCACGGATTATGTTTTGTACCACAGATCCCTAGGGTATTTTGTACTTCTGCAACCTAAGTGTCTTTCTCAGAACTCGGGTTAGAATGAGGAACTTGGGCTGCATCTCAGCCCACAAGAGTACTTCTTTTGCTTCCTTATTTGGAGAAAACAAATAAGGTTTGGCTCAGCAACCCCCTCTGCTGTCAATAATTCCTAGCACAGCTTGGCACAGCTGGCTTTGGGGAAGGGAGCAGGGAGGGAAGACAACACAGAAGGATATAGCAGAAAGGACAGTGCAGTGAGGAAATTATTTGCAGTCTGGCAGTGGTCAAGAGGAAACATCGCAGTTTAAACTTGTAGAGCCAAGCCGGCCTGTAGAGGTTGTTTACCTGACTGTCTCCTGTCTAGAGGAGAGAATATGGGCAAATCATTTCATCTCTCTGGGCCTCAGTTTCTTCCTCTGAACAGAGCAAAAGGACATGCTCTGCTTCCTCTCCCTCATTGGAGACTATTTGAAGAGTCCAATAAAATAACGGGCATGTTGTTGCTAATGTTTTGGTCCAAAGACACACCACTAGTTAGAGATGGAGCCAGACTTTGATCCCTGGTCTCCCAGTTAGTTAATTGAGGTGTCTTATACAATTTCATCTAACAAGGGAGAGATGTGTTCAGCTGCTTCCAGAGCGGTATAGGGGCAGGAAAAATGTACAAGGGAGGTTGAGGCTGGTCTTAGGCCTAGATGAATTGAAGCCAGGTTGCTACCCTCTTCTTTATATATCGCTCATCATTTATTCAGCTTGTATTTATTGAGCACCTCTTATGTGATTGAATCCATGCGAGATATGGTGATACCAAGTCAAATCAGATATGGTCCTTGTTATGACTATGGTTCTTGCTTTGCATCCCTGAGTATTTCCTTTGTCAGATATATTCTCAACTAGCTGTCATAATATACAAGTAACATGGCTGGGTGAAATAATAATCACTGTCATTTATGGGGAGTTATATGCCATGCATAGTGCTAGGCATTTTCCACTAACCTCCTCAGAGCACAGAAGAAGTAGATCTAGAGACATTTAGAAAACTTTTCAAGGTAACGTGGAGTAGGTGGTAAAGTTGGGTTCATGCGCACTCTTTAAACCACAATGCTGTACTGCCCTAAAAACACTTCCTTTTGGTAAAAGCATTAGGTAGTTATCAGGCCCCAGGCAAAAGGTATGTTCATCCAAATGTTAAAACCTAAAATATTTGAAATATGTTTACATAAATTGTAATACAATATTTTTGAAGAATGCTGAATGATCTGGAAAAAGGCCATTGATAAAATGCTACTTCATAATAGAAAGATATAAATCTGTTTGATACTAATTTTGTGAAACACATATTCATATCCATAAAAACAGAAAAAAAGGATGGAGAGCAGCTCACTCTTGTTTTCATTTTTGCTGTTGGGCAGGCAGTAGTATTTTGGGAGAGTCTTATTTTCTTTGAACTTTGTGAATCTTTCATGATTTCTATAATATTTAAAACTTTTCTCCCTAACATTTTATTGTAACGATTTCCAAATCTACAGATAAATTGGAAGGATTTTACAATGAATATTCATATACTCACCACCTAGATTCTACAATGAACATTTTACTACACCTGCTTTATCACATGTCTATCCAGTCTTTTATTTAATCCATCTTATTTTTTGATGCATTTCAGGGTAAGTTGTTGACATAGGTACACTTCTTCTCAAGTACTAAAATTCAATATTTGTTTGTGTATTTTTTCTTATAAAATTCACTTACAATGAAATACACAAATCTAACGTAGCATTCAGTGAGGTCTGACAAATGTATTCACTCGACACATCCTTATCGAGATATGTGACGCTGTCATCACCCCAGAGAGTTCCCTCATTCCTAGTCAATCTCTGTCCTCAAAGCAACTGCTGTTCTAATTCTTTCCAGCAGAAATTAACTTTGCTTGTTACAGAACTTCATGTAAATGGGATTGTATAGTATAGTATATAGTCTTTGTAGGGTTTCTTTTATGCAATATAATGTTTTTGAAGTCTGCCCAGTGAGTTGCTTGTATCAATACTTGGTTTCTGTTGCTGGGGATAGTATGACTACATCACTGTTTGTATTTCTAGTCTCCTATTGATGGACACCTGAGCTAGCCCATTTTGGGCTGTTATAAATAAAGCTGTTATGGGTATTCTTTCTGTGTGTGTGTGGAGATATTTTTGTCTTGGGTAAATATCTGGGTGTGGGATTTCTGGGTCATAGGGTAGGTGAATGTTTAGTTTTGTAAGAGACTGCCACACATTTCCCTAAAGTGGCTGTACTATTTTGTACTCTTGCTGACTATGTCAGCAAACTCTAGTTGCTCCATATCCTCGCCTATATTCTATTCTGAAGTGTATCTCATTTGTGTCAGTCTATTCTGAAGGGTATGTACGGGTATCTCATTGTGGACTACATATTTTTATAATCGTAAAATAGCAAGTTTTATTTAAAAATAAATAAAACTGAAATAATGTCAAGGAAACGAAAAAGTCCTGGAAGTAAATTTAATAAAGTTAATTGTGCTCTTCTCTAGGTGGATTATGAATGGGTTTCTTTCTTGTACTACTTACTTTAGTTCCTAAATTATCCAAAATAAGCTCTTATTAAGAAGAAACATGTGTTTTTGGTTAAAAGAAAATATCCATGAGAGTTAATACATTGATCTAAGGGAATTCAGATATATTTTAGTTGTCAATGATTTTATTGATATGTGACAGCTTAAAAAGAGATATACATAAATATGGGCTATATTTGGGCCTTACCTGTAAATACTCTGTGACATTGAGCAAACTGCCCCTTCTGTCTTCGGTTTCTTCCTCTTTTTTTATAAGTGGAATGGAATAGATGCTAAGTCCTCCAACGGTTAGAGAGAAAATGCAGTAGTGGTAGGAGTTGTAGGGAATGAGAGCTAGGACAAGTGAACTTTGATAGGGAACAGAGGCTCGATACTTAGGGGATCAAGCTGAGTGAAAGCCTTTTGTCATGTGATTCATAGAAGTGGTCCAGGCCCACAGGGAGACTGCAGGGTGAAGTCAGAATGTGAGTTTGAGAGTCAGATGGTTCTAGATTCAAATCTAGACACAGAACTTTTCTTGATCTTTGATCTTAGGTGAGTGCTTCCTGAATCTCAGTTTTCTGCATCTACTAAGTGACGATACTAATCTTTATCCTGTTGACTGTGTGTGTGTGTCTATTTTATAATGGATAATATTTACAGAGGGCTTCCCAAGTGGATCAGTGGTAAAGAATCTGCCTACCAATGCAGGAGATGCAAGAGACGTGGGTTCAATCCCCGAGTCAGGAAAGTTCCCTGGAGAAGGGCATGGCAACCCACTCCAGTATTCTTACCTGAAAGATTCCATGGACAGAGGAACCTGATGGGCTACAGTCCATGGTGTCGCAGAGAGTTGGAGACGGCTGAATGACTATGCGCACATACAGTATTTACAAATGTAGTCATTTACAGAAGTACTTGCAATAGATTTTTGCCTTGGAATTTGTAGACAAGTGATAAAACTAGGAAAGAGGGACGTGACATAGAGGGAAATAAAAGGGGACCACAGATAAATTTAGAAACCAAGAGTGTGAAGATTTAGAGGAATGCTAGAGATGATCTAATCAAACCCCCATTGTAGAGGAGGAAAGTGAGGTCTAGAATTGATTTCCCCATGGATACGGTGGCAGGGTGAGTGGGGAAAACCCATGTGGTTTATTTTCTGACTTACCATAATGTTTTGGTTAACTTCACAACTTGACCCTAGCCTGGTGTCAGTTGGATGAAGTGGAATTTTCCTTGCACACCCGACTGGGCCACTTAGCTTGGGGGATTTCAAATGCTGTAATCAGCAGGGGAACAGAAACAAACACTCCAGGAGTCTTGCCAGTGGAAGACCGAACTCTTCAACTCTAAATTTTACAAGCTCAAGCAAAAGCCATGCTGTTGATCAGCTTAGCTCAGACCTGGAACAGTTTGTTGCTTTTGACTCTGATTCTTTCTGAGCTCATGCACCAACTTCCCTGGGAAGTACAGATAGCCCAACTAGGGGATTATCTGTGCATTAATTTCACCCATGAGAAGTTTTCTCCTTTGTCCTGTATTGTAGGCTAGACACTCAGTATCTGACAACTATATTGTTTTCTGTCACTTTCAAAGGAGAGCAGATGTCCTTGCCATACTGATTTGCCCCAGTCAGTTTCTTTCAGGTTGTTTACCACTGTTCATGTGGCATTACCCTGTTTCTCTGCATAATTTCAGAGAAAAGGATTTCTTTTCAGAAAGCTAAAAATTAAGAGCTTAGAATCCCTCTTTTCAAATCTTTAGTCTTTTGGTCTGTAGAAGGAATTTAGGAAATCTCTTGGGTGGTGTTACTGGTTGAGAGAAAAGAAAAGAAGAAAAATCAAGATCCAGCTTGAATTTTCTCTTGCTCCTTAACCTGAGTCTCTATAAAAAGTCTTTTCTCCTTGCATACCACATTCCTCCTGACTTTGCAAAGGGGTGCTCTCTGCCCTGGAGATCTTGAGGCAGGAAATAACATTAAGCTATCCAAAGAAAGGCTGTTTTCACAAGAGAATTTTTACTCCAGCCTCATTTAAAAAATAATGAACCTCTTGTGAGCAAATCTCTTAGGAACCATATAGCCTAATTTTCTAAGATGTTGGATGGTGGTTAGAGGATTGAGAGGGCCATGGGAAGCTATGAAGACTGACTTTAGATTTTCATCTTTGCTTACGTATCTCTTATGATCAGGGTTAGCTTTACCCTGGAAGGAATAATTTCTGTGAAGCTCCTCCAAACCAAGGCATAGAAAGCACAAAAGAAATGTTGATGCATTCTTGTGCTTTCCAACACAAATGTATTTCATAGAATCCTTGCTGCTATAAAGAAATCCTTTGAAAGCAAAATGTAAGAGAGCATTGTTCATGGAAATGGCCTTTCTTCCCTTGGCTAAGGGCTCCTTGTTCTTTTGCTTTCCTCACTGCCGCTCTGGCTTGCTTTGTTTATATGACAAAGTCAATATTGTACTCCATTTACTGACATTGACTAAAGTAGGGAAGATGGAGTCATGGCCCCAAAGGTAATGTGGTGGAATAGAAAGGCCTGGAACTCAGTCTGGTGTCATCAATTTGGTTTTGGTAATGACGTCTCAGACTTCAGTCTCATCCAATCATATCTGAGAAATAGATTTTACATGTTATAATGCACATGAGACATTTGGTACAGGTCCAGGCAACAGAGTAAGCACCCAGTAAATTCTTGCTAGAGTTGGCATGAAAGTTTGTTTGCTATAATGCTTTCTTCCTTAACAGGGGTGTGTGGCAGGGGACTGGAATCCTCCAAGAGCATAAGAGACATGGCTGCTCAAAGAGGGGCAGGGTCCAGGAAGAACTGCTCAATAATTGTTGAAGAAAAATATCAGCTAGTTCTTTTCCTGGGAGCTGACTCTATAGCTGTGGCCTAGTACATGATGTAGAAGAATCAAGAGATTTTGATTAAGACATATTTGGGCTCTGGATTCTAGTCTATTGATTTAACTTGTGTAATATTGTGTGTTGTTCAGTCACCAAGTTGTGTCTGACTCTTTGCAACCCCATGAATTGCATTATGCCAGCCTTCCCTGTCCTTCACTATCTCCCAGGGTTTGCTCAAACTCACGTGCATTAAGTCAGTGATGCCATCCAACCATTTCATCCTCTGTCCTCCCCTTCTCTTGCCCTCAGTCTTTCCCAGAATCAGGGTCTTTTCCAATGAGTCAGTTCTTGTTGCTTAAAAATATCTCTCTTCCAGGTTTAGTAGAGTGACCCAAATTTTCTGTGCTCTTCCCTGTCTTCTACTTTTGATGCTGGGAAAACTAGATTAAAGCACTGGAAATGACTCCATTCTCTGTGTGAAACCAGCCCTGAAGAAGCAATTAAGGCAACCCGAAGGTGTTGGCAGAAGTGTAATAAACCTTATGGGAGTGTTATTTGGGGTTGCTAACCTTCCTCACATTTGGACTCTTCTATTCACAGATTAGCACCAATAATAAGCTTCATTGAAAAGAACGGCTCTAATTGGTTCCTAGTTGTTGCTTTGGGACAAAAATTGAGAATGATCTGTTTGAGTCTGTGTCTACAGTTTCCCCAAGTGAACTGATAAATAAGTGAAAAGATTCACTCCACATCCTGACTGTTGAGTCTGTGGAAAGCCCGCCCAAGCAGTCTGGCTGGATTTCCTCTGTGAACCCATAGAGTATCTTGGCACCATGTGGATGCTTGCTTTGTGTGTGGATGTATGCACGTCTGCTTGTATGTGTGTTAGGATGTGTTTTAGAGTGTGTTTAAAACCATGATGCAGACAAATGAGGACACTTAGAAAGATTAACCAACCAAAGGCTCAAGTAGACATTTGATTGCTTGACTGCTCTCTTCTGTATTAGTTTAACTTAAAAAGCATAATGAAAACATTTTGGCTTAATGAACATAACCTGTGATAAATTGTAGTGCTTTAGGAGGCAAATAAATTAATGGGAAGAAAATTCAGCCCTAAGACCGAGGATGCTGTTTCCTGTTTAGTTACTAAGTCGTGTCTGACTCTTTGCTGTAGCCTGCCAAGCTCCTCTGCCCATGGGACTTTCCAGGCAGTAACACTAGAGTGGGTTGTCAATTTCTTCTTCGGGGGGGTCTTCCCAACCCAGGGCTTGAACCCACATCTCCTGCATTGGCAGGCTGATTCCACACCTTTCTCTTATGGGAATTGCAATAAGAAGGATATTTATTTAAGTCAGATGTTATGGTTTTGGTCAAGGGCTATGGTATAACTTTTTTCTCGATTTTATATTCTTTGAATTAAGTCTATATTCTTTTATTGTGGTTTTATATGCATATTAATATTTATGTAAAATGCAACATTTACAATTTTTAAATTGTTTGTTGGTATTAAGTACATTCATAGTGTTGTACAGCCGTTCACCACCATCCATCTCCAGAACTCTTTCATTTTCTCAAACAGAAACTTGGTACTCATTTAATCCTTTATTTGTAAGAGACAGCAAATTATAAATTTTGGAACCACCCATACCTTATTTACATGAGAACTTATCACAGAAGTGGCACATCATTTGCTCAGTTATTAGATAAATGTTGGGCTTCCCTGGTGGCTCAGAGGTTAAAGAATCTGCCTCCAATGTGGGAGACCCGGGTTCTATCCCTGGGTTGGGAAGATCCGCTGGAGAAGGAAATGGTAACCCACTCCAGTATTCTTGCCTGGAGAATCCCATGGATGGAAAAGCCTGGTAGGCTACAGTCCATGGGGTCGCAAAGAGTCAGACACAACTGAGCGACTTCACTTTAACTTTAAACAGATGTTGACTGAGTACTGTTGATAAGCCAGTAGTGTGCTGAGGATGGTGTTGAACAAACCAGATGAAGTCTTGCCCTCATATCTTACAATCTGCTTTCTTATTGTGACTGTGGGAGCCAGAATAATGCCCTGCCCCTCAAAGATGTCCATGTCCTAATTTCTGCAATCTGTGACTGTGTTACTCTGCATAGCAGAATGGGATTTTGAGGAGTGATTAAATTAAAAATATACAAGCAACCCCTGTAGCTCAATTCCAGAAAAATAAACGACCCAGTCAAAAAATGGGCCAAAGAACTAAACTGACATTTCTTCAAAGAAGACATACTCATGGCTAACAAACCCATGAAAAAGATGCTCAACATCACTCATTATCAGAGAAATGCAAATCAAAACCACAATGAGGTACCATTTCATGCCAGTCAGAATAGCTGCTGTCCAAAAGTCTACAAGCAATAAATGCTGGAGAGGGTGTGGAGAAAAGGGAACCCTCTTACACTGTTGGTGGGAATGCAAACTAGTACAGCCACTATGGAGAACAGTGTGGAAATTCCTTAAGTAAGTAAGTGAAGTCACTCAGTCGTGTCTGACTCTTTGTGACCCCATGGATGGTAGCCTACCAAGCTCCTCTTTCCATAGGATTTTCCAGGCAAGAGTACTGGAGTGGGTTGCTATTTCCTTCTCCAGGAGATCTTCCCAACCCAGGGATCGAACCCAGGTCTCCCACATTGTAGGCAGATGCTTTACCATCTGAGCCACCAGGGAAGAGATTCCTTAAAAAGCTAGAAATAGAACTGCCATATGACCAAGCAATCGCACTGCTGGGCATACACACCGAGGAAACCAGGATTGAAAGAGACACATGTACCCCAATGTTCATCGCAGCGCTGTTTACAGAAGCTAGGACATGGAAGCAACCTAGATGTCCATCAGCAGATGAATGGATAAGAAAGCTGTGGTACATATACACAATGGAGTATTAGTCAGCCATTAAAAAGAATACATTTGAATCAGTTCTAATGAGGTGGATGAAACTGGAGCCTATTTTACAGAGTGAAGTAAGCCAGAAAGAAAAACATCAATACAGTATGCTAACGCATATATGTGGAATTTAAAAAGATGGTAAAACGATAACCCTGTATGTGAGACAGCAAAAGAGACACAGATGTATAGAACAGTCTTTTGGACTCTGTGGGAGAGGACGAGGGTGGGATGATTTGGGAGAATGCCATTGAAACATGTATATTATCATATGCGAAACGAATTGCCAGTCTAGGTTCAATGCATGGTACAGGATGCTCGGGGCTGGTGCACTGGAATGACCCAGAGGGATGGGATGGGGAGGGAGATGGGAGGGGGGTTCAGGATGGGGAACACATATACACCCATGGCGGATTCATGTCGATGTATGGCAAAACCAATACAATATTGTAAAGTAATTAGCCTCCAATTAAAATAAATAAATTAATATAAAAAAAAGATCTTGACGGGGTTGTGGGGGGAGAGATGATCTTGGATTAAGGTCAATAAGCCGCCTGACAGTGCAGGAGATGCAGGTTCGATTCCTGGGTTGGGGAGATGCCCTGGAGAAGGAAATGACAACCCACTTCAGTATTCTTGCCTGGAAAATCCCATGGACAGAGGAGATTGGTGGGCTACAGTCCATGGGGTCACAAAGAGACAGGACTGAGTGACTGAGCATGCACATATGTACATACATACATTCATACAATTACGAGCATCCTTATGAGAGAAAGAGGGAGACAGGAGAGTCAAAAAAGGAAATGATACAACAGAATATAGTGATGGGAAAGGGGCATGAGCCAGGGAAGGTGGGAAGCCTCTAGAAGCTGGAAAAGGCAAGAAATGAATTTGCACCTAGAGTCTCCAGAAGGAACATAGCCTTCTTGACACATTGACGTTAGCCTGTAAGACTCATTCTGGATTTCTGATCTTTAGAACTGTAAGATACTAAATGTGGGTGTTTAAGGCCATTAACTTTGTGGTAATTTTTTTATAGCAGCAATAGAAAACTAATACGCTTGTCTTTTTATTTAGTCAGTTTTAAGTTAAGGACTTTCTTTACTGTGAGTTTTGCTTGGTTGGTTCAGGCAAGTGTGAAGTTTTTTCATAACACAAAATTACGTTTGCCCTAGAAGCCCTCCCTGCCTCATGTCATCAAGCCTGTGCCCAGACTTAGCCTGTAATTTATATTTAATTCACTATGGTTAATCCATCATATTTCATTAATTCATCATTCTTTAAACCATCCTCATTCATTCATTAATTCTTACCCCCTGGCACCATGCTGGGTATACTTAATGTCTAACACTCAATCTAGGAGACATCTTCTACTTGGTTTGGGTCCTTTCTCAAGCAGGGCAATTTGCAGTAGTGGTGGTCATTCTGTTACCTGGTAAATTTGCATATGCGTAACTACTTTGTCTACAGTAAAAATGATTACTACCAAATGATGGTAGTATAGTCACATGTACTCTGTACTAAACTATAAGATACGTGATTTTTCTGAGACTCAGATAAATGTCATAAATGTCCTAAACAGGAGTCTTTGTTACATTAAAAAGGAAACCTTTGATAGTCCTAAACTCTCAATGTTTACCTTTTCCTGTGCTTTTTAGAAACAGTAATCCTTACCATTTTGGCTGGACAGTTCTCTCTTGAAAATGAGCAGTGATGTTTTTCACTCTGTGGCCTCCCTCTCCATCTGCTGGGCAGAGAGTTCAGGGCTGAGTGGATAAAGGAGTAAATAGCTACTGGTCTTTGGAAGAAAAACACGTGAACTTGAGAATGGGAACTCCATGTTCTCTGTCTTCTTGACCTCCAACCAGAGAAGAACTGATTATCTTGTTTATCTGGTTTTTAGAGATCTTCATAAAAGTGAATCTCTTAAAAAATTCTGAGGCTAGTTGAACATATATATTTTGTGTTAAAAATAAAATCAAGGGAATGGAAAGTTGAACATCTTTAAAATGGCATACAAAGCCCTCCATGACCTGACTGACCCTTTTCCCTACCTGTCCAGACTTACCTTTCATCATTTTACCTCTTAATGTTTCAACCACTCTGAATGTTTTCAGTTTCTCTAACATCCTGTCTCTCCATGTCTTGGCTGTACCTGGCTCAGTCTGGACAGTGTTTTCTTTTCCCCCACCTTCCTTTGACCTTGGCCTTGCTGAATTCTTCGCAATGTTCAGCTTAGAGGCTGCTTCTGTGCATTAGCATTCCCTGACCCCGCACCATTCTGAAGTGCAGCTCTTAGGCATTGTGTTATTGATACCCATTTACTTGTCTTTGTCCCCTATGAGACTATGAGCTCCAAGAAGGCATGTTTCATGAGGGCCTGTGTCTTTTTCATAGTTTTCACCACTATGCCTGGCACTTCCTTTAATAGACTGGCACTTGCCCACAGGCCAAATCTACCTCAAGCAGCCTTCTATGTGCCACCATTTGTTTTAATTGCACAGTTGAACATGACCGAGCAAATGACCGACGGGTACCTGTAATCAAACAGTCCGGAGATTTTAAGCACTTCCATTCATTCCTGGAGCAGTCACTGAGCCTTGGCAATAAGTAATTTAAATTCTGGACAGTGAGTTTTCAAGCTGCTTCAATGGCTGCATTTTGAGAATGGCGGAAAAACTCTGACCCTTTGATAATTAGACTGAATCAGTTTTCATAATTCTACTTTATGTGCTAGAATAGTTAGCAGGCTTCATTATCAGCAGCCTGATGAGACAGCCTTCAGCTTCTGATATAGATTTTGTGAGTAATTTCAATTTGCAAACAAACTCTGAACAGCACTGTTTCTTAGACAAAATAGTCTTATAGTTTCATTATAAATAATTTCAAAGTAGGTGCAGAACACAGCATATAATTAGCATCTTGTCTGTGTATGTCTGATCCAGAGAAAGGACCGATGACTGCCACAGTTGAAAGCAGCCACAAACAACCCCTGTAACCTAGGAAGCCTGTATTTGTTGAACTTGTACATTGATATCTTTTCTTTTGCTCTATATGTCTGGAACAGTGCCAGGATCTAAAAGACCCTTACAAATTAAGGGGAATGTATCTTCAAGACATTTCCGGAAAAGACATTTGACTTATTATCTGACAGAACATCCTGAGCTTCTTTTGTAATACTCACAAACTACTCCCTCTGACCCACAGTGTCTCTCTAACCCACAGTAGCCTGAATGGTCCATCAAGGCAGAGATCACTTTTGTCTTTACTACTGAATCCCCAGAACACAAAGTAGATGCTTTGTAAATATTTGTTGAATGGATAGATAAATGATATGTATGAATAAACTTCCATAGTGAGGTATTGGTATATGCACATTTTTTTTTTTTAAATCTCTGGCAGCTCTACATAACTCTGTACTGAGTTAGAACTTCATAACTTATTTGAAAAATTCGGTTTGCCTCCTATTTCAGTTACTATGAGTACATAATAATCAACCCCCAAACTTATGATTTTACTCCTCAGCAACATCTAGTAGTGATAGTGGTAGTGTTAGTTGTTCAGTTGTGTCTGACTCTTTGTGACCCAGTAGACTGTAGCCCTCCAGGCTCCTTTGCACATGGGATTCTCCAGGCAAGAACACTGAAGTGGATTGTCATTCCCATCTCCAGAAGTTCTGCCAGACCCAGGGATAGAACCTGAGTCTCCTGCATTGCAGGCGGATTCTTTACCGTTTGAGCTACAGGGGTTTTAAATTCAACAACATCTAATTTGCTCACAAATCTGCAGTCTTAGGGCTTGGTGGCGAAAGCTCATTTCCGCTCTGCTTGCTGTGCACTGGGTCATCTTGGAGACTGGAGAAGGGAATCATCTGACAGCTGCTTCTAGCCTGGGCTAGAAATCTTAAACAGCTGAAGACTGGCCAACCAGTCCTCCTCAGACACCTTTCTCTAGCCCTTTGTGGTCTATGTAACCTCTTCAGCATGGTGCCTTCAGGGTAACTTGACTTTGTATATGACGGCTCAGGGCTTCCTGGGTGGAACAGTGATAAAGAATCTGCCTGCCAATGTAGGAGATGCAACAGACTGGGTCAGGAAGATCCTCTGGAGAAGGAAATGGCAACCGACTCCAGTATTCTTGCCTGGGAAATCCCATGGACAGAGGAGCCTGGTGGGCTACAGTCCATGGGACCGCAAAGAGTCAGACACAATTGACCACACACACACACACACACACACACACACACACATACACAGATGACAGCTCAGAGGTCTAAAGATGCATGTACTAGGGACAGAGGAAAAACCAAGTTGATGGTGTTTTGTTTTTTTGTGATCTGGTTATGAGTCTCATAGTGTCATGTCCACTGCATTCTATCCCTTTGAAGAGGTCATTAAGGCCAGCCTGTGATCAAGGGGAGTTTGAATTTAGACTCCACATTTCCTGGGAGAAGTGTCAACAAACTTGCAAAGATATTTCAAAGCCATTACTCAACCAATCACTTTACTGGAAGTTTTGCAACATCAATTAAGTCCAGACTTAACACTTACTCTGAGTGAGACAGAAACTCCTGCAGAGAAGTAAAACTAGAATATCATCATCACTTCTTACATAAAAGGATAAAGATGAGGAGTTTGAATGTGGACCCTTCTTACTCCAATATAAGGCAAACTGTTATAACTCCTCCAAAGGCTAGACTTTTGGGATGCATTTCTGTTCTTTGAATGGGTGCAAGTGGGACTCTTATAAAGGGAGAGGGAGACAGGGGCAGCAGTCAATGTCACTGCAGACGTTAGCAGACACAAGCTTTTCTGTAGCCTCATTGCTTCCCTACTCTGTTCCGGCTTGTCCCCCTAGGCTAGGCTTCAGGAAGGCTGCTTAGTGACTTTCCCTTCATCTTCCAGTTGCCTTTTCCAGAACTTTTCTTTCCCAACTACTCCCACAATTGTGCAAAATATCATTTCTACAATAAATAATAAATTTGATATTCTGTAACAGTGATAGTGGTTCTGTATCTAATTGAATACTAACCAATAGAGAAGAAACCGGCATCATATTATTTCATAAAAAATTCTTAGTTTTGACTCAATATAGCTTGAATAGTTTGTTATTTTCAACACTAAGCTTCAACTTTGTATAGATGACAGCTATAAACTAAGTGTAGGGGACCTATTAAAATCTAATGATATTTCTTGGAACTCTTTGCATTGATCTCTATTAAAACATCACCCCCCAAAATGCATAGAGTACAGGTTAATAATATGCAGTACAACGTGTATTTTTCTTCTGCCAGTCCAGGGGTTGGCAAACGTTTTCTGAAAGAGACTAGGTAATAAACATTCTAGGCTTTGAGGGTCCCTGTTGCAAAGACTCAAATGTGCTGATAAGGTGTGAAAATACATAGATAATACATGATTGAATGGGAGAGGATATATCTCAATGAAACTCCATTCACAAACACAGGCCATGGACAGGATTTGGCCTGTGGGTCTTAATTTGCCAGTAAGCGCTCAGAAGCCAGTTGACATTCCGTAAATATTGATCTGATAAAAGAAAAATGCCATGGAAATGATTTTCTGAAGGACCACAGAGGATGTAAAAGAAACAAGAAGTGACTTGCCTCCAGTATCACCTGTACAGCAGGAACAATATCAGAGAACCAAGAGGAGGAAAGAGAGGAAAAGGTTAATATTAAAGAAATTGAAATAAAAAGTTTTTTTCCTGTGGGCTGGTAGGAAATATGTGTTGTAGGCAGTATACTTATTTCATGAAGTGGGGTGCAGCACTTTTTACATATCCTAAAAATGTTACTCCTTAGCTGAGGCTCCCCCTTGGCAAGCTTGACTAGGCTGATAGTACTAGTCATTTGAGTATATATGTGGGTATGGGGGCAGCAGTTGCTCCCTTTCTTAATATGGTTGGAGCTTCAAGGCTTATGCAGTCCAGGAAAACAGTGAAAGTTTCTGGCACTCAATTTGAAGTGGTCACCATGGTGCCAAGCCCTACTGTGGGATTGTGGCTGAGGTTCCCAAGGTCACAGCAGGGGGGCCAACTCTTCCTCTTCCCCACCCTCAGGCCTGAGGAATTTCGTTTCTTACCCACAATGCACTAAAACAACAAGTGACTCCTCTCTGTTCTGGAACAATCTAAATAGTTGCAAATTAGTTGGCCCTAGAGATCAAATTGCCAACATCTGTTGGATCATAGACAAAGCAAGAGAGTTCCAGAAAAACATCTACTTCTGCTTTATTGAGTATGCCGAAGCCTTAGACTATGAGGATCACCACAAACTGTGGGGAAAAAAAGATGGGAATACCAGACCACTGTACCTGCCTCCTGAGAAATCTGCATGCAGGCCAAGAAGCAACAGTCAGAACTAGACATGGAACAATGGGCTGGTTCCAAATTGGAAAAGAAGTATGTCAAGGCTGTATATTGTCACCCTGCTTATTTAACTTATATGCAGAGTACATCATGAGAAACGCTGGGCTGGATGAAGCACAAGCGGAATCAAGATTGCCAGGATAGAGAGAACAAGATGGCAGAGGAGTAAGTGGATGTGGAGTACATCTCTCTCCACGGATCCATCAGGAACACACCTTTAGGCACCGAAGTGCGTGCAGAACACCAGCTGAGAGCGGACAGGAGGACCTGACCAGCGGAAAAGAATACATAGAACGATGCAAAACTTGGTAGGATGAAGTAGGAACTAGGGGACAAAACAGGAGTGTTAGTAGGACTAGACCTGCCTTCAGCCAGTGGGGGAACTGAGGCAGGGGTCCGATCACCACTTCGGGGCCATTGTCTGAGTCAGTGGAGAGACATTTAAGACTGAGAGTGAAACAGCTGATCTGTGGCAGCCTAAATGGAATGAGAATCAGACAGTTTTTGCCGTAGCCAAGACATCCATACCCTGGACATACCCCGGACAGGGTCCCAGGTCCCCTGGAAGGCGCAGTGGCTGGAAGCTGAAGTTTAGGGATTGTGGAGCAATCCCAGGGTGAGGGCTGCTGTTGACTTCAGAGAGACAGATTGAGGGTATGTGAGGGAAGAGATTGTGGTGGGAAATGCCCGTGGAGGAAAGCCGGGCAGCCGTGGAAGCAAGGGGATACTGTTGAGTCATGCGTAGGGGGTGGAGCCATCACCATAGCCTCTTTCTCTCCACACACCAGCATTGGCAGCTGAACAATAGGGAGCCTGGCCCATCAAATGCCTGATGCACTGAACTACAGAGTAGGACCCCATCCAGGGGGGTCCCCTCTATGTGCCTGATGCATGGAACAGAGAAGGATCCCAGGCAAGGGGAGCCCTCTAAGTGCCTGAATGGACGGAGCTATGGAGAAAGACTGGCCAAAGAGGCCTTCTCATTGCCAGCTACAAGAGGCTCAAATAAAGACTCTGATAGATATCAGAGTGTGGCCTGCCAGGCTTCTCTGACAGGAGGGGAGGTTCTCCAGGCAAGAATACTGAAGTGTATAGGCTAATACTGGTTGCCATACCCTTCTAGAGCACTATATTTTCTGCTGCCCTAGCTGCCTACTCCCCTGAGTACCTGCTGCAACCCAAGTAGCTGTAAAACCTCCACACCTGGCTCTCACAGGGGCAAACCCAAGTCTTCCACGGCAGCCTCAGGAGCAAACCCCAATGGACAACCCACATGCACAGGTGGAAATAAAATCACAATTGAAACCCAGGGGCAGTGTGGTTAAGGAAAGAAAAGTCGCTCAGTTGTGTCTGACTCTTTGCGATCCTATGGGCTGTAGCCTATCAGGCTCCTCCGTCCATGGGATTATCCAGGCAAGAGTGCTGGAGTGGATTGTCATTTCCTTCTCCAGGCCATCTTCCCAACCCAGGAATCGAACCCAGGTCTCCCGCATTGCAGGCAGACGCTTTACCATCTGAGCCACCAAAGAAGACCTCAAACCTTCCCATCAGCTGTACAAGCTGCAGATTAAATCCACACAATCAACTAAACTAGGCAGACTGTGTCTGGAATATATAAAAGGTCTTTGAGAGCTCCCACAAAAGAAAACACACTAGTTCTAATAGCTGTGGAAACTGGAGGATAGCATATGCTTTCGAATATGCTATCTAGGTTGGTCATAACTTTTCTTCCAAGGAGAAAGCGTCTTTTAATTTCATGGCTGCATTCACCATTGTTAGAGAAATTCAAATAAAAACTACAATGAGATATCACCTCACACTGGTCAAAATGGCCCTCATCAAAAAGTCTACAAACAATAAAGGTTGAAGAGGGTGTGGAGAAAAGGGAAAGCTCTTGCACTGTTAGTGGGAATGTAAACTGATACAGACACTATGGAAGATGATATGGAGATTCCTTAAAAAACTAGGAATAAAAGCACCGTATGACCCAGCAATCCCACTCCTAGGCATATACCCTGAGGAAACCAAAATTGAAAGAGACACATATATCCCATTGTTCTTTGCAGCACTATTTACAATAGCTAGAACATGGAAGCAACCTAGGTGTCCATCGACAGCTGAATGGATAAAGAAGTAGTGATACATATACAGAATGGAATATTACTCAATCATAAAAAGGAACGCCTTTGAGTCCGTTCTGATAAGGTGGATGAACCTAGAACCTATTATACAGGATGAAGTGAGTCAGAAAGGGAAAGATATCATATTCTAACATACATATACAGAATCTAGAAGAAGGGTACTGAAGAACTTATTTACAAGGCAGCAATGGAGAAACATATAGAGAACAGACTTATAGACATGGAGAGAGGGGAGGAGAGGGTGAGATGTGTGAAAAGAGTAACATGGACACTTATATTACCATATGTAAAATAGATAGCCAACGGGAATTTGCTGTATGTCTCAGGAAACTCAAACAGGTGCTCTATATCAATCTAGAAGGGTGGAATGGGGAGGAAGATGGGAGGAAGGTTCAAAAGGGAAGGGATATATGTATTTCTATGGCTGACTCATGTTGAGATTTGACAGAAAACAACAAAATTCTGTAAAGCAATTATCCTTAAATAAAAAAATAAATTAAAAAGGGAAAAAAAGATTGCCAGGAGAAATATCAATAACCTCAGATATACAGATAACAGCACCCTTATGGCAGAAAGCGAAGAGGAACTTGATGAAAGATGAAAGAGCCTCTTGATGAAAGTGAAAGAGGAGAGTGAAAAAATTGGCTTAAAACTCAACATAAGATCATGGCATCCAGTCCCATCACTTCATGGCAAATAGATGGGGAAACAGTGGAAACAGTGACAGACTTTTTTTTCTTGGGCTCCAAAATCATTGCAGATGGTGACTGCAGCCATGAAATTAAAGATGCTTACTCCTTGGAAGAAAAGTTATGACCAACCTAGATAGCATATTCGAAAGCAGAGACATTACTTTGCTGACAAACATCCATCTAGTCAAAGCTATGGTTATTCCAGTAGTCATGTATGGATGTGAGAGTTGAACTATAAAGAAAGCTGAGCACTGAAGAATTCGTGCTTTTGAACTGTGGTGTTAAAGAAGACTCTTTAGATTCCCCTGGACTGCAAGGAGATCCAACCAGTCAATCTGAACGGAAATCAGTCCTGATTATTCATTGGCAAAACTGATGCTGAAGCTGAAACTCCAATACTTTGCCCACCTGATGTGAAGCACCAACTCATTGGAAAAGACCCTGATGCTGGCAAAGATTGAAGGCAGGTGGAGAAGTGGACAACAGAGGATGGGATGGTTAGATGGCATCACCGATGCAACTGACATGAGTTTGAATAGGCCCTGGGAGTTGGTGATGGACAGGGAAGTCTGGCGTGCTGCAGTCCATGGGGTCACAAAGAGTCGGGCATGTCTTAGCGACTGAACTGTATTGAGAATGCTTTATTCCAATCCCCACTGGCTAACTGGCTGAGTGTTTACAGTTAAGTGAAAGTGAAAGTTGCTCAGTTGTGTCTGATTTTTCTGACCCCATGGACTATACTGTCCATGGAATTCTCCAGGCCAGGATACTGGAGTGGGTAGCCTTTCCCTTCTCCAGGGGATCTTCCCAACCCAGGGATCAAACCCAGGTCTCTTGCGTTGCAGGTGGATTCTTTACCAGCTGAGCCACAAGGGAAGCCCGACAATACTGGAGTGGGTAGCCTATCCCTTCTCCAGTGGATCTTCATGACCCAGGGATCGAACTGGGGTCTTCTGCATTGCAGGTGGATTCTTTACCAACTGAGCTATCAGAGAAGCCCTGTCTCTCCTGAAGGTGGGACTCTGGGTAAGGCTTCAGAACTGACAGAGATGATTTGGGTTGTAATTAAGATCCTCCCACCCCCATCCCTTTCAGACAGCTTTCCTCTTTGGCCCTGGAAGAAAGGCCTTCTGGGCAGGAGGAAATACCATTCATTCCTTCTTGATAGATAAGAAAAAACAGACACAGAGAAATGTCTCAGTAGATGATTATTCTACAGTAAATTCTCAATAAATCATCATGCTACACATGTGAAATACCTTTTGCTGTTAAAAACAAACTCAAGAGAATAAAATGAAATAGTATATAGGAAATGTTGCTTTATTTTGTTTCTTCACTGTTTGTAGGGCATGGAGGTGAAAAATTACATTTCCTGCATGTAGGTGAGGTTCACAGTTAAAACAAGGAGAGAGCAAAAGGGTTATCAGAATGAGAGGAGTTACAGAGGAAATACCTCTCTCTTTTTCAGATCTGTGAGTTTGCTGACTCCTCCCCTCCCTCTGAACTTCTAAATAAGGTGTGTGTCTTCAGAGTTCCTGAAAATAGGCCAGCTGTCTGCAGAGTATTTAAAGAATTCAAAGGAATATTTCTAAGTTATGACAATATCCTCCAAAAAGGGAGGCAGAGATTAAGGAGCTGCTGAGTTTACATCATGGATGCACGATTCACTAACCCTTCTTTTTATTTTAAAACCACACATAATTGTTAAATTTTTATTTACTTATTTGTATTTGGCTGTGCTGGGTCTTCATTCCTGTACTTAGGCTTTCTCGAGTTGTGGCGAGAGGGGGCTACTCTAGCAGCGCTCGGGCTTCTCATCCGGTGGCTTCTCCTGCTGTGAAGCACAGGCTCTCGGTACGTGGGCTTCAGCAGTTGGAACATGCAGGCTCAATAGTTACAACTTGAGGTCTCTAAAGCACAGGCTTAGTAATTGTGGCACATGGGCTTAGTTGCTCCCAGGCATGTGGAATCTTCCTGGACCAGGGATTGAACCTGTGTAGCCTGCATTAGCAGGTGAATTCTTTTCCACTGAGTCACCAGGGAAGTCCCTGACCCTTCTTCTTAAAATACCTGATAGAGTAGAGCCTAGAAGAATTGAGAATACATGATTGGACCAGATCCTGCTAAAATCTGCACATTCTCCGAATGTGGGTATGCAGAGGAGAATTTTGTTTAAGAACATTGGTGTTAGACAAAGATTTCCCTGTTGCTCTTTCATTAACTGTGTGAACTTTGTGCCAGGGATTTCTTAAGCTTCAGGTTCCTTGTCTTTGTTGTTGTTGCTGTTCAGTTGCTAAGTCATGTCTGACTCTTTGCAACCCCATGAACTGCAGAACGCCAGAATTCTCTGTCCTTCACCATCTCCCAGAATTTGTTCAAATTCATGTCCATTGAGTTGGTGATGCCATCTAAACATCTCATCCTCTGTCACCCACTTCTCCTCCGGCCCTCAATCTTTCCCAGCTTCAGGGTCTCTTCCAATGAGTCAACTCTTCGCATCAGGTGACCAAAGTATTGGAGCTTCGGCTTCAGCATCAGTCCTTCCAATGAATATTCCTTTAGGACTGACTGGTTTAATCTCGTTGTCTGTAAAACGGAGATAATAGCAGCATCTACCTCATAGGTTAAGCGTATGGATGTGAAGTTGGACTGTCCAGGCTCCATTAACTATGTTCTGGGTGAGCTTGGGTAGTCCTTTACCTTTCCCACCCACTTTCCCCATATGGAGCTACACTTAACAACTGGAAATAGCTTATAGTATTGCTATGATACTTTAATAAATTAAGAGAAGTAAAGTATTTAGAGCAGTGCTTATCAGATATTAGAGCTCAGGAAATGTTAATTCTTCATAATGTTTTCAGAAGCAGGAATGAAATTGGGGGAGCCAATGTCAAAACGCCTGTAGTCTAGTAGATGAGCTTCTAGCAGATGCCCAGCACTATGGTGGATCCCAAGGAGATGCAAGGTGCAGGACTATCTTAAATGCATGAGTTCTTTGTCCAGAAAGGTTCTTTGGACAGGTATTTATACCTCACTTATAGACTGATGCTCCTAATCCAGTCATTAATGAATAAATCCATTAGCCTAAGACAGTGAGTTGATTATCTATTGCTACATAAAAGCAACCCCTAAAGTTAGTGACTTAGAACAATAATTATCATTTATTATTTTTCCTGATATTTTGGGTTGACTGGGTTGGTTTTGCTTCACATAGTACTGGGAGAGGCTGCAGTTATCTGGAGGGGTCACCTGGGTGGGAGGTCCAAGATGGCTCATTCACCTGGGGCACAGTCAGTGTTGGCTGGGAGGTCAGCTGGGGTTGCCAAACAGAACCTCACTCCTCCTCCATATACCCTTTCCTTGTGGCTTTGGCTGCTTGTAGCATGTATCTGGGTTCCAAGCAGTAGGAAGTGGAAGCTGCTAGTTCCCTTAAGAAGTGGGCTCAGAAGTTGCAGAGTGTCACTTCTGCAGCCTCCTATTACTCAAGCCCATCACAGGGCCAGACAGATTTAAATGGAGGAGAAATAAACTCTACCTCTTGATATAAGAAGCAGTTATCAGAGATAGGAAGGGGCAGTCTTTGTAAATTAGCTATGTGTAATTTATCGCTATGTAACAAACTACCTCAAAACATGGCAGGGTAAATCAATGAGCCTGGGGAATTCCCTGGTGGTCCAGTGGTGAGGACTTGGTGCTTTCACTGCTGTGGCCCATATTCAACCACTGTTTGGGGCTCTAAGTTCCAATAAGCCTTGCAGTGAGGCCATTAATAAATAAGTAAAACAATGGACATTTATCATCTCACGGTTTCTGAGGGTCAGGGATCTGGGGATGGCTGAGCTGAGTGGTTTGATTTCAGAGCCTCTTATGATGTTGCAGTCAAGTTGCAGTTTCTGAAGGGGCTGGAGTATCCACTTCTAAACTCACTCCTGTGGCGGCTGCAGGAGGCTTCAGTTTCTTGCCTTAGAGTTCTCTCCGTAGGGTTGCTCCTCATCATACAGTTCCTGCAGTATGAGTGATCTAAGGAAAGATAGAGAGCAGGAGAGGGAAAGGGAGAAGGACAGGGAGAAACAGAGTGAGGAAGAGACAGGGCCAACTTGAAAGAGAAAATCTCAAGGCAGGAACTGCGATCTTTTATAACCTAATATTGGAAGTGGTGTACTGTTGCTTCTACTATATGCTACTGGTCATAAAGACCATACCTGGTAAGAGTGTGGGAAGGGCCTACAAAAGGTATAGCTTGGACATTTCTGGGGATCATGTTAGAGGCTGCTTGCCCTCCTAGTTCACAAGGGTGCTGTGAGTGAGAAGCTTCTCAGGAACTTGTTAAATATGTAGATCTCTTGGCTGAGATTCCAACGTGAACCACATTTTGAGAAACTTTGATCATATACCAGGGCTTTAATGTTGTTGACAGTGTGATGTTCAAAGGGCAGTTAATTGTCTGGTACAAGCACACATTTACACCTGTTTATAAGTAGATGTGAGTTTCTCTTCTGCTCCCAGAGGTTTGAACTCTTACTGAACATGCAGACATTTAGGTTGTTTGAAGTGTGTGGCACTGACAGATACATGGTTTTTTGGTTTTGGGTTCTTCAGTGAATTCTGGTTATTTTTGATTTTCCCTAGTCAAAATCCTGCCACTGATTGACATACATGTTCTTGAAGGTAAATATCTATATCAGTGGCTACTTACCTGCAGATATTCATCACATACGTATGTACATTGATGATGTCACTACTACTGGATTTCATGAGCATCCCAAGTAAGACAGTTCCTAATCTTCTGGTTTGAGTCTTATCACCATCAGGAAGCCCTCCACCTGTATTTGGATTTATCCCCTCCACCTTCCCTCCCTCCATTTTAGTCAACAGAATATCTGTGGAGTCACCTTTTGGGCTCTCTGCTTCGCTCACAATGATTCCTCCTTCTCTTTTGCTTCCTCTTCTGTGTTCCCCCTAGCTGAATTTGAACCATAGCTCTGACTGTCTAAACTTAGTAAATTGGCTCATTTGGACATTTGCTTCAAGTTGGGCAATTTGATTCCTCCCCTGGTATTTGGAATTGGGACCAAAGGAGAGACAACAAGGGATTCTTTTTGCATGGCTGAACTCTTGCCCTATAGATGCAATCTGTGGTGGAACTGAGTCCCTTCACCACCACTCTGCTCTTTTGTTGTATAGGCTGATAACAGAAAAGTCAGTCTTAGTGATTAAAGAGCAAAGCAGATGTAGGGGTGAATGGGTGATGGAATGTGGGAAAGAGTGACCTTTGGATTCCAGATGGCTTTCCGTTTCCTAAATCAGTCTCTCCCTGGGTCTTGGCTTGGATTCCATTAGCTTCCAATGTATGCTTATAATATGCACCCCATCTCCCTACCCTTTTAAACGGATGCCAGCTCCTATAGATTTCTGCTACTTGATTGTTAATACAACCCATCTATATAGACACTTAAGTCTATACTTACAACCTGGTGAGTTCAGGCATTGAAAGATTCTGAAGGCTACCTGTAGAACAAAAGCTGCATGGCCATAGGTGGTGGAACATCTGGGAGGGATTTCTGACTTCACCTTGGAGTACTGGCAAAGGTTTCACAGAGCAGGTGAAATTTAAACTGGGCTTTGAAGTATGGTAAGAGTTTGCTCAGAATGACAAGGGCCTAAGTCTGACATATCTAACTGGTGTGTACAGGAATAAGGGAGAGCAACCTAGAAACTGGAGATGTCATTTGATACCAGAAAAGTCAAGGGTTTCTTATGCCATGCTAAAAATAACAAGATGTATTTTCAAAAGAGAAATGAAGATAATCTAAAGCATAATTTGGAAACAATTGGTCTGGAATATCTCCTCATTATGAATTCATTTGCTATGCACTGTAATAGAGCTAGTCCTTGTAAATGCATTCGGAATTCAAATGACTCTCACATATACCTTCTATAAGGTTTGGCCTATATTTTAGAGGAAGTTATTGGAAAGCATCCATAATCTTTCATGCTGGTTCTAATATTTCTGTGGCATGGCAGAGGCATTAAAGAGGAAGACCTCCACATATCATGTTTGGCTCAGGCTGATGTTAATTAGAAACAAAAGCAATTTGTATTTAATTTAATGGTAGTGGGAGATTCATTATACCGTCCTTTGGTCAGACACAGTGCAATGAAG
Source organism: Ovis canadensis (assembly GCF_042477335.2). Lineage (NCBI taxonomy): Eukaryota > Metazoa > Chordata > Mammalia > Artiodactyla > Bovidae > Ovis > Ovis canadensis. The sequence goes on from NC_091249.1 coordinate 82,134,383, forward strand.
GTAGATTTCTGTGTTATTTTTATCTCTCTTTCCCTTTCCTTTGTCTGTCAAAGCTATGGTTTAATGTATTTCCTGGAAATTCTGATTCTTGTTTTCATTTTCTCTTTCATTTGAGTTTTTCTTAGTTATCACTGCTACATTTGACATTTAATTATTTTCTACTTCTAAACTTCATTTGTTTGTTTTTGCATCCTATAACTACACATTTCTAATCATCTTTATGGTGAGCAAAGTCAATTATGGATTTTTCAGGTGATGGTAGCTGGGTTACTAGGTCACGTGGACTCTTAAGTTTTCACCTTCTTCCTGTTGCTGATTTTTTAACCCTTCCCTGCTCACTAATATATTCACTGATAATTACCCTGGAATGAAGGGGGAAAAATAACTCAAACAATTAAAATTTGGTGATTTTTGGACAAATTCTTTGAAAGATTGGTTGGGGAAGGATTTGAAACTCCAGTTAAAAGGAAGAACTTTGTCATTAGAGCTGATTTTCCTGGGAATACTGACTTTTCTGGATTAGAATAATAGGTTGTGGAAGGAAAGGCTAACAGTATTCTAAGGACTAACCCAGTTTTTTAATACCTACTTTTTGGAGGTAACAAGATTTCAGGGCCCTCAGGCTCTTCTCTGAAGTTTTAGGAAGCTGTAAGAGAAGGTTTTTTTTTTTTCTTTTTTTGAAGATGTGTCTTCTAGACTGGGCTTCCCAATGGCTCAGCGGTAAAAAATCCACCTGCAGTGCAGGAGACTCAAGAGATATGGGTTCAATCCCTGGGTCAAGATGATCCTCTGGAGGAAGAAATGGCAACCCATTCCAGTATTCTTGCCTGGAGAATTCCATGGACAGAGGAGCCTGGTGGTCTATAGTCCAATGGGGTCACAAGAGTTGGACATAACTGAGAGTGCACTCACATCCTCTAGACGATTTCATGGGATAACTTGATTCTCAAATTGGGAGAGCAGTACAACCAGAACCCTGACTCTCTTTACTGAAAGGTAGATGCACATAGTACAGCTTTTGGACCCATGGATATGCATTCTAGTCTTGGCCTGCTATTAATCAGCTATGTGATAACAACAGAAGCAATACAAATAATAAAAATACCCTGATGGTTTATTGTGCTGTTGTTACTTGCCAGACACTCTTATTACGCTTTGCTCTTGCAAAAACCTTATGAAATAGGAAAAATTAATATCTCTACTTCATATATAGGGAAACCGAGAGAGAGAGAGAGATTATATAGGTTTGCCTGAGGTTACCTGGTAGGTAACTGTCAGGAATCTAACCCTGAAGCCTTTGTTCTTAACTGCTGAGTTATATGTTCTCCCAACACTCAATTGCCTAGTCTCTCTATTTGTTCTTACAAAAGGGAAATTTGTGATTGTTCTGACACCATCCTCCTATTGCAGAGGATCAGTGTGAAAGGGAAAATGTTTTGAAGACTATAAAGCCCCAGAAAAATACAAACAATTATTAAGATGGACAGGCTGAAAGAGAGAAAGAGAGAAAGAGAGAAGGAAGGCTCCCTGGAGTGAGAATTAGAGTTTGACCTTCAATAGAAGGGCTGCTGTCACTGCGCTGACAGCCCAAGCTGGGAGCCTGGGTCCCTTCTTCCACAACTGTCAGAATGGCAAGGGCAGGGGACAGATGCTAGGCCTGGGCATCCAGGCGTGAGTGGCAAGGCCCCTTTCACCAGAGGCTCTGGGCAGATTCACTCAGAGCTTGACCTTTTGAATGTAAAACACTTGTCAGGTTGCCAAGTAGCAGCCAGTCAGGGGGTGGATTCAGCCAGGAGAAGAATATTCCTGTGGCTGTTCCAGGGATGCTCTCTCCCTGGACCCTATGACCACAGGGTCTCTTTTGAAGAGAAGTGGCCTCTACAGAGCTTGAGGTATACTTGGAAATTGAAATCTCTTTAGTATCATGTTGGTGTTTCTCAAGTTTTAAAAACCATGTCTCCATTTTATAAATGTAATACATTCTGTAGTTTGTATTGTAAAAAATAGTTTTATATTTTTCATTTTCTAGCCATAGAACTGTATGGTTTATTTGAATGTTTTTAAATTATCCACAGCTGCTTCAAGTCTGGTTAGTCTCTATAGGTGAGGTTCAAGGGGGAGGAAACGTTTGTTCTCTTGATTTAAATAGTGTGTTTATTGAAATGTCTCAGTTGATCCATTTGGAGCAGAGGTTGGCACAAGAGAGCCTGTGAAAAGCAAAATTGTGGGTTGTTCTGTAAACTTGTTATTGGTGGAACAGCTTTCCTTTAGGAATCAGAAACCAGAGAGGTCTAATGTGAGAAGTTAGTAATTTATGTATGTACAATCACTGACTACCTAGAATATGCATTCACATCATGTTATTTAAGTGTTTACAGTTAGGTACATTGTAAAATGGCTGCAAATTCCTCCCATTCCAGATTGCATTCCTCTTTGCTCATCCTTTCCATCAAGAGATGGTAGAGTCTATTTCTTTAACTCTTGAATTTGGGCTTTCTGTAAGACTTTTTTTTGTCAAAGAAACTTTAAGAAGTCTGATGCAAGCAGAGGCCTGAAAACTGCTTGTGCTTTGGGCTTTTCCTTTTCTCACTGCTGGGAGCCTTTTTGCCACCACTGACAAAACCCAGATCAGCCTCCTCCAAGATGAAAACACATGGGACAAAAGACAAGAGGCCCAGAGGAGGCCCCTACACTGAGTGTTCTGCCAACCACCAGACATGTGAGTGAACTACCCTGCTTTAGTCTGTTTCGGCTGCTACAATGAAATACCAGAGACTGAGTGGCTTTATAAACAACAGACATTTATTTCTTACATTCCTGAAGACTGAGAAGTCTAAGATCAAGGTGTTGACAGATTCAGTGTCTGCTGAGAGTCTGGTTCATAGTCATCTTTTGGCTATGTCCTCACATAGCCAGTGGAAGGAACAAGGGAGCTCTCTTGCGGTCTTGAAAGTGAAGTTGTTCAGTAGTGTCTGACTCTTTGCAACCCCATGGACTGTAGCCTACCAGGCTTCTCTGTCCATGGGATTTTCCAGGCAAGAGTACTGGAGTGGGTTGCCATTTCCTTCTCCAGGGGATCTTCCTGAGCCAGGGATCAAACCCAGGTCTCCCGCACTGCAGGCAGAAACTTTACCCTCTGAGCCATGTGGTCTTGTGGTGGTGTGATCTGTAATAAATATATATTTGATCTTTGTCTTGTTCCTGGCACAGAGCTCCTAAGACCCTTGAAATTTCCTAAGTGATGTGAACACACTTTTCAGCCACACCTGAATTTATGTTAATGAGGCCACTTTTGGATAGCCCTTAAGGATGGGGGCTGGTTGCCAAGGGAACCATTAGAGCATTAGAGGACTGGAACTTCCAGCCTCCCTTCACACCTCTCTACCTCTGGGGAAAGGAGAGAAGCTGGAGATTGATTTCAATCACCAATCACCAATGATTTAATCAACTGTGCCTATGTAACAAAGCCTCTATTAAAATCTTAAAGTGTAATAGCGACCTTCTCAGCCTGAACCCTAAGGGTGATGGGCCCTTCCCTCTTCCCTCCCTGGCACCAGCCGTCGCATCAAGGCAGGCAGGAGCTCCACTCTGGGGACACAGTTCCCTTATTGGTCACGAACTAAGTCGGCAGTGGGCTGAGCCCACTGCCTCGCCGCCTCAGATAGCGATCCCGGTAAAGGGCGTGTCAGTTGCCTCCACGGGCCACCTGCAGGCCCATGGAGAGCTAGAGGAGGACATTGCTAGAGCTGCCCGTGCTTCTTCACACCGGCCACTTTCTGATGTCGCATTTGTCTAGTCAGGGTGTAATAGTGGTGAGGCAGGCACTGAACTATAGCAGCCCCGCTGAGCCATTGACTGGTGCTGCAGCGGGCCCCTCCCCCAAGCAAGGACCGTTAGTGAGCAACTGTCAACCCGCAATGGTTAGTGGTTCTGCTCACCCATTGGTCAGCACCACAGTGGCCCCGCCCCCTCCCACTCATGTATATAAGAGGAGCCCGACTGAGGCGACTTAGCAGTAGCAGCGATCTGAGGGAGATGATTTTCCAGATGTTAATTTGCCATCTTCTCAGTCAGCTAGCTTTCTGATAAAAGTTGTTATTCTTGTTCCAACAACTTAGCTCCTAATTTGCTGTCCTGTCCTGTGGTGAGCAGAATGAACTTGGGCTCAGTAACAAAAGGATGAGGCTCAAAGATTCTCTAGGTTGATGAACAAGAATGTACCTACATGCCCAGAGGACAGAGTACTCCACAGTCCTGTGGGGACAGAAACACCTGTGCTTGGTACCCTTCTGGCCTTCGCCTTATGTATCTCTCTTCATCTGGCTCTACATTCACATCCTTAATAGTCTTTGCAATAAACCAGTGGCCTAGTAAGTATTCTGTTTTTCGGAGTTCTGTGAGCCACTCTGGCAAATTAATCAAACGAGAACCTGTAATTTATAGCCAATCTGTTGGAAGTACAGGTAACAACTGAATTTGAGCTTAGCATCCGAATGAGACTGGGGGTGGGCAGGGTACAGTTTTGTGGTACTGAGCCCTTTAACCATAGGATGTTTACTCCAGGTAGATGGTATCAGAATTGAGTCAAATTTAGGGGGCCAGGCTGGTGTCACAGAATTGCTTGGTGTGGAACCCCCCACACATATGGTGTTAGAAGTGAAGTCAAATGAAGTGTAGATGTGAAAGGAGACACTCAGGAGTTTTATCCCTGAAAATGTTTCTTTTTGAAGGGCAGTGATCCCAGTCGTGAGGGTCTACCCTCAAGACATAGTCACCCTAGAGACCCCACCCCCAAATACCATCACATTGAGGATTAGGTTTCAGCATATGAATTTTGAGGGGACACCAACATTCAATCTAGGGTATGGCCTAAAACCTCCAGTCCCAGCCAAACTGCCAATTGACAATAGAGATTTGCCAGCCTGGCATTATATCAGAACAACTTCCCAGTAGATCCACAAAATCATGATATATAATATTTACTGCTTTAATAATAAGGACTTACCTGGTGGCTCAGACGATAAAGTGTCTATCTACAATGCCAGAGACCCAGGTTCGATCCCTGCATCAGGAAGATCCCTTGGAGAAGGAAATGGCAACTCACTCCAGTACTCTTGCCTGAAGAATCCCATGGATGGAGGAGTCTGGTGGGCTACAGTCCATGGGATTGCAAAGAGTCGGACACGACTGAGCGACTTCACTTTCACTATTGTTATATAGTAAGGGCTTCCCAAGTGTTGCTAGGGGTGAAGATCCCACCTGCCAATGCAGGAGACGCTGGAGAGATAGGTTCGATCCCAGGGTTGGGAAGATCCCTTGGAGGAGGGCATGGCAACCCCCTGTAGGATTCTTGCCTAGAGAATCCCGTGGACAGAGGAACCTGGTGAGCTACAGTCCATGGGGGTCACAAAGAGTTAGACATGACTGAAGCAACTTAGCATGCACACATTCATGCACTATGTAGCAAAGATGATACAAACTCATATTTCAGTCCCAATCATTAATTTATTAGAAATATTGGAAAATTAAGGCCATGGGACTGGCCCTCCATTTTGTAACTGAAGTTTTATTGGAATACTGTTCTTTGCAATACATTTTTTTCTAGCTTTATTGTGATATGATTGATATATAATATTGTTTTAGCTTAAGGTATGCATATGGTTATTTGATACATTGAAAAAATATTACAATAGGGTTGGTTAACATGATTCTATTACTTTATCTAATGTACAGAATGGTGACTGTTAACAATACTGTTTATAAACCTGAAAGTTGCTGAGAGAGTAAATCTTAAATTTTTTCACCACACCAAAAAAAAAAGTAATTGTTATGTGTTTTCTGTGGTTGCTTTTGAAAACTAATGACTGAGTAGTTGTGACAGAGCCAGATAGTCCTCAAAGACTAAAGTATTTATTATCTGATCCTTTAAAAAAAATGTGCTAACCGTTGAAATTGTTTGTGTTTTACTAATTGCTCTATAGGAGTTTTTCTTAATGCTAATTCTTTGTTAGTTGCATGCATTGAGAATATTTGCTTCATGTTTGTAACTTATTTCACATACTTTAAGGTGTGTTTTGATAACCAATAAGTTCTTTAAACAGTCATATTTACAAATCTTTTTTTTCCCCATAGTTCATGCTTTTTATGTCCTGATTAGAAATCATTCCTTACCTCAAGTTTAAAAAAAAAATCACTTAGTGTTTTCTACTTAAAAATAAAAGTTTTGTTAATTCTGTACTCCTAATTTGTCCCTCCTCACTCTCTGGAATTAATAGATTGCATGCTTTACATAAACTAGGTAAACAACAAGGATATACTGTATAGCATGGGCTTCCCTGGTAGCTCAGTTGGTAAAGAATCTGCCTGCAATGTAGGAGACCCTGATTTGATCCCTGGGTTGGGAAGATCCCCTGGAGAAGGGGTAGGCTACCCACTCCAGTATTCTTGGGCTTCCCTTGTGGCTCAGTTGGTAAAGAATCTGCCTGCAATTCAGGAGGCCCCAGTTTGATCCCTGGGATGGGATGATCTCCTGGAAAAGGGAAAATCTACCCACTCCAGTATTCTGGCCTGGAGAATTCCATGGGCTAGTCCATGGGGTTGCAAAGAGTTGGGCACGACTAAGCGACTTTCACTTCACTTCCCTTCATAAGGAGTTATATTCATTATCTTTTAATAACCTGTAATGGAATATAATCTGCAAAAAACCGTGAATCACTACGCTGTGCACTTAAAACTAATACACTATTATAAATCAACTATACTTCAGCAAGAAATAATAAAAATAAAAGTTTTTTTGTTTTATATATGCCCTGAATACATTGGAGTTGACTTTTGGATATAGTATGAGGCAGAGATCCAGTTTCTTCCTTTCCTACATGGATTGTAGTTTTTTAATAGCTCTATTTAATGAGTAGTTACTCCTTCCTCAGTGATGTGTCACTTCTGTCATTTATCAATGTTACATGAGTGTGTGGGTTTGTTTCTGAGACTTCTATCCCGTTCCATCCCACCCCATTTCATTCTACTTGTTAATTTATCTAAATTGTACCAATATGACTGTCTTAATCACTATAATTTCATAATACTACTGATAGTTTGTGGGGCAGGTCCTCTGCCCTGCTCTGGTTTGGATGATTCTAGCCATCCGTGGTCCTTTTCTCTTCCATATACATTTTAGAATCCTCAAGTGGTCCTTTTCTCTTCCATATACATTTTAGAATCCTCAAGTGGTCCTTTTCTCTTCCATGCACATTTTAGAATCCTCAACTTTCATGTAAAACCCTGTTGAGATTTTGAACTGAACTTGTAGATAGATTTGGAGAGAATGGATACCTCTGCAATATTTCTTTCTACCTGTGGTTGTGGTACATATTTCTGCTTTTTACTTAGGTCTTCTTAATGAAATCTTATATTTTATTCTATAGTTCTGACACATTTTTAGTTTTCTTATCTTGGCATTCTCTGAACTACTATAAGTAGATTTTAAAAATTACATTTAAAAATTATTTATTGCTGATGTATAGAAATGCAGCATAAATAATATTAATCTCATGAAGATGGCACTAAAAGTGAAGGAAGCCCCTTCTCCTTCCAAAACTTAACTAAAGGCTTTGAAAGTCAACAAGCAGTGCTTTCCATCCATTCACAACACAACAAAAATGATCTGCATGTCACCCACCTTCCATACAGCCCCAAACACTGACATCGATGTGGCCAAGGTTGACACCTCTGTTAGGCCTGATGGGGAGAGAAGGCATATGTTCTAATACTTACTCCTGACTATAATGCATTGAATATTGCCAGCAAATTTGGATCATAAAAGCTGAGTCCAGCTGGCTAATTCTAAATATAAATTTTTTTCACTATAAAAATATTTCTATAATCAGACTACTTGTTATACTCTATTAATTCTAATAATTCTGTCTAAATATTTTTCAGTTAAAAATTATATATTGAATAATACAAAATCAAGTACAGATTTATTTTTCTTCTAATTCTTAGAACTCCAATTTTTCTCTAGCATGTTCCAGTACTGGCTCAGACCTTCACAATGTCAGTAGGACTAGTATTAGTGAGATCCTATTCCATTTGTGATTTTAAACAGAATGATTAAAGATTTTCCCATTTAAAATGATTACTCTGGATTATTTATAGATATTTCTGTGTCTTTTTGGTGTGTCTTCATTATTCTTTGAGCCCTTCCTTACTTTCTGGAGCAAAAAGATATTGTAGTTTTTTTTTTTAAAACTTTTAATTTTGTATTGGGATATAGCCAATTAGCAAACAATGTTGTGATAGTTTCAGGTGAACAGTGAAGGGACTCAGCCACACATGTACATATATCCATTCTCCCCCAAGCCGCCTCCCATCCAGGCTGTCACACAACATTGAGCAGAGTTCTATGTGCTATACAGTAGGTCCTTGTTGGTTATCCATTTTTAGATACAGCAGTGTGTACATGTCTGTCCCATACTCCCTAACTAAACAATATTGCAGGTTTATCTTGTATTTTTGACCCTGGAGTCAAGCTTTCCTTTATAGTCTTGGTTTCTTTTTATCTAGAATGATATATAGAAACCAAGATCTGGGCACTTGGGATACTCACTGTTACTGGTATGTCATACTCCTAATCTCTCTCAGTGGACAGACTGGAAACACACACACTTGCCTATGTGCACACTCAGTTGCTAGGTTGTGTCCTATTCTTGGTGACCCCATGAACTGTAGCCCACCAGGCTCTTCTGTTCATGGGATTTCCCAGGCAAGAATACTGGAGTGGGTTACCATTTCCTCCTCCAAGGGATCTTCCCGACCCAGGGATGGAAACTGAGTCTCTTTTGTCTGATGCATTGGCAGGTGGAGTCTTTACTTTGGAGCCACCTGGGAAGCCCCCTAGGTGGCTATATTAAAATATAGATATTTAATGTCTGTATTAAAACCATGAGTTCACACCAATACCTCCAATTCCAATCCAGCACCACAGTGGTTTTTCTTGCCTTCACCTTTTCCATATTTGTAACTCCCTTTTCCCAGTGAGAAACCTGGTTTTCATTATCCTTAATATATATGTAAGCAAATTTTTGCTGTGTAGGCCAAAATTACAAGAGCGGGAGGAGGAGGAGAAAGGACAGGAAGAAGGAAGAAAGAGGAAAGAGGAAGAGTTTTGTCTTTTTATCTTCATTTTACAGAACCATTGCCCTCTTTCAGAAATAAGGAAGAGAAGACCCAGAATGGCAGGGAAGGGGATAAATGCCCCAAGAGAAACAGGTGAGTCCTGTCACTGCCTTAGGTATGGGAATTGGTAGCAGGCCAGCAGATGGAGCCAGTTGACCCACCTTTTGTCCCCTAGGTGATTCCTGGCAGTCTTTAAAAAAGAAAAAAAAGAAAAAAAAGACCTTTTTAATGGACAGTTTTAGGTTCAAAGCAAAATTGAGAGAAAGATACAGAAATTTAATATATCCTCTGTTCCCACACATGCATAGCCTCTCCCTATATATCATAGTAGTACTATTTGTTACCACTGATGAACCTTGCATTAACATGCCATTATTACCCAAGGTCCATATTTACATTAGAATTTACTCCTAGTGTTATACATTCTATGTTTCTGGACAGATGAATGTACAAGGATATGAATCTACCATTTAGAGTCTCATTTAGAGTAGTTTCACTGCCCTAAAAATCTGGCAGCCTTTTAAAGCTTAAGCACCTTGGTTATTTTAGAGGTAATACTTTTGAAGGCCATGGAGGTGCTGGGTATGTGTTTAAATGACCCTGTTGATGGACCACAATGGGAGTCTGCACACCTCCGCCTCCCACTGCAGGAAGCCTTCTTGGCCAGGGGGTGCCACGCATACACAGTAGCCCTGTTCCTTGTTTAGCTCACACTGGCAGCTTTTTGTGTCGAGCACCTTGCTGAATTTTCATGTTGCGTTAATGCGCTCTGTAGAGCTCATGATATTCATATTCCATATAAAGTGCAGAATGTGGCTTGGCCTCTCTAGCCTTGAGCATTTCATATGGTGTTTGCTTTGCAGGTTCATGCAGATTCATTCTGGCAAATCTAAAATCAGTTCAGTTATCAGTCGTGTCCGACTCTTTGCGATCCCATGAATCGCAGCCCGCCAGGCCTCCCTGTCTATCACCAACTCCCGAAGTTTACTCAAACTCATGTCCATCGAGTTGGTGATGCCATCCAGGCATCTCATCCTCTGTCGTCCCCTTCTACTCCTGCCCCCAATCCCTCCCAGCATCAGGGTCTTTTCCAGTGAATCAGCTGTTTGCATGAGGTGGCCAAAGTATTAGAGTTTCAGCTTCAGCATCAGTCCTTCCGTTGAACACCCAGGACTGATCTCCTTTAGGATGGACTGGTTGAATCTCCTTGCAGTCCAAGGGACTCTCAAGAGTCCTCTCCAACACCACAGTTCAAAACATCAATTCTTTGGCGCTCAGCTTTCTTCACAGTCCAACTCTCACATCCATATATGACTACTGGAAAAAACCATAGCCTTGACTAGACGGACTTTTGTTGGCAACTAATGTCTCTGCTTTTGAATATGCTATCTAGATTGGTCATAACTTTCCTTCCAAGGAGTAAGCATCTTTTAATTTCATGGCTGCAATCACCATCTGCAGTGAGTTTGGAGCCCAAAAAAGTAAAGTCTGACACTGTTTCCAATGTTTCCCCATCTATTTCCCATGAAGTGATGGGACCAGATGCCATGATCTTCATTTTCTGAATGTTGAGCTTTAAGCCAACTTTTTCACTCTCCTCTTTCACTTTCATCAAGAGGCTTTTTAGTTCCTCTTCACTTTCTGCCATAAGGGTGGTGTCATCTGCATATCTGAGGTTATTGATATTTCTCCTGGCAATTTTGATTCCAGCTTGTGCTTCTTCCAGTCCAGCGTTTCTCATGATGTACTCTGCATATAAGTTAAATAAGAAGGGTGACAATATACAGCCTTGACGTATTCCTTTTCCTATTTGGAACCAGTCTGTTGTTCCATGTCCAGCTCTAACTGTTACTTCCTGACCTGCTTATAGGTTTCTCAAGAGGTAGGTCAGGTGGTCTGGTATTCCCATCTCTTGAAGAATTTTTCACAGTTTATTGTGGTCCACATAGTCAAAGGATTTGGCATAGTCAATAAAGCAGAAATAGATGTTTTTCTGGAATTTTCTTGCTTTTTCGATGATCCAACAGATGTTGGCAATTTGATCTCTGGTTCCTCTGCCTTTTCTAAATTCAGCTTGAACATCTGGAAGTTCACGGTTCACATATTGCTGAAGCCTGGCTTGGAGAATTTTGAGCATTACTTTACTAGCGTGTGAGATGAGTGCAATTGTGTGGTAGTTTGAGCATTCTTTGGCATTGCCTTTCTTTGGAATTGGAATGAAAACTGACCTTTTCCAGTCCCGTGGCCACTGCCGAGTTTTCCAAATTTGCTGGCCTATTGAGTGCAGCACTTTCACAGCATCACCTTTCAGGATTTGAGATAGCTCAACTGGAATTCCATCACCTCCACTAGCTTTGTTCATAGTGATGCTTTCTAAGGCCTATTTGACTTCACATTCCACGATGTCTAGCTCTAGGTGAGTGATCACACCATCGTGATTATCTGGGTCGTGAAGATCTTTTTTGTACAATTCTTCTGTGTATTCTTGCCACCTCTTCTTAATATCTTCTGCTTCTGTTAGGTCCATACCATTTCTGTCCTTTATCGAGCCCATCTTTGCATGAAATGTTCCCTAGGTATCTCTAATTTTCTTGAAGAGATCTCTATCTAGTCTTTCCCATTCTGTTGTTCGCCTCCATTTCTTTGCATTGATCACTGAGGAAGGCTTTCTTATCTCTCCTTGCTATTCTTTGGAACTTTGCATTCAGATGCTTATATCTTTCCTTTTCTCCTTTGCTTTTCACTTCTCTTCACAGGTATTTGTAAGGCCCCCTCAGACAGCAATTTGCTTTTTTGCATTTCTTTTCCATGGGGATGGTCTTGCTCCCTGTCTCCTGTACAATGTCATGAACCTCTGTTCATAGTTCATCAGGCACTCTGTCTATCAGATCTAGCCCCTTAAATCTATTTCTCACTTCCACTGTGTAATCATAGAGGATTTGATTTAGGTCATACCTTAATGGTCTAGTGGTTTTCCCTACTTTCTTCAATTTAAGTCTGAAGTTGGCAATAAGGAGTTCATGATCTGAGCCACAGTCAGCTCCTGGTCTTGTTTTTGCTGACTGTAGAGAGCTTCTCCATCTTTGGCTGCAAAAAATATAATCAGTCTGATTTTGGTGTTGACCATCTGGTGATGTCCATGTGTAGAGTCTTCTCTTGTGTTGTTGGAAGAGGGTGTTTGCTATGACCAGTGTGTTCTTTTGACATAACTCTATTAGCCTTTACCCTGCTTCATTCCATATTCCAAGGCCAAATCTTCCTGTCACTCCATGTATTTCTTGACTTCCTACTTTTGCATTCCAGTCCCCTATAATGAAAAGGACATCCCTTTTGGGTTGTTAGTTCTAAAAGGTCTTGAAGGTCTTCATAGAACCGTTCAACTTCAGCTTCTTTAGTGTTACTGGTTGGAGCATAGGCTTGGATTACTGTGATATTGAATGGTTTGCCTTGGAAATGAACAGAGATCATTCTGTCATTTTTGAGATTGCATCCAAGTACTGCATTTCAGACTCTTTTGTTGACCATGGTGGCTACTCCATTTCTTCTAAGGGATTTCTGCCCACAGTAGTAGATATAATGGTCATCTGAGTTAAATTCACCCATTCCAGTCCATTTTAGTTCGCTGATTCCTAGAATGTCAATGTTCACTCTTACCATCTCCTGTTTGACCACTTCCAATTTGCCTTGATCCATGGATCTAACATTCCAGGTTCCTATGCAATATTGCTCTTTACTGCATTGGACCTTGCTTCTATCACCAGTCACATCCACAGCTGGGTATTGTTTTTGCTTTGTCTCCATCCCTTAATCCTTTCTGGAGTTATTTCTCCACTGATCTCCAGTATCATATTGGGCACTTACCGACCTGGGGAGTTCCTCTTTCAGTATCCTATCATTTTGCCTTTTCATGGGGTTCTCAAGGCAAGAATAGTGAATTGGTTTGCCATTCCCTTCTCCAGTGGACCACATTCTGTCAGACCTCTCCACCATGACCTGTCCATCTTGGGTGGCCCCACAGGGCATGGCTTAGTTTCGTTGAGTTAGACAAGGGTGTGATCCGTGTGATCAGATTGGCTAGTTTTCTGGGATTATGGTTTCAGTCTGTCTGCCCTCTGATGCCCTCTCGCAACACCTAGCCATCTTACTTGGGTTTCTCTTACCTAGGATGTGGGGTATCTCTTCACGGCTGCTCCAGCAAAGCATAGCCGCTGCTCCTTACCTTGTACGAGTTGCCCCTCCTGACCTTGCACATGGAGTAGCTCCTCTCAGCCCTCCTGCACCCGCGCAGCCACCACTCCTTGGACATGGGGTTGCTCCTCCTGGCTGCCGCCCCTGACCTCTGATGTGGGGTAGTTCCTCTCAGCCGCCGCCCCTGACCTCAGACGTGGGGTAGTTTCTCTCGGCTGTTCCTGAGCCATTGCAGCCAACATATCTTAATATAAACTTGAGGGAAAACCTACTGAAAAAGCCCCCAGTAGCCCTGTGTTAGCTGCAGTGATTGCCAGAAGGAGAGGCTGGGGTCATATTGTGGCAAAAATCTGCTGAGCCCAAATATGCTGCCCAGTATGTAGGGGATTTCCTTTGAATGAACCGTAGAGGAAATTTGCTTTATCTGGGGTTTCAGCATCACTGCTAATGCTGTGGGTGGAGGAGGAGGCCCTAGGGATATGTGGGAGGTTGTGCTGGGCTGCATTTTGCAGTTGACCTCAGTGAGTCCTGGTTACCTTTCCCTATGTAACCTATGGATGTATCAGCTCAGTCTTCAGGGTCCTGTAATTACTCTGCATAAAGCTTTGCAGAAGCTTTATGGCTTCTCCAAAAAGTAGCTCTGCATAAATCTTTAGTTCCTCATCTTTATGACCCACAGTCATCCATGGATCCTCCATGAGTTACAGTAAAGTGCTTCTCTTGCTGTGATTGAAAGTGAAAGATTTCTTGAGCAGGTTTTCATATTCCATGCACTAATCTAAGAGAATATGATATATTTTCCCCCCAGTACTCCCTGCCATACTTCCCTGAAGTTCTGCTCTTCAAAGGCAGGGATCTATTGACCAGTATAAAGGATGACTCCCAAACTCCACACAACCAAGGAAGTCCATTATATTATACTTTTGGCCCTGGGAGAGTTCTAGGGCAACATAATGGGGAATTTCACAGAGGGTATCCAGCTCATTGCTAAAGGTGAATTTTGATGCAGAAGCCAAGGTCTGCCACCTTGTTGGTTGTGCCAGCATCTGGCAGAATTTGACTTGAATCTCTTTTTCTTGACAACTTCCAGGAGCCACTGGGTACCACTAGACTATTCCATGACAAGAAGTCTTATCCTCAGCCTCCATCAATTCAAATAATCTCACAGTATTGGGGTGATTTGAAGACTTCATGAATTTTACTTTGTAGTATAGTCCCTGGAGTTTGGAGGAATTCTGTTGAGTCTTATCAGTGATCTTTATAACTACCTCCTTCCCATTCAGTATGTGTCAGGCCAGCTTCACTTTGGCAAGGTACCCTTGCTGATGGTCTTGAGGAGCTGTTTATTGCCAACAGGAGTCTTCTCCTCAGCAGAGATGAGAGGAAACCCTGCATCATTTTGGATTTGTTACAGGACTTGAAGGCAAGGTTTCCTTTATCTTTATGACCCAAATTCAGTCTAAACCTGGGAAAAGCTGATGAGATTGGTCCAGGACACCTGGATAGAAAATTGCTTCCCAAGATCACCTGATGAACTAATCTTTATAGTGAAATCAAGATACAATGGCAGACTAAAATAAAGTAAAAAACTAAGTTAAAAAAATGAGAAAAAAGAATAAGTAAAAAAAGTGAGGGAAAGAAAAAAGAGAATAGAAAAACATAAAGTAAAGAATAAAAACAGAGAAGAAGAAAAGAATGAGAAAAATTAAAAAATAAAAAAGAAGAAAAAAAAATCTACAGAAAGCTACAGAAAGCCGACAATGTCAAGGAGAAAACAAGCTGACTTTGGTCAAATGTTCCTCAGGTCATTGGAAACCAGCTTCCTGAGCTAGAAGGACCACAAACGTAGGCCAACCAGGAACTTGCATTGGTTCTTAGAATTCCATAACAATGGCTTCTTATAAGGTCATAGCAAGAAAGGGACCTTTCATGGTTAGTGATAATTCACATGGTTCTCTTTCTCTCTCTCTCTTTTATTATGTCTGAAGAGCCATTTTAAACTTAAAAAAGTTATTGAGAACCCAGAATAGCTTTTCATTTATGTGGATTATAGCTATTTGCCTTATTAGAAATTAAAACCTGTATGATTCTTCAGTGGCTTTTTTATTCCTAGTTTGAAAAGTTATAAAAATTTTTGACCCAGTGTTTTTCTTTTTTTCTAAATTAAATTTATTTATTTTTAAATTGAAGGATAATTGCTTTACAGATTTTTTCTGTCAAATCTCAACATGAATCAGCCCTTGGTATACATATATCCCCTCTCTTTCGAACCTCCCTCCCATCTTCCTCCCCATCCCACTCCTCTAGGTTGATACAGAGCCCCTGTTTGAGTTTCCTGAGACATACAGCAAATTCCCATTGGCTATCTATTTTACATATGGTAATGTAAGTTTCCATGTTACTCTCTCCATATATCTCACCCTCTCCTCCTCTCTCCCCTGTCCATAACTCTATTCTCCATACGTCTGTTTCTCCACTCAGTTCAGTTCAGTCATTCAGTTGTGTCCGACTCTTTGCGGCCCCATGGATTGCAGCACGCCAGGCTTCCCTGTCCATCACCAACTCCCAGAGCTTACTCAAACTCATGTCCATAGAGTTGATGATGCCATCCAACCATCTCATCCTCCGCCGTCCCCTTCTCCTCCTGCCCGCAATCTTGCCCAGCATCAGGGTTTTTTCAAATGAGTCAGTTCTTTGCACCAGGTGGCCAAAGTATTGGAGTTTCCACTTCAGTATCAATCCTTCCAATGAAAATTCAGGACTGATTTTCCCTAGGATTGACTGGTTGGATCTCCTTGCAGTCCAAGGGACTCTCGAGTTTTCTCCAACACCACAGTTCAAAAGCATCAATTCTGTGGCACTCAGCTTTCTTTATAGTCCAACTCTCACATCCATACGTGACTACTGGAAAAACCATACCTTTGACTAGATAGACCTTTGTTGACAAAGTAATGTCTCTGCTTTTTAATATGCTGAGTGACTTCACTTTCACTTTTCACTTTCATGCATTGGAGAAGGAAATGGCAACTCGCTCCAGTGTTCTTGCCTGGAGAATCCCAGGGATGGTGGAGCCTGATGGGTTGCCATCTATGGGGTTGCACAGAGTTGGACAGCGACTTAGCAGCAGCAACAGCAGCAGCAGCAGGTTGGTTGTAACTTTTCTTCCAAGGAGCAAGTGTCTTTTAATTTCATGGCTGCAGTCACCATCTGCAGTGATTTTGGAGACCCCCAAAATAAAGTCTCTTACTGTTTCCATGTTTCCCCATCTATTTGCCATGAAGTGATGGAACCAGATGCCATGATCTTAGTTTTTTGAATGTTGAATTTTAAGCCAACTTTTTCACTCTCCTCTTTCACTTTCATCAAGAAGCTCTTTAGGTCTTCTTCGCTTTCTACCATAATCTGCATATCTGAAGTTATTGATATTTCTCCTGGCAATCTTAATTCCAGCTTGTGTTTCATACAGCCTGGCATTTTTCATGATATACTCTGTGTATAAGTTTAATAAGCAGGGTAATATACAGCCTTGACATACTCCTTTCCTGATTTGGAACCTGTCTCTTGTTCCATGTCCAGTTCTAATGGTTGCTTCTTGGCCTGCATACAGATTTCCCAGTTTCTCCATTGCTGCCCTGCAAATAAATTCTTCAGTACCATTTTTCTAGATTCCATATATGTTTTAGTATATGATATTTGCCTTTCTCTTTCTGACTTACTTCACTCTGAATAACAGGCTCCAGGTTCATCCACCTCATTAGAACTAATGCAAATGCATTCCTTTTTATGACTGAGTGATATTCCATTGTGTATATGTACCACAGCTTCTTTATCCATTCATCTGTCAATGGACATCTAGGTTGCTTCCATGTTCTAGCTATTGTAAATAGCGCTGCAATGAGCAATGGGATATATGTGTCTTTTTCAATTTTGGCTTCCTCGGATATATGCCTAAGAGTGGGATTGCTGGGTCATATGGTGGTTTTATTCCTAGTTTTTTAAGGAATCTCCATACTGTCTTCCATAGTGGCTGGGCCCAGTATATTTTCAAATGTCCAAATATGTGAGGATTTTTAATTTGTCTCTTTATTAACTTCTTTTTTTCATTTTACTCATTTTCAGTTTTTATTTTAGAGATACAAAATAAAAATAGTCTTTATAAGAAATATAACTTAAATGTTTTTCTAAAAATGATTCCTCAGAATCATCATCTATGCAGTACTAAAATTGTCTTATGCGTTTTGAACATTTTTGTTTTTCAGATTATATGCCTGGATCAGAATCCAAAAATTCTTCATATATTTTGATTGGTTGATATGAATTCAAGCTTCTTTCAATCTAACTCCATCTCCTTCCTCCCTGTCCCCATCTTGTTATTTATTTTTGAGCAATTCGTGTTATTAATTTACTACTTTTTGGATTTTCCTGATTGTATTCCTGTTGTATACATTAACACATCTTCCTCTGTACTTTCTGTAAATTGATAGTTAAAATCTTAAGGTTGATCAGATTTAGAAGTAATCTTTTTGGTGAGATGGGTGGTGATGTGTTCCTTTTCCAGGAAGCTGATGGCCTCTCATTTTGTGATGTTAATTAGTAGGCTTCCATGCTCATTGTTGAGATCCGTTAAATCATGACAAGTAGCAAAATAATAAATTTATCACACTTTCATTTATTAGCTAGAATACTTCTGCAAGAGAAATGTCTTCCATTCAACTCAGTTGCCTTGTGGTCATTGATGATGGTCTTTATGATTCCTGTTTCTGAAGGTTGTTGGAGGTTTTTTTTTTTTTAAATTGGGCTAATACACATTTTTTTCTATTGTTTTTCATACAGGGCTTTTAGGTGAACTTTTATTTGAATAAATATTTATGCAGCAAAAAGTTATTTTGAAAGGTTCTGAACTAAGCCATATAAATAAATGGCCAAGTGAGGAATTTTGGCAAGAGAAACATCATTTTGGATATTTGAGGTCCTGAGAATATTCGAAATCTTGTTAGGGCTGGAAAAAAAAAGTCAACTATATATGTATGGTAGCCATTGCTAATATCGTATAATCTAGCCATGTCATTTTATATGTGGTTCACTGTGGCTCATTCATTAGTTTGTTCACTCATCAAATGTTCTCTGAGGCTTTTGTTCTCTGAGGAGGCACTGTTCCTGGTGCTGGATAAACTGCAGAACAAAATCCCTGAGTTTGCTGTGCTTTATTGTGAGGTGGGTAAGCAACAAGTTAACAGATACGTTGAGAGGGTGAGAAATGATTTGAAAGAAATAAATAGTGATGTGTTAGTGCTACTGGGTGGGACATTACTTTAGATGAGTACTAATGTTTCACATGAGATTTCCTTGACAGGAAGGGAGCCTGATAAGTAAAAATCTAGGAAAAGGACTTTCCGAGCAGAGGGTACCACAAGGGCAAAGGCTCTGAAGTGGAAACAAGCTTGGTATGATTGAACTGCAAAAAGTCAATCAGTGTGACACACATAGTGAGTGGGCAGAAGTGTGATGGAAGGCGAGTGGAGACAGGCAGGCAGGAGTAGAGACCCAGAATTCAGCTTTTCTGGTCGATTCTGTCCTGATACATTTTGCGTTTCATTTGGCATGATTCTGAGGCCCTGGTAGCCGTGTTTCTTCAGCATAACATGTGCCGCTGCAAAAGAGAATCACCTCTCTTCCTGTCTGCCTCTGCTCCAGTCAACATCTGTCCCTTAGAAAGCCAGTTCTGAAGGAAATCTGGCCCTTTGCTGCAGCCTCTATTTCGTTTCTGGTGGTTACAGTCTCAGTGTTTCCAGGGACCTGGTTGTGATTCGCTGATTTGAGCAGGGTTGAAGAGCCCGCTCCTGGACCATTCCTACTTCGTGCTCTGCCCTGACCACTGGTGGACTTGGCCTGTTAAGGCATAGACCAAGCTAGAAGCTGGAAGCCTTTGCCTTCTATCTCTGCCTGCCTGATTTGGTTTGGAGTGTGCACTCTATTCGGAGAAGGCAATGGCACCCCACTCCAGTACTCTTGCCTGGAGAATCCCATGGACGGAGGAGCCTGGTGGGCTGCAGTCCATGGGGTTGCTAAGAGTCAGACATGACTGAGTGACTTCACTTTTGCTTTTCACTTTCATGCATTGGAGAAGGAAATGGCAACCCACTCCAGTGTTCTTGCCTGGAGAATCCCAGGGACGGGGGAGCCTGGTGGGCTGCCATCTGTGGGGTTGCACAGAGTTGGACACGACTGAAGTGACTTAGCAGCAGTAGCAGTGCACTCTATTATGGAGGCTTTGTGAAGAGGCATAATTTCAGACACCACCATGGAGTGGCCAGATGGCTTTTGATCATCCAATACCTCTTATACTGGTATGAGAACAATTCTTTAAGAGTTTGCATGTGCACTGCATGCTAAGTTGCTCCAGTCATGTCCAGCTCTGTACAACCCTATGGACTGTACCCTGCCAGGCTCCTCTGTCCATGGAATTCTCCAGGCAAGGATATGGAGTGGGTTGCCTGTGCCCTCCTCCAGGGGATCTTCCTGTTCTAAGGATGGAACCCGAGTCTCTTACATCTCTTGCATTGGCAGGTGTGCTCTTTACCACTAGCATCACCTGGGAAGCCCTTCTTAGAGTTTGGATGGCATCAATCCTACCAGTCCCCCAGGTGCAATGGATGGGTATAGGACCCAGCCTGACCAATGGGAACATTCATTCTTTTGGCCTGAAGGATTGGTTTGGAAAGAGCATATGATCTCAGTTGGGCAAATCAAGTCTTCTGTAAGGGTCTGATACTCAGACCTCTCGCTGGAGATAGAGTTCTATAGATTCTTGAATACCTGGATCGCCAGTAACTATCATCCCTTTGGCCCCTTGAGAGAGGCTGGCTGAGAATTAAATTGACACCGAGGACGAGGGTGGGTTCTGGAAATTCAAAGGGAGTAATCATTTAAGCTTCTGCTTCTGGGTGTGCCTAGGGTGAACTGATGAATTCCTTTTTTTCTCTTAAGCTAGTTTCAGTTGGATTTCTGACATAAATGGAAATCTCCTAATTAATACTGCAACCAGTGTTAGTCATAGTTATTATTTTTGTAGGTAATCTGAAGTAAATTTGAAGTATATATGGTGTGACACTTTTCTTTATGATACCACATTAGTAATTATATAGTGGTCTGGGTGACAATATTTAAATGGCTCTCACTCCATGAGCAAGGGTCATATTTATTTTGTTCATCACTATAGGTCTTTGACTGGTTGATAGTAAGTCCTAATAAATATTCATGGGATGAACAAATAGTTGTATGGGCAATGTTTACTGATGTAAGAATGTAATTTCTCTTACCTGACTGGAGTGACTTGGCAGCAGCAGCAGCAGCAACACTATTGTGGTTATTGAAAAGAATGTTCTTATTCTTAAGTGAGTCATGCTGAGGTGTTTGGAGGCAAAGTGGGATGCTGTCCACAAATTAATTGGGTCAGAGAAAAAAATCTATCTTTCTATCTATATCAATCTGTGTATGTATGTCTGTGTTGAGAGAGAGGGAAAACAAATACGACAAATGTTAATCTTTGTTGAAATCAAGTGGCGGCTATACAGGTGTTTATTGTACTCTTCTTTCAACTTTTGTATGTTTAAAAATGATCAAAATTCAAATTAGGAAAAGAGAAACAATGACTTTTATCTGAATGGGCACTCACGCTTGCGTTGCCTTTAAGAAATGTCCAATTTCCCAATTATAGGACAAATATACGAGAGAAAGACTATTTGCATTACAAAATAATTTTTAATTTTCCAGGGGAAAAAAATCCCCTCAAGTCTTATTCAAATAATAGCAATTAAAATGATCCAATGAAGAGTTCAGCTGTAGGGAAACTGGAATTAGCACTAGAGGGCAAGTCTTCCCTCCCTCCTTCCCTCCTTTTCTCCCACCTTTCCCTCTCCCTTTCTTTTCTCTCTGTATTTCCCCCTTTCTTCCTTCACTTATTTTGCTAAAATAAAAAAAAATTTTTCCTTTTTAAAAAAAATAAACTAGGAAGTTACTATAAAAAAAATTTCAGACAATAAGGAAGGAGTAAAGGGGACAGCAAAAATTATTCTTGATATTGCTTCCTACAAATAATAGTAAGAACAGTGCAAGGTATTATTCTAAGCATTTTACACATACTGGCATGCTTAAACTTCACTCATAACCTGAAAAGGTAGTTCCTACTCTCAGGCACATTTTATAGAAGGGAAAGTTGAGAAGAGGGTGTTAACGTTTCTCAGGATCAAATCCTACATGGCCTTGCTGAGAAAGAGACACTCTGGACTCTTTGGTAACAGTCCTTTGCTACATACATACTTGCCCACATTCATGTGTGTATACAAATGTGCACACATCATAATCACCCACATGTATACAGATTTGCACACATATGTATGCTATAGTTACATGTATAAACACACACATTTTACAAAACAATCATTTTATTCATGGTACTTTATGACTTGGTTTAAAAAATATATATCATAACATTGTTAATCCTCTGAATAACAGGAAACTGTGGTGAGAGAATTTAACTTGTCCTAGGTTGAGTGGAGCTGCAGACCTGGCTGGCTGACTCCAGAGCCTGTGTTCTTAGTCATGTGCTGCTCCTTTTTTTTTTTTAATCCAGTTCTCTAATTTTTGTGTTTTAGTTATTTCTTAGTCTTAATTTTTTATAGATACTGCTGTCATGAATATCTCAGAATAAGCACTTTTAAGAGTCCTCAAAATCTTAGTACTTAGACCCCTAGACTTTATTTCTTTATTCACAAGGCAGATATTAAATAAACTAGAAAATGTGCTCATCAATAGGTCTTCCTATAAAACTGTGTCAGCTGAGAGTTAGAAGGGAGACTTCTGATCGATTTTTCTGTTCTTCTCTAACAATGACCTGGTAACAGATATGATTACAATAGTAATACCACCCCGTGAACACCTTGCTATATTTCAACCACTGGGTCACACCTTTTTCCTTTATGATTTCCTTAATCTTTACAATAACTCTGTGAGGGAGGTGTTATCCCTCTATGTTCAGATGAGAACAAACATCCTGTGACATCTCTGACAAGATGGGCACAGCCTCTGTTTACACATATCTATGAATAGGGAACTCTGCTGTGCAAAGCAGGCCAGGCCACTTATGAAGCCCTGTAATTGCTTACTTACTATTGTAAGAATTTACTTAAAATCACCGTAGAATTCACTAACTCTCTTTTCACACAATAGAGCTTGTTTAGATAATAACAATGAACATAGCTGCCATTTGTTGGGCATTTATAAGAGGCCAGCATTAGTTCTTAGTGTACTTTTCACGGGTATTTTTAATACCTCACTTATGCATAATGACCTTATATGGGGGGTATATTATTTTTTTCCATTTTATATATGAGGTGACTGAGGCCTGTGGCTATTAACTAGTGAGGCCAAGACAGTCTCATCTCACCTGAATGTACTTACCTGATGGCTTCAGAACCTGACCCCACTAGAAAGATGCCTGAGGGCAGGAAAGTAAAGATGATTAGTCTGGTCAACACAGAAGAATGTCATTTAGAGAGATGGAAAGCAGCTGGCCAAGTTCCTTCCTAAAACTTTCCAAAGTTTTCAGAATTTCATATAGTATGGGTGTAGTTTGGAACAAGGAAAATTTAGATGGAAGTCTAGCAAACATTAATTATCACATCAACAAACATATCTATAACATTTATTGATGTAGTAGGGGCTTGCTATAAAACCTAATATTGTGCTGTGTGCAAATTTACTTTAGAATCTATTGTGTTTATTCCTCTGTCATGGATTGAATTGTGTGCACCCAAAAGATAAGTCTTAATTCCAGGTACTTATGACTGTGACCTTATTTAGAAACAGACCTTTGCAGATACAATCAAGTTAAGATGAAATTATTAGGATAGGCCTTAATCTGATACAACTGGTGTCCTTAGAAGAAAAGGAAAGTGCCATGTGAAGACAGAGACACACTGGGAGAATGTCACATGGCAGCAGAGGCAGAGATTTGAGTGATGCAGCTGCAGGCTGTTGACCTGAAATAAATAGACTGCCAGTTACTTTTCCAGCAAAAATGAGTTTATTCAGAATCAGGAAAGAATTGCAGTGCGGGGTCTGCAACCATGGCAAGCTATACGCAAGTCTCATCACAGCAAAGGAGGGACAGTTAGTTAATAGAGGGGGAAAGGAATTTGGGACGGCTGTAGGAAACAAAGAGTCCATGACTTTTCATTAGTTGAGTTGTTGCCAGGAGAAAAGAGGAGGTTGGTCTACTTCCCGCTGGACTATGCTATTATCAGAGGTAATGGGAGCTCCCCCTTCTGGTCTCCTGACTATTTAATTGAGGTTTCTGTTTATTAATTTTTTACAAGGCCAAGGAACATCACGGTTTGATGCCCCTTTAAGAAACTACGGAAATGCAAGGAAGGAGTCTATCTGAAGTCTCAGAGAGGGTGTGGTCCTGCTGACATCTTCATTTCAGATGCCTAGCAACTGTGTAGAATTGTGGGGGAAATATATTTCTGTTGTTTTAAGCCCCCTCGTCTGTAGTATTTTGTGACAACAGCCCTAGGAAACTAATACAACCTCCCATTCCACTTCTAAGAGTTGATAAACTATCCTCAAGATTTGAAGTCTATTCAGTTGCATCAATGCTTTCCTTTCACTTGTCCCTCTGGGGTTTTCAAACTTCAGTGTGTATAAACAAAAGAATACCTATCTATCTATCTATCTATCTATATGTATATGTATGTATTCTGTAGTTGGCTTGGAGGATTTTTAAAAGTTGAAGTATAGTTGACTTACAATATTGTGTTCATTTCAGGTATACAGAGAAATGATTTGGTTATACATACATACATATATATATATATGTATACGTCTGTATATATTTTTTGTCAATTCTTTTCCATTACAGTCTATTACGAGATATGGAATTTTCCAGGCAAGAACACTGGAGTGAGTTGCCACTCCCTTCTCCAGGGGAATTCCCAACCCAGGGATCAAACCCCATTTCCTGAATTGGAGGCAGATTCTTGACTGTCTGAGGCACCAGGGAAGATAAAGTTCCTTGTGCTATACAGTAAATCCTTATTGTTTGTGAGGATTTTTTCAATAGATAATTTTCACTGAAAGTTTTTTTACATTTGTTCATTTAGAATGTGACTCCCAAGCTTCTTTGTATAGGCGATATCCCTTTGGTTTTTGTTGAAATATTTTCCTAGGCCATTTGCCAACCAAACGTATTCTCTTGTGAAGGTACTATTGTGGATCAGTGCTTCTCTTAAAGTGTGGTACTTGGTGTAGGGATTATAGTGGGACTGTTAACTTCCCTGCTGTGGATATGAGCACTGTACTTCTATCAGTGAAATCTCTGCTGTTGTTTTTTTTTTTTAAAGCAGCCACACAGCAGTTATTTAATTGAAACCCCACATCTTTTTTTTGTTTTAATGTTTAGCTCCTAAGTCTGATTTTATACCTTTTAAAAGATGCCGAATTATAGATGTTTTAGGACACCTAAATATAGAGTGTTACTTTACTCCTATTAATTTTTTATTGTATACAACTAATAGATTAGATCTAATATGCAGTACAGTGATTATAGATACAAAACTCTACTATGAACAAAAAAAATTAAACTTACCAGGAGACTAGATCTTAATTGTTCCCAGTAGTAGAGGAAATGATAATTATGTGACTTGGTAGAGGTATTACCTCATGCTACAATGATAGTGAAAGTCGCTCAGCGTGTCCGACTCTTTGCGACCCCATGTACTATACAGTCTATGGAATTCTCCAGGCCAGAATACTGGAGTGGGTAGCCTTTCCCTTCTCCAAGGGATCATCCCACCCCAGGAATCAAACCCAGGTCTCCCGCATTGCAGGTGGATTGCAAATAAATGTATCACATCAATATATTCCATACCTTAAACTTACAAAATGTTGTATGTCAAAAATATCTCAATAAGAAAAAAAAATCTTAAAAATGTGTTTTTCCCTCAATCACTCTCTTTTTCTCTTCAAGCTTGTTGGTCTCATGAGAGGGGTCTCCCCATTACAGACTTCACCTCCAGATTAAATAAGTAAGTTCACTTTTAAAAAATGTTTATGAATATTGCTTTCTTCCTTCAGGTTTGTGCTGTGTTTTTGCATTCAGGTTTGGCTGGTTGCTCCATCTTCCATCTATTTGTGTGGCTCTGGGGGAAGTTTTGTGTGTATTAAATACATCGCTTTCTTTAGATGCTGTCTTCTCTTTCTGTCTCTTGAGGAGAATCTGTGAATTTCTTTTTAGATAGAATGTTACTAAGACAGACTTAATGCCTCTGGATTGTATCCATCTTTTAAGAATAGGAATGTAATAATATATTTATATAGAGAAAATGGGTAATAAAATTTACTAATAATTATTGGGTTTCTCCCTATGTGCTAGGCATTCTCATTTAGGAAAATTGAGGTGGAATTCACATATCGTAAAATCAACCATTTTAAAGCAAACAATTCAGCGGCATCAACTACATTCATAATGTTGTACAACTACTGCCTCTGTCTAGTTAAACATTTTCATCACCCTGAAGTAAAACCCCCTACCAATTAAGCATTTTCTCCCGCTCTTTCCTCCTCTCAACTTCTGGCAGCCATCAATCTGCATTTTGTCTATATGGCTTTTTGTATTCTGGATATTTCATATAAATGAGATCATATAGTATGTGACTTCTGTTTGCCATCTTTCTCTCAGCATGGTTTGCAGAATCATCCATGTTGTAGCATGTTTCAGTACTTTATTTCTTTTTGTGACTGAATGATATTCCATTGTGTATTTGACGTTAATCTGTTGATGGTCATTTATGCTGTTTCCACCTTTTGGCTATTGTGAATAGTGCTGCTATGAACATACCTGCATATGTACTTGTCTTAGGATTATGTTATAAACTGTGACTTTTAGTATTTGGAAAACACTATGATTCTTTTTCTAAGAAACCTTTATTTGGGTGCCTGCGTAATTTGTAAATAGAATGATACAACCATAGAAGATTCATTCATTTTGTAAGGCTTGCTCTCTCCTAGATTATGTTCACTTTTCTGGGACATATTTCAAGCTGGGTGAGTCCATCAACATCATTATCTGCCTGACATTGGTGATGGTAGCTATCATTTGAGAGCCTATCATATCATAGATACTATTTTTATCCCCATTTCACAGATGGAGAAACTGAGGCTTATGAAACTTAAGCATCTTTCCCAAGTGATAGACTAGTGATAGAGCTAGGACTAAAACCAAGATCTTTGTGACTCTAAAACTTGAACTATGTGACAGTTACATGCCTGAGTTTTCCAACATTCATGAAGTTAGCTTTTTCCCCTAGTTTTAGTGGATAGCTGCTGACCATCAATAATAATAAACCTTCAATCAGTCAGTCCTGAAATCAGTTCAGTGAGTCAGAAACATCATTGAAAACTGAAATGGAATGGAATAAGATGGAAAATACCATGTGGTAAGGATATTATTTTATGAAACTTACATTTGTCACGTGTGTGGCATGTACATATGTGTCTACATGAGGTAGTGATATAAAATCTATTTCTTACTGTGGGTTCCAGGCAAAAGGTATGAAAAAATGCTCTAAGCCACTCAGGTTCGTTTTGATGAACAAACGTTCATCATACGTTTGAACTTTTATACAACCCCATATGTTTGAATTTTTATACACCCAAACATTTGTTGCTAGTTTCTTCATTCTCAAATATGGAGAATTTGCTCTCATTCTGCAAGTTCACAAATTACTGAACTATGACATTCCTCTTCATAGCCATCATTGACTGATACTACATGCAGTTTTACATGGGTTCAAGCCTTTGAAATTCTGTTACCCTTCATTATTAAATAACACTCATGCAAAAAAGTGCACATTTAATAAGTACTTTAATGTGATAGCCCACATCGATTTCCACTTAACACAAACAGACCATTTGTGCTCTTTTGTCACTTACTGGCACCCACATCAGACGAGCAAGACACAAAACTAGACATCTTCCCTGCTGTTCGTCACATAGCATAAATGCAATTTGGGGGCTCTGGTCCCCAGACAGCCTCTGGGAAGGGCTCCTGTGGATATGCAGATGATAATTCCACATGGTAAATATTTGGTTTTCTTCGCGTCAGTAGCAACCCACAGCAGTTCTCTGGGGACACACTTTCAAAAGCCAGTTTGAAAATTTGTTCCTTAAAAACACAATGTTTTACAAAATTTATGATGAGAACATATTAAAAATGCCAAGTTGTTGTAAAAAGCCCCAAAGCATCCTTTTAATAAATTGGAGTGAATTATAACTTAAATCCTACAAAACAGAATTAGGGTTTTACATTTTTATTTGTCTTAATGCAAGAATTCAGTCTCTTATTGAAACATTAAAAAAAAGTCATGCAGAAAGTTCAAGGGATGGTTAATCAGGTAGGGATGGTTGTGGAGACTGATCATTGAGTAAATGCTGTTGAAACACCCTTTGCTGTAAAACACTATGCCAAGTGTTGAGAAAAGGGAAAAATTATGATATAGCAAGCTGCTTCAGAAAGCTAGCCAAAGGAGACTCCTATGTGTGTTTGTAGGATAGATTTAAAGGAAGTTCATCAAAATCTTGTATGAAATTAATGGTAGAAAGGTAGAATTATAGTGTCTGTTAAAAAGGGAATAGTTAAATGCATTCTGGTGGAACCATCCAATGGGATAGCAGAAAGCTATTAGTAAGAAAGAGGAAGACTTCCCTGGTGGTCCAATGGTTAAGACTCCATGCTCCCAATGCAGGGGGCCTGGGTTTGATTCCTGGTCAAGGAAGTAGATCCTGCATGCCAAAACTAAAAGATCACGCGTGCCCCAACTAAGACCCAGTGCATCCAAATAAATAAAAATTAAAAAAATAAGAAAGAGGTAGTTCTTCAAGAAGACTGAGGAGATGACTGTTTATTGTGAACAAACCATGCTTCTGAAGAATCTGTCCCATTCACTTGTATTTCCAGCTCTTAGAACTATCCATGGCATATAGTAAGTGTTTTTAAATATTTGTCAAATGAATGAATGATACTATGATAGCCTTTTAATAAGAATAAATGAGGGGGTAGTATCCACATGAATAGATGTCAAACTATGAAGAATGGTTAACCTGAGGAGTGGACTTGGAGTCAGGGAAAGACATCACAGTAAGGACTGCAGAGCAAAAAGGTAGGGCAAGTCTGTGTACTGGTTGATATTGCTAAACTTCTGCATCAGCCCTGAAATAGCCAGAAACAATTAAATTGTGAAATTATGCAAGCCATATCCATTGTTCAGTTCAGTTCAGTCACTCAGTCGTGTCTGACTCTGTGTGACCCCATGAATTTCAGCACGCCAGCCCTCCCTGTCCATCACCAACTCCCAGAGTTCACTCAAACTCACGTCCATCGAGTCGGTGATGCCATCCAGCCATCTCATCCTCTGTCGTCCCCTTCTCCTCTTGCCCACAATCCCTCCCAGCATCAGGGTCTTTTCAAATGAGTCAACTCTTCACATGAGGTGGCCAAAGTACTGGAGTTTCAGCTTTAGCATCAGTCCTTCCAATGAACACCCAGGACTGATCTCCTTTAGGATGGACTGGTTGGACCTCCTTGCAGTCCAAGGGACTCTCAAGAGTCTTCTCCAACACCACAGTTCAAAAGCATCAATTCTTTGGTGCTCAGCTTTCTTCACAGTCCAACTCTCACATCCATAAATGACTACTGGAAAAACCATAGCCTTGACTAGATGGACCTTCGTTGGCAAAGTAATGTCTCTGCTTTTGAATATGCTATCTAGGTTGATCATAACTCTCCTTCCAAGGAGTAAGCGTCTTTTAATTTCATGGCTGCAATCCCATCTGCAGTGATTTTGGAGCCCCCCCAAAATAAAGTCTGACACTGTTTGTTACTTGTGGCTAAAAGCAATTCTATACAGTGCTGTAAAAAAAGCCTTGTTGAGTTGAAAATATTGATGAATTCAAGGAGGTGACTCAAGCTATATAAATAAAAGATAAATAACAATGCAACACTATGTGTGCTAAGTCACTTTAGTCGTGTCCGACTCTGTGTGACCCCACAGATGGCAGCCCACCAGGCTTCCCCGTCCCTGGGATTCTCCAGGCAAGAACACTGGAGTGGGTTGCCATTTCCTTCTCCAATGCATGAAAGTGAAAAGTGAAAGTGAAGTCACTCAGTCGTATCCGACTCTTAGTGACTCCATGGACTGCAGCCTACCAGGCTCCTACGTCCATGGGATTTTCCAGGCAAGAGTACTGGAGTGGGGTGCCATTGCCTTCTCCAAGACTATGTGTACTGAGTATCAGATGGGTAGCCTGGTGAGCCTATCAAGAAGGTCTTCATGGAAGAGAGAAAATGTGAAGTGATTTCAAAAGCTAGTAATAGTAAAAATGTGGATTTAATAATTAGTTGTGCAAAAAGAAGTCACTTTAGGTTTTGATAACTCAACTTGGTCTCATTTTTTGGACTATCTTTTTCTAAAGTGCTTTTGATATGGACCATTTAAAAGTGTTTTTTTGAATTTGTTACAATATTGCTCATGTTTTATGTTTTTTGTTTTTTGTTTTTGTTTTTTGGCCTCAATGCATGTGGGATCTTAGCTCCCCAACCAGGGGTCGAACCTGCACCCCCTGCTTTGGAAGGCAAAGTCTTAACCACTGGACCACTAGGGAAGTCTCTTGAGACTGTTTTTGATAGCAGAAAACACAATATTAGTTCATTCTAGCTATACTGAGTCAAGTCAGTATTTTCTGCTTTACTCCCTTATCTCTAGTTGGCATCCAAGTTCTGAAGGGCTCATGCGGTATCATGGGCTCATTTGCTGTTTGCGCATGTGTGGGTGCATGTGTGGGTGCATGTGAGTGCCTGTCTGTCTGTGTATTGTTCCCTAATTTTGGGACTTTACAGGGAGGGGCTAAATGCAGGGTTCCTTCGCAGAGATGGGGAAACTGAGACGTATAAAACTCGATGCCTCCCATAAGTGATACACCAGTAAGTGATAGGACTGGAAGTAAAAGCTCTTCGGAAGTGTTCATGTTTTTTGCATCCCTTCCAACTCATCTCCTTGCCAAGTACCTACAGAAGATTTTTTCCCCCTCTCATTATGTCAATAAAAAGTAGCTAAACAGTTGTCTCCCGTGAAACATGGGTTGTGTTAGGGTTTTTGCCTTTAGAAAGCAAATCCAACCTGTCCAAAAGAAAGTCTTGATCTTCCTCCCACAAACTTGCCCTATTCATATCTTTACCAACCTTCCAATTGTTTAGGCCATGAACTTTTATCATCCTTGATTTTCTTCATTATCTCATACCCCACATCCAAAGCATCAGCAAATCTCATAAAAGATACCTAGAATCCAACCACTTCTCAACACTTCTGCTACTGCCACCTTAATCTAAGCTTCTATCATCTCTGACCTGCATTATAGTGGAAACCTACTAACTGGTCTCTGTGCTTCCATTCTTGCTTATCCCAATAGTCTATTCTCAAACAGCAGCCAGAATCATTCTGTTAAAACATATAAGTTAGGTCATGCCACTTTTCTGCTCAAAAAGCTCCACTGACATCTCATCTGACTCTGAGTAAAAGGTTAAGCGCTTTTTTTTAAGTGTTTTTTTTTAAATAAAAATTATTATTTATAAAAGGCCTTAATTCACACCCCTGTTACCTAACTGACTTTATTTCTTTTTACTCTTCTACTTGATCATTCTGTTCCATAAATTTCCTCTTTTCCTCAAAATGCCAGTCATACTTAAAATGCTCCCCTCCCAGAAATCTGAGTGTTTCACCCCTTGCTTTGCTACAAGTCTTTGCTCAAGTGAGACTTACCTTGACCTCCCCACTTAAAATTGCAAACCCTTCCCTATTCCCCCCGTGCTCCTCTGTTCTGTTATTTTCCATAGCACTTATCAGCATATAAAATATGATATCACTTGCTATTTTTTCTTATTGTTTGTCTCTCCTGAAAAGAATGCAAACCCAACGAAAGCAGGCAGTTTTGTCTGTTTTATTTACTGATGTATCTGTAGCACTTAGAGCCCTGCTTATCACATAGCAGATGGTCAGTGATTATTGTTGAATGAACAAGTGCTGTGCTAAGTCCTGTCAGTTGTGTCCGACTCTTTACAACTCCATGGACTCTAGCCCACCAGGCTCCTTTGTCCAGGGATTCTCCAGGCAAGAATACTGGAGTGGGTTGCCATTTCCTTCTCCAGGTCTAGCATGAATAAATGAATTAGATGTATCTAAATTTCTCATTTAAGCAATAAAACTTGAAATATTATGTAAAAAGACAAAGTCACTAATAAAATACAAATCTTTATGTCCTGTTGCAACTTGAAAATATACTATAAGACATGGCATGTTCAGAGTACAAGCAGAAAGTGACATTAAAAATCATTTGTCCAGTATGGATATTCCTTAAAAAACTAGGAATAAAACCACCATATGACCCAGAAATCCCACTATTAGCCATATACCCTGAGGAAACTAAAATTGAAAAGACGCACATACCCCAATGTTCACTGCAGCACTATTTACAATAGCTAGAACATGGAAGCAACCTAGATGTCCATCAAGAGATGAATGGATAAAGAAGCTGTGGTACATATGTACATATGTACAATGGAATATTGAAAGTGAAAGTGAAGTTGCTCAGTCGCGTCCGACTCTTTGCGACCCCCTGGACTGTAGCCTATCAGGCTCCTCCATCCATGGGATTTTCCAGGCAAGAGTGCTGGAGTGGATTGCCATTTCCTTCTCCAGGGGATCTTCCCGACCCAGGGATCGAACCTGGGTCTCCCGCATTGCAGGCAGACGCTTTACCGTCTGAGCGACCAGGGAAGCTACATATGTACAATGGAATATTACTCAGCCATAAAAAGGAAAACATTTGAGTCAGTTCTAATGAGGTGGATAAATGCAGAATCTATTATACAGAGTGAAGTAAATCAGAAAGAGAAAGCAGATCTCACATACTAATGCATATATATGGAATCTAGAAAAATGGTACTGATGAACCTATTTGTAGGGCAGCAGTGGAGACACAGACAGAGAACAGACTTATGGACATGGTGGGAGGGGAGGAAGGAGAATGGGATGTATGGAGAGAGTAACATGGAAACTTATATTACCATATGTAAAATAAATAGCCAATGGGAATTTGCTATATGACTCAAGGAGTTAAACCAGGACTCTGTAACAACATAGAGAGATGGGATGGGGAGAGAGGTGGGAGGGAGGTTCAAAAGGGAGAGGACATGTGTATACCTATGGCTGATTCATGTTGATATTTGGGAGAAACCAACACAATTCTGTAAAGCAATGATCCTTCAATTTAAAAAAACAAATAAATTAAAAATTAAAATTAATCATTTGTTAAAGTCATCACATTGTCTAATTGACTCCATCTGAAAACTTACAGGCAAGAGGCCCTATAAAACATTGAAAAAAAATTAAAACATTAACACTTTGAAAAAAAAAAAAATTACTTCCTTTCTTAACCTACTCCACTAGCTTCATCCTTGTAGGAAATGGCCCTCCATCATTAGGAGGTTTCTGTTTTCTCATACCCCGGTGAGCTAGAGCAGAGCTTCTGAGACTTTAATATGTATGCCTATCACCTGTGTGATATGATTCATTAGGTCTAGGGAAGGCCTGAGAATCTGCATTTCTAGCAAGCTCTCAGACGATGCCATGCCTGCTACTGTGGTCCACAGAATAGCATGGCAAGGACTCTGTTTAAAATCTCTGTCTTGGGGTTTTTATTTTGTTTTCTAGAAGCCAGGGTTGAGGGCACCTACCATCAGTCATATCCATTGCATCAAACTTTGGGGTAATTTTCTGTTGTCTTTTTCCTCTCATTTTATATATGGCTTATGTTTTAGGTTCTTTCTTTTCCCCTGTTGTTTCTCTGGCTGTCACAAGCAGAACGTGCCACTGAAAAAAGTTGGCACGTGTAATTGATTGTGATAGTATAATCTTTCATTGTCATGCAGTTAGCAGTGTACACGTTTGGTTTTACTCTAGGAAAGCAGCATGGAGCTATTTAAATTAGTTAAAAAAACATTAACAGTGAAAAATATAATTAATAGGGGGTTGATCTGTTGAATAAAATCCCATTGTGTGGCACGTGTTTGCTGTGTGTGTGTTATGCCAGACACTGGTAAATGTAACTGTGACAATTGTGTCCAGTGTTGCTTTGCTGGCTATCACCCCTGCTGATTTCTATCTGCTAGTAAGGTGGGTGTGAGAGGAAGAGCAGGAAGAATTATTATATTTCTCAAAGATCCATTATTCTATAGTGCAGGGAAAGGTCTTGGAAGTCCACGCAGGGATAGCAGCTACACATAGTAGCTAGGGACCTTGAGTTGATCATCAAAACTCCCATTACTGCAAGAGGTGGAACTTTTCTTAATAGAAATTACTGTAAATGGATATGGGAGTCATGGGGGTAATTGACTAACCAAGGCTTAAGCATGTTTGTGGAAAAGAAAAGCCACAAAACAGTATGCCTTCCCCCATTATCCCTTAAACAGAAGTGAGTGGCAATTGCTGGCAATACATCTCAAATGAAGAAAGAAGCTCTTTAGGATGTCAAGTTGCATGGAAATTGTAATGAGGATGCTGATGCTCATTGAATCTGGTAGATAATGTTTTTTAAATGAGTTGGGTTATTTTCTAAGAAATCATATTTTACTTACTTTGAACTGTCTGTAGTTTAACCATATTGGTGATATACCTTGGTAGGATGCTGTCTTCTGGAGCTTCTTGGAGAAAGCTCTGCTATTCTTTTTGCTGCTGAGTTTGAAATGTGACTTTGACTATCTGAAATTTTAAAATGTAAGCAATAGTGCCACCCAATGGTGTCTCTTTTGATAGAGAAGAAAATGGAATTTATTTTTAGGAGATCAATTTCATGAAGCTCTTTGTTCCCAGGCCTCATGGATTGTGTTTGTCTCTCAATGGAGAGCCAGGTTCTCTAATTCCTGTCTTCATTGGGAAAAGTGGGCTTGGTGGAATTCCCTAGTCTTGGCAATCCAGAGTCACATGCCTCCTGAGAATGGGGAGGACTTACAGATAGCTAGTGTGAAAAGATGGCACATGAGAAGATGTTCAGCATCACTAATTATTATTAGAGAGATGCAAATCGAAACTGCAATGAAATAGCATTTCATGCCAGTCAGAATGGCTATCATTAGCAAATCTGTAAACCATAAATCCTGGAGAAGATGTAGAGAAAAGGGAACCCTCCTACACTATTGGTGGGAATGTAAGTTGGTGCAGCCATGATGGAAAACAGTGGGGAGTTTCCTTAGAAAACTAAGAATAGAATTACCATATGATCCAGTGATCCCACTCCTAGGCATATACTTGAACAAAACTATAGTTCAAAAAGATACGTACACTCCTGTGTTCACAGCAGCAGTATTCACAATATCCAAGTCATAGAGACAACCTAAATATCCACTGACAGATAAATGGATACACAAGGTATGGTACATATACATTGAAATACTACTAAACCATAAAAATGAAATAATGCCATTTACAGCAACATGGATGGAACAAGACATTATTATACTAAGTGAAGTAAGTTAGAAAGAGAAAGACAACTATCATATGATATCACTTACATGTAGAATCTAAAATATGGCACAAACGAACCTATTTAGAAAACAGAAACAGACTCACAGACATACAGAAACAGACTCACAGACATACAGAACAGACTCGCGGTTGCCAAGGGGAAGAGGGCTGGGGGAGGGCTGAACTGCAAGTGTGGGGTTAGCAGATGCGAACTATTGTATATAGGGTGGATAAACAACAAGGTCCTACTGTATAGCCCAGGGAACTATATTCAGTATCCTGTGGTAAACCATAATGAAAAAGAATATTAAAAAAGTCTATATGTGTATAACTGAGTCATTTTGCTATACAGCAGAGATTGACACATTTTAAGTCAACTGTATGTCAATAAAAAATTACAAAAATCCCATCTCCAAATGCATAATGCAGTGTTAAGCAGCAAGCTCCATGCATTGGGCCTTGTACAACTCCAATTCTTTAAATATTCATAAGTAGAAGCCAGATGTGGTAGACTGCTGTGGATGGCTGGTACTCACACTATTCCCTAATGCCTGTGGTGAACCCCCGTTAATAGCACACACTAACAAGAATGGACTTTTACTGAAGATTTCATGAGGAAATAGTGAAGTTGATTTGCATCAGAGATCACACATTAGAGAACTAACAAGATCCGTATTCCTCTTCTGTCCTCTGCCAGTGACCTTGTCATTCTTCCTCTCCTACTCCAAACAGCCTCTGAAGACTCTTTTATTATGCAGCCTATTCAGCTTCTGTCCCCAATTTATAGAACCTTGTCAGCAAAGCCAAACCCTGGAATTAGCCCCAGAGTGATCATCAAGTGCCTCTTGGAGGCCTTCTTCCTCATCAAAGCTTATAATTTAGTTATTCATACAAGTAAACAATTTTGGCGGTGGGTGGGTTTTCCTGGTAAGTAGGTTTTTCTCCATATTGTTACATAAAGTATACCACACCTGCTTCCAAATGATTGTGAACCATTAAGAGGTTCAGATATACATGAGAATATAAATGAATAGCTAATCACATAGTCTAATACCAGACATCATTCAGTTTGTTACTGATTGTTCTGTTGTCCTTCAACAAAGTCCTTCAGTCTCTCCAAGTGGAAGTATGTGCTCAGTTCACCTTTCTTCAATCGCTTGGCAACCCCTTTCCCATATTCCTGCTGAGGCTGCCAGCTGGCCTTGTTCTTTCTGGA
Organism: Ovis canadensis; assembly: GCF_042477335.2. Lineage (NCBI taxonomy): Eukaryota > Metazoa > Chordata > Mammalia > Artiodactyla > Bovidae > Ovis > Ovis canadensis. The sequence continues at coordinate 82,170,593 of NC_091249.1, forward strand.
AGCACTTTTACATTCTCTCCCTTTCCAGGATTTCTTAGACTTCCCAGTTGCTGTTACACTTGAAAGGTGTTAATGAATGACAATGATGTAATGTGTTATGGCTGCAGGGCTATTTGCATTTAAATGGGAACTCTGACATTTACACAAGTCTGTGTATTTTTAATTAATAATTTTTGGCCCTGTCACTTGATTTGTGAGATCTTAGTTCCCCGACCAAGGATTGAACCTGGACTCCCAGCAGTGCAAGAATGGAGTATAAGCACTGGACCACCAGGGAATTTCCGACATTTACACAAGTCTGAGCCCAGAAGGATGATTTATTGAGGAGAATTTCAGACTTGGGGAGGGCCAATGAGGCAATTGTTTGGCTGCATATAACCAACATTGTACGTGGAGGGTTAGATGCACTTTTTAAGATGGCTGAGCGAGCGAGAATGAAGTGTAAATTAAAAAAAAAAACAAACACATGACATTAGAGAATCTATATTTGATGCTTATATGAGCCATCACATGGGTTACAAATGTGGTCACATCTCCTTGACTATCTTGTTTGCTGTTGTACCCCTAGTGTTTTTTTTAAACTATTTTATTGAGGTGTTGTTATACAAAAAGCTGTACATATTTAATGTATACAACTTGATGAGTTTGGAGATAAATATACATCTGTGAAACCATTACTACAATCAATGCCATAAACATCTTCATCATTTCCAAGCATTTCCTCCACCCTCTTTATTTATTTGTTTATTATTATCTTTTTATAAATCTATAGTTTTATTAAGACAAAAAACCTGACTGTTGATATGAAATTTACATTTAAACAAAAGTTTTCACAGAAACCTAACACATGCCTAAAAATTACAGTGGAGTTCTAGATGCAGGTCTAGATGATGTCAAGAACTGATGGAGCTCATGATCCAAGACAGTGTTTTGGATTTTAGTTAATTCTTGGAATTAAAAAATCTGTTTTGTTTTAAAGTGAACCACTGCCCCAGTATGAAAATTAAATCTTCTCCTGAGAAGATTTAATTTTTGAAATGATTCAGCTCTTGAACTTGTGCTGTCAGTGACTAAACCCTGCCACCAATGGTTTCAAAGTTCAAAAAAACAGAGTCTCCATGAGTTTCCTACCCTTTGAGTACTGGTCCTTGTCTTTCCCTACCTCCTATACCTATCTGCCTACCTCCTATACCACTCTCTGCCCTTCCCCAAATACTTCAGCCAGTGGCTTGGGTGGAGAAACTGATATTTACAACTTCATAATTGGAAAAGAAAGGGTCTTGTCAATTCCAAGAATTAGCTCCTCTAAGACAGGACTGGAAAAGGTCAGTTTTCATTCCAACCCCAACGAAAGGCGATGCCAAAGAAAGCTCAAACTACCACACGATTGCACTCATCTCACACACTAGTAAAGTAATGCTCAAAATTCTCCAAGCCAGGCTTCAGCAATATGTGAACCATGAACTTCCAGATGTTCAAGCTGGTTTTAGAAAAGGCAGAGGAACCAGAGATCAAATTGCCAACATCCGCTGGATCATGGAAAAAGCAAGAGAGTTCCAGAAAAACATCTATTTCTGCTTTATTGACTATGCCAAGCGTTTGACTGTGTGGATCACAATAAACTGTGGAAAATTCTGAAAGAGATGGGAATACCAGAGCACCTGACCTGCCTCCTGAGAAACCCATATGCAGGTCAGGAAGCAAGGGTTAGAACTGGACATGGAACAACAGACTGGTTCCAAATAGGAAAAGGAGTACGTTAAGGCTGTATATTGTCACCCTCCTTATTTAACTTATATGCAGAGTACATCATGAGAAACGCTGGACTGGAAGAAGCACAAGCTGGAATCAAGATTGCCAGGAGAAATACCAATAACCTCAGATATGCAGATGACACCACTCTTATGGCAGAAAGTGAAGAGGAACTAAAAAGCCTCTTGATGAAAGTGAAAGAGGAGAGTGAAAAAGCTGGCTTAAAGCTCAACATTCAGAAAACGAAGATCATGGCATCTGGTCCCATCACTTCATGGGAAATAGATGGATAAACAGTGGAAACAGTGGCTGACTTTATTTTCTGGGCTCCAAAATCACTGCAGATGGTGACTGCAGCCATGAAATTAAAAGATGCTTACTCCTTGGAAGGAAAGTTATGACCAACCTAGATAGCATATTCAAAAGCAGAGCTATTACTTTGCCAACAAAGGTCCATCTAGTCAAGGCTATGGTTTTTCCAATGATCATGTATGGATGTGAAAGTTGGACTCTAAAGAAAGCTGAATGCCCAAGAATTGATGCTTTTGAACTGTGGTGTTGGAGAAGACTCTTGAGAGTCCGTTGGTCTGCAAGGAGATCCAACCAGTCCATCCTAAAGGAGATCAGTCCTGAGTGTTCATTGGAGGGACTGATGTTGAAGCTGAAATTCCAATACTTTGGCCATCTGATGCGGAGAGCTGACTCATTGGAAAACACCCTGATGCTGGGAAAGGTTGAGGGAAGGAGGAGAAGGGGATGACAGAGGATGAGATGGTTGGATGGTATCACCAACACAATGGACATGGGTTTGGGTGACTCTGAGAGTTGGTGATGGACAGGGAGGCCTGGCATGCTGTGGTTCATGGGGTCGCAGAGTCGGACACTACTGAGCGATTGAACTGAACTGAGCTGAAGACAGAATCATCCTCCTTTATACATTCAATAAGACTTTTCCTTCTCAACCAGTTTCCATCCTCCAAACGGCAACTTTGTTAACTTCATAACTGGCTTAGTCCTTTGTTGGGACCAGCATTAATATCACGCAGGGAATACCTCAGCTTCTAGGCATTCACAGCTTTTAAACAGTCTCTCACAGTCCTCATTTAGGTGGCCAATGACATTTTTTGAAGGGATACAATATTCTGGACACAGAACCCAGTCATCATTAGTAGTTTTTTCCTTTGTTTCACAGTTTCTTAAAATTTTAAGAAAAATGATCTCAACTCCAGTCTCCCTTCTGTCCCACTCCATCCCACCCACCCCACACAATACACCAGTAATAGCCAAAAACTACACACATTCTATCCTGTAAAAAATGCAGAGTTAACCCTCTTGGGAAGAAGGCTGTGGGTTGTGGAGATGCACTTTGAAGATCTACAGTGTCGCTTGCTCTCCCACATCACACTCTACAAGTTCTGTCCATCATAGAAGACGCTTTGCTTTTCTTAGTGAAGTTCAGAATGGGTTGCATTGAAACACTGATTCTTCTTCCCCTCCACCAAGATGGGTGTGCAAACTGTACAGCATGGAACAACTTTAAAGCACTTAGGCTGCTGTAGGGCACAGAAACTATACTGGCTCTTCAAAGCACATCTTCTCAAGCCATCTTTATGGTGTCGAGACAAGTAGAACTCCTTCTCTCCCCACTTGAAACCCACAGTCAGATGTGACAGTCACTGGTATTCAAGAGAGTTAATTCTTGTTTTCTTTTTTGTCATCATCCTCTGAGGGATAGGAATGCCACATGAGCATTTCCTCATAGGAGGCTATGACAACCTGTGGGCACTTGACTTTGGCCTCCTTGGCAGGGACCAGGTCAGTCTCATCAGAAATTTTCCATTTCATCAGGAACATGAGTTCTCCATTGGAGTCTGTATCTTCAATAATCTGCTCAGCTTCCAAACCCCAGGCAAAGCCTTGTGACTTTTCTGATTCTTTTCTTCTTCTTTGGTTTGCTCTCCTCCCTCATATTGTCTGAATCAGAATCAGCTTTGCACTTGTCTTCGTCTGATTTATCTGTCTTGGGTGCTGTTTTCTGTGACTGCAGAAACTCAGCAGTGAGATCAGGGCAGTCAGGTTATCTCCCGGCTCCCATGTGTTGTCCTCATCTGAGACTCTCTGCCACTTTAGGAGATACTCCAGTTGGCCCTTTACCACTTGCCAGTCTAGAACTTTTTCCACCACATATTCCTCTTCCTCTAGCACCTCCTCTGCTTTCTTCTTGTTTTGATTTTTCCTCACGGTGCCTGCCAGCTTTCTGGTATAAAGGGTGACGGCTACTCAGAGCAGCACCCACAAACCCGAGAGGAATCAGTGAGGCACTGCTGGCCGGGGCGTGGTGACTGTGATGGAACACTTAGAAGAGCTGCCCTTTCTGTGCAACCCATTGTTGCTAACAGTAGGCACTATGGTGTACAGTCGATCTCTAGGACTTACTCATCTTGCCCAACTGAAACTTGGTACCCTTGACCAGTACTTCCCTGATTCTCCCCCCTCCCCTAAGTTTTGAATGGTTCCTGGCGTATAGTAAGTCCTCAATAATTACTTGTAAAATAAATGGATGGATGCATAGGTGGATGAATTTTTTTTCTAATATTGCTGAAACCCTTCCTCATATGAAGGGACCCTAAATATCATTCCCTTGAGGCTTCCATAACTTGAGAAAATGTCTACAAATTCCAGAAATTTTTCTTATTCTCAAAATAATCTGGGGCAGCCAGACTTCTTTTGACACCAGGGGGGTCATCCCTACATTGTTCCAACTCTTTCTTTCTTGCTGCCTGAATGTGTCACTGGAAAACCTGTGTTCTGCACAGTCATAAGAGACTGGTTCACCTGAGAGGACCATAGGGGTTCTCTAGGGAGGACATCCCACTCCTTCAGGACCAGGGTGAGTGTGTGTGTGTGTGCACGTGCAGAACTGAACCTTTCCGTAGGCTCATTAGCATAACCACAAATGCAAAAACAAAACCAAAAAATTTGTTCAACGCTACTGAAGTGCAATATGACAATATCAATTATTAAATCTTCTTTAGAGAAAATTATTCCAAGCCATCACCAACTCAATGGACATGAGTTTGAGTAAGCTCTGGGAGTTGGTGATGGACAGGGAGGCCTGGTGTGCTGCAGTTCATGGGGTCATAAAGAGTCGGATATGACTGAGCAACTGAACTGAACTGAGCTGAACTGATTCCAAGCCTAGCCCATTCTTCAAATCAAAATTGAATTCTTCCTTTTATGCCTATAATCTGAGGTTGGTATAAAACAGAGTCAAGTCTTTGGGGATGAAATTAGATGATTTCTTTCTCCTGAAGGGTAGGGGCACTTAGGAGAAAAGTCTTCAAGAGCACCTTCAAATTTTTGCTTTGGGAAGGACCAGTGAAAAAGCCCTAAAGAGCAAAAGTATATGGTGCTTCTCAGCCTATAAAAATAATGTTCCTTTGGGGAAAACAAAACAAAACAAAATCCCACCACCAGTTCTGTCTCAATGATGCTAATATGCTTTGGGGGAATCATCTTCCATTTAAGAGGAGCTTCATTTACTCTGGATCTTCCTCAACCAAGGTGATTGTCTTGAGCTTTACTCTTAGGAAAGCATTAAGTTTCCTTTCATTTTCTAAATACAGTGAATTAACTTATTGCAGAGATTAATTTAACACTAGTGATAAAACTTGGATTGGTTGCTTGTTTTCTAAGAAGAATCCCCATAACGTTTTAAAGAATAAGATATAAAGAGTTTTGCTCAGTGCTTGGCTCATAGAAAGCATTCAAAAAGTATTAACTACTGCTATTATTGTTGTTATTGCTGCTACAACTAGTATTGTTATTAGTGGTGGTAGTCATTGGCCTGGCATCCAGTCCTAGTGGTAGGTATTTATTATGAGAAAGAAGTGGAATTTAGTGACATACAACACATGTAAAGTGCTTAATATGGCCTTTGACACAAAGCAAGCATTTAGTGAATTTAAACAAATTTAGAAAATGTGAATGTATTAGGGTAGATTTGGCTGCATAAATAGAGACCAAAATTTAATGGATTAAAGAAACATAAATTTATTTTTCATTCATGTTACAGTAACAGGTGAGTGTTCCAAGTGTTAAAAAGAAGTTTTCAGGCAATTTAGCTGTGAGCATGTATAAAAATTTTATTACAACTAGGCACAGAAGGGAAATGGACCCTAGAAAGGCCACTTCCCAAATTTACTATTGGTAGGGACATTTGATAGGAAGAAAGTTCAGTTAGATAATCATTGTTAGACTAGACACAGAAAGAAAAGAAAGTCTGGTTAAAGGTCAGTAGACTCTTGATTGACAGCTGGCAACTGAGTGTGTGGGTAATTGGGCATGTGGGTAATTGGTTTCTGAGAGCAAACCTTAATCCCATTAAAGTTCACAGAAAATTGCTTAAGCATTTTATCAGGAATGCTAACTTCTCAGAAAGAGGTTATAAGCAAAATGGTTTTGCCTTTCAGACCAGGTTTGAAACAGTTTCTCTTATGGATGGGACCATGAGCTGCTCTGCCCGCTCTCGTCTTTCAGGTACTCTGGTTGATGGTAGCTCTGCCATTTTCAGTATATGGCTTTAATGCTATTCTGGTCATTGTCAACAGCCAGTGAGAAAGAGGAAAAGAACAGAGATTTCTTCCTAAGAAATTTTGCCTAAGGAAATGAGCCAGAGGTGGAAGCGGATTTTTTGCTCCCACATCATTTAGAGCTTAGTTACATGCTCACCAAGCTCCCAATAGGGTTGAAAAGTGCAGTCTGGACATCCAGATCCTGGCTGCAGGACTTTTACTAGGGGGATGAAATGGAGTTTGGGGACAGTAGTGGTTTCTGCCACAATGAGGATGTGCCCAGCCTTTCTGCACCTACTGCTTCTGAAGCAGTAGTTGGCAAACTATGGCCTGCAGGCTAAATCCCACCCATAGCTGTTTGTATAAATAAAGTTATATTGGAAGGCCATGCTCATTCATTTATGCAATGTGTATGGCTGATTTCACACTACACTAAAGGATTGAGTAATTGAGACAGAGACTTCATGCACCAAAGCTTAAAATATTTGCTTTTTGGCTTTTTTAGGAAAAAAAGAAATTGCTGACCCTTATTCTAGAGAGGGTTCTGAATTGCTCATAAAAGTGGACTTGATGGGTCAAAGGAAATGTGCACTGAAAATTTTAGTAGATATTCCCCTTCTTACTTGCACTAGCAGTGTATGGGATTGTGTTACCCAGTCAACAAAGTAATATCAAAATTTTCCATGTGGCCAATTTGATAAGTGAAAATGGTATTTTACTATAGTTTTCATTGTACTTACCTTATTAGTAGTAAGATTTAGTATAAGGGAGTATATATAGTAAAATATATACAGTATTTGGTTTTTGTCCCTCATTGTTGTTGTTCAGTTGCCAGTCATGTCTGACTCTTCATAGCCCCAGAGACTGTAGCGCATCTGTCTTCCCTATCCCTCACCATCTCCCAGAGTTTGCCCAAGTTGATGTCCATAGAATCGGTAATGTCATCCAAACATCTCATCCTCTATCACCTTCTTCTCCTTCTGCCTTCAGTCTTTCCCAGGATTAGAGACTTTTCCAATGAGTCAGATGTTTGTATCAGGTGGCCAGAGTATCGGAGCTTCACCTTCAGCATCAGTCCTTGCAAAGAGTATTCAGAGCTGATTTTCTTTAAGACTGACTGGTTTGATCTCCTTGCTTTCCAAGGGACTCTCTCTCAAGAGTCTTCTCCAGAACCACAGTTTGAAAGCATCAGTTCTTCGGTGCTCTGCCTTCTTTATTGTCCAGCTCTCACATCTGTACATGACTACTGGAAAGACCATAGCCTTGACTTTACAAACCTTTGTTGGTAAAGTGATGTCTTTGGTTTTAACACACTGTCTAGATTTGTCATAGCTTCTCTGCCAAGAAACAATCGTCTCTAATTTTATGGCTGCAGTTGCAATCTGCAGTGATTTTGGAGCCCAAGAAGAGGAAACCTGTCACTGCTTCCATCTTTTCCCCTTCTATTTGCCATGAAATGATGGGGCCAGATGCCATGATCTTAGTTTTATTAATATTGAACTTTAAGTTGGCTTTTTCACTTTCCTCCATCCCCCTCATCAAGAGGCTCTTTAGTTCCTCTTTACTACTGGCACAAAACTTTTAAAACCGATGGAATTTCCAGAGTGATAGGAAGTGTTTTTTGATATTCATGATAAAACCCTTTCAGTCACACCTGAGTTTGTATTAATGAAGTGACTTTTGGAAAATCCATAAGGAAGGGGCTGGTTGCCAGGGGAATCAACCAGAATTAGAGAACTGGAACTTTCAATCTCTTCCACCCTCCCCCCATGCCCTTGGAGAGGAGAGGGCCATGAGATTGAATCAATTAATCATGTCTACATAATGAAGCTTCAGTAAAATTAAGAGAATGGTGTTTGGAGAGCTTCTGGATTGGTGAACAAAGGGAGATGCTGGGTGGGATAGCATAGAAGCTTTATATCCCTTTCACCATTTCTTGTCCTGTGCATCTTCCATCTGGTTGTTCCTGAGTTAGTTATTTTTTTAAATAATAGACTGGTAATCTAGTAAGTAAATAATTTTGCTGAATTTTGTGAGCTTCTGTAGTAAACTAATAGAACTGAAGGAGGGAATCTTGGAAACCTCTGATTTATAGCCAGTGGGTCAAGTGACATTAGCATCTGAAATGATGAAGTGGTGTCTGAAGTCCTGTGAGACTGAGCCCTTAACCTGTGGGATCTGACACTAACTCAGGACTTCCCTGGTGGCTCAGGTGGTAAAGAATCTGCCTACAATGCAGGAGACCTGGGTTCAATCCATGGGTCAGGAAGATCCCCTGGAGAAAAGAAGGGCAACCTACTCCAGTATTCTTGCCTAGAGAATTACATGGACAGAGGAGCCTGGTGGGCTACATTCCATGGGGCTGTGAAGAGTTGGACATGACTGAATGACTAGCACGTGTGCACAAACACATACACACTGCAGACAGTGTCAGAAATGAGTCCATATTGTAAGACACTAAACTGGGGTGGAAGAATTGCTTTCCAAACTCAAATGTTTGGGAAAACCCACACATTTGATGTTAGAAGTGTGGGTATAGTAGAGTAGTGTAAAAGTCATACAAGAGAGTCATATAAGTGTGTTTTTCTTTTAGACTAATCATGATTGTAACTAATCATCTTTTAAGAATATTTGCACTTTCTTTTCTGTGGACTACTACTTGTCTTTTGCACATCTATTGGCAAATATTGGGTTGTTAATTTTGTATAATAATTTCTAGGGGGTTTTATATGCTAGGGAACCAAGCCATTTATGATACAAATTGCAAAAATTGACCTCATTTAAGAATTTTTAAATTTTTAACTTAATTTTATTATTATTATTTTTTACTGCTCATGGGCTCTTCATTGCTGTGCATCAGTCAGTTCAGTTCAGTCGCTCAGTTGTGTCCAACTCTTTGCTACCCCATGAATCGTAGCATGCCAGGCCTCCCTGTCTATCACCAACTCCCAGAGTTCACTCAGATTCACGTCCATCGAGTCAGTGATGCCATCCAGCCATCTCATCCTCTGTTGTCCCCTTCTCTTCCTGCCCCCAATCCCTCCCAGCATCAAAGTCTTTTCCAATGAGTCAACTCTTCACATGAGGTGGCCAAAGTACTGGAGTTTCAGCTTTAGCATCATTCCTTCCAAAGAAATCCCAGGGCTGATCTCCTTCAGAATGGACTGGTTGGATCTCCTTGCAGTCCAAGGGACTCTCAAGAGTCTTCTCCAACACCACACTTCAAAAGCATCAATTCTTCAGCGCTCAGCCTTCTTCACAGTCCAACTCTCACATCCATACATGACTACTGGAAAAACCATAGCCTTGACTAGACGGACCTTAGTCGGCAAAGTAATGTCTCTGCTTTTGAATATGCCATCTAGGTTGGTCATAACTTTTCTTCCAAGGAGTAAGCATCTTTTAATTTCATGGCTGCAGTCACCATCTGCAGTGAGTTTGGAGCCCAAAAAAGTAAAGTCTGACACTGTTTCCAATGTTTCCCCATCTATTTCCCATGAAGTGATGGGACCAGATGCCATGATCTTCGCTTTCTGAATGTTGAGCTTTAAGCCAACTTTTTCACTCTCCTCTTTCACTTTCATCAAGAGGCTTTTTAGTTCATCTTCACTTTCTGCCATAAGAGTGATGTCATCTGCATATCTGAGGTTATTGGTATTTCTCCCGGCAGTCTTGATTCCAGGTTGTGCTTCTTCCAGTCCAGCGTTTCTCATGATGTACTCTGCATAGAAGTTAAATAAGCAGGGTGACAATATACAGCCTTGACATACTCCTTTTCCTATTTTGAACCAGTCTGTTGTTCCATGTCCAGTCCTAACTGTTGCTTCCTGACCTGCATACAGATTTCTCAAGAGGCAGGTCATGTGGTCTGGTATTCCCATCTCTCTCAGAATCTTCCACAGTTTATTGTGATCCACAGGCTTTCTCTAGTTGTGGTGCACAGGGGGTCTTCTCTAGTTGTGGTGTGAGTGCGTCCAGTGGTAGTGGGTTCTCTTGTTATGGAGCAGAGGCATCTAGGATACATGGGCTTCAATAACTGTGGCTCACAGGCTCCTGAATGCAGGCTCTGTAGTTGTGGCACACGGGCTTACTTGCTCTGCAGCATGTGGGATCTTAGTTCCCACCAGGGATAGAATCCATCTCCTCTGCATCGGCAGGTAGATTCTGAACCACTGGACCACCAGGCACATCTCTTCCCCATTTTTAAAAACATTTTTATCTATTTTTAAATTTTTGGCTGTGCTGGATCATCATTGCTTTGCGTGGGCTTTCTTTAGCTATAGTGAAAGGGGCTACTCTTTACTGCCATGCACAGGTTTGTCATTGTGGTGGCTTCTCCTGTTGTGGAGCACAAGTTCTATGTGCACAGGCTTCAGCAGTTGTGGCATGTAGGCTCGTGGTTGCAGCTTGTGTGCTCTAGAGTGTGGGCTCAGCGGCTGTGGTGCACGGGCTTAGTTGCTCTGCGGCATGTAGCATCTTCTCAGACCAGGGACCGAACCTATGTTCCCTGCATTGGCAGGCAGATTCTTATCCACTGCACCACCAGGGAAGTCTTCTACCCAACTTTTTAATGTATTCCTTTTACTTTGCTTATGAAAATTTTTAAATTTTTAATTTAAAAAATAGTCAAATTGATCAATCTTCTGTTTCATGACTCTGACATATATTATGCTTAGAAGGCTTTCCTATATCAAGATTGTACAAAAATTTCTTCTATTTTTTTCCTAATAATTTTGTGGTTTTCAGTTTTTATATTTAAATGTTCACTGCATCTGTAATGTATTTTGTTTTAAGATTAGAGGAATGGATTCAATTCTTTTCTAACTGGCTATCCATTCTATGAACACCATCTCTTTAATAATGCATCTTTATCATATATTAATTTCCTGTATGTTTCTGTGTCTTCCTGGGATATTTCATGTATATTTATGGGCTAGTATTATGTTGCTTTAATTAATGTACCTTTATATCACATTTTAATATCTGGGAGGGCTAATTTGCCCTCATTATTTTTTTTAATGAGATTTTTTTTCTGGCTAGTTTTATTTGTTTATTTTTCTATATAAAATAGTTAAAGTATACTGCTGATAATTCTTATTTGGATTGCATTAAATTTATTACATTAACTTGCCAAAATTGTTATCTTTATGATGCTGATGTTAGTTCTAAAGTATGGACCTAGTGTACCTGTCCATTTGAAGAACTTGTGAGTTTTTCTGACTATGACTATGACATATTTCTGAGACTGACCACCTTTTTCATTCCTTAAATTGGCTTAAGTTATTGTTTTTATTTCTGGAATACAACCTGTTCCACAAGTACAGCAGATCTAGGAGTGAACCAGTTGTGTAATGATATTCACAGAGCAAATGCATCTTACTGTGAGTGAGTGAGTGAAGTCGCTCAGTCGTGTCCAACTCTTTGCGACCCCATGGACTGTAGCCTACCAGGCTCCTCTGTCCATGGGATTTTCCAGGCAACAGTACTGGAGTGGATTGTCATTTCCTTCTCCAGGGGATCTTCCCGACCCAGGGATCAAACCCGGGTCTCCCAAATTGTAGACAGACGCTTTACCGTCTGAGCTACGGAAATGAAAAATCTGTGAATTTTGCCTTGCCATTCTTAAGTGTTTGTGGTCATTCATAGAATAGGATAAGGAGACCATGACACAGAGGGATCACATTATCTAAAGAAAGTGTTGGTTTGAACTCTTAAATCTGGAAAGCCTTTTTCATAGGTTGAGCTTTTAAGAAGCATGCCCTGGTCTAGGATGTGTGAATCTCAGAGGAACAGGCAGTAGAGCAGAGAAGTGAGACTAGGAAGGGAGGAAGCCAGCATAGAGTGTTGTCATTGAGCAGCTTATCTCTGTGGGCTGCCGTGGCTCAGTCATACTCTGGACCTCTGGGAAAGGGTAGAATACATCTCAGGATTGTGCGACCTAAAAACCAGAGCATCTGGGGTATTTACCAACTCCAACTTGTCGTTGATTGAATGCTGCTTCTGGTGCCATCAGCTCCCAGGCACCTCTGGCTTGCCTTGAGTGTATGTATATGACTGCCAAAGTCCCAGGCGGAGAGTCACAGATGCTGGTGGATGGGAGTGGTCAGCCTTCACAGGAACAGTGAGGCAGAGACTCTGATAAAACTGTCTTAGAAAGACTTAAATTTCTGCATCCTTAGACACCAGCTGCCTTCCCCTGTTGGGAGGGGATTAGAGCAGTTGATAGTACCATCTATACTGCTTTCTTAGGAAATTTTGCCATCACCCTCTCCTCAGTTGGCATGTTTATGTTTTATGCCTTGGAACTCACTCTTTGCTGTCACTCCTACCACACTGATTGGACAAGAGTCAAAGTGAGCATTGTTATGGGCTTGCCAATAACCTATGACTTGTTATTGGAGTTTGTCTTAGATAAAACAAGCAGGGCAAATCCAGTTCCTCTTTTGGGGATTTGGAGTTGAGAAACAAAGAATCAGTTTCCAGTTAGCAGTAGGAGCTAGAATTAAACTATTAATGTATGAACAGAGAAACATGATAGGTATGTTCAGGCAGAAATCATGCACAAGCTACTTTCTAGAGAGGGGAATATGGAGAAAGAAGAGAAAAAGAGAGAGAGGTGGATAGTGTGGTCAAACCTAAGAGGTCAAACCCCAAAGGTACCTTGTTTCTTGCTTTTGTGAGTCTTGGCTGTTCACATTCTCCTGCCTTCCCATAATGCATTTCTTTATCCTCACAATAACTACCTTCACTCTTTTCTAGTGTTGTTATGAACCAGCTACCATTAATTGTCTTGACCTAAAACACTTTGGCAGAAAATTGGAGAATGATCCCCTAAAAGTGACTCCTGTGCTCCATTTTTGTGGTTCCTTCTCCCTCCACTGTGTCTGGAGGCAGCTAACCTGCTAGTCCTTTCCCTATGGCTGTTGCCAGCTGCTGTGAAAGGCTCCAAGAAAATAAAATCTAGAGAAAATGCTAGTCATTAGGTGGTATAGACTTGTCCTTCCCAGAATAGGCAGTGAAAACATCATATAGCTTACTCTATTCAGAAGCTAAAATTTTATCCTCTCAAGAAAAGAAGAAACCTGACTAATGCCTTTGTAGCTGTAGCCCTCTGCTTTATAAATGGGTCCTGACAGCAAGGAGGTTAGCAGGAAAAAGTTTTAGCAAATTTCCTTCAATGAAACTGGATGAGATCCTTTCACATGTGTTTTTACTGACTTAAGCTTCTTTGAGGAACAGCTTCATCTACTATTCAGAGAAGAAGCTGAGATTGATCAAGTAAAAACAGGCCAAAACAAACCAGGAGGCCTAACTCAAGCCATTTGTATGAAACAAATATGACCCACAGTCAAGTAGCATTAAATACAAATCCAACAACACACAGATATTCACTGGGCACCTATGTTCTGGCTTTGTGCTAGGGGCTTGCAGCATGGAAGTGAGTAAGACAGACATATTCCTGCACTTAAGAGTCTGACCTACTGTGTAGTTCCATGTACTGTATACATCAGTTCAGTTCAGTCTCTCAGTCATGTCTGACTTTTTGCAACCCCATGGACTGCAGCAGCCAGGCTTCCCTGTTCATCACCAACTCCCAGAGCTTGCTCAAACTCATGTCCATTGAGTTGGTGATGCCATCCAACCGTCTCATCCTGTGTCGTCCCCTTCTCCTCCTGCCTTCAATTTTTCCCAGCATCACGGTCTTTTCTAATGAATCAGTCCTTTGCATCAGGTGGCCAAAGTATTGGAGTTTCAGCTTCAGCGTCACAGTCCTTGCAATGAATATTCAGGACTGATTTCCTTTAGGATTGAATGGTTTGATCTCCTTGCAGTCCAAGGGGCTCTCAAGAGTCTTCTCCAACACCACAGTTCAAAAAAGCATATATTCTTTGGTGCTCAGCTTTCTTTATGGTCCAGCTCTCACATCAATACATGACTACTGGAAAAACCATAGCTTTGACTAGATGGACCTTTGTTGGCAAAGGAATGTCTCTGCTTTTAAATATACTGTCTAGGTTTGTCATAGCTCTTTTTCCAAGGAGCAAGCATCTTTTAAATTTCATGACTGCAGTCACCATCTGCAGTGAATTTAGAGCCCAAGAAAATAAAGCCTGTCACTGTTTCCATTGTTTCCCCATCTGTTTGCCATGAAGTGATGGGACCATATGCCATGATCTTAGTTTCTTGAATGTAGAATTTTAAGCAAACTTTTTCACTCCCCTCTTTCTCCTTCATCAATAGTCTCTTCAGTTCTTCTTCACTTTCTGCCATAAGGGTGGTGTCATCTGCATATCTGAAGTTATTGATTTTTCTCTCAGAAATCTTGATTCCAGCTTGTGCTTCATCCAGCCTGGCATTTAGCATGATGTACTCTGCATATAAGTTAAATAAGCAGGGTGACAATATACAGCCTTGATGTAGTCCTTTCCCGATTTGGAACCAGTCCATTGTTTCATGTCTGGTTCTAACTGTTGCTTCTTGACCTGCATGCAGATTTCTCAGGAGGCAGGTACAGTGGTCTGGTATTCCCATCTCTTTAAGAATTTTTCACAGTTTATTGTGATTCACACAGTCAAAGGCTTTTGGCGTAGTCAATAAAGCAGAAGTAGATGTTTTTCTGGAACTCCCTTGCTTTTTTGACAATCCGATGGATGTTGGTAATTTGATCTCTGGTTCCTCTGCTTTTTCTAAGTCCAGCTTGAACATCTAGAAGTTCTTGGTTCATGAACTGTTGAAGCCTCGCTTGGAGAATTTTGAGCATTAGTTTGCTAGCGTGTGAGATGCGTGCCATTGTGCAATGGTTTGAACATTCTTTGGCATTGCCTTTCTTTGGGATTGGAATGAAAACGGACTTTTTCTGTATACCTTTTCTCGTATACAACAAATTGGGGTTTGAAGAGGCAGAGGAACCAGAGATAAATTTGCCAACATTCACTGGATCATGGAGAAAGCAAGGAAATTCAATAAAAACACTGCTTCATTGACTATGCTAAAGCCTTTGTGTGGCTCGCAACACACTGTGGAAAATTCGTAAAGAGATGGGAGTACCAGATCACCTTACCTGTCTCTTGAGAAACCTGTATATAGTTCAAGAAGCAACAGTTACAGTTGGACATGAAACAACTGACTGGTTCCAAATTAAGAAAGGAGTATGACAAGGCTGTATACTGTCATCCTGTTTATTTAACTTATATGCAGAGTACATCATGCAAGATGCCAGGCTGGATGAATCACAAGCTACAATCAAGATTTCTGGGAGAAATATCAGTAACCTCAAATATTCAGATAATACCACTCTAATTGTAGAAAATGAAGAGGAACTAAAGCGACTCTTGCTGAGGGTGAAAGAGGAGAGTGAAACAACTGGTTTGAAACTCAATATTCAAAAAACTAAAATCATGGCATCAAGTCCTATCACTTTATGGCAAATGGAAGGGGAAAAATTAGAAACAGTGACAGATTTTCTTTTCTTGGACTCCAATATCACTGAGGATGGTGACTGCAGACATGAAATTAAAAGATGCTTGCTTCTTCAAGGAAAGTTATGACAAACCTAGATGGTGTGTTAAAAAGCAGAGCTATCACTTTGCCAACAAAGATCCACCTAGTCAAAGGTATGATTTTTCTAGCAGTGTTTTTTAAAAAATTTATATGCATTTATTTTAATTGGAGGCTAATTACTTTACAATATTGTATTGGTTCTCTAGTAGTCTTGTACAGATGTGAGTTGGATATAAAGAAGGCTGAGCACTGAAGAATTGAAGCTTCAAATTGTGGTGCTGGAGCAGACTCTTAAGAGTTGTCTGGACTGCAAGGAGGTCAAACCAGTTAATCCTAAAGGAAATCAGTCCTGAATATTCATGGAAGAACTGATGCTGAAGCTGAAACTCCAATACTTTGGCCACCTGATGTGAAGAACTGACTCATTGGAAAAGACCCCGATTCTGGGAAAGATTGAAGGCAAAAGGAGAAGAGGGCAGCAGCAGAAGAGATGCAATAAAAGACTCAATGGACATGAATTTGAGCAAATTCCAGGAGATGGTGGAGGGCAGAAGAGGCCGAAATGCTATAGTCCATGGGGTTGCAAAGAGTTGGACATAACTTAGCGACTGAACAGTATACCTCAATACAAAATAAAAATTAAAAAAAAAGAGTCTATAGGGAAGATGGACATGGAATACATGTTTATAAGCAAGAGCATCACCAAAGGATAGGGCACAAGAGTAGGTCAGGAAAGGCCTCTCTCAAACATTTTTTTTTTTTTTTTTAAAGCTGAGACCTGAAGAATGAGCAGGGGGGAGAGCCCTCCAGGAATAAAGTTACTATTTAAAGAAGGGGGCAGTGTCCTGTATTTTATGTGATTTCTTTGTGCCTATAAAACTCCATGCCCAACTCTGCATGGAGCTTTCTCAAGAGTAAGTCACTCATGTTTTGGAGTAGTGGTGGTTTTTGATCACTTTTTTATCCTCTGCAGCAGATGCTTTTGATGCTGGTATATCAGACTGCTGTGGGACACCTGCAGACAACTGCCTTACAGGCTGTGGGACCTTGGGCAGGAAACTTCCATTCTCTGGGCCTCAGTTTCCTTGTATAGAAGTGGTGAGTTGGGATGAAGTGGTCTTCAGGGTCAACCTTCTTGGTACTCTCTGAATATTTCACTGGGTTCATGGTGGGGAAGTTCTGCTCCAAGGCCTCCCTCTGGGTCAGCCAGGGACAGGGGAAAGAAGGAGAAGGAGGATGGGCCTTCGTATATATTCATCAAATTGTTGTTGAAGTGTGCTGGGTACCAAGGGCTGTTCTAGGCACAGGGGATAGAGGTGAACAAGGCAGAGTGTCAGTTGCCCACTCTGATTCAGTCAAAGGACCATGAATGAGGAAAAGCTTGGAAGTTATAAAAGGAGAAAACAAGTCTATTCCTCACTTTGTTATCCAGTTGGCACCTATTGATATATGAGTGCAGGGTTTTTGTTTGTTTGTT
The DNA here is from genome assembly GCF_042477335.2 of Ovis canadensis. NCBI lineage: Eukaryota > Metazoa > Chordata > Mammalia > Artiodactyla > Bovidae > Ovis > Ovis canadensis. The sequence continues at coordinate 82,187,897 of NC_091249.1, forward strand.
TGTTTAAAATTAGAGTACTCATTTGCTCTCTAGCAAGAAACAGAACCTTGTGGGAAAATGATATTTAGGGCAGAGATATTTTAATGAGAAAAACTTGGGACTACGGGTGCTGCCCTGGGGAGTGAGGATAGGATGAATAATTACAGCAGGGTCTGAGGGCAGCCCAAGGATGTGAATGTCTGGCTGTGGGCAGGAAGAAGGGTCAGTTCAGAGGTGGAGGAAGGGCCCTCTGTCTTAGGTCTCTCAGTTTTGCCAGTGGCTTGTCCTAAAGTTACCAGTTAGGTCACAAAGCTTTTTTTTGTAATTGGGGAGTTGAGGTGGGGAGGGGATGAAAATAGAAATAATTTATCTTCCTAAAGCAACAGATCTGGGCATAAGCCCAGTGCTACTGAAAGGGTCCTTTTCATGATGCGTGGGCAACTCTCTCTGCTTCCTAAGTCATCGGAGAGGCGATAGGAATGACTTTCAAACATGGACTCTGTCAAGTGATGCAAAACTCCCATGATTTACAACCCAAAGAAGTTTATCTTGCTCTGGGAAAAAAGAAGACCTTGGAACCAAAGCTTCACATTTAGAAGCCAATACAAACATCTTAAAATAACTCCCCCTCCTCCCTCCTGCTCCCATAATGAGAAATGGAGAGATTAAACAAGAGGTGGAGGGCTATGGGTAGGACCATTGCAATCACCAGTGATTGAGCTTCAAGGTCCAAGGCCTTTGTTGTGGGCATTGGAATCCTAATGATTTATAATTAACTGCAACAAGAAAACCAAATGCCATGCACTTTCCTAACAGAGCTACAAAAATAACCACATTCACAGTGTTTGTAAAATTGGAAACAAATGTTCTAAGGAACATAAGTGCTCCATGCTGTCCTACACAAGCTTTGGAGGAAGAAAAATATTGGCACTCAGTCACAACTATAAATGATGAGCCAATATCATTTGTCATGGGAAATTCATCTAGGCAAAATCATATTGCACCATTAGGCCTCAATGACTCTGAGAAATAACCATACTGAAATGCTTCAAATTAAAATCAGTCAAGGGGTGGGTCTAACATTCTCTTTCCTCTTCTCTGCTGAATTTTAGAATCTTTATCCTGTCTCTTTATACGGAAGAGCTGAGAAGGGGAAAATAATGCCTAACTGTACCCTTGTCCCTGAAATGGCTTAGACCTATGTGGTTCTTTTTTTTTTTTTAAGTGGGTATGGAAAATGGTAGTAACCATGAAAAGTATGAAGAGACTACAAGGTATCAATAGTACAGAACAGCATGGTGACCTTAGTTCACTGGTGAAGGATGATGGGGAGGGGGCTCTGGTGATTGGCAACTGGATTAATAACATATAACCTTAGTTTGCAAAAAATATTTTTAGGATATATGAATTCTTCTCCATAAATAATCTTAGTTCTTGAGCTAAAGTGGAACATGAAAAGTTTGATTATGAAATTTTACCAAGTTAAGAGAAATTTTCTATCTGTAAGTACTCCTTTGATACTATTAAATATCAAAATCATCAGCAAAGGATAGAGGTAATGATGCTAAAACAATAATGAACTAAGTCTAGGCCTCCCTTCTTTAATTTGCACATCTCTATGAAATAGTCTTCAGCATAGATCCCATTTTACAGGTTGGAAAATAAAGTATCTGAAATCCTGCCAGATTTCTGTTAGCAGCTGGAATAAGGATCCACTACTATTTGACTCAAAAGCCCACACTCTAATTCACTCTGTACATTTCCCCCTTTTAGATTAATGTTTTCCAAATTGTGGTTCATCAGTTCTGAGGGGCCATAGGAAAATTTCAGATGACCTTGCCTCTCTGTCCCTAAATCTGTATGTCAGACAGGTAGAGAATAAAACCCTTTCAACTCTCCCATCTCATAATCTTGCCTCCGATTCTGTGAATTAAGTAATGTGCCTCCTCTCTGGGGACCCAATACAGTAGTATTAGCTGAGTGAGAAGAAATATAGATAAGTGAACTTTTTAATTGACTAACTTGAAGGTAGCAGGTATAAAATGTCAGCTTGAAAAGTGCCTGAGAATCAACTGTACAGACATAGTCAGTTTATGTAAACTTTGAGCAATGAATATGTAAATATCCTACATATGTTCATGCTTATACACTTCTAACAGACATGGGTGTGGCCTCCTGGAAGAACTCTGGTTTAAGCCTTTCTGCAAAAGTCACCTTTGAGACTGAGAATTTCCATCGTCTCTGTCCAAAACATGGATTAATTGAAGAAATTCTCACTCCTGTTTTTTTTTTTTTTCCTTCAGAGAAATTAATTCTTCCTATGGGAATTTTTTTTTTTTAATGCCCTAAACTGATCTGAACTTTAGGAACTTGAACCTTGCATTGTAGCTGCCTCTAAGGAATATAATCTATTCAAGCTGTTAAACTGTTGAGAACACAATAAATAGGACATTTTTATAGTGTTCAGGATATGAAGCTAAAGCATATTCGGCTGTGGTGTGTATGCGTATTTGCTCACATTTAATAACTAGTTAAACATTTCAAATCTCTTTGGATTTATGTAGGGTTATTTATTACAAGGCTCCTGAACTTTTTAGAGGCAACAGTCTTCCGGTGATCTTTATCAGGCTGTTCTCCTACTTGGCTGCTTGTTTGGTTCTTTCTTTTTTCCTTCTCTTTCCTCCTCTCTCTCTTTTCTTGAGCTTAGTCTTAACAGGGAAATAAAATGTCAACTACATCAGGAAAAAAATCCAATGGTAAAATTTGCAAATAGAAGTACAATTGGAAGGCAACATCAATGTTAAGTAGCCAGGTTTTATTATTTTTTCTCTCTCTCTGCTAATTAGGCTGCATGTTTTAAATCTTAAACATGTGCAGACTTATGAGGGATCTGGCATGTAGAGAAGGGCTTAATTCCAGCAGCTCTTGATAGCTGAGTGTTCAGTGTTGCAATGCTCACAATAGACACCATCAAGAACTCACATTTTTGGATGCCTTTTGCACAAATGGTTGTATGGAAGGAAGAATCAGAGAAATTTAGAGCCTTCCTGAATTCCCAGTTGTTTCCTTTTTTTTTTTTTTTTAGGTCAGAAAACAAAGAGGTTCTTACCTGGAAGCCTGATATGTAAAGCAGGTAACCTTGAGTGGCTGTGGATGTTAATGTGGGTGAATGCGTGCCTCCCATTCATTCCTCTGTTGCTGCTGCTAAGTCGCTTCAGTGACTGACTGTGCGACCCCATAGATGGCAGCCCCCCAGGCTCCGCCATCCCAGGGATTCTCCAGGCAAGAACACTGGAGTGGGTTGCCATTTCCTTCTCCAGCGCATAAAAGTGAAAAGTGAAAGTGAAATCGCTCAGTTGTGTCCGACTCCTAGACCCCATGGACTGCAGCCTATCAGGCTCCTCCGTCCATGGGATTTGCCAGGCAAGAGTACTGGAGTGGGTTGCCATTGCCTTCTCTGCATTCTTCTGTTAGGACAGAGCATTTGTCAGCTGGGAGCAAGTACACAAAACTCTTAGGATTATAGTTTGAAAGTTACGGATTTTAGACCACCTCTTCTATTGAGAGAAAACCCAGGTTCCAGAAAGCTACACTGAGTTGTTCAAGGTCACACAACTAGAACGAGGTGGCACAGGCACTTGAAGGAGGTCTTATGTTTCTGAGCACCTTGCTTTTTTTTTTTCCACCTGCTATGTTTATTATACATGCTTTTACTTCACATTCTCATTTATGTTTTAACAAATAAGTCCACATTTGCCTTTCTGTTAGCTTCTCTGGAAGCCACACATTTCATTTCAACTGTATTTGCTACTTTGTCTAAAGAAGGGCTGAAAAGGTACTGTTTGTATGCTTGTGTAATCTCTTGTCTGTGTTTTCTTTTTTTAGTTTTGTTGAGATTCAGTTGATATATAACTACCCTTTCTTTTTCCATGCATTGTTTCATGAAATGTGAAGAAATTATCTATGTTTGCTAGTGAGAAATTCAGTGAGATGTATGTGAAAAGTTAATGTGTACGTGAGGATAGGTTTAGATACTTTGTAAAGGGAAAAGATCCTGATGCTGGGAGAGATTGAGGGCAGGAGGAGAAGGGGATGACAGAGGATGAGATGGTTGGATGGCATCACCGACTCAATGGACATGGGTTTGGGTGAACTCCAGGAGTTGTTGATGGACAGGGAGGCCTGGCGTGCTGCGGTTCATGGGGTCGCAAGGAGTTAGACACGACTGAGTGACTGAACTGAACTGAAAGGCTCATTAAGGTGATCTTTAAAACTATGTATATTGTTGTCAAATTTGGAATAAAAGAAACAACTGCAAAAGATTGGTGTAGCAATGTTGTAAAAACCAAGAAGTATTCTTTGTAAATGTCTTCAAGCTCTCATCACTCGTTAAGGAAACCTACTGGAAACTGGAGACATCACGTTATGAGTTTCAGTTCAGTTCAGTTCAATTCAGTCGCTCAGTCGTGTCTGACTCTTTGCGACCCCACTGATCGCAGGACACCAGGCCTCCCTGTCCATCACCAACTCCCGGAGTTTACTCAAACTCATGTACATTGGAGTTGGTGATGCCATCCAGCCATCTCATCCTCTGTCATCCCCTTCTCCTCCTGCCCCCAATCCCTCCCACCATCAGAGTCTTTTCCAATGAGTCAACTCTTCTCATGAAGTGGCCAAAGTATTGGAATTTCAGCTTTAGCATCATTCCTTCCATTGAACACCCAGGACTGATCTCCTTTAGGGTGAACTGATTGAATCTCCTTGCAGTCCAAGGGACTCTCAAGAGTCTTCTCCAACACCACAGTTCAAAATATCAATTCTTCGGCACTCAGCTTTGTTCACAGTCCAACTCTCATATCCATACATGACTACTGGAAAAACCATAGCCTTGACTAGATGGACCTTTGTTGACAAAGTAATAGCTCTGCTTTTGAATATGGTATCTAGGTTGGTCATAACTTTCCTTTCAAGGAGTAAGGATCTTTTAATACCATGGCTGCAATCCCCATCTGCAGTGAGTTTGGAGCCCCCAAAAATAAAGTCAGCTACTGTTTCCACTGTTTCCCCATCTATTTCCCATGAAGTGATGGGACCAGATGCCATGATCTTCGTTTTCTGAATGTTGAGCTTTAAGTCAACTTTTTCACTCTCCGCTTTCACTTTCATCAACAGGCTTTTTAGTTCCTCTTCACTTTCTGCCATAAGAGTGGTGTCATCTGCCTATCTGAGGTTATTGATATTTCTCCCGGCAATCTTGATTCCAGCTTGTGCTTCTTCCAGCCCACCGTTTCTCATGATGTACTCTGCATAGAAGTTAAATAAGCAGGGTGACAATATACAGCCTTGATGTACTCCTTTTCCTATTTGGAACCAGTCTGTTGTTCCATGTCCAGTTCTAACTCTTGTTTCCTGACCAGCATATAGGTTTCTCAAGAGGCAGGTCAGGTGGTCTGGTATTCCCATCTCTTTCAGAATTTTGCACAGTTTATTGTGATCCACACAGTCAAAGGCTTTGGCATAGTCAATAAGGCAGAAATAGATGTTTTTCTGGAATTTTCTTGCTTTTTCGATGATCCAGCAGATGTTGGCAATTTGGTCTCTGGTTCCTCTGCCTTTTCTAAATTCAGCTTGAACATCTGGAAGTTCATGGTTTACGTATTGCTGAATCCTGGCTTGGAGAATTTTGAGCATTACTTTACTAGCATGTGAGATGAGTGCAATTGTGTGGTAGTTTGAGCATTCTTTGGCATTGCCTTTCTTTGGGCTTGGAATGAAAACTGACTTTTTCCAGTCCTGTGGCCACTGCTGAGTTTTCCAAATTTGCTGGCATATTGAGTGCAGCACTTTCACAGCATCATCTTTTAGGATTTGAAGTAGCTTAGCTGGGATTCCATCACCTCCACTAGCTTTGTTCGTAGTGATGCTTTCTAAGGCCCACTTGACTTCACATTCCAGGATGTCTGGCTCTGGTGAGTGACCACACCATCGTGATTATCTGGGTCGTGAAGATCTTTTTTGTACAGTTCTTCAGTGTATTCTTGCCACCTCTTCTTAATATCTTCTGCTTCTGTTAGGTCCCTACCATTTCTATCCTTTATCGAGCCCATCTTTGCATGAAATGTTCCCTTGGTATCTCTAATTTTCTTGAAGAGATCTCTAGTCTTTCCTATTCTATTGTTTTCCTCTATTTCTTTGCATTGATCACTGAGGAAGGCTTTCTTATCTCTCCTTGCTATTCTTTTGAACTCTGCATTCAGATGCTTATATCTTTCCTTTTCTCCTGTGCTTTTTGCTTCTCTTGTTTTCACAGTTATAAGTTTAGTTTATGCAAAAAAAGAAAATGACCAGTTTCAACCATCAGGCCTATTCTCACGAATGAGAATATATGAATGAATGAATAATGTACATTTATATGTGTAAAGTTAAACAATTGTTATCTAAATACTATTATTTGCAGTTATTTATCATTAAATGACTTAAAAAAATTGTTTGGTCAACTACCAGTCTCAAGTGTATGAAAATGAGGACTTTTTTCTTTAACATAACCCTGCTATATGCCCATATTCAGTGATACCAATGTAAATTTTCTAGCCACTTGAATTATAATTTTTCAAAGTTAACAGCATATTGCTTCAAACCCAGAATATGTACTTTCCTACTGGATTCTAGTATATAATATGCTATATTTATTAAAGAAAGCAATATTATCCTCTGTAATTACAATTTAGAGTTACTTTTAACTCCTATGTGATATTAATAATATGATTAAAGATTTTCACTTGGAAAATCTCTATACAAAATATTCAGAATATCTCTGCAACTCCTGTGCCAACAAATATGGTAGTTTCTGCCTGCACAGAATGGAATTTTGTGTTTTCTTTGTCAAGAAGAAACATTTATTATGTGTATATATGGATGGTTTTTGAGTTGTCTTGGGTTTCCCACCAAGCAAATACCTGATGTTTGGGCAGGTGTGAATCTAGTAGGAGATGGAGTAGTCTGGGAGCATAAGTTGTCCAAAATTCAAGAAATCAAGTTGTTAGCAAGAGTAGCAGAGCAGAGCCTCATACTCTACCCTGTTTAATCCCTTTGCTTAGATGATATTGAGGCTCCTAGGTCTTATTTCTTTAGGCAGAAAGGAATCAAGGGATGCTAGGCTAGGCAAATTCTTCCCATGATTAAGCCAGGGGCAGAGATTCTAGAATTTCCTTGCTGCCTCCAACCTAAGTCACCTTGGCATGGACTGACCAATACTACAGAGCCAAAGCATTGATTTGTAGGAAGGATTTGGTTCATTTTCTTAAACTGTCTTATTTTTTGAACATGAACTTGTTAGTTGTTCAGTTGTGTCTGACTTTTTGCAACCCCATGGATTGTAGCCTGCCAGGCTCCTCAGTCCATGGGATTCTCCAGTTAAGAATACTGGAGTGGGTTGCCATTTTCTTCTCTTGAGGATCATCCCGACCCAGGAGTCAAACTTGGGTCTCCAGCATTGCAGGCAGATTCTTTACTGCTGAGCCACCTGGGAAACCCTAAAACTGAACTATGCAAGGACAGGTAGGCTTCAGGGTTTGGGTGCTCCAATCAATCTCCAGTCCTTTGTTGAAAGTTCTGCAGCATGCTGGTAATAGCCAAATTGTCCCAGCAATCATGCATACTTCTCCAGGCCTTTGAGAACATGTAGATTTCAGCAAGGATGCCCAAAGCCACACACTTTTCCACTTCCTGTGCTACCCTTGCAAAATAGAATGAAAGTTCATCCTAATCAAAATAAATTGGTAGAGCATGGCCTTGAGCATCTGATAAGTTCTAAGAAGTCACCCTCCATCCTAACAATAAATACCACTTTTTATTTCTGTCATCTCAGGCCTATATTTTTGTTATTAAAAAAATCATTGCCTCTCTGATTTTAAACAAAGCATTTTGTTTTTCTTCAAGTGTGGAAAAATCTTGCTTTAACTAGATTATCACCTTCATGGAAATTACTTCATTTCTTTGATTCTAAGATACATTTTTTCCCACATTTGAACATTTCTGAAGTGCTGAATTAGTGTACAATGTATGTGCTTTATGTGGTGTTCCACTTTTATTGAAAAGTTGTTATTAAATTGATGATTCATGGCAAAGGATGGCATCATAGAATGAGGAGAATACTGTAAACTTTTCAGTTAATTTCTAGTTTTGAATCTGAATTTGTGTAACTGCAAGCTCATGGTGGGGATGATGGAAGAGAAAGAAATGTGAAGAGGGACAGATTCTTGAACTGGGAGAAAGGCTATGTTAGAGAAACTTTGCTGTCTTATTTTTACTTGGGATTATGGTTTTGGCCTCCATTCAGCTGTTTTTAACTGGGCATTTCCCCCATTGACTGGAGTGGGAAAAGTTGGACCTGCTCTGTCAATACTATTAAAAGCCATTTATTTACTGTCTACTATATAACATTACAAAGAGATAAACAGCACAGCCTTTGAACCTCAGGATATGTCGATTACAGGAAACTGAGAGGTTTCTGTGGCTTCACTGGTGGGGAAAGTCTTCCCCATCCAAAAATTAAATGTTATTTTTGGTAGCATCTTTATTATAAAATAATTCAGAAACCATATGCAATTCAGTCACTGAAAGTATAAAATTCAATGGATTCTAGTATATCCCTATAGTTGGGTAAACATCATCACAGTCAATTTTGGAACATTTTCATCACCCTGCAAAAGTTCCATACTCTTTAGGAGTCATCTCATCCCTCCCATCTTCCTCAACTCTAGACACCGCTATTCCATTTACATTAAAAAAAAAAAAAAAAAGCTGTCTTTATTTTTGAGTGCGCTGCATCTTTGTTGCTATGTGCAGGCTTTCTCTAGCTGTGGTGACTGGGGACTACTCTAGTTGTGATGCATGGATTTCTCATTGTGGTGGCTTCTCCTGTTATGGAGCATGGGCTGTAGGGTGTGCAGGCTTCAGTAGTTGTGGCACATGGTCTTAGTTGCCCCACAGTATGTAGAATCTTCCCAGACCTGGTGTAGAACCTATGTCCCAAGCACTGGCAGGCAGGTTCTTAACCACTGAACCACCAGAGAAGTCCTCCATTTACATTTGAAGAACAAAAATACAGCATGATGGAAGGGCTGGATCAGAGTAATAATTTAGGAATTAGAAGTTTTAAGAAGATTCCAAATTTTGACATTGCTTCTTAGAAATTATACAGTTTCTTTGAGCCACATTTTCTTCATGTGTAAAACTGGTATAATGACACCCACATCACAGGTAGTTATTATTAATGTAGTGGTTGTGAAGATTAACTAAGATAACATATGTGAAAGCACCAACATAAGGCATGTCACATGGTAGGGTCAGGATGTGATTTTCTTAATCTTTTCATCTCTCTTCAAGATGGGCCTCAAGTTGAACTGCTGAAGGATGACTGATCTCTCTCCTCCCTTCATGTGAAGACTGAATCCTCTGTAGGGGCCTACTCAGTGTTCCCTACTGGAAATCCCCTTTTGGAAGTGTTTAAGGCCCTAAACTGTTGCTGGGGACACCTCAATTCCGTAGTTGAATTGATAATAAAAAACAGGAGGTCTGGTTTCTGTCTTTTAAGAAAAGTCACATCGTCCGCTTTATTTAGATATTGAGAAGTCAGTCTAAACTCTCAAAATTTCTACCAACTAAATGCTTCTCAGATGAATACAGAGTCCAAGGAACCAAAGTGGCCAAAAAGGGTGGTGGATGTGGAACAAAAGCTATGATCCTCTTAGGGCCCCCTGTGAACCTCCATGTAGTACCAGGAAAAAGAGATGAGGGTCACTGGACTCCAAAAATCTATCCCATTGGCTTTTGACTCTGGAAAAACCCGCTGAGCACTGCCAAGACTATTCTTTGAAAATCTCAGAGAGGTCTGATTCATCTTTAATTATCCATCCTTGAGTAGTAGAGAGGTGAGGGACATTTCTGTCTTAATGTGATGGATGGTGAAATTGAAGTGTTGGGTAATTTCTGTGGTCTGAGGACCTGAAGTCTTCCAAGGAGAACATTTACGATGATCTTCTCATGGTTCTAAACCCTCTGCTCCTGCTTTTGCCAGAATCAGAATGCTCCTGAGAGCTTTGGTTCTTCCTATGTGTCTATTAACTTCTGCCAACACAAGCTCCAGGTTATTAGACTGAAAATAATTTAGTAAAACATAAATTGATACACATAACTATTTGGTAAAAGAAAAAACATAAAACAAATATTCTTCAGATATTATTCTTTGATAATTTTGGTCCATGATTGTGGCTACTCTGAACTCTTTATTCGCCTTTAAAGATTTTTGCTTATTTAAAATTTAACTTTTTAATTTCTCCCCATATATTTACTATTACTTCAAATTCATTTCAAGTCCATTATTCTTATTCTTTGATGTTTACTGAAGTGGAAAATTGAGACGATAGGATTTAGTTGAAATATTCAGAATATCCAACAGTTATGTGGTGATAAAATAAACACACACATTCAAACATTATATATATATATTATATATATATAATATATATGGTATGATCCTATATTTATACAATAACAGTAATTTATAGAAAAGTATTTGAACAACCATACATCAAGGTTTGAATACTGTTTGCTTGGGTGGAATTATTTTGCTTATTTGTGATTTTTTTAATCCAAATTTTATTAAGGCCCTACTAAATGTCAGCCATATTCTCTCCATTGGGGAGAAAGCAGTAAAGGAAAAAGACAAGAAGAACTTGCACTCCTGAAGGTACATATCAGTTGGGAGAAAGAGTAGTCAAATAAATTAAGTAAAGCAAGTAATAGGTTCAATGGTGAAAAAAGTACTATGGAGAAAAATGAATCAAGGAAGAGGGAGAGAGTGTTGGGGAGGGGTCTCAATTTTAAAGAAGGCCATCAGGGAAGGTCTGACTGTGGAGGTAAATTTTGAGTAAAAACCTAAAGAAGATGAGAGTGTGAGCCAGGTGGATGTCTGGGGAAAATGTATGCTAGCCAAAGGAACAGCAAGTGCAAAAGGCCTGCTGGGGAGCATGCTATGTGTGTATGGGATATGAGATAAAGAAAGTAATCATGAGTCAGTCCAGGGTTTTGGCGACGGCAACTGTGAGGATGGAAGTGCATTAATTGGAATGGGGAGACCAGGAGGCTGATGGGGTTTGGGAAGCACCATCAGGAGCTTGGTTTTGAACATGTTAGATTTGATTAACATGGTTAGATTAGATTAGTCACCCAAGATGTTTCTCTAATGAGAATGCATTGTTTTTGAAATGTGGAAAACAACAATAAATGACATTTTAAAAGATATTCTACTGTGGTAGACTAGGTTGTTTCAATGAATTCTCTATTGCTGCTGTAGATTGTTCAGCTAACTAAATTTCTGTGGCCCAGTTGTTTTTCAGTCAAACCATCTGGACCTGGTGTATGCAGGGGACAGCTCTGGGTAGCCACCAGCATACTTGATCCTAGGGCTACCCTGCTTAGAAGAAAGCTGAAGCAGTCTCAGCAGTGCTTTGCTGTCTTCAGGGCTGTTGACTCAGCTGACTTCCTAGATGTCTGTTTTAATCCGCCCTTCCCACCAAGTAAGCTCTGCCTGACTTCCTAGACATTTGACTCTTTCATCAGTTTTTCTTACTTCAGATACTTACTTGAAGTTTCAAGGGTCTGGGTCCTCAGTTCTTCCTGTCATCTGATGGCCTTTGCCTAAACACACTGATCCTGTAACCATCATGCTCTCATAAAGCAATTCACACTACATTTCATAAACACCTGTTTTATACAAAGTACTATGCTAAGCATTTTGGGGATGATAAAGAACTTGAGATGTGGCTTTGATAATTAGGAGGTTTCAGTGTTGTGGGGGATGTAAATATATATAATGAGGTGATGATGACAAACATTTATGATTGTGGAGGGAAATCTGGGGCTCTGACTTTTGTAATAATGACCTACTTGGTCCCACTAGCTCTGCTCTAGCATTTTATAGATTTTTTTTCTCAAGGTTTTTTTTTTGTGTGCTATTCAATATTTAGCCTTTGTTGTTTTTTCTGATTATGAAGTAATAGATATTCATTTTAGAAAACATGGGAAAAGTTGAAAAAACATAAAGAAGAAAAAAAACTACTCATAATCTTATCATCTAGAGATGGAATGTTTCTATTAACGTTTGAGTGTATTTTTTCTTATTCTTTAAAAAAAGTTTTATTGTTGGCATTTCCCCACATCATTAATATTCTTTGGAAGAATGTTTTTAAATAACTGAATGGAATTGATGTTTCACCATTTATATACTGGCCCCCTAATGTTGAGTCTTTTTCTATTTTAATAGCTAGATTCTTTCTTGCTTGAGCTTCACAGGCCCAGAGTTGAGACTGTTCTAAGATACCCGGGGTAGAGTAGTGTTTCATAAAAATGGAGCTGTGCCCACATGGGGTGCACTTGGATGAGAGGGGTGCAACCCCCTGAGACATAAATGACAACATGTAATCTGTGCTCCTCCTCAGCTTACACATGCATGAGCATAGCAGATAGCACACCTAGAAAGTCAAAGAGGTGCTTGTTATATATTTGAAAAGCTGCTTACCATTAGTACTAGACCAAGGAACTTGGAAATGTAATTTTAATATAGTCAATCTTTTTTTATGATAATTATCAGTAGTCATATTTGTCAGGAGAGCTGTAAAATAGACATCACACAGGACCCTTCTTTTAAAAAGTAGAGGATGACCAAAGCAAGATGGAAGAAAGTGGCATCATGTGTCCTCTGATAAGATGAATATTCCTGCTTCAGTGAGATTCTGTCAGGAGAATGAGCTTAGGAACAGAGAAAAGAAAAATAAAAAAGTGGAAACACAATATTGCTTTATTTTAGATTCTGAAAACTGATAATGCTTTCCAAGTCTGGTATGTGAAATTTGCCGTTCTCTTTTGGCTATTCCAGCCACAGATGAGTATTTTCTTGCCAATTAGAACATTCTTGAGGTGTTTTCCTTTTCTTCACGTGATGTTGGTTGCAATCCCATGCTTGCCATTACTTATAAATTAATTTCTGGCATTGTAGTAAATTCTAGGAAAACCAATAAAACCACAAGTGTGCAGTTAAATCCTTCTGTACTTTAGAAAAAGTACTTCATTTATTTATTTTTTTTGTTTATTTTTTTTTCCTGTGGAAAAGACATGAAAGTTAAAAACAAAGTTTCCATAAGTGGATGGGTAGTTTATAGACAACATTTTTAATCTCCTTTATTCTTTAGTCTTTTCATTGCTATAAACTTGTTCTCTCATTTGCTTAAGGCTATTTGATTATCTTCCTTGATAGGAGTAGTAAAGAAATTAATTGTGAGGATCTAGGCTGATGGAAAGAAATTGATAGAGTATCTTTTTCTTTTGACAAGAAGTATCAAAGCTGATAATCAGTACTCCTTTAAATATAGCAAACCAGGAAGTCAAGTAGAGAACTAGTGACATCAGTAAAAGAGTGATAAATAAATGGTGTATGGAGATGATATAAAATGTCAGACAGACTCGATTGTTTTTAAAGTGCACTTTGAGCCTTTTCTTTTTTTTTTTTTTAGTTTTTTATTTTTTAAATTTTATTTTATTTTTTTAATTTTTTTTAATTTTTAATTTTTTTATTTTTTTATTTTTTTTAATTTTAAAATCTTTAATTCTTACATGCGTTCCCAAACATGACCCCCCCTCCCACCTCCCTCCCCACAACATCTCTCTGGGTCATCCCCATGCACCAGCCCCAAGCATGCTGCACCCTACGTCAGACATGGACTGGCGATTCAATTCTTACATGATAGTATACATGTTAGAATGTCATTCTCCCAAATCATCCCACCCTCTCCCTCTCCCTCTGAGTCCAAAAGTCCGTTATACACATCTGTGTCTTTTTTCCTGTCTTGCATACAGGGTCGTCCTTGCCATCTTCCTAAATTCCATATATATGTGTTAGTATACTGTATTGGTGTTTTTCTTTCTGGCTTACTTCACTCTGTATGATCGGCTCCAGTTTCATCCATCTCATCAGAACTGATTCAAATGAATTCTTTTTAACGGCTGAGTAATACTCCATTGTGTATATGTACCACAGCTTTCTTATCCATTCATCTGCTGATGGACATCTAGGTTGTTTCCATGTCCTGGCTATTATAAACAGTGCTGCGATGAACATTGGGGTACATGTGTCTCTTTCCATTCTGGTTTCCTCGGTGTGTATGCCCAGCAGTGGGATTGCTGGGTCATAAGGTAGTTCTATTTGCAATTTTTTAAGGAATCTCCACATTGTTCTCCATAGTGCCTGTACTAGTTTGCATTCCCACCAACAGTGTAGGAGGGTTCCCTTTTCTCCACACCCTCTCCAGCATTTATTGCTTGCAGATTTTTGGATCGCAGCCATTCTGACTGGTGTGAAGTGGTACCTCATTGTGGTTTTGATTTGCATTTCTCTAATAATGAGTGATGTTGAGCATCTTTTCATGTGTTTGTTAGCCATCCGTATGTCTTCTTTGGAGAAATGTCTATTTAGTTCTTTGGCCCATTTTTTGATTGGGTCGTTTATTTTTCTGGAGTTGAGCTGCATAAGTTGCTTGTATATTTTTGAGATTAGTTGTTTGTCAGTTGCTTCATTTGCTATTATTTTCTCCCATTCAGAAGGCTGTCTTTTCACCTTGCTTATATTTATTTTTTAAATTTTAATATCTTTAATTCTTACATGCGTTCCCAAACATGAACCCCCCTCCCACCTCCCTCCCCATAACATCTCTCTGGGTCATCCCCATGCACCAGCCCCAAGCATGCTGCATCCTGCGTCAGACATAGACTGGCTATTCAATTCTTATATGAGCCTTTTCTGAGAAAGACTTCCTCAAGAATTTTTGGGGAAGTAGTTGTGAATGCTGTAGAATAACATCTCTCCAGGTGAGTGCTACAGAATGTCAAAGAGTGGTGCTATGTGCACTCAGCACGTCAGCAAGTGTGGAAAACTCAGCAGGGGCCACAGGACTGGAAAAGGTCCGTTTTCATTCCAATCCCAAAGGAAGGCAATACCAAAGAATGCTCAAACTACCACACAATTGCACTCATCTCACACACTAGTAAAGTAATGCTCAAAATTCTCCAAGCCAGGATTCAGCAATACGTGAACCATGAACTTCCAGATGTTCAAGCTGGTTTTAGAAAAGGCAGAGGAACCAGAGATCAAATTGCCAACATCCGCTGGATCATTGAAAAAGCAGGAGAGTTCCAGAAAAACATCTATTTCTGCTTTATTGACTATGCCAAGCCTTTGACTGTATGGATCACAATAAACTGTGGGAAATTCTGAAAGAGATGGGAATACCAGACCACCTGACCTGCCTCTTAAGAAACCTATATGCCGGTCAGGAAACAAGAGTTAGAACTGGACATGGAACAACAGACTGGTTCCAAATAGGAAAAGGAGTACGTCAAGGCTGTATATTGTCACCCTGCTTATTTAACTTCTATGCAGAGTACATCATGAGAAACGGTGGGCTGGAAGAAGCACAAGCTGGAATCAAGACTTCTGGGAGAAATATCAATCACCTCAGATAGGCAGATGACACCACTCTTATGGCAGAAAGTGAAGAGGAACCAAAAAGCCTCTTGATGAAAGTGAAAGAGGAGAGTGAAAAAGTTGACTTAAAGCTCAACATTCAGAAAACTAAGATCATGGCATCTGGTCCCATCACTTCATGGGAAATAGATGGATAAACAGTGGAAACAGTGTCAGACTTTATTTTTGGGGGCTCCAAACTCACTGCAGATGGTGATTGCAGCCATGAAATTAAAAGATCCTTACTCCTTGGAAGGAAAGTTATGACCAACCTACACAGCATGTTAAAAAGCAGAGACATTACTTTGTCAACAAAGGTCCATCTAGTCAAGGCTATGGTTTTTCCAGTAGTCATGTATGGATGTGAAAGTTGGACTATAAAGAAAGCTGAGTGCCAAAGAATTGATGCTTTTGAACTATTGTGTTGGGGAAGACTCTTGAGAGTGCGTTGGACTGCAAGGAGATCCAACCAGTCCATCCTAAATGAGATCAGTCCTGGGTGTTCATTGGAAGAACTGATGTTGAAGCTGAAACTCCAATACTTTGGCCACCTGATATGAAGGGCTGACTACTTTGAAAAGACCCTGATGCTGGGAAAGATTGAGGGCAGGAGGAGAAGGGGACGACAGAGGATGAGATGGCTGGATGCCATCAATGACTCAGTGGGTATGAGTCTGGGTAAACTCCGGGAGTTGGTGATGGACAGGGAGGCCTGGCATGCTGCGCTTCATGGGGTCGCAAAAAGTCGGACACGACTGAGCTACTGAACCAAACTGAACTGATGTGTGCCTGCTCTGAAGCTATTTCTGGTGACAACACCCTGACTTGCCTTTGAGGAACTACCCCTTCCCACGTTGGCCTATGTGATTTGGGTGTGGCTGAGTAGATGTGGGCCTATAGCCTACGACTGTTCAGTCAGCACATTCTATCTCACCTGTCTTGAGAATCAGTGCAAAGATGACCATGTGACCAAAGATAGTCCAGTGAGGTTCATTCTGAATCTTTTTTAGAACTATTGAGAAGGAGAAGCCTCTTTTTGGGGTTGCTGGGAAGAGAGGCTTTGAGCTCAGTGCTATGGTCATCCTTCTGCCTTATGGGAAGAGCCTGCTTGAATGAAGCCAACAAAAAGAATGTAGAACCCAGAAATGGAGAGAGAGCCATGACATTGTCCAAGATCCTGACTCTTGCCAGGCCTGAAGCCAGCCTATCCTTAGACTTAAATACAGTCATATGTTGTTGTTGTTTTAGCCAGTTTGTGCTGGGCATTTCTTACCTGCCACCAAAAAAGCTTTGGATATTTGAAAAAAGTGTTATGTGAAGACTGATCTTTCATCAAATAGATATGAGAAATCTTAGGCACATTAGTTTGGTTCTCTCAAAAGTAGACTCTGTGATAGGATTTGTGTCCAAGTGGAGAAGGCAATGCCACCCCACTCCAGTACTCTTGCCTGGAAAATCCCATGGATGGAGGAGCCTGGAAGGCTGCAGTCCATGGGGTCGCTGAGGGTCGGACACAACTGAGTGACTTCACTTTCACTTTTCACTTTCATGCGTTGGAGAGGGAAATGGCATTCCACTCCAGTGTTCTTGCCTAGAGAATCCCAGGGACTGGGGAGCCTGGTAGGCTGCCATTTGTGGGGTTGCGCAGAGTCGGACACGACTGAAGTGACTTAGCAGCAGCAGCATTAATAGTTTACTTGGTAAGTGGATAGTAAGGAAGTAAGACAGTGAAGGGAAGGCATCTAATTAATGGTAATTTATCAAGCCAGCAAACACTGTGCATGGCTAGAACTTAATCCCATGTGAAAGCTATGGGAATCAGTGGAAAGCCCCTGCCTGATAGTTATTCCAACAGGCAGCAAGGGCACAGGGAAGTTATATCCCAAATCCCATCAGTTATTGTTTAAGGGCAGTTTTGGGGGGGTGTGTATGCTGCTGCTGCTGCTAAGTCTCTTCAGTTGTGTCTGACTCTGTGTGACCCTGTAGACGGCAGCCCACGAGGATCCCCTGTCCCTGGGATTCTCCAGGCAAGAACACTGGAGTGGGTTGCCATTTCCTTCTCCAATATATGAAAGTGAAAAGTGAAAGTGAAGTCTCTTAGTCGTGTCTGACTCTTAGCGACCCCATGGACTGCAGCCCACCAGGCTCCTCCAGCCATGGGATTTTCTAGGCAAGAGTACTGGAGTGGGGTGCCATTGCCTTCTCTGGGGTGTGTATAGATTTCTTGATATTTCAGTCCTGCTCTGCAAGCAGGCAGAACAGCCTGCTGAGAAGAGAGAAAGAGAGAGAGAAATCAGCCCAGACAAAGAGATGTAGATACTGACAATTGAAAGTCAGCTGAATTCTAGAGATATAGGCTAAATATAACAAAAGTTTCTTTACTTTAGGATTTCCTAGAGTCTTTAAAATACTAATATAGATACTGAATATCCAAAAATCAGCTTATGGTATGGTGTGTTTTCAAACTTTATTTTTTTAATTTTAATTTTTTTACTTGTTTATTATGCTTGAGATTTTTTGGGCTTCTTGAATCTGAAGTTTTACAACTCTTATGGGTTTTGAGGAAATCTGAACCTTGTATCTCTTTAAATGCTGTCTCCCATTTTCTATTCTCTCTCTGCATACCTTTTAGACTAACACTGGAACTTTCTCTTGTTTTTAGGTGTTTTTTTCATGGATGTGGGATCTTATTCCCCCCGCCAGGGATCTAACCCATGCCCTTTGTATTGGAAGCTTGGAGTCTTAACCACTGGACTGACAGGGGAGTCCCTCAAAACTTACCATAGAATCTCTTCTGTGTGGATTGTCTTTCAAACTTACAGTTTATAGCACATGCTTTGGGTAGTACTGTTTCAGAATATCTTAGATTTCAGGTGTAACCTAACTATAAAAACTTGCATGATTCAATAGAATCCATCTAAAAATTTGAAGGACTCAATGGGTAAAATTGTTAAACTTTTGGTCAATGTTATGGATTGGATGTTTATGTCCCCTCAAAATTCATATGTTGAAATCTTAACTCCCTATTAGGAGGTGGGGCTTTTGGATGGTGATTAAATCATGACAGTGGAATGTACATGAATGGAATCCGCATCCTTATGTGAAGAGACATGAGAGAGTCTGCCTCTTTCATTCTTTGCTCTCTGCCATGTGAAGACACAGTGGAAAGACAGCCACCTACAAGCCAGGAAGTGGGCTCTCACCAGACTTTGGATCTGTTAGCACCTTGATCTTGGAATTCTCAGCCTCCAGGACTATGGGAAATAAATTTATGTTGTTTATAAGCCACTTTGTCTATGGATCTCTGGTATTTTTGTCATAGCAGCCCAAACTAAGATCTCCAACGGGTGTTAATTGTTACATTTTTTAAGCTAGCAAATGACTACTGTAGATGGGTCTACAGTTTGACCATCTTTTGAATGGTGAGGCAACAAAGGCCAAGAGAGTTTTAGTCACTTGCTTAAGGTTGTTAACTAGTTTGTGCAGAGTCAGGACTGGAGTCAAAATTTAGGCTTTTCCTCTCTGTGGATCAAGCATTTTAAGGTAAGACTATGTTGGAACCACATTCTCTCACCATCCAAGTAGGCTGCTAATCTTCTTTAACCATTTTTCTTTGTAAGTATTTGCTTTAACAGGTAGTAGAATCTGGGATTGTTTTTCAGGACAGTTTTACAAAGAAAGATCTTGGGCACTGTGTACCATCTTCCGGGGTGCTGCTTGGGGAGGCAGACTTCATTGTCTCTAGACCTGGGATTTGTTCTCACTTTGTGAAGAAGACTTTATTTTCTTCTACTTGCATTTCTAGGTGGCACTAATGGTAAGCAACCCACCTGCCAATGTAGGAGACATGAATTTAATCCCTAGGTTGGGAAGATACCCTGGAGGAAAGCATAGCAACCTACTCCAGTATTCTTGCTTGGAGAGCCCCATGGACATAGGAGCCTGGTGGGCTATGGTCCATAGGGTTACAAAGAGTTGGACATGACTGAAGTGACTTAGCACACACTTGCATTTCTAGATTTTAGTCATAAACGCCCCCAAGCTCATGGACACCAATGAATCAGAGAGACTAGTTAGGTCAGGAACTGCACTCATGACCAGCTTGTGCTATTATTAAGCATGATGGGAAATGGTGGTTATAAGGTGTAGCTTTATCTTTTATGTAATAATAGCATTCTCAAGGTCTTGGCAAATGTGCACACAATAGGTAGATACCTACAGAAAGGCTTAGCACACTGACTTCTGACTGCCCAGGATGTTTTGCCAGAGTAAGTGGGTTTTTGCATCCAGGAACATGGCCTTCTTCTCAAACTGAGAGAGATAATGGGGAGGTATTTTTGCCGAATACAAAGAACAGGAAGTTATTTGTTTTTATCCTCTATTTCTGGGGTGTTAAATGGCAATGAGCAGAGTTTCATGCTGGCTGTTTCTGATCATCAACCTTTTGACGCTGTCAATTATTTTTATATTATTATATATTGGTGCTCACATATTTGAGGTGTAAATCACTGGAGGTCTCTGGAAGTAAAAGATCTTCCAATAATCAGTAATATCATTGTCAAGCATGGCCTCGTCTATCCATTTCTACTCATCCTCCAAGATAAAGGAAAAGATATGTACAGTTCATTAGGTAACAGAGTTGTGAAATAATTCTATTTTTCTTCAAACAGTAATATATCTTGAGGCTTATTTTCATTAAAATTGCTAGGTGGAAATGTCCGCAATATATATTTATTATTATTGGTTAACATGCACTGTGTATAAATACCAAATATTTAACAAGCCATGTTTATCTCTCATTTCTGAGATTTCATTTAGTAGTAGATATTATCTACACAAATATAGTGAAACTGTCTTTTAAACATGCATCTTTCTTATGTAGCTCTGGCTATACAACATTTGACATGGTTTAAAATGTATATGCTAAAATATAACTGTAGAATAAAATCTCAGTACAAGGTGATAAGCTCATCAGTTTATCCTATAATACTGATATTGAGTTGGCCAAAAAGTTTGTTCAGATTTTTCCAAAAGATCTTATGGAAAAACCCATATGAACTCTTGGGCCAACCCAATATTTTAAGTGGAATGACTATTAACATCAGAAGAAATATCCTTCAAGTTTCAGTAATCTCATCTGGACCCTGAATGGTGTTCATTTTATGGTGGATACAAAAGTAAAAGGAAGACATGGTCTCTGTGACTAGACATGTATTTGTGATACATAGAAGATAGTAAATCCCAGCTATCATCAGGCACTAGATTGTGAGAGACTGTGAGAGAAATATACCTTTACAAGAAGGAAGAACCATTATGGGTTGAGGAGTTGAAAAGGACTTGCTGGAGGAGGGAAGTGACACTGTCCAGTGTTTATGCCTCTGAGCCTTGAAATTTGTTTGCTGAGTTTCCACTTTGTTCAACATTTGTGGATCTTCTAGTCCAAGTTATATGTTCTCGAAAGTGAACATGATAGAGCTGATTCCAGTGGAATATTCTATTCTCCCTACCAAAGGAAATACAGTTTCAACATGACAGTTCAGACAGTATTTTGTATCATCTATCTTTTCATGTTACTTTTGGGTTGACTACTAAAAAGTATGAAGATATGCTCCAAATTTAACTTTTTGATTTAGTCCATTTTCTTGAAATAAAGTGGCCTTCTCTGAGTACTTTGTGAAGCAGAGTAGTGTGATATCGTGGAGCAGTGAGATTGGGAATTAGGAAACCTGGATTTGAGCCCTGGTGGGCTTCCCTAGTGGCTCAGCTGGTAAAGAATCTGCCTGCAGTGTGGGAGACCTGGATTTGACCCCCGGTTTTTGAAGATCCCCTGGAGAAGGGAAAGGCTACCCACTCCAGTATTTTGGCCTGGAAGATTTCATGAACTGTGTAGTCCATGGGATCGCAAAGAGTCAGACACAACTGAGCAACTTTCACTTTCACTTTCAAAATCCTGAGAGATGTTGATCAAGTAACCTAACTTCTTTTAGCATCAGTTTTCTCTCTCCTAAAAGGGAAAAATATGACATGCTCTATCTACTTCCTATGTTGTAAGAATCAAATGAGATAATGCAAGTAAAACATTTTTTTAATAGTCTGTAGTATCTGGTACAAATATGAGATATTATTAATACAACCTTAACAAAGGCATTAATTTGCCCATCTGTTAAATGGAGGCAGGACTTGTGTCTGTCTCACAGGATTATTTTCAGGAGTAAATGGAATAATACGTGTAAAGCCTTTTAGAATAGTTTGTGGGAAATAATACATACTCAATAAATCTAGAGATTGCAGGATAAATATACTTAAGAAATAAAAAAACTCATCTTAAAGCCAAAAAAGGATTTTTGCTTGTAACATATTCATTAGTCAACATTTGCTTTTACCTGCAGTGTTAAAAATGTTGTCTTTGTATGAGGTCAATCATTCATAGAATAATCATTTCCTCTTTTTATCAGTGTTGCTCAGATGGAGGAGGCAAACTAGCCATGTGGTTCTGCCTGGATGGGGCCAGCTGGGAGTGGGAATCAATTATATTAGAGATTCTCAAAGTGTGGTCCAAGGTCTTATCTCTTCTATTATTTATGCTGTAAGATGACAGCATACATACTTTGTTTCTGGCATAAATTAAGAATTTGATATTGAATTAATAATTATCTTATTGAATACAAACTAGATGTCACCTCTCTGGTTTCTCATTAAAAGCAGTGAGTATCCCTCCAGGCAATTAAAAGGTTTTCTGAGGATGAAGTGGGTGGACTTGGACCATAAGTGGTAAATGCCTCGAAAAAGTGATCCCTGGATCAAAGAGTCTTTATAATCCTTGAATCAGTCTTCCTTGACTGTGGCTTTCTGTGAAGTGACCAATGAAACAGAAATGCTGTGGGTCCACAGCAGAGAAAGCTATTCAGACTCAAGGGGTTGGGTTTTCAGAGGCCTATGTATTTGCTTGTTTGTTGTTCTCCCACTTTAAGTATCCATGGATATATTTTTTTGGGACCAGAGCAGAAAACTCCTAAGGGGAATTTTTTTTTTCCTGGAAGGTGTATAATTTTTTTCAAATGGAAGATAATTTTTCCAGAATAATCTATCAAATTGAGGGTACTAACTTTATCTCATAAAGATCATACTTCTAATCTGCTAAAGAAAAAAATATTTGTTGATACTTGTTAAAGGTGGTAAGGCAGACTTTATTTTGTTTTAATTTAATTTTTATTTTATATTGGTCTACAATTGATTTACAATGTTTCATTAGTTTCAGGCATACAGCAAAGTGATTCAGTTATACATATGCATATATCTATTCTTTTTCAGGTTATTTTCCCATATAGATTATTACAGAGTATTAAGCAGAATTCCCTGTACTATATACTAGTCCTTGTTTATTATCTGCTTTATATTTAGTAGTGTGTATACGTTAATCCTAAACTAATTTATCCTTCCGCTACCTTTCTCCTTTGGTAGCTGTAAATTTGTTTTTGAAGTCTATAAGTCTGTTTCCATTCTGTAAACAAGTTAATCTGTATCATCTTTTTAGATTCCACATATAAGTGATATTGTATGATATTTCTCTTTCTCTGTCTGACTTACTTCACTTAGTATAATAACCTCTAGGTCCATCCATGTTGTTGTAAATGGCATTGTTTCATTCTTTTTTTATGGTTGAATAATTTTCCATGTATCACATCTTCTTTATCCATTCCTCTGTCTGTGGACATTTAGGTTGCTTTCATGTCTTGGATATAAGTGAGTAGTGCTGCAAAGAACATTGGGGTGCATGTATTAATGTCTTACTTTTCAAATTATGGTTTTCTCTGGATATATGCCCAGGAGTGGGATTGTTAAATAACATGGTAGTTCTATTTTTAGTTTTTTTAGGGAAACTCCATACTGTTCTCTGTAGTGGTTGTACCAATGTATATTCCCACCAACAGTGTAGGAGGCTTCCCTTTCTATGCACCCTCTCCAGCATTTATTGTTTGTAGATTTTTAATGATGGCCATTCTGACTAGTGTGAAGTGATACTTCACTGTAGTTTTGATTTGCATTTCTCTAATAATTAACAATGTTGAACATCTTTCACATGCTTTTTGTCCATTTGGATGTCGGAAATATCTATTTAGATGGGAATACCAGACCACCTGACCTGCCTCTTGAGAAATCTGTATGCAGGTCAGGAAGCAACAGTTAGAACTGGACATGGAACAACAGGCTGGTTCCAAATAGGAAAAGGAGTGTGTCAAGGCTGTATATTGTCACCCTGCTTATTTAACTTCTATGCAGAGTACATCATGAGAAACGCTGGACTGAAAGGAACACAAGCTGGAATCAAGATTGCCGGGAGAAATATCAATAACCTCAGATATGCAGATGACACCACCCTTATGGCAGAAAGTGAAGAGGAGCTAAAAAGCCTCTTGATGAAAGTGAAAGAGAAGAGCGAAAAAGTTGGCTTAGAGCTCAACATTCAGAAAACGAAGATCATGGCATCCATTCCTATCACTTCATGGGAAATAGATGGGGAAACAGTGGAAACAGTGTCAGACTTTATTTTGGGGGGCTCCAAAATCACTGCAGATGGTGACTGCATCCATGAAATTAAAACATGCTTACTCCTTGAAAGAAAAGTTGTGACCAACCTAGATAGCATATTCAAAAGCAGAGACATTACTTTGCCAACTAAGGTCCGTCTAGTCAAGGCTATGGTTTTTCCTGTGGTCATGTATGGATGTGAGAGTTGGACTGTGAAGAAGGCTGAGTGCCAAAGAATTGATGCTTTTAAAGTGTGGTGTTGGAGAAGACTCTTGAGAGTCCCTTGGACTGCAAGAAGATCCAACCAGTCCATTCTGAAGGAGATCAGCCCTGGGATTTCTTTGGAAGGAATGATGCTAAAGCTGAAACTCCAGTACTTTGGCCACCTCATGCGAAGAGTTGACTCACTGGAAAAGACTCTGATGCTGGGAGGGATTGGGGGCAGGAGGAGAAGGGGATGACAGAGGATGAGATGGCTGGATGGCATCACGGACTCGATGGACGTGAGTCTGAGTGAACTCTGGGAGTTGCTGATGGACAGGGAGGCCTGGTGTGCTGCAATTCATGGGGTCGCAAAGAGTCGGACACGACTGAGTGACTGAACTGAACTGAACTGAAAGGTAGTTAGATTTTATTCAGGACCATTCTGACAGTATAGGGACCACTGAAACAGTATTTTATATCTGGGAAGAGACATTGGACTCAACTCTGAATACAAATTGGGCAAATGGGAATTGATAGCAAAGGAACAGGGTAGGGGTCAGTGGGTGGAAAATGCTAAGAGGAAACATCAGGGATAAGAGGGGTTTTGGCTAAACTTATCTAATATGATTCTTGCTGAAGACAGGCCAGGGTGATCAGACATTACCTGAGGGACTGTGGAGTATGAGGAACCTGATCCAATATTGAAGGTGATCAGATATCACAGGTGAGGGTTCTGATTAAACTAACTTAGTGCTCTTGCTAAAACTAGATTTTTCAAGGAAGTGCACCCATGGGCCTTGGAGAAGGTTCAGGAACCTGAATAAAGTTGGGTCAAGCAAAGAACCTTTGTGAAGTCTCAGAAACAGAAAGCCATAGGAGAAGCTGTTAGAGACAACTCGAGTCTGGTCAGATGCAGTCATCTGCAGCTGTGGGTCAGTAATAGGCCTGTATGGAGTGAGTGTAGTTATCAGTCCTTTAAGTTGTGGGGTGTGGCAGACAGAGTTCACTATACTGTTACTTTGTTATCATGCACACAGCTAAACTACATTATCCAGCCTCCTCTGCGGTTTGATGGGTATGTGACTGAGTTCTGGGCAATGGCATGTGGGTTAAAGTAATGTCATTTCCAAGCCTGGTCCCAAGATCTCTCTTGATTCCGTGTTCGTTCTTCTGTGTGCCCCTGGCTCAGAGGTGAAGCCCAGGGAGCTTTGTCAGCTATGGATTACAGATGACAGAACCCCAGGTAGAAGGATCCTGGGTTTCTGAATTGTCTGTTGTAGGCGTGCTGCTCAAATTTTATGTGTAACAACACTTTACTATTTTAAGACTTTGGGATTTTGATGTTTTTGTTACTATGGTTAGTTTACCTGTTGAATATACAGGGGAAGGTTGTAATTGTTAAGCAGAGTATCTTCTTGCTTCCTTAATGGAAATGAATGTCTAGACTCAACTGAAGAGTGCTTTCTAGAAGTGTCACAGTCCTCAGCTTGTAGCCAACATCAGGCGGGTACTGGAATCTTCTGGAACAGGACTGTTAACAGATGAGTTGTTTCGCAGAAGCGTCTCAGGTAACTGTTCGGATGAACTCAGGAAATGTGCGTGGGAATATGCTCAGTCGCACAGTTGCATCCCACTCTGTGCCTCACGAACTGTAACCCACCAGGCTCCTCTGTCCATGGGGTTTCCCAGGCAAGGATACTGGAGGGGGTTGCCATTTCCTTCTCCAGGGGATCTTCCCAACACAGGGATTAAACCTGCATCTCTTGCATCTCCTAGACTGGTAGGCAGATTCTTTACCAGTTCAAGAGATGACCAGTCCTGAGTAAACTCCAGTGACTTGCCGGTATGCTTTTAGGAGTAGACCCCAACTCCCTTCTCAAGTTTCCCAGGGTACTTAAAAATCCTCATTATTAGAGTCCTTAACTAGAGGGCTAGAATATGATCTTGGAAGGTTTATGTAAAAAATGCATCTAGTTTATCTAGGAGAGGTACCAGATTAACCAATCCATACTAAGTGCATCCTGCTTCCCAGATTCTTATATTAAAGGGATGACACACTGGTTAAATGAATTTTTGATGAGGGCAGAGTATGGGGAGAGTGGGGAGAATGAAAGGTGCTTATGAGGGCAAGGAAGGTATGGTTTGGAGACTACAATTCAGGGACTGCTGAGTGCCTAGGAGGGTTGCAAAAAGAGCAAGGAGGGGTCTGTAAACAGGATGGTGGAGATTGAGAATAGGAAAGAAGTAGGCAGACAAACTTCGTCCCCATAAAAAAAAAAGTTCAGAACACTATTCATAAATCTTTTGGTTTTTTTTTACAGTGTAGAGGTGAACTACTAACTTTTCTATTACTAATAGCAAGGAAGAGTTCTTTTTCTTTTAGATGGGATAAGTAAGGTATATATTTTCTCTATTCTTAAATTGATCATACGCTTTACTGAAGAAATTCAAAGATATTTAAATTTCTGTTTTGGGTCAGGCCTAAGACTAACTGATGGCCCTGGTTGACTAATAACTCAATCAAAAAATGGTGAATCAGAAAAAATTACCATGTAAGAAGCTTTTCCAAAATAGTCTTTATGCCATAGCCAAATATTCTTCCTCATCTTTCTCCTCATCCTCTGGTGTCTCCAACTTTGGCAGCTTTAGAAGTTCAAAAATCAAGCTTTAGCTAGTGAAAAGCCTCTGTCTCAGCTAAAGTAAAAGCAACAACCTATTCCCTTAACGTAGAGTTGCTGATTTCAGGCACGTATATTGATTGAGGGGCTTGCTTCCCTGGTAGCTCAGCTGTTAAAGAATCTGCCTGCAAGGCAGTAGACCCTAGTTTGATTCCTGGGTTGGGGAGATGCCCTGGGGAAGGGATAGGCTACCCACTCCAGTATTCATGGCCTCCCTGGTGGCTCAGATGGTAAAGAATCTGCCTGCCATGTGGGAGACCTGGGTTCGATCCCTGGGTTGGGAAGATCCCCTGGAGGAGGACATGGCAACCCACTCCAGTATTCTTGCCTGGAGAATCCCCATGGACAGAGGAGCCTAGTGGGCTACAGTCCATGGGGTCACAAAGAGTCGGACAATGACTGAGCGGCTAAGCACACACACACATAATGGTTGGGAGCCAGTCAGTGGTATGTTTTGCAGTTTTGAGTTTGGCAACTACATGCACGAATCTTTCTCAATTACCTAATGATTGAGGCTTTTATTTTTACATTAACCTCTTCAAGAAACCCACAATCACCTTTCATTAGGAATCTACAGACTGTGAGCTCCTTGAAGATAGAGGCATCTTCAGCTTTCTGTTGTCCTGACAACAGTACTTACACATGACAGGCAGTGAGTAAATATTTATTTAGTAAAACAATCAGTTATGAAGCCTCATCTTTTATTTTTTTCTTCACCCTGAGAAAGCCAAGCAACCACCTTCACGAAATGCCTTCCCCCCTCAAATAGATTTCCCTGAAAGCCAAATTTAGTGAATCTGAGAGTCAAGATTGATCATAAAACATTATTCCTAACTCAGTTTTCATAGAGGATGTGAGGTGATTTTCAGTAGCTGCACTCTGATTATTTTTTTCATTTTTTGAGGGATTTGGCATAGATAAGTGTTATTTTTCTGGCTACCGTACACAGTCCTTTGGCATTTTCCATGGGAAAGACCCTACCTAATCTTTATGGTACAAGGAATTATTCATTCAGATGGAACTCACTTAAATGTTCCCTGGGTTTCCTAAACCTTGCATTTAAGCTTCTGTGATGACTTTGTCCTTACTTCCTTCTCTGTGAACCTTTCCTTATCCATGTTTCTTGAGATGGACTCGAAGAGTGTGTCAGACTGAATGTTGTCAGCTGCAAGGAAAAAGAAAACCAGTGAAATGTGCTGTAAACAATTGGGTATTTTTTATGATGTCAAATAATAAAAAATTTGAAGACAGGAAAGTTAGAGTTGGTTCATTTGGAGGCTCAACCAAGTGAAATCCTCAGTCACTTCCATCTTTCTGCTTTGCCATCCTCGGCACATTTGTTTGTTGGGTTGCCATCTTTTTTGTGATCCCAACAAGGTTGCAATAGTTCCCGACATCACCTTCTCATCAGCCATGATGAAGGGGGAGAATGGACTTCTGTCATCTTGTACATTTGATTTCAGGAGCCAAAAAAAAATCCTTTCTCCAAAATCCCTCTACAGATCTCCTCTTAGTCTTATTGGCTTGAACTGGGTCACATGCCCATTCTTAAACTAATCATTGGAAGAGAATTGGAATTGCCACCACTAGCTTAGATTAGTTAGAGAGGAGCCCAGTCTTCTTTGAAGTATAAAATTAGAGTTATGCCCTTAAGGGAGAAGAGAGAAAAGGGCTCTTAGAAGTAGTAAAGGGGAGATGATTCCAGTCTCTCTAGGAAAGCTTTGACTTCAAGAATGGAAGTGGTGATTATTCAGCTGGAAGCTTCTCTGAGCAGCTCCCCAATCCTTATCCCTCCATAGTAGCTTCTCTGCCTTGGACTCAGAGATATTGTGCTGTGGTTTGGAGGATGACTTGTCTCACCAGTATATTAAATCTCACTCAGAGCCTCAGGATTTCCCAGTGGGCAATTATAAGATATTTTTTGAGAAAACTTTATTGAATATTCAAAAAGAAAAGAATTTCATAAATTGGAAATGAAAGAGTCCTGTCTTTTGCCTAGGTTAATATCAGTTCTAAGAAGTGCCATTGTTTGTTCTTCAAGAACCTTACACTGGCAAATTAAAATAATATACAGCTGTAACATGTTTAAAGGAAGAAGTGAACAATGTCTTTGTAATTAAAGCTACAGCCTGGGCCCTTCTGAGTGATGTTTCTCTGGGTTCTCTAATCCCACACTGTGCAAGTCATCCAGGACCAGCCTGTAGACACTGGGGATGCCTATTGCTGAACCAGAGGGGATCTTTCTTGGATGTGGCATAATGGTTATTCAACTTCAAAGCACCAGACAATGATGATTTTTTCCAGGACATTGCATCCACTTTTTTTTTTTTTAAATAAAACATATTACTGTTGTTATAAATCAGTGAACATAGTTCATAATAGCAGTAATGCCCTTGAAACCTGTTAATTCTGCCATCAGAGAATGGTATGTCAGAGCATTTGCTGCCCTTGGCTTCACCTTGGGCTATTAACTAACAAATCAGTTATTAGCTGGTGGTAATGACCAATTCTCAAGAGATGATTGCTTAAATATTGCCCACCTTGAAAAGAGAATTATTGCTCAACCGAGAACTGAACACTTATTTTCAACTCAGTAGAGCTAATGATCTTATCTCACTCTGTAGTGTCTCCATCCCCCAATGCGCCCCCACCTTGCTCCCCACACTGACCCCCTCGCCTCATCTATGGCTATGAGGTGTGTAGAGATCACATGGTTACATAACTGCTTCCCTCTCGGCCTCAGTGACTTGAATCCAGGAAAAGTTCCATATTTAATATTTATTCACCAAGCAGCAGTGGATGAAGACAGATGGTAATGAAATCAGTCTTGCTGAAAGTGACCACAATGATAATAGATTCTTTATGATGTCCAGGAATTCTGGACTCTCAGTCTCTGCTTAAATGCATGTTGGCGCCAACTCTGTCGTCTTAAGCTTTAGTGTTCTTGTCATCCTCCTGACCTCTCCTTAGACCAGAGCAGGCAGGCTGTGCTAAAGGCATCAATCTGTCTTTCTCCTCATATAAATGCTTTAAACACCTATAAGCCACAAATGACTCACAAGCAGAGATTTTTCCAAAGACGAGAAATGAGAAGATAAAGTAAAGGAGCCCCTTCAGAGTTGGTGCAGCAGCTGCTTTTGCTGGAACTCATGTCTGGGCTAGTTTTCCCTGTAGTGCCCTTTGCCTGAAGCTAGTTCTTCTGAACATTCAGGTTACCTAGCTGGGCTTGTTGAGGATTTCAGAATTATTGCAAACTGGGAGAGAGATTGGGGCAAGGAGGATAAAGGGGGCAAAGAAGATATGTAAAACAAAGCTATATTGGGAAAGAATCAGTGCTCCTGTCAAATGAGTAAACCCAGATTGCTGATTGTACTGGAGATACCAATATCCTGGGTCAGGCAAAGCTTTTTAAAGCAATCTGGCAGCCCTTTTAGTAGTAAGAGGTAAATCATTCTGACATCCCTTGCTATTCAAAGCATTAATCATGTTGAATTCCTTTGTTATTCTGGGGTCCAGATCAAGTATACTTCTATAGGAATTCCATTGTAATCTAGTATTAATTAATCTCTGTTTTGTGGTGCCAAAAACCTTTCTCTGCATTTGCTTGCTTGTACATCGGTTATTAGCTTTTTTAGTACCTAACTCTAGCTGTGGAACTGTTACTCCCCCCACCCCTGCCCCACTCTCTCATGTTCTTTTTCGTCTCAGTCTTGGAAATTGTCGTTTTCCTAGGGTACTGGAGTGTTTTGAGAGGTGGGAGGTGAGGAGGATGAAAGGGCTGATTGCAGTTTCTTTAAGCCAATAAAAACTGAGGCTCAAACCCTAGCCCTGACACTTACTAGCTGTATTATGCTTTTTCCTTTTTTAAGATTTATTTATTTTAAGGCTGCACTGGCTCTTTGTTGCTGCGCATGGGCTTTCTTAAGATGCTGCGAGTAGGGGCTCCCCTTCATTGTGGTGCACAGGCTTGGCGTTACAGTGGCTTCTCTCGTTGTGGAGTATGGGCTCTACGGCTCTGACTCAGTAATGACACATGGGCTTAGTTGTCCTGTTATGCAGGATCTCCCTGGACCAGGGATCAAATCCGTGTTCGCTTCGTTGGCAGGTATGTATTCTTAACCACTAGACCACCAAGGAAGCCCAGCTGTATTGCTTTTGAGCACATTAAACAACCAGTGGACATAAAAATCCTTATTTCCCAGGATTTTTGTGAAAATTAAACAACAACCCGTTCTCTCTCCAGTGATGACAAAGGCAGTTCAGGGAGGGGACAGATTCTCTAAACCCATGATGGGATTGTCTTCGGTCAGTGACAATGCAGCAAGAGTCTTTCTTCCAGGATGTAGGATGTTGGGGTAGATCATTGCTAGTGTCAGCTCCAATTTGAGAATCTGGAGTGGCTGCATAGAAACCATGTGTTACTGGCTCCAGGAAACACCTGCGTGCCTCTTGGCCCTTCCCAGAATATGCCTAAGCATCAATGGAGGGTCAGAGGCTGAGATTCTTGGCTTTCCAGTGGTAAATAATGAATGTTGCCCCAGCTGCTAGCAGACTCTGAAACCTGTTTTGAGATGCAGAAGGAGAGAAAAAAATATCCAATATGCAATTTATCTGGCCCATCATCTTTAAATAGCTCTCTTCAGATTTCAAAAGGGGGTAACTCTATCCTCTTTCCTGGCTGGCTTTCTGCATCCTGCTGCAAAACAGGACTACTGGCCCTAGATTTTGACCTGGTATAAAAAGCAGTATATTTTTATGACCTGGTAACAGTCACATTTCTACACCATAAAATATTAAAGCAGGCATGACAGTGTCTTTAAGATCTTTGAGGCAGGTGCTATCAAAATGTGCCCCTTTATTATTTATTTATTTGACTCTTTCTGTATAGTGAAACTTAAATGCTTCTCAGGCCAAATAATTAAATTCCATTATGGAAAGTGGGGATTGTTGGTGAAATGAGCTCACTCTGGCTATTAGACCCTTGAGTCCCGAGGGGGACACCATGGAGGGGAGTATAAAATCTGGCTTATGCTTATATTTAAGATATGCAGTATGACCTATATTGGGCCCATAAGAGTGATGCTACATAAGAAAATAAACAGGGAGGGAGCTGTTAGAGATCCTGCTCTTCTAGCCAGCATCCTCTTAGAGCAGGGATCTGCCTGCTGTGGCCCTTGGACCAAATGCTACCTCTTTTTGTATATTCTATGGGCTGAAAATGGTTTTTGCATTTGTAAATTGGTTGAAAAAAAATTGAAATAAGAATATTTTGTGGCACAGAAAATTATATGAAATTAAAATCTTATTGTCCATAAAGTTTTGGGGGAGGACACAGCTACCCCCATTTGCTTCCATATCATTTGTTGCAGTTTTTGCTTTCTACAAATTGAGTGGTTGCAACAGACACTGTAGCTGCAAAGCTGAAAATACTCTCTGGCCATTTGCAGGAAAAGTATATGGACTCCTGTCTGGAGGAATCTGGACTTGGACTCTGAAAAGGATAAAATTGCTGTTACAAGAGTTCAAAGTCCTTTGTGCTGTTAGCACATTCGGATATTGACTTTCGATGTTCATTGCCATATTTTCTGAAATGGACAGATAAGCAAGTTAAGGGAAGAAGACAGGGATTTAAAAAGTAGCTTTGGGATCCCGTAACTGTCTTCCCTAAATGCAGCTCCCAGGGCGGCATACTAGGTGACATCCTTTCCCTCCCTTTCCAGTGCTTCCTTATGTCTTCTGCTTATCATTTCCAGTGCTGCAGCCTGAATCAAAGCCATGACCATCCTCCTTGGTCTTTGACCCCTTAAATGGTTTATTTCCATACTTGTTCAATAACAGTTCACTCTCCACATAACAGCTGCAGTGATTTTTAAAAGACAAAAATCAGATTATTTAACTTCTTTCAGGTTTTTGTATGAATATTCCCTCCTTACTTAATTCAAGTCTCTGTTCCAGTGATACTCTGAGAAAGGCTTTCCTTATCTGCTCTTTCTAGATTAGTCTCCATCTCACTCCACTATCATTTATTTTATTATCCCTTTTATTACTCTCTTAGCATTTGTCACTGTCTTACATTATCTGGGTTGGCTTACTGAATTATGTGTGGTTTCTCCCATCAGAATTGAAGCTTCATGAGGGTAGGTATGTTGACTATCTTATTCATTAGAGTATTTCTAATACTCATACATTTCTCACATAAGTACTCAAGAAGAGCTTCTTGTGTGAATAAATGGGTCAGTCCTTCTGGTAGAAGCTCCATGCAGCATTGGTATCACACCCTGCCTGTTTGCTTCTCCAGGGGCATGATGATTTTCTTAATTTCTTCTTTGTCTCTTGCCTGTCAGTATATCAGGAAGCAACATATTGACTAGAGAATTGCACTGAGGGTCAATTTATGAGTTTTCCTGTGGTTTGTACCTTAGATCACCTGAACAATCTGATTTCTTTCTGGATCCTTTTCATCATCAGGGACACTATGAAGGTGGTTGGAATGTCCAGATGTTGATATTAGCTTTATCATTAAGAGCTTGGGCCATGGAGTTAGACTGACTAGGCTTAAATCCTTAATTTCTTTGTGACTTTGGACCAGTCATTCAAGCTGTCAGTGCCTCAGTGTCTTCATCTCTAAAGGAGTTTTAATAAAAGTGCTGACATTATAGTTTGTTGTAAAGTTCAAATGACTCTGTAAATATAATACAGGTGCTGAGCATGGTGCCTGCCATATGGCAAACACTCAATAAATGTCATTATTGCCATTATTATTGTCAGCTGAAGATTTCCTACTTAATTATTCTTTCATTTATTTAACAAAAATTTTTAAAAAGAATTGTTTGCTGGACTTTGCTAGATTCTGAGGATGAAATGGTTAAAACAGACATGTCCCATCCTCAAGAAGACAAAAACAAAAACTTACTCAAATTTTTCTTTTTTTAGTGGCCAGTTCTGGGATAGTATGCAGAGCTTGAGTGATGCAAGACACATGCACACTTCTTTCCTTTGAGTCACTGCCCTAGACTGAGTGCATGTGTCCCCCACAAATTCATATGTTGAAATCTAATCCCCAGTGTGATGGTAGTTGAAGGTGGGACTCTGGAAGATGATTAGGTTTTAAGAGTGGAATCTTCATGAATGGCATTAATGCCCTTATAAAAGAGACCACAGAGAGCCTTGGGAGGACACAGAGAGAAGACAACGGTCTATGAACTAGGAAGTGGGCTCTTACCAGCCACCAAATCTGTGGGCATTTTGGTCTTGGAATTCCCAGCCTCTCTAACTGTGAAAAGCAAATATTTGTTGTTTAGGCTACCCAGTCTATGGTATATTTTTGTTATAGCAGGCTGATTGAACCCAGAAAGGCACTCACTGTCTATTTGGGCAGGTCAGATCAATATAGGTGGGACAGTCTTTGGCAACAGTGGGTAGTGCTGACCGCAGGTTACACAGGAGACAGTGTGAACATTACAGAGGAATTAGGATCTAAGCAGAGTCTTAAAGCTTTGGATAGGTGGAGGAAGAGCAAAGGACATTTCTGGAAGCAATAATGATATGACAGTGGTAAGGAAGAGTCTCTTAGACCTTGGAACAAAGTAGTCTACCAGAAGGGTGAGAGAAAACATAACAGACTCTCAGTAAAACTTGCTCTGATTTCATCTTAAAATAGCATCATTGCTTCCTCATCATGTTGACATAATTCCTCTCGTTGATTGATTGAAGCAATTTTCTCATAAGTCATACAGCTATGTATGGAATTTTATTTTTTGTCTTCAACATTAGCTTCAAATTATTTTAGAACATTTTTTATTTGGAAAACAGTTTATAATTATTTTTGTGAAAGCTTCCAAATATACATGTTGACCAGGACAGTTAGCCTCATTTTTTAGATGATGTATCAAAGGTGAAGTGACAAAAAGACAAAGATTCTCACACATGAAGAATGACTTGAGAAGGATGAGAAACAAAGACCCTCCCCCCACCCCCCCCCCCCCCCCCCCCGCCACAGAGTTGGGTAATGAAAAATACTGGTGCATGACATTAGGCTGCTCAGGCTTCACACCTGGCTTTAAACTTTACTGAGTCCATGGTGTTGCGAAGAGTTGGACACGACTGAGCGAATTCACTTTCACTTTTCACTTTCATGCATTGGAGAAGGAAATGGCAACCCACTCCAGTGTTCTTGCCTGGAGAATCCCAGGGACGGGGGAGCCTGGTGAGCTGCCGTCTATGGGGTCTCACAGAGTTGGACATGACTGAAGCGACTTAGCAGCAGCAGCAGCAGCAGCATGAGATCAAGGCAACTTAATGAACCTATCTGAGTCTCAGTCACATCACATGAAAAGTGAAGATAAAAATACTCATCAGGGACCCTATGGAAATCAAATCAAATGGTATTTACAAAGTGCTTGCTGCAGTGCTTGGCATCGGTTAACTGCTTGATACCTTTGAGTCTCCCTCAATGGACACATTTTTATTTCACCTAATTTCTGAGAGTAAGAATTGTTAAATTGTGAAATAATAGAATCAACACTTGAGCAAGAAGGAAACTTGATTTCCCAAACATTAGTGTTCTGACAAAATTCTAGATATCTGGACCAGAAGAGTCTTCAGTTCAGTTCAGTTCAGTTGCTCAGTCATGTCCGACTCTGTGACTCCATGAATTGTAGCACGCCAGGCCACCTGATGCGAAGAACTGACTCATTGGAAAAGACCCTGATGCTGGGAAAGATTGAAGGCAGGAGAAGGGGATGACAGAGGGTGAGATGGTTGGATGGCATCACCGACTCGATGGACATGAGTTTGAGTAAGCTCTGGGAGTTGGTGATGGACAGGCCTCCCTGCAGTCCATGGGGTCTCGAAAGAGTTGGACACGACTGAGTGACTGAACTGAATCTGGTCAACCACCATTTTACCAAAGATAAAGCTGAGATGATGAGAGGGAAAATGGCTTGTCCAGAGTCACAGTGAGGTTGCTGGGGCCGAACTAGACCCCTACTTTGATCTAGTGCCCTTCCCTCTGGTCTTTTCTCCCTCCTTTGCACTGCTCAGTAGCTGTTGCCCCAGATGTACAAATGCTATCGGGATAGCACCTTGTCCTTCTGCCTCCCTCCCTTACTGAGTCTTCTCCTTTGGCTCCCAGTGTTTTTGACTGCAACCCTGCCCCCTCATAGAGCCCTACTTCCTTTTACCCAGTAGTATCCTGTCACTTAACTTTCTTGTCATCTGCACCCTCCCTCCTGGATCCTGTTCCCTTCTAAGGTAGCCATTCTGCCCTAAACCACTGAAGGCTGAGAAAAGCTTCATGCATGTAGCAGATGCTGTCATGCTCTGTCAGCTCCCCTTAGACTCTTTTCATGTACCTTCCTCTGGTGCTTTTTCTTTTATGACCTGTCCTTGTGATTTTGTGTCTTTCAGGGACACTCTTATTCTATAGGGTGGCTTCACCCAAATTTTCAGAGTGGTAGAAGTACCTGGGGTTTATTTGCCCAGGGCTGCTCTTGGCCAACAGCTGATTTGTATGGGAGTATGAAAGCCCAACTTTATTATCTCAAATTGAGACAAATTCTGAGGTATGTGACTTACATTCCAGGATTCCCTATGGGATTGGGATGAGTCTACTCTTCATTTGGATTTGCCAGAAAACAAACCTTGGCCTAGCTTTCCCTCTCCCTACCCTGCTTTTCTCTTGTTGCTCTCTTCTGGGAGCATTTCTTTAACAAATCACTTGCCTGTGAACCCTCCTCCCAAGATCTGAGTTTAAGGAATCTCACCTATCACACTATGTTTCCACATCTTAGAGAGATACATACACATTTGATATGAAGGGAGGATATAATGGAAATATCAGCTACTGTGATAAAGCCAGAGTTTAATACATTTTTGGGGTGAATAGGTAGTATGGAGGATAAATCAGGAGAACTTTAATGAGCCCTGCAAACTGAGCCATAGGGGTGACTTACATTTTGTTGTGTTAGATTTATTCTTAGTAACAGAAGGGGAAGACAAAGCTAGGAATGTCCTTATTTGGGCAAATATATTTAAGCATATATTTGGTTTTAAGGATTGAAGCAGGGGTCATGGAGGGAAAAAGGATGCTTTTTATTTTGCATTTAGGAAGTTCTATTTCAGGATTGGTTCTCAGATGTGCCTAGTTCTCCTGTAGCCATCACCAACATGCCACCAATTCTTCTTTATCCTGCACATGCTGGCAGCGTATTTAAAATCACTATGCCCAAGTGACATGGTTTTTATCCTCCAGCAGATGGTTCAGTTAGACAAGATTCTGAAAAAGCCAATTGGTACATTTTTTTGGTCCCATCTATTCAAGTCAGCCAACTCTTCCAAGCTGGGTGGCGATTCTGAGAGCAGCAAATTTACCCAGCTCTAAGGCATCAGGGTTATTACTTTTTGATGGGCTCCTGGAAGCATGGAGTAGGTTGCCAATATGGTTTGTATATTGAACAATGCCAACACCAGAAGAAAACGGAAAGGAGAGCTTTCTTTTTCTTGGACTATTTGGAATGAACATGTAAAAGGGCTGTGATTAAAAAACCCATTTCTTGTTCTTCTGCCATGACACACTCAAAGTCAATGCAATCATGCTGATTTCAATCCTATAGTATCTTGGTGCTACCTGGATCCCCTTACTTGAAAGATATAGGGAGTCATTATTCCATATTTCTTCTCTCAAGCTTAACATATTAATATGGCAGATTGATAACGCTAGAAGGAGGGATGCTTGAACACACAGACAGACTTCTTCTGAGTGCTCCAACTCGTAGCCTCTTTTTCAGAGTGAATCTCAGTACATTGGCACCAAGTCACAGGATTTAAAATGTGAAAGGCATCATTTACTTCAATCTCCTTCTTTTTCCTCAAGGAAAACTAAGTTTTAAATAGATAACAAAATCTGACTCAAGGGAAGTCTGTTGGGCCTATAAACTAGAGACTGTTTGAATGAAACAGTTTTCTGTTGCAATCACTTATTTTAAGAAAGCAGCTTGATGGTGATGGGAGAAATGAGAAAAATCTGTATTGTGTAGTCAGTAGACCTGGGTTCAGATCTTGAGTTCACTACTAGATGTAACTTGGGTAAAAATGCTTAAATTTCCTGAGTTTTAGTTTCTTTACTCTTAAAAATAGAACAGAAATAGCTTCTTGGCAGGGGAATTAAACTGAAAAAATCTTTAGAATGTGTTTAGTCCAGAGTTGGCCTGTAGCAAGAGCTACACAAATATTCTCATGCCTTTCTTTTCCTCCCAAGACACAGAGCTGATGCTTGGCAAATCTGGCTTTTCAGTTCTTTCGACTTTTGGTTTGTTACTCCTTCTACCCTACCTTCATCCCTTGACTCTTACTTAGTCTGAACAATTTTCTTCTTGTGACTGGGTTGGTGAATAGCTTTGTCTAACTGAACATTTTAGAAAATTAGCAATTGTAAGATGGGAAGTAAAAATAAGTCACGCAGAATGGAAGGGTTGATTCTAGATACAGAGTGGCAAGCATGGCTGATAATGGAGGAAGTGATATTGATTGATTAATTCATGAACTCAGTAAATATTTATTGAGCACATGCAATGATTTATAACTCAGAGGTGAGGGAAGCAGAATAGGTGGTCTCTGTGCTCACCAAGTCACTCAGGGAAGGGTCTTGGAGAATTTGTTCATTAAGGAGATCCTGACTGATCTTTACTCCCTTTGAGCTTGTGAAAGACACAGCAGAATATAGATTGAATAAAAGGGCTCCACAGTATGCACAGCTTGTGATCAGTATGTGGAACTCACAAGAGAGAGCAAAAGCAGAAAATGTGGCTTTTAAAAATATTTCGGAAAAAACTGATGAGAGTTGAATAACTTGCTGTAAAGGGAAAGAAGGACATTTTGGAGATATTCCAACTTTAGAGATTGATGCAGATAAGACAGAACTGCCTCCATACCTCATTCTTTTAGCAATAAAATGCAGTTTTTAATATGATAGCTTCCAGCAGTGAGCACTTATTAAGCACCAGGCATTGTGCTGTGTGTTTTAAATGTGTTATCTCACATAACCTTTGTAGAATGTGGTAGCAGGTTATAATATTATTCTTGTTTTTATAGATAAACGATTTGGGATACTAGAAAAGTTTGATGAAATGACTCAGCGTCTGACTCACGGTTCAGATTCAGGCAGTCTGCACACTTAAGCAATTACTGAATATCTCTGCAGTTCCATCTCCTTGTCTGTAAAATGTCCCTATCCCAGGGTTCTGCTGACAATTAAGTGACATAACATTAATGCAAATGTGTGATTCATCTGCCAACAGATAGGTGACCAGCTTTCTTAGTTTTATTGGGATTTTCCCATTTTTAGCACTAAAAGTCTGCTTCCTTGGCAGTCTCTCGGTTCCAGGCAAGTCTAGACAGCCTCCATGAAAGTATCATTCTAACCTGAAGACTATTTGGACAGGACAGAGAAGCCTGATGGGCTACAGTCCATGGGGTTGAAAAAGTTGGACACGACTTAGCTCCTGAACAGGCATGCTTACTAATAGATTGGGGGAACAGGAAACAGCTCAAGGAGGCAAATGAATTTTCGACTGATGTTCTAAGCCTCTGTCAACTCCTGTGGGCTGAAAGACTTCAGGGACAGTCTTGCTGATAAAGCCTATGAGAAAAGTGGGGGAGTTAGAGCAGGGTTTGAGAAACAGGATGCTTGTCAAGTCATGGTGCTATTGCTTCTAATCTGTTATCCTCCCATGCACAGCCTGTCAAGTGTTCAGAGCCCAGGGGTAAGTTGCTGATTACAAAGATTAGAGGGGGTGGTTATGGTGGGGAATTCAGATGTCAAACTCTGCTACCTTTGGCATCTATAGGTACAGACTTCTCCCTTCACCCATTCATAGAACATGGATCTTGAATTTGAATTTGAATTTGCCATTGACTAATTATGTGATATTGGACAAGCTATTTCATCTTTTTAATCTTTAATTACTGCATCCATAAAATGGAAATGGTGATAATCATAACCTCCTGTGATATGGTTAGAATAGAGTAAGACATTATGCCTGACATGAAAGAAATACTCAGTGATTGTTAGTTACTGCTATTGTTACTACTTTTCCTATTTATACTATTATTATTAATTGTTCTATTAGGGTAGGGTTGCCAGACTTTGCAAATAAAAACTTAGGATGCCCAGTTAAATCTGAATTTCAGATAGCAACAAATAATTCTCAGGACATACTTATACTAAAAAATTCATTGTTTGTCTGAAATTCAAAGTTAATTGAACATTCTTAATTTTATCCAGAAACCCTATATTAGAGTAAACAACAACCCTGGTCTTCTCAGGCCTGAGGGATTTCCCAGGACATAATAATATAACTTTCAATTCAAAATTGGGACTTAGGTATGATTAGTCACCCCATTAAGAGAGCAATCTGGCTGCTTTTTAGAAGGTCATATTTGAAGCTCAAATGGTGGTTACAACCACTCTTCCTTTAAAACACACACATCCACATGAATGCAATGTTTTATATATATTTTCAGGAATTTCTTGAATGTTTGAACCCTATCCCTGAATTCCTGGTTAAGAATACAGGCTCTGAAAAATCATTCAGGCTACAAAGTTCTTTTCTTACTCTTTTGGCAAAAATTGTGAAGATCTTTTGAGGAGACTCAGGAAATAGGTATTGAGGGGGCTGTGTCCCTCTAGTCACTCTGAAAATGAATTTTTGGTACACTAGAACATTGATCAATAGAATAAAAACTAGTATGTATGTGTATATAGCAAAAAAACTGAGGTGGTCTCTCTGTTGAGATTCATCCACTCAGTT
The DNA here is from genome assembly GCF_042477335.2 of Ovis canadensis. NCBI lineage: Eukaryota > Metazoa > Chordata > Mammalia > Artiodactyla > Bovidae > Ovis > Ovis canadensis. The sequence goes on from NC_091249.1 coordinate 82,228,672, forward strand.
AATCCAAGACTTTAATTTAAATCCACGTTGAGGTCACACTGATATATTTTGATGGCCCATATTGATTGAGTTGATTCAAATTACTTCTTTACTGTTTCACTGTGGGGATGAAGCAGGTTATGGTCCCATCAGAATTGGGAGGTATCATACAGAAGATTTGGGATTCCCTGTTAAAGTGTCTGCCTGGAATGCAGGAGACCCTGGTTCGATTCCCGGGTCAGGAAGATCCCCTGGAGAAGGAAATGGCAACTCACTCTTGCCTAGAAAATTCCATGGATGGAGGAGCCTGGTGGGCTACAGTCCATGGGGTCGCCAAGAGTCAGACACGACTGAGCGTCTTTGCTTTTGCTTTCGCTTTATACAGAAGATATGAAAGAGGCATATGCTCACCTGGCTGTTGATCTTTTTTCTTTGTAGCACTTGTGAGTTTTTTACTCTTTTAGAAAATATAGTGAAATATGCACATAAATGGCTGAATATAGCAAGACGGACAGTATAAAGAGTGATGATAAATAAACAACCACATACCCACCATCCAGCCTAAGAAGTAGAACATCTTCAATCTTGATGACACTTGTGTGCCCTTCATTTTCACTGTTGTACAGTGATCCAGTGGATAAATATATTTCACCCTATTTAATCCATGATACTTTTGAGGGGGCATTTGGGTTGTTTCAAGTTTTGTTTTTATTTTCGTTACAGACAATGCTGTCAACATTTTCACACATGTCTTCCGAGTACACAAAGATAAGTGTTTCTCTACTGTGTACATGTAAGAATGGAACTGTTGGATTGGAGAATAGATGTATTTTCTACTTTATCCTCATTGTTTTCTCAGATGTTTATAGAAGTTGCTGTCCCACCAGCTATGTGCGGGAATTCCGCCCCTGCAATGCTTGCTATTGTCAGACTTATTAGTTTTTGCCTAAGATGTGAAATCATATCTTATTGAAATTAATACATTGTTTTCTTATTACTTATAAGACTGAACATCTTGTATGTTTATTGCTATTCATTGTTTCCCTTTATGTGAAATGTCTGTTCATGTCTTTTGCTAATTTTCTATTTTTATTTCTTATATTTGTTGCAAATATCTCTTCCCGGTGATTTTCTTGCCATTGTCTTTGAAGAGTGGTTTGTTATCTTGTCATGTGTATAATTGTTTCCCAGGTGGTTCAGTGGTAAAGAATCTGCCGATCAATGCAGGAGACACAGGTTTGGTCCCTGGGTTGGGAAGATCCCCTGGAGCAGGAAATGGCAACCCACTCCAGTATTCTTGCCTGGGAAATCCCATGGATGAGGAGCCTGGCAGGCCATAGTCCATGGGGCTGCAAAGAGTCAGACACAACTGAGCAACTAACATGCTCATGTTCCCCCAAAAAAGACAATTTAAGAAAACGAACCATGATGGGGGAGGATATTTGAAATTATAGGGGCAGCTGGGTATTGGGTAGAAAAAGGACTAGGTTAGGTAAGGGGACACTCAGAACTTTGAAAATATCCCTGTGAACTGTGAATTTTAAAGACTGGCAGAAGTTCTCTAATCTGATATAACAGGAACAGTCCCACAGTTAATTTAAAAATAGTTGAATCAAGGTATCATTAAAAAACACATTTATACATTTTATTTTAACTTAAGACACATAATATATTCATTGACTCATCATTTGAGGTCTGGCCAAGGTCTTTGATTTCTGGCCAAGTGGCTGCTTTTGGAGTTCCTTCCTTTTCTTGCGCCAGGCACTCCAAATGCATCATCTGTGAATTCCATTTTTTAAAAAATTGTGTCTTATCAACTTAAAAGAAACTTGGGAAGTAATCTCAGCATGGAGTCCTTCCAGAGGTTTACTACCGTCCCTGTCTTATAGTGATCTTTTTTCTCAAAGATTGAACCTGATAATAATTTCTCTATAAGAACACCTTTATCAAGCCTATACAAAACATTCAACTTAGTTTTTTAAAAAATTATTTTAAATTTGAGAATAATTGCTTTACAATGTTGTGTTGGCTTCTGCCGTATAGCAACGTTAATCAGCCATAAGTATACATATATTCCCTCCCTCTTAAGCCTCTTCCCTACCCCCACCCCATGCCACCCCTCTAGGTTGTCACAGACTATGGGTTGAGCTCCATATTTTGTACAGTAGAGGAAACTATAAACAAGATGAAAAGACAGCTTGCAGAATGAGAGAAAATAATTGCAAATGAAACAACTGACAAAGAATGAATCTCCAAAATATATAAGGAGCTCATGCAGCTCAATACCAGAAAAACTAACAACCCAATCAAAAAGTGGGTGGAAGACCTAAACAGATGTTTCTCCAAAGAAGACATGCAGATAGCCAAGAAAAGCATGAAAAGATATTCAACATCACTCATTATTAGAGAAATCGAAATCAAAACTACAATGAGGTATCATCTCACACAATCAGAATGACCATCATCAAAAAATCTACAAATAATAAATGCTGGAGAGGGTGTGGAAAAGGAGCCCACCTACATTGTTGGTGGGAATGTAAATTGATATAGCCACTATGGAGAACAGTATTGGAGATTCCTTAACTTAGTTTTGATAGAAATGAAAACTGTGTTTTCATACTTACATTTTGTCTGTTTGTTTATATTGAATTAAATCACTTAATTACAATAGCAGCACAACTGCCACAAACAATGTTGGGCATAACAATGTTTGAGTATCAGTTATGAGTTTTAAAAAGGTCATGGGAAGCTTGGATCCATCTAATGGACAGTCAGATAGGGATCATTTAATGTGGTTTCTAATGTAGCTTACTGGAGAGTATGTGCTGTCTTTTTTTCTGAAATGTTCTGAAAAATCCTCGTTGTTCATATCTAGCTCTCTATATATTGTCACCCTGCTTATTTAACTTATGTGCAGAGTACATCAGGAGAAACGCTGGACTGGAAGAAACACAAGCTGGATTCAAGATTGCTGGGAGAAATACCAATAACCTCAGATATGCAGATGACACCACCCTTATGGCAGAAAGTGAAGAGGAACCAAAAAGCCTCCGATGAAAGTGAAAGAGGAGAGTGAAAAAGTTGGCTTAAAGCTCAACATTCAGAAAACGAAGATCATGGCATCCAGTCCCATCACTTCATGGGAAATAGATGGGGAAACAGTGGAAACAGTGTCAGACTTTATTTTGGGGGGCTCCAAAATCACTGCAGATGGTGACTGCAGCCATGAAATTAAAACATGCTTACTCCTTGAAAGGAAAATTATGACCAACCTAGATACCATATTCAAAAGCAGAGACATTACTTTGCCAGCTAAGGTCCATCTAGTTAAGGCTATGGTTTTTCCTGTGGTCATGTATGGATGTGAGAGTTGGACTGTGAAGAAGGCTGAGTGCCGAAGAATTGATGCTTTTGAACTGTGGTGTTGGAGAAGACTCTTGAGAGTCCCTTGGACTGCAAGAAGATCCAACCAGTCCATTCTGAAGGAGATCAGCCCTGGGATTTCTTTGGAAGGAATGATGCTAAAGCTGAAACTCCAGTACTTTGGCCACCTCATGCGAAGAGTTGACTCATTGGAAAAGACTCTGATGCTGGGAGGGATTGGGGGCAGGAGGAGAAGGGGACGACAGAGGATGAGATGGCTGGATGGCATCACAGACTCGATGGACGTGAGTCTGAGTGAACTCTGGGAGATGGTGATGTACAGGGAGGCCTGGCGTGCTGTGATTCATGGGATCGCAAAGAGTTGGACACGACTGAGCGACTGAACTGAACTGAACTGATGGGTGGATCATTGGAGGTGACCCAAGGAAGGATTGAACTTCACTTTGGAGTTTCTTTGGTGGAAAACAGAGATGGTCCCCTGGACATGGGAGTCAGGGAGAAAGAATTGAGTATTGAGGAAATTACAGGTCTCTTGGCTGTAGAGCTCCCCCCACACTGCAGAATAGGGATTTTGAGGTAATCCTATTTAGATTTCAAGGGTTTGAGAGGATCCAGATGACATGATAAAGAAACAAATGCATTCCAGGAGCTCAAATGTAAATTCAAAACAAAATTCTCCAATATCTTTTCATATATATTTGTATATTTTGAGAGTACCAGACAGAGGTGATTTTAAAAGTGTCTTTTTCTGTGGGCCATGAATTCTCTCCACAGAAAGATCTGCATATTATGCCACCTTTGCCATCCTTGAAGTCTCTATTTGCCTGGAGCTTAGCCTGGCTGAGACATTGAGGTGGGAGTAAGGAGGAAGGAAGAAGGAGGCTTTGCCTATACATGGAGGGGTATCACCTTACTAGGGGCTTCCCAGGTAGCGCTGGCTGTAGAAGAACCTGCCTGCCAATTCAGGAAACATAAGACATGGGTTTGATCACTTGGTCAGAAAGATCCCATGGAGAAGGGCATGGCAACCCATTCCAGTAATCTTGTCTGGAAAATAGCCATGGATAGGGGAGCCTGGCAGGCTACAGCCCATAGAATTGCAAAGAATCACCTTCCTGCCTTGGTTTAAGAAACAGTACCTAGACAGTAACGTTCATCCCTTGTCTTGTTTATGGAGCACCTCACAGTTCATAACTGAACTTTAATTCCAGTCCTGGCTGCTCCACATGTCTTAGTTACTCTTGGGGGTAGATTTAATGCTTGTCTTGGCATATTTAAGAGCATATAAAAATGCAGATTTGAGAAAAATGGTAGTAAGGGAAACCTCTATTCTTTCATAATACTTTTGAATAAATTAGTTTTTTGGATTAGTGGAAAGAGAATACTTGTTTCAAGGGAACATGTGAAAGTTTTTGAGAAGTGGGTATGTTTCCTAAATATTCAGAGTACAAAGAGTACTTGAGAGAGAAATTTAGCTTACTTGGAGACTTTGGGCATTAAAGGCAACATGAAACATTGGGTTTCTAATTGGAAGGACTCATTCTAATATACCAAAAAGGAGAGTAATGGATGAACAAAACCTGGCTTTTCTTCACAGTTTTGTCTGATGTCTCTGGTCCTGATTATTTGGCTCCACTGACTGATCTTGGTTCCTTCCTGTTCTCTGGAATAGCTGACAACTGGCCTTGTGAAATTCCTTTCTCATGTACCTTGTATGTATCAGCTTCCATTTCCCTTGAGCACACAGAAGCTCTGGTTCTTCCCCCGTGCACGGTGAGGGGCTGATAAGTATTTATATTGCATTTAGCAGAGGTTGGAGTGGCCATGTGCCGACACTGCATCCTACACTTTCTTTAGCGCATATTCAAGGATGAAGTTACTGGGCACGTGTTGGTTTAGCAGGTTTCATTACCTAGGCTCTGAATTCTCAGAAAACCTGGACTGTTTTTCATTAACAGCAATAATTTTTTAAACTAATTAAAAATTGAGATATAATTGACATACACCATTATGTTAGTTTCGTGTGTACAACATAATGATTTGATGTTTGTATGTATTATGAGAAGATCACAATTAGTCTAGTTAACATCCATCATCATACATAATTATAGATTTCTTTTCTTGTGATGGGAATTTTAAGATCTACTCTCTTAGCAGCTTTCAAAGAAGTTACTGTTTTTAATAGCTAATCCTTAGTTGAGTTTTTACTGTGAACAGATATTGAACTAGGTACTTCCTATCCGTTATCTCATTGAACTTTCCCAACAAAACTGTGGGATGAGTATTGTTGTTTTGAAGAAATTGAGGCTGCCTAAGGGAAAACAAAAAACCTGGTGAGTGACAGAGCCATGATTTGAATTTGGTTTCTCTGACTTTAAAGCTGATGCTCTTAAAGGGAAGTGTTACTCGCTCAGTCGTGTCCGACCCTTTGCAACTCCATGGACTGTAGCCACCAGGCTCCACTACCCATGGGACTTTCCAGGTAAGAATACTGGAGTGGGCTGCCATTTTCTTCTCCAGGGATCTTCCCAACCCAGGGATTGAACCCGGGTCTCCAGCATTGCAGATGGATTTTTTACCACCTGAGCCACCAAGGAACTGACCCTGTGAAATTATTGCTTCCTGTACAACCAGAGAAGGCTCCACTTTTCTTCTCAGTTTTATAGAGACCACAGGGGGTATCTTATCACCCCATTCTTCAGACTGGCCTGAGCTGAACTCTATTGTTAGGTAAAAAACTATCCACTTGGATTCTTCTAGTATGTGAGGAATCTGAAAATTGCTGCTCAGTCTCAGGATCACAGTGTTCAGGTCAGAGCAACAGAAACTTCCAAAAGTCTTGGGGCTAATGGCACTATAAAACCCAAGTATTTGTAGGCCAAGGCTAGGAGAACTCTAGGAACAGGCCATCTGAGAAACCCAGCCAGATGTATGGTGGGGGCGGGGCGGGGGCGGGGGGGGGGAGGGAACAGAGCAAAACCAAAGGATGAAAGAATTTGAGTAGGTATATTTGTGACTTTCTGGGACACTTGGAAATTGTAGCAATTATCAATCTCATATGCTCAAGAGCTATTGCACTTCTCTTTCCTTGAAAACAAAGATTCCCAACCTTTTTGGCACCAGAGACCAGTTTCATAGAAGACAATTTTTTCCATAGACCAGGGGTTGGGGGGAGGCATGGTTTTGGGTTGATTCAAGCACATTGCATTTATTGTGCCCTGTAGATGGCAAACAATTGCAGTATTCTTGCCTGGGAAATCCTATGGGCAGAGGAGCCTGACACAAAAAGTCAGACCCGATTGAAGTGACTTAGCACATATTTCTATTACTATTGGACTTCCCTGGTGGCTCAGATGGTAAAAGCGTCTGCCTACAATGGGGGAGACCCAGGTTCGATCCCTGGATCAGGAAGATCCCCTGGAGAAGGAAATGGCAACCCACTCCAGTACTCTTGCCTGGAAAATCCCATGGATGGAGGAGCTTGGTAGGCTACAGTCCATGGGGTCACAGAGTCAGACATGACTGAGCGACTTCACTTTCACTTTCTTTCACTTTCTATTATTATCAGCTCCACCTCAAATCATCAGGCATAGATCCTAGAGATAGAGAACCCCTACTTGAAAACAACTGAGATTCTTTCTCCCTGGTGGGTTAGAAATTCAACCTTACTTAGTTCTGGGGACATCTCTTGGGGAGGGTCCTGGGTCATTCGTCCTCAGTGTGCCTTGGTTGCTGAGAACCATGAATCCAGCCCACATGGTATGATTCTTGCCCAGCTGCTTTTAATCCACAAATGGAACAAGATCATCTTTGTTAAAGCAGAGAACTAGACAGCCATTCCTTGCTGAAATCTTGCTATTTTTCCAGAACATTACTAGTCAGCCCCCTCAGGTCTCTGCTGCTCGTTGAGAGAATGCAGCTCTTTGTCTTCCTCTTCAACTTTTGAAAGTATCTTTAATTTTTAGAGAAATTATTTTTGTTTTTGCTTTTATCAGAGGAATTCCCTTTAATCTCCAACTCTATTTTCCCATCCCTTTAGGACTCCTGGCATGCTCTCTTTTGAGATTTAGGCCAGGAATTGCAAACTCAAGTGACTGCAGAGGCTGGATAAGAATGGAGGTGAGTAAAATAGCTTGGCAGGTCTGTCTAGAGGGGCCTGATGCCTAGTTCTGGCTTGCTGTCATCACTTATGTTGCCCCGTGTTGTTAAATCTTCTGATTTTTCAGGAAAGTCTAGAAATGTAGACTTGTATGAGCAATCTCTTTCCTGTCAAGTGGTGCCTCAGGCATCTAAGATTATTCTGTGTAGGCCAAAGTAAAGTGTCCATGGGCCGCCAGGTTGCCACGGCCACTGCAGGCTTTTGAGAACAAAAACCAAGGAAGAAAGGTGTTTTATAGTCACAGACCTCCCCTGGGGCAGGGAAGCACAGACTTTGGTACCTGACTGGATGCAAGGAAAAGGAAGGATGAAAAGATGGGGAGGAAAAGAACATAAATGAATTTCTCAAACGATTGTCCTGCTACAAAAAATGCTGCTTTTACTCACAGTGTCTGCTTTCCTGAAAAGGAAACTTCTTTGGGTTTTAGGCTTTGTTTTTTTCAAATCAGTTATTTAGGAATTACAATTTAACTTACTTTTGGTTCAGCCTAATCTTAACTTACTTGTGGCACACACAGGTCTGGGTTTTGAGTGATCTTGCTTTATGAACATAGAGTTTATACTTGTTGGATGGTAAAGCCAATATTATGTTTTACATTGTTGGAGTTAAGGTTTAGTGAAATTTATTTGGTTCATTTCTAGTTTTTGAGGCATATTTTGCCCATTTTAGTTTTTCAAAACCATTTCTAACTCTGGAGAGACATTTCACAAGGCTGTGCCAATGATTCAAAGGATGAGAAATGTGAAAGAATTTATAGAGTCAGTTTCTTCTCTTCTACTACTGTTAATGAATGAATTTATATTTATGGAGCCCTCTATTAGTCCAGATTAATTTGACTGAAAGTAACAAATATCCAGTTCAAACTGGCTTAAGTAGAGAAGGGATTTCCATGGAAGAGTGAAAAGTTATTTCTCTCTAGTGGTATGTTTCAGGAATCACATGGCTCAAGGGCACCACTGATGTCATGAAGACTTGATTTCTCTCCGTTTCGCAGCTCTGCCTAATGTCTTATTCACTTCATTCCAAGGTTCCCTGCAATGGCCATGGAAGCTCCAGACTCAGATTCTCCTTACTGCTAGCAGACCCAGAGGAAAACATGGTGCCTTCTTCCCATCAGTCCCATGAAAATCCTCTCTGGCTCTAATTTGGTTACAAGTCAACCTCTACTACAACCCCCAAAGCAATTGCTTGATGGAGAAGTCAGCTTTCTGGTTGACTAAGCCTGAGTTAATATTAGTCCCACCTCTACCTCCCAGCAATGCCAGTTGACTCCTGAAGTGGAATCAGTTCTCCCCAAAGCACAAGGACTGAAAGCTGGAAATGGGGCCTCCAGGGCAAGGTTGGGATGCTGTTACTTAAAGAAGGATCTATGGATATTAGGAAAAATAATAGATGTCTATGCTGAGTATTTAGAATAGTAGATATATGCTTTTCATCATCATATTTCCAAAACGTCATCTTCAGAATTCCTAACAAATGTGCCAATGGTGAATAGTGTTAATTTCATGTAATAGAGGTATTATTTGGGGAAGTCAAATATAAGGGGGAATGTTGAATATTGTACGTGGAGGACTCTGGTTATATTTGGGAGAATTTAGAGATGGGGTAATAACTCATCAAGTGTCTGTGTCTTTTTTAAACAATGACTCTAAAAGCTCTCTGAAGATGAGATTCATGACTTGTCCTGCTTGGTCTTTTCTCACAGGCCCTGGCTTCATAAAGGTAAGCATATAAGAAATAATGGTTTGAACTATTGAGGAATTGATGACATGAAATAACAGCTACCACTTATGGAATGTTATTTTCTAGGCTGTATAAGACTTGATTTAAAATCCTGACTATGCCAGCACGTGACTCAATTATCTCAAACATTGTCTATAAGATGGGCTTCCCTCATGGCTCAGATGGTAAAGAATTGGCTTGCAATGTGGGAAACCTAGGTTCGATCCCTGGGTTGGGAAGATCCCCTGGAGGAGGCATGGCAATCCACTCCAGTATTCTTGCCTGGAGAATCTCCAAGGACAGAGGTGGCTGGCGGGCTACAGTCCATGGGGTCACACAGTCAGACACAACTGAATGACTAAGCATAGCATAGCACATCTATAAAATGGAACTAATAGCAATACTTATTCTGGATTCTTTTGAGGCATAAATCTGACATAGAAAGACCTTGGCATGGTTAGCACTCACCAAGTGCTGGCTTTTATTATTTTTATGTTAGTTTTTAATGATTAACACTTGTTAATCATTAAAACATTATCATGCTTTATTCCTCCAGAAAAAAAAAAAAAAGACTTATCAGGAAAATGTTATTTTTGTCTCCCATTTACCTGCAAGAAAATAGGCTCAGAAAGTTGAAGGTACTCAGTCAGGGTCATGTGTAAGGAAAGGGTGAAGCTGGGATTGAATACAGTTTTGCCTCCCTCCAGCTTCCATGTCCTAAATTACTACTCTATTGTGCCTTCCTATCCTTTAGTACAACAACACAGAAGTTACTCAATCCCTGAATCCTCGTTTCCTTGTGGGTGGGTGAGGCAAACCACTGGTAATGTGGAAAGAAACCAAATAACTTTTTGCCTTAATTTTTTTCCACATAGAGTAGTTCTGTAGCGCCCCTACGCTTAGGCTTCTGTGTTTGTGACAAGTTCAAATGAATGTGCAATAGAAGACCCTTCTTCAGTTAGACCAGAGCCTCTGATGAGTGCTGTGGCCTCAGACACCTAGATGGCAACCCACGCATGGTTCATCTTAAAGCTGTGATTGTTGCTGCAGGGATGGCATTAGCTGTGAAGCCCCCTTTCTCTTACTCATGGATAGTCAACAGGAGATTTCACTGAGCAGCCAAGAAGTACCTACTCAGTTTGGGGCATTGTTCTGAGCACTTAAAAACTATTATTGAATCTTCTCAAGAACACTTTGAGGTAAACCATCACCTGTGCTTTCATTCTGAATCCAAAATGCAATGCTTACTCCATGCCAGACACTGTTCTAACTGCTTCATATATACTGGGTGATCTTGTTTAATCCTCATGGAAAGACACTTTTATTATCATCCCTATCCAACTGTTAAGGAAATGAAGTGTGAGAAGATGAAACCTGCCCAAGGTCACACATTTGGTAATTGGTGGCTCTTGGGATTTGAACCCAAGCAATCTGGCCTCAGAAAGCACACTTACCTACTAACTACCCTGGGCAGTCACCTCCCATTCCCCCTATAGCTTAAAGGAGTTAACTATTTTATTTTATTTTTTGCTCCTGAAACTTTAATCACATAAACAGAGCAGCTCTGCCTAAGGTGACCATTGTTGATCCTCAACATAAACCCAGGGACTGAATTTTCTAGAATATTTAGGTAATCAGAAAAGTGGGAAACTATGAAGGGTGTTGGCCTTGTACTTAGATGTTAGTCAGTTGTTGGCTTCATGGCCTTGGACAAGTCACTTGCGTCTTAGAGCTTCAATTCATTCATCAGTAAAATGGGGTAATAATCTGTCTGTCCCATGGGGAGTAGTGAAGATTCTATGAGGAAACCATATGAAGACCTCATATAATGTCTGAAATGAGGGAAGACTCTGTAAGTAGTAGATATTTTTATTGTTATAGACAAATATTTTGCCATTATAGGGACTGACTTTGTGTAGGTACTCTATTAAACCTGCCTTATGAACATCATTTTAAAAAATCTTCTTCATTTTGTAATTAATCACTTGATGGTATTGTCTAATGAATCTAATGAATGTCAGTCTCTCTTCCTGAGCTATCAACTGCACTAGACTGTAACTTTGATGTATTTCTTCATGTTGTCCTCTCTTTGTACATGGCCTTACTCGGGGCCTGGGCATGCCGAAGGAACATCTTGTGTCCGGTGACTTGAACAAGGTTTGGCCATTTGTAGAATAAAGCATTTAAGGACAGCTCTGGATATAGGGACATCAGTTTAGAAAATCCAGTCGAGGATTTATTCTTGGGTCCAGCGTCATCTAATGAGCAGTTTTCTGTTCCAAGTACAGTTCAAGACTGACTTTATGCAAGTCTGGGTTTAGGGCAGTTTCCCCTGGAACATACCTTCTATGTATTTGCAGTGACCTTTCCCATTGTTTCGGAGAAGGCAATGGCACCCCACTCCAATACTCTTGCTTGGCAAATCCCATGGACGGAGGAGCCTGGAAGGCTACAGAATATGGGGTCACTGCCACTGTTGCACCCTACTTAAAATATTCTCCCCCAAAGTGGCCTATCCCTTGTTTCAGTTAATAATTATCTGTATTTGGAAGGAAAAATATTTACATGTTGACAGTTGTTCTCTGGGGTATGAAGTACACAGTATAGATCTTGGCATAGTTTTTGTTGAAAAAAAAAAAAAAAGCTTAAGGAGAAGAAACCTAAAGAAGGAGCTAGACTTTTACTTGAAACTGAAAAGATATCCTCTCCCACTCTTCCCCTCATAAACATTATATATATATATTATAGTGACATTTTTAGTTCATTTTGAAATGTATTGATTTGTTTCCTGTGAGTCATTGTCTGTTTCTTCTGTGTTGAAAAACACACTAAATATCAATGTGATGATATAAATATATATGTGTGGGTGGATGGGAGGGTGAAGGGAATTTTCCTTTAGATTCTAAGAAGGGAAATAGCTTTCTTCTAGGTTCCCACATCATCAATCAACTCATCACATCCTCAATCTACTTCATTTTCTCCCTCAAAACAAAACTGAATAATCACATCTGGTTTTAAAGCTTGAGAAAAACACTTCAGAAAGTTCTGAGATGGTCCATTATTTGGTGGAATCATAGACATTTTTGTAGTCCAATTCTGGATTGAAGAGATGTCCAGACGCTATTTCCATTTTGGGCAGTAGAGGGCAGACGTCTCCAGTGCTGCCTTCCTTAAGATTACCCTGGCGACATTATGTTTATGCAAACAGCCTTTGACATAATAGCTTTGAAACAGCTGAAAATTGAATTGTGCCTTGAGGCCAAACATCTAGACCACCACCTTTGTTATATTCATCTGCCACAGTAAATTGGGTTCACCATTGGCTCCGGGAGCTGCTTTTTCCTGGATTCCAGTCCCACAATAACTTTGCGTAGGAGAAAGACAAATGTGACTTCCTTACACAAAATGTTGGCTGGGTTTCATTTCACAAATTCTTATCTGAGGGACTGGAGATTGCAGTGTGGATTTCTCCAGCCATCTGAAGAGAATAAAATAAAAGGAAAACTGGAAACCTAAACCAAATCCATCTAATACTGGAATCTCTCTGTGTGTTTCCATAGTTTTTTAGCTTCCCCACTTAATCTAATTAGGGCTTTGCCTCCCGAAATAAATACCTAATAAAGAATGAACCTATTAAAAGACTAAATTTACTACACACCCGTTTGTGCAAACGCTCTGCATGTTTCCTTGAAGCAGTAATGCCGATGAAATTGAACGTTGTTTGACTGGATAATGGTCTCCCGCTGTAAGACGGATTATAGAAAATAAACATCGAGGGGGGGAAAGCCAGTAACTTTATTGAATTCCATCGATGATAATGCCATCACCTGAAATAGCTGCCTGAAAAGAGTGTAAATGGGAGTGAAGCAGCAGCATCTAGAGCCAATTTGCAACTGGGGAACAGTTCATTTTCTTGGAAGTAATTTTATTTTGTTTTGGGTTCACTGCCCTGGTTTGGAGGGGTTGACAAAAAGATTTTTAAACGAAATGTGTTTGTGGGTATATCAAATGCTTTTCATAAGAGAGCATTTAGACATTGACTAATTGACTAAATCATTCATTCAACAGTAAATATTTCATGAGGACCTATTGTGTGCTAGATACTATTTGGGAGCTGAGGGGATGCTAATGACCAAAACAGATGTGTTATTTCTCTCATGAAACTTACAGTCTAGTGGAGGATGTAGAATCCATCAGCAAATATTTATTAAACACCTACTTTACAGCAAGATCATGATCACAAAATAACTACAAAATTGCAACCCAGATGAGTATTGTGAAGGCCAAGTAGTGAGGATGTTGGACCAGGATGTATGCCATTCTTTTGAAGAAAAATTTTATGGCTTATCATGTAGGATCAAAGAGACTCCCAGGTCAGTATGGAGATTGGCCTATTAGAGAGTTTGTTAATATGCTTGTGAATTTGACAAATGGGTTCATAATAATTTACCGGTTTCCTTTTCTTGACAGAAATCTATAGTAATTCCCATCTGATTTGCCTTATAGGATGGATATGTGAGTAAAAATAAGAAAATATGCCCCAAAGTGCTTTGTAGTTAATGAAAATAACAGATTATTATGGGCTGATGCTTTCCTAGGGCTTCCCCATATGAGAATTCTTCAGGAGACAAGAGGAATGTAGGTTGATCAACAGTGACCATTTCAAGCAGTTTATAGATAAGTGATGAAGTATGCAGCATAGATAGTAAGATACACTGGGAGAGGCCAGGGAAAAGGTAAACCTTGAAGAATAAGTGGGGTTTAGAGAGAGGACAGCAGGAATCCCAGGCTAGCCAATGTTTTGGGCTTAAGGAATGCTGGTACAGACTTTGGCAGGAGGAACACAGTGGCTAGGAGTACGAGGCTGTCCTAGTAGATGCAGCTCAAGTTCTGGGTGGTGCCACAGGGTCCCCATGGACCATTTGTGAGGCTGACACCTGACAGTGTTAGATGGTACTCCAGAGGCTTTTTGCAACATCCTCCTCTGCTCATTGGCATCAGTGTCCTATTCCTCATGTCTCACTCAGCTATTCCATATTCTCTACCACCCCTCCTCCAGGCCTTGCATGCTCTTCCAGAACCCTGCTTTCCAAAGTGTGTCTGGTTGTTAATTGGTACAAAGACACTGATGGGAGAGCATGGGAACGTTCAAATTTGATTTCCCTTTCCTGAAAAGACAGTGCTGAAAACCACAGCTTCTTAAACATGTGTAATGTATGAACCCCCCTTTTAAAGGAGAAAAATTCTCTGAACTGTGGAGAAAACAACCCCTATTTGGGAAATTCTGACCTAGTAAACTTTCAACTGCAAATTGTCACTGCAAAAGAGAAGTTTGGTCTTGTAGTTGGTAGACACTTTTTTTTTTCTGCTGAAATTATCATTGAAATGAAAATATACGATTGAAAAATGTTTTTGAAACCCTTAGGCCCTTGAGAAAATTGGCCTTTCCTTGCCCATTAAATTAAACACTGCAGGGGACTCCCTATACCACCAGGGTCTCAGTGCCTCTGTCACTTGCCCCATTTTTTCATTATTTGTCTTATGACAGCCAAGTGGCATTTCTTTGATGATTAATGATGCTGGGGTTTCTTACCAGTCTCCATACTACCTCCTTGTGAGAACCCAAAAGAACCAGTTCCCTGCACTCCTGTTCAAAAGTACTGTTGCAGTCAGGGTCAGTTCCACAGGTCAGTTCCACATTTAGCTAATGGAGAACTAGCCCTCTCTAGAAGTTTCTTATAAAGTCTCAGAGATTCAGCTTCATCATCTCCCTCAATGTTCATGTCTTCTTCAGGCCTCATGGGGAAATCTGGCCAGAGGAGACAGGCATTTGGAGACAGGCAATCTAAGACAGAAAATGTCTTAGATTGGGGGGCATGGTTTTGGTAAGCTCAAGAGAGCATCTTCATCTTTGAATGATTCCGATCAAGCCAAATCATCCTTCCTTGTGCCTTTGTTATGTCTACATTTTGGGCAGCAGGAAAGGAAAAAGAGATTGGAAAAAAGGGCAAAGACAGCATAAGAAACAAAGAAGTGGGACTTCCTTGGTGTTTCAGTGGCTAAGACTCTGCGCTCCTAATGCAGGGGGCCTGGTTCGATCCCTTGTTGGGGGAACTAGATCCCACATGCCACAACTAAGAGTTTGCATGCCTCAACTAAAGATCCTGTATGCTGCAACGAGGGCCTATTGCAGGCAAATAAATAAATAAACTGTTAAAATAAAAAACCAGTGGGGAATTTGAGGGACAAAAAAAGAGAAAAGAAAGATGTTTCCTCATAGTAACATCAAAAAGGACATTAGGCAGTGGGACTAATATATTACCAGATGATTTATGCCGCATCCTGCTATATAGTGTGGAGCAATCTCCACCCACAAATCAGATATGTGATGTGTGTGTATGTGTGTGTGTGTGTGTCTGTGTGTGTTAGTTGCTCAGTTGTGTCTGACTCTTTGTGACTCCATGGACTGTACCCCACTAGGCTTCTGTGTCCATGGAATTCTCCAGGCAAGAATACTGGAGTGGGTAGCCATTCCCTTTTCCTAAGGGATTTTCCTGACCTAGGAATTGAATCTGAGTCTTCTGCATTGCAGGCAGATTCTTTACCGTCTGAGCTACCAGCCTGACGGTACCTGACGACCTGACGGTTGGAGGGAAATCCAGCTTGAGTCACTGTGGGAGTTCCTTTGAACCTTTCCTGCTACTCCCTGACCCCTACCTAGATGTCTGTTTGCCAAGGTTCTAGGCTTTTCCTTAATGCAAGATAGGCGTGGTGCAGTAGATCTGCCTTCAAGATACCTTTAGAATATGGTGAGAGGGTTTGGATATCTATCTAATTTTCTTGCAGCTTTTTAAAAATGTCTTTTGAATAGGTAGTACTTGCCCATGGTTCAGAATTCAAAAGATATATCTTGAAGAGCCACTCTCCCGCCCTTATTCCCCAGCCACCCAGTTCTCCCCAGAGGCAACCACTATTAGCTGTTTCTTTTGTTACCTGCTGGAAATATTCTGTGCATGTATAATCATTGTCTTTGTGGTTGTTTGGTCACTAAGTCAGGTCCAGCTCTTTGTGACCCCATGAATGGTAGCGCATTAGGCTCCTCTGTCCTTGGGGTTTTCCAGGCAAGAGTACTGGAGTGCTTTGCCATTTCTTTCTCCAGGGGATCTTCCCGACCCAGGGATCAAACCCGCATCTCCTGCATCTCTTGCATTAGCAGGCAGATTCCCTACCACTGAGCCACTAGGGAAGCCCTATCATATTTGAACACAATATGCTATTTTACACCTTTTTGCTTAGTATATATTTGATCTATTCACATAATTATATCTAATTACCTCTTTAGTTTTAGTCCCTTCATACTATATTCTACTTTATGCATTTACCATAATTCCTTTTACTCGCCCTCTTTTGACGGACATTCAGAATGTTTCCATTTTTTTTCTAAAATAAACAATGATACTATAACAATCCTGGGTACTGGGCACAAGTTCAGGTAAATTTCATGATAAATCATTAGACTTACTTAAGTTGAAGGCTGTATGTATTTAAAATTTTGGTAAACATTACCAAATTGCCTTTCTCAGAGGTTAGGTCAGTTCACTTTCCCATCAATAAGGTGTTAAAAGCATCTATTTTCCTACCTTCAATATAAGTTGTATAGTGTTTTTTTTTTCTTTTTGTCAATCTGATAGGTAAAAGATGGTTTCTCAATATAGTTTTTAGTGTTCACATCTCTTATTATGCGGAAGTTGAATATGCTTAAAATTGTTTTAGCTTATTTTCTATGAATTGTATAGTCTTTGCCTATTTTTCCTTTGGTAGTTGGATTTTTCTTATTGATTTCTAAAGACTCTTTTTGTATTAATGAAAATAGCTTTTGGCCTTATGATATGCATTACAATCTAGTTTTCCCCTAGTTAGTCATTTATCTTTGATTTTTCTCCCTGACATTTTGTTTCATGCAAAATTTTGTGGAGTAAAATTCATCCATACATCTTTTTGGCATCTGAATTTTACATAGAAATTAAAATTATAACATAAATTATAACATTTTCCCAGTGTTTTCTTCTAGAATCATTATGGTTTCATATTTTGCACTTAATCTTTGGTTCATCTGAATGCATATTGGTGTGAGTTAGGAATCAAAAATCATTTATTTTCCTAGCTGATTATTTTGTTTTCCAATTCAGTTTTACTCATTTTGCAGTTCTTTAACAAAACAAATTAGAATTCTTTGAAATATATGCTGTTTCTGAATTCTGCTTGCAGAATCTGAATGGGAATAGTTGGCAGATAGCTTGATACCCCAGGTACACAAGTAATGAATAACTGCCATTGAAAAGTCAGGAAATGAGTCCCAGAGGCAGGAGTTGGGGAGAAGTCTACCTTCATTCCTTAACCCCTTTCAGGGACATTTATAGCCTTGAGAAGAAAGGGTTAGCTTTAGTGTTAATACTCTTGGGGCCAAACCTTGGCAGCAAGTGAAAACCTACTTAGAATTGATAGTAAATAAGGTATAATGAGCCCATGTTAAAAATATACTTTGCTATCATGTAGGAAGGTTATTTGGTTTATAATGGCTTTTTTCCTACTATAAATTATTTCCCAATATTTCTAAGGAATTTTTTTTTCACAAAAATAGAAAGGTGATTTTTATCTCTAGAGGCACTGTTTCCTTTTTGTTTTTCCCCATAGAGTGATTTACTGTACTGGTTGCATTTTTTCCATAGTAAACTCCATTATACTGAATTTCTTTGTCCTATGTCACAGTCACAAATCATTTATCTTGGTTATTTTTGGGTAAAGATACTTTCCAATAAGAGATAAAGTCATTCCATCACGTATTCCCCTGCCCGCCCCCGCTCCCCACCTCCCCCTCCCCACCCCCCACCCCCCCACAACTGTCCTTGTCTCTTTCTGGGCCAATGTCTCCATGAGATTCTTGGATCATCAGTCAATTTTTGACTGGCCGATTCATTGAAACAAAGCATTATCCAGTACTTTTGGTTGAGTTGACAGGATATTTGGCACATTATGAATGCAGTGAAAGTATCTTTCAACAGATAGAACTCAAATCTTCATTGAGAATGTATTGATCTCAACATCTTTCAATGGAAAATACATGTGACAAGGGAGCCATCTGAGGTAAATACTAATCAGAAATTCTCACTTGGGAAAAGATCATGTTCTCTAGGTCAGTTCTAAAAATTAGTGGGTGTAAAAAGTACCTAGGGAGTTTGTTAACCATGCAGATTCCTGGACCCCCCTCTCCTCCCACAGGGTTCATGGCTTAAGTCTAAGATGATTCCTGGGAATTTATTTGTTAGCAAACTCCTCAGGTGATTCTGATGTAAGCTGCCCACAGAAAATGTTTTTAAGTTCTTAACCAAAATACAACTGACTCTTGAACAACACAGGGGATTATGGGTACTGACATTCCACAGTCAAAAATCTTTGTATAACTTAAAGTTGCCCTTTGCTATACATGGATTTCTCCAGCTGTGGTTCCTCTGCATCTGAGATTCCACATCTGTGGTTTCAACCATCTGTGGATCATGCAGTATTTACTATTGAGGAAACTTCACTTTTAAGTAGACCCAACAGATCAAACTTATGTGATTCAAGACCTAACAGATCAAACTTATATTTGTTAGGTAGTGCTGGTTTCCAGCACAGTAGGTGGGAGATCAGATTTGACTTTGGACTTCCTCCTTCATGTTCTCTCCATGCTTTTCTCCTCTTGGTCTGCACTCTTCTATCATTTTCAATTCCACCTCACCCCAAGTGCTCTAGGCCACTACTTGGCAGTATGTCTTTGGGTCTCATCTGCTTGCCAGAGGATGAAGAATCTGCCTGCAATTCAGGAAACACAGGAGACATGGGTTTGATCCTTGGGTCAGAAGATTCCCTGGAGAAGGAAATGGCAACTCACTCCAGTATTCTTGCCTGAGAAATTCCACGGACAGAGGAGCCTGGTGGGCTACAGTCCACAGGTTTGCATGAGTCAGACAAGACTGAGTGACTAAGCATGGCATAATGTTGTAATAAAATTTTATTTACAAAAATAGTCTCTGGTCTATAGGATATGAGCAAGCAATCAATGACATGCATTGTGATTTAATACTGAATTAGAGACTAGGGCCAGGGCTGGCAGTTGTGCTTCATCTCAGGAGTCAGCTCTGGTCAGTTGGTAGTGACTGCCTAGAGCATTCTGTTCATTCGTTCGTGCACTCAACAAATATTTACTTATTTAGTGCCTTGTGCCAGGTTTAGTGGAACAAACTGCTATTATTTATTAACTGTATTTTCCATGGGTAGGGGAGTTGCAGCACTGGGGCTGTGCATTTGCCAACCATGTGCTATGTCTTAAGAATACAGAAATGAATAAGGAATATTCCACATGTATAAGCCCATAGATTCAGTGAACTCACAGTTGCACTAATGTAGTAAAGTACTATTATACTCCTTTTACAGAAGTTAAAGGGATGCTAAGAAATGCGCTCAAGATCACCAAGCTAGGGAGCTATGGAAAAGCATTTTAGCCCATGTCTCCTGCTCATAAATCCAAGAACTTTTAAACTACATCCAAGCTGTTTTCAATAACAATGATTTATAGTACAGAGTTCATGGTTTGAACTGTAGTGTAAACCAGAGGTCAATGACCTTTTAAGAAGTGGCTTGCCAAAATTCCGGTCCTTTTCCTTCTGACGTGCCTAGACAAGGTCAGCACTGGAACAGTTCTTGACCACCTTGTTCTCAAGGGGTATGAGAAACAGGGTTGGTGAGCTTTTGCTCTTTCTCTGTGTGTGTGTTTGTGGGTGTGCGTGTAACCCTACCGAAACCAGGACTCACATAGTCCAATCTCAGAATTCTGTTGTAAAGAACTTAGCAACAATAACAACAAAACCCCAAACAACTTAAGTTTCTTATTTAAATTGCTCAAACATTAAGAAGGGGATACATATACCACAAAAGCTCTCTTAAAGATATAGTCTTATCTACTCATCTAATTGCCTCAAACCTCTTGACCTCTTCTTTACTATAATTTTATAAAATTCCCAGAAAAACTTTACCTCCATTTCTAGCCTCTGTGTCCTTTGTCGATCCAGCCTTCCCCACTTCTATCACAGAATCTAAAGAACTAGACGATAGCAGAATGTGTCTCAAAGAGCTGGGGAGTAAAAGAAACAAAGTGAGCAAAGCCAGACTTTTTTGGGAACAAAGGGGATGGAAAAGCCTGGAAATAGTAGAACATGCTTGTATACCCATATCCAATACCTGTATATATTTCTATTCCTTTCTGCCATCTATCTCTCTACTGATCTCTCTCTACCTCTCTGTGTCTCTGTCTCTACTGAGGGGCTTGAGAATCAAAGCAAAATGGAGCTGGAGCCCTAAAGGTATCATACCCAAGTCCTGCATCACATCTGAATTTCCACTTATGTTAGCCAGTAAAATTTCTTATTGTTCAAGCGTGTTGGAGTTAGATGTGTGTTTCTTGGGGTTAAAAAGGTTCTAACTATTTTAAACTGTAATCAAATGTCAGGTGTCATATTTTACCTCTCTTCTCTACCCATATTTCTCAGTCTACTCCCTATTTATAACTCTTCTGTGGTTGTCCCTTTTATTCTCTCTTCGCGATATTTTACTTTCTGGACTTGCTTTCTTCCTATTTTTAGAAATTGCCTTCATCTGAGAAAAAAAATGTAATATGCAGATTCGGTGAACATTCCCATGACAGACATGAAATGTCTTTCCTCACGTATTTCAGTACGGCAGGTTTACGCTCATCAGGCAGGTCCACAGAAAGCCTTCCTGAGCACTCAGTGTAGAGTTGTCCTTCCCCCAAGTCTTCCTATTCCATCACTTGGTTTTCTTCATAGCCAAATTACATTTTCATCATTAACCAATTATAGCACCAGTTAGTTCATTTACAAATCTGTTGTCCATCTCTCTGTCAATCCTTTCCTACACAGTAGAAGTGAAGTGAAGTGAAGTGGCTCAGTCGTGTCCGACTCTTTGCAACCCCACAGACTGTAGCCTACCAGGCTCCTCCCTCCATGGGATTCTCCAGGCAAGAGTACTGGAGTGGGTTGCCATTTCCTTCTCCAGGGGATCTTCCCCACCCAGGGATCGAACCCAGGTCTACCTGCATTCCAGGCAGATGCTTTAACCTCTGAGCCAACAGGGACTGTGAATTTAAAGACAGCCTTCTTATTTACCCTGGCTTCCCTGGTGGCTCAGACGGTAAAGCGTCTGCCTGCAATGAGGGAGACCTGGGTTCGATCCCTGGGTCGGGAAGATCCTCTGGAGAAGGAAATGGCAAGCCACTCCAGTATTCTTGCCTGGAAAATCTCATGGATGGAGCCTGGTAGGCTACAGTCCATGGGGTCGCAAAGAGTTGGACATGACTGAGCAACTTCACTTCACTTCACCCTATTGACTAGAATATAATATGTGCTCAATAAATATTTGTTGGAAAAATGAATGAAAAAATGGGAGAAAAAAGATGTTATAATTCTCAGAGCTGCTTATAGTTTTATAGGCAATAGTGCCTTGTTACAAAGAGATTTCTAATCATGAGAGGTCTATGCAGAAGATATTTTTGTCATGAGACCTTCTTGGTGAGCCTTCAATCAAATAGGCAGATGGGTGGAGGATATTGCTAGTGGTGTTCCGTGGATATTAATATTATGGTTTGTTGTACCTCTGCAAATCTCAGGAGGCTTTGGACCACCCTGCAGTTGTGTATTAAACACATATGTATTTCACATATGTGCTGTCCCTTGGAGAAAGTTTGGAGGTTTCAGCAGATAGTTAGTGGGATTCATGGTGTTCCATGTGTTCAAAACTGCAGCTTTCCAGAGCTTTATACTTATAGCTAGAATCTTTTATTAACATTCTGCCAGATTCTCATCTTTCAGGGTTTTCAGAGGAGTCAGAAAAAGGATAGCTGAAATAGTAGGAGGATGGCTCTTTTCTTTCCTCTTTGTTTTGCAAGTTGTCCATAATGTGCTCACAGTGCTTGCATCTCATTTTTTTCAAAAAAGAAATCTTTAAAAATGTTTACAATAATTATATATATATAAATATATATATATATAAATATATATATATATAAATATATATAAATATATATATATATATATATATATATATAACTAAATAAAACCCCAGAGGTTTACTCCTAGTACTTTGGTGTATATCCTTTCCAACACTGACTACAAATGTTAATAAACTTGTATGATAATTTTTATAATAAAAGATAATAAAAATGGACAAGGGAGAATTTGCCTTTTGAGTGAGTGAATGGAATAATGCTGATTTTTGTGGTCACTTCTGATTTCCAATTCCAAATGCCTTCAGCTAGGATCATGGCAACTACAACTGCAACAATATGCGTCATTGCTTACTGATATTTTACTCAGTGCTTTGCATGCCCAGTTTTAAGCCTCACAAGAATCATGTGATTCTATTATAATTTTAAAAATTTTAATTTTGTTGTTAAAATTTTTTATTTTATTATTATTTTTTTATTGAGGTGAAGTTTATATTTAATTTTTTATTAACAGATTAGGAAACTGAGGTGCACAGAAAAGAATGAATCTGCTTGCCGGTGGCAGGGTCCACCCTCTTAGTTTTTCATCCCAGCTCTTGAACGGTATCAAGATGATACAGGAATAGTGTCTGAGAAGAAAAAGGCAATATTTGGCTCTCCCTGAGTTCTTTCCTGGTGTGAGGTCATGAAGTACTGTCCTCTTAACCTCTGCCCTTGTCCCTATGCCCTGTAGTTTGAGGAAGGAATGGATTGAACTTGATGCGAATGATATTAATCCAGCTTCCTCCAAATGATAGTCCAGAAAACCCCGAAGGTATAAAATTGAACTATGCATCTCTGAAATTCTCATATCAAATTACTTTTAAAATGGCTATGTTAATGCCTTCCACAGCACAGGAACTTTCCAAGCTGAAGTGGGACCTGCAGCTAGGTCGGGGAGAAGGAAGTTAATGATGTGATATGGTAGCCAGTGGAAGCTGGGACTTCTGTTCTGGTTATTCATGATAATAATGATGATGATGATAAATGAAGCATATTTGTTGGATTTCAGTGAAGTCTTAATTAAAGGATGAACATGAAAGAAGACATCCTCTTTCTAACAAAGCCGTTAGTATATGAATGGTGATCACTGAATACCTGTTCATTGACTACACTCTGAACAGGTATTTACTCTGGTCTGAGTAAACAAAGGGAGCTTCTCAATTATGCTCTGCGAAGGCTGGTGAGCAGGTCAATTCCAGGGTGAGAACCTTGTGAATAAGAGGTACTGTTTCAAAATGCTGCTCTTAGGCAGTTAGAGTTCAGGGTGTTCATGTATCAGGAATTTGAGAATTTCATAGCATGTAGGACCCTTTGAAAGTATCTTGTTCAGATCCTTCATTTATAGATAAGTAATCTGAGGCCAAAAGGGACGATATTACTTGCCCAAGCTCATATAGTTACAGGGTCTATATGCCGAATATCCAGACCTCCATCATGTACCTTTTCATCTATTCTGTGCTGCCTCCCTAGGATTTGGTCTGTAAATTGTCTTGCTTCAATGGAAAATACATTGTTTATAGTACATCCTTCCTGGCTGATTGATTCTCACCTTTCACTGCCCTGGAAATATTTTATTACTTTGAAAATTATAGGTAACAGGTAGTGAAGCAAAATAATTCATATTTTCTTGATATGCAAATAAATTCTATCCAGTGGAGGGAGAAGCCTCTCCTGCACGCCTCACCCCATGAAAAAGTCAATTTTGTATCCATTTCTACATTTGCTTTAGCACTTTTTAAAATAACACAAACTTGTGCTTCTTCAAATTTTCCTTTGAGCTGGTTATATCATATACCTTGTTTGCTCACTTAAGTAAAGAGTTAAATAATAAATAAAAATTAGCGTGTCTCATTTTATGTGTACATGGGTCATAATTTTGCCTTTTTTGCTGGAAACTATCTGTAAATACAATCTTTATAGTTTGGTACATATCTAAGAAACATCTTTTACTAAATGTCTTTCTTGAAATTAATTCACTTTAGAATAATCTATTTTAGAAGGACACTGGTATTCATGCTATAAATGGAAATCATTTGACATAAATATTGCTTCACTTTCATTGTATTCATTTTTATATTTAAAAATATAAAATATTTTTATATTAAGATAATATAAAATGAGTTATATAATTTTTATAATATAAAAAGGAGTTAAATATAAAAATGAATACAATGAAAGTGAAGCAATATTTGAGTTCTAATTTAGAAACTGTGATTTGTGAAAGACTCTGAACCCAAACCTGTTTTATCTCTGTTATAAAGGGATATTAGTAAGAATTAAGGACACACTAGCATGAAAGTGAGTTCTTCCCCTTATACTGGCTTTGTTAGGAAAATGGAAAGAAAATGAGAATGAAATAAAGTTTCTTACAGTGACAGTCAATGTTATTTAGTGCCATGTTTATGTACCATCTAAAATCATCTCCCACATCACCTAAAAGCATCACTCAAAAGCATTTTGAGTCCACAGGAGGGCTATGTGTTTACATTTTAGGAAACACTGCTTTAGATAATTAGCTGTTTTGCTAATCTTATAGATGGAGACAAAGAATGCTTGTTTCATCCACAGTTGCATATGATAAAAAAAATTTGCTTGTAGTTAAGAACTAGGATGCACTTTATAGTAGCATCCTTTTATGTTAGCTAGCAAGAGCATAGCAATAGAAATGAAAGTGAAAAAGATCTCTAAGTTTCTGTGACAAAGGCTTGTTATTTTATTCTGCAGAACTAGCTACATTCATGCTTTTACACAGATACAGTAAATATGAAATAAAGGCAGATTAAAACAGATTGCATTGACATCACAGTGACAACAAAAGTCAAATGGACAAGTCCTGTGAAAGCAGAGTGGTCTGGACCATTGAGCGCAGGAGTAGACAACGCCACACACATCAGCTAATTCCTTACATCTTGTCCATGTTACAGAAGTCTAGAATGTACAGAATTCACACATCTTTAGCTCCAATTCAGAGTTCTTTCCTCAGCCCCTTCTCTACATTTTCCATAACCTGGGAGACAGCCTCACTGTGGGTATCCTACAGATGTCTAAAACCCAAGAGGTTTAGAAACCAGCTATTTCCCTTCTATCCCAATCATGTTCTTTTTCTAAATTCCTTAGTGAATGGCATGCCTATCCTTCCTGTTCCTCTAGCCAAGCAACTGAGGTCATTTTCTGATCCCTACTCCCCTTTCATCATAGTCAATTGATTATCAGGTTCTTTGGAGCACATTGCTGTAAAATTCTGCAACTTATTTCTTTTCCTATTGCCATTATTTATGCTGGTAAGTATCTTCTCCTATCTGGATATCTTCAGCATCTTCCTAACTGGTCTCTCTGCCTTTCCATTCTCTTGTCCATCTCAAATCTGTTCTACATATTCCCGGGAATGAGTTTTATAAAGTGAAAGTCTGCCTGAAGTTTAATACTGCTCTGCACTGTACTCAGAATGAGGTCTGGATCACTTATGAGAGTTACATGGTCCTTCACGGTCTGATCTTCCTTCCTTCTCTAGTCTGTGTTTATTGACAGCTCCTCTCTCCCCAGCACTTTTATGGTCCCCATCCACCAACATGTGCACTGCTATACTGGGTCTTGGGTCTGTTATGATAAAATGAGCTGCTCATGTTTTCTATCTTCACTTGTGCCCTCACCCCACACCTTCTTTTCTACTCACGGACATTATTTCAGCAATTGCCCCCTCTTTTACCTGCAGCCTCAGCCTCTTTTCCTTGGATTGAGTCATTCCCAGCAGCATTTAACTACGTTGTTATATTTCTACATCTTAAAAAAATCTTTTCTTGATTCCATGTTTCATGCTAATTGTGACTTTCTTTCTTTGCTCCTTTGTGCTTCATTTTCTCTTCTCCCTTTCTCTCTTGCCCCTATATCTCCATCAAAATAGTTTTCGTTAAGGTATCCAAGCTACCTCTGTACTGCTTAATTGAGTGGTTATATCTTCAGAGCTTGTGTTACGTGGCCTATCAGCAGCTTTAATGTAGCTCACTGCTTTGACCTCAATATAACTGGATACTTCCCTCTTCTGGATACACTGTCTTCCTTTGGCTTCCAGAACACCAAACACTTGCTTGGTTTTCCTCCTACTTCACTGGTTACTGAGTCTAAATCTCCTTTCTGATTTCTCCTCTTCCTGACCTCTGAATATTGGAGTGCCCCCAGGGACTTGTCCTTAGTCTTTCTCTTTTTTTTTTTTTTTTGGTTGTCAAATGATCCTTTATTTTCCTTTTTCCTTTGCAGTTCTTAACTAGCAGGGCACTCCACTGCGCCACTGTTGATATTATCTATGATGTCATGAGGATGGCGGCCATCAACATTGCAGCCCACAGACTGGGCGGTCCCCAGGATCTCTTTAATGGTTCCAGAAAGCTCTCTAGCTAGAGACCGATGCCGCATCTGCCGGGCAATGTTGACGATCTCATCAAAAGTGATGTTTCCACTGTGCTTAATGTTTTTCTGCTTCTTTCTGTCCCTTGGTGGTTCCTTGAGGGCTTTGATGATCAGGGCAGAAGCAGAAGGTACCACCTCAATCTGGGCTTGTCTGTTCTGAATGGTCAGTTTCACTGTAATCCGCAGACCCTTCCAATCACCAGTTGCCTTGGCAATGTCATCACCGACCTTTTTTGGAGACAGACCCAGAGGGCCGATCTTGGGGGCCAGGGCAGACGTGGCACCGACTTCCCCACCAGTACACCTCAAGTACACGACTTTGATCTCGTTGGGGTCGAACTTAGGCGGCATGGTGGAGGCGGCTGGTGTCGGATGAACCCGGATTCGGGACGACCGAAGAAAGTTGCACCTTTGCCTCCTCCGAGCCGAAAGCCGAAAGAGTCTTTCTCTTTTTTCCATCTTCACTTATTCACTTGGAGAGTTTCGCTACAGTGTGGCTTTAAATACCATCTCTACGCTGATTACTTCTCAATGTATATTTTGAGCCAGAGTTCTTCCCTGAACCCCAGATTCATCCATTCTACAGCCTACTTAGTTTTGGTTATATGATGGGCATCTCACACTCAACTTATCCAAAACTGAATTCCTGATTTTCCCTTCTACCTCCACCCTAAACCAGCTTCATGTGCTAGCATCCCCATCCTTCCATGTGCTCAAGCCCAAAGCTTGGAGACATAATTGAATACTTTTCTCTCACATTCCACAATGAATCTGTCAGGAAATGTTGTGGACTTGGCCTTCCAAATATATCCAGAATTCAGCCACTTGTCCCTGCTCCTGTTGCTGCTGCTCTAGCCACTTTTGTCCCTAGCTTGGATACTCAGTAACTTCTTAACAGGTCTCTCTGACCCTTTTCCTCTGGGGCCTTTGCTGCTCACTCTGTCTAGAATACCTGCTGCTCAGATAACTGCACGACAGTGTGCTTTGTCTCCTTTAGGTCTTTGCTCAGATGTCATCTTCTTCATGAGCCTCACCCTGACCACACTAGGTAAAGCTATTTCTTTTTCCCTTCCTTCCCCTTCATAAGGAGCACTCACTATCCCAATTACTCTATTTTCCTTTCCTTGACTATATGGACCTTTGTCAGCAAAGTGATATCTCTACTTTTTAATATACTAAGTTTGTCAGTTTTCTTTCCAATGTCTTAATTTTATGACTGTAGTCACTGTCCACAGTGATTTTGGAGCTCAAGAAAATAAAATCTGTCACTGCTTTTGAGAGTTCCTTGGACTGCAAAGATATCAAACAAGTCAACCCTAAAGAAAATCAACTCTGAATATTCACTGAAAGGACTGATGCTAAAGCTGAAGCTTCAGTACTTTCCCACCCATATGAAGAGCCGACTCATTGGAAAAGACCCTGATGCTGGGAAAAATTGAAGGCAAAGGGAGAAGGGGGTGGCAGAAAATGAGATGGTTTGATAGCATCACAAGATGGACATGAATTTGAGCAAACTCTGGAAGATGGTGGGGGATGGAGGAGCCTGGTGTGCTGCAGTCCATGGGGTCACAGTCAGACTGAACTTAGCAACTGAACAACAACAACGATTTTATTTTCCTTAGAACTTAGCCCTTTCATACATATTGTACTGCTGCTGCTGCTGCTAAGTTGCTTCAGTCATGTCCGACTTTGTGCGACCCCATAGACGGCAGCCTACCAGGCTCCCCCGTCCCTGGGACTCTCCAGGCAAGAACACGGGAGTGGGTTGCCATTTCCTTCTCCAATGCATGAAAGTGAAAAGTGAAAATGAAGTCTCTCAGTCATGTCTGAGTCTTCGCGACCCCATGGACTATATAGCCTACCAGGACCCTCCATCCATGGGATTTTCCAGGCAAGAGTACTGGAGTGTGTTGTCATTGCCTTTTCTGACATATTGTACATTAACTATTATATTTATTTTTTATTCTCAGTCACCCCCCATTGGGGGAATTGCCTATAATGGAGCACAGTGCAGGCTATTTACACTCTGACTCTGCTTGCCTTGACTCACAGAGGGGATGCCATGCTCATGGACAATGGATTTGTGGGCTTGGACTTAGGTTCCTCTTACCTTCCAGATCATGGTCCCAGGATTGTAGGAGTGCTAGACCCCTGATAATGGGTCAGGGTAGTAAGGCTAGGAATCCATGTTCTTGGACTTATGTCCTTGAACAATTCTTTGACTTCTTAGTCCTTGTTTTTCCAGCTTAAGAATTCTCTCTTAGACAAATCTCTCTAAAGTTTGCAAGTCTAAACACTCTTTCAGTTCTTGTTGATAAATTGAAGAATTATATCATATCAAGAAATATATATAGCATAGCAAATAGAAGTATAGGCTCTGGTATTTGACTGCTTAGATTCTAATCTGGGTACTACTACTTATAAGTTGTGTGGCTTTGAATTTCATCCCTTTGACCCATTGAACTCCATCGCTTCTGTCCCTTCTATAAAATAAGCACAATAATGATACCTATTACCAGAGATAGATCATCTTAATTTGATGTTTAAAGATTGGGAGTGGGAGATATGGGTGGAGACATTGAGGAAAGACCCCAAGTAAGGACTCTTTTCTGACCAGAAGTGTCTGTATCTGTGGGAAAGTAAGAAAACTGCCATCTATTGATTAAATGAGTTAGCTTGGGATTGACAAATTGGACCCTGCAAAGTAGCAGGGTAGCAAATGCTACTTCAATAAATAGCTGAATGAGCATATCTAGAAAATAATTCTGTACCTGCATCCTAGGACCCTGTGAAGTTGAATTAGATATCTAGGTAGGAAAGCAATTTGAATTGATATAGCCCTTTCTCTCTAAGTATATCAAAGTACATACAGTCAGTTCTGGTTTATATGTGTGTGGTTAGCTATGGTAGGTTTTAAATGTCCTGCTGTCTTTGCAGTGCATGTCAGTTTGGTTTTGGGCTACCCTCTTTGTTCTCAGGTTGGGGGTAGGGGGGAAGACACAGTAAGGCAATGCAAACTCATTTAGTAATAGTTTAGAAATAATGATGAAGATTGTTATTCCTGGTGGCTCAGACGGTAAAGCGTCTGCCTACAATGCAGGAGACCCGGGTTCAGTCCTTGGGTTGGGAAGATCTCCTGGAGAAGGAAATGGTAACCCAATCCAGTAGTCTTGCCTGGAAAATCCCATGGATGGAGAAACCTGGTAGGCTATAGTCCATGGGATCTCAAAGAGTCGGACACGACTGAGTGACTTCACTTAATGATGAAGATAAAAAAGATATGAAAATATATCCAGAGTGTTCCAAAACAAAATGAAAATGAGTTTAGTATTATCTGTTCTTTTACACTGTTTATATACCTTCTTCCCCCTTCTCACAGTGTGAATAATTACTGTGGGGAAGTGGAAGGAACATGGGATTTAGACTTGGGATACATCTAGGTTGGAGCCGAAGTTCCTCTACTTTATAGCTGTGTGCGCTTGCTAAGTTGCTTCAGTCATATCTGACTCTATGTGACCCCATGGACTATTGCCTGCTAGGCTCCTCTGTCCATGGGATTCTCCAGGCACTGGAGTGGGTAGCCATGCCCTCCTCCAGGGGATCTTCCCCATCCAGGGACCGAACCTCTGGCTTCTGTAGCTCCTACATTGCAGGCAGATTCTTTACCCCTGAGCCACTGGGGAAGCCCCTGTGTGCTCTTAGCAAGTCCATTAAATTCTTTGCACCTCAGTTTCCTTATCTCGAAATATAGATGTTATTGACTGAAATTCATAGGTTGAAACTCTAATCTTTAATTGGACTATATTTGAAGATAGGTCCTTTAAATAGGTAATTAAGGATAACTGAAGTCATAAGGATGGGGACCTTATCCAATAGCACTGGTGTCTTTGTAAGAAGAGGAAGAGATATCAAGGTGTGCACACTCTGAGGAAAGGCTGTGTGAGGAATTCTACATCTGTCATGTAAAACTGCAGAAGGCTGCTATCTGCAAGCCAAAGTAAGAGGCCTCACCAGAAACCAACTCTGCTGGCACCTTGAATCTTGAAGTTGAATCTTACAGCCTCCAGAACTGTAAGAAAATAAATTTCTGTTGTTTAAGCCAGCAAAGCTGTTTTATTCTGTCATGGCAGCTTGGTGAAGCTAATGCAGTAAATAATGCTGCTGCTGCTGCTTGTGATAAGAGTCATAATGATGCCATCTTTAGCGGAAGAAGCATAGTGTAAGGATTAAGAGTGAAGTTTCTCAAGGCAGGCTTAGATGAACTCATCATATCTCTGACTCTTACTGCCTCTATAATTAGAGTTTCAACCTGTCTGAACCTCAGTTTCCTTGTCCATAAAATAAATGTCATAATAACATTGATTTCAGATATCATGAGACATCATTAAGTGAATTATTGTATGTAAAAGGTTTAGCACATTGTGTATGACATGCAGCGGGATATATGCTTCATATATACTAGTATTTAAAAATAACACATGTACTACCCACACTATAGAGTTTTTGAGAGGATGAAGTCAGACATTGCAAGTGAAGGTGCCATGTAAAATCAAGCAGTCTCATTGTTATACTTGAGACATGACAATTTTGGATATATTGTTGTAAAAATAATTGTTCCTTTAACAAATAACTAATGTGTTTGTATTATATGCAAATTTTAATTAATTAACTTTCAATGTGTGGCATTTATCTTCAAGTTTGTCAGATGAGTATAAGTGTATTCCAGAGTTAGGTGACCGTGCAGTTGGTCAGACTACAACAACCTCAAAGCCATATCCTTTGACTGACTTTCAGCATTCTATTGTTTTCCATGACCCAGGGCTGGAAAGAACTGGTTGCTAATGAAGCAAAATCATTATTTTTGAGTGTAGAATTCATGAAGAATAAAAATTAATGACAGAAGGGAATTCAAATCCATAATCCCTGCAAAGTATCATGCATTTAAGCTTCAGGTTATTTTATGCTTTTCAATCATGCCTGGGTTTATTTTAAATAGTTTTAAAAATATAGATCTTGATCTTTTTTGTTGAGTTATTGTTAGCAATTTTATATTTTTGTTTCTATGTAAATGGGATCTTTCTTCAATATGAAAATTTCTGATGGATGTTAAAAGCTACTAGTTTCTATCTGTCTTGCATCTTATGTCAACTTGAAGTCCTTCATTAGTTTAGTTTTTCAGTGTTTTGCTTGGATTTTCTAGGAAGATAATCATTGTTACAAATAATAATTTTGTCTTTTCCTTTACAGCGCTTATTCAACATTTATTTTTCTTGTCCTACTGCATTTGCTAAGACCTCGAGAGCAAATCTCATTAACAGTGATAGACACATTTTTGCTTGTTCCTGATTTTAACAGAGGCATCCTTAGTATGTCACCACTATGCATTATGCATGTTTGCTGTAGTGTCTGATATATACTTTATTTTTTTTAAATTAATTTCTAATTGAGGGAAAGTTGCTTTACAGTGTTGGTTTTTGCGACACAACAGTGCAAGTCAGCTATAACTGGAGATTATATTTATATTCTATTTTTAAATAGAAATATTTAAATATTATATGTGTATATTTATTTAATTTTGGCTGCGCTGGGTCTTCATTGCTGCATGTGAGCTTTCCTTAGTTGTGGCAAGTCGGGGCTACTCTCTAGTTGTGGTGTTCTGGCTTCTCATTGCAGTGGCTTCTAACTTGCTGTGGAGCACAGGCTCTAGGGTGGATGGTTTCAGTAGCTGTGGTACATGGGCTTAGCTGCCCTGTGGCATGTGGGATCTTCCTGGTCCAGGGATTGAACTCGTGTATCCTGCATTGAAAGGTGGATACTTAACCACTGGACCACCAGAGAAGCCCTGATATATACTTTAAATATATATTAAGAAAGTTAAAAGTTTATGGTGTGATTTATTTGTTCCCTTTATTAGAAGTGTTTGTTCCCTTTATTAGAAGTCAGACTTCCATGATAGCTCAGTTGGCAATCTTTCTGCAATTCAGGAGACCCTGGTTCAATTCCTGGGTCAGGAAGGTCCACTGGAGAAGGGATAAGCTACCAACTCCAGCCTTCTTGGGCTTCCCTTGTGGCTCAATTGGTAAAGAATCTGCCTGCAATGCAGGAGACCTGGGTTCAGTTCCTGGGTTGGGAAGACACCCTGGAGAAGGGAAAGGCTACCCACTCCAGTATTCTGGTCTAGAGGATTCCACGGACTGTGTAGTCCATGGAATCTCAAAGAGTCGGACACAACTGACTCATTTATTCAGATTGGGGCCATCTTTGCCTTCCCCCGGCCCTATAAACCCAGGCCTAGAAGGAATAATTGAGAAGTTTGGGTGAATCCTAAGCAACCACAGTACTTCATTGTAAATATTCTTCTGGGTTAGGCCAGTTACAAGAACTTGAACTAATTAACTGAATCGCTAAAAAATGAATACTAATTTTTTGAACTCTCAAACCAAACCCAAATGTTATTTTTTAATTGAGTGATGAGTCAAAGAAAAAGTCTTTTTTCTCTTTTTTAAAACTCCCTAGGAAGTTAGTTCAAAGCAGCACCAAAGCTATATATTTTTGAATACTGTTGAAATGTAACAAAGGGAGAACTTCAAATGTCTCTAAATTCAATCTACTGTGGACAAAGCCTTTATCCACGCAAAGTTTCTGGTAACATGAGGCATAATGTTTGGGGATCTGGGGTTGGGATGGGGGTGGCCAGACTCCAGAAATGGCAGCAGGACTTCAGCTCTTGCTTCTAATGTTGTAGTAAGTAACCTGGTTGGAGAAAGCAGTGGCACCCCACTCCAGCACTCTTGCCTGGAAAATCCCATGAACAGAGGAACCTGGTGGGCCACAGTCCATGGGGTCGCTAAGAGTCGGACACGACTGAGCGACTTCGCTTTCACTTTTCACTTTCATGCATTGGAGAAGGAAATGGCAACCCACTCCAGTGTTCTTGCCTGGAGAATCCCAGGGATGGGGGAGCCTGGTGGGCTGCCGTCTATGGGGTCGCACAGAGTTGAACACGACTGAAGCGATTTAGCAGCAAGTAACCTGGTGAATCCCCACCCCAGCATCACTCCAGGACTTAAGCAGAGTATGAACATGAACCTCGGTCAACTTGATACCAGGAATCCAGCTTAAGCCACTTCCCAGGATATATTCACTTCCCAGGATATATTCTCTCAGGAGGAATAAACACATATGTGTAATCCACCCATAATCCCATCTGTCATTATGACAAAGCAAATGGCATTAGTGGCTTTTCCTTTTCCATGTAGGAGCTTTCCTATGGAAAAGTTGTGAAACAGGCAAAATTTGTCTTCAGTTCTAAGTTTTGCATTTCTCTTCCCTTCTTTGTTTTTAATTGAGGGCAGGTCTCATTTACTTACCCCAGAAGGACCCAGCTAAGTAATGAGTACTAAAATGATCCCACAGTTAAAATTTTAATTTTTCTGGGAAAACTTCTTTGACTGCTGACCTGCCCCATGGAGGTCAATTTAAATTTTCTGATCTGTTCATATTACGTACTGTATTCACATTATTATCACAACTGAAATGAAATAATTTCTATATTTTTGTTCATTTCTTGGCTTAATATCTGTCTTCACGACTGGGGAGTAAATGCCACGAGGGCACTTATTTGGAACATTATTTGCGAAGAGTGTGTGCCCGATGTATATTGAATTGATGAATGGCTGGATGGGCGGCCTGGAGGACCTGAGTGTGAGAACTCCAATATTGCCTTTGCTATAGCAATGGTTGCCAGCCTTCTGGAATATGACTGTAACCAGCTCTCTCTTTTTTTAATATTCCTCAATTTATGATGTCCTCCCATGACTATAATTATAACCATGCTAGATGTACTTTTTGGGTTATGTCCCCCTTGTGATTAATCTGCAGTGCCAAGTGTTGAGATCAATTGGTCTAACAGATGAAATGAAACTCTTTTCAAAAAAAAAAATTTCAATTCAAACTCCATCCAGTCTGGTTTCACTTTTACATCTCACTATTTCCCTGAGGTAAGAAAACACTTTGTACTTACCGCCCAAGTTGCTTTTCTCTAAAAATCTCTGTTTCCTCAGCTATGTAATGCTAACAACTATTCCAGATCCAGTTTAAATGTCACCTCCTCCAGAAATCCTTCTCTTACTACTCAATCCTTCTCTTTTTCCAAATAGTCCCTTTAGCACTTACTCTCTGGTGTTCTTACTTGGTCGACAGCATGCATGGTGTTGAATTTAGCTCTGTCACAGTTTGTCTCTCTGGGAAGCAGGCTTTGAGGTGGAGTTGCGTTGGATAGAATCTTTATTAGGGAGTGCCCTTTTGGAGCAACATCAGTGGAAGGGAGAAAAACAAAGGAGGAGTGGGCAGAGGGAGAAATTGACTTGAGATGTAGACCTTACTAGAACTTCCACTGATGAGGGAAGCCATTAACCGGTCAGAGTTGTCTGGCATTGACTGAAGTGATCAGGCTGTTACACCCACACAGTGATCAGTCATCAGATGTCGCCCTCCTGGGCAGGAAGTGAGCCTGGGTGAAGCAGCTTTCTGCAGTTTATGTAATCCCTGGAGTGGCGGATAGCTGAAGGCTCTCTGCAGACAGCACTCTCAGCTGGCAGCCAAATTATTTCTCGAAAGGCAATCTGTGTCTACCATAAGCTTCTTGAGACACGGACCATATCTTACTTATCTGTGAAAGCTCCAAAGTGCCTAACCCAGTGCTTGATCCACGGTCTATAATCAGTACATCAACAGACGCTGAATGAATTGCTAGTTGTTTTTAGCCTAAATGCTTATTTCTGACTGTTTGTGTTCTCTGAGGTCAAGAACATTTTGCTCCTCTAGAACTTACTACTAGACTTTTCACACAAAAAAGGAGTGTTTGATATGGCTGCCTCTTAGAGCTGGCAATCCACTCCAGTATTCTTGCCTGGAGAATTTCATGGACAGAGGAGCCTGGCAGGCTACAGTCCATAGGGTCGCAAAGAGTTGGACATGACTGAGCATCTAACACACACACACATAGAGCTAATGCACAGGTGCATGTTTCATAGCTGGATATGTATTGATTTGGGGTTGGCTTTGTATATCTAGGCACCCACATCAGGGTAGGTGTATGTGTTGTGGCCAGTGTGGGTTGTGGCTGAGGGAATGAGGGTATGCATGTGACAATTATTTCTGTTGCTGTAGCAGATTGTGTATGTTGAGTTTTTGTGGTATCTGTCTTAGTTGGTACATGTCTTATTATGCCTTGGTATACATAAATAATACTGTGGTTTAGTATATGTGGATCATGGATTGTATGGATGTCTGTGGTGGTTGAACTTGAGTAAGATGATTGAGGGATGAGGGACATGAAGTGCTGTGTGTGTGTGTGTGTGTGTGTGTGTGTGTGTATGCACACACAAGAGTGTGCTTGCATGAGCACCACATGCGTGAGCAAGTGGTGGCCAGAGTACATCTGCCCTGGCTGGGATGTGGTTCCTGGTGTATGTAGTTGGCAGTGGTTGGGATCGCAGACTTAAAGCTCTAGGCCCCTCTCCTCTGGCTTTGCAAAGGCTCAGCACACCCCATCTCCAGTCCTAGCAGTGTGAAGTCCCTCCACTTTGAATAGACAGCAGTATCAGCCATAATTAAAGCTAATTATTCCATGGTGCTCTGCATGTGTGTTGGCCTCCAAAGTACCCTACAACGAGCAAGGAGGCAGCAGGGCTGTTTTTCTTCATAAAAACTTATGAGGAGCTCTGGGCAGATTAACAGCTTTAATGACAAAAATTACCGCTTACAACACTGACTTCAAATCAAAGAACAATATCCGCAGACAGATATTTTCATGGTTTTCATAACAATTCATTATAGGTGGCACCAAGGGATTACATTTTTATTTCCCCTGTGTCGTCTTTCTCAGACTCAGGTTCATTTCTCTTAATGAGGCAGCAGAAGATAAAGGGCAGAGACAGTGCGTCCACGGTGGCTGCCACGAGAGAGGCATTTAGGGTCACAGAGCCGTCAGAACTCGGAGGGAAGGGGCTGAGGAGGGAGAGTGATGGGAGTAAGAGGCTTCCTGCCATAATGAACTAAAATTAAGACATAAATTCTCCCACCTTTGTTCCGACAGCCCCAACTCGGGGATTTAGCTTTTTAATGAGGAATGGATCAGAAGCAAAAATTATTAGCTAATTAATTGTACAGAGGAAATAAAAACTTGCTAGAAGGATTGGGAACGGGGTGCTGTCCCATTGTCACAGCCTTTCAGAAGCAGACCAAAGGGAAAGTTCTCCTATTGGAGTAGTGGTGTTGGGACATGGGGGCTGGTTCCTGTTGGTCAGGTCTGGCTTGGTTAGGATGGAACACGGTGAAGAGCCTGAGGGCTTACTGGGAGGAGCCTTTCATAATCCTACTGACTGCCTTCCTCCAGTTTTAGTTTTTTTAGTCACTCTGCGACCCCATGGACTGTAGCCTACCAGGCTCCTCTGTCCATGGGATTTTCCAGGCAAGAGTACTGGAGTGGGTTGCCATTTCCTTCTCCAGAGGATCTTCCTGACCCAGGGATTGAACCCAGGTCTCCCACATCGTAGGTAGATGCTTTACCATCCGAGCCACCTGATTCAGCCAAACAGGGCAGAGTAAGAGTCACCTGGAAGCTTGGGAAAGTGCAGCTTCCTAAGCATTTGCCACATCCAGGCTGGGACCTAGGAATCTGTGTTTAAAACAAGAGTGCCGGGTGGCTTTCCCGTCCACCAAATGTTAAGAGCCCCTGATCTGCGTTCAGAATCAGGGATTCTATTCCCTTTCCTATTCTTCTCAGATTCTTCATGTGACTTTGGACTGTTTACTTCCCCATTCTGTGTCTTGATTTCCTTCTCAGTGCACCAAGGATGATAATATCAGTTGAGAAATTACTTTGAGATGAATGCCTCATTTGCGTTCACTGCTTGTAAAACCCAAATTAAATCTCGAAATCCTGGCATAGTCTTTACAATCCATTTGGATCTCTAACAGGTTTATAAATACAACAATTAAAATAGAATAATAAATTGCTTGTCATCAGCTTTTCATTTTGGATTTGGTCTCTACTTTCTTGGTTGTTATTTGTCTGGGTATTGGAAGGGTAAAGATAAAAAAAAATTTTTTTTTTAAACTGTGGGACTCCAGAAACAGGGATAGCAAAATCATTGCGGCAGGAATATGAGAAAAGGCAGATAGGTCTATGGTGCATTTAGAGTGCAGCAGACAACATCTGAGTGTCTTGATTAAAATTCATCAAACTGTGTATCTCCTACAATTTCAGCAGGTCAAGGAACATTAACATTGCAACTATCTGTGAGGGGCTTATTCAGTTGCATGTGATTATCTTCATGTATTAGGCAACAAAGGGATCCTGCATCAAAGAATTCTGATTTCAGCTTGTGTGCTGGACATTGTGCTACATATCGATAGTATGGAGATAAATAAGCCACATTCCTTGCCAGTAAGAAGCTCATAGTCTAGAAGAAAATAGGTAGAATAGCAGGTAATTATAACACTGCATGCTCATGCACGTTGGGCACCATGGCAGTACAGAGGAAGGACACGTCACTCTTCGTGGGAGGCAGAGAGAGGCGCTGTGGAGGGTTGAGAGAATGTCACAGCATTGGAAGGCAAAGAAAGGAAATTCTGACTGGCAGGAACAACACTTGGCACAATAGTCAGATCGATACAGACTATCTCTGGCACATCCTCCATCTTTGATTTTAATGATTTTCTTTCCACTTCATGTGTCTCTAGACCCCAGGGGGACCCAATGACTCAGATACCCAGGGATTCTTCTGTGGCCCAACATGACTAGAACATGCCCTTCTCAACACTCTCGTTTGCAATGAACATTTCCTAACCACCAGTGCTTCACTGTGCTGTGTTCTAATCTCTCATCTTTCCCTCATGATGCTTTGTAACAACTTTAGATTTTCTCTTTTTTCTTTTGCTTATGATATTAAACAGTCACTAAGACCATTGCTTCTATATCTGAAATCTTTATTGATGCCTTCCTCTTGAATTTTTCATCACCCAACCTTAAATTCTCATCATCTGGATTACTGTTAATCAACCTGGATTACTAATAACAACCTTAAGATAGCCTTTTTTGCCCCTGATTTTCCTGCCATTTGATATATTCTCTGCATAGCCACGTATAATGCTATTTAAAAATAGAAATATGGAAAGATACTCCTTTTCTTATATTCATTGGATAGATGTAGTCACTTCTATGTGGCCTTAAAGGCCCTGCCTATTTTGACTTAATTCCAAACTTTCTAGGGTCATCTTCTGCTAGATTCTGGCTTCAGTCATGCGAAAGTCTGCGGTATCATCTCCAGTGACTGTTTGTCATCCTTTGAGCACACACTATACTTCCATGCTTGGCTTACACAATTCCTTCTGCCTGGAGCGCCTTTCAGAGAAATTTATACCCTAAGCCCTTCCTAGAAGATTTAAGATTGGATAATTGAAATGATTGGATGATTGAAATAACAACTAGTATCTCCTCTATCATGAGTCCACGTGATAGATGAAGGGAAGTCTATATGGCTGGGTATAGTCCTTGGTCTTAATATTTCAACACATCAAGCAGAGTTTCACTGCTTTATTCTAACCATGTTCCCCCGGTCCTATGTTCAAATAATATATTGAGTAATGTTGAATATTTATAGTTGATTATGTGAAGTATTTGATTCCTTGGGGGTCTTTGCTGTCATGTTGTTGGAATTTAATAAGTTTTTAAGACTTTAGTTCTCAGCTTCATTTTTTACCTGTTACAAATTATAATGCTAAACATTTATCGAGTACTGCTAACATGCCAGTGAAAAGTGAAAGTGAAAGTCACTCAGTCGTGTACTATTCTTTGTAACCCCATGGACTATACAGTCCATGGAATTCTCCAGGCCAGAATACTGGAGTGGGTAGCCTTTCCCTTCTCTAGGGGGTCTTCCCAGCTCAGGGATTGAACCCAGGTCTACCCACATTGCAGGCAGACTCTTTACCAGCTGAGCCACAGGGAAGCCCAAGAATACTGAAGTGGATAGCCTATCCCTTCTCCAGCAGATCTTCCCAACCCAGGAGTCAAACTGGGGTCTCCTGCATTGTAGGTAGATTCTTTACCAACTGAGCTATCAGGGAAGCCCTAATGTGCCAGGCATAGTTCTAAATTACTCACACAAAATTAACTCAAGAAATTCTCACAGTAGTCCTATGTGGTAGGTTTTATTGTCATCACCATTTTAATGATGGAGAAATTGGACCCATAGAGAGGTTAAATAATTTGTCTAGGAAGTAGTGACCCTCTGGCTCCAGAACCTACTTTCATATATGCTGATCTGGTAATTGTGTTCAAGTGGATAGAGAACTATTGAGTGGAGGTGTTCTTAATGTAGGCATCCACGTGCTGTCTCTTCTCAGCTACTCCTTCCTAATCCCAGCAACTTTCCCAAAAGATACGTGCCCCTAACAAGGCCAGATAAAGGGACACCTAATTACCAGCTGGTGTTTTAAGCTTCTACCTTAATGCAGAACCCCTGGGTCATATGGAAGACACATTTTCCTGAAACAGAAAGAGTCCTGGATCAAAGACGGCCTAATGGCCTCCTTTGCTCCCTTCTCTGAT
The DNA here is from genome assembly GCF_042477335.2 of Ovis canadensis. Lineage (NCBI taxonomy): Eukaryota > Metazoa > Chordata > Mammalia > Artiodactyla > Bovidae > Ovis > Ovis canadensis. Next base: position 82,269,037 of record NC_091249.1, read on the forward strand.
CTTATGATTCTCTTTATCTTATTGCTATGATGAGGACAGTTAGTTATGGGAGGAACAAGTCAGACAGCAAAAATAGCAAGAACAAGTGTTAGTCTTGCTCCTAGAGCAGAACTGATTGACACCACTTGGAGATGGGAACATCCAGAGGGCATTTGTGTATATTACAAATGCATATTCTTCTTATTCTTAAAGATATTAATATGTATATCATATCTATCTTTGGTATTAGACTAGAGAGCAATGCTGCATTCATGAAGAGTCTCAATAAATTTTTATAGAAATGAATTCATGATTCTGTAAGTAGAGAATGCTTTGCACCCATTAAAATGTTTTTTTTTTTTAAATTGCAAGTCCTTTTAGAGGAAGTAAGAATTTTGAATGATTTAATATAACTGAAAAAGCAGGATGCAAGATTATTATACAAAATGGTCTCAGCTATATAAAAATAGGCATTAACAGTCATTAAAAAAAAATTGTCTATACTTGCTTCTTCAGGATATATTGTTAAATGCTAAAGCAAGAACGGAATAGAGTCTATAGAGTGATACCATTTTATGTTAAAAAATACATATATAAACCTTGAAGTCCACACAAAAAATTGTTACTTTGGGGAATAAATCTGGGGGTGGTAGTGGCTAGAGTGGAAAAGTAACTTAATTTTTATTATACCAATTTTTATGCCTTGCATTTTTTACTGTGTCCATTCCACACATTTTTAATAATAAAAGTTTCCTTTTTATAATATATATATATGGTACATGGTACTCAGTCACTCAATTGTGTCCGGCTCTTTGTGACCCCAGGGACTGTCGCCCACCAGGCTCCTCTGTCCATGAGATTTCCCAGGAAAGAATACTGGAATGGGTTGTCATGTCCTTCTCCAGGGGATCTTCCTAACCTGAGGGCTGAACTCACATCTCCTGGGTCTCATACCTTGGCAGGCAGATTCTTTATCACTGAGCCATCTGGGAAGCTATATATTATGCATATATAATAGCTATCTATATCTATATGTTCTAGTTAGCAATGATAGGAGTATGTATGGGCAATATGATTTTCTTTTATTGAGTTTCTAAATGTTCTATGATGAGTATATCTAACTTTTATAATTAGAAAGTATTAAACCTGATTTGCTTTCCTGGTGGCTCAGCGGTAAAGAATTCGTCTGCAATGCAGGAGCTGAAGGAGATATGGGTTCGATCCTTGGGTCAGGAAGATTCCCTGGAGGAGGGCATGGCAATCCACTCCAGTATTCTTGCCTGAAGAATTTCATGGACAGAGGAGCCTGGTGGGCTGCAGTCCATGTGGTCGCAAAGAGTCCAACATGACTCAAGCAACTTAGCAGCAGCAGCAGCAAATCTGATTTGGGACAAGCTGAAAACCTGGCATGGAGATCAGGGACAGAATCATGAGAAGTATCTGTGTTTTCTTATGGGAAACTCAAGAATTTTTTAGGCATCTGCTTAGAGATTGTCTCCTCAGATATATGTTCTCCTGAGTGCTTGATACTAGGTGTTGTTCAGTTGTTCAGTCACTAAGTCATGTCTGACTCTTTGTGACCCCATGAACTGCAGCATGCCTGGCTCCCCTGTCCTTCACTATCTCCTTCACTATTTCCATGGTGCTCAAACTCATGTCCATTGAATCAGTAATGCCATCCAACCATATTGAGTCTCCCCTATAATTCTCTCTGTAGCAACCCATTTGGTTTCCTTCATTTCCACTATTCCTTGCATTTTCACCATCATTTATTTGTTGGTGTGCTTGTCAGTTTAATATTTGTGTATTCTTCTGGGCTGTAGACTCACATCTGGTGGTTCACTACACTCCAGAACACAACCCAGTGACTATTGCATAGTAGTCACTCAATAAATATGTGTTGAGTTACTAAATTTGTTGAGTTACACTGGGTGCATGAGACCTGGTCACACAGCCTTTGGCATAAGCTCTCTTGGAGGAGGTTGCCATTAACCCCACCATAAAGCTGCCGAGCAGATGACCTACAAAATGCAGAAGAGTTACACCAAGAAATTCTCACACTGTTAAGAAAGTTCTAGGATCCACAATAGATTTCTCAACCTGGAGATCTGGCACAGGGACTGAGAATCCCCAGGGAATTTGACTTTGGAGGCCAGTGGGATTTGATTACAGAACTTACACAGGACTGGGAAACAGACTCTTGGAGGGCACAAACAAAACTTTGTGCACACCAGGACCCAGGAGAAAGGAGCAGTGACCCCACAAGAGACTGATCCAGACGTACCTGTGATTGTCCAGGAGTCTGGGGGAGGTGTGGGTCTGCAGTTGCCTGCTGCAGGGTCAGGGGCATTGAGTGTGGTAGTGCATGCATGGGACCTTTTGAAGCAGGTCGCCATTATCTTCATTATCTCCATCATAGTTTGGTCTCAGATCAGACAACAGGGAGGGAACACAGCCCTGCCCATCAACAGAAAATTGGATTAAAGATTTACTGAGCATGGCCCTGCCCATCTGAACAGTTTCCCCCACAGTCAGTCTCTCCTAACAGGAAGCTTCCATAAACCTCTTATCCTTATCCATCAGAGGTCAGACAGAATGAAAACTACAATCACAGAAAACTAATCAAACTGATCACAAGGACCACAGCCTTGTCTAACTCAGTGAAACTATGAGCCATGCCATGCTGGGCCACCCAAGATGGATGGATCATGGTGGAGAGGTCTGACAGAATGTGGCCCACTGGAGAAGGGAATGGCAAACCACTTCGGTATTCTTGTCTTAAAAACCCCATGAACAGTATGAAAGGCAAAAAGATAGGACACTGAAAGATGAACTCACTAGGTCGGTAGGTGCCCAGTATGCTACTAGAGAAGAGTGAAGAAATGACTCCAGAAAGAATGAAGAGTCTGAGCCAGAGCAAAAACAATGGCTAGTTGTGGATGTGACTGGTGATGGAAGTAAAGTCCAATGCTGTAAAGAACAATATTGCATGGGAACCTGGAATGTTAGGTCCTTGAATCAAGGCAAATTAGACTTGGTCAAACAGGAGACGGCAAGAGTGAACAGCGACATTTTGAGAATCAGTGAACTAAAATGGACTGAAATGGGTGAATTGAATTCAGATGACCATTCTATCTATTACTGTGGGCAAGAATCCCTTAGAAGAAATGGAATAGCCATCATAGTCAAAAAAAGAGTCCAAAATGCACTAATTGGGTGCAATCTCAAACATGATAGAATCATCTCTGTTCATTTCCAAGGCAAGCCATTCAATACCACAGTTATCCAAGTCTATGCCCCGACCAGTGATGCTGAAGAAACTGAAGCTGAATGGTTTCTATGAAGACCTACAAAACCTTCTAGAACTAACACCCAAAAAAGATGTCCTTTTCATCATAGGAGACTGGAATTCAAAAGTAGGAAGTCAAGAAATACCTGTAGTAACAGGCAAATTTGGCCTTGGAGTACAAAATGAAGCAGGGCAAAGGCTAACAGAGTTTTGCCAAGAGAATGCACTAGTCATAGCAAACACCCTCTTCCAACAACACAAGAGAAGATTCTACACATGGACATCACCAGATGGTCAATATCAAAATTGGACTAATAATACTCTTTGCAGCCAAAGATGGAGAAGCTCTATACAGTCAGCAAAAACAAGACCAGAGCTGACTATGGCTCAGATCATGAACTCCTTATTGCCAAATTCAGACTTAAATTGAAGAAAGTAAGAAAAACCACTAGGCCATTCAGTTCAATTCAGTTCAGTTGCTCAGTCATGTCCAACTCTTTGCAACCCCATGAATCGCAGCATGTCAGGCCTCCCTGTCCATCACCAACTCCCGAAGTTCACCCAGACTCACATCCATCGAGTCTGTGATGCCATCCAGCCATCTCATCCTCTGTCGTCCCCTTCTCCTCCTGCCCCCAGTCCCTCCCAGCATCAGACCTAAATCAAATCCCTTACAATTATATAGTGGAAGTGACAAATAGATTTCAAGGGATAAGATCTGATAGACAGAGTGCTTGAAGAATGATGGACAGAAGCATGTGACATAGTATAGGAGGCAGTGATCAAGACCATTCCCAAGAAAAAGAAATGCAAACAAGCAAAATGGTTGTCTGAGGAGACCTTACAAATAGCTGAGAAAAGAAGAGAAGCAAAAGGAAAAGAAGAAAAGGAAAGATATTCCAATTTGAGTGCAGAGTTCCAAAGAATAGCAAGGAGAGATAAGAAAGCCTTTCTCAGTGATCAGTGCAAAGAAATAGAGGAAAATAGAATGGGAAAGGCTAGAGATCGCTTTAAGAAAATTAGAGATACCAAGGAAACATTTCATGTAAAGATGGGCACAATAAAGGGCAGAAATGGTATGGACCTAACAGAAGCAGAAGATATTAAGAAGAGGTGGCAAGAATACACAGAACTGTACTAAAAAGATCTTCATGACCCAGATAACCATGATGGTGTGATCACTGGACTAGAGTCAGATATCCTGGAGTGTGAAGTCAAGTGGGTCTTAGGAAGCATCACTATGAACAAAGCTAGTGGAAGTGATGGAATTCCAGTTGAGCTATTTCAAATCCTAAAAGAGGTTTCTGTGAAAGTGCTGCACTCAATATGTCAGCAAATTTGGAAAACTTAGCAGTGGTCACAGGACTGGGAAAAGTCAGTTTCCATTCCAATCCCAAAGAAAGGCAATGCCAAGTAATGTTCAAACTACCACACAATGGCACTCATCTCTCATGCTCAAAAATCTCCAAGCCAGGCTTCAACAGTACATGAACCATGAACTTCCAGATGTTCAAGCTGAATTTAGAAAAGGCAGAGGAACCAGAGATCAAATTGTCAACATCTGCTGGATCATAGAAAAAGCAAAAGTATACCAGAAAACCATTTACTTCTGCTTATTGATTTTGCCAAAGCCTTTGACTGTGTGGATCACAACAAACTGTGGAAAATGCTTCAAGAGATGGGAATACCAGACCACCTTACCTGCCTCCCAAGAAATCTGTATGCAGATCAAGAAGCAACAGTGAGAACTGGACATGAAACAAAAGACTGGTTTCAAATCAGGAAAGCAGTACGTCAAGGCTGTATATTGTCACTCTGCTTATTTAACTTATATTCAGAATACATCATGCAAAATGCCAGGCTGGATGAAGCACAAGCTGGAATCAAGATTGCTGGGATAAATATTAATAACCTCAGATACGTAGATGACACCACCCTTATGGCAGAAAGCTAAGAAGAACTACAGAGCCTCTTGATGAAAGTGAAAGAGGAGAGTGAAAAAATTTGGCTTAAAGCTCAACATTCAGAAAATGATGATCATGGCATCTGGTCCCAGCACTTCATGGCAAGTAGATAGGGAAACAGTGACAGACTTTATTTTTGGGGGCTCCAAAATCACTTCAGATGGTGACTGCAGCCATGAAATTAAAAGACTCTTGCTCGTTGGAAGAAAAGCTAGGACCAGCCTAAGCAGTATATTAAGAAGCAGAGACATTACTTTGCCAACAAAGGTCCATCTAGTCAAAGCTATGGTTTTTCTAGTAGTCATGTGTGGGTGTGAGAGCTGGACTATAAAGAAAGCTGAGCACTGAACAACTGATGCTTTTGAACTGCAGTATTGAAGAGAACTCTTGAGAGTCCCTTGCACTGCAAAGAGATCAAACCAGTCCATCCTAGAGGAAATTAGTCCTGAATATTCATTGGAAGGACTGATGCTGAAGCTGAAGCTCCAATTACTTTGGCTATCTGATGCGATGAACTGACTCCTTGGAAAAGACCCTGATTCTGGGAAAGATTGAATGCAGGAAAAGGGGACAACAGAGGATGGGATGGTTGGATGGTATCATCTACTCGATGGACATGAGTTTGAGCAAGCTCTGGGAGTTGGTGATGGACAGGGAAGATTTGTGTGTTGCAGTCCATGGGGTTGCAAAGAGTTGCACATGACTGGGGTACTGAACTGAACTGAGTTACTAAATGAATAAATGAACACTCATCCTTTTTGTGGCCCTTCTATCACAGAACCTGGTGATATCTATCTTATCTATAGATAAGAGGATAAACATCCACAATGGACTTGTACTTTAGTATGATGATTAAGCATGGTCCCAAGAGGGTAACAAGAGGGCAAGGATAGGCTGCAAAAATAGGGTGGGAGAGAGATGCCCTCTACTTAGGAAAATATGTGATGCTTGAAAATGGGTCTTCTCGTGGGTGGCAGTTGTCAGCTTGTTATATTTGTGGTGAAGGCTCCCCTGTGGTCACATGGGCACATACACTGGGAACAAGGGATGGAAGGTGAAATGGTACCATTAACCCTGGTGAAAGCCCACACTTTATTTGAAAGGAAGACTACAACACTAGAAGTGCCAGCACAGAATGGTATAAAGAATTTGGACACCTGGGTTTTTCTAGGCTTGGCTGGGCTGGGACCTGGTTGTGTGTCTTTGCTGTAGTCACTTCACCTCTGAGTCTTGTTTTCTCATTCATAAAAGGAGGGCACTGAGTGATGATCTCTGAGGGTCCTTGGGGGTGTACCATTGAATGATTATGTAAAATAAGGGGTTTGCAGGGATTGGGTGGAGAAATTCTTAAGTCGCTCAGTCGTGTCTGACTCTTTGCGATCCCATGGACTGTAGCCCACCAGGCTCCTCCGTCCATGGGATTCTCCAGGCAAGAATACTGGAGTGGGTTGCCATTTCCTTCTCCAGGGGATCTTCCCCACCCAGGGATCGAACCCAGGTCTCCCATATTAGAGGCAGATGCTTTAACCTCTGAGCCACCAGGGAAGCCCCTACGGTCACTTTAGTAGGTCCCAATTGAAGGCATAGCGCCAATATGATATGTGAGCCTGGTCATGGGTTAAGGGCTAATGTAATGTGATAAAAGGTCATTCAACATCATGTCTGTTCATAGAAAAGAACTGGAGTCTTTAGTGACTCCAACCAGTAAGGTGCATGAAATGGATCATGCATGTGCACAGATAAGTTTTGGCTCTGCCATCCATCTACTATCTAAGTTACCTTGGGCAAATTTCTAAGACCCAATTTCCTATAAAATGAAGATTATAATAACAATACTTATTTTTATAAGGATTTTTCTAATAAGATGATGCTTGAAAAACACCTAGAGTGGTTCCTGGCCCATTGTATGTCTCAATAACCAAAAGCCTTTATAATTTAATGTATTATTATCTACAATTGCAAAGTACAGAGCATATGCAATGGTTACATTGTTTCTCCAAGGCTCTGTTTAAACACTGAATAAAGAAAACACAGCTTTATTTTTGGGACTGTTTCCTGCTCTAGAGAAAGTCCTCTACTCAAGGATGAACATACTATTAATAAAAGCCGCCACTTTCACCCTCCAGGTGCTTGATTGATGTCAGCTTCTTTCAATCTTGTGAGATCAAGATCACTTCTCTCTAGTGTGCCTGAGTGTCAGTATGGTTACCTATCTGAGTGAGAGTCAGTGCTGAGATGAGAACCGAAGTCTGTCTGACTCCAAAGCCAGGCACTGACCTCCTGGGCTACATAGCCTTTGGCCACTCTTCTTTGTGCTCTCTCTGGGCTCTACTTTCCTGCAGTCCACGGTCGCTCTCACCCCTCCTTTCCTGTAACAGGCTCGTGGCTCACATCCTGCGGGAGTCAGTCTTCTGCGTTTCCTATGAGTTCCCTGGGCTCCTCTTCCATCTGTTCCAGTATTCGCTGTAAACTGTATGCAGGGTCTTCAACTCTAGGTTAGCCTGATGCTTCCAGATGAGAGAAGGTAACCCCGAGCTCAGGCCAGCCAGGGCTGTCTACAAAGCGTGGGAAAATTATCAGCAGGGACAAAAAAAAAAAAGTTCTCCCTCAAGAGTTGTTTTTGTAGGGCTGCATTTTCTGATGTGAAGAGCACATTTTTGTTAATCTGCTCTCAGTTGCAGAAACAGGGAGAGTGGGAACAGGGCTATTTTATCTACCCAAAACAATTCATCAAACAAACTCAGGGGATCTAAGATAGTCTCTGACAAATAAAAGTTAACAGTGTTCCCTTTGTCTCCAGCCACACATACAAACTGTTTCTTTTAAAGGTAGAGGAGGTCATCTTGATGTTCTGTGGATGTCTGCAGGCAACATATGCTTTTCTTTACTCTTTCCTGGTCCCCAGGGTGACTGCAGATCTTAGAGCCTGTTTGGGGAGGAGAGTGGGAAATATGTGAATGGCAAGGAAAGGCAGAACTTGGTTGTGGTAGAGAGTTTTGGCTTCTGTGGGGAAGAACTGGCTAAGCCTCTGAGGAGGCACTGAAACGTGGAGACACAGCTGCCCTTGTGGAAGACCCCTCTCCGGAACATGGTAGCTTTCCCTCTGCTTGAGATAGGAAAGGTGAATATTCCAGCTAATGTTGCCTGAGCACTTTCAGAGTGCTGGGTATGAGGCTAAAGACCTTTGCAGACTATCTCATTTCATCTTCACAGCAGTCCAGACAGGGAAAATTATCATTCTCTTTCTGAATTGACAGCTGAAGTTCAGAGAGGTTAAGTCACTTGCCTGAGATCACACTTTATAGCAGGGGGCAGAATTTGGACATGGGCATTTTGATTCTAGTCCCATACTCTCAGGTCCACAGAAGCTGTAACTTGCTTAAAATCTCAAGCTAGCTAAGGGGCAGAACTAGGATTAGAATTTAGGACTTCTGATGTTCGGTTTTTCTAATCGTATCACTCTTTTTTGATTTGAATTGTTGTAAGAATAATATTTCAAAGGAGCAAATTTAAGATGTTATTCAATTTATTCAAATTAGTCTCACAAATGAGGGGACAAGCTTGGTGGTCTGCCTTGAAGAGTATTAAAGAGCAATGAAGGTGAATTTTTTTTTAAAAAAATTAAACTCTCTTAAAATTATTTATTTACTGAGTATAAAAGTAATACAAGCCTATTGCAGAAAATTTGGAAAATATAATAAAGTAAAAATTTAAAAATGACTTATAATCCAACCACTCGGAGATAACCTTAGCATTTTGAAAAACATGATTTATTTCATTATATATGTGTGTGTATATATATATAATATATCCAACTTAAGATTGTATTGATGATGACAATAGGTTTTAAATCTTATGCCCATTAGATTAGTTGGTATTTAGAAGGGTTCTGAGTCCTTGGTATTGTGATGAACTCATGATGATTGCTATTGGTTCGTGGTTGAGGATTGCATCAGGAAAATAATTTCTTTGTTCATACTTTCATCGTGGTTGCATCGTGACTGCATTACATTTGAAAACATTTTGATGTCAGTTTTACTTCCAGAAACAATGATGTTGGGACAACCTAAGGGCTTACTCTTAGATATTAATGAAGTTTGTCTGATGGCCTTGATTAAAGCCAGTATTTCCCTTGCTGTTGATATTTCACGTGATGAAAGAATCTGGGCCATCTCTCTTTTTTAAAAAATTAATTTATTTTTTATTGAAGGATGATTGCTTTACATAATTTTGCTGTTTTCTGTCAAACCTCAACATGAATCTGGAGAAGGCAATGGCAGCCCACTCCAGTGTTCTTGCCTGGAGAATCCCGGGGACGGTGGAGCCTGGTGGGCTGCCGTCTATGGGGTCGCACAGAGTCGGACACGACTGAAGTGTCTTAGCAGCAGCAGCAGCAACATGAATCAGCCATAGGTATACATATATCCCCTCCCTTTTGAGACTCTCTCCCATCTCCCTCCGCGTCCCACCCCTCTAGGTTGATACAGAGCCCCTGTTTGAGTTTTCTGAGCCATACAGCAAATTCCCAATGGCTATCTATTTTACATATGGTAATATAAGTTTCCATGTTACTCTTTCCATACATCTCACCCTCTCCTCCCCTCTCCCCATGCCCATAAGTCTACTCTCTATATCTATTTCTTCACTATTGCCCTGTAAGTAAATTCTTCAGTACCACTTTTCTGGATTCCATATATATGTGTTCAGTTCAGTTCAGTTCAGTTCAGTCACTCAGTCCTGTCTGACTCTTTGCGACCCCGTGAATCTCAGCACGCCAGGCCTCCCTGTCCATCATCATCTCCTGGAGTTCACTCAAACTTAGGTCCATCGAGTCTGTGATGCCATCCAGCCATCTCATCCTCTGTCGTCCCCTTCTCCTCCTGCCCCCAATCCCTCCCAGCATCAGAGTCTTTTCCAATGAGTCAACTCTTTGTATGAGGTGGCCAAAGTACTGGAGCTTCAGCTTTAGCATCATTCCTCCCAAAAAACACCCAGGGCTCATCTCCTTTAGAATGGACTGATTGGATCTCCTTGCAGTCCAAGGGACTCTCAAGAGTCTTTTCCAACACCACAGTTCAAAAGCATCAATTCTTTAGCGCTCAGCTTTCTTCACAGTCCAACTCTCACATCCATACATGACCACTGGAAAAACCATAGCCTTCACTAGACGGACCTTTGTTGGCAAAGTAATGTCTCTTCTTTTGAATATGCTATCTAGGTTGGTCATAACTTTTCTTCCAAGGAGTAAGCATGTTTTAATTTCATGGCTGCAGTCACCATCTGCAGTGATTTTGGAGCCCCCAAAATAAAGTCTGACCCTGTTTCCACTGTTTCCCTATCTATTTCCCATGAAGTGATGGGACCAGATGCCATGATCTTCGTTTTCTGAATGTTGAGCTTTAAGCCAACTTTTTCACTCTCCTCTTTCACTCTCATCAAGAGGCTTTTTAGTTCCTCTTCACTTTCTGCCACAAGGGTGGTGTCATCTGCATATCTGAGGTTATTGATATTTCTCCCGGCAACCTTGATTCCAGGTTGTGCTTCTTCCAGTCCAGCGTTTCTCATAATGTACTCTGCATATAAGTTAAATAAGCAGGGTGACAATATACAGCCTTGATGTACTCCTTTTCCTATTTGGAACCAGCCTGTTGTTCCATGTCCAGTTCTAACTGTTGCTTCCTGATCTGCATATAGATTTCTCAAGAGGCAGGTCAGGTGCTCTGGTGTTCCCATCTCTTTCAGAATTTTCCACAGTTTATTGTGATCCACACAGTCAAAGGCTTGGCATAATCAATAAAGCAGAAATAGATGTTTTTCTGGAACTCTCTTGCTTTTTTAATGATCCAGCAGATGTTGGCAATTTGTTCTCTGGTTCCTCTGCCTTTTCTAAAACCTGTTTGAACATCTGGAAGTTCATGGTTCACGTATTGCTGAAGCCTGGCTTGGAGAATTTTGAGCATTACTTTATTAGTGTGTGAGATGGGTGCAATTGTGCAGTAGTTTGAGCATTCTTTGGCATTGCCTTTCTTTGGGATTGGAATGAAAACTGACCTTTTCCAGTCCTGTGGCCACTGCTGAGTTTTCCAAATATATGTGTTAGAATATGGTATTTATCTTTCTCTTTCTGACTCACTTCATACTGTATAATAGGTTTTATATTCATCCACCTCATTAGAACTGACTCAAATGCATTCCTTTTTATGGCTGAGCAATATTCCATCGTGTATATATACCACAACTTCTTTATCCATTCATCTGTCGATGGACATCTAGGTTGCTTTCATATTCTAGCTATTGTAAATAGTGCTGCAATGGACAATGCAATACATGTTTCTCTTTCAATTTTGGTTTTCTCAGGGTATATGCCTAGGAGTGGGATTGCTTCGTCATATGGTGGTTTTATTCCCAGTTTTTTAAGGCATCTCCTTAACCATCTTCCATATTGGCTGTATCAATTTACATTCCCACCAACAGTGCAAGAGACTTCCCTTTTCTCCACACCTTTTTCAGCATTTATTGTTTGTAGACTTTTAATGAGGGCCATTGTGACTGGTGATTCTTTGTAGTTTTGATTTGCATTTCTCTAATAATGAGGAAATTTGAGCTTCTTTCCATGTGTTCGTTAGCCATCTGTATGTCTACTTTGAAGAAATGTCTATTTAGGTATTTTTTCCCACTTTTTGATTGGGTTGTTTGTTTTTCTGGCATTGAGTTGTATGAGCTGCTTGTATATTTTGAAAATTAATCCTTTGTCAGTTGTTTCATTTGCTATTATTTTCTCCCATTCTGAGGGCTGTCTTTTCACCTTGCTTATAGTTTCCTTTGCTGTGCAAAAGCTTTTAAGTTTAATCAGGCCCCACTTGTTTAATTTTGTTTTTATTTCCACTACTGTAGGAGGTGGGTCATAGAGGATCTTACTTTGATTTATGTCATCGAGTGTTCTGCCTATGTTTTCCTCTAAGAGTTTTATAGTTTCTGGTCTTACATATAGGTCTTTAATCCATTTTGAGTTTATCTTTGTGTATGGTGTTGGGAAGTGTTCTAATTTCATTCTTTTACGTGCAGCTGTCCAGTTTTCCCAGCACCATTTTTGAAGAGGCTGTCTTTGTCCCATTGTATATTCTTGCCTCCTTTGTCAAAAATAAGGTACCCATAGGTGCATGGCTTTATTTCTGGGCTTTCTATCTTGTCCCATTGGTCTATATTTCTATTTTTGTGCCAGTACCATACTATCTTGATGACTGTAACTTTGTAGTATAACCTGAAGTCAGAAAGCTTGATTTCACTAGCTCCATTCTTCTTTCTCAAGACTGTTTTGGCTATTCAAGGTCTTTTGTGTTTCCATATGAACTGTAAAATTTTTTGTTCTAGTTCTGTGAAAAATGCCATTGGTAATTTGATAGGGATTGCATTAAATCTGTAGATTGCATTTGGTAGTATATTCATTTTCATAATATTGATTCTTCCTACCCAGGAACATGGAATATCTCTCCATCCATTTATATCATCTTTCATTTCTTTCATTAGTGTCTTATAATTTTCTGTGTACAGTTCTTTTGTCTCCATAAGGTAAGTTTATTCCTAGATATTTAATTCATTTTGTTGCAATAGTGAATGGAATTGATTCCTTAATTTCTCTTTCTGATTTTTCATTGTTAGTATATAGAAATGCAAGTGATTTCTGTGTATTGATTTTGTATCTTGTGATTTTGCTAAATTCACTGATTAGCTTTGTAATTTTCTGATACTGTCTTTAGGGTTTTCTATGTCCAGTATCATGTCATCTGCAAACAGTGAGAGCTTTACTTCTTTTTTTCTGACCTGGATTCCTTTTATTTCTTTTTCTTCTCTGATTGCTGTAGCTAGGACTTCCAGGACTATGTGAATAATAGCGGCAAAAGTGGACACCCTTGTCTTGTTCCTGATCTTAGGGGGAATGCTTTCAGTTTTTCACCATTGAGAATAATGTTTGCTGTAGGCTTATCATATTTGGCCTTTACTATGTTGAGGTAGGTTCCTTTTATGCCCAATTTTTGAAGAGTTTTAATCATAAATAGTTGCTGAATTTTGTCAAAGGCTTTTTCTGCATCTATTGAGATGATCATATGATTTTTATCTTTTAATTATTAATATAGTGTATCACTTTGATTGATTTCCATATATTGAAGAATCTTTGCATCCCTGGAATAAACCCAACTTGCTCATGGTGTATGAGCTTTTCGATGTGTTGCTGAATTCTGTTTGATAAAATGTTTTTGAGGATTTTGCATCAATGCTCATCGGTGATATTGGCCTGTAGTTTTCTTTTTTGTGTCGGTATCAGGGTGATGGTGGCCTCATAGAATGAGTTTGGAAGCGTTCTTTCCTCTGCAATTTTCTGAAAGAGTTTTAGAAGGATAAGCATTAGTTCTTCTATAAATGTTCAATAGAATTCTCCTGTGAAGCCATCTGGTCCTGGGCTTTTGTATTTTAGGAGATTTTTCATCACAGCTTCAATTTCTGTGCTTGTAATTGGGTTGTTCATAATTTCTATTTCTTCCTTGTTTAGTCTTGGAAGATTGAACTTTTCTAAGAATCTGTCTATTTCTTCCAGGTTATCCATTTTATTGCAATATAATTGTTCATAATAGTCTTTTATGATCCTTTGTATTTCTGCATTGTCTGTTGTAACCTCTCCTTTATCATTTCTAATTTTGTTGATTTGATTCTTCTCTCTCTCTCTCTCTCTCTCTCTCTCTCTCTCTCTCTCTCTTTTTTTTTTTTTTTTTGGCTGAGTCTGGCTAAGGGGTTTGTCAGTTTTGTTTATCATCTCAAAGAACTAGCTTTTAGTTTTATTAATCTTTACTATTGTTTCTTTCATTTATTTTTCATTTATTTCTCTTCAGATCTTAATGATTTCTGGGCCATCTCTTGATTGGCAGGTGAAGGTTCTTATCTCTGGGATAGAGGGACTGGCTATAGGGTTATCTACTGCCTTCATAAACTTAACCCATGACTCTGCCATCTTGAGGATGAAATAACATGCCTTGCAGAATTTGTCAGCTTCACCTTATTCCAACCCTTGTTTGTCTGGATGCTTGTTTGTCATCTTGCACATGCCTTTCTGCAAAGCAAAGAGTGGACATGAACAATTGTCTGATGTCAGTCCTTCTCTGTTACTAGTCATGTCTTGTTGAATCACTGAAATAGCTGTCACTAGAAAGGTAGGGCTGGAAGGGACCTTCAGTTGCATTCCAAAGCCCTTATCTTACAGAGGAGGCCAACAGGTTTCACACAGTATGACATGGGCCAGCTTGAAGTCAAGTTCTCCTGATGTGGGTCCAGTTCTTCTCTTTCCTTGTAGATTTGATTTTAAACTTTATGACATTATATTTTTATAAGGAGAAAAAGACATTGATGAATGGATTTGGAATCTTACAGAAATGATATGCATATAGAGAAAAGCATTATTGAGTCATTTACATTTTACATCTTCCAGTTATCTGCATGTGTGGTGACTGGTTTCCAAACCAAAATTTAGATCGTATGGCCAAAGAATTATGAGCTATTTTACTTGTGTATTTATTAGTTAAAAAAAATTTTTTTTTTGGCTGCGTGTAAAACTTCCCCAACCAGGGGGACTAAGGATCAAATCTGTGCCTCCTGTAATGTAAGCACAATCTTAACCACTGAACCACCAGGGAAGTCCTTGAAGTTATTTTTAACAAAGGTTTTACAAAGGTTTAAAAAGAAAATCATGTTTAGATATTTAGTGATTTATTTATTGAAGAAATACTGTTTTAAGGGTTCTACATGATTTTTTCCTTTAGTTTTCCCCCACAGTCTTGTTCTGTATTAGGAATATGTTTGTTCTACAGATGAGGAAAACAAGGCTTAGAGAAGTTACTAGACTTAACCATGGTCAAAGCTTATAAATGACATGTCTTTCTGACTCACAAATCTGTTAGCATAGTCACTTATATCATTCTATTTCCCATTCTATTTCATGTTTGTATATACACTAGATATAATTTGGGACTTAGTTGTTACTGAAAATAATAGAACTACATGAAATCAGTTAAGTCTGGGGTATGAGGTCACCATCCCTATGACTGAAAGTATTTGATCATTTGTCCTGATTTATTGGCACCTGATGGCAGGTCCTCCAAAGCCAAGTTTAGCTATGTTTAGCGGGAAATCTTGATGCCATTTAGTTCTGTCATAGTGAACCGACTCAGACTGACATTTGAGCTTTCCAGTGTTCAGACTCTCATATCCAGTCCAGAGTCTCCACTGGTGAGTGATGAATTCATGGGAAAGGGCTTCCCTGGTAGTTCAGATGGTTAAGAATGGCTCAGTGGGTAAAGCGTCTGCCTACAATGCAGGAGACCCGGGTTCGATCTCTAGGTCAGGAAGATCCCCTAGAGAAGGAAATGGCAACCCACTCCAGTACTCTTACCTGGAAAATCCCATGGACTGAGAAGCCTGGTAGGCTATAGTCCATGGGGTCGCAAAGAGTCGGACATGATTGAGCGACTTCCCCTTCGATGCAGGACACCCTGGTTCGATTCCTGGGTCAGGAGGATCCCCTGGAGAAAGGATAGGCGACCCACTCCAGTATTCTTGGGCTTCCCTGGTGGCTTAAATGGTAAAGAATCCACCTGCAATGCAGGAGACCTGAATTTGATCCCTGGGTTGAGAAGATCCCCTGGAGGAGGGCATGGCAACCTACTCCAGTATTCTTAGCTGAAGAATTCCCATGGACAGAGGAGTCTGGCAGGCTACAGTCCATGGGGTCACAAAGAGTCGGACATGATTGAGAGACTAAGCACAGCACACACTGGGGAGAAAAGGTAAAGGAGATGGGCTATAGGGTTAACTTATTTCACAGTCCTGCTTATGAGTTTGGGACTATGTCTCTCTTGAGGTCTTAACTTTCTCTCATCAAAGCCCTGGTAACTTAATTATTAAAATGCACTCACTCACTCTTCAAAAGACAGAAGTTTCATAACATTACTTTTAGGCTGTCTCTACTTGGTGACTGAATGTCTGGGCTGTGTCATAACATGGCCAATTAAAAAGAAAAAAAGTGCACAAAGTCAAGACACATCCCCTACCCTCTGAATCAGGTTCATATCCCTCTCAGGATTTGTAAATCCTCTGCTCTTCTGGAGCTCACAGCTGCTCCTCTGGAGCCAGTTGTGCAGTTTTATTGCTGGCACTGACCTCATGATGTCACTGGGTCATCAGAGAAGGTGGTGTGGGGTTAAGAAAGGCTAGCTCCTAAGAAGCTGGCCCAAGGCTCAGAAGGGTAGGGGGCATCCTAGAAACAGCCCTAAGGAGCCAGGGAAAGGAGCCATGGAGGTATTCTAAGGCAGGATTTCTACTACCTGCAGCGAGAAGACCCATCTTATTTTACTTGGGCAGGTGGACATGGTGGTTATCATTCAGCCAGCGCTTTGTACCTGAGCATGAGATCTGGGTCCAAAGCTATTGGAAAAAAGAGACCCAAACAAACATAGAAGCAGTTCTGCTGAACAGTAGAGTGTTAAAACAATACTTAACCAATGTTGACTCCCATTTTGCTGAATGGAGCCTGTAGATCTTGGTATACATATCATGGAGCCTGGACAGATAGCTCTGGTTCTAACAATGCTGGGAAATTTATTTGTCTTAGGGCCTTGTTTATCATTATCAAGTCAGCTTTTTTTTTTTAAGATTTCTTTAAAAATAATAAATACTAATACTAGGGAGTTTGAAATTCTGGAGGGCTAGGGAAGAAATGTTTGTTTTGACTAGGAGCACTATTAGTAAAATGATTGTCTATGGAAAAAGCCCTGGATCGAGAGTCTAAACACTGAGTTCTCAAATCTGGCTCAGCATTTATTTGTGGGGGCCACCGGACAGATTCTTTAGCCACTGTGGCTCAATTTCCTTTCCAAAAAGTGAGGTTTAGGCTAGCTAATTCTTTGAGTTACATGTTGCTTGAAGATACCAAGCATCGATTTCTTTAGCCTCTTTATGATGTAATTAAATAACCCTTTCCAGCTCTTGAGACTAGTGGGAAACACTCTCTGAAAATATGTATTTATCCAGCCCCTAACTCACTGAATCATTATAAGCTAGACTCCAGGGGTCACTGGGAGCCATGTTTTCAGATTAACATCGATATAGAGATCCAGAGGCTGACAGAAATTAGGGTGAGAGTAACAACATATAGTAAATCAGGCTGGAAGCCAGTGAGACTTGAATCATTTTTGATATTATCAATAGATGGACCTTTCCTAAACACCTTAGTTAATCCTCATGATATTTTCATCTATGGATAGTTTTTTATTTACTTAATAAGTGAAACCTGGCTAAAGTTTGTTGAAAACAGAGTTTGTTTGAAATATTTTCTATTCTTAATATCATCCCCTAAACAACAACTGAAAATCTACACGTGATATAGACTGAGAAGGGGAGAGCTTTTGGTGACTGCTACCTTTATTTGCAAGCATATTGGAACGTCTTCAAGTTAGAAAACGAAATCAAAGCAAGATAAGACCAAAGAAAAGCAGTAAAAATAACAACAAAGTGCTATAACTGTGCCTGTTCCCAGTACAACTGGTCCCTGGTAGGCTTCTCTGGTGGCTCAGATGGTAAAGAGTATGCCTGCAGTGCAGAAGACCCAGGTTCGATCGCTGGGTCAGGAAGATCTACTGGAGAAGGGATAGACTACCCACTTCAGTGTTCTTGAGCTTCTCTGGTGGCTCAGATGGTAGTCTGCCTGCAGTACAGGAGCCCTGGGTTTGATCCTTGGGCTGGGAAGACCCCTTGGAGAAGGGAATGGCAACCCATTCTCTTATTCTTGCCTGGAGAATCCCACGGACAGAAGAGCTGATGGGCTACAGTCTATGGGATTGGAAAGTGTTGTACACGACTGAGCGACTACTGCATCCTGCTGCTCAGTTTCTCGCCTTTGTTTCTACTTGCTCTTCAGAACAGCAGATGTTAAATGTTAAGTTTCTTTCAGTCTTGTTGTGCTTCCAGGGAGATTTCAGGTCTGCCCTCAGTACTGACTGCTGCCACTACTGGGCCATTTCATTTCTGCAGCTCCCTGTCTCTTGTTCACAGTTAGTCCTTATCCTACTTGCTCTCTCTAAAGCCTCCTACATTATTGAGAAAATTGCCTCTGTATACCGCTTCCCTTCATACAACTTTCAAGGCTTTAAAACCAGTTATTATTACTAAAAGCATAATCTTGTTTCATTTTATAAAATTTAGTAACTGAAAAACAAGCAAAAAGATATATAGAAATTACCCATAAACCGTGGACCCAAAGAGGGCCATTATTAAAATGTTAGTGCATTTTCTGGCATTCATGGAGAGAAGAGAGTGAGGAGAAAACAGTGCACGATGAGGCCAGAGACAGGGTTACCAGACACACTAAGACTTGTAGCCAGTGATAGAGAGTTGAAACTTTATTCTAAGTACAATGAGAAAATGAGGACAAATTTCAGTAGGATCAAGAAAAGATCATATGTGTGTTTTAGGAAGAATACTATGACTAGCATGTGGAGACCAGACTAAGGGCAAGAGGCAAGTTAAAAAACCATGTAGGAAATAGTTTGTGCTGTTCTCAGTACCTCATCTCCATCTTCTGGAGTATTCTCCTTTCTCCCTGCTGCTGCTGCTGCTAAGTTGCTTCAGTTGTGTCTGACTCTGTGCGACCCCATAGATGGCCTCCTACCAGGCTCCTCAGTCCCTGGGATTCTCCAGGCAAGAACATTGGAGTGGGTTGCCATTTCCTTCTCCAATACATGAAAGTGAAAAGTGAAAGTGAAGTCGCTCAGTTGTGTCTGACTCTTAGCGACCCCATGGACGGCAGCCCACCAGGCTCCTCCGTCCATGGGATTTTCCAGGCAAGAGTACTGGAGTGGGGTGCCATTGCCTTCTCCGTCCTTTCTCCCTACATCCATCCAAACTCTACCTCTCCTTCAAACAACTTGAAGTATCTAGCTATTCAAACCTTTCTTGAGTTCCCTCTCCTTCAAAGTTCTACACTGTTATGCGGCCACATTTTACCAGCTGTGAATACAATCCGCAGTTGCTCTGAACCAATGCAGTCTTCTGGAGCTGGACACAAAGCTTTTCATTCTTCAGTTTCTCATTGTTCTTATTTGCATTATCTCTTGAAGGATTTTTATCAGACCTGATAAATTGATTTAAAATGTACTTGAAACAGACCCTAATACCTCTCGCAAGACAATAACTTTTTAAAAACTTCAAACCTGTACAAAAGTGGCAGGAATAGTATATATTGAGCTCCTGAATGCCACCAGCCAACCTTTGCAGTAATCAACTTAAGGAAAGTCTTGGTTCTTTTATACTTACAACTATTCCATCCTACCTCAGCCTCAGACATCTTATGTGGCTCACTGCATCATAATCAGTTCAGTTCAGTTGCTCAGTCATGTACAACTGTTTGTGACCCCATGGACTGCAGCATTCCAGGCTTCCCTGTCCAACACCAGTTCCCAGAACTCACTCAAACTCATGCCTATCGAGTCGATGATGCCATCCAACCATCTCATCCTCTGTTATCCCCATCTCCTCCTGCCTTCAATCAGGGTCTTTTCCAGTGAGTCAGTTCTTCACATCAGATGGCTAAAGTATTGGAGTTTCAGCTTCAGCATCAGTCCTTCCAATGAATATTCAGGACTGGTTTCCTTTAGGATGGACTGGTTTGATCTCCTTGCTGTCCAAGGGACTCTCAAGAGTCTTCTTCAACACCACAGTTCAAAAGCATCGATTCTTTGGTGTTCAGCGGTCTTTATGGTCCAACTCACACATCCATACATGACTACTGCAAAAACCATAACTTTGACTATACGGATCTTTGTTGGCAAAGTAATGTCTCTGCATTGTAAGAGACAAAATAAATTAACCCTAAAGGATGCATTTTAAGGAGTAATTACTGGTAATTTATCATATAGTTGGGGAAGAGCAATTTCCACAGGTGCCCCTTTGAGCAATCATGTAGCATTAAAGAATTTAGTTCTTGCACTGAGTGTCTAGGATGCTCAATGTTTATATAAACACACACACACACACACACATATAAAGGAAGATGAAACACATAATAGCTTTGGGAACGAATATGTTGACATATAATCTAGCACAACTTTCTGGGGGATTTAAAATAGCATGTTAAATAGATATCAAACTACTCTTTTAGGAGAGAAGCCTGGTAAAAGAAAGTGTGCCAAGCAGAATGACCTTCCATCTTCCACCCTCAAAGACATTTGAAGTCAGGAAATGTGCTGGAAGAATTAGCTTCCTAAAGAACCCCTAAATCCAAAAAACTTAGAGTGGCGCTGGACAATTATACTCGAGAAAATGATCTTTTTTTTTTTATGGCAACATAATTAAATGATGACAGTAACATGTAGCAGTTTTATGAAACAATAATCCAGTTCTCAAATGGGTAAACTATAAATCTGATGGCCAAGTCATCTATCCCAATGAAGGAGCCCGATTATTGAGAGGGGATGCCCATGACTGCCTTGTTATAATGATTTTGCTACAAAGGTCCATCTAGTCAAGGCTATGGTTTTTCCAGTAGTGATGTATGGATGTGAGAGTTGGACTATAAAGAAAGCTGAGCACTGAAGAATTGATGCATTTGAACTGTGGTGTTGGAGAAGACTCTTGAGAGTCCCTTAGACTGCAAGAAGATCCAACCAGTCCATCCTAAAGGAGATCAGTCCTGGGTGTTCATTGGTAGGACTGATGTTAAAGCTGAAACTCCAATACTTTGCCACCTGATGCGAACAGCTGACTCATTTGAAAAGACCCTGATGCTGGGAAAGATTGAGGGCAGGAGGAGAAGGGGACGACAGAGGATAAGATGGTTGGATGGCATCACTGACTCAATGGACATGGGTTTGGGTGGACTCCGGGAATTGGTGATGGACAAGGAGGCCTGGCATGCTGTGGTTCATGGGGTCACAAAGAGTCGGACACAACTGAGCAACTGAACTGATCTGAACACCAGTTTAAATAATTCTAAGACATTCAGTGTAGATCCTTATCCTAAATAGGGAAGCTGAAGCTTTAAATCTGGGAGGAAGATGAAGGTGAGAGGGGGTTGGCTGGGGAATGTGTTTGGAGTGAGCATGGTGGGTGGTGAGACTTTGCAAGGGAAGAAGGTGGATGGAGTGGGTGAATTCAGTAAAGTTAGAGCTTCAGGGGAAAACAAAAATCAGACCACATTTCCTTACAATAAACAGTTCTTTTTCAGAAAGCAATAAACTATTTCCTTCCCCCCCCCCCCCAAAAAAAAAAAATGAAGACAAGAAAGAAGTATTAGTTTTGGGTCTCCAACAAGCATATACTAGTGTTTTTATAGATCTTATCTCATTTAATCTTCACTGCAACCTTAAGAAGTATGGATTACCCTTTCTATTCTATAATTGAGGAAAATGAGGCTCAGAGAAGATAAGTCATTTGCCTGGGAACACAGAACTCATGGGTTGAAGCCAGGATTCAAGGTTTCTCCTTCCACCACTATAGTTAGTCTCACCAGGAGAAATAGAAGAGCCACCACTGAAACCTGACCTGGTACTGGATTGATTGGAAAACTCAGCAGTGGCCACAGGACTGGAACAGGTCAGTTTTCATTCCAATCCCAAAGAAAAGCAATGACAAAAATGTTTAAAATAGTGCACAATTGTACTCATCTCACATGCTAGCAAAGTAATACTCAAAATTCTCCAATCGAGGCTTCAACAGTACATGAACCAAGAACTTCCAGATGTTCAGGCTGGATTTAGAAAAGGCGGAGGAACCAGAGATCAAATTGCCAGCATTCGTTGGATTATTGGAAAAACAAGAGAGTTCCAGAAGAACATCTACTTCTGCTTCAGTGACTACGCTAAAGCATTTGACTATATGGATCACAACAAACTGTTAAAAATTCTTAAAGATATAGGAATACCAGATCACCTTACCTGCCTCCTGAGAAATCTGTATGCAGGTCAAGAAGCAATAGGAAGAACCGCACATGGAACAACAGACTTGTTCTAAATTGGGAAAGGAGTATGTCAAGGCTGTGTATTGTAACCCTGTTTATTTAACTTATATGCAGAGTACATCATGCAAAATGCTGGACTGGATGAAGCATAAGCTGAAATCAAGATTGCCAGGAGAAATATCAATAGTATCAGATATGCAGATGACAGCACTCTTAAGGCATAAAGCGAAGAGGAACTAAAGAGCCTCTCAATGAAAGTGAAAGAGGAGAGTGAAAAGGCTGGTTTAAAACTCAACATTCAAAAAACAAAGATCATAGCATTCGGTCCCATTACTTCATGGCAAACAGATGGGGAAATAATGGAAGCAATGACAGACTTTATTTTCTTGGGCTCCAAAATCTCTGCAGATGTTGACTGCAGCCATGAAATTAAAAACCGCTTGCTCCTTGAAAGAAAAGCTATGACCAACCTAGACCGCATATTCAAAAGCAGAGACATTACTTTGCTGACAAATGTCTGTCTAGTCAAAGCTATGGTTTTTGCAGTAGTCATGTATGGTTGTGAGAGTTGGACCATAAAGAAAGCTGAGCACCAAATAATTGATGCTTTTTAACTGTGGTGTTGGAGAAGACTCTTGAGAGTCCCCTGTAATGCAAGAAGATCCAATCAGTCAATCCTAAAGTAAATCAGTCCTGAATATTCATTGGAAGGACTGATGCTGAAGCTGAAGCTCCAATACTTTGGCCACCTGATGCGAAGAACTGACTCATTAGAAAAGACTCTGATGCTGGGAAAGATTGAAGGCAGGAGGCGAAGGGGATGACAGAGGATGACATGGTTGGATGGCATCACTGACTAGATAGACATGAGTTTGAGTGAGCTCCGGGATTTGATGATGGACAGGGAAGCCTGGCGTCCTGCAGTCCATGGGGTTGCAAAGTGTCAGATACCACTGAGCGACTGAACCGAACTGACTGAATGGATGCTCTCCAGGGTCCACTTAGTGGTTCCTGAGTACAAAATGTTCTTATACTCTGGGCCATAAAGAAAGAATGCTGAACACATTTTCTCCTAATGGGATCTTTGGAGCCAGGAAGGCAGCCTCCTGTTCTTCACAGAGCCCACATCTGTCCTCTTCCATTGCCATTTGATTTTCCTCTACAAAGTGCTTATTTTAGGCTGTCAAACACCCAGAAAATTGCCAGACATATGATAAGACATCAATAAATACTGTGCAGTAAATATGCAAATGAACAGAAACATCATCTATACATGTATCCCTGCACAACCAGGAATATTTTACTGTATTGCTATATCCCTTTTAGGATTAAGTTCAGATAATCACTCCTCTTTACTTCTCAATTCTTAAGACAACAGCTTTTTTCTTCCCCCCATTTTCCTAGAGCAACTATTATTCATATCATTCGTGTTGCTGAGAACTCACGTGTTGTAGTTTTTGCTCTTGGTTTGGTATAATATGTGAGAATCTTGCCTCTTCTTGTAGGGTAAAGCAACTTAAAGATACGGACTGCGTCTTTGTATTCTTGTGTCCCCCACGGCACCTACCATGGCATTCTGTTAGAAGGTGTCTAGTGAGTCTTAGTTGACTTGAAGAGTCTAGATAAAGTTGAGGAATCAGAAGACATAGTAGTTAAGATCATGGGCTTTGGAGGAAAAGAAAACTGTACAAGAAATATAACTCAGCTAGTTGCTAGCCTTGAAAAAGGTTTTTCTTCTGAATGTCGCCTTCCTCCTCTGTGGATATGCATGCTTACATGCATGCTTATATGTTGGATGTTAAGATTAAATGAAACAGCATGGCAACTTGGCCTATCCTTGATGCACTAAGTAGTGGTAGGACATAGGAAAAGGAGAATGTAGGTTGCAGAGAGCTGGCCCCAGCTTTCTTACAACAGAAAGGGGTATGGCTGTGGAGGAGAGGGTATGGGGAGATACTAACTCCCCATAGTAGTGCTAATGCCCAGATGTGTGGATCACTTGCAGAGGTAACTGGTCCTAGAGAGTATAGATAGCCATTGCAATTGACTCTGCTTCTGTGACTTTGAGATGCTGTTAGGTACCTCTGTCTTCTGTCCCTCATTTGGGGATAACAGGTCAGACATACACCAGGTACATCTGTGCTGCTTTCAAGTCTCTG
Organism: Ovis canadensis; assembly: GCF_042477335.2. Classification (NCBI taxonomy): domain Eukaryota; kingdom Metazoa; phylum Chordata; class Mammalia; order Artiodactyla; family Bovidae; genus Ovis; species Ovis canadensis. Next base: position 82,293,424 of record NC_091249.1, read on the forward strand.
AGAAACTACAACTAATTCTTCCTCAAGATTAAGAAATCTCATCTGAAAATATCCATTCACCCCCAAAGAAAGAATGACACTGGGCAACAGGAAAAAAAGGAAATCAGTATTTATTGAGTGCCTCCCATATACCAAAAACTTATTGAAAATGTACTGTAGTTCATTTTGTGAACAGAAGTGGGACATTCTAATCTGAAAAAGCAGGAATAGAGGTATAAATATTATGTTTAATGCCAGGTAGATAATTACTATGAAGTGGAAAATAAAGTTGGTTAAGGGAATAGTAGGGTCTCTTCCCAGATGGCTCAATAGGTAAAAAATCCACCTGCAATTCGGGAGACCCAGGTTTGATCCCTGGTTTGGGAAGATCCCCTGGAGAAGGAAATGGCAACCCTTTCCAGTATTCTTGTCTGGAGAGCCCCATGGACTGAGGAACCTGGCAGGCTACACCTAAGGGGTTGCGAAGAGTCGGACAGGACTGAAGTGACTGAGCATGCATGCATGAAAGGGTAAGTGATAAAAATACTGCTGTAGATAACATGGTCTGAGAAGTCTTCTTTGATAAGGTGCATTTGCACAGAGACATGAGGTCTTGAGGGAGTGAGTTGCACCAGTATCCAGAGAAAGGACATTCCAGTTGGAGACAGAAAATCCTCTGAAGCATTAAATGTGGATATTGTGGTCAAGGAAATACAAGAAAGCAAATCTCATTGAATCTGCATGATTGAGGAAGAGAATGACAGGAGATGGGGTGGAAAAGTACCCAGGAACCAGATCATATAGGACTTTGTATTACCCTCACTCCCAGGTGAAAGCATTAGAGGGTCCTGTACACCACAATCACAAGTAAGCAAATCATATTAACAAACACATAGGCCTCTATTCCTTGTGATTCAGTGCTCAGTGTTGACACAGAGCAACTCAGACACTAAACATCCACCCTTGTAACTACCACAACTGAGGATTTAGAGGAACACTTGCCCTATGTCCTCAAAGCAAAAGGTCACTGCATCCAAACGCTGTAGAGCTTTGATTGAAGGTTGTACTGTTGCTGACCTTGGAAATAGACACTGATTGGGAGTTTGGAAAAGATTTGAGTAAATGAAGTATTTGAATAAAAGACAAATTGATTTGATCAATTCTTCCTCCAAGATATCTCAGATATCAAAAATTTTTGCATAATGAAGTGCAAAATTATTTCCTAGCAGTGTCAAGCATCTATTTTCTTGCTTCATATTCCAAAATGTGCTTCTGAAAGTACTCATGAATACAGTTGCATATGATGGCTGAAGAATGTTTTGCAATGTAAAAAATTTCTATTATTTTTACATTGTATATATATATATATTTACAAACATCTAGTGATACAAAGTATGAAATGTGATGTGACCCTGAATCTTTACATTGGCAACTAGACAAACCTTCAGTCTAGAATTACAAATAGTTTTGCTTTTATAAAATATTTAATAAGATTTCATTAAATTTTCAAATGTAAATAAATTTCAGCCTTATTTAAATAACTTGATTTAAAATATTGACATTCATTAATATAAATAACCTTTTGCCTTTTAATGCTAGTAGATAATTTGGAATATTTTAGAATAAAAATAGCATTTTTGTAAACATGAGAATAATTTTAAGCATTTTGATTTTAAGTTTATATTAACTAAAATTTTTCATGAAAGTGTATTAAAATATTATATACTTTGAATAAAATTATGTTTTAGTACTTTAGATCATTTCTGTTAATAGAAAACACATTTTTGTTAACAGAAAGCAAACTATATGAAAATCTTGATGGTAATAATACAATTATTAATTTTGCTGAAATTAAGATGAGAAAATATTTATAAATTATAGTTTTTCAATTATTTACATATTTATTTACTATTTGTTCTATATAACAAGTCCATCAAGAAAACACCCAAAATGCATAATAATAGAGTGAACAGTTTCTGATATTTTGCCAATTTTCAGGTATTTAAAAACTATAGATTTATATTTTTAGTCATTTAAAAATAGATTTATACATTTTTAAGGTTTCATTATTCATATATTTATGAAGTAGATAAGCAGAACATTTCAGTTTGTTATCTTGATTTAAAATTAAAAAAATTTAGAACATGGTATGTGGACCTTCCTTTGGACTCTTGCCCTGGCCCCTGCAAAAGTTGGGAGAGGCAGACCTATAAGCTGCGGTTCACAATGCATTTTACTGTGTGTGGTGGACAGCCGTGGAGAGTTTTCAGCAGGAAAGAGAGATGATTTGACTCATGTTCTTAAACTGGTTGCTCAGTCTGCTTGTGGAGAACACGTGAAACTGAGGGCCATGGTTCCTAGAGGCAACTGCAGAGGGTCCGGCAGGCTGGTGAGATCAGGGTGGTAGTGACAGAATTGGTGAGAAGTGGTCTGACTCTCTTTTCTAAGGTAAAGCCAAGAAGATTTGCCTATGGATTGGTGTAGAGTGTGAGGGTAAAGACTCAGGAATCACATTCAGGTTTTTGACCTGAACAACTATTTAACTGAAATGCCGTATGTAAAATGTCTAGCATGGTGTCTGGTGCATGGTGATTACTCAATACATGGTAGTTGTGAGTATTTTATTATTGTATTCTCATTTGTTTATCTCCAGAGTCAAGTCAGATGCTGATTTCATAATTTTTTGGAGGGGAGCAGGAAAAGAAACTGATCAAGAAGTTGAATGACTTGGTCAAGGTCATACAGATAATGAATTAATAAAAGCTAGATGGAAATGGCAACCCCCTCCAGTGTTCTTGCCTGGGGAAACCCAGGGATGGGGGAGCCTGGTGGATTGCCGTCTATGGGGTCGCACAGAGTCGACACGACTGAAGCGACTTAGCAGCAGCTTAGAACTAGAGATTTCTCTCTGAGAGGAGAATGCAGAAAACCTTTGCTGGCAGCTAGATAGACCAGGATGAGAATTGGTGTTTGCCAAGTGTGAACTGCGAGTTTGGAACCAAAACTTTGTTTATGGAACAGGAGCAGGTAAAAATGCCTTTTCATGGAGGCATACCCCTTGAACTCTAGTCCAACCCTCTTCCCCTGTCCCAGGCTAAAAGGAGTTGTTGCTTGTCTATCGGAGGCTTTGGCTTGTGTGAGGAAAGGACCCAGATCTGGGCATGGTGACTGATCTTAGCTTGGCGATTTTGAAATTATGGCTTCTTATATCTTTTCAATCTTATTTTATGAATCCTGTTAGGGGAACTTGTTCACAGTTTTCTGCTTGATTTCCCTGTGTAATCAACAGCAGACTCATGCAAACAAGTCAATACCAAAAGTTTTTCTTTAAACACTGAAATGCAGGGGATTTTGATGGAGTCAGGACGCACCTCCCCCTTTTCTTCTTCTCACTATAAAACTATAAAAGACAGAGATGACCACCATTAAGGAGATGGAGTAAGTCCTTTTCAAAATTGTCCCTCAAACTGACCTCCAGCAATGAAAGTCTCACATCTCAGCCTTGACCTCATGGGCTTAAGAAGATTATTCCAATGCTTAAAGTACAGGATAACAAGGCAGGAAGATGGCTTGGAAAGAGTAGGAATGGACTGGGACAAAATATTGAGGACAAACCTCTGATAGATATGGTCTCTCACTTTCAGTGAATTTACAAATTCCCTGCCTCAGTGTCTTCACATGAGAAGTTCTTGCAAGAGTCAATGAGTTATTTCCTAAATATTATTCTTAAATAACTTATACATTGTTTAGAAGGGAAACAAACAATCCTTGCTTTCTCCAACACCACCCCACTCCAAACCGCTCTAGTTTCTTGCTGAGTCCTCTTGCCATTCGTTGCTTTAATAGTGGTGAGATTCAAGAAACTAATATTTGATGTAGACTCTGTAAACTATTTTCCATTTGTTTTTGGATTTTTAGAACACCAAATGGAATTAAACACAAAAAGAGTCAATATTTCTGAGAAGGGAATAATTTGCCCTACCAGAGTTTCCAGGAGGTAAGGGGAAAAATGCTTTTTAGCCACTTGCAATGTCTAGCAAAAGGTCTATTCTTAGAGCCTCACTCTCAATGAGCCAGGTTGAGATGGTATTGTGTCTTGTCTAGGTAAACGGCAGTCCCTGTCCAGTTAGATTTATTGTTCAATTGCTCAGTCATGTCTGACTCTTTGTGACCCAGTGGACTGCAGCAGGCCAGGCTTCCCTGTTCTTCATTATCTCCTGGAGTTTGTTAAAACTCATGTCCATTAAGTCATGATGCCATCCAACTATCTCATTCTCTGTTGCTGTCTTCTCTCCTGCCCTTAATCTTTCTCAACATCAGGGTCTTTTCCAATGAGTCAGCTCTTCCCATCAAGTGGCCAAAGTATTGGAGCTTCAGCTTCAAAATCAGTCCTTCCAGTGAACATTCAGGGTTGATTTTCTTTAGGATTGTCTGGTTTGATCTCCTTTCAGTCCATGGAACTCTCAAGCATTTTCTCCAGCACCAGTTAGAAAGCATCAATTCTTTGGCTCTCAGACTTCTTTACGGCCCAACCGTCACATCATACATGACTATTGCAAAAACCACAGCTTTGACCATAAGGACTTTTTTTTGGCAAAGTGATGTCTCTGCTTTTTAGTACAATTAGATATTTCACTTTAAATAAAAATCCTGGAGCTTCACATTTGCTTTCTAAAGCCCCAGTGAGTGTGATTGCTTTCTGGGGACATAAGATGGGGCTAAAAACTCTCCAAAGCTGCTATTCTAGGTGTCTAAACTTGCTAGCTAAGATCACAGCAGGGACCGCAGACATCACACCTGGAATCTGGAATGAGCGTTATAAAATTGGCAAGGCTGAAAAGGCATTAGTAAACATTATTAAGAATTCCTTGCAGGCAATTAGACTCCAACAATATCTTTGGAGAGGGTGTTTTTTCTTTTCTTTCTTCCTTTTTTTTTCATCTTTATTTCTATCTTGCTAATGAGAGAGTAATGAGCCACATACTTGTTACCTAGAAGGAATATCTCGGCAAAGCTTCAGTGAACTTAAAAACAGTATTTACAAACTGATTATTGTTCGCATTCATTATAATCTTCAAATTAGAAGGAATTGTAATAGAGAGAGCCAGGAAATGAGTTGTCCCTCATTCAGAGGTTTCATGGGCCCTTAAACAGGGAAAATGCTAAGATTTCTGCTACTGAAGAACTGGCCACAGGAGATACTCTTGCACTCTGTGAAAGAATGTGTTCCACAGCTCTGGGTTTGTTTATTCTCCTTGTTTGTTTTATACAATGTGATTGTCTTAAGTCACATTCAGTTCAGTCCCTCAGTCGTGTCCAACTCTTTGCGACCCCATGAATTGCAGCACGCCAGGCCTCCCAGTTCATCACCATCTCCCGGAGTTCCTGCAGACTCACGTCCATCGAGTCAGTGATGCCATCCAGCCATCTCATCCTCTGTCGTCCCCTTCTCCTCCTGCCCCCAATCCCTCCCAGCATCAGGGTTTCTTCCAATGAGTCAACTCTTCTCATGAGGTGGCCAAAGTACTGGAGCTTCAGCTTTAGCATCATTCCTTCCAAAGAAATCCCAGGGCTGATCTCCTTCAGAATGGACTGGTTGGATCTCCTTGCAGTCCAAGGGACTCTCAAGAGTCTTCTCCAACACCACAGTTCAAAAGCATCAATTCTTCGGTGCTCAGCCTTGTTCACAGTCCAACTCTCACATCCATACATGACCACAGGAAAAACCATAGCCTTGACTAGATGGACCTTAGTCGGCAAAGTAATGTCTCTGCTTTTGAATATGCTATCTAGGTTGGTCATAACTTTTCTTCCAAGGAGTAAGCGTCTTTTAATTTCATGGCTGAAGTCACCATCTGCAGTGATTTTGGAGCCCAAAAAAACAAAGTCTGACACTGTTTCCACTGTTTCCCCATCTATTCCCATGAAGTGATGGGACCAAATGCCATGATCTTTGTTTTCTGAATGTTGAGCTTTAGGCCAGCTTTTTCACTCTCCTCTTTCACTTTCATCAAGAGGCTTTTTAGCTCCTCTTCACTTTCTGCCATAAGGGTGGTGTCATCTGCATATCTGAGGCTATTGATATTTTTCCCAGCAATCTTGATTCCAGCTTGTGTTTCTTCCAGTCCAGCGTTTCTCATGATGTACTCTGCATATAAGTTAAATAAGAAGGGTGACAATATACAGCCTTGACGTACTCCTTTTCTTATTTGGAACTAGTCTGTTGTTCCATGTCTAGTTCTAACTGTTGCTTCCTGAGCTGCATACAGATTTCTCAAGAGGCAGGTCAGGTGGTCTGGTATTCCCATCTCTTTCAGAATTTTCCACAGTTTATGGTGAAAATAATTCAGAAGATATTAAGAAGAGGTGGCAAGAATACATGGAAGAACTGTACAAAAAAGATCTTCATGACCCAGATAGTCATGATGATGTGATCACTAATCTAGAGCCAGACATCTTGGAATGTGAAGTCAAGTGGGCCTTAGAAAGCATCACTACGAACAAAGCTAGTGGAGGTGATGGAATTCCAATTGAGCTGTTTCAAATCCTGAAAGATGATGCTGTGAAAGTGCTATACTCAATACGCCAGCAAATTTGGAAAACTCAGCAGCAGCCGCAGGCCTGGAAAAGGTCAGTTTTCATTCCAATTCCAAAGAAAGGCAATGCCAAAGAATGTTCAAACTACCGCACAATTGCACTCATCTCACATGCTAGTAAAGTAATGCTCAAAATTTTCCAAGCCAGGCTTGAGCAATACGTGAACCGTGAACTCCCTGATGTTCAAGCTGGTTTTAGAAAAGGCAGAGGAACCAGAGATCAAACTGCCAACATCCGCTGGATCATGGAAAAAGCAAGAGAGTTCCAGGAAACATCTATTTCTGCTTTATTGACTATGCCAAAGCCTTTGACTGTGTGGATCACAATAAACTGGAAAATTTTGAAAGTCACATTCAAGGAAGTGATATCTAGTATGTAGGCTCAAAGATTTGTTTTCTATTGAAAGCACACTCGAATATTTCACATACTCTTCACAGACTTACACCACATCAGCCTTACTTCTGTTTACTTATTCATTTCTTTCTTTAACTCCTTCCACCAAAGAGGAAGAAATTTTCATTAAGAGGACCAAGCTCTTGACCTTAGCTGAAACACTCCCACTCCTTGCCTTCAGGCCTTATGCTTCCCATTGACTTGCAGGGGCGGGGAGACAAACATGTCAACCTAGAGATCTGGCCTCTTTGCAGAGGCTCTGTCTCAAGTCCCAGTATCATTTAGAAGGGCTAGGGAAAGATGAGCTTCATGCTTTTATTCTTCTCTGCTCTTTAATTTCACATATGTAGTTTTTCCTTTGGTTGTAATAGCTAAGTTAAAGAACTACAGCTCTGCTATCCATGATCACTCTCCTCTGTACTTTGGCTTGATTTATGTATTCTTACTCTTTTTGTTTTGATTTAGCATCTGTGTGTACTTCTTAACTACCTGTAATTGTCGGTCTGGGCTAAGTAATTTACTTTCATTATTTTATTTGATATTCATAACAACTTAAGAAACAGATGCTTAGAGAGGTTGAAAAAAATTGATGAAGCAAGGATTTTTAACCTAGGAGATCAGATTTCAGAACACTTGCTTGTGTCAACTGAATTGAAGTAAACACTCTTAAATGCAAATACTGTGTGTCATTCCTCTAACATGAGTGACTTTGTTATCTTCCAACACTTAAGAAATGTACTGATGGGCAGAAGAAGTACTGAAATGGGCCCTAGGGTCTAAAATGGAAGACATTGGTTTCTAAATATCTGGAAGGAAGATAAGCCCTATAGAGTGAAAATAAACGGCGGTGTGTTTCTCTTTTATGTGGAAGACCAAGTTGCATTCAGTTGCCTTCTTTCAGGTGTACTAAGGTGTTTCTTGTTCCATGATCTTTGATAGTAGTTGTGCTTCCTGCATTGGTGATCAGGAAACTGATATTTCATAGGACCTTCAACCAAGTCACCAGCTGACACAGAGACTATGCCTAGGTTGTTCTATATGTGGTTCCCCACTGAAAATATGCTTGACCTGGGAGTCAGGACAGGGCACTGTTGGAGATTACAGGAAATTCCTGGTGAATCCAGAAGAATCGGAAAGCCTTCTTTCATTCCAGAGCATAAAAATTCTTTCATATTGTGGAGAATAGCATACTGCTGCTGTTGCTGTTGCTCCTGCTAAGTCGCTCCAGTTGTATCCGACTCTTAGCGACCCCATGGACTGCAGTCTACCAGGCTCCTCCATCCATGGGATTTGCCAGGCAAGGGTACTGGAGTGGGTTGCCATTGCCTTCTCCAGCATACTAACTAAGAGCATAAAGTTTTGGAAACATACATAAGATCTGATTTAAACCTTTACTTTGCCCCTTAATGTATGATTTTAGGCACATTCTTGATTTGGTTCATCCACCCATTAAATGGAAACAAAAATTACAGAAATCTCACAGAAATATTGTGAGGATTAAATGAGATACTACATGGAAGATGCTTAACTCAGTGCAATAAATATGGTAAATGTTCAAGTAGTATAGCTATGACTATGTGACTGTTTCCCATGGACATAATAGAAATTTTTTATTGTTGATACAGAAATATGATAAGAAAGGCAATTTCAAGCTTCAAAAGAGTGCATATGAGGCCAATTTGAAGGGCAGTGGGACTCAGTGGGAGGGACATAGGGACAAATGAGGGAGTTATAAGATGCTGGGAGAGAGGATGCTTCATAAAGAATTTCTGTCAGCAAGATCGTACCTCCCCTCTGGCTTTAGCACAGAAATGGCCTCAAGTCATTTCCAAATATGAAAGGAGCTGGGAGTGGGGACACCAGGCATATCTGCAGTAGTTTTTAAACCATAACAAACTATACAAATGTGAAGTCTTACTTTACTGTGCATGTGTGTGTAATGCCCACTTCTATTTAGGAAGTCTGAAATTCAGGTGACTATAAGTAACAAGTCAGAAACCAGACAGAAGAAGAGATGAATACATCACACACACACACACACAGTAAAATAAGACTTCATATTAGTATGGTTTGTAGGTGATATTCATTACCAGTCTGCAGAGCGTGGCAGGCCATGAGTCATTATTTGGGTAAGTAGACACCTGGCAGGCTGGAGAGAAATCCAGGCCTTTTTGATACTAGTTGTTCAGTTGCTCAGTTGTGTCTGACTCTTTGCGACCCCATGGACTGCAGCATGCCAGGCTTCCCTGTCCTCCACCATCTCTTGGAGCTTGCTCAAACTCATATCCATTGAGCCAATGATGCCATACAACCATCTTGTCCTCTGTCATCCCCTTCTCTTCCTACCTTCAATCTTTCCCAACAACAAGGTCTTTTGTAATGAGTCACATCAGGTAGCCAAAGTATTGGGGCCTTACCTTCAGCATCAGTCCTTCCGATGAATATTCAGGATTGATTTCCTTTAGGATTGATTGGTTTGATCTCCATGCAGTCCAAGGGATTCTCAAGAGTCTTCTCCAATACCACAGTTTAAAAGCATCAATTCTTTGGTGCTCAGCCTTCTTTATGGTCCAACTCTTACATATATACATGACTATTGGAAAAACCATAGCTTTGACTAATCATATTTTGTTGGCAAAGTAATGTCTCTGCTTTTGAATATGCTGTCTAGGTTGGTCAGAGCTTTTCTTCCAAGGAGCAAGTGTCTTTTGATTCCACGGCTGCAGACACCATCTGCAATGATTTTCAGTTCAGTTCAGTTCAGTTCAGTTCCTCAGTCATGTCTGACTCTGCTACCCCATGGGCTACAGCAACCAGGCTTCCCTGTCCATCACCAATTCCCGGAGCTTACTCAAACTCATGTCCATTGAGTTGGTGATGCCATCCAACCATCTCATCCTCTGTTGTCCCGTTCTCCTCCCACCTTCAATCTTTCCCAGCATTAGGGTCTTTTCAAATGAGTCAGTTCTTCACATCAGATGGCCAGAGTATTGAAGTATCTATCATCTTCAGTATCAGTCTTTACAATAAGTATTCAGGACTGATTTTCTGTAGGATGGACCGGTTGGATCTCCTTGCTGTCCAAGGGACTCTCAACAGTCTTCTCCAACTCCACAATTCAAAAGCATCAATTCTTCAGTGCTCAGCTTTCTTTATAGTCACCGTACTAAATTAAATTATATGCAGAGTACATCATGCGAAATGCCAGACTGGATGATGCATAGGCTGGAATCAAGATTGCTGGGAAAAATATCAATAACCTCAGATATGCAGATGACCCCACCCTTAATGGCAGAAAGCAAAGAGGAACTAAAGAGCCTCTTGATGAAAGTAAAAGAGGAAAGTGAAAAAGCTGGCTTAAAACTCAATATTCAAAAAATGAAGATCATGGCATCCGGTCCCATCACTTCATGGCAAATACATGAGGAAACAATGTAAACAGTAACAAACTACTTTCTTGCAGTGATTTTAGAGCCCAAGAAATTAGTCTGTCACTGTTTCCATTGTTTCCCCATCTATTTGCCATGAAGTGAAGGGCCCAGATACCATGATCTTCATTTTTTGAATGCTGAGTTTTAAGCCAGCTTTTTCATTTTCCTCTTTACCTTTCATTGAGAGGCTCTTTAGTTCCTCTTAGCTTTCTGCCATAAGGGTGGTGCCATCTGCAAGTCTGAGGTCATTGATATTTCCTCCTGGCAATCTTGATTCTGGCTTGTACTTCATCCAGTCTGTCATTTCACTTGAGGTACTCTGGATATAATCTAATTTAGCAGGGTGACAATATACAGCCTTGATGTGCTCCTTTCTCAATTTTGAACCAGTTCATTGTTCCATGTCTAGTTCTAACTGTTTTTTCTTGATCTGCATACAGGTTTCTAGGGGGCAAGTAAGGTGGTCTGGTGTTTCCACCTCTTTAAGAATTTTCCACAGTTTGTTGTGATCCACACAGTCAAATACTTTAGCATAGTCAATGAAGCCGAAGTAGATGTTTATATGGACTTCTCTCACTTTTTCTATGATCCAACAGATGTTGACAATTTGATCCCTGGTTCCTCTGCCTTTTCTAAGTCCAGTTTAAACATCTGGAAGTTCTTGGTTCACGTACTGTTGAAGCCTCGCTTGGAGAATTTTGAGCATTGCTTTGTTACAGTGTGATCCATAAAACAAGAGACAAGCAAGGAAGGTGGTGGACCAAATGTGAAACCACAAGCATCAACAAGGTTATCTCTAATCAAATGATGTAATTTTGCTGAGCCTCATTTTCTTTACCTGCTAAATGGGAATAATTATGGTGTTGGCCTTACTAGGTTGCCATTAATATTGGATGAAGCAATAAATGCAAAATACTTAATGCTCTTAAGTACTTACATGGTCATGAACTGGTCAAAGGTGAGGAATGTCTGGGATGTTTAGTGAGGAAATGTGCCTGGAAACAGATTCTGAACACAGTGAGGAGAAGAGAAAGTGGGGAAATGAAGTGACATAAAGAATGGTCCTACTTGGTATTTTGGGTCTGATTTTGGAGTTAGCAAAGCTGGAAGCAAGAATCCCCACCAAGTATTCTTTCTCCTGTATTAGACCCAATTTCTAATTACTGGGCCTAAATAAGAGACCTCTACCCTCCCATAGACTGTACCTGGCACACTAGTCATCCATCTGGCCTCATTTTGTCTCAGTGTGTTCCTAATCAAGACACCATGTTCTTGGTGTGAGATCTCAGGCCTCCACAGAGGATTAAGCTGAAACATCCTGTCCCTCCAGTTCAGAAAGCAGGACATCTTTCGACACATTTCTAAAGAAGTTGGCAGTGCTTGTTGGAAATACTGATGAGTGGTCAAAGCTTTGGCTAGGCCTAGGAGTACTCTCTGTAAATTCACTTGGGGAATAAGAGCTTGTCCATTCTTCTAGGTCTTACCAGGTCTCTAGTAAAGTATCTCTGTACCTTAGTTAGGAGATAACATTTGTTAGCAGTGCTTGTGATCATCATCAGGGTGCCCAGGCTACCACTTTACCACTCCCATCTCTAGGACTCTCCTCCTTGAGATCAGATCTCACCAACTGTCTTCTAGACTCATTGTCTTTCCATCTATCTATCCATCCATTTATCTGTTTAACCTCAGTGCTTTCTTCATACTAGACTTGGTACTTGGCTCTAAAAAACTCTCACCTGTGGCTTCCATTGCTAACCTACAGATTTACCAGCTTCTCTGATCCTTTGATATCTTCCAACCTTTTTCAATTTAACAGATTTCTGGATCTCATCCAGAGAAGGCAATGGCACCTCACTCCAGTACTCTTGCCTGGAAAATCCCATGGATGGAGGAGCCTGGTAGGCTGCAGTCCATGGGGTCGCTAAGAGTCGGACACGACTGAGGGACTTCACTTCCACTTTTTACTTTCAAGGATTGTAGAAGGAAATGGCAACCACTCCAATATTCTTGCCTGGAAAATCCCAGGGACGGGGAAGCCTAGTGGGCTGCCGTCTATGGGGTCGCACAGAGTCAGACACGACTGAAGTGACTTGGCAGCAGCAGCAGTGGCAGCAGCCGCAGCAGCTGGATCTCATCAACATGGTCTTCTCATGTCTCATGATTATATAAGCTGATAGTCTAACCCCAGCACCCTTAATTTTCTTGAGGCTTAAATGAAATACTGAGTTTTGGAGATATATTGGATTTTCTCTTAATTTTAAGTGAAGAATTGAGAATGGGATCCAGCCATTGGGGCCTGGATGGCTTGGTATTTGTTATTAATTGGCAGGTAAGGAAAAAAATATATACCAAAAACTTCTTCCTAATGGTACATTTCTGAGCCCCTTCTTATAATCACCAAATTATAATACCCTCTTCAAAGAGGTTAGTTTCTTTTGTTTCAAAGACAAAGTAATCAAAATGCTGAAAAATTCAGTCATTCTGGTTAATTCATTAAAAATTTTTAATTGTCTGTGGAGTTGTTGCTAAAGAATTTTCATATCCATGACTCTTCAAATCAGTGATGCTGTCATGAGGGACCAGGGAAAAAATTTGATCTCTTGATGTACAAATCACTTTTTGTGTGGGTGAACTGTAAGAGTCAACCTTTATCTGTATGCAGGTACCTGTTAATATGTAGGTAGAAATAAGATTGTTAGCTATCTCTCCTTGTCTCATCCCTAGTGCCCTATATTAAAAAAATCCCTACTATATGATCACACTAAGGAGATGTCTAATTTGGGAAAACTTCATTTTGATGTATATTTGGCACCACCACTGAGTCTTAGCAACATCTAGACTTTTGTAGAACATAACATCTCTTATGATACAAAGTGAGCCAGTTCTGGTCTGATCACCACCTCTTGACAGGGCTTGCACCCAAACCCCTGTGTAGCCTTCCCACCTGTTCCCTGGTTTTCCTGCTCCATTTGTGGTTCTCATAAAGACGGTAAGCAATTAGGCTGTTCTGTTGTGGCGCATGGTAGTGTAAAATTATGGAATTTAGGATTTTAATGAGTTCAGGTGCCATACAAAAGAACCCCTCCTACTTTACCCGCACCCCTTGTCCATAAAATTATATGACCTTAGAATTGGGGCTTTATGTGGCCTGGACTGAGACATTTTATTTAAAGAAAAAAATTGACCATGAAAAAAAAGAACCAACACAATTATATGCAGATTTGTTCATAAATCAGGCACTGCAGCAGCTGTGCAGCACATGTTGGCAATCCTGAGTTTGTTGCTGGAACTTGAAAGATAAACATGAACCTGTTTCAACAGAAGAAAATCTGTTCACAGCAAGGAGCTGACCCTGTTCTTTAAACAAGGAGGATAGTGTGGCAGCCTGCTGTGCCCTGCTCTGTGTGGCTGTTTGGTGGTGAGGGCCACATAAAGAAGAGACCAAAGAATGAGAAGAGATTTACCTAGGGCAAAAGGGATCAGCAACAGACCCCAAACAGTAGGCAGAACTTGGCTCTCCCACCCAACATTCTTGGGCCCAATTAGCTAGGTCACTGGAGCAGGTCAGATATCTTGTATGAATTTTCAGAGGTGAAAGCTCTTTTGCCCTAGATCTAAATAATGTAGGGGAAAAAGTATGCAATTTATTATAAAAGAATAGTTCTGAGACTTATGTCCTTTGAAATATATGTGCGTGTCCCTAGAGCTCCTGCCAAGCCCTGTGTTTACCCTAGGTGTATGGAGAAGGGGAGAACAAACAGAGGGGATCCATCTGTTTTAGGAGTCACTGCAAGGCTGATTGCTTTTGTTCTGGCCTAGTGCCAGTAGGAACTCATTGCAAGGTCCAGCTGTTTCCAGCCATTTCCTTGGTCCAGGTATTCCTCGGGGGCTGGACTATAGCATAAAATATCTCTTGGCTAGCTTTTTGTGGGAATGGGTATCCTGGGTTGACCTGCCCGAGTCTGCTTCAAATGGAAGCAGGCAATGGTGACAGCCACTTTGTGACCGTATGGCAGAGACTGATACTTAACATCTGTGGGGGTCGCTAATTACCGAGACTGATGATGACGTAAACTGCCCAGAGCAGGCATGACTAGCCTCCTTCCTCCTTCTACTAAATAAGAGAATTTTGGAGTGAATCTGATTGTCTTCTTTCCCCTCTGTTTCTCCCCTAGAACTCCCTGTCTTGGTGCTTCATTGACAAGAGTTAATAGTAAGGAAGACCCCCTTAAGTAAATCTTATAAAGGCATTGAGTGGTTCTATGCCTTTCAAGAACTTCATCTCAAGACAGTTCCCTGTATCAGGCACTGGCCAAGTGAAAAGATATATCAGCACTAGACAATTTTCTTAACTTGGAAAAATGTTAATTATCTCAGAGGCATGATTTTCTTTTGTCTTTTCAGATGACTACTGTTCAATCTGTCACCCTAAGAGTCTAAAAGGAACTCATATCCTGAACACACACACACACACACACATACACACGTGATGATGCATCATTATTAATAAATGAATGGAGCTATTTGTTATTTATTATTTAAACCTTCAATACTGGCTGGCCTGAGTGATACATGAAATATAGGCAAGTAATTTATTTATTAGAGAAAATAATGATTTTTTTCCTCATAGCATAACCCCCTGTGACCCCAAACAGCAAGAGCTTTATCAAATACAAATACGGTGGCTTGTAATTTTAGAGTCTTCCAGAGCATTGTAACTGACAACCTTTTTAACATAAGTACATTGAACAAATAATTTATAGACATATTCTGGGAATATTTTAGGGTATTTTATTGCTACTTCTGAAAGCTATGGCATGTTATCGATTTTGGTATATTAATATAACCTAAAAGGGAGGGCACACTCTCAGCTTCTAATCCACATCAGCTTTGATGGCAAGCGATATATTTTACTGAAGGGAGCCCTGAGCCAAAGCAGCAGAGGTTAACAATTACACCTCATAGCCAAAAGTTTAAGATAATGAATTTCACTCATTACAGAACTTCCACTTGGGGACTGAATCAAATTTTCTCTACTTAGTATTTCACCCCAATTTCTCACCTACCATTTGTCAGCATGATTTCCCTTTCCTTCAGCCCCTTCCTCTCTTGCCACTTCCTTGGGGTTCAGGCTTCTGCTGAAAGGATCACCTTTTCCCAAAACGTATTTTCAGATTTGGTTTTGAGGGTTTGTTTAAAAGAGGTGATTATGATCCTCCTTACATTACTTGCTTCTCTTAGGTGGTTTCTAGATAATTAATGCTTGTGACATCAATATCTTGTTAATAGTTGATATTTTAAAATAACTCATCTCTTTGTTATATTTAGACCCAGAGCTTTAATTACACAGACATTATTGCCCAAATTTCTGACCCCAGCATTTAGGCTTCTCCTTAAATTATTCTGTCTTCAGCCCTCAGTATGAAGTCAGTGCTAAGCCAAGCTGGTCTCTTACTGCTTCTGAAACTCACATCATCATTCCTGCCTTTATGCCTTTGATGTTGCTGCTCTTTTCTCTCTCTCTCTCTCTCTCTCTTTTTTTAACCATCCCATCTTTTTTTGTGTGGAAGATTTTCCTCACACCTCCAATTTGTAATTATCTTCTTTAAACCTCAGTACAATCCAGCATCTCTGCCTTGTAATTTAGTACTCCATCATGTGTAGCCTTGAATTTGTCCTAATTTCTCTTTCACATATATCATTTATCCTGGGTTCAGTCAGTTCAGTTGCTCAGTCATGTCTGACTTTGACCCCATGGACTGCAGCACCCCAGGCTTCCCTGTCCATCACCAACTCTTGGAGTTTGCTCAGACTCATGTCCATTGAGTTGATGATGCCATCCAACTGTCTCATCCTCTGTTGTCCCCTTCTTCTGCCTTCAATCTTTCCCAGCATCAAGGTCTTTTCTGATGAGTCAGTTCTTTGCATCAGGTGGCCAAAGTACTGGAGCTTCAGCTTCAGCCTCAATCCTTTCAATGATTATTCAGGATTGATTTCCTTTAAGATTGACTGGTTTATCCTGGATTGACTGTGAGTAATTTGATGAAAGGAATCATATAGGTTAAGCTTTTCTTGTAACCTCATCTCACTTAGTATGTAGCTGAACAGATAATGGCAATTTAGTAAATTCAGTATACACCCAGTATTAGTTATAATGAAATCTAAGGAGAATCAGCAACAGTTTTCAAAGTATGGCTTAGCCTGGATCCCTGTAGTGATTTAAAAATTGCAGTATAATCAGAAATTCTATGAAATTCTGTTTTGGCTGTAACTGTTGGGGATGAGCTTTATTTCCCTTTATTATTATTTTTACGTGTAAAAAATTAACGTTATAAATGTGAGATAGGCTCCTTTTAGAAAGACCTGAAAATCTGCAAAAGCAAAAATAAGAAAATAAAGTAGTCCCCCATAATCCCTTCCCGCATAGTAAACACCCATAATACCTTAGTATATACCCTTCCAGACTATTCTGTGTGCATTTGTGTAACTTGATATATGCACACACTTTTACATACATCACTATTTCTGCCTTCATTAATTTCTTAGGATAAATTGTCAGAAAGAATTTGCTGGGACAGAAGGGTATATATAACAGAAAAAGATAAGAATATGTGCACATGTATGTGTGTGTGTCTTTTAAAAATATTTTACAGTATGCCCTCTTTTGTAACCTGTTTTTCACATGCCAATAATGTGTCTTTAATGGTTGCTTATTAAGTCATCGTGCCTTAATTTACATAACCAGCTAATTATTTTTTAACATTTGAGGTTTTCAACTTTTCACTCCTACAAACAGTGCCAAAAAGTGAGCTTTCCTGTAGGTAAATATTTGTGCACATTTTTCATGATTTCCTCAGGATAGAGTCCTAGAAGTGGAATTTCCAGGGCAAAAGGGCATGCATATTTTAAGGCACTTAAGGCATATTGCCAAACTACTTTAAAAAGGTGGCATGCGTTTATAGTACTACAAGTGGTAAATGAGATTGCTGTTTCCCCACCCTACCCCTGTCACTCCAGAATTATTCCACTGAAACTTGAAGAACCAGGGTTGGGAGAGCATAACTGAGTTTACAATGAAGGAAAGGAACAATCACCAATGTGCTGCCACAGCAACTTCCTAAAAGACAGACCTGATACGTCACTCGCTGCTTATAGTCCCTGTTTGCCTCTGATGCCTGGGGAACTGATTTTCCTACTCCTTGGCTGGGCCTTTTGTAATCTGTCCTCTATGTATGGCTGAAATCCACTGACCTTAATTCCCCTCCAACCATGCACTTTAAGCTCCTCCTAGGCCAAGAATCTTACCTTGTCCAGAACATGCCCTATACTCATCCTTTTCAGTTTTGCACCCAGGGACAATGCTCATCTATATAAAAGCATTTGTTAGAACCATGGATTAATCAAATAATTATAGCCACTGAATTATCAGAAAAAAGAGTTGAATCAGTGAAAAACACTATGTTCTCAAGTCTCAACTGCTTATTGTGACATAAACTGCTGCTGCTGCTAAGTTGCTTCAGTCGTGTCTGACTCTGTGTGACCCCATCGACGGCAGCCCACCAGGCTCCCCCGTCCCTGGGATTCTCCAGGCAAGAACACAGGAGTGGGTTGCCATTTCCTCCTCCAATGCGTGAAAGTGAGAAGTGAAAGTGAAGTCGCTCAGTCGTGCCCTACTCTTAGCGACCCCATGGACTGCAGCCCACCAGGTTCCTCGGTCCATGGAATTTTCCAGGCAAGAGTACTGGAGTGGGGTGCCATTGCCTTCTCCGGTGACATAAACTAGCAGCTAATATTCCCCCTGTGCCAAGTAATGTGTCATGTACTTTCCTTGGATTGTCATTTGTAGCTATGTTATTGTCCCCATATTATAGGTGAGGAACTTGAGATTCAGAAAGTTTAAGTGACTTGTGCAAGAACATGACTAGAAAGTGGTAGACTTGGGATTTATAACATAGGAAATATAGACAATAATACTCTCACCACAGCACACCATGTTGTCTACCAGAGGTCTGCCCTGGGGCTCTTGGCAGCCTTCTGGGTTCATTCCAGGCACTCTCCACAGGATGAAGGAGCTTCTGCTGATTTAAAGAAGGCAAGGGGCCCGATGTATTTTTGGAATCCAAGGTTAACATGCATAGTTGAGGCATAAAGTGAAAAGCTGAAATGTCTAGCTGTGACATTGTTTGCCTTATGCATGCAGTTCAGGGTTTCTTAATCACGGCCCTGTGTGGGGACTAGAGCATCTTGGCTGCAGTGCGCTGTGCTGTGCGTCCCCTGCCCCTAGCTGGAACAACCAGAAATGTCTCTGGACATGGTAAACGTTTCTGTACGTGGGCAGGCAAAATCATTCCCAGAGAACCAGTAGTCTTAACTGAAAAGATGCAGTGGACTTCTGTCATTGTTTTTGGCTGGTAGCAGCTGAACACTTTTCCTGTTATTTTGGAATCCTCACTGAAAGACAATTCTGATTGTCACAGCTGGGGCAGTGAGGTCTACTGGCATCCAGCGGGTTGAGGCCAGGAATGATGCTACACATCCTATAATACTCATAACAGTCCCCCATGACAAAGAATGCTCCAGTCCAACATGTCAGCAGTTCTTTTAGCTTTCTGAGCTATTCCAGTGCCTTAATGACAAATTCCGTTATTCTTGACTTAGGCTAGTTCAGTAACTGGAAACTGACAAAGAATCTCGTGGCATGGACTTTTTGGAGTGTGATAATATCCAGAAGCCCTCTAAGAATGGCTTTGCACCTGGCAATGTTTGTTTAATCATGCAATAAATAGTTATTAAGCCTCTGCTGTGTGCCAGGCACTGTGCTAAGTGCTGGGGATTCCTGCTCCTCTGGTAATTACAGCCTGACAGGACAGATAGCTGAGTGTGAGAGGGAAAGCATGGTGTAAGGGGTCAGAATCCCCAGAGGAAAAGATATTTAAGCCGAAGCCTGAAAAAGGAGTAGGAGTCACATAGGAAAGAGAATAAGAAAGGATATTGTGTGTAAAGAGAAGAAAACGAGGGGGAGAGAGGAGTAGAAAGGAGAAGATTGGGAAAGCTTTGAGGGTTGGACAGAAAGGGAGAGGGAGAGAGAGCCAAGAGGAAAGAAGGGGTGAGAGGAGGAGAAGGGAGGGAGAAACAGAGATAGAGAGAGAGGAAGAGGGAGAGAAAAGGGGAGAGAGGCAGAAACAGACTTCCAAGGAAAGAACTGAAGTCAAGGGTGTCTGGAGCTAAATTTCAGTTCATTTTCTCTACAGCTCCTGAACCAGCCAGGGGAGGTCTCTGAGTTACAATTCCCACAGACTATTCTTACGACCCTCCAGCAACCTGCCTTTGGAGCCACCAGTCCCCTGCTGTGACACTGCAATTTGGGAATAAGGTCCAGAGCTCAGGGTTGAGAAGGGAGGGGGGAGATTAAAATAGACATTTATTTATTTTTTTTCATTTTGCATTTAGCTTGGTGTGGTCTGACTGCTTTTCAGGATCTGATTATTCCCTCCCTGAGGGTCCTGTGGTCAGACACCAGCTGTGAGGATCTGTTACCATGGGTGACATTTACATCCAATGAGGGCCCGCACTGCTTGCTTGCAGAGTGGCAGATGGAGCAGCTAATCGATACAGTCTGGGAGGTGGGCGTCCCCACCCTCAGGGGCCCCACCACACAATGACTGCTGAGCCCCAGGGACTTGTGGAACACAGGCGAGTGACTGGGTCTTTGATTGAAAAAGACCTCGCTCACTAGGGGTTCTGGCCCTAAACAATGCCCTGTTCTTTACTAAGGTGGCCTTGGCACTTCCAGGATTTTTATAGCTCCTGCCTCAGGCAACACTCCTGGGAAAATCTGCTGCCAAACCCTTTTCAGCTCTCTGTGGATGATACTGAGTATTCTCTTCTAGTAAGACTCAGCAGGCATTTTTTTTTTTTGAAAGCATCATCTGTGTTCAAGCAATACACTGAGTGGGGGAAAAGAACAAGGTAATATCCTTCCCTCCAGTACCTTATGATGTAATTATGAGCTTTCAGTCTGGTCACAGACCAGCCAGAGCCACTCGGTCATACTTCCTAAAGCTCCATTGTATTCTGAGTTGGGGATACAGAGATGGCTAAGGTGTGGTTGTTGTTGTTCAGTCTTTAAGTTGTGTTTGACTCTTCTGTGAGTCCACGGACTGTATCCCATCAGGCTCTGATGCTGAAGCTCCAATACTCTGGCCACCTGATGGGAAGAGCCGACTCATTGGAAAAGACCCTGATGCTGGGAAAGATTGACGGCAGAAGGAGAAGGGGGCGACAGAGGATGACATGGTTGGATGGCATCACTGACTCAATGGACATGAATTTGAGCAAACTCTGGGAGATAGTGAAGGACAGGGAAGACGAGTGTGCTGCAATCCATGGGCTTGCCAAGAGTCAGACATGACTGAGTGACTAAACAACAACAAAAGATGTGTTTGGTGCTCCCAGTATCATATCTAACTTCATCTGCCACTGAACAGAGGAATAGCTAGGGCTTCCTGGGTTCTCTTTGCACTATCTCATTCAATGTTTGCAACTTCAAAAGATGGATACCAATATTGCCTCTGTTTTTGAATGAGGAAACAAGTCTAAATTAGAGCAGTGACTTGTACTGATCTACAGTTCAGTACTATCTCCACCCACTGATATCTCAAGCATTTTAGTCTTTCACACATACACACAGTGTACGTGGGTATATATTCAAATACACTGAATGCCAAATAACGCATTTATTGTTACCAAACAAAATTGAACTGATTAAAATTTGAAGATCTTATAGGCTTACTTCAACAATTCTCTAGCAGATAGAAAGGAACTCTGAGGAACTACGCAAAATGAAAGACTTTTATAAGCAGAAGGGAGCAGGAACAAGGAAGTTATATTAGGCAAAAAATCAGATTGGTTATTGCAGTTACTTTCTTTTAGGGGATGACAGAGGTCTGGCAGGCAGATTAACTGACTAATGCTGGTCATGTGATTCCTGTTGACAGGTTAAAGATTCCATTTCTGAGCAAGCCAAAACCATCATTAAGTTAAATCTTGGTTTGGTGACTTGGGGTTTAACATAAACAACTCTATTTGGGACTGTTATCTTGCTTTTAGGGCTTCCCTCATAGCTCAGTTGCTAAATCATCTGCCTGCAATGCAGGAGACCAGGGTTCAATTCCTGGGTCGGGAAGATCCCCTAGAGAAGGGAATTGCAACCCGCCCCAGTATTCTTACCTGGAGAATCCTTGCCAGAGGAGCTTGGCAGGCTACAGTCCACGAGATCACAAGAGTCAGACACGACTTAGCGACTAAACCATCACCAGGTGGCACTGGTGGTAAAGAACCTGCCTGCCAATGCAGGAGATGTAAGAGGTGTGGGTATGATCCCTGGGTTGGGAAGATCCCCTGGAGTAGGAAGCAACAACCCACTCCAGTCAGTATTCTTGCCTGGAGAATCCCAGGGACAGAGGAGCCTGGTGGGCTAAGATCCATAGGGTCGCAAAGAGTTGGACACAACACAAGTAACTTAGCATACACATATGCATCTTGTTTTTAACAGTTATTTTGGATTGCTCAAGATCAGAGGGTGAGAAAAAATTTATTCCTTGATGCCTTAAGTGGATTAAGAGTCAGGAAACCTGGGACCTCATCCTTTCCAGTGATGTGGGACTAGGCTGTTCATCAAACTAAACCTCAACTTTCTCTTCCTTAAGGTGGAATATTAAGGTTGGCCTTGTGCCCACATTATAGGAGTTTTATGATGACCAAATAGAAATCCTGTAAACATGCAGTTCATGAATTCAATATGTATAAAAATCAGTTATCTTCTGGGCTTTATGGAATTGTGGTGTATTTCCCTAGCCATCATTGCCATTGTTATTTCTGCTGTTTCAGTTGGGGAGGCTCATAGATAAGTTTTCCTAGAATTGGGAGGATAGTTCACTAAATAAACAAGGAGATGGCTCTTCCCCTTTCTTGCTTTTGCCATAAAAACATATTAAAACACAGCCAAGTTTTCATCATCTCCCTTCTTCCCCTGTTCTTCCTCTCCCTTCTTCCCCAAACTGGTAATTTATTTCTTAAGCTATTACTCATATAAGCATCACTATTTTAATTAGAGAGAAGCAAATAGAAGAAAGAAGCTAGAAGGTACAGCAAGAGAGCCCACCACGTGCATGCTTTAATTATTCATCGAGGTAAATAAAATTAAATATTTTCCCAGCAATCCAGAGCAGGATCTGAAGTAATTACACTGTCAAATTCATCAAAAATTCTCTCATCAAAATAAAAACCTTGATGTCATTTAATAATTTATAATACAAACACACAGAAATTGTACCATATTATAAATAGAAAACTGCAGGGTAAGTGAGCATGAATTAGTTAGGGGCTATGTTCTAGAAAGAGGCTGTCATGCGCTGTATAAATTTTTAATCAGAAATATTTTTGAGGTCTAATTTAGAGTATGGAATATACCAAGAACTTTAGAATACAAAGAATACAACAAAACAGCAACAACCAATTCCTACTGCCTGTAGATTTATAAATGTTGCTTTTTGAGAAAAACAGGACTCAGAATGATTTCAGGCAGAAAGAAAGAATGTCGTCTTTGATGTTATATATGTTCCAGATCATCTGTGACACCCTACATGTTGTCCATGCAGGTTACAAATGAATTAATTAGCCTCCATGTAAAGACCTCGAGTAACAAATGGGAAAAGTCTGGTTCATTTCTACCAACAGAGTAAGGTGGTTTTAGTCACTGAACCTTGTAAAACAATGTGTGATTCTGGAAACCATATGGTTTCATCCCAGTTTGAAATGGTTTTGATGCTAAGTTTCAGTATGGAAAAAGCCTAAAGCAAAAAGAGGAAACCTGATTTTTCTTTTCTTCACTCTCTGAGAAGTGTTCTCATACATACATGTCATGCTTTGCCTTAGGAAGCGTCTCCAGGTCTCCCTCTCCCAAGTGATGGACAGGTAAAGAGTGAGCAAAGTTTTGTTTTGCAAGGATGAGTCAGGGGGGCAGAAGCTCCATTGGCCAGGAAGGGAGTTCAGAAATGAAATGTGGGCTTTCAAGATGACTAATTAGAAAAGAAGCAGGGATGACTTTTTTTTTTTTAATTTGATTTATTGTGTCATTTCAAGGATCTAAGAGGTTAGCAGGGATGGTGATATGGTAATTTTTTACAAAAAAAAGGTAAGACAGATAGTGTTTACACTTAAAACCTTTCAAAAGCTTCCTCTTCTGCTTAGGATGAAGTCAAAGATCCTTCATACATAAGTTTTTCAAGGCCTTGAGGATTCCGGCTGTTTTCCAGGTTAACAACTCACCCCTCTGCCCCTTGCCCTCTGTGCTATGAGGGTGAAGCCCTTCTCTCAACCTTCTTGGGCACATACTTTCCTCTCTGCTTGGTACTTTCTTCTCTCCTTCTTTGCTGGGCAAACTCTTCGTATCCTACAGGGCTCAGCTTAGGTGGTCTCTCTTCTAGGAAACATTCCCAGATTATCAGATGCCATTGAGTTTTCCTCTTGTATTTCCCATGGCACCTTGTTCCCCACCTCCTTATATATATACCACATTTGTTACATTCAGAGTAAATTACTCGTAACAATTTACAAGTAAATTATTTGTGACCCAGATAACCACGATGGTGTATTCACTTACCTAGAGCCAGACATCTCGGAGTGCAAAGTCAAGTGGGCCTTAGGAAGCATCACTACAAACAAAGCTAATGGAGGTGATAGAATTCCAGTTGAGCTATTTCAAGTCCTAAAAGATGATTTTGTGAAAGCGCTGCATTCAATATGTCAGTATGGAAAACTCAGCAGTGGCCACAGGACTGGAAAGGGTCACTTTTCATTCCAATCAGAAGGGCAATGCCAAAGAATGTTCAAACTACTGCATAATTGCACTCATCTCACATGCTAGCAAAGTAATGCTCAAAATTCTCCAAGCTAGGCTTCAATAGCACATGAACCAAGAACTCTCAGATGTTCAAGCTGGTTTTAGAAAAAGCAGAGGAACCAGAGATCAAATTACCAACATAACTTGGATCATAGAAAAAGCAAGAGAATTCCAGAAAATCATCTACTCTGCTTCATTGATTGCGCTAAAGTATTTGATTGTGTGGTTCACAACAAACTGTGGAAAATTCTTAAAGGGATGGAAACACCAGATCACCTAACCTGCCTCCTGAGATATCTGTATGCAGGTCAAGAAGCAACCGTTAGAACCAGACATGGAACAACAAACTGGTTTCAAATTGGGAAAGGAGTACGTCAAGGCTGTATATTGTCATCCTGCTTATTTAACTTGTATGCAGAGTACATCATGTGAAATGCCAGACTAGATGAAGCACAAGCTGGAATCAAGATTTCCAGGAGAAATATCAATGACCTCAGATATGCAGATGACACCACCCTTATGGCAGAAAGTGAAAAAGAACTAAAGAGCCTCTAGATGAAAGTGAAAGAGGAGAGTGAAAAAGCTGGCTTAAAACTAAGCATTCAAAAAATGAAGATCATATCATCTGGTCCCATCAATTCATGGCAAATAGATGGGGAAACAATGGAAGCAGTGACAGACTTTATATTCTTGGGTTCCAAAATCACTGCAGATGGTGACTGCAGCCATGAAATTAAAACATGTTTGCTTCTTGGAAGAAAAGCTATTACCAACCTAGACAGCATATTCAAAAGCAGAGACATTACTTTGCTGACAAAGGTCTGTATAGTCAATGTAATTGTTTTCCAGTAATGTTGTATGGATGTAAGAATTAGACCATAAGAAGGCTGAGAGCTGAAGAACTGATGCTTTTGAACTGTGGTGTTGGAGAAAACTCTTGGGAGTCCCTTGGACTGCAAGGAGATCCAACCAGTCAATCCTAAAGGAAATCAGTCCTGAATATTCATTGGAAGGACTGATGCTGAAACTGAAGCCTCAATACTTTGACCACTTGATGTGAAGAGCCGGCTCATTAGAAGAGACCCTGATGTTGGGAAAGATTGAAGGCAGGAGGAGAAGGGGATGAGATGGTTAGATGTCATCCCCAACTTAATGAACATGAGTTTGAGCAAGCTCCAGGAGATGGTGATGGAGAGGGAAGCCTGGCGTGCAGCAGTCCATGGTCACAAAGGGTCGGACATGACTGAGTGACTGAACAACAATGAGACCCTTTACTATCTGTAACCCTCAGCCCATCCCCGTGTTGATCTTCTTCGTCTACTGTTGACATCTGCTCCTGTATTTTCCAGTGTGTGCACTTAGATCTACCCCTTCACAGCTCTTGACCTGCTCCGCCCCCAGGACCGCTCTCAGGAAGGTGCTTCATTATGACATGCTTCTTTACCTCCTTCAGGTCTTTGTCACATGTCAACTCCCAAGTAGAGTTTTTATCCACCCTACATCTGCTGATACTCTCCATTCCCCTTTCCTGCTTTTTGGGATCTTCTTAGCATTTAGAAATTGGCCCTCTATGTACTTACCTATTTGCCTTGCTTCTTGTCTGTGTCATTCCCTCAAAATCAGGCAGAGACTTTGCCTATATTCTTCAGTGTTGTATCCTGAGTCATTAAAACATGACATAACACATAGTGGATACTCACTAAATATTTGTTGAAATAATGAATGTAGTCACTACCTCTAGGTGGGATGAGAGCAGATGGAGAGCTAATATTTTCATGGGAAACCCTTTTATAAGAATGTGGGGGCTTGGAGGAGTGGATGCTGTTGTGGGGTAGGGGTAAGGGCATGAGAAGAGATGAATTAGCCTTCCTCCCACTTCCCAGTGTGGACTATTCAGGTCTGTATGAGGTCCCAATGTCCATAGCTTCTTCTGAGAAAGGCTATAGTTGCTGAAGTAATTGGTGGGAGGGAGTGTCTGATGAGGGAAGGGCTAATTTGTTGTTGTGAATCAGAAATGACGGATGGGCTTCGATGCCAGTGCCAGTTCCATTTGATTGGTAGTGAGTGCTTGGAAGGCTGTGTTGAAAAGCATTCTGAAGCTGTTTCTAGGTCTGACAGAAAAGGATGTTGTGAACAGATGTGTCTTGGCCTTGGGAAGGGGGATGTGCAGCATTTTTATCCTTCATTTGTATCCTGACCCCTAAGCTTGGAGTTAGTTCTGTTTTTTTCCATGGAAATCCAGGCTTATAGAGGAATGGATGATATCCACTTTAGTTTATTTGATTTAAGATTCTATGAAAGCTAAGGTTAAGGTACTTTGGAGGCCCATAAGAATCCAGATCCTTTAGGGAATTGGATATATCCTTTGGGTTGATTTTTTTTCCTCCTGAGGATGAAATGGTTGAGCTATACTGATAGTTAGGGACTCTAATACGCAGGGCAGAACTCTTCTAGTCTCACTTCTACAGATTGGCCATTCATTCAGAAAGTGAAAGTGAAAGTGTTAATCTCTCAGTCATGTCCAATTCTTTGCAACCTTATGGACTGTAGCCTGCCAGGCTCCTCTGTCCACAGAATCCCCAGTTGCTAAGACAGTCTGCAGAAAATGACCCACCGCAGACTGTTCTGTAAAATCTTGGCCTGAAGAAGAGACTGACCCTAATGTGACCGGCTCAGCACACCAACTTTGTGAGCTCACTGGCCCGTAAATGCCATCACTTGAGCTTCCAGTGCTGCCATCAGCCTGATCTCAGATTCCTCTTCTACCAATTGTAATTAATGATTTTGCTCCTTTTCAGCAAGGCTTCTCAGTCCCTACACTGATATCCTTCCTTTCTCCGAGAATTCCCTTTGCAGAGCTTCTTCCTTGCAGCTATCTCAGCAAGCGCCTGATCCAGTTTCTTATGCTAAGTGTTTATGTATTTTTAGTATTTTGATGTCTCTTCTCTCTTCCTCACTGGTTTTAAGCTCGTTAAGAGGGACCATTATGAATATGTTCAGTATCTTTTTTACTGACTACATATCAGGATCTCAGCACATATTTTTGTCTAAAAGGATCACTGTCCAATACACTGTTGACTGGATTCAGTGGGTCACTAGTTCAATGGTATAATTGATATAATCTTTTTTGAGGGCTGCTGCTGCTGCTAAGTTGCTTCAGTATGTCTGACTCTGCGTGGCCCCATAGATGGCAGCCCATCAGGCTGCCCCGTCCCTGGCATTCTCCAGGCAAGAATACTGGAGTGGGTTGCCATTTCCTGCTCCAATGTGTAAAAGTGAAAAGTGAAAGTGAAGCCGCCTAGTCGTGTCCGACTCCCAGTGACCCCATAGACGGCAGCCCACCAGGCTCCTCCGTCCATGGGATTTTCCAGGCAAGAGTACTGCAGTGGATTGCCATTGCCTTCTCTGTTTTTAGGGCTATAGGGCATTATCTATGAAATATTTGAATATGTATGCCTTTTCCCCTAGCAATTCTACTTCTTCAAATTTATCCTACAGAAATACTATAGGAGTTTGCAGCTATATATATCTATATGTAAAAGAATGATCAGTACAGAATCATTTGTGATGGTGAAAATGAGAATAACTTAAATGTCCATCCTGGGAGAAATTGTGATATAAATTATTTAATATACACATGATGGGATACTATGTAATTATCAACATGAAAAGTACTATATATTTGCACGCAAAAAAAATGTCCAAAATACTATGTATAATTGTGTAAAATGGTGTTTTTCCAATAAACCATAACTACATGTACAAATGTACATGTGTGTATAGACATGTGAATATATATAGTACATAGGAAAGGACTGGAGAACATGCACCAAATTATTAGTGATTGATATATGGTGGGTAAGATTGGGAAAGCTAGGTTTTTTTTTTAACTTTTACTAATTTGGAAATAAAAAATGCTTTTTATTCCCCCCACTTTACTGAGGTATTGTTGTTGTTGTATAGTCACTAAGTCATGTCTGACACTTTGTGATCCCATGAACTGCAGCACATCAGGTTTCCCTGTCCTTCACTATGTCCAGAGTTTGCTCAAACTCATATCCATTGACTCAGTGATGCCATCCAACCATCTAATCCTCTGTCGCACCCTTCTCCTCTTGCCCTCAATCTTTCCCAGCATCAGAGTTTTTTCCAATGAATCAGCTCTTCGCATCAGGTGGCCAAATTATTGGAGTGTCAGCTTCAGCATCAGTTCTTCTAATGACTATTTAGGGTTAGATTTCCTTTAAGGTTGACCTGGTTTCATCTCCTTGCAGTCCAAGGGACTCTTAAAAAGTCTTCTCCAGCACCACAATTCAAAAGCATCAATTCTTTGGCTCTCTGTCTTCTTTATGTCTAACTATCACATCCATACATGACTACCAGAAAAACCATAGCCTTGACTATACGTACCTTTATTGGCAAAGTAAAAGTGAAAGTGAAGTCGCTCAGGCGTGTCCAACTGTTTGCGACCCCATGGACGGTAACCTACCAGGCTCCGCAGTCCATGGGATTTTCCAGGCAAGAATACTGGAGTGGGCTGCCATGTCCCTCTCCAGGGGATCTTCCCAACCCAGGGATCGAACCCAGGTCTCCTGCATTGCAGACAAACGCTTTACCATCTGAGCCACCAGGGAAGACCACAAAGTGGGCAAAGTGAAGTCTCTGCTTTTTCATACATTGTCTAGGTTTGTCATAGCTTTTCTTCCAAGAGGCAAGTGTCTTACTGAGGTATAATTAACATATATAATAACATTTTGTAAATGTAAGGTGCATGATGATTGATACATTTATATATTGCAAAAAGATTACAACCATAACATTAGCTAATACCTCCATCCCATCACAAAATTATCATTTGATTTTTATGGTGAGAATATTTAAGGTCTACTCTTGTAGAAACATTCAAGTATGTAACAGTTTGGAAAAAATTTAATGGACATGTGATCATTCTAAGATGAAAATATATTTTAAAGAAGACTTTATTATAAACAAGAAATGGTAAATGTGTTTTCTAAAATATCCTAAAATTTAGAGATGTTTTCAAATTAATTTAGTAGAGAATTCCCTGGTGGTCCAGTGGTTTGGACTCAGTGGTCTCACTGCGTTGGCCAGGTTTGATCCCTGGTTGGGGAAGCGAGATCCTACAAACTAACTCGTGGCTTCAGGTTAAAACAAACAAACAAACAAACAATTTAGCAGCCACCTTAGTAATCCAGGATGGTTAAATATTTCTTAGAAGCATTAAATACAGATTAAATGTGGTGTTTTGTAAATAAATTTTCCTTTTCTCCCTTCTCACTGATACCAAGCTAGACTATATAACTTGCTCTGGTTAATGAAATGTGAGTGAAAGTGATACGTGTAATTTCTGAACAGAAGTTTTTAGAGCCAGTTCAGGGTTTGCCATTCTCTCTTTTGTTCTTTGTCACAAGACCAGCAATATTCCAGAAAAGAATTTCTCCATTAGCCTTGGAGCAGGACTTCAGCCAACCTTGATGGACATGTTACAAAACAAGAAAGAGAAATTTGCTGTTGTACGCCACTGAGATTTGGGGGTTGTTTCTTACTGCAACATAACCTAGACTGATACAGCTATTCACACACTTCATCAGTTTCTTAAGGAGAGAACCTCCACTGGCCCGGAAATCATGACAACTGTTTCTAATTCTAATTCTGCCATAAACTTTCTGTGATTGTATTAGCTAGGATGCTTCAGACTGCAAGAAATTGAGAGTAGAGTAAGAAAAAAAGAAAGTAGCTTCAACAGGAATTCTTACTATTGTGCATAACAGGAAGCCCAGAGTGGCAGTTCAGGACATCATTGAGGATGTAGAGTCGGCCTTCTTTGTGCTTGCCCTTCCTGTCATGGTGTACAGTGGCTATAGAAGTTTCAGGTGTCATATGCAGACATTATAGTATCCCATGAAGAAGAAAAGGAGTATTTTTCTTTTTCTTCTTACTTGTTTTTACTTGAGGAATGTATTTCTTAGGAATTCCTCAGTAGACTGTCTCAAGATTCTATTGGTCAGGATTCATCTTACAACAGTGCCATACCTGTCACTGCTAAGGGCAATGAGAGGCTATGATTGGCTTTGACCAGGCATAGCTCATGACCCCTCAGGAGTCAGCAGTGGGCCCCTTTTCTGAGCACATGGCTGTGTGGCAAATAATTACCCAAACAAAATTGGGAAGAAGGGGAGGATATAATTAGTGTTTACTTCGGTGACCTTAGCAAGTATCCCTCCTTTAGTTCCCCCATCAATAAACTGAGGATATTGGACAAACTGGCTTCTAATACAAGAATTATTATCACAGAGTCCATAGACTGTCCGCTGAAGAAATGGAGTCCAAACTTCCTTACAGGGGCTTGGGTGTGGCAGAGCTATTGTCCCTGGTTCCAGGGTGCCACCGACTGAGGTCATCAAAAGTCTTGCTTCACCAGCTTCCTGATAGGCAGACACAGCATGACTTTCAGCTCCCATAAAACATTGCATTTTGGATTTTACATGCTCTGTGTGAATGCAGTCTAGGTATGGGATATACATGTGCAGTTTTGTTAGTTTTCAGTTACATATCAGATTGACTTTAAAAGCACTTTGAAAGCTTATAAAGTGCTTTGTGCTTAGAGATTTCTTTCCAATAGTTCCCTCTTCTCTCATGTCCCATACTCTCAAATCTCTGCATTCCCTTACAATTTGCCTTGACTCAAGACACTTTATTGGTCAATTTAATATAAGCCAGTCTCAAGTGTTCTTGAGCCATGAACTTCAAAAATAATTTATCATCATCATTATTAAAAATAATGGTCAGAAATGATTTGGGAGCAGGGAGCTACAAAACCAAGTGGGTAGACCTCATGATAGCTGAGGTCTTCACTTCTGCTTTCAAGGCACCAGTTTTCTTGTATCTAGGCATTGGCTGCACACTGCCTAAGCATGGGCTCCTCTAAAGAAAGTGCCAGAGCTCTTTTTGGTCAAGTAGACACATATGCAGCCAAGGCCTGCTTGGACAGTGGAAGAGGGCTATATTGGATCTGTAAAAACTGATACAATTGAAGTCATCCCTTCTCCTCTGTTCTTTAGGATACTTTTAGCAACTACCTCACCAACCCTACTGCATGCCCTGGAAAGCTTTTAGGAACTGTTTGTAGCTTTGCTACTTTTTACTGAAAGAAGGAATCCTAAATGGTGTATAATTTCTTGACTAGCTTTGAGGAGATCATTTTTTTCCATCTTGCTAATGTACTAGGATGCTGATGTTACTGTCCTTTTCCCAGTAGACACACTGCCACCACACTCTGGTCCACAGGAAGGAAGACTGTTAAAGACAATAACTTCAGCCATCTCAAACTCCTATTTATCACCACTAAGATACAAAGCCTAGTAGGTCTCCTGGGGTGGCTTTGTATTCCTGGAGGACCTCTAAGTAATGTTGTTTTGGGGCCATAAGAGAGTAACCATAAGAGCTGTCAGTCAAGGATATACCAAAATCAGCAAATTAGAATGGACATAGCCCATCATGTAGTAGTTCCAAACTATTTTGACACTGGGCAGTGATTGATGGCTGAGTTTCTTATGGAGGGTTAGATGCTTTCCTGTGGCTCAAGTACCCATAAAACAAAACCAAAGAGAAAGAGGAAGAGTAAATTACTCATTCTGCTAGTCTTTTATTGTTAAGTGAAGTGAAGTCACTCAGTCATGTCCGACTCTTTGCGACCCCATGGACTGCAGCCTAGCAGGCTCCTCCGTCCATGGGATTTTCTAGGCAAGAGTACTGGAGTGGGTGCCATTGCCTTCTCCAACTAATTCACTAGTCTAGTATGCAGTAAAATAACAGAGGCTTTGAATAAGTTAAACTGGCTAGTAACAACTAATCAGTTTTCTTCAGTGATCACTGTTCTTCTACATAGGCAGGATAATTAATTCACAGATAGTCTTTCTGGTCTATCTTCAACTATTCTTATACTACATAATCAATTAGGGACATCTTTTTACAGGTATATGAAGAGAACACAGGTAGCTTTACGTAAGTTGAGTTTGTTAAATCTATTTGTTATGACAGCGGATTTCTGACACAAAAATTGCTCACTGTACACTGAACCCCAGAGAAGTGATGAAACAAGACAGCTGATGTTAGGAAGTATATGGGAGTGGGGTAGGGTGAGAAGTCATGGATAAATTAAAAACTGGCAAGTATCTGCTGAAGCAGAGCCACTTTTTAGGGGGCATAAGAAAAATGGATAAGTCACCATTTTCGTCTCTTTAGAGAAATCCATTTGTTGTTAAAGCAAACAGATGAAAAGAGACACAAAATAGGTATATAGTTTAATGAGTTAGAAGGAGCACCCTTCTAACCACCACTGAGATCAAGAGATGAAAGTATGTTAGTTATCACAGAAAGCGCTCTGTGTGCCCCATCTGATCTTACCCCTTTCCCCAAAATTACTATCTTGAACTTTTATAGTAATCTCTTCCTTGTGTCCATTATAGTTTTACCATGAAAGTGAGCATCCTTAGACACTCTAGTTTTTCTGATTAAAAAAGAATCGATGTCTTTCAAGCTTCTCCTAATCTATAGATTTCTCATACATTCTTTTCTTTTTATTCCAATTCACCTTTTCATCTGTAGAGTTTTCCTAAAATACTAATGTTGCTGATTATATATTCATTGTGCAATTCCCAGGTTTTCTGTATTTTCTAAAGTTGGGAAGTATATTCAGAGACCCCCACTAGATTCAGGTTCAATCCATTTGGTAGGTGTCGCTGAGTTCTTTCACCAGGAGGCACATGAAGTCTGATAACGTGCATGTTTTTAGATGCTAACACTAGCCAATGCTCAATGCCTGGGAATTGCTAAATAGGGATGTCTAATTCTATCATTTCCCTTTCATTTATTAGCTAGAAAATTTGTAAACAGATGCTTCCCCTCATCTATTCTTTAACTACCAAATGGCATGGTTTTTATAGGAGATGCTTGATTCTTTCTCTTTATTTACCATAAAGATAACGAATTGGTTCATAACATCTTCTGAATATAACTAACTTGCTTTTAAAAAAAATATCATTATTAATTCAAGAACTTGAGCACTAGATTCACTTTTAATCTATATCACTTGTGTCTGATGGAGAAAGGATAGGCTATGCACTCCAGTATTCTTGGGCTTCCTCTGTGGCTCAACTGGTAAAGAATCCACATGTAATGCAGGACATCTGGGTTTGATCCCTGGGTTGGAAAGATCTCCTGGAGAAGGGAAAGGCTACACAATCCAGTATTCCGGCCTGGAGAATTTTATGGACTTTATAGTCCATGGGGTCACAAAGAGTCAGACACGACTGAATGACTTTCACTTTCACTACTTTCTTGTGTCTTTAATATTCTGAATACATGGATTTGTGCTTATGCTTGTGAGACTTGGTTATTTTCTGCCTCTAAATCAGCCAGAAAGCAAGCTGCTAAACTCTCCATGGACTGCTCAAAGACCAGTGGAAGATGCTAGATTTTAGTTTTGTGTTTCTTTATTCTTGGTTCTAGTGGCTAGAGCTCATGTGGTGATGAATGTGAGGAGTTTGAGCTGAAGGACTTGGACAAGGCATGATCCATTTGGCAAGATCTTTGTCACTGTCAGATGGAGGTCATTAAAGATCCCATTTATGCAGCCTTATGATTCCATGAGCTTCAAGTTCCCTTCTCATCCTCAGGTTTGACTTTCCATGTGACCTGACAGCGGGAAGCGAGTGCCCAATCACACTGGCACAAAGACTTTCTTTTTGCTTACTAGTCAAGCTTTTCACAAGAAATGGATAAATTGGCATTTTGTTGTCAAAGTTATGTTTATATTTTTCTCCAAGGAAATGTGAGCCCTGAAAATACTTTCCTTATAATCTTGCTTCTTTCCAATTGACTTTGTCCAGTTTTTGAGGGTAACCCTGTACTAGATTGTTCTTTATTGTTCTCTATTTTTGTTCAAGGCAAAGACATATTTATTCTAGGTAACTTGAAGAAAAGCACATCCTTTTCAAGCTGAGTCCACATACCCACATGGCCCTGAGGCAGGCCGTTGATTTCTCTCTTTCTCTCTTTCTAACCAGCAATGAGGTACTACTGTTAGAAACCAGGTACCTTTCCTTGGCAATAGCAGCTGCTAACTAACAAGTAGGTCATTAACTAAGGGTAATGATGGATACAACCAGATTGCCTTGCTGGTCTTTAAAACCGTTTTCCCTTCAGAATGAAAGAGAATGTCGTTTTGATACTTGGGTCTGTAAATCAGCATTTAGAATCAACAGATGAACTAAAACACATTCTTATTCTATCTCTCCATGCATGGAAAAAGACAAAATTTGTCTTTCACCTTCTTGCTCTTCTTTGTTTGCTTGTGACATACCTAGGCCCAGTTGATGACATTGCTCACTCCTGAAAATGAATTGAATGTTTTCTGGTATCAATGGAGAATTGGGTTTGTAAAATTTCAAAGCCCTATTCTCCTTGACTATCTGAGTCATATGGAGAATAAAAAATTAACAAAAAATAGTAATTAATACCAATTTTCTGTAGCCTACTAGGCAAAGTCTAAATTAGATGACTTCACTTACAGCTTTGGTGGCAGAGACCTAATTAATGGAAAACACCAGGCTTAAACAGTTGGCTATCCATCTTTAAGCATAAGCGAAGGACAGAATCCACATGACACTTCACTGAGGATAAAAAATGAACAATTGCGTGGGTCCTGGATAATCCTGATTTGACAAGGCACCCTGGAGACTTTTAAATACCCGCCTTTTCCTGTGACATATGGACTCTACACTACTGTCATATTTAATCTGAGAAACTGGGTTCCCATGCATTCTGTTTGTTTGTTTCCTTGCTTGAGGCCTGTGGCTGGGGCCTCACGAATTTGTTGCAACTGGAATGAGCTTTTTTGTTCAGCCTGTAAGATGAAAACCATAAACATGCTACAAAACACCAGAATATAAAGGGGATTATTGGTGCCATAATTAGAGAACTAGGAGGTTGTTATTCTAGTTGTCCCTCCACCCTCCCGACCATACACATGTCTGCTAGACCAGGAACAAAAGAGATTTAAAAATCAGACTGCCTTGAGTTTATTTTAATGGGAGCCCTCTTAAGTCTGGGCATAGTTGGAGGCCATTTAGTTGACAAATAAAGAATGCTTGCTCTGTCTTGGTGCCTCAGAAATCAGAGAATCATCAAAATAAACCAATGCCAGATAACCAAAGAATCTGAGCCTCTTGTTGTGCAAACTTGTAGGTTATGTGAGAAAGCACAACCACCTATGTGCATATTTCCCCAGTTATCTGAATGTTCAGGTCCCCCTTCAACTCTCATTTCAAAAGAATGACAGTTGGAGGGAACAGCTCTCTCCAGATCAAGTGAGTTGTCCTTCACAGGAGGTGTTTAACCAGAAATCCAAGGGCCATCTCTCAGGCCCAGTACACTGAGGATTCACTCATAAAAGAGGGTAGATGTTTGAACAAGATAGTTGAAGACATTTTCCAACTCTGAGAAGTTATGTGTTAGAATGCAAATTTAAAGGGAAATTAACTTTTGAAGGGCTTCCCTGGTGGCTCAGAGGTTAAAGCGTCTGCCTGGAATGTGGGAGACCCGGGTTTGATCCCTGGGTCGGGAAGATCCCCTGGAGAAGGAAATGGCAACCCACTCCAGTACTTTTGCCTGGAGAATCCCATGAAGGGAGGAGTCTGGTAGGCTACAGTCCATGGGGTCGCAAAGAGTCGGACACGACTGAGCAACTTCACTTTCACTTTCACTTTAACTTTTGAAAACCATAGCAAAGAAATATTTTCCCAAAGGGGTGAGTGCTTCTGGAGATTAGGACAAAACAAAACCTGAAGCAAGTATGGTCTTAATGGGAATCAGTTGCCCATTGAATTAAATTTTAATGTTTGTGCGTACCTCTTGTTTCTACAAGTTTCTCTTTCTGTACGTTGTGGCCATTTGATGGAGCAACCTCATTTGACCTTCAGTGCAAATGAAATATCTGTATAAAATATGTATATGTACATATATATATACACTGCTGCTGCTACTGCTAAGTCACTTCAGTCGTGTCCAACTCTGTGCGACCCCATAGACGGCAGCCCACCAGGCTCCCCCGTCCCTGGGATTCTCCAGGCAAGAACACTGGAGTGGGTTGCCATTTCCTTCTCCAGTGCAGGAAAGTGAAAAGTGAAAGTGAAGTTGCTCAGTTGTGTCTGACCCTCAGCGACCCCATGGACTGCAGCCTTCCAGGCTCCTCCGTCCATGGGATTTTCCAGGCAAGACTACTGGAGTGGGGTGCCATTGCCTTCTCCGATATATACACACACACACACACACATATATACACACACATATATAGATATACACAAACCTGTATTATCTAGTCTTGACTCCCAGGGAAGAGGGAGACAGGAAATGCAAGTGTGCACTATATAGACAAATGTTTTCCTACCCTGTCTAAGCCCCTTTACTTAGTCAATTAGTTATTCAGAGAGATGTGATATCTTTTTGAGACATCTCAAATTCTTTCAGGACACTGCAGTATCTCATAATTTGCTTTATGTGGTACACTGGAAACTGGTTTAAAACTATCCAAATAAGGTATATAATTTAGTAAAACACCCTTTTATACTCAAGAACATCTGGATGTTGAGAAACCAAAAGTTTATTGGAATAATATATAATTAACTGTTAATGAGTGCCTCAAATGGATGATAGCATAAAAAGGTATATAGAAAATATGGAATGAGTCACTATATATCCTGGAACAGAATAGTAAATATGTGGCATAAATACCACAGTTTTCCTATCCTGTGGTCATGGCAGACACTGCTAATTGAATACAGCAGTCCTTGAAGTTGGGCTTAACTTCAGAGTCTTAGACCAGAACTCCAGATAATTCTATTATTCAGAGTTACCCAGAACTCCAGATAATTCTGTTATTCAACTGGAGTTCCCTTCTGCCATTCTTTTGTGAACTCTTCCAAAGGCTTTTGTCCTCACCACTGACAAACAGTTCTTATCAAAGTTGCTAGTAATTAAATTCCATGTTGCCAAGCCCAAATGCTAATCCTTAGGATGCATCTTGCTCAATCTATTAGCAGTTGATTGCTCCTTTTTTCATTATATACTTCCTTTACCTGGCTTCCAGGACACCATACTTGATTTTTTCCTACCTCATTATTGTTCCTTCTCAGTATCCTTTCCTGGTTCCTTCTTACCACCTAGATTTGTAAATACTGGAGTACTCTTGGGCCCTAAATTCTCTTGATGACCTCATCAGGCTCACAGCTTTTAATACCATGTACGCTAATAACAACCAAATTCATATCTATAGCTTGGATCTTTCTTTTTAACTTCAGAGTCCCAATTACTTATTCAAAGCTTCATTTAAGTATCTAAAGGTGACTCAAACTTAACAGGCTTAACAATTTAACAATTTAACAATTTCGTTTTATCTTTTATCTTAGTTGCTCAGACTAAACCTCAAAAGTTATTGTTTACTCTCTCCCTCCCACCCTCTTTCTCTCCCCCTTTCCTGTCCCCCTTCCTCCTTCTTTCCTTCCTTTTTTCTGTCCTTCTTTTCTTCCTTTCCAAAACCATATCTAATCCATCAACAAATCTACTTTAAGTATTTTGTATATCTGGAGTCAGATTACTTCTTAGCACCTTTGTAACTATTATGTACTTGGGTCTCCTGTTAAATACCTGCTGTGATGGATAACTCATTTCTGGAGAAAGTAGTTTCCTCTGACAGTCTTCCGAAACGAGGGTTGTAGGGTGTAATATTGTTATTTATAATAAAAATATATATATTTGGTCTTTGTCCCCATTTCTGTCACAGAGCTTCTAAACCCTTGGAATTTCCTATATGAAAAGAACATA
The DNA here is from genome assembly GCF_042477335.2 of Ovis canadensis. NCBI lineage: Eukaryota > Metazoa > Chordata > Mammalia > Artiodactyla > Bovidae > Ovis > Ovis canadensis. The sequence continues at coordinate 82,331,629 of NC_091249.1, forward strand.
AAGTTGTCTTTTGTTAGGCTAATGAGGTGACTTTTGGAATCCAGTTAAGAATGGGGGCTGGTTGCTAATGAAGTCAAACATGTGATTAGAGAGTTGGAACTTTCATTCCCCCGCTTACCCTCCCCACCCCTGTCCCCTGACCTCTGGGGATAGAAGAGGGGCTTGAAATGGAGTTCAACACCAATCGCCATTGACTTAATCAATGATGCCTATGTGATCAAGCCCTATAAAACCCCAAAGGACAGGGTTCAAAGAGCTTGTGGGTTGGTGAACACACGGATATTTGGGGAGAGTGGCATGGATGTTCCATGACCTTTCCACATACCTTGTCTTATGCATCTCTTCCATCTGGGCATTCATTTGTATTCTGAGTTATATGCTTTTTAAAGTAAACTGGTAATCTAGTAAGCAAAATATTTCTCTGAGTTCCCTGAGCCATTCTAGTGAATTAATTGAACCCAAAGAAGTACGTCACTGGAACCTCAGATTTATAACCAGTTTGTCAAAAGCACAGGTCAGTCAGAAGCATCTGGGCTTGTGAACGAATAGTCTCTAAAGAGGTGAGCAGCCCTGTGGGCCTGAGCTCATAACCTAAGGAATCTGATGCTAAATTCAGATAGATAGTATTGTTGTAGGAAGGGGGACCCCTTCCAGGGCCCGAAACTGGGCTCTTGTCTAACACTTGGAAATGAATTGTCTGAGGAGACCCATGTGCTGACAAAGCAAGAGATTTTATTGGGAAAGGGCACCTGGGTGGAGAGCAGTAGGGTAAGGGAACCCAGGAGAACTGCTCTGCCGCAGGGCTCGCAGTCTTGGGTTTTATGGTGATGAAATTAGTTTCCGGGTGATCTTTGGCCAATCATTCTAATTCAGAGTCTTTCCTGATGGCCCACGCATTGCTCAGCCAAGATGGATGCTAGCGAGAGGGATTCTGGGAAGTGGACGGACTCGCGGTGTCTCCTTTCGACCTTTCCCAAACTCTTCCAGTTGGTGGTGGCTTATTAGTTCCGTATTCCTTATCAAGATCTCCTGTCATAAAACAGCTCATGCAAATGGTTACTATGGTGCCTGGCCAGAGTGGGCGGTTTCAAGCAGAGTGCTTCCCCTAACACTATAAGGACTGAATTGAACTGTAGAATACCTAACTGGTGCTAGAGAATTGCTTGGATGTATGGAGGACTCCCCCTCCCCCTTCCAATCTAATACACACACAAAAACACACATTACAATTGGTGACTAGAACCTTTAAAAGGGACCCTGAACTTCTAACTAACTGGGGGGTGTATACACAGGTGGGTGTGTTTTCTAACATAACTCACAGATTTGCATGTAAGAAGATGCTCATATTCTTTGATTATCTGGGGCTGGCTATCTCTTGTCTGAGTATTATATTAACCTCCAAACTGGTCTTTCTACTGTCACCCTTGCCCCCTGTCCCAATCTCATTTTCACATAGCAGCCAGAAGAATTACTTAAAAACGTAAAATACAACTTGTTCTCCCCTTCTTTTACTCTGTCCAGCCACTCAGGGTTTCTCACTATTCTGCAAAAACACTAAACACATCTCCTCAGGCCCTTTGCACTTGCCCTTGCCTCTGCCTGAAATATTCTTTCAGATTCTGACACATTTCACTCATTTCATTAAGGCCTCTGCTCAAATGCCCCTTATGAAGGAGGAGTACTCTAATGAGACTATTGAAAACAGCATCCAGTTCATTTTTCATTCTCCCTACTTTGTTTCATTTGTTTTCATAATATTTATCCCTGTTTGATATATTATATTTTTATTTATTTCCTTTTCACATTTCTTCCCCCTTCCTTCCCCTCCAGTATTAAGTCCATGAGAATTCTGGGCTATTCATTGCCCACCTAAAACAATTCTATTTTAGGTCAGACTTCCTGGAACGGAACGCTGTGGCTAGTGCTCAGGAGATTTCCTAGGGCCTGTTCACAGGAGTAGCAACTGAAAGGAAGAAGTGCGATGGGATAGAGGTAGACGTAGAACTGATTGGTAATTGCAGCGACGTCGTGGCCTCAGCTCTGGGATGGCCCTTGGGTTGCCCTGAATTAAGGCAAGGAGGCTAAGCCTCAGAAATGAGCAGTCATTGGAGGTGGGTTGCCACTGGAGAAGGAACAACATGCTGGGCAAGGCCTCTTCCTTCTGCGAAATTCTCTGAGCAGTTCTCACAGAGGGACTCCCCTTAAAGCTCTAAGTAGCCGGTATTCTCAAGCAGCTCATGGTCCTAAGGAAGGAGGAGAGCTGGTGTCCCCCAGCACCCTCTCCAAGTGCTGGATACCTGGGTATTGAGGGCCTGAACATCTTTCTGGCTGTGACACTACTCTCTGTCTGAGGTATCTTTGGTCCTGTTCCAGTGCTGTCAACCCTGAGAACTCAGTGCACCCTGTGACCCTTGCTTACTACCAAGCAGCCACTTGCAGCAGCTTCCCAAGGTCAGGAGATGGAGAGGGTCCGCTGAGGCCTAGTCTCGGAAGTCAGAGCTGGCCTTCCGCTTTGGAAAGCTGATATCAGGCCTGAAAGTGAGAGGTATTTCTGCTCTGTGTCCTTGGGGACAAAAGCAAGAAAAGAATATTTACTAAGAAAGACAATCCATTTCTTTGGGGCAAATCTTTCCCAGATATTTGTAAGAATGAATAAGGAACCATTACATTTGATATAAAACAACTGAAAAGTCTATGATTTTAGGTCATATCACACCATAAACTGATTTTCAACGTCTCAAATCTCAAAAATTTATGCCTCCTGGAATACTCAAAGCAACAAAGTTGTTATTCATTCATTCATTCACTAAGTCATCCATCTGTTCGGTCACTTGTTCACTCAACAGTCTTTTTTTAAATGTCAAGATACATTCTAGGTGGATGGTGAATGTATAAAACTAAAATATTAACTTCTTTAAAAATTCTTACATTTTGTGCTAAGGTAAGTTTCTTTACCACGTGAATTATCTCAGTTTATTGTACAATAATTCTATAACATGGATATTATGGCACATATTACTTTTCTCACTTTTTTGAATTAGAGTGATTCAATCACTTGCTCAAGATCATACAACTAGTAATTGGCAGTGGCATCCAATCAAGATGTTTGAGTTTGTAAAAGTCTCAATTGATAGTATACTCTCTCTCCAAACAGGGAATTAGACTCTTAAGAAGCTTACAGTTCAATAGAGAGACAGATAAAACAAGAAATGAAGTTGCACCACTGAGGGAGTTAAGATGTGCCTCCAAGATCCAAGAATCAGGTCCATGTCCATTCTTCTCTACTTGTTTGTATACTTCAAGAATGGAAGATTGTAGTATTCCTAGCAATTTAACCACAATGCTTTGGCTGCATGTAACAGAATATCCAGTGAAAATGGGTTTAAATGATAGAGTAATTGCACATAGGAAGAATTCTGGAAGTAGGTAATGCCTAGGTTGATTGATTTGGTAGCTCAGTGAGGTTGGGCTCTGGGTCAACTTTGCCATGAAGACACTTGGTCCAGCTCTATACTAAGATAGAACTCTGGGCTCCATAGACTTTGGTGAGGAGCACGAAGGGTAGCAGAAAGGACCCCACACCAAAGATCTTATATATGCACAGGAATTGAGTAGGGTCAGTTGCCCCAGTAAATTTTACATTTTACCTGAAACCTCCTGTCTTCAAAAATATTACCTGAACTTTAGACAGTTGGAGTCTTCAGGCCACTGGACCTAGATTCAGATTCCCTGGGATGGGTTGGGAGTGACCCAAGGGCTGCAGAGCAATCCTAAGGTGAGTATCTGTGGTAAAGCCAGACTGAGAGCCAAGCAGAGAATCTGACCAGAGCCACACCTAGGGAGCCAAGGAACAGTGATAAGGAGAGAAATTAGAGAGACTGAAGCTGAGCAAGCAAGTGTGGCATATAGTTAGGAAGCAGTGCCTGAGGTCATTCCTGAAAGTGGGACCTCTTTGAGGCAGCTCCCTTCAACATCTCGAGAAAAGAGCTGCACTAGTTCAGATACAAACAGAATAAGTAAAGGGGAGAACAAATGACGAAGATGTCTTCACTTCCCATTTCTAAACAGGTGGTCTTGAGGACCAAAGCAGGAGAGATGAGGCTACCTGGGTTTGGCTTTTTAAAATGTTCAGAAGTGTAACAGATTGTGCACTGCTGAGACATACTATTTTTATTTATACCCACCACACAGACTGTGGGATCCTAGTTCCCAACCAGAGATCAAACCTGTACACACAGGCAATAAAAGCACAGAGTCTTAACCACTGGACCGCCAGGGAATTCTGACACACTACTTTAAATGAGAAAATATTTTTGGTTGAAATCTAGGGTGATATGTAGTATTAAAACAGTCTCTTTTTTATGAGGGTCTGGATGGAGTATGCAAAGAATTCACCCATTAGTCCTGTAGTTGCTGACATGCTGTTTCTAGTACGTACTGAAGGAAGTTGCCCCTGTTTCTTTTTCCTGGAATAAAATGTTACTTACCACTGAGAACATCTTTCACTATGTTCATGAACAATGTAGCGGAAATGAGTAATAAACAGAATGCTGTCAAATATATATCTTCCCATAATAGATCCTATACCTTAAAATGCCTACAGGGAATCACTTTTTAAAGTCTGTAACATGCAGTAGTTTTGATACAACTGGTTGAGCCATGCAGAAATGATTAAAAAAAGGAGTAATAAATTCAGATTTTACACCAGGCACTGAGCATTAAGCCAAAATGAAACTACTATACTCAAATCTTCTGCAGCTTAGAGCTAATTAGACCTACATTTCTGGATGGCATGAGCATCATGCAATGCAGCAATTGTTATAATAACTATATTCTCCTTGAGTGCTGTGTGGTGATTTACACCAGTGATGCCTGTCAGGGCTAATGGACTTTCTAGGAGGAAGTCTCTGGGTGCTCTGGAGCAGAAACGGGAGCTTTGCCCTGGGGCATCTCTCCCTATTGGATTCCTGATGATTGTGCGAGTGTTTGGCAGGACAGAGGTATAGCCCAGGGGGCAGTAATGTCCCTGTGCATTTTAGTTACCAGAGAAACACACTATTTCAGATAATGACAGGGTTTTATATAGATTTGAAGAGAAGCGATAGTTTGTACTACCACTAAGGGTTGTTGGGAGGATAAAGTATGACTGTGTCTATTAAGTTCTTAGCATACTGCCTAGCACATAGTAAGCACTCAATAAATAGGCGCTCTTTTAAAAAGTAAATGCTCTATCTATGGCTTGGAATATATGGTTTATCGCAGATTGACTTTTAGCTCTAAAATGAGGTACTGTGTCAACTGATGCTGCATGGTTAGTGATTTTAATGCCCTGGATTTCCCCAGAAAACTACATAAGCAAGGGTAATCCAGGGTCTCTGTTGATCCTGGCTGATGTTTCACACATATAAGTGTGCTAAACTCCAACCTGAGAAATACAGGCTTGATTCAGTGGAAAGCATGTCTGAACTCTCCAGCCCTCACACCTATTTTGTGAAGAGAGCCTATTGTGATGGTAGAGAGATTTCCAAATTACCAGCCAAGAGGGTGGTGAGAGGGCAGACCATTTTCTGGGAGGTCATGCTAGGGGCCAAGTGGGAAGGGAAGAGGGGATTCCTTGCAAAAGCTACACAGGCATGATCCAAGGAGGATTGGTATGGATTGTCTTCCAGGGAAACCAGATTGCCACACGGTAATGATAAGGAAATGATAATGTTAGTACTTCCTGAGCTCTTTTCAAATCCTTCTTTCATATCTTAAAATGAAACTCAGATATACTGAATGCTTCATCTCTTTCCAGATCTGGATCAAATATTTTATATGTTTGATTTTTTTCTAATCCTCTCAATGACATGTAATGTGGATATTGTTAGTGCCATTCCTTTTGGACAGGGAAACTGAAATTTGGTGTGGTTATATGACTTGGCCATAACGTGACCCAATTAATAGGTATACTGGAGTTTAACTCAGTTTAGTCTAACTCAGAAAGTCATGATCCTGCCCCTGTCCCCATGTTCCCTGCTGAGAAGGTTGTGGGATTGCATTTGTTCATTGTCCCCAGATGCTCTCAGTTTGTAGTACAAGACCTCATGCTTTTTGGCTACCAGTCAAGGAATGAATTCAGCCTCCTACCAGCCCTGATTGATCCCCTGACTCATGCTCAGCACCACACGAGTTAGAGTGGGATAGAAACAAAAAGTATGAGATGGAGTTCTTGGTTTCAAGGGAAGAGCACACATGGGGCATTTAGTGAGCAGTCCAACACACTGTACAACCAAAGACTAGCGCAGCAGGCGCCACAACCTCCTGCCAAGTATGCCACAGCGCTTACTGCGTGCGCCCCATGCCATCAACTCTAACTCCTGTGGCCCTCTTTCCTGCTGATTCTGGGCCTGGTCTTGGTTTCAGAATCCCTTTCAATGCAGGACCCCTGGTGGGCTGTAGTCACCATCTCCCTGTAAGTGTTGTTGTCACTCAGAGGAGCAGGAGATTGGAGATCTGGAGGGTCTCGACAAAGGCTTACTGGGGTCGTGGGTTGAAACGCAGTCCTGAAGGGGTTAGAATTTGGGACTGGGATTACAAGAAAAGAGAGTATTCCAGGTGGAAAGAAGCACATTAGCAAAGCCTCTGAGTTGAGAGTGAGGGAGTAGCCTCCTGGGGATGGGGACAGAGTGACTTTCCCAATGTGGATGCTCTTGGGGCAGAAAGAATGAGATTGAATAGAACTTTTTTTTGACTTGATTTTGACCTATTTACGAACATCCCAGCCTATCTCAGAGATAATAAGATAGTAAGAATATTAACTCCTATTTATTGAGGTTATTGTGCCAGTTTTACTGCTATTGCACACAGGCATTGTCTTTCTTTTTTTTTTATCCTTAGAACAAAGTAAGTATTGGCATTCCCATGTTATAAACGAGAGTAAGACATCGTACGTTACATAGCTAGTTACATAGCTGGTAGGGTAGGTTGCTGAAATTCAAGAACATCTTAAAGACTTTACCAAAAAGTACCTGGTCCTGTGAACTGTATCTTCCCAGCATGTTCTTCTGCTGCACATGTGCACCTGTACCTATAAAAAGACAACGCACACCCGTATCCACAATCCCACACATACACTCATACACAAATACCAGATACGGACGTAGCTACACACACGCACATACACGCACAGACAGGCATGTGCCGTACACTCATGTGTGTGCTTATCCACGACACGCATGCATATGCACACATATGCGTAGACTGTATGCACGCCGTTCTTCTGGGACGAGTCGCTGGTCTTTGATCCCAGGGGTAAGTATAATGACCCAGAACAGGCCAATCAGCTTTTTTCCCCCAGCATTTGAATCTCAGGCAGAGATACATAGAGACAGAAGAAAGCTGAGCCATCTGATAACAATGCTCTGGAGAATGAATCCTGAGTGACTGATATCCCTGAGCTGCTGGGTGCTTGTCCTTCTTGTGCTTGGTTAACCAACTCTTCCGTTTATTCTGCAAAGCCTCACAGTAGACTTGCTATTACTTTTTTCCCCCCTAAATCAATTTCTATTGCTTTCTACCAAAAAGCTCTAATTGATACAAATTATCTCTTCAGTTTAGCTAGTGCCAGTGATGGGGGTCCATTCTAATGACAATGGTGGTCAGTGAAATGCTGAAAGTAAGGAAGGGGCTCTTCATCATTGTGTTACAAAGCTGTCCATGGGGTAGGGTCATGATATAAAGGAGACAGTTATAAGAGGGTCTCCTAGAATTTACAGTAATAAACCAGTTTCAAATGGAAGCCAAGACAGAGAGCCCGTATTCTGAATTCATAAATTATAACATCATGGTCTGATGTTAATTTTCTTGGTTGTAGCTTGCCTATGTTTTCCCCATCACCTTTTTTCTGGTATGGATATGATGGCTAGATAATATTTTGCCTCTTCACCCTTCAATCCTTCAGTGGATATTTACTGAAATACTTCATATGATGGTAGAGAACTGGGAATACAGGAGTAGTTAAAACTACAGAAACAGAAATGTAGAGCCGAAGACACATTTTAAATGGTGTAGTCCAACACTTCTTCTCATAGAAAATAGAGGTTTAGAACAGTTTAGTGACTTAAGCAGGATCACAGAGCTTAGTGTTAGTGTACATTTTGGGACTTGTGATGTAGGTCTTGTCTCCTAGGTTTGTGATATTAATGGTTCCTGATCAGACTCCTAGAATTTAGATGGAGTGTTGGGACATGCAGACAGGAAGCGACTGGCAAACTCAGCCCTGCATCAGGTAACCCTCCTCTTTCTCAACTTAGTAGCTCTGCAGTAAACAAATATCCCCAAACACAAAATTAACAGTGGTTTCCAGTCTAAGCTGAAAACTTAGTTTGGAGATTTCGTATGGAAGTCCTTCCATAGGATCACTAGTTATCTGTATCTTCCATTTCCAAATTGGGCTTTTGAAGGTGAGATCACCCAAAGGGAGAATAGTACCTGTTGTGCCAATGTTATCCCAATGAGCCACATGAAGTATAGAGCTCTGCTTTTACTCTGTAGGCACAGAGAACCCCAATAGTTGAGAAAAAGAGATAATTGTCTTATAAAGCAAGATAAATCTCCTTATTCACTGACTGACTTTAGATGCATTAAATCTAAATAGAAAAATGTGGACCAGTGGATGTCAGAATCTTGCCATCTTATCAATCAAGTAAAGACCCTAGCTTTTTTTTTTTTTTTACCTTAAGAAAATCAATAGCTTTATTTTTCTTCAATATACATTTAGAAAACTGGTCTGAGAAGAGGTTTCATGAAATAAACCAGAGGACTATATACAAACTCAGGAATTCCAGATCAGCAAGACAAAGTGCACAGACAACACACTCTTCCCCAGGGCCCTGGAGCTTAGGACTGTCCCGACAGAGGTGAGACAAACTCCTCGATGGCTCTTGAGTTCAGCTGAGGAATCATGCTGATCTTCAGGAGTTTGCTACTTGCATGCTTATTCTTGATGGTGGTGAACTTGGTCATGTTCTTGTTGACGCGCCCAATGTTTTTGGCCATGTGCCGCATGACCTTCAGCACCTCGCTCTCTATGCAGCCGGTGTAACTTAAAGCTGCTGCTTTAAGTTCCATTTCCCTTGGCTAGAACCTTCTGGGATAGGCAGGAAGTGCCTGCCACCACCTTAGAACAGTGATAGGGCACCATGTCATAGTCAATGAGAGTCAGCTCCATCAAGTATTTGGCTCAAGTGTGCTATTCAACATCGACATTCCTGGCTTTCAATGCCCGCCTTAGAAATAGAGCGGCAACGGTCGACTCAGCTCAAATTTCAGTTCTTTCAAAATCAGAGTTTACATTTCTCGAATTTGAGAACTGGTGTAAGCATTGTTGGTGATGTAAACAAAGTCTTCGATGTTTGGAGAAAACATTTCCTCGTACTTGGAAGCCAAGAGCAGTGCCATAATGCCAACCAGCGGAAGCCTCTTAGGAGAGACTGGCTGAGCCTGTGCATGTCGGTCCATGATGGCAACACACATGTACAGCGTTTCCTGCAGCAGCCTGAACTTGGAGTGCACTTGTACCAGCCAGTCCACCAGGATGGCACACATGCGGCCATTCATCTCTCTCCCATCTAAGAAATGTTCATGGACTGCAGCACCTCAAGCTGCCTAGACACTGGTAGATATCCTTCACATAGTCGCTGCAGAGCTGGGGGTTCTCCTAGTCCTCAGTATCAATATCCTCAGTTTTGTAGAGCAAGGCATCAGAGAAAGCTTGGCAGAGGTTCTCTTCCTTCATGGAGACGTCCTGAGGTGTGGGAGAAGGACCCTTTGGAGCCAACACGTCCGTCTGTACTGGTTTCACAGAAGCAGTAGGTTTAGGGTGCTTGTTGACATTTGTTGTTTTGGTGGGTGGAACAGGCACTTTAGTGTTCTGGGTTTTCTGAGCTGCTTGTGTGGCTCGGGTTGTAACCCGATTTCCAGTTTCTTCTAAAACTTCCCACCTGATAGTCACATGACTTTTAGGTTTAGAATTGGTGGATGCTGTTGGGCGTTGGAACAGCACCATGAGGAAATGGACAGGCAAAAGTGGTAGCCTGCCCCCGCCCAGGGAGGACTCAGACTGGACATGGAGAACACTAGTCTCCACTGTGCTGTTAGGACTGCCAAGACTGTAGCTTTTAATGACTATCTTAGGGTACCTTGATCTTTGCAGCATAAGGTAGAATGGACCATTTTTTCCTCCTTGAAATTCAATTTTCCTTGACTTCTGTGACACCATAGACTTGATTTTATTATTTCTGGTTGCCTCTTCTTACTACGTTCTTTGTGGCCTCCTCTTCTTCCACCTCTCCTTTTAATGTTGGGTATTGCAAGATTTTGTCTTTGATATATCCCTCTGTTTGTTTTATAAACTCTTCCTAGTTAACTTTATAATGGCAGTCATCAGCTATTCCCCGAGTATCCATCCACCCTTCCTTTAGTAAAAGCAAATTGATTTCTTTTGATAGGATAAACAAAACCTCTACGTCTCTCAGCATATGTGATTCTGATGTACCAATAAATAACGACCAGAATTCAGGGTGGGAGGAAGCCACAATTTGTAATATTTCTTTGGTGTAAATACTCTCACCACCATCAGAGGCTACTAATTCAGGACATATTAAATGAACACCTAATATGCACCAGAAGGTGCTGTTTTAGAGACTGGGAATCCACAATGTGAAAAGGACCAAAACTATCTCTGAGCTCATGGAGTTTATATTCTAGTTATACAGACAGGTAATAAATAATTAAATACATACATTAAATAACAAGATAATATCAGGTAGTGATAAAGTAGAATAAAGGTGAGATGAGTGACTAAGGTAGGGAGCTATCTTAGACAGTGTGGAACTTTTGCTTGAACTGTTTGGAAAGAGATGGTCTTTTTTTGTGGTTCCTAAACTTGTAGGATGTCAGCCAGGAGGCGCTGGTATCCATTTCCTCACCTAGACAGGGGAGAAGCAGTGATAAAATATGGAGATGAAGAGAGACAGATTCCTGGTGGTAACATTTGGATATTTGAACATTTGGACATCTTTACCCAGCTGTATCTAATGCCAGCATATCTTGGTAGTTTTTAAGCATATGAGCCAATAAATACCCTCCAGACAGTTTGTGTCTTTACTAATTATACATATCTCTCCCATCTCTTCAAATACTATTTATAGATATACAACATGAATAAATACTATTTATTCATATATAATATATGAATGACTCCAAAATCTCTATCTAGATTGGATCTGATTCTAAAATCCAGACACACGTGCATACATACAGCTGTATAGATGCCAACTAGGTATCTCCACATGCAGAGTTTTGCAAGATCACAGATGTAATGTGTATAAATTTCAATTCACCATCTTTCCTCCACAAACTGCTCACTCTGTTTAGTATTTCTACTCAACAAGTCGAAACTATGGATGTAGTTTTGTACTCCTTCTTCTCCTTCAACCTCTGTAACAAATAGACAGTTAATTCCCATGGAATATAGCTCATAAATGCCTTGGGAACACACCCTCTCTTCTCTCCATTCCCACTCCTCAAGCTCAGGGGCTTGTTCTGGGTCTCTAAATCCACTCTTCCTTCCCTTTAGTTTCAATTTCTAATTGTTACCAGAGTATAAATACTCTCTTTTTAACATTAAGTTTAATAGTAAATGTGATTTTAGATTTTGTATCAGTCAGGATTCTCCAGAGAAACCAAACCTTTAGGAGGAAACAATAAGAGTTTTACGTATATATGCTTTTTTATATATATATATATGCATATATGAACATATAAATACATATATTAATATATAAATATATATGTAGAATATATATACGTATACATTCACACACATACAATATATAAAAAGATTTATTTTAAGGAACTGGCTCATGAGGTTATGAGGGCTGGTAAGTCTGTAATATGTAGGGCAGGCTGGCAGCTCAGACAGGATTTCTGTTAGTCTTGAGTCAGAATTTCTTTCTCCAAAAATTCTCAGTCTTTTTAATCTTTGCTGTTAAGGCCCTCAACTGATTGGATGAGTTCCACTCATGAGTTCTGGCTTTACTTAAAGCCAGCTGATTGTACTAGTCAATCACATTTACAAAATGCCTACATAGCAGCATCTGGATTAGTGCTTGACCAAACAACTGGATACCATAACCTGGCCAAGTTGCCACATAAAATTAATCATCATGGACCAAGGCTAGGCATTATGAAACTGGCTACCTCCAGACTTTGAGAATTCCTGGATGATTTCAATAGTTTCTTTTTTTCTCTTTAATTGAATTGTCTTTATTTTCTTAGTTAATTTTTTATTGGAGTATAGATGATTTACAATGTTGTGTGAATTTCTGCTGTATAGCAAAGTGAGTCAGTTATACATATACATATATCCACTCTTTCTTAGATTCTACTTCCATATAGGTCGCTACAGAGTATTGAAGAGTTCCCTGTGTTATACAGTAGGTTCCTATTAGTTATCTATTTTACATATAGTTGTTTCTTGAGAAGGCAAGTTGAGGCAGCTGAGTGTCGAAGGCATAATCTCGTGTGCAAGAGAACCACTGGGGTGCTTGTCAAAACTGTCGGTTCCTTGACTTCATTCTGAGAGGATTCTTACTTCCAAGGTCTAAGTTGGGTATGATGTTAATTTTGTGGGTCTTCACCAGGATTTTTTAAAAAAGAGATAACTATAAGATAGAAAATATCAAGAGGACATCCTGTGTGGTAAAAATGAGTATTGATTCAAGTGAAAATTTTGCATTTTTTTTTTGCACACATACTTATAAGTGTGTGCATGGAGGTCTGAGGCATATTGCAAAATGTATTTCTAACTCTGAGGCACAGTCAAGGTCAGAAAAAGTTCGAACACCCCCAATGAGGAATATGGTCAATATTCACCCTTGTGACATGATGTGGCAAATAAGTCTTTCTCTTTCCTTATTCCATGAATTTTATTGCCATTCATAGCTCCATCCATCCTTCCTTGGGCAATGTCTTCATCTTCAGGTCTTGTTGAGTTCAGTGGTTATGGAGTAATGAAAGGTTAAGGCAGAGAGGGTACAAAACAAGGGCACAAAATCGCCATTTCCACCAGCCCCAGCATCTTCTTCCTTCTCACCACTTCCTCACCATTCATCCCTAGCGTCCCTCTTTGCAATTTGTAAGACTTTCTGTTGCCTGTGCTGCAGGGACAGCAGAAGCCTGAAGTCAGATGTAGGGTCAAGCACCCCCACAGAGCTGATAGCAATAGCAAAGTGTACTTTAATAACTCTCAGTTCCCAAGCAGCTCTGGGAACCAAGCGTGGGACTTTCTCTGCCTTTTCTCCTCGGCTTCCTGGCCTGAGGGAAGACCTGACTGATGGCTTTGAATATCCATCAACAAATAATAAATAATAATAATAACCTGCCTGCCGCAGACTTGTCGGAGTCAGGGAGGCTGGGTTTGCTGACGCTTTCTTGCTACTTAATACAACTTCAGAGTCAATTTTAAGCAGCAAACATAGCAGCTCTGCACCAGGGACTTGTCCTTGCTGCTGTCCTTAGGTCTGATTCCCAGGGTTGGGGCCCATCTGGGGGAAATTGTGAAATGGGTGGTATGCCCATGGTGACGTTGGAATTCAAGATCTGCAAGTTTATTCTTTCCTCAGATTCGCCTCTCAGGCACCACGGTGTTCTCAAATGTCCCCACTTCCCTCTTTTCTTCCAGTTTATGGGCTGGAAAAGACCCAGATTGAAGAAATAAGTCCTGGGTCTAAGGAGGCATCTTTTCAGAAAATACTTACTCTCTGTAATAATTAAGCTCTTGGGCTTTGGGGTCAGAATTCCTGGGTTTGAATTTGAATTTCTGTTCTTCCATCTAAGTGTGTGTGTGAGAGAGACAGAGAGACCCTGAACATATTACTCAACTTCTCTGAGCTTCAATTCCTCATCTGCAAAACACATATCATATTCATAGTAATAATTATAATTGGCAACATTTCTTTAGTGCTTGTTATGTTCCCAGCAGTGTTCTAAGTGTTTTACCTGAATAATCGCCTTGAAGCCTCCCAAGAATCCCATGAGAAAGGTTATGTAATTGTCTTTGGCTTATAGATGGGGACACTGAGGCAGAGACTGGATAAGGAACTTGCTCCAGGCCACACAGCTGCTAAACGGTGGGCTAAGATTGCTCACAAAGCTGGGCCTCTGCTCCGCGTCTCCCGGATGCTAAGTGGCAGAAAGCATGGCCAGGCTTAGTTAAAATCCAGGCTCTGGGACAGGGGAAGTTTCCCTTTAGGATTTTGACTAGTCCAAAGTAAACATTTTTAATTCCAAATTTTCAGGTCCAGGGAAATTGTTGGTGTAGATAATTACCCTAACACCATACAAAGTTGCTATAGTAACTGTTCTCAACTCCACTCACCCTCCAGACCAGCCCTGAGAGCCAGGGGTGGGCTTTGCCTCTCCAAAATATCAGCTCATTGACAAGAGACACCTTGTGCTCTGAGGTTCTTTATAGCACGCAGCACATTGAAAAGCTTATCCTGGTTGTCCAGAGAGTTTTTAAGTCCATTCAGCATGATAAATGGACTCTTGTGTGAGGGCCCTGGCTCCCCAAGCCTTCCTTCTCTCATCTCTCTAAAGAATGGCCTACCCATGGCGATTCTTTTTGAAAGTGCAAACACTCTTGGTTGGAGGAAATTTTCAGACATCAGTTTCTTAGAGTGGCTTTCTTGATCAGATTACTTTCCTTCCAGTGAGGAGCCGGGAACCCCTGCACTCAGGAGGAGGGGAAGTTGGAGTCAGATATTGATGGTCTGAGGTTTCCCTGAGTGGTTACCCTGGGTTAGACTAGATCATGGACTCCGTGTGGAATACTGCTCTGGGCTGTGGCAGAAGATGATATTTCTTTGTTGCTCATGGTCAAAGACTGAGGGGGCCCTTCCGTATTTTCTATAAGCTGGGATCCAGCCTTGGAATCTTGCATTTGCAATTTCCACAAATGTCTGCTACCCTATTGCTTGCTTCTGAACCTCCCAGAGATGAATAATTTAGTTGGCACAAAAATAAAAGTCCCAACACTCTCATCTCATTTCATTTTGGATTCGTGTTTAGCAGCTGGAGGTAGAAGGGGACAGCAGAGTGACTAAAAGAGACTATAAACTCGTGATATATCACAGCCATTGGCCTCCTTCATGGAGAAAGCTTGTAGTGCCAGGCATGCAGTGGTCGAAGCCCTACATGGTGAGAGGCGTGTTTCATTGGGCTCTTGGAAAATGGTTCAGCCACACTCACTTCTAATCCAATTTAATGATCCTATTTTGATAGCTTTACGTATTTATTTGCTGGTTAGGAGAAAAACCACCACCTCACAAGGTCTCCCTGCAGGTGCTCTAAACACAGGGCTACTGAAGGAGCCGCTGTCCCTGCTCCATCCTGGGGGCCTAGGGCTTTGGTGAGAGAATGTGGCCTTCAGACGGGCTGGGATGTTTGAAAGGGCAGGGACCAGGGACAGAGGGTGAGGGCGGTGCTAAAGGTTCTGAATAGCCAGCTGGGGTGGGAGCGTGGTCGTGAGGGAACATAATCTGGTGTGACTCTTTGTTTTCATGGAATCACCTCCTATTCCTCAGACCAACAGAATCACCAAGCTGTAAACGGCACACCTTACAAATCAGGGTTCCCTGGCGTGGCTGGAGCGTTCATTACCAGCTGTAAAGGCACACCAGCAAGAGAGGTTGCTGTTCTGTAGCCCAATTTTCCATCGCAATAACCCAATTAACTGGTGTGTGTGTTTGTTTTACAAAGCTCCAAGCTACAATAAACCATACAGATACGCAGGCTGCAGAAAGCTCTGTAATTAGGACAAGGTGTACAAATTAAACTACTCTTTTTAAACTTCAAACCAGCTAACTTCTGACATACTGTACTGCTGGGGCTTCTGGGACTGAACCCAATTAACATCTTAGTATTTTATAAGCATCGTTTTAATTGCATTTGTATGCAATCTTCTCTCCAAGTGCCTTTCAAGGTGCTAGTCCTTGTTCAGCTTTTATTACTTTGGTGATTTAAATCTTCTCTCTCAGAGGTTCCTGTTAATAATGACTACTGCTACTTCAAATGCTGGTCCAACATAAAACTCATCTCTCAGAAGAATTATGTTTTAAAACAGTTACATTTAACTTTATTATTACATTTTTAATTTTTTTCACTGTTTGAACATTACGCCTTTAAATGTTTTATCAATCTGTCAGCTCTTGTAATGGCTAGGAAAGAGATTCTTTTTAGAAGATGAGATGGTGGTTCCCCTACCTACCTCCCCTGCTCATCCTTTGTGTGGAGTAAGTGTTTGGTGCCATTGGATGCCATGAGAGGAGGAGGTGACTGAATGAGTAAATTTGGAGTTTTTATATTTCCTTATGGGTTTCAGCATCTTTGTCTACATATTGAGGCTGGACCAGACAACTAAGTAATTTTCTTCCTGTCGATATTTAAAAAGGCACCAAAATATGCAGGGATCAAGATAAATAATATCTTAAAGCAATATTAAAAATAAAATCAACAAAATATGACTTGCAGACCAGCCATCATTTTTTGTAAATAAATCTTTTGGTGGCCAGGGCTGGGGTTAGGGGTGATGTATGTGAGGCAGTGTTGCACAAGTGCACACTTGGTGTCTTGTTTTATTTGAAATTCTGATCTTTTATTTTTCATGGAGTTTTTTGGCTTTCATTTGTATCATCAATGCATTTTGTTGCATTAAAATATTACTTATTTTGATCCCTGGGTTTTTGGTGCCTCCTTAAATTTTACACCTGGGTGAGTGAGTGTCTTACTCACCTCCCCCTGTTCCAGACCTTGCTATAAATCTAAGTGCAAAGAGTACTTTAAAAGGGATTGAAACATGTGGAGAAGTCCTAAAGGAAAGTTTTCAGCCAGTGAGTCAAAAATATAGGGGAAAATTCAGCCCAGGGTTCGGTTCTTTCTGAGTGTGATGGCCACAGAAGCCCTCACTTTCTGCTTAGAAGCACCCAACTGAAGGGCAGTGCCTGAGTTTACAGGAATCATGGCATGGCTAACTCTTCCTCTCCAAAACCCTAGCCCATGAGAGAAAAACGTTTTTGTAATTTTCTTTTGGCACGTGCTATTGCAAGAAGGAGTTAGGAAAAATGAGTACTAATGTTGTACTCAATTAGGATTTCTGTTATCTGGATAAAAATATAGTCTTGAGCAGGCAATGGGATCCTCCTGGAATATTTTAAATCTTTTTGCTTGATTGAGTGTCTTGTCAAACAAAACTGGCAGGCTCTCTCCCAGAGCTGCCTGAATCTATGCAGATATGATTTCTATCATGCCTTTATTATGTGTAGTCTGTAATAAGGATGAGCACATATAAATCATCTCTAGATGGCAGTTAGGATGCAATACTCAAAGGAGAAAGACATTTTTGCTTTCAAATGTCTAGTGATTTCAGATATTATATAGCAAGTCTTCACTGAACTGCACAATCTTCAATTCTACTCAAGCCCTTCTGTGGAAGAATGAGACTTTCATATCTTTTCTTGCAAGGATCGCTAGTGTGGTAAGAATCATGTCACTAAGACCAGAGCACTGTATCTTTTTGGCTAGTCTGATGTCAAAGTTGCATTTGAAAAGAGGATACTTCTATGATTTGATTTAAGAAGTTGGTCTTGAGAGATATGATGGGGGAAACCTCAGATTTGGGGTCTGCTTTTCTCTAAACAGGGCATGAGTCTTAGAGTGGGGAAGTATCAAAACTGTGTTCATCTGAGTCTGAAAAAAGAACAAAGTGCATTTCTGGTGACGTTTCAAAGGATCTTTCTTTCCCCTGGATCAGGAAGTGAGTCATAAATATCTCAACCTCTTCCCAGTGACACAAAGGGTAATCTGGTAAGGAAAAGCAAAACAAAACAAAAGAAAAGAGCTCCAGACCTGGCTACTAATATTGTTGAGCAATTACTATGTATCAGCTACTGAGCACTCCTTGTATTATCTGACTTACTCTTTGGTAGACTGGAACAATATAGGGACTATTCAGATATACATTGTACAGACAAGGAAAGGTAGGCAAGGGTCTACCTATGGTCACATGTTTGGTAGGTTTGGTAGGTGATGGACCAGGATTCAAATCCAGACACCTTGGTTCCTGAGGTGATTTCTCATCCACTCTGTTTTCATATCCTGTGTGGTCTTGGGCCACCTCACCTCCCACATCTCAAGAGGACCAGGACAAAAGTGAAATAGCTAGCTAGGAAATTGAAGTAGGTAGGTGGTCATAAGGTCTCTGAATCCCACTTCAGTTGCCATTACAAGGCAGTTTATAGAAATTCTTTGGTTGGGTTGTGGTGAGTGTGTCCATATGTTCTAGGGTGGCAGTCGTGACAGTGAATGGGGTAAACTCCAGACATATTGTGAAGGAACTTTGGTTTTCAAGGCTTCCACTTCTCTGGTCTGAGGTCTTCTTCCCCTTTCAATGCCTTTCTTTCCTCCCTCCAAGGAGTCTTGGATTGGACTGCTGTAGGTCCCCCAGACCAATGCTCACACACTGCAGCACACATAGAGAATGACAAGGGAGAATGTCATTGGCAGATCCAGCTGCAGAGTTGGAAACCTTGTACCGGGTCACCAATACCATGAAGCCTGGGGCCACATATCTCTGATTAGACACATCATTCCTGGTGCAAAGGGAGACACTGTGGTAAAATAATTCCCACCAAGTCGCTAGAGATTTGACCAGCCAATATACACCTAAGACTACTCTTCCTCTTAGGAACATTAGCTCTTGAAAGTGGGAGACTGGGGGAACAAGGGCTTTCCCCACAGCCTGTCATCGTGCCAAGTGGTTTCTTTGCCCTGCAGTGAAAGGTGAGAGGGGAGGACTGTCAAGTCTCAGGCAGAGGGAACAATCAGATCAGGAAGGAGGCTTAGGGAGAGAGCAAAAAACAGAAAGAAGACAACAGAAAGGAAGAGAGGAGCATTTATTGACTGGAGTCTTTTTTAATGGGACTGAGGGGGAACAGTTGTCTGAACACAAACCCAGGAAGTTGCTGTGACGTGCACTATTTTCTACCTTATCTACAGGCAGCTCCGGCCAGATAAGGGGTGTCACTGTGATTTCTCACTCTTGGCTGCTCTGGCTGTGCAGTTTTCCGACTCCAATCCCAGAGTGTCTGTGTAAGGGCTTCCCTGGGCTTTCTCAATGATTGGCACAAAGATTCAGACCTTGTCAATTGAGCTGCTTAGAGCTGAGATTCCAGCTGGTTAAGATGCTTGGTTCTCCATAGCTTGCCCTGTAAGGTTCTCATTCTTCATCTATAAACTGGAGATGGTAATTGCCTCCCAGACTACCTTCCAGAATTGTCAAATATAAGACATTACTATGATTTAAGGCAGCAACATAATTTCAAATAGGGAAGGGAGATCTATGTAGAGGTCAACTGGGCTACACATTTAACTCAGTGCGAGGTGATTTGCCCTTAACTGATTTGATACTAGGGATTGCAAATGTCACTCTGAAACTCTCAGGGTGGAGAGTGGGGTGAGGGAGGGTGGGCATTCTGTACTCTCATTCACTCCTGCAGTTGTGAAGTCCTTATTCACGCTTTACCTAAAATTTGCCTGATACAAGGGAGCTCTTACCTTTCTTTACCTATGATACAGATGGGAAAATATGAGTGTAAATCATCCATAGTAGCACATCTCTTTATGTGCTTAAAGATTATTCAGAGTGCCTTCCTCAGACTTCTTTTCCTTTAAGCTGGGGCCCCAGCTCTGAGAGGTCTTTTTAATTCATTTCCCAATCTCATTTTCTTTCTGTCAATAATCTAAACTGTTCTTTGTGGAATTTGACATTCCAAGCCTTCCACTCCTGTCCTGCCTTGTGGCCCAGGAGTGAGGACTCAGCTCACCCACTCTCGGGAAAGAGGAGGTGTGGCCGAGATGTTCCAGGGGCCAGTGTTTGGGGGTGGAGGAGTGGGTGGCCATTTTGGACCACCGTGTTTGCTGACTGTTGACCTAGGAGAGATCTAGAGGCAGTCCCTGGCTACGTTTAGCCTGATCTTTGGGAGCTGGAAGCCTGTGGCAGGTGGTACCAGCTGAGCAGATGAGCTTTTATAGCTTGGTGCAGACAGACTCTGGGGCATGGCCCAGATAGGTTAACCTTCAGAG
This sequence comes from Ovis canadensis, assembly GCF_042477335.2. Taxonomy (NCBI): domain Eukaryota; kingdom Metazoa; phylum Chordata; class Mammalia; order Artiodactyla; family Bovidae; genus Ovis; species Ovis canadensis. The sequence continues at coordinate 82,351,813 of NC_091249.1, forward strand.
TGTGCTGACATCTGCATATGAAGACATTTAATGTAGGATTCAGTCATTGTTTATATGGCAGTGTGAGATTAGCAAAAGAATGCTGGAGAAACAGAATTCCAGGGTGCTAATCTGGCCTTTGACAAACAGTGTGACTTGGGCAAGTAACCTGGCCTTTCTGAGCCTCAGCTTCCTGATCTAGAAAATGAAGGCAGTGTATATTTTCACTGGATAATGTATGAAGACTAGGGGAGCTTATTATACATATCAAAATGTGGAGGACAATTTAATTTGCACATTATAATAAGGGATTATTATTAATATTATCAACATTATTCACCTCACTAAATGGACTATCTCCTTGGGCAGAAAAGAAGGGACACAGAAATACTTAGGACTCAAAATAGCCAGAAAAGCCATTGTGTAAGATTCCCCCGTCAGTGCCTAAAAAATCCATCGAGCAGGGACATTGTCTTTTCATGGTGGGACCTCTGGAGCTTGGTGAAGTTTCCTTCTCTGGCTGAGCCTGGAAGGACCAGGCTCTTTGAGGGGCCACTGTCTAGGAAGCTCTCTGTGACTGCAGAAGTGTTCCGACACTTTCCCTTCACTCAACAACCTTCCAGGGTTCAATCATTTCTTCCTTCAATGTGCATTTATTATGCTACTCTGTGTCAGGCACTATGCTAATTTGGGGGATGCCATGATAAACAAGGCAGATATTATCTTTGGTCCCCTGGTAGCTCCCTTCTAAACGGCTGTGGATGATTTTCATGGTATCCATGAATTTAGGGAAATTGGAGAAAAAATTACATGTGTTTGTGCAGTTGTTTTTCCCAAAAGTGTTTATATCTTTGATAGGATTTTAAAAGTGTCTCAGAACTTCTCCAAAAAGGTTAAGAATCATAGCCTTGTGGGAAAGATTAGCTATTCACATGAAACAGTAACTACAAGGCAGGAAGTATCTTGTAGAGAATCCTATAGAGAGTATACTATGGATACAGAACAGGGAGTGCTTCTTGTCAGCTGAGTTGTTTGGGGAAGGCTGGGTGGAAAAGGTTGTATTTGACCTAACTTTAAAAAATGGAAGAGTTCAATTCAGTGTCTGTTTATTGCATAACACTGAGAGAAACCATTCATATCATAGCCTGTGTGAACAGTACCTCTTGGAGTTGAGCAGTGCACAACCTGAGCAGCTATACATGGCGGCCCTGACTTGGTTGGGGGGAGAAACCATTCTTGTTGGTGAGTTATGGATTTCTTGAGAAAGTTGTGATAACCGCTCTTTTGTCACATCATGCCACACCAACAGGTTAGAAAGAGCAATAGGAGAAACACTAAAGGAAAAGTCAGCAATACCACTGCTTGTGGAACAACCTCAGTGTGCAAGTAGGGTTGGTTTTCTTATTTTTCCATTTAATTTCTTGAAGTCCTCACATGCCTTATTTAAGGAAGCTCAGTGTTTCCTACCACTCCTTGAATTATCCCAACCCCCAGAGCTTGCTTAAGTAGTCCACAGGGTGGTCAGTCTTTATTGGACACTCGCTGAGGAGGGAAGTGGAATATGAGCAATCTTCCAGTGATGTGGTTTCTCACTGGCCCATGTATGACTCGGAAAACATCATTCTGCACCTCTCTTGGGCAAGGCTTCAGTTCAGGTACCATCATGGTTGCCCTAGGACCTCATGGGCTCTTGGCATATCCTTACTTGTTCAAATGTCTTCCAAGGATAAATAGAGTCATTGCTAAAGGCTGGCTTCAAGTCCACACCTTCACTAGCCTAGAACATTGATCCAGCTTCTTCCCCCTGATCCCCTCCTCATCCCTCAAAAGGTAGAAGGTTTTATTACATCACTGTTTGAGGACAGTTTAGTACTCTCGCAATATCTCCTTTTTCCCCTTTAATTTTTATTGGAGTATAGTTGTTTACAATGTTGTGCTAGTTTCTACTGTGCAGCAAAGTGATTCAGCTATGTGCATACATATATCCCCTCTTTTTGGATTTCCTTCCCATTTAGGTCACCACAGAGCACTGAGTAATGCTATTCAGTAAGTTCTTATTAGTTGCCTATTTTATGCATAGTGTTCTTGCCTGGAGAATCCCAGGGACAGGGAGCCTGGTGGGCTGCCATCCACGGGGTCGCACAGAGTCGGACACGACTGAAGTGACTTAGCAGCAGCAGCAGCAGTGTATATATATTAATCCCAACCTCCCAATCCCATCCCACCTCCTTTTTCCCTCCTGATATACATATGTCTGTTCTCTATGTCTGTGACTCTGTTTCTGCTTTGCAAATAAGATCATCTATATCATATTTCTAGATTCCACATATATATGTTAATAAACAATATTTGTTTTTCTCTTTCTGACTTCACTCTCTAAGACAGTCTCTAGGTCTGTCCACATTTCTGTAAATGAATCAATTTTGTTTCATTTTATGGCTGAGTATATATGTACACATCTTCTTTATCCATTCCTCTGTTGATGGAATTTAGGTTGCTTCCATGTTCTGGCTATTGTAAATAGTGCTTCAGTCAACATTAAGGTATATGTATCTTTTCGAATTATGATTTTCTCTGCGTATTTGCCTAGTAGGGGAATTGCTAGCTACATCTCCCTTTTCAAGAAAGTTCTTTTTAGGAATTTATACAGTGACACAGCTGGTAATTTCTGCTGAGAAAAAAAAAAAAAACAACAAACTTATTTAGCCCAAGCTGAGTCTCTGGTAGGCAGTGTTCTGATGGGCTCCCTCTCCACAAACAGGTTTTGTGGGTGAGGTAGTACAATGGGCAGATCACAAGATCACAAAAGTAAGAATTTGGATTTGGATGCTGCATCAGATCTGTTACTTTGGGCAGTTTATTTAATCCTCTCTGAACTTTAGTTTCTTCCTCTCTGAAATCTTTTACATATTGCTTACCTCAGAGGGTTGTTATCCAGATTAAACAAGATGATGCATGTGAAGGACTTAGCACTATGCCTGGTATAGGGGTTAGGACTCAGAAAACTTTATCTAGAGCTAGTAGTGAGAAATAAGAAAGAAGATGAGAAAGAGGTGGAAAAAAAATAGAAAATTGGACATTGGGCTAGAAGGGAGAAGCAGGAGCAGATAGGCAGCCAGCACCCACGATCACCCTACTGTACTCATGTTTTATGCACCAGAAGCCACCCCCAGCGGTGTTCCTCTTTTCCTCAGATGCAAAAGACATTGTGCCCAGGGCTTTCCCCAGATCAGCCCCTAGGCTGTCCCAGCCAGCCTCCATTCAGCTTCTCATGGCTGGTCCTGCCTGCCTGCCTGTGCCTTGGAGACATTGCTGACCTTGGGGTCATTTTTCCTTAACCCTCCAGTGGGGCGTCCTGTGGGACCGGAGCCTCTGGCCAAGGAATGGCCTCAGAAACTTAGCAACAAGAGTCAGGCATGTGTTCTGTGCTGTGGCTGCCCTCTAATCTAGAAAGGTACTGGGGATGTGTGTCAACGACACTCGTCATTTGCATATTGAGCTCTTCTTGGCCTGCACTAGACAAGGAAAGAGTGATATGCTATGGCTATGATCTCTCAGCAAAAGACCAAGAGACCCAGAATGCTTTGTGTCTCTCTAGGGGTTGGCAAGCTGAACTTAAGTAGGGTGCTAGGCTGCAACCTTAGTCTAGTTCTGGGCATGGCATTGCTTGTGCTTCCATTTCTCATGAGTCTATCCAGACCCCCAGATCATTAGAAACAGTTTCAGCACGTGTAGTAGTGGAGATGAGGAGAACTGTCCTTTTCCCTCATTTACATATCAACATTGATTGTGTTACCTTGAGCAAGTTACCTCTTTTCCCAATAGGTTTCCTTATATGCAAAGTGGCAATAGTAATGGGTATTATGATAGGGGGCTTCCCAGGTGGTGCTAGTGATGAAGAACCTATCTTCCAGTGCAGGAGACATAAGATACACAGGTTTGATCCGTGAGTCAGGAAGATCCCCTGGAGTAGGAAGTGGCAACCCACTCCAGGGTATTTGCCAGGAGAATCCCTTTACAAATGTTTTCAATTCCCCTTGCAACTGTTTCCTCTCCCTCAGCAACTGCATGGATCAGCCTCATATAAACTGTGGCATGTTGGAAAGCCTTTGAAAAATGGTACCTAGTCTTTTGCAGTTGACCTCTTCCAGGGCCCGCGAGGCAGAGACCTATGCATGTTCCCTGGCCTGCAATAGCAGAGCGATAACTCTCCACGTAACACTTCTTGCCTATTGCCACATCATGTAAATGGAAGTTACCAGTATTCATCCAGAACTCAAAGCTGAGTCTCACCAAATGACTTGGGGGAAATTTTGACATGGAGAAACACCAGTGATAACTTCAGTGGGACTGAATGATGGATGGGTACATAATGGATAGCTGGAGCTTCTGGGTCAGGAAGCTATAAAGAAGAGTCCTGTGCTAAAAGCCCTTGGAGCAGGTCACATAACTGTGTTTGGACATTGGGTTCATCACGGCCTGTGTCTTAACACAGTTTTCTAGTTAAGTTCAAGGAAGGAGCCAATGACTTCTCCCCAAGGCTCTCATCAGAGTCTCAGGTTTGGAAGGCACTTTGCTGCTGCTGCTACTGCTAAGTTGCTTCAGTCGTGTCCCCACAGACGGCAGCCCACCAGGCTCCCTCATCCCTGGGATTCTCTAGGCAAGAACACTGGAGTAGGTTGCCACTTCCTTCTCCAGTGCATGAAAGTGAATAGTGAAATTGAAGCTGCTCAGTCATGTCCGACTCTTCGCCACCCCATGGACTGCAGCCTACCAGGCTCCTCTGTCCATGGGATTTTCCAGGCAAGAGTACTGGAGTGGGGTGAGATTATCTAACTCAGCAAATATATAATATTCATCTCCCCACTCCTCAACCCTGTGTCCGTAACAATGGCAGACATCACTAATTAATGGTGGTATTCTCTCTGGAAAACCCTAAATGCAGCTTCAGAATCCTTTAACACTTAGCGTCCAGGCAATATGGCATCGACTGTAGACTCCAACCAGAACCTCTAATTCTTAGTTTAGTTCTCTTCACATGGTTCCTTCCCAGGTCTGAGGGAACAGGGGATTTGAAGAATCCTGCTTGGAAAATAGAGGCGTCTCTGTCTTTATTGGATGTTAATAGGGGCAACCAAGGTCTTGGAAAGGACATCAGATTAAAGATATGAAGTTAAGTTCTGGTCTTGATGTTGTGCCAGAGGAGCTGAGTGATCTTAGGCAAGGTGTTACTTCCTTGGATCTCAGTTTGTCTCATCTGTAAAATAAAGGGCTTGAGAGGACCACATGATTGCCATGGACCTTCTTTCAGAAGTATGGCTTTGACATGTTTGGGTACATCATGCCTCATGGAGATACATGTTTCTTGCTCCTGGGAGTCTGTCTGTATGCCCTATATCACCAATGACAGACGTGTGACAACCATGCTGCCACTTCCCACTTCCCTGCCTGTAGCTTATATGGGCAGTGTGGACTCCATGTGGACTCAGTCTAGAGTCTCTTTATCCTTTTTGGCAGAAGGGGAGGATGTCTAGGCAGCCACTACCAGTTGATTAAAATTTGCAAGGCAAATAAAAACTATTTGCCATCTTTTACAAGCTGAATCTTGTCCCTTCAAATATTCATGTTGAAGTCCCAACCCCTAGAATGCATTTGGAGAAAGGGTCTTTACAGAAGTAGTTAAGTTAAAATGAGGTCATTGAGAAAAGTCCTAATCCAGTACGACTGGTATCCTTATAAGAAGTGGTAACTTGGACAGAAGGAAGATGGAGAAGATGCAGGGAAAAGATGGTCATCTACAAGCCAAGGAGAGAGACTGGGACAGATCCTTCCCTTATGGGCTTCGGAAGAAAGTTACCTCCTTGATCTCGGACTTCTAGCCTCCAGAAGAGCAAGAAGATAAATCTCTGTTGCTCAAGTTACCCACCCTGGAGTATTCTGTTATGGCATCCCTAATAGACTCATATATCGTCCCTTGCTTACCTCCACCCCCTGGACCCTTAGTATAGCTAGGATTATAAAGACCCCCTCCCAGATCAGACATTCTGCAAACCCAAGAGCCTGACAACTGCATTCATTGGCTGTGGGTCCCTGGAGAGAGGAACTATTTCTTAATTAGCATAGAGCCAGGCATACAGGAGGCACTCAATACATGTGAAAAGAAGGGAGAAGATGAAATGTTAGAAAAACAAAAAAGAAGAAACTATTGTTACAGAGTTCCAGAGAGGGCCTGTGCCATTTGGATATCTTTAGGATGCTCTTTTTTGTTTTGCTTTGAAAAAGTCACCTGGAGCTCCCTAGCATCAGGCAGAGCCTGTTGGCTCACCTAGAACTTTTTTGCCTTTTCTAGAAACTAAGATTACAAACTGAAACTCAAACTAGAGGCACTAGAGAAGTAGAGGTGACTGAAAATGAACTGAAATCTCCAACAAGGCCAATGGGTTAAATCGCTGTTTTAGACCAGTTGGAATTTGGCTGAGGGTTAAAAGGGAAGTTGGGAACTGGTTGGGAGCTGGGGAAGCCGCTTTTCTTCTGGGCTCCTCTCTCTGGGTTTGGCATTTCACCTGCTAGATGGCGCTGTCCTCTAAGGAAAGACGCCAGCTCGGCTCTAAGGGTCAAGGAACAGGAACAACTGAAGTTGGAAAGAATTGATGGGCAAGAGGCAGAGGGGATGGAGGCCAGTCCCCTCCCCAGCAGCAGCATCTCCTTTTGTGGTGGTTCTGGTTCCCTTTAGAGATCTTATTTTACAGTGTGGGTGTTTCATAACATCACATCTGAAAAGTCACAGGGCCTTTTTCTCTGAACAAAAGTGAATAAGAAGTGTGTGTGTGTGTGTGTGTGTGTGTGTGTGTGTGTTGTGAGGGAGGGGCAGGGAAGATCACTGAGGTCCCACCACAAGGCTGTAACTTACAAATGACATGTCCCTGTACTGGTCTTTGGCCTTGACTTATATGAGATCAGTGGGAAAAAGAAACAGGCCTTTCTCCGTGCTGCCTGCCAAGGTAGACGCCTCACACTCCTCGAGCTTTACTCCAAAGCCTCTAGCTCAGCTTCAAACTGTCGGGGCAAACTGCTTGTGGGGGCCGAGACTCCCTCTCCTTGGGCAATGTTAGTGTGAGACCGATGTGCTGAATCTGGGTCTGCATGTGAAATCAGGGATGCAGTCTGTAACTACTCCCCCTCTATCAGCAGCCAGAAGGAAGGAAAACAAAGATAAGGGTGGGGGTGGGGGGCTGGAAACCAGGAGGGGACAGAAGAGCAGAGATGGGAGGGTTGAGGAAAGACAGGAGACAAGGGAACAAAGAACAGAGGTGAGGGGTGAAAGGGATGAGGAGGGGCGAGAGGGACACGTAGGATGAGGGGGCCAGAAAGAAAGGAAAGGGCCACGCAGTGAGCCACAGTGGAGGAGAAAGGATGGACAAGTAGGGGAAATGAGAAGACCAGGAAGCCAGAGTGGGGCTTTCAAGTCGGTGCTAAAGTCAGGAAACTTAAAAGGCAGGGGAAGGAGGCTCTGCCAGGCAAACAGGAAAACAGAGGAAGAGGAAGTCTAGTAACTAAAGAAAACCTGACCGAAGGCCCAAAAGGAGGGGAAAATCACTGTGATGGGCAGTTGCAGAAAGGCAAGGCAGCAAAGAGTGGCAAGCAAGCTCTGAAGCAGGAGGGCAGAAGCAAGGAAGGCAGAGAGCAGAGCTGGGAAGAAGGGGAAAAACACGGAGAGGGAATGAGCAAAACACAACCCAGCAGAGAGTGAGGGAACAGGGAAAGAACCATTAAAAGAATGCTTACCTTATAGTAAAAACTGGAATGTGTGTATTTTGGCCTCTGGCCATGGTCCAGGAAACACAGCGTGGCTTTTAAGCAAACGTGGAGTGGTTGTGTCCACACGTTAGTAGCTTGCCCTGGTCTGCTGCTTTGAAATGTAGCTGTTCTGGGCTGCCCCCTTGTTGGCTGCCAGCCGGCTATTGGGGACATTAGATAGAACCCACTCTCCGTACCTAAGGTCATCCCTGCTCGATTTATGGTGCTGTAAGTTCACAGGTACAGGCTTCTCTTCCAAGGCGGTCTCTGCCCTTTGCAGGCCAAGAGTTGAGATGTGAATCCTGTGGGGGTGACCTGCTCACTGTGTCTTGAATCAGTGGTCCCTTGGAGGATGTTTCTTGGTGAGACAGGGTGCAGAGGCTCTGGAAGGGCAGAGCAGGAGGTATGTTAAAAGTAATGCATGGAGATTAAGGGAAGGTAGCCTGAAGTCTTATAGCCACGATTTGGTTCCGAGTTTTACCATTTTATTCTGTAAAAACTAGCATGTGTTTCTTAACCTTTCTGAGCCTCAGCTACTAATCTGTAAAACTGGACTCATAATCCTGCCTATCTCATAGTGTTCTGATGAAGCTTGAATGAAATGATCCATGGGGCCGAGTGGCTAGATTGTACTGATGCTCACTGAATGTTAGTTGTTCTTTGTTTTACCATCTAAAGACCAAATAACTCTGTGTGTGTGTGTTTGTGTTTGGGGGGATCAGTCCTCGAATGCAGAGTAAGGGGCTTAGTTTTGAAGGTATTTTAACAAAAGAATGATCTTTGAAAATGATTGTGGAAATAGATCCAGTGGTGACACGTGGCTGTTTTGGAGAATGGGAGAGCATACATGAGGTACTGTGGTCCTGGACTAGGGTTGGGGGGATGAAAAAACGTAAAAAGAAAGTAAAGAAAGAAAGTGAAGTCGCTCAGTCATGTCCAACTCTTTGCTACCCCATGGATTGTAGCCCACCAGGCTCCTCTGTCCATGGGATTCTCCAGGCAAGAATACTGGAGTGGGTTGCCATTTCCTTCTCCAAGGGATCTTCCCGACCCAGGGATCAAACCCAGGTCTCCAGCATTGCAGGCAGACGCTTCAACCTCTCAGCCACCAACTGCAACTGAAAAAACGTAAAGAGTATTTTGAGAGGCACTCCAAACCCAAACCCAAAATCTTTATGATTGGATAGATAGATAGTGACAGAGGGAAAGTTTTAAAAATTTATTTATTTTTAATTGGAGGATAATTGCTTTACAATGTTGTGTTGGTTTCTGCCATACGTCAACATGAATCAGTCATAGGTATCCATATACATCCCTCCCTCCTGAGCCTCCCTCCTACCTCCCACCTCATCCCACCCCTCTAGGTTGTTACAGAGCACTAGGTTGAGGTCCCTGTGTCATATAGCAACTGCCCATTAGCTATCTACTTTTACATATAATAATGCATATATTTCAATACTACTGACAGAAGGGGCATTTTAAGCACGACTCCAAGGTTTGGGGTCCTAGAACAGGGCAGAGGGAGCCCTCAAGATAAGAACGATTTTTCACATTTTTGAAAGACTGTTAAAAACAAAGAAAAACATATGATGGAGAAGGTATCTTTTCTGCAAACCCTAAAGTATCTCCTATTTAGCCCTTAACAAAAAGAATTACCCTACCTCTGGCCCAGGCTATTGTATCAGAAGATGACTCTGCCCCAGAAATCAGGAAACCTGGAGAGGTACAATGTCTCCCAGAACACTAGAGCACTGGAGTAAAGCAGGATCTGTGTGAAAAATACACAGATTTAAGTCATATATTCATTCCACAAATATTTTTTGAATGTGGCTCAGGAGATAGACAGACCTGGTTGATTCCTGGCTCCATCTTCTTACTTGTCACCTTCAACAAGTTATCAAGCTCTGTGTATCTCACTGTTTTTCCACTTGTAACATGTAGATGATAATTATACTTACCTCCTGGAAATGTTTTGAAGGATTAAATATGATAAGCCATGTAAAGCATTTAGGCCATGTCTGGCACACACCACATAATAAATAATTAGCTTTTATTGTTGTTGGGAAACTAGAAACCCAGAGATAGAAATGAGCATGGCATGTGCTACGCGACAGTAAGAGGGTGAATAGACTTGATAAACAACAGTGAGCCAATATCACTTGCCATTTTTATTATCATCAATATCAGCATCTTTTACTCCTATTATAACTTGAAGTCTGATCCTGGGACCCCAGTGTTCTCATTCATAAAGCAAGAGGTTTGCTAAGATTCCTTCCAACTCCATCTTTTTAACTTTCTGTCAGTTTCTTCCTCCTTCCCCATTTCCCTCCCTTCCCTCTGTGCAGTTACAAACACGCTTAATTCTCCTTGACATTTCTGACAGGCAGGTCATCTCTTCCCCATCCTCTTTAAAAATCCCGATCATGTAAGAACTGATTCTATTTTCCCTGCATTCCCAGTGATCTCTCTTCCTTTTGCAGCCCCTCCCCCTCCAGGCGTTTACAACAAAAGAGTCAGGTCATTTTTCATGCAGTATCAGCCAAATGTCAGCCTCCGAAGCATTTGTCCTTGTTTCTCTGAGTGTCGGAAGTTCTCCGTCTTCCCACTAGGACTTTCTGAGAGTGTGGAGTGGATCCCAGAATGTTTAATTCTCCTTGCTGCCAGCGAGCCTCTTCCCAAACTCTGAGTAAAGGACTGGGGGGAAAAGGGCTGGCAGAGAAGCCAGGCTCCCAGGCCGATGGCTAGCTGCTGTGGGGGTTTGTGCTGCACCCTGCCTGGTTACTTACTGCTGCTTTGAGAGGCCAGTCAGGGGAGAGAGATTAGGGTCATCAAGATAAGGCAGAGAATATTCAAACTGGAAGCAAAAGGGGCTGTTTTTCCAATAGTAAGTAATCAGGGAACAGGAGTATGTAATTTGCAGATTAGGAAAATGAACAAAGAACATAAAATTAACTTTATAGCAAAGAGGAGCACAGTCTGTTTGAAGAAATAAACCTCCATAAAGCATTATTATTGATAAAATCAGACTGTTGATTTAAACTAAATAGGAAATATGACCAAATCAGGGTGAGGAGGTGGTGCTCAGTGAAGCTGGGGCTAAAACTTCAGGAGGGGATGGAAGGTTGGTTTGGGCCTGAGAGACCTGATGTGGTGTGGTGTGTGTGTGTGTGTGTGTGTGTGTGTGTGTGTGTGTGTGTGTTTTGGTATGTGCATGTGCGTGTGTGTTGAGAGATAGATATAGCATCAAAGCAAGGATGCCTGTGCTAAAGGCGTAGATAATAGGAGTGTGCCTTTCTGAGATGATTAACCTGCCTTCATTTAGTGATTGCTTTTATTTAAATTGATAAGATACTTGATCTTAGCCAAAAGGCCGAGAAGTGATAAGACTGTCTTTATTTTAAAAGTGGCATGGACTTCCAAGCACTGGTAATTAGCACATATGTTCCTGCCTCCTATTATGAATATTCAAATGCCCACATAAGCTCACCTGAAACACCAATTACTTTCCCAGTGAATACCAGGACTGACCTGGGTACCAAAGCCTGGGTCCAAGTCCCAAGGTCATGCCTTTGATCCCAAGAAGGTTAGAGCAGGGCTTCTGTCCCCTTCATCACAGGCAAGTTGGCCAGATTAGGATAACACTCCTGTAGTGGGCAGTGACAGATCCAGCTCTGTGCTATTAGCTGCCCTATATTCCCCTGTGTTAAGCCTTCCTGGTCCCACATTGACTAGGAGGGGACACTTACATGGTTTTGTTGACTTTGAGCTGCTGAGACAGAACTCATTCCAAGGACCAAAATTCAGAGAAGCATCCTGATAACTCAGTTGATAAAGAATCTGCCTGCAATGCAGGAGACCCTGGTTCAATTCCTGGGTCCCCTGGAGAAGGGAAGATCCCCTGGAGAAGGGAAAGGCTACCCACTCCAGTATTCTGGCCTGGAGAATTCCATGGATGGTATAGTCCATGGGGTTGCAGAGTCAGACACAACTGAGTGACTTTCACTTTCATCCTTATGTAGCAGTGTGTTCAGAAGTCTTCATTCCCCGTCTAGGTCCATTATCCTCCCTTCTGTGTCTTGCTTTGACCCTTGGAAGCCACATCCTGGGAATTTCTCATTTTCTGGCTTTCTGTATGGTTCAGCTTATGAAAGGCACCAGCAGGCTGGAGAAGAGACAGGGCATGCTACACGCGGGCAGGGGCTTTCTCTACTGAAGCTCAGAGCCCTCTACAGCTACAGCTTCCACCTCAGCTACAGGTTTCTCTGGGTTTGGGGCCTTAACCTAACCCTTTCAGCACAGGGGTTGATCCTGGCCCCCATGCAGCTTCTACACCTGGAATGTCTCACCAGCCTTTGTTAACTTCCTTTAAATGTGCCCTTGCATTTAACAATCCCTTCATTATGCTACTTGAGTCTGCCATTCTTGTAGGACCCTGGTGGGTACAAGTGATTGCGAGTTCCTATCTGGAAACTTAGAGAAGGCAATGGCAACCCACTCTAATACTCTTGCATGGAAAATCCCATGGAAGGAGGAGCCTGGTAGGCTGCAGTCCATGGGGTCGCTAAGTCGGACACGATTGAGTGACTTCGCTTTCACTTTTTGCTTTCATGCATTGGAGAAGGAAATGGCAAACCACTCCAGTGTTCTTGCCTGGAGAATCCCAGGGACTGGGCAGCCTGGTGGGCTGCCATTTATGGGGTTACACAGAGTCGGACATGACTGACGTGACTTAGCAACCTGGAAACGAGAAAGCCTGGGTTATTGAAGGTCATCAGGCAAGTTGCTTCTCCTTAATAGCTTCACGTTCTTCATCTGTGAGACAGGCATGACAGTGAGGTCATCCCTCAGCTAAAACATGCTAAGATTCTGTTTCTGCTAGAGATGTAGTGGGCAGGGCTTTGGAGGAAAAAGAAACATGAGTTTGAATCCTGGTTTTGACACTTACTAGGTGTGTGGCCTTGGTCAAGTCTTAATCTCTTTGAATCTTTGTTTTCATTATCAGTAAAATAGGGAAGATAATCCTTTCCTTGCAAGTTGAGGGGTAGGGTTAGATATTAAAATTACACATATGGAAGCAGTTAAAAGTAGTTCTCATGACACAGGAGGTATCCAATCCACGGACAGCCTTTCTCTTGTTTCCAGGCTATCTTGGAGGGAAAATGCCTGAGCATGAGGGGAAAGGAGTTTGTAGATTCTGGAGGTTCCTATTCTTTTCACCTCAAATTCTGTTTATTTATATCTGCTGACATTTCAGCTCACAGACTCCCATTCATTTATTCTTTCCAATCGATCTAGTCCTTGAAGATTTCTCCCTGGAACCATTCCTTTAAAAGGAAGGCAAGCCTGTGGTTAGTTGGAAGGAGGGAACCAGAAGAAGCAGGTCTTGGGCACCAGGCTACTCACTAGCCTGGTGTTCTGACCAGAACAGGGATTTCTTTCAGCTCAGAGTTCTCTGGGATAGCTGACACATTTCAGGAACTTTCTCTTTCCTTCTTTATGCACGTGTCACCTTGTAACCGAAGAGTTGGGCTTCTGATTTTTCACAGTAATTGCTCATACCTAGATTTTAAGACAAAAAAAGCTCTCAGCCAACACAATTCATAGTCCTGCCCAGTCCCAAACTTGCCATAAGTGATTTTTGCACAGAGATTAAAAAAAAAGTATAGAATGGGATCTTTGAAATTTTTGCTTGAAATTTCAGTATTTGAATGTGTGATTCATCACTGATAGATCCAGATGTGGACACAGCTGTGAATGAAAGGGAGCTTATCTGTAACTTCCTTCCGTCCTTCTCAATGTCCTCTTTTTTCATTTCAGCATCTCATTCTCCAGATGCTCCACATCTTTTACTGTCCTTAGTTGACCAGAGATCCTCTGACCAGAATCATTTTCAGGGTCAAATAGACCCTTGTTTTTCTGCCCTTATTGAATATAAACTTGCATATCTTTTGTCTGTCAGTAGCCATTGAATGCTCTCAAATTTACGATAATTTGACTCATTCTTCTATTTATCCATACATTTCATCCACCTACCCTCCTAACTGGCCAAATGACAAATAGTGGTTGGGAGCATTTTGTGTGTAAAATGTGGTGGTAGGCTGTCTACAACAACTTTTAAAAGCATCAGCCACTGTTCTAGACTTAAGAAATAAAGAAGCTATTTGCAGACCCCAAGCAAATAAAGGAAAAATGTTTTCTCACAACAGTGCAAGCAAGGACGAGGTGTCTAGTAGTGATAATAGGTATAGTTAAAGAGCAAAAGAAAGAGAAAGCAAAACAGGGAAGAGTAATAAGAACTGACTTTAGAGAAGAAATGGGAATAGAGCCACCCCGTAAGTGGCTCTAAGATGAGTAAAATTTATGCAAGTACAGAGAAAGGTGAAAGCTACGAGAGAAGGCACGAGGGTCGGGAAATGGGAAAAATAGGAGCTAGAATCCAGAAAGTAGACCTGTTTGGCTAGACTGGAGCATTTGAGTTAGTAACTGTGGTAAGACTGGAAAGATTGATTGGAACTAGTTTCTGGAAAAGAGGCTGGAATGTGAAGCTGAGAAGTATAAGCGTTTCCTACATGCAATAGAGAGCTCCTGAAGACTTTTCTAGCCTGGAGGGCCATCTGGTAGAAAGGTACAGAACATTGTAAAGTATGGAGTGTTTGTATTATCTATAGACTCACTAATTCATAGATTCATGCAGCAGGAATTTAATGAGCTCTGTGTGTGTGTGCTCAGTTATGTCCAACTCTCTGTGACCCCATGGACTGTAGCCCTCCACACTCCTTGGTCCATGGAATTCTCCAGGCAAGAAAGAATACTATAGCAAGTTGCCATTGTTTTACTCCAGAGGATTTTCCTGACCCAGAGATTGAACCCATGTGTCTTCAGTCTCCTGAATTGGCAGACAGATTCTTTATCACTGTGCCATGTGCTAAATTCAGTGTTCATGGCTGAACGCTAGTTATTATGTCTTAGTCCTGGAGATACCCAAGAAGCCCTTGCTTTGGGGAGAGTTTCTTATTTATTAAGACCAAATAATTAACATAGAGAACAAAACCATAGCAATTAACTCTTTCAAAAAATATTTTTTATTGTAAAATTAAGCACAGATATAGGTGGTGGCTGGGAGGAGCTACCCCAGGCCTGAGGTCAGGGGCGGCGGCTGGAAGGAGCAACACCACATCCAAGGAGCGGTGGCTGTGTGGGCGCAGGAGGGCTGAGAGGAGCTACTCCACATTCAAGGTCAGGAGGGGCAGTGGTGAGGAGATAGCCCTCGTCCAAGGTAAGGAGCAGTGGCTGTGCTTTGCTGGAGCAGCCTGAAGAGATACCCCACGTACAAGGTAAGAGAAACCCAAGTAAGATGGCAGGTGTTGCAAGAGGGCATCAAGGGCAGACACACTGAAACCATAATCACAGAAAACTAGTCAATCTAATTGCATGGACCACAGCCTTGTCTAACTCAGTGAAACTAAGCCATGCCATGTGGGGCCACCCAAGACGGGCGGGTCATGGTGGAGAGGTCTGATAGAATGTGGTCCACTGGAGAAGGGAATGGCAAACCACTTCAGTATTTTTGCCTTGAGAACCCCATGAACAGTATGAAAAGGCAAAATGATAGGATACTGAAAGAGGAACTCCCCAGGTCGGTAGGTGCCCAATACGCTACTGGAGATCAGTGGAGAAATAACTCCAGAAAGAATGAAGGGATGGAGCCAAAGCAAAAACAACACCCAGTTGTGGATGTGACTGGTGATAGAAGCAAGGTTTGATGCTGTAAAGAGGAACATTGCATAGGAACCTGGAATGTCAGGTCCATGAATCAAGGCAAATTGGAAAATGGTCAAACAGGAGATGGCAAGAGTGAATGTCGACATTCTAGGAATCAGCGAACTAAAATGGACTGGAATGGGTGAATTTAACTCAGACGACCATTATATCTACTACTGTGGGCAGGAATCCCTTAGAAGAAATGGAGTAGCCATCATGGTCAACAAAAGAGTCCGAAACGCAGTACTTGGATACAATCTCAAAAATGACAGAATGATCTCTGTTCGTTTCCAAGGCAAACCATTCAATATCACAGTAATCCAAGTTTATGCCCCAACCAGTAACGCTGAAGAAGCTGAGGTTGAATGGTTCTATGAAGACCTACAAGACCTTTTAGAACTAACATCCAAAAGAGATGTCCTTTTCATTATAGGGGACTGGAACGCAAAAGTAGGAAGTCAAGAAACACCTGGAGTAACAGGCAAATTTGGCCTTGGAATACAGAATGAAGCAAGGCAAAGGCTAATAGAGTTTTGCAAAGAGAACACACTGGTCATAGCAAACACACTTTTTCAACAAGACAAGAGAAGACTCTACACATGGACATCACCAAATGGTCAACACCAAAATCAGATTGATTATATTGTTTGCAGCCAAAGATGGAGAAGCTCTGTACAGTCAGCAAAAACAAGACCAGGAGCTGACTGTGGCTCAGATCATGAACTCCTTATTGCCAAATTCAGACTTAAATTGAAGAAAGTAGGGAAAACCGCTAGACCACTCAGGTGTGACCTAAATCAAATCCCTTATGATTATACAGTGGAAGTGAGAAATAGATTTAAGGGCCTAGATCTGATAGATAGAGTGCCTGATGAACTATGGAATGAGGTTCATGACACTGTACAGGAGACAGGGATCAAGAACATCCACATGGAAAAGAAATGCAAAAAAGCAAAATGGCTGTCTGGGGAGGCCTTACAAATAGCTGTGAAAAGAAGAGAAGTGAAAAGCAAAGGAGAAAAGGAAAGATATAAGCATCTGAATGCAGAGTTGCAAAGAATAGCAAGGAGAGATAAGAAAGGCTTCCTCAGCGATCAGTGCAAAGAAACAGAAGCAAACAACAGAATAGGAAAGACTAGAGATCTCTTCAGGAAAATTAGAGATACCAAGGGAATATTTCATGCAAAGATGGGCTTGATAGAGGACAGAAATGGTGTGGACGTAATAGAAGCAGAAGATATTAAGAAGAGGTGGCAAGAATACATGGAAGAACTGTACAAAAAAAGATTTTCAGGACCAAGATAATCACGATGGTGTGGTCACTCACCTAGAGCCAGACATCCTGGAATGTGAAGTCAAGTGGGCCTTAGAAGCATCACTATGAACAAAGCTAGTGGAGGTGATGGAATTCCAGTTGAGCTATTTCAAATCCTAAAAGATGATGCTGTGAAAGTGCTATACTCAATATGCCAGCAAATTTGGAAAACTCAGCAGTGGCCAAAGGACTGGAAAAGGTCAGTTTTCATTCCAATCCCAAAGAAAGGTAATACCAAAGAATGATCAAACTACTGCACAACTATACTCATCTCACACGCTAGTAAAGTAATGCTCAAAATTCTCCAAGCCAGGCTTCAGCAATATGTAAACTGTGAACTTCCAGATGTTCAAGCTGGTTTTAGAAAAGGCAGAAGAACCAGAGATCAAATTGCCAACATCTCCTGGATCATCAAAAAAGCAACAGAGTTCCAGAAAAACATCTATTTCTGCTTTATTGACTATGCCAAAGCCTTTGACTGTGTGGATCACAATAAACTATGGAAAATTCTGAAAGAGTTGGAAATACCAGACCACCTGACCTGCCTCTTGAGAAACCTATATGCGGGTCAGGAAGCAACAGTTAGAACTGGACATGGGACAACAGACTGGTTCCAAATAGGAAAAGAAGTACGTCAAGGCTGTATATTGTCACCCTGCTTATTTAACTTACATGTAGAGTACATCATGAGAAATGCTAGGCTGCAAGAATCACAAGCTGGAAACAAGGTTGCCGGGAGAAATATCAATAACCTCAGATATGCAGATGACACCACCCTTATGGCAGAAAGTGAAGAGGAACTAAAAAGCCTCTTGATGAAAGTGAAAGAGGAGAGTGAAAAAGTTGGCTTAAAGCTCAACATTCAGAAAACAAAGATCATGGCATCCGGTCCCATCACTTCATGGGAAATAGATGGGGAAAGAGTGGAAACAGTGTCAGACTTTATTTTGGGGGGCTCCAAAATCACTGCAGATGGTGACTGCATCCATGAAATTAAAAGATGCTTACTCCTTGGAAGAATAGTTGTGACCAACCTAGATGGCATATTGAAAAGCAGAGACATTACTTTGCCACCAAAGGTCCGTCTAGTCAAGGCTATGGTTTTTCCAGTAGTCATGTATCGATGTGAAAGTTGGACTGTGAAGAAAGCTGAGCGCTGAAGAACTGATGCTTTTGAACTGTGGTGTTGGAGAAGACTCCTGAGAGTCCCTTGGACTGCAAGGAGATCCAAACAGTCCATTCTAAAGGAGATCAGCCCTGGGTATTCTTTGTAAGGAATGATGCTAAAGCTAAAACTCCAGTACTTTGGCCACCTCATGCAAAGAGTTGACTCATTGGAAAAGACTCTGATGCTGGGAGGGATTGGGGGCAGGACGACAGAGGATGAGATGGCTGGATGGCATCACTGACTCGATGGACGTGAGTTTGAGTGAACTCTGGGAGTTAGTGATAGACAGGGAGGCCTGAAATGCTGCAATTCATGGGGTTGCAAAGAGTCAGACACGACTGAGCGACTGAACTGAACTGAACTGATAGAAAAAAAAAACACAAATATAAGACTTAGTGAATTATTATACAGTGAGTACCCTTATAACTATCACTCAAATCAGGAAATAGAATCACCAGCCACCCCTGTAACTTCTCCATGTACCTCATCTTAACACAATTTCTCCTTACCTCCAGAAGTAACCACTATCCTAACTTTTATAGTAATCATGTCTTTGCATTTATTTGTGGTTTTATCATTCAAGTGTGCACCCCTGAACTGTAGTTTATTCTTGCCCTTATGTTTTTAAACTTGATATACCTTTTAGGTCTTTTTAATCTATGATTTTCCCCTCTATCTCTTTCCCTTTCTTACAATTTATTCATAGACAAGTCTGGGCCATTTGGCTTGTTAAGTTTCCTACAGTCAGATTTGCTGACTGCTCACTCATGATTCTTCCCTGGTGGCTCAGAGAGTAAAGCATCTGCCTGCAATCTGGGAGACCCAGGTTCCATCCCTGGGTCAGAAAGGTCCCCTGGAAAAGGAAATGGCAACCCACTCCAGTACTCTTGCCTAGAAAATCCCACGGATGGAGGAGCCAGGTAGGCTACCATCCACTGGGTTGCAAAGAGTCGGACACGACTTCACTTTCACTCATGATGCATTTCAGTGTGTTTCCTCTATCTTTTGTATTTCCTGCAGATTGAAAGCTAAATCGAGAGGCTTGATCTGACATAGATTTGATCTCTTTAATAAAGTTATAGGTGATGTTATGTCTTGTGTGTGGTTTATGCTGTTTTTTGATATTAATTAAAGCAGATGCTCAATGTTGACATTCGTTACTTCATTGGGAATTGAAAAATAGTAATAATTTAATTCTATAGTATATTTTTATTTGTTACTTGGGGTACATTTTAAAAATATAAAGGGATAATATCTCTCATCTGCCGCTTTGTCACACCATACTACGATTCATATAGGATAGGTAGGACAAGGTTTGATTACCCTTTTATTTGCCTAGTTTTCAAGATCACAACCGGATCATTGTTTTGTCTGAAGTTAACCAATTATTATTTTTTAAATGCATGTCATTAATTCATTCATGGGTTTATATGTATTTGATGAGCTTCAATCTTCTACATAGCTCAAATCTTTGGCAGTGGAAAATTCTTCAAGGTGCTTCCTGAATTCTTTTGACATGATCTTAGAGGTTTTTTACAACTTCCTTCTAACTTCATGTTAAGATGTTCCAAACTCATGGATATTTCCTGCTGCAGACCTGAAATTAGCCATTTGTCCAAGAAATCCTGATTTTGCTCAATGGGATATGTCACTTGAAAGTCAAATCTGAGTGCTGGAGATGCTTACAGCTATCAGGTTAATTTTTGTTTCTAAATCCTTTTAATGGAAAAAACTGGAATAAACAAATACCTTGAGTTCATACTGATATTTCTAATTCAGATTTAAATCTATAGGATGTTTACTTAACATTGCCTTAGTAACTCCTTTCTTTCACCAGAAAATTCTTGAAGGTGCAAGGGATAGTAGAATTAGAAATATTCCATTATTAGGATTTGCTTTTTTCTACTTCACATATACAACATTCTCAGAATAATAATCGCTGTACTATCACTGACATTATTATTACTGAAAGCAGATAAAACATTTCTTTGCATATGCTAATCATTTCCCCATTTTTTTTATAGTCGTATATTTGCATTTTAAATCGTATAGCCATTACATACTGGAAACTCTACCTTTTAACCCTCATTTAGTCTTTTAGCTACAAGAAACTATATATCTAATATTCACCAGCAATACCTGTCTGAAACTTGTTCTTTAGTAGACTCCTTAGGAAGGACTCATGGGAATAATATTCTCTGAATCTTTGCATGTCATTAGCAGTTTGTGATTTCCTGGATAAAATATCCTTAGTTCACATTTTCTCTCCTTGAATATCTTAAATACCTTACTGTAATTTCTTCTGGCAAAAAGCTTTGCTGTCAAAAAAAAATCAGAAGATAATTTAATTTGATTTCTTTTATATGTTCTTTTTGCCTAGATACCCAGATTTTTTTTTTTTTTCTTTTAAATGCAATAATTTTTCTAGACTGTGTCTTGATTTTGGTCATTCTGGGTCAGTGTTCTCAATATAAGCTATGTTCTTTCAATATATAGTTCAAATAATTTTTTATGTTGGGAAAACTTTGCTGAATTATAGTTCTTGGGTTTTTTTGGTTATTGTTCTCTTGTGATTCCTACTTTTATTTGCTTTCTTCTTTGAAGTCTCTTATTAGTTGAGCATTGGATCCTCTTTGCCTATCTTCCAGTTAACTCTTTTAAATGTAAGTTTCAATTGTTTGGTTTGTGCGATAATTCATAGGATGTCTGGGCAAATATGTGTCTATTTAAAAGCTGATTTATGATTTGGGGTAATGACTGACTATTTAAAAATTTTGTTTTCATTTTATTGCAGGAATTGGAGAAATTGAATCATAGTCTCCAATGAACCGTATACATTTACAGTACAACTGCAGGCTGGTAGAAATGACAGTTTGGTACCCTGAGACTGCTTGTATTATGCAGTCTAAAAATCTGAGCCTGGCACTGAAGCTAAGACCTTACTACCTCTGTAGGATTATAAATCTTTCATTGCCTTTTCTGATTATTAAAGCCTATTTGGAAGCCTGGTGTGTTGCAGTCCATGGGGTCACAAAGTTGGACATGACTGAGTGACTGAACTGATCTGGAACCAAGGGTAGAATCCCTGGTGGCTGAGTGGTAAAGAACCCGCCTACCAATGCAAGAGATATGGGTTCAATCCCTGGGTGGGGAAGATCCCTTTGAGAAGGAAATGACAACCCACTCCAGTATTCTTGCTTGGGAAATCCCATGGACAGAGGAGCCTGGTGGGCTGTAGTCTATGAGGTCACAAAAGAGTCAAGACATGACTTAGTGACTAAATAACAATTTGGAACCAAAAACCTCACATCCATCAAAAACATAAATTTAAGGAGATTTCATTTAATTGTTTCACAATAGAATCTAAAGTAGGATAGATGAGGGTAGCTCTCAAGGCAGGAACAAATGCATGGATACCAGTCTGAACTGAACATATTTTGTGGCTTAATGTAATAGCTTCTAATGGAGAAGGGATACAATAAATATCCTTCAACATCCTATGTTCTCTGGTTTGAAGTAACATCATTCACTATAATAGTGTGAAGTTGCTAACTTGGACTTTTATATTAGTTTCCTGTTGCTGCTGGAATGAACTAATTATAAAGCTAGTGGCTTCAGTTCAGTTCAGTTCAGTCTTGAAACAATACAAATTTGTTATCTTACAGCTCTAGAGATCTGAAGTCCAAAATGGGTTAAAATCACATGTTGGCAGGATTTCTTCTGAAACTCTGGGGGCAGATAACTTGTCTCCTTGCCCTTTTTAGCACCTAGCCATCAGTATTTCTTTGCTTATGGCCCTTTCTTCCATCTTCAACTCCTATGACTCCAGTCTCTGTCTCCATCATCATGTAGCCAAGTCTCTCTCTGCATTCCTCTTATAAGTACACATTTGATTACATGAAGGCCCACCTAGATAACACAGGATAATCTCTCCATCTCAAGATCCTTCACTAATCACACTGGCTAAATCCCTTTTGCCATTAAGGTAAGATTCATAGGAAGGACCTGGGGATTAAAACATGGATATCTTGGAGGGAGCCACAATCTAACATACCATATTGGTAAGGTTTTTGCACAAAAGAATTCTTAATAACAGAGAAAAGTAAACTCATTTACAGGTTGGTGATGAGACTGTAGCTCAGAATAGTCTCCTGGAAGCCTGCAATTTCTTTGAGGACTAATGTTTTGTTGCTGTTCAGTTGCTAAGTCAAGTCCAACTCTTTGCAACCCCACAGACTGCAACATGCCATGATTCCCTGTCCTTCACTATCTCCCCGAGTTTGTTCAAACTGATGTCCATTGAGTCAGTGATGCGATTCAACCATCTTATTCTCTATCATCTCCTTCTCCTCCTGCGCTCAGTCTTTCTCAAGATCAGGGTCTTTTCCAGTGAGTCAGCTCTTTGTAGCAGGTGGCCAAAGTATAGGAGCTTCAGCATCAATGTTTGAATTTTCTAGTTTACATTTATGCTTCAGTTCAGTTCAGTCACTCAGTCGTGTCTGACTCTTTGCAACCCCATGAATCGCAGCATGCCAGGCCTCCCTGTCCATCACCAACTCCCGGAGTTCACTCAGACTCACATCCATCAAGTCTGTGATGCCATCCAGCCATCTCATCCTCTGTCGTCCCCTTCTCCTCCTGCCCCCAATCCCTCCCAGCATCAGAGTCTTTTCCAATGAGTCAACTCTTCGCATGAAGTGGCCAAAGTACTGGAGTTTCAGCTTTAGCATCATTCCTTCCAAAGAAATCCCAGGGCTGATCTCCTTCAGAATGGACTGGTTGAATCTCCTTGCAGTCCAAGGGACTCTCAGGAGTCTTCTCCAACACCACAGTTCAAAAGCATCAATTCTTCTTACTAACTAATAATAAGAATCTCCCTAGCCTACTTTCCTGTACCAAAAGGAAAACTGAACTGAGAAGATATGCCCTGATTCTTCCATGGTTGTAAGGAATATGGAATACTGATACACCCTAGTAGTAACTGTCTAATTTGGATGGCATGACATCACATCATAGAAAAGTGTGCACACTGAGGTGTCATTAGTCCCAATTATAGCTGAGTCAGGCCTTGCCCAGTAATCTCAGTTCAGTTCAGTCGCTCAGTCGTGTCTGACTCTTTGCAACCCCATGAATCGCAGCACTCCAGGCCTCCTTGTCCATCACCATCTCCCGGAGTTCACTCAGACTCACGTCCATTGAGTCAGTGATGCCATCCAGCCATCTCATCCTCTGTCGTCCCCTTCTCCTCCTGCTCCCAGTCCCTCCCAGTGTCAGAGTCTTTTCCAATGAGTCAACTCCTCACATGAGGTGGCCAAAGTACTGGAGTTTCAGCTTTAGCATTATTCCTTGCAAAGAACACCCAGGACTGATCTCCTTTAGAATGAACTGGTTGGATCTTCTTGCAGTCCAAGGAAATCTCAAGAGTCTTCTCCAACACCACAGTTGAAAGAATCAATTCTTTGGCTCTCAGCTTCCTTCACAGTCCAACTCTCACATCCATACATGACCACTTGAAAAACCAAAACCTTGACTAGACGGACCTTTGTTGGCAAAGTAATGTCTCTTCTTTTGAATATGCTATCTAGGTTGGTCATAGCTCTCCTTCCAGGGAGTAAGCATCTTTTAATTTCATGGCTGCAGTCACCGTCTGCAGTGATTTTGGAGCCCCAAAAAATAAAGTCTGACACTGTTTCCACTCTTTCCCCATCTATTTCCCATGAAGTGATGGGACCGGATGCCATGATCTTCATTTTCTGAATATTGAGCTTTAAGCCAACTTTTTCACTCTCTTCTTTCACTTTCATCAAGAGGCTTTTTAGTTCCTCTTCACTTTCTGGGGAGGCCTTACAAATAGCTGTGAAAAGAAGAGAAACGAAAAGCACAGGAGAAAAGGAAAGATATAAGCATCTGAATGCAGAGTTCAAAAGAATAGCAAGAAGAGATAAGAAAGCCTTCCTCAGTGATCAATGCAAAGAAATAGAGGAAAACAACAGAATGGGAAAGACTAGAGATCTCTTTAGGAAAATTAGAGATACCAAGGGAACAATTCATGCAAAGATGGGCTCAATAAAGGACAGAAATGGTATGGACCTAACAGAAGCAGAAGATATTAAGAAGAGGTGGCAAGGATACACAGAAGAACTGTACAAAAAAGATCTTCACGACCCAGATAATCACGATGGTGTGATCACTCACCTAGAGCCAGACATCCTGGAATGTGAAGTCAAGTGGGCCTTAGAAGCATCACTATGAACAAAGCTAGTGGAGGTGATGGAATTCCAGTTGAGCTATTTCATATCCTGAAAGATGATGCTGTGAAAGTGCTGTACTCAATATGCCAGGAAATTTGGAAAACTCAGCAGTGGCCACAGGACTGGAAAAGGTTAGTTTTCATTCCAATTCCAAAGAAAGGCAATGCCAAAGAATGCTCAAACTACTGCACAATTGTACTCATCTCACACGCTAGTAAAGTAATGCTCAAAATTCTCCAAACCAGGCTTCAGCCCAGTAATCTAGGGGGAAACTATCGCTCATACATTCTGACTGTCTCTAACCCAGAATTGCCATTCATGCCTGAGTCCCTTGAATAAGGCAGAAAGTCTCCATTGGGCATGAGGTAAAGACAACCAGTAGGACTTGCTCTTCAATTAGAAAGGGAGTCCCTGGACCTCATGGATAGCCCCTCCTCCAGTGTTGAATCAAGAGCTGATCCTCATGGAATGTTCATTTGCAAGTTGTTTCTCAGAATGAATTTTTCTTGCTTTTCTGACCCAGGGTTCATCCATGGACTCTCTTTCCCATTGGAGAGCTTGTTGTGCACAGAATCAGCATCCTGGTCATGGTTTCTACTGAAGAAAGAGTGAGGCACCTTCTTTTGACAGCTCTTTGCATGATAGACCATGCATAGTTATTATTCAGACTTTCTTTCCTCCTCCTCCACCTCCTGCCCCTTTGGCTCTGTAACTGCTCAGGGTCCCAGGACAGTTGAAATCTGTCCAGCTGGGTGCTATTTTTAACTTCTCCACACATCACAGCTGAGGCCCTGGCCCCCATTCACATGTATCCACACCCACTGTTTCTTTTTGTCTGAGGATGCCGATATAAAACCTATGCCCATGCTTGGAGTGGAGGAGACAAGGGAGGCAGGAGGTCCAGTTGTCTTCTCCCAACCTCCTGGACCACCCAGCTCTGCTCATTGCAATAGCATGCAGTACAGTACTTCGTAAAATGTACTGTTCATGGGTGCCGCGTGATAAAGACTATGTTAGGTCCTATCTGCTCAAGTTTGGGCCAACATGAGAATTATATTGTCCAGAATTTTTCTCCCCTCCCATTTGACTAAAGGCAGCTCCTACTTCCTGCCAGAGCCAGCTGAGGGTCTTCTCTCAGGGGAGGTAGCAAGTAGACACAAACACATGGTGGATAGCCCAGTATTAGGAAAAGAATGGATCAGTTTCTAGTTATTTCTCTCTTTAAGGGACCTGTGCTAGAATGTTAAAGAATTTAGTTAGAATTAAAAAACTAATATATATATACATACATATACATATATATGCACATTATATATATGCTACAATATATATTATATATTACAATATTACTTATACATATGTGTAATACATATATGTATGTATTAAAAATTTTTTTTTAAACTGACTTTAATTTGAAACTTTTCAGCAGGCATTTTTGTTTCAGTTAATCACGTTTCTATTGCAGCCTGGGGACTTTCAAAAACATTTCTAGAACCCCCTATCTTGCTCCCAAAGGCTTAAGCATTATTTGATAATTAGCCTTCACAATTATGTTATACGTTTCAGAGAGAAGAAGTGTGGGCTGGTGGAGGGTGGGAGGAAGAAAGTTGTGTGTGTTAGTTAATGTGGGAGGAATGAGGGGTATTATCTGGGGATTGGAGGAATGCTTCTAAGAGAAAGGAGTTCACTTTGTCAAAATTGTGTTGGTTGCCAGTTCTCTGTGAAACCCTCACTTAGACACCGGGAAGAGCAGTGGGGGAGCATCGATAATATTCTTGCCTTTCCTAATTAAAATGATGCCAGAAAACAGGATCCACATAGAGGCCAGCTATATGCTGCTTAGGAAGAAATATGCTTCATTACATTTTCTCTCCATTTCCCAGAGCTCACAATGGAAACAAGAGAAAGGAAGAAGATCTGCTAAAATCTGGCTTAGTATTTTGTTATTTATCCAACTGTTAGCACGGTGTCACAATAAAATAGCTCTTGCTAAAGTGACAGCTTTTCTCCCTTTCTTTCTGTCCATATACAGAAAGTGTACATGTTCATATACCTTCTGCCTCTCAAAGTCGTCACCCTCACATAAAGACAAAGCAGAATCCTCTACTTCCAGAGTCTGTTCCTTTGGTTCGTGCTCTCCCTGATTCTCTAGAGGAAACCGTCACATTTGCATCTTTGAAGAGGTCTATTTGCTCTATTTTTATTTTATGAAAATTGTTTTCTTTATTAAAGGGAAATTTTTGTGTTTTTGATTGAATCAGATTTCAGCAAGGTTGGGTATGTGAAACATATAGAACTTCTCTAGTTAGGCTGAAAGTTTTTTCTTGGTCAGAGCAGGAAGCTTGCCTTAGAGCAGGGCTTACCAGTTTCAAAGCCTACACGACCATGATGGTGATGCAGGGACCCAGCTGAGTGTGAGACAACTGGGAGTGAAGGGAACTGTGTAAACAGGGATCCATAGCCACCCAGCTCCAGCTGCTGCTGCTGGTCAGGAATGTGAGCCCAGTGTTGGCAGACCATTGACTTTTTTTCTGGATGATTATGTGAAATTTCTTGGTTTTAAAACATTCATCATTCATTCAACTTGAGAGGTGAAAAAATAAAAAATAAAAACCTCTCCACAGATCAGATAAAGTATATCAGAGGTCTGGCTTTCTCTGCCACAGAAAAAAGAGGGTTGAGTGCATTATGGTCCATTAACATGGTGCACAACCTTGGATAGGTCTGTTTACCGCTTTATGAACCAGAGGAACTGGGTAGATGAGCTCTAAAACTTCTTTTTGCTTGGACCTTTTAGGAATGTATGATTCCTGAGACCTATGTTCAGCCCTTCAAAATCCCCTTCATCTCCTTGTTTTTCATGAAGAGTTGTCCCAAAACAAGAGAAGAGAATAAGCATATATATACGCAGGGTTCAGAAATGGCTAGGTAACAGGAGAGATGGGCGGCTCATGTGCCAACACATGCTTAGGCAGAAAAGCCTTTCTTCTTTGAATTCTTTATGAGAGTCATCTTTTCCTGCCCTGAACACCCACAGACCTTTCCCAACCCTCTCCTTCAAATATGTCCACCCATTATATTTATTAATTGCCCGCCTGGGGCCAGGCATACTCTTTCGACTTCCCTCACTTTCCTACTTTGTTCAGTCACTAAGTTGTGTCCGACTCTTTGGGACCCCATGTACTGCAGCACACCAGGCTTCCCTGTCCTTCACTATCTCCTGGAGTTTGCTCAAACGCATGTCCATTGAGTTGGTGATGCTATCCAACCATCTCATCCTCTTTCGTCCCCTTCTCCTCCTGCCCTCAACCTTTCCCAGCATCAGGGTCTTTTTCCAGTGAGTCGACTCTTTGCATCAAGTGGCCAATGTATTGGAGCTTCAGCTTCAGCATCAGTCCTTCCAATGAATATTCAGGGTTGATTTCCTTTAGAATTGACTGGTTTGATCTCTTTGCTAGCCAAAGATTACTACTTTAAATATTGGAATAAAAGGAGAGGGAAAACTTTATTCTGTACATTTTGAGAATATCAAGGAGGGAAGACTGGTCTGTGGGATGTGCACACTGAGAAAAGCAGGATGAGCTCACCCTTCACTGAGCAATGCGCAGAGTGAGACAGGTCACTCTTTGGAGAGCCCTGACTTTGGCAGCCCATGGAGAATGAGGCAGAAGGGCCCCCAAGGTGACAGAAGACCACGTGGTGCATGATGACACTCCCTTCCACTCCCCTCAGTTCTTCCACTAAGTTACCAAAGTCAGGAGGTGCTTGTGCCCAGTCATGGCAGCAGGCTCAGGTGCACAGAAGAGAAGGAAGGCCAGGAATTTGCAGAAGTCTTGGGGAAAAGTGTGGGTTGCAACAAGCCATAATGTTGTCCAAGCCAATTTCTGAGATGCAATGAGGTCCCCAAGTAAGATCTCAGATCAGCTGGGAGCAGTTTGAGAACAAGAATCACGTCAAAGTTATCTCTGTAGGTGACATGCTGATATCATAGGGCTTTTGCACAGAGCCAATGCTCAGTAAGTGCTTGCTTGCTGAATGAATGAATGAATGAACAAATGAATGAGAAAGCTGTCAACTGCCAGTCCTAGAACATGGAATGCAGGCATTGCATGGATACACAGACTAGAAATAAACCAGCCTGGAGAGAGTTAATTTCTGCCTTCAGCATTCACAGGAAGGATAATGTATGCTGGGGAGGGAAAGCATTACTCTTTCCCTTTTGAAACCTCCGAAAAGATTTGTCTGAAGCATGTATTTAAATGGGCAGCATACAGGTGTTTTCAGAGTTGCTCCAGCCCCAGAGAAGGCCTCAGGGCAAACCAGAGAAGACGGTACTTGGTAACGAGAAACACTCCTCAGCTACTCTGCATGCTTCAGTGGGAAAATGCAAATCAACTCATTTCCGCTTTTGAGGACAACTTCAGATAAAGGGGTCCCCGGGCAAAGTAACCCCTTCAATGTGCCTGGCTGTCTTTCCCCATTGCTATCTTTTCCTGTGCTACCTGCCGTGTGAGCCGTGGGAGGTGGGGAGAGGGCTGTGGGTTGGCTGCACAGGAGATGAGAGAAGAGATGCATAGTAATGAGGAGCTGGGGAGCTGCGGGAAGAGAGAGCAGGAAGGGGCATCTGTGTGGGGAGACAACTTTGTGGGAAAGGCCTTGAACCAGGAGAAGGAATCACCTCCAGTTCTGACTCAGTGGCCCCCAGCTGAGGGTGACCTTGGATAAGAGGTGGGGTTCACACACAGTCAAAGCTAAATCGAAAGTAGGAAATCATGCTAATCCCACCATTTAGAGTATTTTTTTACATTGGGGTACTGAGACCTGAACAAAGTATCAATGGTTAAGTAGAAGGTAAAGGTGGAAAACAGGTCTCTGACTGCTGGAACAGAGCCTTCCTATCATCCAGAGTCATGCTTAAGAGTACATATAAAAACAGGCCTGAGTATCCATGTTTTACAGTTTGGATGTGAATATTTGGATGTGCCTCAGGGCTCAGTAAAGATTTTCAAGGGTCTTCCTTGGTGGTCCACTGGTTAAGACTGCACTATCATTGCGGGGACATGGATTCAATCCCAAGTCAGGGAATAAGATCCCACACGCCACACTGCCAAAAAAAGAAAAGAAAAAAAGATTTTCAAGACTTGAAAAATTAATAATATGTTGACCTCTGCTGACCCAACATAGGTAACAGTAAATAAAAACAATGAAAAATTGTAATGGAAGTGTAAAGAAGAATTAATTTTTCCTTTTAATTTCACTCTGATGATTTTTAAGTAGCGAATTCCTTACAAAAAATTTTTTTTGAGAACTCCTGTTTTACTGATGTATCTTGGCACATGAATTTTCTGCTTATTGGGAAATCCAGTCTATGACTTTGAATGTCATCAGGTACTTATATTTGAATCAGTGTGTGAGAGGGTTGTGTGAACACATGTTTGGGCAATTGTCTGTTGTTAGTTTTGTGTTTATGTGGTTTTCTATGGTATTAAGTGCATCTGTCTGGGGGTGTGTGGATATGTATGTATAACAAATGCAGGTTTTTATTTCCTTTTTCTACAGAGTGAGGCAATCAAGTGATTGCTAAAATTGGCAGGCTGTAGTTTGCTAAATGAGATAACATGTGAACAGAGCCTTTCATATGGTGGCCTGAACTCAATGTAGAAAGTTACTTTTTCTCACTGCATAAAAGATAGAACCACTCCAAACCTGAAGTAGCCTGGATTAGAAAAGCATCTAGGACTTGAATTTTTAGAGAAAGTCATATGTCATAGGAATCAAAGAGAGGCAAGTTGGTTTTAGGCTTTATTGATTCACATACTTTGCTTTTTATGGATAAGGGTTAAGTAACTTTCAATTTTCCCTCAATCAATAGGCTTCACTACAGTTCTGTGCTTCTGTATCAGAGGCTTATGTGTGTGATATAGCTATATATCTATAACTACAGCTATATGCATATGTGTGTTTATACTTGATAGTGGTGTCCTTTGGTTTTAGATTGGCTTGGCTCTCTGGGAGCTGGGCCTGAGATGGTTCCCACACATGCTGGTATGTAATACATAACCTGGAGTCAGTTTATGGCATATCTCCCTTCCTCTCAGGAGATTTTGTCCTCCTTTGGAAAGAAGTTTCTTCATGTCAATGGGAGACCCTCATTCAAACTGAAGTCTGAGATTATCCCCAGTAATCATGATGGGAGTTGAAGGAATTCACTGTAGAACACTCTACATGTTTTTCCTCAAGTGGTTTTCTCATCTATTCTGCCAGCTGATTCTCAGAAAAGATCATCCCAATATTAAGCTACTGCTCATTGATTCTTTAGTGTTGGCCAGTAGTTCTCAGGGGTGGCGATTTTGCCTAATGTCTTTATCCTTTCCGTCCAAAGAGTATTTGAGAACGTTGTTGTTATTCAGTCACTCAGTAATGTCCAACTCTTTGCAATCCCATGGAATGAAGCACGCTAGGCTTCCTTGCCTTTCACTATTTCCCAGAGTTTGCTCAAATTCATGTCTGTTGGGTTGGTGATGCTCTCTAACCATATCATCCTCTGCTGCCTCCTTCTCCTTTTGCCCCCAGTCTTTCCCAGCATCAGGGTCTTTTCCAATGAGTCAGCTCTTTGTATCATGTGGCCAAAGTATTGAAGCTTCAGCTTCAGCATCAGTCCTTCAAATGAATATTCAGGGTTGATTTCCTTTAGGATTGATTTGTTTGATCTCCTGTATTTGAGAATATCTGGATGCAATTTTGATTGCCACAACTGAGGAAAGAGGAGTGCTATTGGCACCCACTGGCTAGAAGCAGAGATGCCACTGTACAAAATATAGTGCAACTCCTGCCCCGCCCCCCGCCCTGCCATCAACAGAGAATTATTGGACCCTTAGGTCAGTCTTACTGAGGTTGAGAAACCCTAGTGAATACCAAGCTCTGTTTGCCTTCATTACAGATATGTCTCCATCAGTCTTACAGATCTAATGGGGGTAGTACAGTTGTCCACTCCCGATCTTGCCAATGAAAGGTAATGTGGTGAAAAGAGAAGAAATGACATGACTGAGGCTACCAAGTCCCAGGTGCAGAACTGCACGTGAGCCAGATCTGTCTCCTTCCAGACATGCAGTGGGAAGCACCACTCTCTTGCGTACATCCTTTGTCCTGTCTGACCAGCATCCCAGAGATTGAGCTCCTCTGTACACGGCCCATCTCACAGGTCTAGGTGAACTGCTCCTGCCAAGCAGAGCTCAGTCTAGATTTTTGTCAGCCTCTCTCACCACGTGATGTGTTCTATGTGGAAAGTCTCCTGTAGTCAAAAGATTGTCCTTGTTTAGCCCCTTTTCTTTTCTTTCTTCTCTTCATCTCACCCTTTTGGTTTTGTTTTTCTTGCATCACAATAATCTTACTCCTCCTAAATGATAGTCTTATTCTTACAGAGCCATCTGATAGCTGGAGGGCCAACTCCATTCATGGTTAACATGGTGATCACTGAGGGAGAGAGTGTTGATTACACAACCAGCCCAGAGAAGGGGAGAGTTTTCTCTGAACCTGGATAGTCTTTGACTTTCACTTTTAAATCCTTTTGATGGGATTCTTTAGCTTTCAGAGGCTAGGAAAAGAAATGAGTACATCTGAATTTAGGTTTCAGATTGTGCCAAGATTTCACAGGAAAGCCTTTTCTTTCACAAAAGCCTTTGGAAGAATTCCTTTTTCAGGAGAGAAAAGCATTCCTGGAGATCTCATTAGGTAAATTACTCTCAGATTAACATATTTTATTAATTACCTATTATGAGACTCCAAAGCTAAATAATCATAAAAACAACAAAAAGAAGTAAATATAGTTCCCAGTGACTAATAGATGCCATGAAAGACATAATCAGTAAAATCAATTATATGCATTATTATAATGAAAGGTACAGTTAGTGCTTTAAAAAAATAATTAGGTTATTGGCTAAGAGGAAACTAGCCCCTCTCCATTACCCCTGGAGCAAGCCCTGGAGGCTTCACTCAAAGGCTTTTAGTACAGAAATCATTGGTTTTATTGGCCAGGCAAATTAGTGACTCCATTAGCTTCGCCAGTGGGGGACCCTGGTTTTCCTAAGTCACCAGGTGCTTTTGATCTGGTTGTGCATTTTTTCAAGTGGAAAAAAATAAAGGGCTGAAACAATGCATCAAGATGTGTACAAAAATATCTGCCAGTCTAAATGTGTGCTGTGTGCAGAAACCAAGGTACAAGAGGTAAAAGGCAGGTGATGGTTGGTGTTGCTTGTGGTTTGTGCACTCTGTGTATGCACACATATGTGCCTCTTGAGAGCTGATTAACATTTCCAAACCTCTGTCCAGAGCTCCACTTGTCCATCTTGTTTTGTATGCAAAAATATTGCACTTAAACCACTAGCATAGCTACTTTCAAAGTACCAACAAACAATACATGCAGCCCTTTATTTTTTCTTATCAATATAAAGAAATGTAGAGTGCAAGGCTGGTGAAAGCTCGCATTAGACAATGTAATGAAGCAGGAATTAGAACAGCGTAGTTCCTCTGGCCATTATAAATGAGGACGGCAGCTACCTGGAGAACAGGAAAACTGATGAGTACAGTCTGTTGGGGAGAGCAGGAGGAAAATTTCCCTCAGGAACACATTTCAAATTACTTATTTATGAACTGATGAACTGGGAGACCACCTATCGAGACAACAGCGTAAGCAGTCCGCTGCAGACAGCTACAGAACTCCAGCTAATTGTGCGGCTGTTTTCTGTTAGAACTCCTGCTATCCAGCTGGGCTTTGGAGGCAGGAAATTTAGGCTCTAACTAGAAGTTACGCTTTCTGTCTTTCTTGTCTGCATAAATATATACATACATATTTTAATCCACTTGAATTGTTTGGTGAGAGCTTGCAAAAAAAGCTGTTACATTTGGCCCAGGAGGGCCTGGGGAGGAGAAGAGGTTTTGGTGTTGAAAGGTTTGCAGGTTATGCCCCAGGGTCTGGGAGGGAGACTGAGTTTGGGGTTTCTGTGTCAGCTCACAAAAGGCTATTGAATCAGACCATGGAGAGCCACATCTTCCTCCTTCTCTTCCTGGTCAGCATCCTCTTCCCTTCTCAACACCCCCATTGCCATGGTGACAGGGTATCCTGTACTTCCTCTGTGCCGGGCTTTCTGTTGTGCTTTACATGAGAGATCTCACTTTATCATAAGAGCCCAACAAAGTAGGCACCATTGTTATCCCCATTGCAGAGGTGGATAAACTGATGGATGAGAGAAGTGCAGTAACTTTTTGAAGGCCGTGAGTTCAAGTCTGAGCCCAGGGCTCAGACCCCAGTCACCTCCTGGAGGATTATAGACGTTCACAGGAAGGGAATAGCATCTTCCGTTGGGGAATGCTATGAACTTATTCTTTCTGCTGCAGGCAGTATGGTGAGGGGAAAAAATCAGACAGGAAACTGTGGGGCATGGGTGTTGTTGAGAGACAGTATAGTTTAATGGTTAGGAGCTTACTCTCTTAGGGGTTTTTATTACTATTTCCATTTTAGAGATGAGATAATAAAGACTCTTTCAAATGCGGCCAAGTTGCCTTAAGTCACTCTTGGAAGTGGGAGAGCTAGAATTTGAACCAGATCTGGATTGTGAGCTTCCCACTTGGCAGGGAGCTCCTTGAGAGTGGGGTTTAAATCTTATTCAACCTGTAATTCCCAGTAGTTGGCAAAACACCTGTAGAGATGGACCTTCAATATCTATTTGCTGAGTTGAATTTTCAACTCAAGATTTGATAAGCTAATGGGGCTCTTACAAAGATCTCTATTCCTTGGTTGATACTGCAATAATAACAGCATGTAATATTTATTGATCATCTAACTGTGTGCCAGGCCCTATGCCACATGAGTATACAAGTATCTCATCAACCCTCAGAGCCTGGTGAAGTAGACATCTTTATCATTATCGTCTTAAGATTGTAGTTGAGGGCACTGAAGCTCAAAGAGGCTAAGTCAATGATTCTCATATGAGAGTGATTTTGTCCCCCAGCTCCCAAAGAGGGCAACTGGTAGTCTGAAGACAGCTTTGGTTGTCACAGCTGGGAGTAGGGCTTGGGTGTGCTACTGGCATCTAGTGGGTAGAGGCTAGTTTTGCTGCAAAATAGCCTATAATTCACAGGTCATCTCCTCATAGCAAAGAAATTTCTATCCCAAAGTGTCAGTATTACCCTACTTGTCAATATTGAAACTATCCAGGTTAAGAGGTTGCCCACACTGTTACATGGTAGAGCCAGGATTCAAATTTCCATGTCTCACTCCAGGGCATGTGTGCGAATTGTCCACTGGACAATTCTCCCTGTCCCTTCTTTCTTGGGAAGCCTATAGTTTGCTCACAAGACATGGTTACATTCTAGTACAAGTCACGGGGTGTTAGGTGACTCCGCAGAATGAACTGGGGGCCTCTGGTGTGTATCTCTATGCAAAGAAAGTCCTTAATTGAAGCCTGAGATAAGTAAATGCTGTCCACATGGCAATTTTGTTAGGGCCAGGTGTAGTTTGGAGTCAGGAGGACTTGGAGGAAAGATGGCAGGGATTGGGGGGGATCCCTGATTCTAGACTGACTTTAACCCTTCCTAGTGTATAGCCTCTGGAAATTCCCAAACACTCTCTGAGCTTCTGTTTCTTTAGCTGTGAGACAGGGAAGACTCCACTCTGCCTGCTTCTCAGAACTATTTACAAAAATCATGTGAGCAAATGGTCTTTCAAGAATTTTGAAAAAGTCAAAGGGGTACACATTTGTGGATTCCCTTCATTACTTCAGCGAACATGTAATATTAACTATCACAGTTTACACCATTACGATTGAGTATTCACTCTCTGCCAGATATCGCAAGGACTGGAAATGCTCTGCTCATTTATTTCTCAAAATAACTGCATGAAGAAGGTGCTAACTTAGAAGGACCCCACGCTTAGTTAAATAAGCAGAGTGGTTTGACACCCTCCTTCGGTTGTGAATCTATCAGAGATGGCCAACACCTGCTCTGGGTTCAGACGGATAAAGGTTATTAAAGTTGATCGTTTCCCTAAGAAAAGAAGGAGTGACATTTACCAGGCTTGTCAGTCAGTCCTATCTGTATACTGTTTAGGCAGAAAGGACAGGAAACTGGACCAGAGGCAATCCAATGATAGAGAACTGCTTAAAGAGGCTCTGGGTTCTGACGCTATCGCAGCAGCAGCAGCCAGGATAATAATAACAGAAACAGTGTTATCCATGACAAGACCTTCCTGAGTTTCCTATGTACAGAGCCCTCTGCTAAGCTCTTTGACATGCATGATCTCACATAATCCTCACAGTACTTCTTGTGGTGTGTGTTCTCATTATTCTCACCTTTCAGATAATTATTCGTCTTATCCACCACATCATAGAGCTTGAAATGGAATCCTAGCTCTATTTGCTGGTTGTAATTTCTTGGGTGGGTTTCCCTCGTGGCTCATTAGTAAAGAACCCACCTGCCAATGCAGGAGACGTGGTTTCAATCCCTGGGTCAGAAAGATCCCCTGGAGAAGGAAATGGTAACCCACTCTAGTCATTTTGCCTGGGGAATCCCATGGACAGAGGAGCCTGGAACGCTATAGTCTATGGAATCAGAAAAGATTTGGACATGATTTAGTGACTAAACAACAATGCCTTGGGCAAGCAATGTAGTC
The DNA here is from genome assembly GCF_042477335.2 of Ovis canadensis. Lineage (NCBI taxonomy): Eukaryota > Metazoa > Chordata > Mammalia > Artiodactyla > Bovidae > Ovis > Ovis canadensis. The sequence goes on from NC_091249.1 coordinate 82,387,749, forward strand.
ACTTAATGCCTTGCTCTCCTCATGTGTAAATGGGACTATAGCTTACTTTATAAAGTTATTATACATTTTTAATTAGGCAGCATAGTCTAGAATGCAAGAAGGGCCTTACCCATTTTATCTTATATGCCACGCTTTAGATTAGTGCTCAGTGCATAGTTGGTGTATCAGCTATCTATTGCCACGATGCCATGTAACAGCTATTTACAAAACTTTTATGGTATACAATAGCAAGCAGTAATGTGTGAGCTGATTGTTCACATGTCAAGTGTTAGTTGGATGTTGGCTAGGTAGGTCTGCTGGTCTTGTCTTGGGCTTGCTCGTGGGTCTGAGAGTCAGCCTTCTGTTGTCTATGGTGCCTGGGGCAACTTGGTTCTATTCCACAGAGCCCTTCTCCTGTAGAATGCTAGTCCAAGCTCATTTTCACAGTAATGGCAGAGGTATCAGAATGCAGGTGGAAATGCTTTTTCAAGTCTCTACTTGTTTCATATCTGCTAATATCCCACTGACCAAAGTGAGTTGCCTGCCAGAGCCTAGGGTCATGATCAGGCCACTTTGTTCAAGGTGGGAGGATGAAGAATTAGGGCCAATTTTGCAATCAAACTACCAGAATGGAGTCTCAATAAGTATTTGAAAAAAGAATTTAAAAGTACTTAGCACACAATAAAGGACCAGAAAATGATAGTTCACAGCTATCACAATAGTTATCTCATAAACTATGGATTTCATTACAGGGCTAACCCGGAAGAGGGGCTTGACCAATCATACTTTTCTACTGTTGTTTTCCTGTCCTTTAGGTTTCCAAAATATTTTTGGGTATCAGATGAATCTAATTTCACTTTTTCTTTTGAAAGGGTCTAGAATATCATAGGTCACAAAAGTAACTGATAAAACAGTTTCTCTAGAACCAAGGTAACCACAGGGCTCTTTGAATTTGTCAAAATAAATCCCATTCTCAGCAAATTTCCCCTGACACTTTTTTATTTCAAGGTCCCATTCCTTTGTTTTAATCCGACGGGGCGTGGACCTGAGTTTTGAGAGCAGTGATGGTTTAAACATCCCTTTTGAAGACGCCTGACAGCTCCTAGGATGGAAGCAGGCTTCCTCAGGCCTGGATTTGGCCCAGTGCCTCTTGGCATGCCCTGTCTGTCTGTTCCTGAGTGCTTAGTGTGGATCAACAGGCCCCCCAGATTCTAGTTTTTTCTTAACGGTTTGTACAGTCTGCTTTAAGTGAGTGTGCGTCTTTCTCTGAGCTGCCACTGTGTGTGGCGATGACGATGACAGGTTGGTTTAATGCAGCTCTTGCCAAGATTAAGAGGTTGTCAGACAAGTATCATGGGAGACTGAGGGATTGCTCTGATAAGTCATTCTAAATTGCTAACTAACAGAACTAACACTCAGGTTAGGGTGGGTGTCCTGGCATTTGAGGAACTGCAGGGAGGCCCTTGGCAGAACTGACCTCTCTCTTCACTCTGAGGACTGATTAGGTGGGCCACTGAGATACCTCCAACCTGGGGTTATGGGCCCCAGGAGAGCCTAGGATTAGACATGAGAGAATTCATCAACCTTATAAAATTGCATGCAAAATATATCCTCGTAAATGAACATATAACTGGTTTTTTTTTTGTTTTTTGTTTTTTTCCCTAAGAGGAGGGGGCCATAGCTCCCATCAGAATCTCAAGGTTTGTGACTCACAGATACCAGCCTATCCTGGTTAGGGCTCCAAGCATGCTCTGGAGGGGAGGTAATTTTAAGGAGTTTTGTCTGGACACTAAAAGCAAAATAAGCAGCCAGAGAAGAGTTTAAAGAAAGTGATACAAATAGGGCTGATTTATGAAAAGCTTACTATAAGTGTAAAATCTAGCTATAGAAATTGTTAAAAAATTGCTATAGCTATTTTTCTTTCACTTATGTTTCCACACAGATACATGCTGAGTATCCTCACTCTGCCAAAAACTATGCTGTAGGGGCTATACTCATGGAGATTCTGGCAGTTGGAATACCTGCCCTCATAGAGATTAGAGTCTAGGGAGAGAGCTGAATAATTCTAGTTCAGATAGAAATTCTAGAACCATGGAAGAAATGTTATTTGATCATCCATTCACTCGTTAATTCAATAAATATTTATTGAATGCCTACTGTGTGCCAGGCCCTATGCTAGGTCTTGGCGGGCATCTGTGAGTTTTAGACAGGCATCACTTCTGCCATCACAGACAGGGGGATGCAGACAGCTGACTGAGCCATCACAGCACTCTGTGACAAATACTAACAGAGGGATTTACAATGGCAGAGGGGACACGAGGCTAATATACCCAACTCAGCTCCCAGGACTCAGGGACAGTGAAAGCTTACATACTATTTCAAATAAGGAAAGAAGGAACACAGTCACAGACTCTGTGACACTCACCTTAGTTTCAAATTCTGTAATCAACTCCTGATCTTGTACCCCAGATAGACTCCTGGGACTCATTAGTCCAGTTTGGGTCCAGACCCCTGGGCTCCTGCTTGTCTGGTAAGGGGAGCTGATGGAACAAATAAAAGGAGATGTGGAAATTCCAACACATTCCTGGCTAAGTAGAAACTTGAACATCTTGGATCAGTTGCCTCCTTTTCTTGCTTATCAACAGGCACACGGATTTGCTGAGGGCAGAGAGAGTGGAAAGGGCTGAATGGGTTTAATAGTTCAACTCCTGGATCATGATTTGAATGTTAGAGACTTGGTTTCAATCTTATTTTTACATTTTACCAGCTGCATGACTTTGGACAAATCCCTCGCCTCTGTGAGCCTCACCATCAAAGAGGATTGGGAATATCCACCCTGCCTATGTCAAGAATATACTATGAGTACCCATGCTCTTCTGCTTGTTGGAAGCTTCTTGCCCTTTAGAAAGAGACCATGTCCGTTTTCATAGTTGAGGAATTCCTACAGACTATACCTCAAAGCCTCCACTCTGTTTTTTCTGATCAGGATCTGCTTTCTCTGGATCTATCCTATGAATTTGTATGTACCTGATTTCTTTTACCTCCCTCTGACTTCTTTAGATTGGCAGGTTACTTTTAGTTTCACTCTGGGATGTTGCCACTCACTAACCTTAGTTTCAAATTCTGTAATCAACTTGATCTTGTACCTCAGATAGACTCCTGGGACCCATTAATCCAATTTGGGTCCAGACCCCTGGGTTCATGTCTGGTAAGGGGAGCTAATGGAACAGATGAAAGGAGATGTTACATCGTGTCACGTTCACCATGCTATTTCCTCTTTGTGAGCCTATAGGAAGATTGCACTTCCCAGCCTCCCTTGCAGTTAAGTTGGAGCCATGTGACTGAGTCTGGCCGATAAAATGTGGACAGGAGTGATGTATGCTATTTGCGTGACTGGGCGTATACGTCCTCATGTGTGACCCTCCAGCAGTCTCATTCCCTGCCATGAGGACCATGTGTTCCAGAATGTGTAGCAACAAGGTGGAAAAGGGCTATCTATTATACCTAGGTCTTGTGGACTGTGATGAGAATGAGAAATAAACCTTTTTGTGCTAAGCTTTTAAAGTTAATCTGTTGTATCAGCTTATGTTAATAACCCAATATATGTGGTAACATATGAAAGTCCTCTGTAAATTTTAAAACAATTGTAAATTTTATATTTTAGTTATTATTCTTATGCTCTCACTTATAAAAGATGCCTGTTGATTATTAGATTCTCCTAATAGCTTTCTCTCTCTCTCTCTCTTTTTTTTAACCTTTTTTATGTTGAAAATGACAAAATCCCACGCAAATAAGCTCTAGAGAAGGGTGGAAATCGTTTAGGGGAGAGGGAAATTGTTTAGGGGAGAGGGAAATTCTTCAGGCCCAGAGTTCTAAATACTATCTTGAGTTCTTGTTCTCTCTCCATCTGTTAGAATTGCTTTCTTTTCTGTTGGCTTTATCTGTATGTTCACCCTCACCACAGGTTGATCCTTGACTGCTCTAAGCTTATTTCTAGCAGCTAGGAAGATAACAGAAATCCTAGGCCACTTTTCTTTCATTGGTTTCAGCAGACCTCCAGGGGTGCTTTTGTGGCTTGGCATGAATCACCTACCAATCCCTGAACTGGCCAGTCACTCACTATTTGATCAAGTTTAGCATGGGTTCACCCTTGGAGACTGGAGATCATGATAGTTTTCCACTGCCAACTACATAGGTTGATATTAGTATAGAAATAATTCTCAAAAGAAAACTGAAAAAATAAATAAATAAGTAAATAAAAAAGAAAAAAAAAGAAAAGAAAACTGAAGTGTTAGTATCCAAAAGGGTTATATATGTCCACTATATAGCCTAATTATAATAATTAAAGCTGATATTAATAAGTACTTATTATGTATTAGAGATTGTGCTAAGTGCTTTTTATATATTATCTTATTCATATCTCACAACAATTCTAGCAAATAGATTCTATTCTCTACAGAGTAATAGCAATAGCATCATTGATCACTTTTCATAATGTAAATTTATACACAGTTTTTAGTGTTAACATGATTACAGAGGTGAGTGTACGTATTGATAATCTGATTTCTCTTGCAGTAAAGGAACAGTGAAATTACTAGGGAAGAATTGTCTGGCATAGGAATGTTCCTGCTTTAGTGATTCAGGCCATTCTAATAAACAACAAGAAATATGCAGCTTACATTGTATTTATTCATGGAAAGATACTCATATAACACTGTTCCAGTGTCATCAATACAACTTTAATTCATGATCCTGACAACAGAGCAATGCATTCTATGTGGTCTCACCATCGAGGAAACCTCTGAAGCTGAAGCTGCCAAAACAAAAATAAAAGCCATAAATCACAAATATTCAAACTTTCTCTCCTGTTATGACATGCACAGCTTTAGAATTTCAGGGCTAAGAAGGTGAAAGTAACGTTTTGTTTCACACTTCCTAAATTCTCCCCTCCAACTGGACTCCAGCTACCCAAAGGTTTGGCACTTTTGAAGCTGATCATGGAGGGTGGAGAGGGGATGGTGAAAGATCACAGCTGGGCCCGTCAGCACACTTTCTGGTAAATGAGGGTAGCTGAAAGTCTAGTATGAGAAGAACCAGTGAAAATAGGGAAGCTTTCTCTCATTCACAAGAAAGGGGATATTCTCTGCTTAGCTATGAAGGGCATTTTGTCCATAGATGTTTGCCACAAATTTACTCTCTGAATTCCTGTTGGGAAAATTGAGTTTGGTGACACTTTTATTAATGCCATTCCTGTTTTCACTGACAGAGCAGTAGCTTTTATTTGGGGCCATGCGTTAGGTGCTTTCCCCAGCTCAACTTCAGAATCCCAACAGAGGGCTAGTGCTGACTGTTACAAGGATGGATAGCTGTCCACCAGAAATTTGCTCTCCTCTTTCCATAGAATGCAGCTATCATTGGGAGGCAGTTGCGTACACATTTCCCAGCTTCCTTTGAATCCAAATGTGGCCACATGACTATTTCTTCAGTGGAATGGGAGAGAAACCCTTTCTATCTGGGTTTTTCAAGAAGTCAGTGTGCCTTCTCTGCTTACTCTCTTCCCATCTACAGCTTACATATAGAGGCCTCTGAAGCCCTTGGGGATGATATAAGATGAAAGGTGCCTGGGTCATGAATCACAGCAGGGAGAAAAAAATGTCCTCCAAGTAGAAAAGTCCAAGGAAACTTCTAGGAAAATGGCAACATTTTTGGTGAGTCAGCCATGGGAACTAGCAGAACTATATGCTCATGGGAACTATATCCTCACAGAATCTGGATTCTAAGAGCTCATATCAAGACTTGCTCATCCTGACAACATGCATAATTCTAGACTTGAATTGTCCCAATATGGTAGCCTCTAGCTCTATATAGTTACTTAGACTTAAATTTATGTTAATCAAAATAAAATAGAACATTCAGTTCCTTGGTTGCACTTGTCACAGTTCCACTCAAAATGTGGCAAGTGGCTACTATATTTGACAGCATACATTTAGAATGTTTCCATCACTGTAGAAAATTCTACTGGACAGCATTTCTCTGGACCAGTGGAAATCTAGATGGTGAATTTATTTAGAAGGAATAGCAGGGAAATCTGAGTAATAATAGGGCTTCAGCATCTGGGCTATAATTCATTTTTCACTTGTCTCTCTTCTTGCTAGAGGCTGTAAGGTCTTTAGAGTAGGGATTATCTCCTGCATCTTTGTATCTCTAACCTTCAATCCATAATAGACACTAAAGAATATTTTTTGAGCAATTGAGGGAAGCTCAGGATAATTTGAGGAGTTCCCAAGAGTTGGATACTGGCATTGCTTAAAACCTTTCCATCCATGAATGGTGAGAACTGACTGGTCCTAGAGATGAAGTGGTACCAAATGATTTCAGGGACAGGGAGGGGAGATGTAGAGAGACCAGAAACTGTACAGGGCTTGATACTATCTGAATTTCTTTGAGGTTATTAGTGCCTGGCTGACTTATCTGACAAATTAAATTATTCTAATAACTTTCTTTTTTGGGCTCCAAAATCACTGCAGATGGTGATGGCAGCCATGAAATTAAAAGACGCTTACTCCTTGGAAGGAAAGTTATGACCCACCTAGATAGCATATTAAAAAGCAGAGATATTACTTTGCCAACAAAGGTCTGTCTAGTCAAGGCTATGGTTTTTCCTGTGGTCATGTATGGATGTGAGAGTTGGACTGTGAAGAAAGCTGAGCGCTGAAGAATTGATGCTTTTGAACTGTGGTGTTGGAGAAGACTCTTGAGAGTCCCTTGGACTGCAAGGAGATCGAACCAGTCCATTCTAAAAGAGATCAGTCCTGGGTGTTCATTGGAAGGACTGATGCTAAAGCTGAAACTCCAATACTTTGGCCACCTCACGCGAAGAGTTGAGTCATTGGAAAAGACTCTGATGCTGGGAGGAATTGGGGGCAGGGGGAAAAGGGGGCGACCGAGGATGAGATGGCTGGATGGCATCACCAACTGGATGGACATGAGTCTGAGTGAACTCCGGGAGTTGGCGATGGACAGGGAAGCCTGGCGTGCTGTGATTCATGGGATCGCAAAGAGTCGGACACAACTGAGTGACTGAACTGAACTGAATAACTTTCTGTGTAAACTCTCTCAAGACCTATGATAACTTTGCACATAGTAGGCATCGTAATTGATATTTGCTTAATGGAAACTTTTAACAATATTCTATTTATTTACTCATTTCCTGTCTCCCAACCCTGCCTTTTATCTACCCTTCCACCCCTCAATGGCATAAATGGTCCATGAGGGTAAGATCTTTGTCTTGCTTACAGCTGTATCTTCAACACCTAGAACAGTATCTAAGATGTCATAGTGCAACAGATATTTTTGGAATAATGCAGGAAGGACATTTAATAACTTAGTCCAAAGAATTGCATAAAGGTAGAATTTTAGAGACTGTCAAGATAGTGAGAGAAAATATTTTGGGGACAGGAGAGACATTTTTAAGTGTTCTCAAATAACACCTTAAAGGAACCCACTGACTTTGCCTATGTGCTGGGCTAGGCCAGCTCTCATAAATGATGTTCTTCAATTTGAAATTTAAATCCCCCCCAGGACTCCAGGTGCATATAAGGCATAATACTAAATGGCTGATAACTTATGACATTTATTTCCCCACGTGAGGAACCACAGGGCAGCATCTCTTGTCAGGAAGGAAACAGATTTGTCAGAAAGGAAACCAGTCATCATATGCTTTTTGTATTTTTATGATTTATGTGTTTATTGGATGCACCCACCACTTAACAACCTCTGGGTGCTTTTATATGTTTCATAGACAAAAGGCAGACACTACCATGGTAGATTATGAGGTGGAGAGGTACCAACAAAGTAACATCCATAAATCCCAAAGCACATCATAAAATCATCAAATGCTACAGAAGCTGTACTTAGGCTCCCTCAAGTAATCAGACACCTAAATGGAAAATTCTGAAGACTTGAGCTTAGTCTGGGCTCTGGCACTTATTATATTTCAAACCCTTGAATAAATTTCCTAATCGCTCTTAGCCTCATTTGTTTATCTCTAAAATGGGCACAGTAATGACAGTAATTGCCTAGTTTATCTTGCAGGGTTGGGGAATCAAATACTCATAGCTGTGCCTTGTGAATCATGGAAAAATCCCCAGATGTGATAGACTAGCATTTTCCAAAAAATTAAACTTATCTATGTGAACTTGTATTTCCTTTTTTCTATCTATGATTTAAGCCCATAAATAAAGTTTCGTCATTGCTTTCTGTTTTACTCTTCCTCAAATATGACCCACACGACCACCTTGATGACTTTGGTCATAATCTTTTCTCTCCTTGGGCTATTGCTTCCTAATCATTCTCAATTATTAAGATTCTTCACAAGGATTTGAGTTTGGCTTCTGGATTTATATCTGAATTACTAGAGATAATAAGACAAAGAGTCATACTAATACCTATCTTCATGAAGTCCTTACTGCATGTCTGGCATTATGACTTTATGAACATCAATTCAGTTCATCCTCATAAAAACCCTATGAAGCAGGTATAATTATTATCCTACTTTATAAATGCAAAACCTGGGGTTTAGAGGAGGCAAGTAAATTGGCCAGGGTGAGGTAGATAATAATTGGCCAAGTGTGAACTGGAGCCTAAAGCTCATATTCTTAACCTTTACTTTAAAATGTCTGCCTCTATGAAGCAAAAATTTCTCCCTCTTGACTTTGGTTGAATGGAGTTTTGACGTGACGTGCTGTAGCTTCCTGCATGAGGAAGCTTGTGCTGTGAGGAGAGAGTACTAAACAGGGCATTCCAGTTTCTAATTTTGTTTCTACACAGATACATCCCATCCTTGGACACATAATTTCAACTCTGTAGTCTTCACGTGGAAAATGGCAGTTGACTGACAATTATGGTTGATTAGATAATGTGAAGTTCTCCTTATTTCTAATACTTTTAATTCTGTCTTTTAACAAAGCAAACATTATGCCCTCAACTCCTCCATTATGCCAAAATGTTGGCAGCAAAGCTGCTTTACTTTTTTAGGTTTTAGTGGAATTGGATAACCATCTTACACCTGAGAGGTCACCATGTCTCATCACTTAGACAGTTTTGATAACCTCCAATTGGTCTTCTTGCTTTGACTTTTACCCTTTGTGGACAATTACTGCAGATGGTGATTGCAGCCATGAAATTAAAAGACTCTTACTCCTTGGAAGGAAAGTTATGACCAACCTAGTTAGCATATTCAAAAGCAGAGATATTACTTTGCCACCGAAGGTCCGTTTAGTCAAGGCTATGGTTTTTCCAGTAGTCATGTATGGATGTGAGAGTTGGACTGTGAAGAAAGCTGAACGCCGAAGAATTGATGCTTTTGAACTGTGGTGATGGAGAAGACTCTTGCAAGTCCCTTGGACTGCAAGGAGATCCAACCAGTCCATCCTACAGGAGGTCAGTCCTGGGTGTTCATTTGAAGGACTGATGCTGAGGCTGAAACTCCAAAACTTGGGCCACTTCATGTGAAGGGCTGACTCATTGGAAAAGACTGATGCTGGGAGGGATTGAGGGCAGGAGGAGAAGGGGACGACAGAGGATGAGATGGCTGGATGGCACCACCAACTCGATGCACATGAGTTTGGGTGAACTCTAGGAGCTGGTGATGGACAGGGAGGCGGAGCGTGCTGCAATTCATGGGGTTGCAAAGGGTCGGACACAACTGAGTGACTGCACTGAATTGAACTGAACCACACATATAGCTACTTTCCTTTATACTAAACATCTCAGAAGATTTTACTGTATTGTATCTACCATTCTCTCCTTTCTGTCTAATCATGCTTTAATCTTCACAGCTCAGACTGCCATTTTGTTGAATTAAATGACTGACAGCCAAGCCTCATCTTGTTTACCCTGTCGTCAGTGTTTGTCACAGCTGACCACTCCTCCTTCTTCCTCCACGTGACTTGCGCTATGCCGCAATCTCTTGGTGTTCCTCACACCTCCCTGGCTACCTCTTCTTACTCTGGCTAGCTGCCTCTAGAGTGCTTTCTTCAGCCCTCTTTTTTTTTTTTTTTTTCCTCTCTCCATCTTTACTCCTTAGGTAACCTGATCCAGTACCATGGCTCTGAATACCATCTCTAGAGTAATAACTCACAAATTTATATTTCAAACTTTGATATTTCTCCTCACGTGCCTTCACATTGCTCCATTTGGATGTCTGATAGGCACCTCTAATTTAATGTGGCCAGAACTCTTGATTTCCTTATCACTCCCAAGAAATTTCCCATATCTCCCTCAGTGTCTCTTGTATTAGAAAGAGCCCACTGTTCATTCAGTGGTTTAATCTCCAGACCTAGGAATTATCCTCTGTTGCTCTTTTCTTCAAACCCTGAAATGAATTTAGCAACTAGTCCTATTGACTCTGTTTCATTGCTTTATTCTCCAGCAGAGATTTTTAAAATTCTTATTTTAATAACCTACAATTTTGCCATATCTGGATCAGTAGCTATAGTGATTGTGAAGCAGACATTTGCTGTTAGTATAAAGACTTTATTACAGGGAATTTTGAGGTGAAATGCCTCTAAACTTTTGAGCAATGAGAAGCATCTATGCCATATCATACAGTCCTAGATACTGTTCGTGATGGGAGGCGGAAAAATAGACATCATTCCTTCTCGTTGCCACTTTCAGGTTGCTGTGCTAGTGAACAACAATAGTATTTTCATTGCGACCATCTGGACAGTTTTGGAATATCTACCAATTCACAGGTTAGATTACAGATGAATGGGAGTTCATTCTATACTTGGGATGGTCAGAGAAGGCTTTGTTGGAAAAGTAGAACTTGAATTAAGCCTTCATATATGGATTTAGTTAATTAAATGCAGAGGAAAAAAGAAGAATATACCAGTGAGAAAGGAGTTCTCGGGACACAAGTAGAAGATGTAAGGATATACAGGCTATATATGGATAGCCCATGGTAGGAAAGAGAAAACTAAAGTGAAGGATTTAAACAAGTTATAGGTGAAAGTTTTCATTTGTAGATTTTGTTTTTAAGCTTATAATTATGGAATATATGTCATATATTCTATATGTTTATATATATATAAACAAGTACTGTATTAAGTGTTTTACAGGCATTACTTTAATTACTACAACTACTACAATCTACCGTCATGTAGATACTAATCTCATTTTGCGTAAGAGAAGTCAGTGGCTCAGGGAGGTAAAGAGACCTGCGTAAAATCATCGCTTAGCAAAGGCTAGAATGGGGATTCAAATTAGCCATTTAGAGTCCAGAGGCCCTGCTTATGCCTTTTCTGCTATGCTTTCTCAATAACAGTATCATCCCATGGTGGTGAGCTTTGAGATATGCAGAAGGCATATATTTTTGTCTTTAATATTACTAAACAGAGATAAACTTGGATTATCTTCAGAAATAGGAAATTATTGTGAAGTTTAGTAACCCTCAGTGAGCAAGGATTCTGATACTTTTAACACTTGGATGTACAACAGGCCTCATGGAAAATTGAGAGCTAGCTCAGGCTACATCATAGATGAGTCACTCTTTCCAAGAGAGAATATCTAAGTGAGCCAATTTATCACCACCCAGCATGAGGCTTCTTTTGGGTGAGGGCTCATGTCAAGCCAATTGGAGATGAATTTTTATTTATATTCAGTCCATAACATATATCCTTATTCAGGTCCAGAGGATCAGCTTGGTTTCTATACTGATGTCTATACAGGCATCAGAGCAACTTCATGATGACAGTTGCAAAGTCAGTGTCTGAAAGCCATGCTAACACACGTGTGTCAAGGAGGCCAGGTGGAGACCATGGGGACTGTAGGAAGAGGTGACTGCTGCTCAGCTGCAGCTGACTGTCTATGTAGAAACGAAGGATCAGATGATCTTCAAGAGATGCAAAATTCTGAAACATCCTGTTTTTTAAATACTGACAACTATTTAAAAACAACAAAACACTATTTGGGTCAAAGAAAGCAAACCAGTTTGCTAATGCTGACTTTAGTATGCCTCTTTAGTATTGAAATATACCTGTGTTTTCCAGAAGTGGCTTCTCCAAGAGTCTTCTAAGTGAAAATTTGAAGAATGACTTAGAGATCAAGTTCGCTTGCCCTTGGTGATTAGATCTGATTCTTCCAAAGCTTTCTCATTTTTATAGGCCACAGTTCTCCTGTATTCTTCATCCCAGCTGAATTCCTGAATATCCTCCTGTGTCTGTGGAATTTTGGGGAGTCAGGAACCCATGAGCCAGCAGTGTGCTTTAGGAGCACCATGTCTGGAATGAATAGCCCTTCATTTCCTTTAACAGATCAATCATCAGTGGAAGCTGATTCCTCCACTATCCATAGCATACTTTGATTCATTTACACTTAAGTGATGAAAGTGGTCTTTTTTTCTCTTTCTTTAAATGGATACTAGCCCAGGAGGGGCTTAGGGAGTTGTAAAGGGGAGTGCTGACTCCTTGCCACACTCTTGGTTGCATTCTCAAATGGCCCACTCAATTAAGGGTAATATTTCATTGACTTGTGTGTATGATGGCTCCCCAGCCAGCAGTGTTTTCTAAATGGTCCTGAGGCAAGACTTTGGGCTTTGAAAATGGCTCTTCATCACTTTTATGTCTGGGGCTGCATTGGCACAGCCTGGATTGAAGCAGTTTTTTCCATCAGAGGGAGCAGCCACAGTTTCTGGCTGAAATGTCTTGACTTGGCTGATTTCACTTGTCAAAAGAATGGGTGGTCTGACACTTTCTGGGGCTTGGTCATGCAGCTTTGTTATCTACATGTTGAATTTGACTGTTCAGATACCTGTCTGGATTTTCTTAATAAAGCAAAAAAAAAAAAAGTTGGATTATAAAAGAATTAGCCTTTTTATATTTCTTCTTGGCCCTGCACAGATAGTATAGATGTGTTCAGACAATCACTGGTATTCCTACAGAAGGCTCCATGCTGCAAATTGGCCTGAGGTTCATGTGCGAAGCATGTTGTTGCTTTGTTTGATATTTACATGAATAGCACAACTTTCAATAAGGAAGTTTCACACAATAGGAGGTGTGTGTGTGTGTGTGTGTGTGTGTGTGCATGCTTTAGCGTTTAAGTATAGCATATGATGGTGGAAATTTTCCTGGTGACTGGGATAATACACACTGCAGGTGACCTACTCTAATTATAAAACCGGCTTCATCTGAATCCATATGAAGTAATTGGTTGAGCTCAGTGGCTAAATGCTCTCAGTAGATAAAGCTCAAACATCCTTATATGCCTACACCTTTGTTCCTTGAGTATAATTTGCAGCAAATGCACAGTTTGGAAAGCAGCTGCCCATTTTAAGGAATGTGGAAGACTATACGATAGCCTTGTGAGGTCAAGCAAATACAACAATAAAAGCTAAAGCACACTGACTGTATTATGTGCAGGTACATTTCTGATCATGTTGATATACTTTATACACCTAGACTCATTTAATCCTCACAACAACCTGTAAAGGTGGTTATTATAGTTATTCCTACTTTATCGATGAGAAAACTGAAGCATGGAAAGGTAAGTGACTTTCCTAAGGCCACACAACTAGAGGTAGCAAAGCTTGGGCTTGATAATAGGCAACTGGATTCTAGAGTCTGTGTCTCTACCATGTCTACCCTGAAGTCATAAATTTCTCATTCTAGGGTTGAAACCCTGAGTTTTACACAGTACTTGGCACCTAGGAGATGGGTTAGACAAATGCTAATGGTTGGATAAAAGCCCTTTAAAAGATATGAATTTCCATACAAATGTCAATTTTTATTGTTATTGTTGATGCTAATATTATTGTTAAAATTAACAGCTACTATACATTGGGTTCTTTCTATGTGCCAGGCACCAAGCTAGTGCATTGCAAGTAATATTATTTTTTAAATACTTATTTGTCTGGCTGCACTGAGTTTTAGTTGCAGCATGTGGGCTCTCTAGTTGTGGCACTCAGGCTTAGTTAGTTTTCCTGTGGCATATGGGATCTTAGGTTCTCCTGCCAGGGATAGAACCCATGTCCCCTGCATAGGAAGGTGAATTCTTAGCCACTGGACCACCAGGGAAGTCCCTCAAGTGTTATTTAATTTCCTTCTCATAACACTCTAACTGAGGCACTGAGTACATAATTATATATAGAAGTTCAGCTAGAAAACTATAGTGCCAGAACTTGAAGAGGTCTGCTCTTACTCCAGAGTTCCTTGCCTTGACTATCAAAGCAATAAAATGTCATTGCTCTGAAAGCTTCTATTTCTTTATTCTTGAGATTTTTTTCAGGATAAAAAAATACTATGATAATAATATGCAAAAAACAGTATTTGGGATACACTCAACTGACAAATTGGAGAAGGAAATGGCACCCCACTCCAGTACTCTTGCCTGGGAAATCCCATGGATGGAGGAGCCTGGTAGGCTGCAGTCCATGGGGTCGCTAAGAGTCGGACACAACTGAGCGACTTCACTTTCACTTTTCACTTTCATGCATTGGAGAAGGAAATGGCAACCCACTCCAGTGTTCTTGCCTGGAGAATCCCAGGGATGGCGGAGCCTGGTGGGCTGCCATCTATGGGGTCGCACAGAGCTGGACATGACTGAAATGACTTAGCAGCAGCAGCAGCAGCAGCAGCAACTGACAAATAATTTTTAGACAATTAAAAAGTACTAAATGGCATAGGGCAGTGTTTTCTAACACTTTAGCTTTGGTACATCAATCGTCTTCATGATTTTTTTTCCATATCTAAATTTTCATGTGAACTTTTGTTAATACAAAGCTAATATAAATTTATTATATTTCATAGTCATGATATTTTGAGTTTCTTAATGTGCATATTTTTAGAATACCAAGCAATTTCATTGATACTAAATATAAAATGCTTTCTATGTAGGCTATAGTAATGCTTACTATTTGTAATGTTTTCTCTTAATAGAATATCTGCGTGCTACCACCTGAAGTCATCTTTCACATTTCCTTTAGCAGTTACCACTCCGTGGAAACACAGAGGGTATAAATATGCCTAAATATTTGCTCCACCTACATATCAAGCCAACCTCAGGCTAATCTAGGAAGCAGGTAATAGTTTGGGTGCAGGGAAAGGGATCACGCACGCTCCTAATGGTTGCCACCCAATTGTCCCTTAAGGAACTCTCAATCTTTTTCACTCTTTCTTTTATTTTACCTTATTTACTCATTTACATTAATTTTTATGGGAGTATAGCTGTTTTGCAATGTTGTGTTAGTTTCTACTGTACAACAAAGTGAATCGGCTATATGTATACATATAACCCCTCTCTTCTGTATTTCCTTCCCATTTAGGTCACCACAGAGCACTGAGTAAGCAGGACCCATGACACAGGGTGTGGTCCCAATAACAAAAAAGTTCAGAGGAGGCAAAATTCACTGCACCGGAGAGTAGAGCTTCTTGCAGGGGCTTTCTCGGGAAGGAGGGTAGAGTTGGGAGGAGAGGTGAAGTGGGCACATCCAAGTGCCTGTGGGAGCCCAGCCCCCTGCTCCTTTGACTTCCAATTCACACCTCGCTCCTTCAGGGACTGTAGCTCCAACCAAGGTCACAAACCAGATCTGAATTCAGGTTTTAAGGTCAAAGGGGTCATATTTCAGGTCATCTTACTTCCCTGTTTCACTGCAGCTGAACTTTTCCACTTTCTCTCTTTTTTTAAGTCTACAGTCACACCATCTGTTTTCAATTTTGTGAAGAGTAGTGAAAAAAATCTAATCCAGTTTTTCCAAACATTTAATTTTTTAAGGAAAAACAGTCTATTTTTTCATTTTAATACTTCAATGCTTAACAAATGGTATTTACTTACCAACAAAATCTAAGCAATTTCCCACCAAGATAATGCATGTTTTTCTCTCTTCCATTCTCACACTCAGTGTCTTTCTTATGCTAGCTATTAAAGACTGAGAGGCATTAAAGATGTAAGCCAAAGCAGGTAATTTCCTGAAGGGAAGAAATGTACCTTAAATGATTTCTCTTTGTTAGATCTTTTTATTCTCCTTTCGTTTGGCTCTTTACAGAAAACAAAAAGGGGGGGGAAATGAGTGACAAATGTCTTTTGGCTCCAAAGAGGTGACAAGAAACCTCTGAAAGCAGAAATTTTTAAAAAAATTAATTTCTTTGAACCAGAGTTGGAGCTGGCCTTTTAGCACTGGTGCACATTAATGCTGCTTCCCCGCCCACTGGGAAGTTAAGGCCCGAGTGGCAGTCATTCTTGCCAATAGCATGGCTACCCAATGGATTCCTGGAAGGGCTCACTTAAAAGATTCAGCCAGATCCTCTCCAGGGGCTTCCAGTTCCCATCATCCCAGGGATGAAATATTTAGTATCATCTTTCTGCACCTGAGGCTGCCATGGATTAAATTCTTGCTGCCTCCATTACTGGGGCAGCCAAGAACTCAGGCTGTAGTGATTGGATGCGAAGTGCTTAATGGCTGCACTTGGCTGAGAAAGGGAGGGGGAAAGAACAGGCCAGAACCACAATCACCAGTGGCGATCATAGCCTAGAGAACAGACTTTCCAGAGATGCTGTTGCTCATGAAGAATCTACTTGGATTCCTCCCTAATACTGCCAATAGACAGTATATTTTGAAATCACATTCCACATTTATGTGTGTGTGCTAAGTCGCTTCAGTTGTGTCTGACTCTTTGCGATCCTATCACATAGGACCACAGCTTATCAGGCTCCTCTGTCCATGGGATTCTTCAGGCAAAAATACTGTAGTGGGTTGCCAGGCCCTCCTCCAGGGGATCTTCCTGCCACAGGGATTGAAGCCATGTCTTCTGTGTCTCCTGCATTGTAGGCAGATAGATTCTTTACCACTGAGCCGCTGGGAAAGCCTATATATATACGATCACCTATAGTCACTCATATCATACACATAAATCTCTTTAAATGGTGCTGCATGTCTTAGCCTGGACAAATTCACATTGGTTCTCCCTTTCCTGTCTGTTCCATAAATGTGTAGATTTCCTCAAAATGTTTTCTTCAGTTCTTTGATTTTCACTCTCTGTATACCCATCACCTATGAGCTATGAGGATGAGTTCTGAATCAAGCTGTTGGGTGTGATTATCTTCTGGACACAGTATAAGCTGCTTAATAAATGATTATTGAATGAATTAATGTCTATTATTTCAACATCTCTTCCTGAATAATAGCAGTTGCTGCTGCTGCTGCTAAGTCGCTTCAGTCGTGTCCGACTCTGTGCGACCCCATACATGGCAGCTCACCAGGCTCCCCCATCCCTGGGATTCTCCAAGCAAGAACACTAGAGTGGGTTGCCATTTCCTTCTCTAGTGCATGAAAGTGAAAAGTGAAAGTGAAGTCACTCAGTCGTGTCTGACTTGTAGTGACCCCATGGACTGCAGCCTACCAGGCTCCTCCATCCATGGGATTTTCCAGGCAAGAGTACTGGAGTGGGGTGCCATTGCCTTCTCCGGAATAATAGCAGTAGTAGGTGGAATAATGGCTTCCTGAAATATGCCCACGTCCCAGTCCCTGGAACCTGTCAATGTTACCTTGTTGCTGTTGTTCAGTCACTAAGTCACATCCAACTCTTTGTGACCCCATGAACTGCAGCATGCCAGGCTTCCCTGTCCTTCACTATCTTCCGGAGTTTGCTCAAACTCATGTCCACTGAGTCGATGAGGCATCCAACCATCTCATCTTTTGTCACCCTCTTCTCCTCTTGCTCTCGTTCTCTCACTCATCCGGGTCTTTTCCAGTGAGTCGGCCCTTTGCATCACGTGGCCAAAGTACTGGAGTTTCAGCTTCAGCACCAGTCCTTCCAATGAATATTCAGGGTTGATTTCCTTTATGTTTGACTGGTTTGATCTCCTGGCTGTCCAAGGGACTCTCAAGAGTCTTCTCCAGCACCACAGATTGAAGGCATCAGTTCTTTGGTGCTCAGTCCTCTTTACAGTTCAACTCTCACATTTGTTCATGACTACTGGAAAAACCATAGCTTTGAGTATACAGACCTTTGTCTAAAAAGTAATGACCCTGGTTTTTAATACACTGTCTAGGTTTGTCATAGCTATTCTTCCACGAAGAAAGTGTCTTTTAATTTCATGGCTGCAGTGATTTTTGAGCCCAAGAAAATGAAATCTGATACTCTTTTCACATTTCCCCCAACTATTTGCCATGAAGTTGGGAAGCCATGGTCTTCGTTTTCGAATGTTGAATTTTAAGCCAGCTTTTTCACTCCTCTTTCACTTTCATCAAGAGGCTCTTTAGTTCCTCTTCACTTTCTGCCATTAAAGTGATATCATTTGCATATCTGAAGTTGTTGCTGTTTTTGCCAGCAATCTTGATTCCAGCTTGTGCTTCATCCTGCCTGGTAATTCACATAATATACTCTGCATATAAATTAAATAAGCAAGATGGCAATATATAGCCTTGACATACTCCTTTCCTAATTTTGAACCAGTCCATCATTCCATGTCCAGTTCTAATTGTTATTTCTTGTTCTGCATACAGGTTTCTCAAGAGGCAAGTAAATGGTCTGGTATTCCCATCTCATTAAGAATATTTCATGTGCTTTGCTCATGTGATTTAGTTAAGGCTCTTGAGAAGGAAAAATTCTCCTGGATTATTCTATTTGGAATGATGTGATTACAGCAGCGGTTAAAATAGGGACATAGGAGGACGGAGAAGAACAATGTGATGATGGAAGCAGAGATGTGTCCAGGAGCCAGGAAATGCCAGAAGATTCTGAAATCTATAAGAAGAAAGGAGTGGATTCTCCTCTGAACCCTCCAAGAGGAACCAGCCCTGCAAACACCTTGATTTTTATTCTCTTGAGGCTCATTGTAGAGTTCCGATCTAAAGTTAAACTTGTGTTGTTTAAAGCCACTAAATTCATGGCAGTTTGTTACAGCAGCAACAGGAGACTAATTCAATGTCTCATGGCAAATATATCTTAACATACCTGGAAACAAACTCACTTCTCCCCCAAATCCCACCCTTCAACCTCAGCTACTCTCTTTCGAATTTATTTTTTTATTGAAGTATAATTGCTTTACAGAGTTCTGTTGTCTCTCTTGCACTAGGTAAGCAGAGTCCTCTTTGCTTTCTCTCTGTTTCTTACAGGAGCAGTCAAGACTGGCAAGTTGTTCTACACCTGCAGGTTCTCAAATCCATTGCCTTTACTTGCGGCCACGGCAATATCCCCCCACAGATAGAACACTGCGTGGAGTATAGTTGAGTGTTAGTTGTTCAGCTGTGTCTGATTCTTTGCAACACCACGGACTATAGCCTACCAGGCTCCTCTGTCCATGGGATTCTCCAGGCAAGAACACTAGAGTAAGTAGCCATTCTCCTTTCCAGGGGGTCTTCCTGACCCAGGTCTCCTGTATTGCAGGCAGATTCTTTACCCTCTGAGTCACCAGGAAAGTCCCCTGGAGTACAGTAGCTTCTCACTAAATGTCTGTTGAATGAGAGTTATGACTCCTCTTTCCTGAGTCCTTTAAAATGTTCTTTCCATTGTGTATAATTTCCATTATGAAATCTCTGAGAGTAGGGGCACTGTCTTTTTTTTTTTTTTTTTTCAACCAGCACTTCACATATGTTTGGAATATGTCACCTAATCTTGGTAAACTAATAAATGGACTCGATCCCTGTTATTACCCCATTATTGAAAAAAATGTTATGTGGTGGTGAAGATCAGCAGTTTGGGAGTTAGATGGAACAAAGTTTATGTCCTGTCCATGCTCTGTAATTATCTAGTTGTACACTTCTTTCAAGCAAGATACTAACCTTTCCAAATTATGTATTCCTTAACTGTATGATGGGGCTAACGAGAGTGCTTTACCTTTTGAGTTGTTCCCAGGAATGCACTGGGGTCTAGCTCATGGAAATAAATGGTCAGTAAGCGTGCACTCCTATCATCATTTCACTGTAGACAAGGAGCACCCTCATTACATCTTTTTGTTAACCAGCGGCTAAAGTGCAAACTGCATATGCATGTGTGGGGACGCAGGGGCACGGGCAGAAAAGGAGGGCAAAGCCTGGGGATGGGGAAAGCAGCGAGGCAGGCTTTTTGCATTCAACAATGGAGTGCAATTTGGAAACACTTGCCTTGTGTAGCCCTCAGCTGCCTGTGAAATTCATCTGAATCTTGTTCCGTTGGCCTATGGGGTATTTTCAAATACAAATTAGGTTGGCCAGAATTCCTTTTCTGCACCAACTCTCCTGGGTGCAACTTAGAGGTTATTAAGATGCCTAATAAAAGGAGAGAGCACATTTAATAACATTACCATCAGCTCGACGGAGCTGAGCTACGTGGGCCCACAGTGCCCCAGAGCCCACAGCCTCCTGCCACTGGTGCACTTGCTTAGAAGAGGCCCCATAATTATCCACATTTAAAAAGCACCATTAAATCCATTGAGGCAGTCATGTCCCATTTGCAGGGCCTTTCTGCCCACATTACTCGGGAGACCCATGGCCTAGCTTCTTAGGGTGAGGGGAGAGGGGGAGAGGGAATAGATGAAAGTTCCTGGGCTAAAGTAATGGCTGGTTAAATTCACAAAATGGCAGATCTTCTCAGTGCCGTTTTCATCCCTATAGAAGCTTTTCATCCCTTTGTTTTAGGTATGTATTTAGCAAAACTTTATCGAGCACTGTGCCTCCACTTCTCATGCAGGGTTCTATTTAATCCTCACAATGACTCATTCAGTGTTAGTGGTTTGCAGTGGGCAGTGATTTTGCACCTCGGGAGACATTTGGTGATGTCTGGAGACATTCGTGGTTGTCACAACCCGGGTGAGGGGTGCTCCTGGCATCTGATCAGTAAAGACTTGAGATGCTGCTCCTGCAGTGCACAAAGCAGACACTCCCAACAGAAAACTGTCTGGCCTGCATGTCTACAGTGTTGCAGTTAGGACATTTGATCGTAGGTGCTGCTCCTTCCCTCATTTACCAATGAGGAAACTGAGACTCAGTGGTTATGTGACTGTCCGCTGTCACACAGCTGGTAAGTAGTGGATCTGCCAGGGCCTGGGTGCTCACCACTGTGCTAGACGGCCTCGTAACATCCCCCTTTGTGCCCATCCTTTGCCTCTGAGCTCCCCTCCTGCCCCTGAACCAGACCACCTACCTGTCCTCACCACAGCCAATTGTCCTTACACTTACTGGGAGTAACATGATGTTTGCTTTGCTGTAAGCTGTCTCCTTAAAGAATATTCATTTGCACACATAAAAAATTGCTGCAATTTTGAATGAATCAGGAGCCTATGCTAGAGTAGAATCTATATTTAGCTTTAAGATACAGGAAATATGAACATAGTACTCTTTCCCAAGTCCTTAACATCTGTGGGTGGTTTCAGAGATGTTTCATACCAAGTAAAGAATGTCTAGTGGTTTTAGAAGCAGTGATCTATAGAATATTTGGTGGCCTGGAGAAGAGAAGGTGCAGTGCACTGGATATGATATTAATCTGGATCCAGGCAGTCTCTGGGCCTCTGAATAGCCATTCTCTCTGTTGGCAGCACTCTTCTTTCCTCTCTTTTCTTATCACATTTCTCCTCTTCCTTTAGGTTTCACGTTAGAAATTGTTGCTTAGGAAGCTTTCCCCAGATCTCGGTTAGGTATCCCTGCTTCCTGTGCACTCTAAATCTTTTATTCTTCTAAACATTTTAATTTATCTAAAATTTTTTATTAATTTACTTTTGACTGTGCTAGGTCTTTGTGGCGGTGTGCAAGCTTTCGTTAGTTGTGGCAAGTTGGGGCTACTCTCTTGCTGTGGTGGGAACGCTTCTCAATGTGGTGGTTTCTCTTGTTGTGGAGCATGGGCTCTAGGGCATGTAGGTTTCAGTAGTTGCCACATGTGGACTCAGTAGTTGTGGCTCACGGGCTTAGTTGCCTTGTGGCATATGGAGTTTCCCCAGACTAGGGGTGGGACCCGGGACCCGTGTGTTGGCAGGCAGATTCTTAACCACTAGACCATCAGGGAAGTCTAAATCTTTTAGATCAGCTCTGTGCAAAAGGAATATAATGATGTATTTTCATGTATGTATTTTCAAATTTTCTCCTAACCATGTTAAAAAATTAGAGACAGATGATATTAATTTTAACATTTTTTCTTATTTAGCCATAAATATTAATATTGATATTTCAGCACATAGTCAATACAAAATTATTAATAAGATAGTCTACAGTTTTGGGAGCTGTCATTGAAATCCTGTGTGCATTTTACACTCACAAAAGCTCAACTCAGTTTAGATGCTGAATTTCAACAGTTAGGGTGAAATATAGTCCTGCCAGGTCCTCCCTGGTGGCTCAGATGGTAAAGAATCGGCGTGCAATGCAGGAGACCTGGATTCGATCCCTGAGTTGGGAAGATCCACTGGAGGAGGGCATGGCAACCCACTCCAGTATTCTTGTCTGCAGAATCCCCATGGACAGAGGAGCCTATGGGGCTACAGTCTATGGGGTCCCAAAGAGTCGGACACAACTGAGCAACTAAGCACAGCACAGCTTAGTCCTGCCAAAACAACCAAGGTGCAATTAATAGAAAAATATTTTACACTGCTTTAATCTTTTAACTTAGATTTATTAAAATTAAATTAAAAATTCAGTTCTTCAGTTTCAGAAGCCACACATTCCATAGCACATGGCTCGTGTTCAATATCCACATGTTCTAGACTATTACAAGTTGAAACTGCCTGTTGATTTCTTTCTTCCTCCCACTAGAGCATAATGACTTTGAGATCAAGGATTAGGCCTTGGTAACCATATGCCAGTGCCTGGCATGCATTTTGGCACACAGCAGGTTCTCAATAAACACCTGCTGAATGGCTTGAGATAATTGTTCTAATCCCGTATTACCTTTGTAATCTAGGTTCTTCTCTAAGAAAATGAGAGTTTTGGGCATTTTAGAAAGTCTGTCCCCCTGGATGGTTAATAAATGTTATATGATCAAAGAGATTTTTGGCCAAACAAGTGTGAGAGACACAGGGTTCAGTGAAAGAAGCAGGTTTCTTTCCTGCAAGACTTTTCAGAGCCTTGAAGGTTTCAGTGCACAATGGCTTGCCAGGAGAATTGAAAGTTTTACTTTGAATAAATTAAAAACTTTAAGATGTCCTATTTCCCCAACATATCTGACTATAAACCTTTTTCTTCTCAGACCGTTTGCAGGATTTGTGCTCCCTGGAACACAATCCAGGAATGGCTGGGTTACTGTAAGGCTCTTTAGGGTTAGTCTCTGTTTAGAGACATGGTCTCAAGAATGTATGACAATACACACCAATTTCTTTTCAGTTTTACTGAAATTATCCTTCGACAAAAATGGGGTGGTAGAGGAACAATTCACTCTGCTCAAAGTCAATGCCTTACCTTACTTAAGAACAGACTATTTTCAGATTGGAAAATAGTTCTTCAAATAATTGCTCATTTTCAGAGGAGCTGTGGAAACAGTCTCCATTTATTCCATCCTCACGTCCTACCTAAAACGGTGCACAATGCAAATCTGTGAATTGCCCCTTTCTGAATGGTCAACACAGTGCTTAAAACGGAAAAGCAAAACCTGGTTCATGTTAGGGATGAATGATTAGATTGAACTATATGAATTTACCACTTTTCAAACACTTTTGATTTACAAATATGACAATTTTGTATGGTTCAACCAACTAGTTATAGTAAATCACTCTACTCTTATACTTGTCCATAATAATCGAAGGTTCCTAAGGAACTATCTTTCTGGAGAAAAACAGTTTGAAAATATATAGCACAGCTTTTATTTTTAAAATTAAAAGAAAATTTAGATGTGAATGTACCTTATTTAAACCCTCTCAAGGGTAAATGTTGAGAGTTGTGTGTAAGGTAACATATCAAGTCATGTACATATCATAGATTCAGAGGCAGTCTGAGAGAATAAATCTTCACATATTCATTATTGAGTTACTGCGGAGTCCTGTTTTCTTCATGCTATGAAACCTCTAAGTTGTTCATCTCTTCGCCATAGGTCTGATATCCATACTCCAGAGCTTTTCAAGTTCTCAGCACCCCACTGCCATGTTCCTCTGTTCAAACTTATACCTAGTTTCTTACAGGTTCTTGTTTGGTATATTTAGTCTGCTGGCTTCATCACTGCTAACAATGTTGCTGGAATCATGTCAGTTAAGAATCGTTCAGTCTTTGACTTGTTCACTGGCCACAGTCATCTCATTCTGCAGTTTCGTTCTCAACATGCCAAGTGCCAGAACCTGAATCTTAGACCAACAAGTCATGAGCAAGCCCAGCAAGAGCAAAAAGAACGTGAGTTTTGGTGTCCAATAGACTTGTTTTTGGGAGAAGGCAATGGCACCCCACTCCAGTACTCTTGCCTGGAGAATCCCATGGACAGAGGAGCCTGGTAGGCTGCAGTCCATGGGGTCGCTAAGAGTCGGACCCGACTGGGAGACTTCACTTTCACTTTTCACTTTCACGCATTGGAGAGGGAAATGGCAACCCACTCCAGTGTTCTTGCCTGGAGAATCCCAGGGACGGCGGAGCCTGATGGGCTGCCGTCTATGGGGTCACACAGAGTCAGACATGACTGAAGTAACTTAGCAGCAGCAACAGCAGACTTGTTTTTGATGCTAGCCCTGCACTTGATCAGTGGCAGATCTTACATTCTGTTTCTTAGCCCCTTGTTTGCCAGGTTATTACAAAGGATATTATAAGAGATAGATGAATAGCCAGATGAAGAATTACATGGGGCAGAGTCCAGAGAGGTCCTTAGAGGAAGAGCTTCTGTCCCAGTGGAACTGGGGTGCATCCCTCTCAGCATCTGGATACATTTCCCAACCTGAAAACTCCAATCAGTTCAGTTCAGTTCAGTCACTCAGTTGTGTCCGACTCTTTGTGACCCCATGAATCACAGCATGCCAGGCCTCCCTGTCTATCACCAACTCCCGGAGTTCATTCAGACTCACGTCCATCGAGTCAGTGATGCCATCCAGCCATCTCATCCTCTGTCACCCCCTTTTCCTCCTGCCCCCAGTCCCTCCCAGCATGAAGATCTTTTCCAATGAGTCAACTCTTCGCATGAGGTGGCCAAAGTACTGGAGTTTCAGCTTTAGCATCATTCCTTCCAAAGAACACCCAGGACTGATCTCCTTTAGAATGGACTCCCATAGCAAAGTTTTCACTGTGTGTATCATTGACCTTGCAAATGCATATCTAGGAATTTATCCTAAGACATTAAAAAATAAGCATACAGAATTATATCACAGGGTTATTTGTCTCAGTGTTGTTTATAATAGCAAAAATTGGAAGCCATTTAAATTTCCAATTGGTTGATTGTAGTATATCTATATAAGTAAAGTATTTAGAAGGCATTAAATGATGATGGGTATCTGTATTCATTGGTATAGAATGATACCTATTTTTAAGAAAAAAGTTATTTCAATGTTAGCATGTATAATACAATCTCCTTAAAGTAAATATTTACTTGTGAGTATACATGTGTATATAGAAATATATCTAAAAGTATATCCATCAGCATTTTAAATAGAAATTCTTTCTGATGATAAGTATAAAAGACATTAGCTTCCTCATGGGTTAATACTCAAATTGTCTTCATATGTAATGCCTTGACATATAATAGAGATTTCCTGTTGTAGGAATTTCAAGACTTTTGACCCATGGGTAGGAGATGGTTATGAGTTTGTTGCTTATTTGTTTTAGCTTCTGTGGAGTCTTGACTCATGCTTCTGTGAGTTCAACTTATGGAAGAAAACTCTGAGTTAACTTTATAATCTGTGAAGGAACTCTGTGTTATTCTAATATATAATGATACTTTATGTGAATGACAATATTTTACCTTCATTGCCTTTGAGCATGTTGCCACATGTTATATCACTTGCATTTACTGAGTGCTTGCTATCTGGTGATGCATATATTGATATTTTTACATACTGTCTCCAAGGTAGGGTTGCTTTCCTCCATTTCACTGATGGGGAGTATTTTCCCACTACTAGTGAGGACACACCTAGGCTGGGGTTCTTTCCATTGCACCATGTTATTATCTTGCATTATTTGATCCTAAATCACCCTCCACATCTGATTCCTCCAATGTACTCTAGGAGCCCTCTCTCTACCTGACACACCAAACTTTTCAAACAGGTGTGGAGAAGCACTGTGAACATAGCACTGCAATGAAATAGTTCAGTATCAGTTCAGTCACTCAGTCGTGGCTGACTCTTTGTGACCCCATGGACTGCAGCACGCCAGGCCTCCCTGTCCATCACCAACTCCCGGAGTTCACTCAGACTCATGTGCATTGAGTCGATGATGCCATCCAACCATCTCATCCTCTGTCGTCCCCTTCTCCTCCCGCCTTGAAGTAGTTATGGGCCAAGAAATGGAGGCAGAGGTGACATGCCTTGTCTAAGGCTGCATAGCTGATAAAAGATAGAATAGTTATTTTTCTGTCTTCCCATTCAGCAGAGGGCATATAAGGGTTGTTCTGGGTAAAGAACAAAAGATGTGGCAGGGGGCTCAGGGAAGAGTGGTGTTTCCCCTGGTGTTTCATGCAGTAGGTAAGTGGAATGAAACAGCAACTAATCCAATCCAGGCCCAAACCACAAATGTCAACAGATATTTTATGGCAGGGAAGGTGCCGACGAACATGTCACATGCTCTTTTGAAAATAAATGAAGCCACATAGGGACTCTAAAGTAAAAAAAATAAGAACTGGGCTGTTTATGGATCTCCTCTGGCTTTAGTTTATGGTGTTTCAAATATCACGGCAGGAAGAGGCACCATAGGAAGAGCCCTCCGATGTGACGGAGGTCACTGGGCTCCACTGTTATCTAATTGCATCGCACTGGGCAGCATTCAGGGCCTCACCCGCTGCATCGTAACCAGTGGGGTAATCAACTCCTATTCATGGGTTTGTTAGGAAGATGATTTCAGGGTTGAAGTCTTGCTTTTGTTTCTCTAAGCTCAAGTTCAAGTGAAAATAATTGCAGTGGTCAGTTCCCCAAAGGCTTTGACACCTGCTTCCCTTCGGAATCCATGCAGGAGGTGCCTCATGGGATCAGAACAGTAAGGTTTCTTGGAGATCATCTAGGGATCTTAGTTCAGTGACATCAATTATTTTTCTGTCAGTAGTAGATCCCTTT
Source organism: Ovis canadensis (assembly GCF_042477335.2). NCBI lineage: Eukaryota > Metazoa > Chordata > Mammalia > Artiodactyla > Bovidae > Ovis > Ovis canadensis. The sequence continues at coordinate 82,414,854 of NC_091249.1, forward strand.
TCACAGAGGAAATTTAATGAAGAATCTGAATATATAAAACATAATAGAAGAGCTGCCTTAGTTGAAACAAGAAGGCCACCTTCGTCATCTTTTCTTTCACTCAGAAGCTGTCACTTTGGGTCCTCCCCAGAACTGAGGATACTGGCAAGTATAATTTGAAAATGAGCTCTTAAAGCTTGATAGGCACCATGGCTGGTTGCCAAGTACATGTCTGCCCCACCCCAAAATGATGAAATCAGAATCTAAATTTTCGAAAAGATCCCCAGATGATTCGTACAGTTCCTAATCTTTAAGAACCATTGGCTTTTCCCAGGGCTTTCATTTTGCAGGTGAGGAAACTGACACCCGCGAGTAGGGGAGTCACCTGTCCACGGTCACAAAGCTGCTGGTGAGACAAGCCCTGGGCTCCTGGCCCCAGGGGTACATTTAGACGGGCTTCTTAGTTGCGAGCAACAAAAAGCACTGGCTAACATAAGCCAAAGTCATTAGAAGACTATATCATGGTTCATAAAATGGAAGAGAAAGCATAAGACCCAGGCATGTGGACAGCTCCATCGGAGTAGACGGCAGGAGCTAACAATCTCTTCAGGGCACTACTACCAGGAAGAGGTGGCTTCACCATTTCTACCCCCTGTGGCACTTAATCAATAGTTGAAATCTGAGGAAGATAGTCTGATTGGCTCAGCTTGGACAAGGAGGCTTCCGGCTGGGGACCGCAGAGAACCTTGACCAAAAGTCTCAGGAAGACCTCACTCGGTGGGTGTAGCAGAGATGATGCTTCCAGTAGAAAGTGGAAATGTCATTAGGAAGCAAACATGAGCATATGCTCATACCCTCAGCCACCTTTCCCACCACATTGTGCTGTCTGCCTGTTAGGGTCAATGCTTCACAGAAAACAATCCAGTTGAAATGAAGGGGTTAAGATAAATTCTGTGGCTTAACTATCAGCCAAATGACATTTTAACAACCTTTTTAGCATATCCTGGCTGGGCTGAGACCTTCCCTGCAAAATGCCTTAATCCTTGGTCTCTAAATAGAGAGTTATTTTCAATTTCTCCAATTCCTAATGTTTTAAATGGAACTACTGTTCCCCTTAGAGCACCCAGTGGCTGGCTGGAGACCTTTATTGATATATATATAAATTACCTCAATCCCCTCTGCTGCCTACAGATCCAATCATATTGAACTAATGCGCATATAAATAAAAACCTGAAAGTGTGGTTTATGGCAATAAGTAGTGCAGCCGAAGTTTATACCATTCTGCAAAGACACCTTGATACATTGCTGATAATCTTCATAATATGTTTAAGGAAGCAGTGTGTCAGCTCAGGCCAGAGCACCCTGGGAACCAAATGGGAAATCTGATTCTCCAGCTTCTGATTGACCAAGAGAAGAATCTGTCCTGCCAGGAGGAGACCCAGCCCAGGCTGTCAAGGGCCCAGTGGCCGGAAATCTTTTCCTGAAGTCACCAGGCAGTAGAGATGGGTTGTGTACAAAATGTGCAAGGCGTGGAGTAGGAGCTCTCCTGCCTTTTTAGTTTTAATTTTTGGCAGTCTGGGCTCTGTGGTTAATTCTGATGGAAGATGGGTTCCTGAGTAGCTGAGGACTAGGCTAGGCTAAGAACATTCTTCAGAGAAGTCTTTTACCCTGCCAGAATGCTCCAAGGGACACCTGGGGTGATGCACTCATTTCCAGAGGAAAGTGTTGGGGTGTGCCCAGCACTTACCTGCCTGCTGTCTACTCTGCACACTACAGTGGGAGCAGCATTTCTTGAGGTAAATCTGATTTTGGCTGCTCTGCATATTTTGCCTTCAATGAATTAACTCAGCCTGTGAGCCTTTTGGGGTTTGCGCCATGGCCATCAGTCAGCTCCATCGAGTTCTGCCCTCTCTAGATTGCTTGCTCCAGCCCCTTTGTTCTTCTCTTTCTGTTTGAACATTGTTGTCATGCCAGATATCATGGAACCAACTCTTGCCCATATCTTTTGTTCTGCTTAGAAAGTTACCCCACCTCTTTTCCATTCCTCCCCATTGGCTCCTGATCCTGAAGGGAACTTCCTACCATTTCTGAGTCCCACCGACTCATGTTCACAGTCTCCTTATTCACACACATTCCATGGATCCTTTCACGAGAAGTCATTTTTCCCATGTCTCTCTTAGTGAACTTACCACTTTCAACTTAGTATCATATCAAGTTATTTGTGTGCACTAATTCCTATTTTGGTCTGGGTATGCCTGGAACTGGTTCAGCTTTGGATTTCCCAGGTTCTTACAGTGTTTGCCTATAACAGGTGCTCAGTAAGTGTCTTAACGCACGAATGTATAAATGCGTGGGTTCACTCTTGATGAAAGTGAAAGAGGAGAGTGAAAAAGTTGGCTTAAAGCTCAACATTCAGAAAACAAAGATCATGGCATCCGGTCCCATCACTTGATGGGAAATAGATGGGGAAAGAGTGGAAACAGTGTCAGACTTTATTTTTTGGGGCTCCAAAATCACTGCAGATGGCTCCAAAATCACTGCCATGAAATTAAAAGACTCTTACTCCTTGGAAGGAAAGTTATGACCAATATAGATAGCATATTAAAAAGCAGAGACATTAATTTGCCAACAAAGGTCCCTCTAGTCAAGGCTATGGTTTTTCCAGTGGGCATGTATGGATGTGAGAGTTGGACTGTGAAGAAAGCAGAGTGCTGAAGAATTGATGCTTTTGAACTGTGGTGTTGGAGAAGACACTTGAGAGTCACTTGGACTGCAAGGAGATCCAACCAGTCCATCCTAAAAGAGATCAGTCCTGGGTGTTCATTTGAAGGACTGATGCTGAGGCTGAAACTCCAATACTTTGGCCACCTCATGTGAAGGGATGACTCATTGGAAAAGACCCTTATGCTGGGAGGGATTGAGGGCAGGAGGAGAAGGGGACGACAGAGGATGAGATGCCTGGATGGCATCACCGACTCGATGGACGTGAGTTTGAGTGAAGTCCGGGAGATTGTGATGGACAGGGAGGCCTGGCGTGCTGCGATTCATGGGGTCACAAAGAGTTAGACACAACTGAGCGACTGAACTGGCCATAGCAGGAGGTCCCAGCCCCGGACAAGGACTCAAAGGGGAGACTTTGAGCAGTGGATATGAAAAGCTTGAAGTTGCTTGGTTGCCTGGGAACCTGGGAAAGAGTGTGGGGATGAAGTGTGGGGATGGGGAGCAAAGGAAAGGGAGAGTAGGGAGAGGAAGTGATCCTTTTCTTGGATATTTTGCTCAGCTCTAGCCCTGCACTTGAGCCCAAAGAGGAAACAAACAGAGGTATAATAAAGAAAACACATCATTCTTGCTTTGTGTACCAGAAAGTGGCTGTGTGTACCCTGGAGACTGGGCACACTAATCCCTTTGGGGTTTGGGTAGAAAATGCTAAAATTTGTATTTGTGTAGGTTTCTCAGTTTAAAATATTCTGTTTTTGATGTGTTTTAATATGTATTAATACATTAGCATTGTGATATATACTTGCAATTTGAAAATAAATACCTTCATATATAAGTAGATATCTATATACTGGATTGGATGACACAATTTTTAACTAATGGAGTGTGTAATAAAAGAAGTTTACAGACTTCTGCTTTAGTGGTTCACTCCCTGTACTAATCCAGATTCTGCCAATAATCTCCCAACCTTGAGCTGATACTAGCAACTTCATCCATTATTCAGGAAAAGCATAAGGAAGCCTCTTTGGTTTAGCTCCTTGTATGCTGTCTTAAGATCCTAGCTAAAGTTCAGTGTGATGTTATAATAAAGTATATTGGCCTTGGGATTGCTCAGCCTTAGTTTCTAATTTTGGCTCGTACCAGCAGTGTGATCTTTGTCAGCTTTTTGGGTCTCAGTTTCCTCATTTATAAAATGATTAATGTTAGTACCTACTTCAAAAATGAAATCATTTTTGTAAAACCGTTAGTAAAATGCCAGGCACATAATTGAGGCTTGTACATTCCAGCTATAAAAGGACCTAATCTAAGAATATCAATCAGCTGGAGACCACTTCTCCATCCCATGCCCATAGCTGCTGCTGCTAAGTCACTTCAGTCGTGTCTGACTCTGCGCGACCCCATAGATGGCAGCCCACCAGGCTCCCCCATCTTTGGGATTCTCCAGGCAGGAACACTGGAGTGGGTTGCCATTTCCTTCTCCAATGCATGAAAGTGAAAAGTGAAAGTGAAGTCGCTCAGTTGTGTCTGACTCTTAGCGACCCCCATGGACTGCAGCCTACCAGGTTCCTCCATCCATGGGATTTTCCAGGCAAGAGTACTGGAGTGGGGTGCCATTGCCTTCTCAGCAGACATCACTAATTGAGCACAGCCTTGTTCCTTCAGGACTTAGACTAGACCTCAGGATTAGGTCACATGATAATTTCTTCCCCCTCCTGTGGGCAGTTAGTCTCTGAAAAGCATTTGCTGTGAGAAGCTGCTAATGTACAGAAACAACCTTGTGGACTTCTCAGCAGCAGGAGAAGTCTTGAGGAAGAGCTTTTCTTATTTAGGATCCCAGTGGGATGTTATCAAGCAGGTCTTTGAAAAGTTTTCTCTAGGGATTTTTGGGGCTATGGCAACAACAACGAGGATAATGCCTCACATTTTGATTTGTGCTTTATAGTTTTCAAAGCACTTTCATGCACATTTTCTAACTTCATCTTCATAGAAACCCTGCCTGGCAAAGCAGAGCAGGCATTAGAATCAGAAAAATAGCAATCTTTTTTTAGAATGAAAAGGACCCTAGAGACTTTGTCCAACCTCCTCATTTTATAGACTAAGGAAGGAAATACCACCATTTTAAGAAAAAGTGTAGGTAGAGAGTCCTAAAACTCCATAATGTTTGAGTCCAGGAGCATTTGTTGGTAATGATTTTGAAATGTTAGGTTCCTTAAGGTTGAATAATCCCACGATATGAATTGTTTGCTTTACAGAACTTTATAGCAATACTGGGCCTTCCTGTATGAGGCTCAGGTCTTCTTCTACCTCCAGGTCCAAGGATACCCCATCCCATTGTCTTGGGTGCTTTTGTTAGTCTTCCTTTATGAGGAAGGGGACCAATATATGGCTGATCTTGCAGGAAAGTCTAATTTGGGTCAACTCTATGATATGAGAGGGTCACAAGGAAATAATGAGAGTGTGGTTTCCTGGTGTTTGGGGAGACTAGACTAGCAGCATGAATTTTTTTTTTCCTCGGGGCTAATGTGAATTAATTACTCCTTTTATTATTTTTTGAATTGAAGGCTTACTCTTTCCTAGGTACTCTAAGGAGGTATAGCATTTAAAGACTGTCAGGAAACAACAATTGGGAGAAAAGATGAAATGTCTGCAGATGCGGTAATTCAGGGATAATTTGTAGCTCTGACCAGGGTTAAAATGGGTCACAATTACAATATTTGCAGTTTAGTGAAGGGGAGTTCACTATGGGCTATAGTATGGAAATATAGAACTTGAACTTGAAGAAGAACAATATCTATATTATTTAACAGATCCTATTGTCTATGCCAAAGCCTTTGACTGTGTAGATCACAATAAACTATGGAAAATTCTGAAAGAGACGGGAATACCAGACCACCTGACCTGCTTCCTGAGAAATCTGTATGCAGGTTAGGAAGCAACAGTTAGAACTGGACATGGAACAACAGACTGGTTCCAAATAGGAAAAGGAGTACGTCAAGCCTGTATACTGTCACCCTGCTTATTTAACTTCTATGCAGAGTACATCATGAGAAACTCTGGGCTGGAAGAAGCACAAGCTGGAATCAAGATTGCCGGGAGAAATATCATTAACCTCAGATATGCAGATGATACCACCTTCATGGTAGAAAGTGAAGAGGAAATAAAAAGCCTCCTGATGAAAGTGAAAGAGGAGAGTGAAAAAGTTGGCTTAAAGCTCAACATTCAGAAAACAAAGATCATGGCATCCGGTCCCATCACTTCATGAGAAATAGATGGGGAAAGAGTGGAAACAGTGTCAGACTTTATTTTTTGGGGCTCCAAAATCACTGCAGATAGTGATTGCAGCCATGAAATTAAAAGACGCTTACTCCTTGGAAGGAAAGTTATGCACAAGCTAGATAGCAAATTCAAAAGCAGAGATATTACTTTGCCAACAAAGGTCTGTCTAGTCAAGGCTATGGTTTTTCCAGTGGGCATGTATGAATGCGAGAGTTGGACTGTAAAGAAACCTGAGTGCTGAAGAATTGATGCTTTTGAACTGTGGTGTTGGAGAAGACTCTTGAGAGTCCCTTGGACTGCAAGGAGATTCAACCAGTCCATTCTGAAGGAGATAAGTCCTGAGTGTTCTTTGTAGGAATGATGCTAAAGCTGAAACTCCAGTACTTTGGCCATCTCATGTGAAGAGTTGACTCATTGGAAAAGACTCTGATGCTGGGAGGGATTAGGGGCAGGAGGAGAAGGGGACGACAGAGGATGAGATGGCTGGACAGCATCACAGATGTGATGGATATGAGTTTGAGTGAACTCCGGGAGTTGGTGATAGACAGGGAGGCGTGGTGTGCTGCAGTTCATGGGGTCACAAATAGTCGGACACAACTGAGCGACTGAACTGAATTGATAATAGAACTTATTACATGACAAGCACTCTTCTTAGTAATTTATAAATATTGATCCATTTCATTATCATGACAAACTTATATAGAGTAGATTATTTTATAGGTGAGGAAATCAAGGTAGGCAGAGCTAAAGTAACTTGCTAAAAGTAGAGGTGGAATTTGAATCCAGGTGGCCTAATATCCAGCATCTTAGTCACTATGCTTACCACCAATGCCATGTGAGTGAGCCTTCTTGGAAGTATATCCTCCAGCCTTGATTGGGCCTGCAGGTGACTGTTGTGGTTGTTCAGCTGCTAAGTCATGTCTGATTCTTTGAGACTCCATGAACTAGTATGCTAGACTTCCTTGTCCTTCACTATCTCCTGGAGCTTGCTCAAACTCATGTCCATTGAGTCGGTAATGCCATCTAACCATCTGGTCCTTTGTTGCTTCCTTCTCTTCCTGTCCTCAATCTCTCTCAGCATCAGGTTCTTTTCCAGTGAGTCAGTTCTTTGAATCAGTTGGCCAAAGTATTGGAGCTTCAACTTTAGCACCAGTCCTTCTAATGAGCATTCAGGGTTGATTTCCTTCAGGATTGACTGGTTTGATATTCTTGCTATCCAAAGAACTCTCATGAGTCTTCTCCAGCAACAGAATTTGAAAACAGGACTGTAGCCCTGGCTGACAACTTGACTGCAATCTCAGTTTAATTGCTAATCTTCTCCTGGCTACCTGACCCACAGAAACTGGAAGATAATACTCATTTGTTGTTTTAAGCATCCAAGTTTCAGAGTACCTTGCTATATAGCAATAAATAATCAAGATAGCCCTCAGTGTGTGTTGGGGAGTACAGACTTTATCTTAGCCTTATGCCTAATACAGAGTATCTGATTGATAACTTTGAAGTTGCTCAGTCACGTCTGACTCTTTGCGACCCCATGGACTATACAGTCCATGGAATTCTCCAGACCAGAATACTGGAATGGGTAGCCTTTCCCTTCTCCAGGGGATCTTCCCAACTCAGGGATCGAACCCAGGTCTCTTGCATTGCAGGTAGATTCTTTACCGGCTGAGCTACAAGGAAAGCCCAAAGGGATCACAAGGGAAGACTGATAACAGGGTCTTACAGTGAATTATGGACTCTCCAGGTGGCTCAGTGGTAACAAATCTGCCTGCCAATGAAGGAAATGAAACAGATACAAGTTCAATCTCTGGTTGGGGAAGATCCCCTGGAATAGGAAACGGCAACCCACTCCAGTATTCTTGCCTAGAAAATTTCATGAACTACAGGAGCCTGGCATGCTGCAGTCCATGGGGCTGCAGAGGGTTGGACACAACTGAGCAACTGAGCATGCAAAGTGAATCATAGATAATAGGGAACCACTGGAGATTTTGGAGTAGGAGAACAACATGACAATCTTTTAGAAAAATTAAATGGGAAAGATGAATTAGGGGTGGAGGACATTTGTGTTAGGGAAGCAATTCAGGCTGTTGAAATAGCTAACGCATGTCATGGTTTGGCCGAGGCTTAGGTTTAGGGCAAAGAGGAGGAACAAAGCAAATATAAGTTTCCTGAGAACTGGTCCCTTACTTGTCTTTATCACTAGTGTCTGAGAGCCTTGCACAGTGCCTGACACATAATAGGCACTCAGTAACATTTATTGAAGGAATATTGAATACATGAGTTTGAAGGGAAGTAAATAGGAAACATAGAAATGGGTGCCCCAGACACTTTGTTTCCACTTTTCTTTAGAAAGGAAAACTCTCCAAAGGTTCTATAGGTAATGTCTGGAGTAGATCTCAGTGACCTCAAACTCCATTTTCTATTTCTGTGATCCTGATTGGGGCCAGCCTGTTTTCAAAGCCCCTTCCCATTCTGAAGTTGATTTTAAAACATTCCTTTTCTTTTCATATCATTCATGCCACAAACATTTATTGGGCATCTATAATATGCTTGGGCCCTGCGGGGAGAGGATGAGTGAAGGCTGGTCCTGTGGTGCTTCAGTATTTCTTTCTCTGCTTTCATCTCTAGTCATCTCAGAAGTTTATTTTTGAAATAAAGATTCATTTTCTTAGTGGAATTCTTAAGTGGGGAGTGATGAGATGAATTCGGGCTTTTAGGAACTGCTTTTAGAACTTGTGGATGACTTCTACTGTTTGCTGCTCACCCTTGCTGATATGCCCTATTAATATTCAAAAGCTGTCACTTTATTTTATCTTTGTTCTTTCGTAGACTAGACTGCTGACTGGGAGAACCTGGTTTGTCTGGTTTAGTCTTGTCACACTGTGGAGCAGGACAAAAAGAGATATGGCCCAAGGTTGTTAGTTTAAAAAAGGAAGTTTCTGCATATTTCTCTTGGTATCACACTCTGTTTAATTGACTTCTGTCCCTTTGCCTTGTAAATAAATTTCTACAATGTTAGGAGCAATCCCAGGCTATTGACAGTTGCTAGAGGACGCAGTCTGGGATATAATGCTAAGGAAAAGGCCTAGAGATGGCACTTGTATGTTAAGGGCATTGTCCTTTTAAACAGCGGTGGCTATCGGCAAGCTGTGTTGAAAGGATTTTGATGTGTACTTGGACATGTTGTGGGGGTGATGGCTGCCTAGGGGCTTGGAATGGGCAGCTATGTTTGGAGCAACTGCTAGAAGGCTCATGTTCAGGGTAAGAAACCAGATGAGCAGAAGTGAAGAAAATATATATTTCCTGGACTAATCTTTTCTCCTCCTCTTCCTCATCTTCTCTTTCATCATTGCCTTCTTGCTCCCCTCTCCTACTTGCCTGCTGCTTCTCCTCATACTCTACTGTTTCTTCTTTCCTTTTTCCTCTGCCTCCATATACCTCTTTTTCAGGTGATTTAAAGGGTGCCTCTGCACACGCACCCTGGCTGCACATGTGTGACATAACCAAGGCTCTTTTCAGCTTGTCTGGATACAGTTCAGAACTCCCTAGAGGTTAGGGTGATGGAGGTCAATGGCTTTACAAACCCCCAGACTCCATTGTACCTCTGATCCTTCTGGCCTTCTTGATATGCTGGCAGAGGCACTAAAGAGGCTGTAAGATCTGCAAGGTCACAGCCCAATGCATGGCCAAGGAGGAGCTCTCAACCTGAGGAGGATGCCCATACATGTGACCCCCTGCTTCCCGTCTCCACACTGCACAGACAGACGTGTCTCCCCAGAGCACTCTCTCTGATTCTTCTCATCAGAATTAAATTCACTTAACATTTTAAAAGAAAAAAAAAATCTGAGAATATTCACACAGTTGAGTCTGAAGGACTCAAAGAACTGGAGTTCATTTACATTTGCTTTCCATTTAAGTCAGTGCGGGCACTCTCAAAGCTGCTTCCTCTAGCAGACTCGACTATTATCATAATGCTTCCCTTTTCTCCCTGATCCCCATTTCATAATCACATTTTATTCTTAAATATTTAGTTTTCTTTTATTCAATCTTTTAGGTTACTATATTGATACAGAAGTGGGGTGGGGGGAGACAGTCTTTTTCTCATCCCAGTCGATATTCATCTGACTGCCTAAAATTTTTTTTCCTGCTTTTTTTTTTTTCTTTCTTTTTTCTTTTTGTCATTTACTACCATTTTGGCTGGTGGGTATAGACTTTTTTTTTTTTTTTAACCTCTAAGCACACCAAATGTCTTTAGACTTGCATGTTAGACAGGAGACTGATAGCATAATGATGATGGAATGTTAAATGCTATCTATGTAAATCAGCTCCATCAATGGGTACAAGATTCAACTACTTTAGGCCCCTTTTTTTTAACATACATTTTCATTTTTTTTAAAGGAGAATAATATTGGATTGTTATTAACCTACTTTAGAAGAATCTTTGCATTACTAGACACATTACTATTTTGCATAAAGCCACATTAAATTTTGGTATGATGTACAACATTATTTCTCCTAAATGCTGCTTTTAACGTCCAAGTAGTTTCTTTTGTATTTTTGGCAGAAGATTGGTTTCTGAAAGCCAGATATCAGAGAAATAAAGATTTTTACATGCTGTCTTCAGGCAGAGGAAAGGAAATTATATTTTCTCCACTTATTTGAAGTGTGGATAGATTCTAAGAGTGATTATGCTTTGTGGTGATTGGTGAAACCTCCAGTTCATCTTGGAGTTCTAGAACAAAGCTGTGAGAGCGAGGCTTGTATATAGGTTTGGATTTAATAAAGGGCATCAGAGTGGTTACCACTCTTGGTTGCAAGTGTTAGGATCAGTTCAAACCTGGTTGTAAACTCGTGTACACAAGGGTGCCAGGGGCCTCAGGGGTAGCCTGGAAGCAGGACTCCAAGCAAAGCCACCGGGCCTCTGTCTTCTCTCCTTCGTCTCTTATTTCTCTTTCACCTCTTCCTGTCTCTCTTCCAATCTGCCCTTCCCTATATCTTTCTCTCTCATCCCAATTTTTACTTCCCTCTCTCCTTCATTTCTCTCCCTCCTCCACCTCTCTTCCCAACTTTCTCTTTCCCCCACCACTCTATTATCTCATCTCTCTCTCCCCCATTTTCCCTCTCCCATCTCTCTCCATTTTCTCTCTTTTCATCTTTCTCTCATCCCATTCTACCCATGTTTGCACCATGTTCTGTCTCCAATTTTTGTCTTTCTTCTTTCTCTCCCCTCATCTTCATCTTTCTCTGTTCTTCCGTCTCTCTTCCCTCATCATCCTCCCCAACCTCTCTCCCATCTTTCTTTATCTCTTGTCAACTCATTTCCCTCTGTGCCATCTCTCTCTCTCCTCCATATTCATTCCATTTGTGGCCTCTTCGTACTGTGTCACGGCTTCCTCCACATAGTGGGGGATGTGGCATTGGCAGCTCCGGCTTTACATGGTCCCGGCTTGATGACACCAGAGGAAAAAGAATGCTTTAGACTCCAGTTTTATGTAAAAATCAGAGAAGATTTTCATTGACCTGGTTTGGGTTACATGCCCACTTCTTGGGATTAATTCACTTATGCCAACAAAATGAAAAAGCTGCCTCACTTACTTGGATTGACTGCTTATCCCTGTGGCCAATGGTGATGGGGATGGGGGCGAGGTATTAAGCTTGGCACCTTCATCACAATTGGTTAGAGTAAGAAAGAAGTCTTCCATTAAGAAAACAGGAGTGTTATTAACAGAAGAGACAGGACAGAAGAGACTGTGGGTGAGCAGAAACAGCAGATGTCTACCACAGCCACCAAGATGGGCATGGAAAGCAAAGAACAGTCCTCCCATTCACCGTCTCATTCTGACCAGACAGTATGCATCGGAAGCAGGTAGGAGGAGTATATTCCTTACTAGCGGATGCAGCTGGTCTTTTCTCTTTTGATCTTAGGGATCCTTCTAGTTGGTTGAAAAAGACCTATTTTTAAATCCCTTCAGTGACCTGTCCTCCTTGTCACTAATACCTTGCATATCGCACCTGGTTGTGAAGGGATGCCCCAGGCGAGCCAAAACAGCTATGCATCTGCCACTCAGGCTCTTTCCCTAGGCTGCTCCTCATTCTAACTGTACCAGCTCCACCCAGTTCCTTAGGGCCTCTTACCTCCCTCCACTCAGGCTCTTTCCCTAGGCTGCTCCTCATTCTAACTGTACCAGCTCCACCCAGTTCCTTAGGGCCTCTTACCACCCTCCACTCAGGCTCTTTCCCTAGGCTGCTTCTCATTCTAACTGTACCAGCTCCACCCAGTTCCTTAGGGCTTCTTACCTCCCTTCAACAGACGTCGGCTAAATACTCTTGACTCATGATTCAACTTGAACTGGGTAGGTATATATATATTTAAAAAAAAAAAAAAGCAAAAAAGAGGGATACCAATCAAGAGAAAGAAGAAATAATATAGTTTGGGGACATTCAGTATTGCAATGGGAAATTTGGGGAACTGGGCTGTGGAGGGGCAGCCCTCAGTGCATTTTGAGTTGATTTTCAGAAATAGAGATGGGCTCTACAATAAGGGCTGAGTATTACCAAGCAAAAGGACTCACTACCCTCCGAGCAGAGAAGCCAGTACTATGGCAGTGGCTTTCAAGAAAAGAAAGAGCTTTACTGTGAGGTTGACAGGCAAAGAAGGCATGAGGCAAAGCTCTCAAATGCGTCTCCCTGATCCAGGGTTAAGGTGAAATTTAAAGGGCTAGAGGAATTTCAAATGTGGAAGCTGATTGGGTAGTCTTAGAATTAGTCCATATAGGCTACTCTAGTCTTGCTGGAAGCCAGGTTTTCGTAATTGAAAATTTTCTTGCTTGGTAAAGAGCTCCAGTGACAACATTTTTACTCTTTTGAGTTTTGTAGACTGAAGATTCTTGATTCCAGGGTCATCTTGGGGATATGGGTTCCTGTTTTGCACATGTCTAGTGCTGTGTCTCTGTAAAGTAACTTAAGATCTGATTAACCAACAACCTGTTTCATGCAGCAAAACCCTTTTCAGCTGGTGCTGTTTGACTTAATTGACAACCTATTTAAGGAGGCAAAACTGGTTCAAACCAGTGCACTTTCAAGAACGAACAGAAAAGGGATGCAGAGCTGCTGCTGACTCTCCACTTTGCTTTTTTTGTCCTACATTGGAGGTGAATGTCCTTTACTAGGTACAGACAATCCAGGATTTGGGAGCTGGGGGTGGGGAGAATGATAAACACAACTTTAATTGGGTTGGAAAGCATTTGTGTGGATTAATTTACTTCAAAATGCCTTAAGAGAGCCAACCCTGAAGATGAGTTGAAACCATTTTAATTTCTCCCTAATAAATAGAGCCAGGAGTGTAGACAGATACATGTCAACAGAGAAACCAACCTTCATGGGTCCTTCTCAAGAGACTTATGAGAAGGTACTGGGGCAGAAGGAGAAATGGGGCTCAGAGGTGGTGCTGAGAGCTCCATTTCCTCCTCCAGGCTGTTATAGTAGTTTCTGGCCGAGCCTGTGGCTCTTGCTGCCTATTTTGGATTTGGCCGAGACTCCTCCGGGCAGGCTTTGTGCCGCCTCTGCCTGTTTGTGTAAGAATGTGACACATGGACCCAGCAGTCAGCCAGGTGCCAACCATGTAATCCGACACCATATGTTCCCAAGTCAGGAGAGTATAGAGCAGATTTTTTTTTTTATACTTTTGCAAGTAGGTTAATTACATTCGTCTATATTTTAAGCTTTAAGGGTCACAGATTCAAAATTATTCCTGACATACTTAGGTGGCCATTTATGACCAAAATTACTAAATGTGAATTGTTGCATCTCGGAGATGGTGCAAAGAGCATATTCTCAGAATGAGACCAGAGCTCAAAAAGAATGTTCTCTTAGTAAGACTGTTCTTCATTGGCAGTACTTATAAAAACTGATTTAAAATGTTGTTTTGAGGCGAAATCAGTGTTGCTCATCTTTTAGGCATCCTTCTTTGCCCAGACGTTAGTTTGTGATATTTAACCAGTTTTCCAGGGGATATTGGTGGATGGAACCAGCAGTGTCTTTTTCTCGGCTGCTCTTTGTTCTTAAAGTTTAAGTATAAAAGCTATACTTTGAAAATGAAGTTTATATAATTCAGGTTATTTTACCGATACCAGTCCATCCAACCAGTCCATCCTGAAGGAAATCAGTCCTGAATATTCACTGGAAGGATGGATGCTGAAGCTGAAACTCCAATAGTTTGGCTACCTGATGCGAAGAACTGACTCATTTGAAAAGACCCTGATGCTGGGAAAGATTGAAGGCGGGAGGAGAAGGGGACCACAGAGGATGAGACAGTTGGATGGCATCAGTGACTCAATGGAGTTTCAGTAAACTCTAGGAGTTGGCAACGGACAGGGAGGCCTGGTGTGCTGAGTCCATGGGGTCGCAAAGAGTCGAACACGACTGAGCAACTGGACTGAACTGAAGCAATACACACTAATGACATAGTTAATATTTGTTGAGAGTTCTATCAGTGCCAAAAAGTTGCTGAAATATTTGCATGCAGCATCTTAATCTTTGAACAACTTATGTAGCAGGGACTCTTTTATTCTTGTCTTAATGTTAACAAGTGGGATATATCTGTTATCTTGCATTGGCCCCTCCAGGTGTGTACCTTACTCTTTCACTCTGTTCTGTGCCTAGAAGGCTGACAGATACGAATCACATCTACCACTCCTTTCCTTGCCCTCTGGCTTACTTTAGGATTTGGCCAGTCAAGATCCCCGAAGAGACAATTAAAGGGATGACTAAGTCTAAAATAGTTTTAGAAACCCAGTCTCTATCTGAGTACACTACTAAGCATCTCTGCTCCTCAAATTTTTGTCTATGAAATAGAGATGATTCTACCTTTTTCTTGGGTGGTGGTGAGGAGGATTAAATTAAATGACTCACATAAAAAATACCTAGCTAGGTTTCTCCATTCTAAAGGCCTGTTGTTTTCTGTTGCATTTTGTAACGTAGTAGTCTATGAAAGTGACACTTGACCATCATGGTTTGTTCTCTAGCATGGCAGGGGCAGGAGGCAGAGTGCCCTATCCTGCCCAGACACCCTGGACCCACCTGGGAGTGGCCCCCATGCAGTGCATTGACTGCCACAGCTACTTTTGTCTGCCTGAGTCAGTGTGCTTTGTCCTCAAGCAATCAGAAATGCCAGTGTTTCCTCTGGCTCCTGGACTGATTTTTTAAAAATTAACATTCTTATAAATTTCATAAAAATTTGAATTTTGTCAAATGCTTTCCCAGTGTACATGGTTTGTATGATCTCCTTTGAGTTATTAGCACAGTGAATTATATTAATAAATCTCCTTAGACTGAGCACTCCTTGCATGGCTGGAACATTATTCTAATTGGCTAATTGATGGTTTGCTAATATTATATTTATTTTTGCTTCTGTGTTTATAAGTGAAATTGGTTTGTAGTTTTTTTTTTTGACTTCCCTTGTAGCTCAGTCGGTAAAGAATCTGCCTGCAGTGCAGGAGACCTGGGTTCAATCCCTGGGTTGGGAAGATCCCCTGGAGAAGGAAATGGCAACCCACTCCAGTATCCTTGCCTGGAAAATCTCATGGACAGCGGAGCCTGGTGGGCTGCAGTCCATGGGGTTGCAAAGAGTTGGGCATGACTGAGTGACTAACACTTACTCACTTACCAGATTCAGGTATCAGTGTTACACTTACCTTACAAAGGGAATTGGGAAGGTTTCCTCCTTTTTCTATTCTCTGGAACAGGTTGGGTAGCCCTGGGATTGTATCTTCTTTGAAGGTCTGGTTTCTGCATGAAATCCTTTAGGCCTGATGCTTTGTTGTTTTGTGGTAGGTCTTTGATAACTTACTTTTTCTCTCGTAGGAAATTGGTGTGTTCAAACTTTGGTCTACTGGAATCAGTTTGGTGAGTGGTATTAAAATTATTCATTTATTTAGGTTTTCAAATTTATTACACAGAATTATACAAAGTATTTTCTAATGGTGTATTTCAGTTTTCTGTTTACCTTTTCTTATTTTGGATGTTTGTGCTTTCTCCTCCTTTTTTTTTTTTTTAAAGTAAGTAAGCTGGTGCTTTGTCTGTTGATTTCTTCAAAGACCAGATTTTTTATTTGTTGATTGGTTTTACTTTTTCCTCTTTTCTAAAGCATTAGATTTTACTATTTACTTCCTTCTTTGAGTATATTTTTTATTTTAGGAAGAACAAGTTCAAGTTATAATAGCTTTATGATACATAAGACAAATCATTCCTCATTGATATTTTTCCCCAGATTTTTCTGGGATGTTTTCATTTGTTTGTGAATAGTCTCCCAGAAGTGACTTTTATAATTATTGGTCAAGTTTCACTGGACTTACATTGATTATTTTTAGATTTTTGGAGGAGAATGGGTATTTCTATAATACTGAATCTTCTTATCCAGGAACAAGTTATGTCTCTTCTTTATTTATTTGTACCTCTCAGTAATTTTATTTTTTATATATGTTATATTAAATTTTTGTTAAATTAAAGTTTTAGGCTTAATTATTTTTTACTTGTGTGAATGGAATTTTTTCCTTGATTTTTGTGTGTTTGTAACTGCCCATTTCATGAATGCTTTTTTGTTCTACTTTTTTGTTCTTCTGTGTTTCCCAAGTGTATAATCATATCATATGCAAATAATAACTGCAAGTTCATTTTCCAATAGTTGTATCACTTATTGTTGATTTTTATATGCACTAATTGGTACATTCAGAACAGTGTTAAATAACAAATGTAAAAGAACAACCTCAAGTCATAATGTTGACTTTAGTGAGGATGCTTCTAGTGTTTCAATAGTTAGCATAATTCTTAATTTTGAGGGAGGATACATATGTCCTTTTTCAAAAGGTAAGTTTTTTTTAAAGCAAGTGATATATTTGAATATTATTAAAAACTTTTGACAATTTTCTTGGTAATCATATTTTTCTCCTTTGACCTATTTATATGATGAATTTCATTAATGGATTTTCTAAGATTGAAATACTTTTGAATTCCTGGAATGAATCAATTTGCATAATGTACTGCTGGATTCTCATTGTTAAGATTTTTAGGGTTTTTCATGCTACTATTTTTAAAGTTAGGCTGGTTTGCATGTTTTATCTTTTATCAAAAATTTAGTTCTTACTGGTTTCCAAGTAGTCTATCATGTGGCTATACCATAAATTAATGCCATGTATTGTTCCTTTATAGAGCCATTGATTTGTCATTTCCATCTTTCAACATTGTAAGGAACAATGAATATACTTGTCCACCCCTTTTCCTTGTTTCTTAGCTTATTTACCACTTCTTAAGAGAGCCCCTTCCTGACCCTCTGACTACACTAAATCCTCTAATTACATGGAGCTGTCTTATCTTCCCAGTGCTTTGTTAGGTCTGTAATTTACATTGACTCTGTGTAGTTAATGTCATCTTTTCCTCTACTATTTAGTAAGTGGCATGAAGTCATGGATCATGTCTGATATTACACATCACTGCATCCTTCCAGGAGCTCGGTGCCTGACCTATAGTATGAGTTCAATAAGTGCTTTCTGAATAATGATTATCATCTAGGTACATATATTTTCTTCTAAGAAGGGTAGGCCTGTTACATAAAAAGAAATTTTAAACTTTATTTTCTGTGTACATTGAGATAAATTCCTTGATTGGAACTGAGGGGAACTAAATTGTTTTCATAAGAGAGGAGAGAGGAATTTGGGATGGTGGAGAAGGGGCAGGTGAACAGAAAGGTTGGAGTCGATGAGACACAGACCCTACAGCTAGTGGGGAAGGGAGTACGGAGCCTCAGAGAAGGGATTTTTCAGTTACAGTAGAATCCTATTCCACTCAAGGGCTAAGTCTTGATAGATTCTTAGGAAAATCGTTTTTGTGAAGCTAAGACAGTTATTCAGCAAAGATGTCAATGTCATCTGAGTTTCACCAAGAAGGTAAATTAAGTTTTAAAAGGACAGCGGTAAAGTCCTACACGTAGATTAAAAAATATATCTGTTGCCTGAAGTAGTAGAGGTTTGGAGGAGACCTGACTTTGATAGCTTTCTCTTTAAAAATGTGGGCAGTTACCTGAGTACAACATGTGACAATTTGTGTGATCAGTATTAAAACAGTGAATGCAGGAATTAATAGGAGGACAACATCCTGTTCAAGGTAGACCACAGTTCTGCTTCACCCTATTGGTCAGGTTACATTTAAAGTACTCGTTTTAGTTTTTTTTTTAAACCTGAATCATTGGCAAACTTGATAGCACCCAGCGTGCTACCTAGTAAGGAAGAGTTTGGAAAGCCATGGCCTAAGAATCATGTTTGAGGGGAAGAGAAACAGTTTAGTCTAAAAAAGAGGAAAAGTTTAGGCCACTTGATAACTGTCCTCAAATCTGTTGAAGGACTGCTGTGTTGAAAAGGGTTAGATCCTGTTCTGTGGGCTGCAGAAGACAGTATTTGGAACAACAGCCTATATTATGGGGCCTAAGATAGACTCAGTACAAAAACTTCATGATTAAATTAGAATGTGCTGCTGTTGGAAGTGGGAGCTTTCTGGCCTTGAGTATTCTAGGAGAGTCTGCATGACCATCTATAGAGGAGACTTCTGCATTGAATGGGTCAGACTACATGACTTCTTCAGTCTTCTCCTATGGAGAATCTGTGAAAAAGACTGGCTGCCTCATTGCTTTCACTCTTCATTGTTACTGGTTTAGTATCTGCTTTACTCTTCAGGCTGAAAGCTCTGTGAGGATAAGGACCATGTCTGTTTTGTTCACATTGAAGTAGGGGCTGGCATAGAGCTTTGCGGTCAGTAATTACTTGCTGAAGTGAAATGTCACCCATGATAAACAATGCCGATGGAGCACTTTAGCCAATAGAGAAGAGGAAATTAATTAAGGGGACTGGGTTCAGTTGATTTTTGTCTCTACTTTGGCCCCATCCTTAATATGTCAAGTATTGAGCCAATAGGAGACCTGGTCTTATTGCCAACTTTATCTTTTAGAGGTAGACTTCCATTTCTCCACTCATGAGATAATAGGGAAAAACCGTATGCCAGAGTACGAAAGAGCACAGTTCCTGGAGTCAGACTCCCTTGTATTGCTTTCACAGGGTTACTGTGAGAACTGAATTTGTGTGTTTGTATGTATGTGTATCGGAGAAGGCAATGGCACCCCACTCCAGTACTCTTGTCTGGAAAATCCCATGGATGGAGGAGCCTGGTGGGCTGCAGTGCATGGGGTCGCTAACAGTTGGACACAATTGAGCAACTTCACTTTCACTTTTCACTTTCATGACTTGGAGAACGAAATGGCAACCCACTCCAGTGTTCTTGCCTGGAGAATCCCAGGGATGGTGGAGCCTGGTGGGCTGCTGTCTATGGGGTCACACAGAGTCGGACACGACTGAAGCGACTTAGCAGCAGCATGTATGTGTATGTGAGCTATTATTATAAATTGGTATAAATTCTTTTTTAAAACTTAAACATTTGGAAGACAGGACACATGGTAGGGCTTTGAATAATGTGCATAATGATGAATTCTCTCTTTATATACAGAAGCTTATGAAGAAGACTTCTAAAAGTTGTACATACACCAGAGAGATAGAAGGCTGAATTTGAATCCCAGTTTTGCCATAAGCCATTCTCCTCTCTGGAATATCAGTAACATGGAGCTGAAAATACCAGTATTGACTACCTTGAGAGTGAAGTGAGCTGAACTTTGTGGTAGAATTTTGATAACTGTAGATTAAAATGTGTAACTTGAGTTCTATTACTGCTTATGTTTTTATCACCACCACTGCTCTCCCCACCACACACACTGTAGTGGGGCCCTGGCTCAGCTGCTACTTGGGCAGGATTCTTCTCTTCGACCAGTTTTAGCTCCTTTCCTTCTCATCATCCCTTCCTGGGAGGAGGAAGGGAGGGAGTACTTCCTCTTTGCTTTCAGAGCTATCAGGATGCTCAGGTTTAAGGGCTTAGATTAGAAAGAAAAATGGCTGTTTTGATTTCCACCCTGTTTTTCTATGCCATTTCTTTCTTGGTCCCTCTCAAAATTTTCGCAGCTCTCCTGTGGCATAAAGTGAGTCAGAATAGCAAATGAAACATGCAGAAGACATAAATTCCAGGCATAAAATATATATCAAATATACATCTATCAATTGGCTTTATGCTATCTGAGCTGCCCCCAGGGTGTCAGTGGATCAGGTGAATGGATTTCTGCCACTGTGGGTAATTCCATAAGGTAATAGGGCTGGCCTTAATGCAGTGGAGAGGCAATATTCTCCCAGTTATAGATCAAGATTTAAAAGGGGAATTTGTATATTTTGATTTTGTGAGTCAATGAAGTTGAGTCCCCAAGGCACTCTCAGAACTCAGGCTTTCTGAGGCTGTGGAGAGGAACTGACTAAAATCCAGGAATGCAGCCTGAAGGGGATGAAGCCACCTTTGGCTCCAAAGGCCTGGTCCAGAAAGGTTCAGTCTTAGGATGTCTGAGGAAGCTCAAGAGTAAAGATAATTATTGTATAAATATTGCTTTATTTTTTTTCATTTACTTGATCAAGTTAACTATTATACCAAATAGTGAATTTGTCTAATCAAATGGAGAAAAAATTCAAGCTATTTGATTGGCTGACAACACCCAACCAGAAAGGTTCATCAGTTAGCTTTAATTGTGATGTTGCACCTCTATGATGATGCACCAAGAGGGAAGACTTGGAGATGGAGAAACACAAGAATACTTATTAAGATGGCATTTTATTTTACAGGTACTGTGCTTAGCATTTCCATGCACTGACTAATGCTTTCTGCAACCCTATGATTTAGGAACTATGGTTATCATTCACATTTTATGGTTGAGGAAATCAAGGCATTGAGAAGTTAAGTTGCTCAAGGACCACCTAGTTGGTGGTGGATCAAGGATCTGAATCCATTCTTAACCACTACAAATACTGCCCCAAAGAGAGAACCTCTTTCCAATCTGGGGAATGGTTTTCTAGGCTCCTGGAAGTCTGAGAACTTAGATTCAGAAAAATTTGATCAGATATGAGAATATTAGAAATGTGCCTGGGAGTAAGTTAATATTCCTGAATATATATATACCAGTGTGCTTAAGAATGGTTTCTACAGCTCCACACAACTAGTGACAGGTAGGGAGAAACCTACTCCAACCTTTCTTTAGATGAAATCTGTTAGCAAATTCCACATTAAGACCTGAGCCCTAGCAGAGTTGTTAGAGATCTGATA
Organism: Ovis canadensis; assembly: GCF_042477335.2. NCBI lineage: Eukaryota > Metazoa > Chordata > Mammalia > Artiodactyla > Bovidae > Ovis > Ovis canadensis. The sequence goes on from NC_091249.1 coordinate 82,436,058, forward strand.
ACTTGGCTGAGATTTGAAAGATTTTGAGATTCCAAACATAGGGGTCTCAAGAAGGATGCAGACTTTGATTATTGAAGTACAGCTGTGCTAAACGTTTCCAGTTACTGGGGAGTCCCAAGTCTAGTACACGTCATGCATGTGGTAGTAAGCAGGATACTACAGATCAATATCTAATAGCCAACCTCTTCCCAACAACTCAGTTCTATCCCTGCAGTCATCCTGCCCCATGTGGCCAATTAAACACAGCTGATCCCAATTTCAGATCCCAAGGGTGGGCCTGATTAGGTTTAGCAATCCAATTTTTCTATCCTGGGATTGGTTCAACAGTGGGCATATGATCTGATACTGGCCAATTAGAATTGAGAGGATGTCGGGGGAGGAAGAGAAGTTAGGTATCTGCATCAGTTTTCTTCTATTTTAAGGGAAATTCTCAGAAAGAGATTATCTTTTCCTTTCCTTTGGAAGTAGCTATGTTTGTGTTGTGATAACTGTGCATATCTCAGTGTTTTATAACTTTCTCAAAGACCCAACTACAATCAGCTTAAAGACTACATGTTTATTTTATAACCATTCACATAAGAGTTTCAGAGGTAGGATGGTTACAGGGTTGGTTAATCCCAGGGGTGTGAGATTCCTTTGTGCTGACAAGATGATAGTAGCAGCTCCAGGAATCCTCACACAGGAGAGGCAAGTGTCCAGAGGCAGGAAAGGTGGCAAGTTCCTGACTTGTGTGGAAAACATTCCTAGAAGGGCCAAAGCTGACTTCCTCTTATGTTGCCAAGAGTTGTTGCATGTACATTCTTCAAACAATTGTGGGTAGATGAAAGAAATGACCATAATTGGCTTAGATAATTAACATCTACACTTAGGAAGATGAAATATACTATTTGATACTTGAATAAAACTGAGTTTCTCTTGGAGAGAAAGAAGTGGGAGAGAGTATGACTGTTGGATGGATAGCCAATAGGGTTGGCCACACCCTACAACAATTGTAGTTGTTAGACTACCAGTTTGAGTGAAGCCAGCATAAAGGATGACAAGGTGGACAGATGCAAGTATCTGGGTCCTTAATGACATAATGAGACACTGAATCAAACCAAATAAGAAACCTGCACAGCTTCCTGTGGACTTCTATTATGTACCATAAGTTCCCTTATCAAAACCATTTGAGTTTTCTGTAATTTGCTACTGAGATTACTAAAGACAGATACAAGGTGCTTAATGTACAGTTGGTGAATAAATGAATGAGCAGATGAATGGGTTTGAGGTTTATGTACCAAGGATGAAAGTCTCATTGTATCTAACATGAGGATGAGCAATTTTTAAAAAGCAGGCAGGGGTAAGTCAGATTTTGATATACTGAAAATACATAGTAAGTTCTTTTGAAAAGACATATTTATCTTATAAAATAGTTCCTTTTAAAATTAGAGCATATCTGTGGTTATTACTGTTAACAGAAAATTACTGAAAACAACTGGCTCTCATCTGGATGAGTACAAAGTGGGGAGATGAAGTAGGTATACTATGGAAGTATTTAATAAACCATTTATCAAATATTTTTGGGGTGCTTACTATATGCCAGGCATTGTGGTTGGCCTCAGGGATACAAAAGTGAGCAAGACCAATGTGATCTTACTTTCAAAAATTTGGAGTCTGATAATTATTTCTTCTATATTTCAGGGATCTAGACTAAAATATCCCCAACAGATCCTAAACTAGTAGAGAAGTATTACTGTTAATTTGTTTTACTAAAAATTAGGCTAATTGAATATGTAATATTTGGTTGTACAGCACTCCTGTAAAGTATATACATGTATATAATAAAATAAATATTAATAAATACCTGCCATTGATGACTTCCTCTGTGCTATGCATGGTTCATGTACTTCTCATAATGATCATGTGAGGTAGATATTATCAGCAATCTCATTTTCTAGATGAGAAACCTGAAGCAGAGAACAGTTAAATATTTTATTAAGGTTACACACCTAGCAAGTTGCTCAGTTTTGTTTTCTACCCTGCTAAACTTTTTCCAGAACTTATTCTCATAACCACTCCTATATGGGCAATGTATTTTATTCCCAATTGTATAGATTAGAATCTGAGTTTCAGACAGTGAAAATGACTCACCCTGTCTATAGTAGAAGGGAATCTGTGCTGGTCTCAAAGAGGTTTTTTGAGTATAAAATGAAACAGTATGTAAAAAGTACATAAACCCAGTGCCTGGTATACAGGAGTCCTTCAAAAAATGGAGGGCTTTAAACAAATTTAGGGTTTAGCTTTCTGGTCTTATTCTAGGAATTGTCAGAAATCTCTGAATTTCCAAAACCCACAGCATTTCTTTACCGTATCCATTTCTTCTAAACCCCCTTGACTTACAGGAGGCCCCTACTTGCTTTGCAAGTGTTGCAGGAAGAAATTATAAAAGGTGATGCAGACTCCTGAATGTAAGTCAGAAAGAGTCTCCTCTAACTGTCTCATTTCCCTCTTCTGAGAATGTCCAAGTTTAGCACAAGATATCCATGGGCATTGAATTCTCCATCAGTTTTCAAAAGGTTACTTATCGTAGAATTTTAGGATTGGAAGGGACCCTGAAGGACTTGTAGTTTTAATCCTGTTTTTGAAACAATACCTCCTTCTTTGGAATCCCACCAAGATACCTTTTGAAATTTGGATCTGGGCCTGGGGTATTCATGAACATGTTTATCACTCTTCTATCACACAGAGAAAAAATTAACTTGTTTTTTAAAAATTAATTTTGGTTGAACTATCATCTGTTATAGGAAAGGACAGTAAATCATATAGCTCTATTATCCCCAAATGAGGCAACAGAAAAGGTTATGAATATTCACAAAGTGAACTTACTGTATAACCAGCACTCAGAGGCCTCCTTCATGCCCTTTCCCACGTACTAAGCCTTCAAAGGCAATCATTGTCCTGACTTCTGATGCCGCAAATCAGTTTTGCCTATTTGTGAGCTTAGTATAAATAGAATCATGCAGCGTGTAGTTCCTTGTGTCTGGTTTCATTCCATCAACATAGAGGTGTGAAATCTATCCCTGTTGTTGAATGAGGCTGTAGTTGTTCATCCTCACTGTTGTGTAGTTTTTCACTGTATGACCAGACTGTGACTTATTTATTCGTTTTCTGTTGATGAACAGTCGACTGTTTCTAGTTTAGGCTATTAAGTACAGTGCTTCTGTGAAAATTCCTGTACATGTCTTTTGAACATTTGTTCACATTTCTGTTGGGTACATACCCAGGATTAGAATTGCTGGGTCATAGGAACACATGTTTTGTCTTTAGTTAATGCTGTCAAACAATTTTCCAGAGTGTTCTCCAGTCTAAACACATTCAGTTTAACTTTTTAAAGGATAGGACCCAGGGGGAACATAAGAAACTCCATTATAAATGATGCTACATCTGAACTCAAAGAATCAGAAGCATCTACTTAAAACTTCATTAGTTCAACATATATTGATCTAGCACCTACTATGTGCTATAGGCTCTTAAGTTTAGGGGATATAAGAGACTAAAAGAGAATTTAAACATGTAATCCTATTGATAACTATTTACCAACTGTGGTAAAAGCTATGAAGGAAAAGTACAGAATGCCAAAAGACTAATGCCTTCCCTTTTTTATTCCTTAAGGGAAGGGGGGTGGGGGGGGAACAACCAACCAACCTCTAACTGTAATAGTGTTAATTGTGAACCAGCTTCCAGGCTGTCAGGTTGCAACCTAATTAATCACTGAGGGTGGTATGGAATTGACGAATTGCTTTGGTGCTCTCTTACTAGTATAAATCTTTGATTTAATGATTGCTGCTCTCTGATTCATACCGTACTACCTTGGTGATCAATATGCATGATGAATGGCTGATTTTCAAGAACCACCCACTTGGTAATGCTCCTTTACATATACAGTGTGTGTGTATATAAATTAGTACGCAAGACAGATTTCTAACAAAGCAGCAGACGGTGAGGTAATATTATGGGTTGAGAAGGAGGGGCAGAAATGGAGGAGATGAATGGAATTTGGTGATAGAAGCTGGTAGGAAAATTTCAGGAAGGGCAAAATAAAACACTCATTGAGAGAATTCTCTTTTCTGTTTACTGTTTGATCAGTCTCCCTTGGCTTAAGTCCTTCAGTTCAAGGATCTGACACTGCTTTGGAGGAGACTTATTATTCACAGCTCCTTCAGAACAAGAAATTCATTGTAAGATAAAAGCTATATGTAATTACCAGCTATGGATTCCTTTGCTTTATTTCACAGTTTCTATGACCAAGTGGGCACGAGGGTAGGAAGTTGAGTACGGTTTGCAGTGGTCTTGGAAAACCTGTTTTGTGGTTTGTTCATTAAATCCAGAACTGTTTATTAAGTACCTGCTGTATCTCAAGCTGTAAGCTAGGTACTGGAAGTACACTGGTGAGTAAGACAGGATAATGTCCACCCTCAGGGATCCTTTATATGGAAGGGTCTGTGAGGCTACTAGAGCCTTCTTTGGTATATTGGACACACATGTGCTGTGCTTCACTCTGGTGTTGAGATACTTGGTTTCTAGTTTCAGAAAATTATCTTTAGGTGTCTCTCACCCTCCTGTTCACACAGACATATATTTTGTGATTCAGTTTCCTCATCTGTCAAAACCTTGGTCTCTCAGATTTATTAGGGAAAGCCAGAAGTATGTGATGTAACCGTGAAATAGTGAGACCAATTCTGATGTGAGTTTTACAGAAACCAGTCTCTTTATTGCCATGTTGTAAATATGACAACAACTTGAGTAGTGAAGAATTATGTGAATGTAAGCTGTTTTGAATTTTCAGTGAATTTTATCTGAAAGACATAATCAAAGAAACATTGAAAGAATTCTTGTTGCATTATTGTTTTTGATAGCAAAAAGTTGGAAAACCTTAAAGACCCATCTCTGGAATTTTAGTGAAACATGATGAAATGATTCAAAACAATTACACATATCTCTATTGACATAAAAAATAAGTCCTCATCATATTATTGAATAATATAAAAGATTTTTAAAAAGCACATGTAGTTATGATCCAGGGCACGGAGTGGGCATTTGGTAAATATCTGTTTAATAAACTAATACCTGGTTATTTGTAGCTCTTCCCTACCTCCCTATCAGCAAAAAGAAATGTATGGAATGATGCTCCCTAAATTGTTAAACGTTGCTATCTTCATAGCGGAATTTCATGTAAATAGAAAAAAATTTTTTGAAAAATATGTTATAAATAGTTCATTTTTTATAATGAATGTGATTTATTTATATACCTAGAAAATATGAGCTATTTTCTTTTTTTTAAAGAACAGTACTCTGAATAAGAATACATTCCATCCGTTAAAAGGAGGCTTGAAGCCTCTCTTCTCTGGGATTTGATCTTCCTCAGTATGCAAGAGAATTAAGAAAAGCGACTCCTGGGCAAGTGGCAGAGCCTCTTTTTACAAGACCTGGAGGGCTGATTTCATCAAGTTCCCCCTGGAGAAATCTGAGTGGTTCTGCATCTCTCCTCCTGGGAGCTGGTTTGCTCTCCCTCTTCTGAAGCCAGGGGATTCTCACTTTTATTACTATTGTGGCTTCTCTTCCCCTCTACCCATCTCACCCGGGCAGATTTCTTGTTTCATCTAGCACCCAGTAGAGCTCTGCTGAGCTGGGGCCTGTCTTTCCCACCAATCCTCATCCAATTAATTGATAAAAAAATTAATAATTTAATTTTAGTGATGGGAATTATACACCATTCTCTGAGCTCCCTCTTTGTGAAGCATCCCAGAGATGCCTCATACAGACAAGCACCTGAAGCAAGAGGAAGGAACATTTTCTATATTTTAAGTGGATCTGGCCACTTGAGCATCTTTGATTGGAGGGCAGGCAAAAGAATAGGAGTCTGAGAGCAAAAACGGTCCCACTAGAAATCAGAAGGTTGAAAGGAAATTGGTAGGGAAAAAAATCACACTTTTTCCCTCTGTGCTGGTGGATATTTTTGGGACTTGTGCCAACCTACTTACTTATTTTAACCCTGAGCAGCATAGGTGTGACATAACTTCGTTGATTTTTGGATTCATTTAAAATTCCCTACTAGATCAGTTGGTAAAGAATCTGCCCACAATTCAGGAGACCCCAGTTCAATTCCTGGGTTGGGAAGATCTGCTGGAGAAGAGAAAGGCTACCCACTCCAGTATTCTGGCCTGGAGAATTCCATGGACTGTATAGAACATCGGGGTGCAAAGCGTCAGACACAACTGAATGAATTTCACTTTCAAAAGTATGAACTCTGAATTCAGTCTTCACAAGCTGTGGGACCTTTGGCTTCAGTGTTTTCATCTGTAAATAGAACTAATAAGACAACTTATCTAACAGGGTTGTTGTGACAGTCAGTGATACGATGTCCTTATAGCACTTATATCCAATATAGCACTTATAGCCCAATATCTGAGACTTTCTGCAAGGGCTCAAAAGTTTTAGATATAATAGTGAATATTATTTCTGCAAGTCAGTATTAGGGATTATTTAACTAGAGGCCAAGCTAAAGTTTATTAAAGTATTGAAGGGGTTATTTCTTTGTAAATTTAATCTAGGAAGGAAGTTTCTTGAAAAAATTTGCTGTTTAAGGCAGTGATGTAACATGATTGCAATGGTTAATAAACTCAGAACAGTTTTCAAGTCCCCTCAGGTGTCTTAGAAACCTTGAAATCACATTATTCTATTTAGTTATCCAAGTGTACTTTCTGCTAAACATTCTGCTAACAGTAATTTGAATTACTGCAAGTTTTAAAATACCAGTTTATTAAGTATTGTCTAAAGCAGATGTGTGCTTGAATAAAATGGACCTTTACATATTTTAAACAAATTGGGGTTTCAGTATACAGTAGAATTGGTAGCTTAGACTGTGTTAAAATGATCGTGAAGATTTGAATTAAACTCTTCTGGGTTTTATTCATGTAAATGCCATAGTATGAAGAGCCATGGAATTATCTGTAAGTATCTTATATCTCCTTTATTCTACAGTAAACCCATAGAAATAAGTAATTGCTCACTTATCTTTTTGTCACACACATACTATTTATTGCTTGGTGTATAGTATAGAGTAAATGCTCAATAAATGTTGAATAAATTATGGCCCAGAGTTTGTGTGAACAGGTATTTGTTAGGCTGGTCAAGGGGAAGATGGTGAAACAGAGCATTTAACCTCAGCCTACTTTTATCTCTTGCAAAGATGAAAAGATCCTTGGGTTCACTGTGTGTCATGTATTTCTTTTGTGTTTTTCTGACAACACATAGGATGGTAGGTATTCGGTATATACTTACTTAATTGGATCAAAGTAAATAGAGGGAGGGAAAAGTAAATAGAGGAAGGGAAAAGTAAAATGGGCTACTATTGTTCTTAAATGAGGAAAACAATTTCCCTGATTTTAGCCCCTCAATAAAATTTTTTGAGCCTTCCCGACTTTGTAGCTCAGCTGCTAAAGGATCTGCCTGCCATGCAGGAGACCTGGGTTTGATCCCTGGGTTGGGAAGATCCCTTGGAGCAGGGAACGGCTGCCCACTCCAATATTTGGCCTGGAGAATTCCATGGTCTGCATAGTCTATGGGGTTGTAAAGAGTCAGACACGACTGAGTGACTTTCTATATATACTATAGATTTTGGTGCATGGCAACACAAGTTGATTGTCCATGGAAAACTTGTCATCAAGAGGTTCATCTCTCTTTTTCCACAAAGAATATTTAATAAGGTCATCTTTTGACACCCAGTTTGAATTTTATAGCTAACCGGACCATTTTCTCAGTCCTTGCGTTCAGCTGTGGAAGGACCCTGGAGCAGTTACCTGGGTAATCATACCAAGCTTCTCCTCAAATGCAGATAGAGAAGAGCTTTGAGGGAAACATTTGCTACCCTTCTAAACACAGGTTCCTCTGCCTGTAAAGCACAATGAAGCTATAAGCTCAGCTTCAGAGGCCAGGCTGGCACTAACTCTGGAACGCCTATCTTCATTGTCCATCTCTGGGTAATGTGTTGGTTTGTCCAGGCATCTCAAAGCTTTGTAGCTAGGGATCTGAGGAACTGATAGAAGAAGGACTTAAAGAAGAATTAATGAGAGGGAAGTACGATTAATGGAGTGGAGTTGTTTTTTGCTGATTAGAATGGTTGATTTTCAGTGGTTATAAGGAGGGATACCAGACCATTTCCACAAGAAAAGCCATATTCTGTGTAAAAGAGAGGCTATTTCATTCATGAAAAAAAAAAAATACAGTAGAAGCAGAGAACCTTAGAAGTCAGGCTTTTAGGATGTTAGTGTCTCCCACCACCAGTTAGATGAGCATAAAGAGGCTCCCAAACTGGGGACCGACAGCTGAGAGTATCCAGCCTCTTGAGCAGGACAAAGCTCACCAGCCAGTGTAGGCTTCATGACAGCTGCAAAAGCAATGGCTACATAAACTTTCTCAAGGTGGTGGGGGGGGGGCGGGGGGAGGGCGGGGAAAAAGAGGAATGTGAGAGACGTTTTTGCAGTAAGAAAAACATAATAAATCCAAGAGCTACACATTGCCTGGGGATTTTTATGACCATAGCCAGGCATGAAGGAATGACTGAACTTAACTAAAGCTGTTAATTACCTGGGGGAGATCAAAAGCCCAAGTAAGGGAATATATTTATGATGCACCTTACAGGATATGCTTCAACTTCTTACTTTTTTTCATTAATTGGTTTGATTAAATAGATTTAAAGAGCCCGGGCAGAGCCCTTTAAATCATATTCCATATTGATCTAATGAAATAGTCAATAAATTTACTAACATAGCTCCTTTCCTTTACAGTCTGAAGGGAAATGCTTCACTGAATGGTTATAACTCAACTCCAAACCTCACTGCCATTCCCACAGTGACTCATCGAGAGCAGGAGGATGCTGGGAAAATCTTTTAGGCCATTTGTAGGAGTGCTTGAATAAGTGGTTTAACACCTGTTCAGACTACTCACCACCCTCTGACCCTCATCCACCAAGCCCTTTAGTATTTCATGGAGGACTTTATTGGAGCTGGCCAGTGTTGTGTGTCTTGCAAATTCTGTGCATAATTTAGCAAGTTTACCAATGTTTGCCATCATGTGTTCTAGCCCTGACTTTGGGACTTCAAGACTCCAGCCATATTTTAGAGCCTTTGACTTGGATTTGTCCATCCAATTCTGTAAATATTGACAAAATGAGGCTCTTAAATACAGTAAAATGTGCTCAGATGAATAACAAATCTATAGTAAAGATGCCTAAATCTCTCAGTTAACCTCAAATAAATCCTGGGAAAGTTTCCTAAAGTAGTTTATTGGTGTCCCTTTCCCACCTCCTAGGGCAGGGTAGAGAACCCGGATGAGAGACAGCACATGGATGAAGGGATATTTTATGGAATTTTTTAGACACTGACATTTCATGAATTTCTTTTGAGTGAGGAATGGAGCAAGATTTTGCACTTGCCTTATTACTCCCAAAAGTAGGCCTACAAGCAGTGTCCTTGGGGACACAGTTTCCCTGGGCTTGGGGTGTCAAGTCAGCACTGCTGCTGCTGCTAAGTTGCTTCAGTCATGTCCAACTCTGTGTGACCCACAAAATTAACTCTGAAAGTCCCTTAATGCACCCATACAGGACAGTGTTACTAGTTTTGTGCCTAAAGTCCTACAAGTAATTTTTGTGTACCTTCAAGTATGAGAACCACTGTGAAGAGGAACAGAGTAGGTGTGCAGCTCTGAGAAATTCAAACCAACCTATCTTTAAAATCACCATCCAAACCTTAGTATGACTGAGGGATGAGTTGGCATTCCCAGAATAACCCTGACAGCCTACAGGCTTTAGTCGACTCTGTTTTAATATTGAGCCTTCCTAACCGTAATGCAGTGTTACAGATTGATTTGTGATTGCTAAGCTTAAACTAGGAAGTGGAGTCACATCTCAGAGGATGGGGGCAGGGGAAAGTGGGTGGGTTTAGTCTCCCAAACTTGCAAGCCTGTGTTAAATTAGACCTTGATGCAGCTTCACTGTACTCAAGAAAGCAATGGAAGTCTTGAGCAAACCAGGGCAGTTTGTGGATGTAAAACGACTTTAAAAATTAAACGCTGTAGTGAATTCAAAAGTTCAAACTCAGAGTTCCTCAGAGTGGAGGAGAAATCCCTATAATAGAGGCCTTTCTCTCTCCTTTCACTTCTCCCCCTCCATCTTATTGTATCTTCAATTATCTGGGTAATTTGGTCCTGAGGGCATAAATTCCTTTATAACTCAAATCCATTATGCAGAGAAGAGTCATCAGGAAATTACTCAGATTGCATCCCTGATGGTGTGAAGGTTTTGGAGCAGATCCGGCATCCCATTAGCAAAGCACTGCTCTCGAATTTAGATTTGAGCCTGGAGGCTGGACATCCGTGCTCTTCCCTTCGCCCCTCTTTGTTTCAGCAAGAGCCGCCTGTAGGGAAGTCCCGTGCTGGTGCTGGCAGGCGGCAGCTTCTCTCCATCCGAGGCCACGGCTGCTGCCAGCTTCCCTTGGCTGGCGTAGACACCTTCTCTCTAGGCCAGGGAGAGCCGCTGCCAGGCGGGCAGACGTATGCTTTCATCATGTCTCACCATCTCCTGGAGCCAGGCACCCAGGCCTTTTAATTCCTATAAACTTCAGGTCCTTCTGGTGGAGAGCTGGTTTTCATGTCTGTGGCCTGATGGGGATTGTCCTTGTGCTGCTGCTGTTGGTGGTCTGTGAGCAGCCTGCCTTTGAGCTGACAGGCTCTCAACCAAAATTCAAACACAATCAAGTTCAATTTTGGAAGAGGACATTCTAAGTCTGGCAGCCTCTCTCATCCGGCTTTATTCTTTCTAGATTTCTGGTTTACTAGGGATATCCAGTTTGGTTTTATTATTTGTGTGTGCGGGTTTCCCTGTCTCCCCCAGCCACCACAAAGTGACGACTTTGAGGAAGGCAGCATGTAGAAGGATCTTAGATTATGGTTCAGGCGGGCCTGTATCTATTGCTGTTCGTGTCTTCCCTCACAAGTAAATACTGTGAGAAGAGAAAATTTTGTGTATTTCATTCTCTGCTGTGTCCCCAGTGTCTGGCATTGTGCCAGGCACATAGTAGGTGATCCATGAGGAATTAAAGTGCCTGAGTGAAAGAATGGGCTAGCATGCTGTGCTCTAATTAGCAGCTTTGTGATTTTAGGAGGAATTTTTTTAAATGCCATTTCTCATTTTGTCGCCTGCAAAATGGTCATGAAATGTGTAAGACCGTAGAGAAAGTACCTGGCTAGTGCTGTGTTCAACAGATGGTAGGGTCTCCCTCTTCCTTTTGTCAACCGTAGAGTGAACTCTTCAAGGACAAACACCTAGTTTGATTCTCCATATCCCAGGGCCTAGCACTGTTCCTGCACAGAGTGGGTGTTCCGTAATGACTTGATGAATGAATCTAGCCCTCCATGGGAAGCGAGTGCCTGGGGATCAGTGAAATTGACTACTGAGGACAGGCCTAGAAAATTCACTGTTATGTCTCATTCTGGTATCTCAGTGTCTATGTGAGGGAAATGAATAGATAATTCTCTCTATAGAGAGAATCATCTGGATCTAGGGATTATGTGATGATTTGAAAAGAAATTTTCTACTGAAATTTCTTCTTTTCAGTCAAAAAAGACCACTCATAGGATAAAACCCCAGGCCTTGCAGTGATTTGCTGACCACACTCTACATGTTTTTAAAGTCTGATACTTTATATGTAATTTCTTGCACGTTTGTAGTGTTAAATTACTTGACCCATTCTGTGAGTTAACACACCTGCTACTGTTACACCCATTTGACAAGTAAGAAAAGTAGGGGCAGGACATGGAGCTATGCCAACGTCAGGCACTTATTTGGTGGTGGTAAGTTAGAAACTGCATTTCCTCACCCCAAACTGGCCAGAAGCTAGAGCATGTAGCTTCTGTGAGTATTGAGCTGAAAGGAGGATACAGGTGTTTTGCACTCCTGTTCTCTTTGTCAATGTTACTTATTTGCAAAATCTTGCCTTTTTTTCTGTTACTTGACCCAAGGTCTGTATCTACCACACCACTTACAAATTGCTCCAAACTCTATTTTTATTGTTATGCCTGACATATAGTCACTTTCTTAGCTTGCAGCTCAATTAATCATGCTCATGTAATTTTGAAGAGAACTTTTGTGTTCGTTTAAATTTGGAAGGTGTTGAAGAATAACTTACAGCTTTCAGCACTACTTTCTCCAGATATGACCCAGCTGAGAATGTCTGTTTGATTTACTGTGTTAAGTTGTGTCTATTTCATTTTTCAAGAGGGGCTAGCATTATTAATTTTATTCTGTTTCGGGGAGTAATTTTATTCTATTTTATGGAATCTATATTATTTATAATTTATTTATATTTATAACTCATTTATAATTTCATTCTATTTGGGGAATAATTAATTTTATTCTACTTGGGGGAATAATTAATTTTACTCTATTTTGGGCTTCCCTTGTGGCTCAGTTGGTAAAGAATCCACTTGCAATGCAGGAGACCTGGGTTCGATCCCTGGGTTGGGAAGATCCCCTGAAGAAGGGAAAGGCTACTCACTCCCATATTCTTGCCTGGAGAATTCCATGGACTGTATAGTCCATGGGTCGCAAAGAGTTGGAAACAACTGAATGACATCATTTTCATTTTTGGAAAAAAGAGAATATATTTATTCCTGTATCAGAAGATATTCCTATGCTGGCAATTCGAAGCCCAATTTTTTTGTTAACCTCTGATAGAATAACATGTAAACTGAATGCAAATCAAGTGTGACCTAAGACTTATTACATTATTGACACTTCTGGTCCCATCCAAAGCCACAGAGGATGATGAATTTAGTGCTTCGTCATGTAGTATTGGTGATGTTCAATGCAAACTCTTTTGAAGATGAAATGGAACATTTTTATGAAGAGGGATGAATGAAATACAATACCTACTGAGGAGATAATTACTAGAATGGTAGTAAAATAGGTACCTAGGTGATTCTTCTCTAGTGTTGCTGTTGGTATGGCCATTTAGATGCAGCATGAATCCTCAAACTGTAGAACGCTAGCTCAAGGATACCAGAGCGTAGACAGTTCTATATTCAGTTCATATGTTTATTCTTCATTCCATTGGACTAACAGCTTCCACATCAAGAATGTGTTTTCATGACTTAGTATAGACCCTACAGTGGTGTTTGAGGTCCTTGCTCTAACTAGTGCCCTCCCAACCTCGTCTTGCTTTGCTCACTGCACTCTACAGTGGCTTTCTTCTTACTTTGGCACATCAAGCTCATTTTCATCACAGGGTTTGTCTGTGCCAGTCCTTCTCTATGGAATAATTTTGATCCAGATCTTCACAAAGTTCAGTGGTTCCTGAACAGAGGTAGGGGCTATTTTGTTTCCTAGGGGAAATTTGGCAGTGTCTGGAGAGGCATTTTATAGTTCTGACTTGGATGTAGGGTTGCTACTGGTATCTAGCGGACAGACACCAGGGATACTGATGAACATCTTACAATGCACAAGATAATCCCTCACAATGAAGAATTATCTAGTCCAAAATGTCACCAATGCTGAAGCTGAGAAACCCTGAGTTATAGCTAATGTTTCTCAACATTCAAATGTCACTTCTGTCTCAGACCAAGGGTCTTCCCCACCACCTTCTCTAAAGCAACCACACTCTCCCGTTACTTTTCCGCCCCCTCAGCTCCAGGCTTTAACTGAAATTTTCAGTCTGAAGGAATCATGGGCTTCATTAGCTTGCTAGTAGCACAGCTGGAATCTTGGGGACTGATTCTGGGATCCAACATTAATGTGAGTATTAATGTTTGTCACTGGGACAATCTGAGATTCTTTTCTGTGTATTTGTTCTGAGGATTTCAGGGCTTTTGTCCACTTATTTTTCTCAGTATGGCTGTTGTTAATTTTCACTGCTTTGTTTTAACTATTGCTGGACTTTTCTTCCTGATCTCTTTTCATGATTACATGCTGACACTACACTTCTGACTCTGGCTATGTCATCTATAGGAACCTCCATGTTCTTTGGCATCATTTATGGATAATTCAAGCATATTATATAATCATATGTGTAATAATTTTTAAGAGAATTATCATAAAAAGTCACTTGGATTATCAGTTGTGAAATAAAGTTAGTGCAATGAAATGCATTTAGTGCTGATATTAGAATGAAGGTAACTGGTTGTATTTGAGTAAGAAGGCAACTCAGGATAACAACGGCATCACAATCATCATGATGGATTTGCCGTTTCCTACTGCAGAGGATCTTCCCCACCCAGGGATCAAGTCCATGTCTCCTGCATTGCAGGCAATTTCTTTACCCCTGTGCCACCTGGGAAGGCCCCCATCATGATGAATTTGAATTGTCCTTGTCCCGGAGGTAGGTGTGAGTGCCAAGTTGCAGAGAGATTGCCTGAGTGAAATGGAAAATACGTTTACTCTACCATGGAAAACACATGTTTCATAAAGACATGACTTTATCAGACTTTTCCTCTGGCTTCCTACTGAGACTTTAAACTCTGGAACTTTCATCATGCTTCCACCCCCCTCACAGCCTCCGTCTTTATCCCCTAATTACATGAGCTTAACTTCCCTTGACCCACAGAGAGTCAAGAAAAATTGGCATATAAAGCCCTGTTGTGTTTTGGTCTGACCTTTGGGTCCTTTAAATGAAGCCAGGATACAGTGTAGGGGTTTGAACCGCTAATGTCTGGACGCCCTTAAGAAGCATAAATCTCTCCAAATCCAAGGCGGACTTGAATGTGGTGATTTCCAACCTTCTTGGATTTGTGACACCTAATGGTTTGATTTGCTAACACCTCTCCCCCCTGCCTTTTAAAAGTAACAGGTGTGTCATATGTTTATTTAAAAAATTGAATTATTTATATACTATTATTATTTAGCTTATTTTTGAGGCTGGGAGACAGGGAAATCCTTTGGAGTATTTTTAATGGCCATTATGGCTGGCTTCTAAAGGCTAGCTCAGATTTAATCCTCTCTTCATCACTGACCTCATTATCATGATTCTAGTTCATTTAACCTTGCCTTACTTGGTCTGTCATTTGTAGTGTCCTATGTGACACCTGACCACACACTGTTCTCTGTTCTTTAATTGCTCTGGAGTGTTCTGTGCCTCCATCAATATCATTCTCAGATCTGAGCGAATTCTAAGCACAGAGTAGATGCACAAGAAGATAAATCAGTTGAGTGCTTGGAGACATCCTTGGCTGGTAGTTGGGCACAGTCCATGTTTGGAAGACACACTCTCAGTGCTCATTGGACAACTTCTCAGAAGAGAGAAGCAAATGTGTGCCAAGATTTACTAAAGATACGTGTTCTCTTTCCATGGAAAGAACAATGATAGCTAATACCATTAGGCACTATTCTATTCTTTGTGTTTCTGGGTGGAAATGAAATCGTATAGAAATCAAAGGGCATCAGTTGATGCCTTTTAAGAAATGCCATGATATAACCGAAACTCTTGGCTTATTATCCTGGATGTTTGCTTCTACTCTTTGTTAGTGTAGGAAGGACGATCATGGCCATCCTGGCTGTCTTGATCTTTCACCAGCCATTGTACATGGCCAGGCCATCTGTTTCTCCCCTTTCTCTGCCAACATCTCATTCTTTGGCTGAGGATTCCAAACAGCATGGCTTAGTTTTTCTAACTTCTCTTCTGATATTCAACTTATTTGTTTAGCTCTTATCTCCAGGGTCTTGGAACAAGTTCCTATAAAGGAAGTTGGATTGAGAGAGCTATATGAGAGACATTCCACTATGTAATATGCTAAATCTTCTTTTACATCTAGGTCAGTAACCTAGGGTTTAGTCATAGTATCTCCAACCCTTCTTCCTTCCAGAAGAACTTTCTGCCTGGGTGCTTTCCAAATAGAGAGTGTGCGTGTATGCTAAGTCACTTCAGTCATGTCTGACCCTGTGGCCTGTAGCCCACCATGCTCCTCTGTCCATGGGATTCTACAATCAAAAGTACTGGTGTGGGTTGCTGTGCCATCCTTCAGGGGATCTTCCTGACTCAGGGATTGAACTGTATCTTATGTCTCCTGCATTGGCCAGTGAATTCTTTACCACTAGCACCACTGGGGAAGCCCAAAATAGAGGGTAGGCATTCTATTTACTTATTTTATTCCTAACTCCAAAGGTGTGGGAAACTCCTCGTACTAAAAAATTCAGCAGGTACTTTCCTACCCACAGTACTTGCTAAGGGAAACTCCCTTACTCTTTGTACCTCCATGCAGCTGGTCACAAATAGTTAGATTAGGGATGACTCTCTGACTCAAGGGTGACCAATAAATAAACTTTCAGTTTACATAGCCATAAAATTAAAAGACACTTGTTCCTTGGGAAAAAAGCTATGAAAAACCTAGATAGCATACTAAAGAGCAGAGACATTACTTTGCTGACAAAGGTCCATATAGTCAAAGCTATGGTTTTTTTCAGTGGTCATGTATGGATGTAAGAGTTGGACCATAAAGAACACAGAGCGCTGAAGAATTGATGCTTTTGAACTGTGGTGTTGGAGAAGACTCTTGAGAGTCCCTTGGACTGCAAGGAGATCAAACCAGTCAATTCTAAAGAAAATCAGTCCTGAATATTCATTGGAGGGACTAATGCTGAAGCTGAAGCTCCAATACTTTGGCCACCTGATGCGAAGAACTGACTCATTAGAAAAAACCCTGATGCTGGGAAAGGTTGAGGGCAGGAGGATAAGGGGTCGACAGAGGATGAGATGGTTGGATGGCATCACCAACTCAATGGACATGAGTTTGAGCAAGCTCCGGGAGTTAGTGATGGACAGGGAAGCCTGGTGTATTGCAGTCCATGGAGTCGCAAAGAGTCAGACATGACTAAGCTACTGAACTGAACTTAACACAGCTTAGGGTGAGAAGTGAGCTGAACAAATCTGAATCTCACCCTTAGGAGTTTGAACTGGGAAACTTGGAGAGCCCAAGGCAGCTAGCAAAAGGGGCAGAAAAATGCCCTAAATTAAAGTCATGGCCAGTAGTTTTCATGATGGAGCAGAAACTAAGACAGGGCATGAAGGAAGTAGATAAGCCAACCGTGTCAAGAGGTAAGTGAGATAGGGAGAGGGAAAGAGTGGCCCGGGAAGAAGGAAATGCATGGGGCAGGGTCTGAAAGCAAGTGCTTGATGGACGTAGAGAACCAGTCCAGTGGAGCATAAAGAGCAGTGGTGCTGACTGCAGCTGAGACCACACTGGGTCTTATAAGCTGTATGAAGAAGTTGGGACTCTATTAAAGCAGCGACTGACAGGGAAGATTAAAATGTTGATTGAGCAAAATAAGCTCTACAATGACGCAGAAAAATATTTATTTGGGGGATTCTTAGAATAGACTTAATTACATCTTTAGATTTGTAGTTTTTTTTAGGGTTCACAGTAAAATTACTCTAAAATGAATTTTTATTGACTCTCAGAGCACAAAGGTGAAAGAAACCTCCAGAGGTCATTGAGATTTTAGCCCTGTCTTTAGGCAGAAACATACATAAATCTTTCCAGACAGATGGGTGTTTGTTGGCAAAGGTATTCAGCTGCAAAGAAGTAATTGCTGCTTTTGTTGACAGATTTAGAGATGTTTCACCAAACACTATCTTAAAATACTATGATTAGATGTAATTTTGCAAAAATGAGTCTATAATGGAGGTGATTCACTTGCTGTATCAACTAAGGAGTATCTTCTATTTACAGTTTATTTAATTTACATTTGATTAATTTACACTGAGTGCAAGCAGTTATTCTATAATTATCTCTTTGCCTGCATCAGGATACATGCAACATTATGTTTGGAAAATTGTGAAGTCAAATGTTAACATAGAAAACATGCATTAAGTAATCTCTTTCACCTACTTACCATCAAAGCAAACCTTTTATGACTTTATATTCATGAGTTTTTAGAATCTGTATTTCCCACATATCGTAACACCAAATACTATTTACTTTCCATTTTTCACAATTTGATATCTAAGCTGTCACAAAACAATTCTTTTGTTTGTTTAGTCCTAGTATCTCCACCATTAGTAGGAAAAGCAGTAATTTTAAACACATCTTTCAGGAAACCATATGCATGTATATTCTCTGAACTTCACTCAGGCAAGAATTGTGTTCTCTGTGATTATTTATTAATTTTTAAAATACTGATGATGCACTTTGGAAATTGTGGTAAATAAGACTTAAATGTACAATTGACTCCAAGTAATGTAAGCCAAGGGTTCATAAACTATAGCCCTTGGGCCAAACCTGTGCTACCTGTTTTCCTGTGGCCTTGGAACAAAGAATTGTTTCTACATTTTTTAAAGGATTGGAAAACATTCAGAAGAAGAATATTTCATGAAATGCAATTATTATATGGAATTTGAATTTTAGTGTTCGTAAATAGTTTTATTGGAAAATAACTGTTCTCATTCATGTACGCATTGTTTATGGGTGCCTTTGTGTTATAGAAGCACCTTGAGGAGTTGCAACGGACACATATGATTTGCCAAATCTAAGATATTTACAATCTGGCTTTTTACAGAAAAAGTTTGCTGATTTCCTGTCCAGCAGTAATCATGGTAATCTCATTTCCCCTGTGGATGAATGGTTTGGGAATGAACATAAAACCTAATCCTGGGAAATGGAATATCAGAAGTATGCCAAGGGCTTCTGGGAAAGGTTTCTAGCTCTTCTAAAAAAGGCACAGGACAGTATAATTCCTTTCTTCTTTTGTCATTGTTGCACCTGGATGAGGAGTGATGGCATCTATCTTATGCCCATGACTACTCCCACTTGAAGGTAACACTTGCCTCACTGAGATGGCAGCAGGGAGATGGGAAGAGAAAGGGTTTTTGTTTTTTTTTTTTAAGCTTATAAACAACAAAAATTTACTTCTCAAGTGCTTCTGGAGGCTGGAAGTCTGAGATTAGGGCAACAGCATGAGTGGATGAGGGGTGTGGATATTGAATCATTGAATGAGCCCTCAATATCACCCTGTCTTTGTACTTCATGTTGTATTGGATAACACACTTGCTTAATGCTCAGTCAGTTTGAGATGAGGTTTTCTGGTCCTTGGAGCCAAAGCTTCCTACATAGGCCTCTACAATTTACAACCCTCTAAAAGCAGAGACATTACTTTGTAGACTAAGGTCCGTCTAGTCAAGGCTATGGTTTTTCCTGTGGTCATGTATGGATGTGACAGTTGGATTGTGAAGAAGGCTGAGCGCCAAAGAATTGATGCTTTTGAACTGTGGTGTTGGAGAAGACTCTTGAGAGTCCCTTGACTGCAAGGAGATCCAACCAGTCCATTCTGAAAGAGATCAGCCCTGGGATTTCTTTGGAAGGAATGATGCTAAAGCTGAAGCTCCAGTACTTTGGCCACCTCATGCGAAGAGTTGACTCATTGGAAAAAACTCTGATGCTGGGAGGGATTGGGGGCAGGAGGAGAAGGGGATGACAGAGGATGAGATGGCTGGATGGCATCATGGACTCGATGGACATGAGTCTGAGTGAACTCCGGGAGTTGGTGATGGACAGGGAGGCCTGGCGTGCTGTGATTCATAGGGTCGCAAAGAGTTGGACATGACTGAGTGAACTGAACTGAACTGATACAAGTTGTTGGGAATATAACACCAAAATAAAACATAGTCCTTTTTCTCTACCAGCTCAGTCTAATAGGGAGATACTTCTATTAAAAATGGGATAAGGAATGTTTAAGGCTATTTTGGAGAGTAAGACTGAACTTCACAGAAGTGCTAGTATTTTATCTAAGAGCTGTATTTTATCAGGCCAATTTATAGGGCCTTTTCTGGGGAAAGAGAAGAATATATAGAAAGGTGTTTTGGGGTAAACATAAGAAATTTGATATGGCTGAAGATACTGTTGAAGAGGGAAGGAACAGTCAGAATTTTTGTAGCACAGAACTTGGATATGTTCTTGCAGTAACCACTACAACCACTACTGCTAGTATTAAAACAACTATGAAAGAATTGGTATTAACAACAGGTATCATTTACTGAGTACACATGAGATTGGGCACTTGAAATGTATTATCTCATTTGATTCTCATCAGAATTCTATGTGGAAGGTCCTATAAGATCCATTTATGTTTTAAAGGTAATTTACCAAGGCTCAGCGAAGTTAAAGACTTGTCCAAAGTCACTTAGCTAATAAGCAGAGAAGTGGAAATAAAACCTTGATCGCTCTGATTCAAAGCTGATGTCCTGACCAGGATGCCTAAAGCCTTTCAGGTCCTGTGGATCAGAGTTGGGTCGAATCTTGTTGCATTCTGCATACCAATGGATTTAATGACTACCGCACATCTTGTAGGGCTATCATTATAGCTTCAGGAACTGCAGCACAGTTGAATTTTAGAGGTTTTAAAAAATCTTTTTACAAGTACACCTTTGGAAGTGAATACGGACATTTCAGATATGAATTTGGACTCACAGCTTCAGGTGCTTTTCACAGTTGTGCCAGTGGGTACTCAGGAAAGTGTAGTTTTTACAGTAGAGAATTTCTGTTTTTGAAAGCAATGCCCATGTCTGTGTATTCTAATTCAGTTGCAGTATAAATACACACCATCTAGTCCTAAAATGCAAGTTTCTAATACCCTGCTTGAAGAAGCAACACTTGAAGGTGTGAGCAGTAGAGGACCATTTCAGAATCCAGATGCAGTGATAAATAGCTGGAGCAAATGAAAAGCAGAGCAAAAGCTGAGTTGCCAAATGCCCGGGTGTCAGAGCCAATTAAAAGAAGTAGTTTCAAATGAGTAGAGCTGATGGGGAAGTGAAAAGGAAACAGGAGGGCTCTGGGGTCACATGGGAGAAAGTGACAAAGAAAGGGTCAGGAAAAGAGGTGGTGGAAAATGCAGGAGGTCACTTGTGGCTGGATCTAAAAAGAATGGGATAAGTTTGCAGATGGAATACGGTCCAAGTAGGAGTGAAGACAAGTTTCTGTGGCTATGTGGAGCCATTATGAGACAGCTGGGCCATGGGGTCAGGTGGCTGCATTCCAATCCCAGTACCGCCACTGTACCACCTAGAGAGGTTAACTAAATCACTTAAGCCTTTGTTTCCTCATCTGTAAAATGGGGATAATTATAGTACTTGACTTGTAAGGTTGTTAGGATTAAATGAAATCGTCTATGTTAAGTACTTAGTACAGTGCCAGACTCATAGTAAAATATTCAATAAATGTCAGCCACATTGATACTATCATAATATCTGGAACAGTAAATCTCATTGTTCTTCAAAACTCCATGCAGAATCTTTCTCAGAAGGTGGAATGGCTGTCCAGGACAGGCATTTAAAGCCATCTGTTGAATGAATGAATGGCTCTTACCCCTTGAATTGTTATCATTATTATTTTTTGGTTGGACCACTTCTGCAGTTGATTTACCCGTCCTCGCACAAGGGTATACAGTGGTGAGAATTTTAATGCATGAGTGGCTTGGGCAACAGCCTCAAAATGTCTTATTTTTACTACGTATTATTATAGCATTACATTCATAGTTAGGGGTCAGCTGCCATTTCCTGAGGTTTATAACATGCCTGTTTTAATTAACATCAAGCTAAATTTTGGCATACAGGTGGTCAGCCCAGATGTGAATGTTATTTTTAAAAGTGCCTTATGGCTGTTAAATCTCTTTCTTTAAAATAGCAAAACATATATGAGTGTGTGTGCATGGTTGGGGAGGAGGGGCGTGGAGAGCAGTAAAAATCTGAAATACTGATTATTTCAGGCCTTCTTTAGGCAAACTTCAATGATGAAAAGATTCCTTCAGAATTATTAAAATATGCTCACATAAGCCATAAACTAATACATTGAATAGAAGCCAGAATAACAATAAAAATGAGGTGACCACACAGTGGAGAGATAAAGTATATAGAGGGTTGCATATACACTCCAGTTTAGAAAAATAAGCACAGGGATGCACTTAATAGAGGTGTGAGATGAGCACAAGTGTTCTAACTTTTATTTAGAAATATAAAACTATTGTATGTGAACACACAGCGTATAGGAAAACATCCTTTCTCTCTCACACACACATCATGTGCATGCATGCCTGCATACTATATATACATATACATGTTATGGGCTCAGTCATTAATAGATGTGGGTTGATTTCTAGAAAATTAATTTACTTTTCTGAGCCTAATTTCTAAACAAGGATACTGGGCCTGATGATTCATGCAACTCATTGATACCTCCTTTTTCTTTATCCCCATATCCATATCGAATCTATTACCAAGTCTAATGAATTTCACCTCCTAGATATTTACCAAACCTTTCCATACTTTTTTATCTTCCTCTGCCTCATCTAAGCTACTGCCATCTTGATCTGGGCCACTACAGTAGCTTCCAGCCTGCTCAGGCTGTAGCTACTCTTGCCCACTTCCAAATGTCATTTCCATACTACTTTCAGAGTTATCTCCTTGAAATAAAATCTAAATGTACTACGGTCCTGGTTGGGACACTTGGCCTTCCCTCATTGCTTTTGAGATAAAGACAAAACAAAACTCTTCACCGTGGCCTTCTGAGGTCTGCAAAATCTTGACTCTGCCTATTATCTTACCATAATCTTCAGAATTTCTATGCTCTAGACAAGGTGGATTTCTTTCAGGCTCCTGTACTTTCCACACTCCTCACTAACACAGGGCCTTTGCAAGGCTTTGCACACTTTTCCTAAAATGGCCTTTCTTTTCTCTCATTACATTCTCAGTTGGACCTAAACTGGGGACAAAGTCTTTCCTCAGTGAAAAGGCATGCACTAATGCAAAGATGATGGTGTGAAAGTGCTGCACTCAATATGCCAGCAAATTTGGAAAACTCAGTAGTGGCCACAGGACTGGAAAAGGTCAGTTTTCATTCCAATCCCAAAGAAAGGCAATGCCAAAGAATGTTCAAACTACTACACAATTGCACCCATCTCACACGCTAGCAAAATAATGCTCAAAATTCTCCAAGGCAGGCTTCAACAGTATGTGAACCATGAACTTCCAGATGTTCAAGCTGGATTTAGAAAAGGCAGAGGAACCAGAGATCAAATTGCCAACATCCATTGGATCATCAAAAAGGCAAGAAAGTTCCATAAAAACATCTATTTCTGCTTTATTGACTATGCCAATGCCTTTGACTATGTGGATCACAACAAACTGTGGAAAATTCTGAAAGAGATGGGAATACCAGACCACCTGCCCTGCTTCCTGAGAAATCTGTATGCAGGTCAGGAAGCAACAGTTAGAACTGGACATGGAAAAACAGACTGGTTCTAAATCGTGAAAACATTACGTCAAGGCTGTATATTGTCACCCTGCTTATTTAACTTATGTGCGGAGTACATCATGAGAAACGCTGGGCTGGAAGAAGCACAAGCTGGAATCAAGACTGCCAGGAGAAATATCAATAACCTCAGATATGCAGCTGACACCACCCTTATGGCAGAAAGTGAAGAGGAACTGAAAAGCCTCTTGATGAAAGTGAAAGAGGAGAGTGAAAAAGTTGGCTTAAAGCTCAACGTTCAGAAAACTAAGATCATGGCATCCGGTCCCATCATTTCATGGCAAATAGATGGGAAAACAATGGAAACAGTGAGAGATTTTATTTTGGGAGGCTCCAAAATCACTGCAGACGGTGACAGAAGCCATGAAATTTAGATACTTACTCCTTGGAAGAAAAGCTAGGACCAACCTAGACAGCATATTAAAAAGCAGAGACATTACTTTGCCAACAAAGGTCCATCTAAGCAAAGCTATGGTTTTTCCAGTAGTCATGTGTGGATGTGAGAGTTGGAGTATAAAGAAAGCCGAGCACTGAAGAATTGATGCTTTTGAATTGTGTTGCTGGAGAAAACTCTTTTTTTTTTTTTTTTTTTAGGAAACACATAATTTTTATTCTATGCAATATAAAATAATATGCATAGATTTGGTACATAATTTTTTAGTTTTTAATTTAGGAAAAAGATAATGAGGAAAAGGTTTATAAATCTATCCCTTTTATAAAAGCTGCAACTGACACCAGAAATTCCTCACTTGTACAACCATCAGCTCTGACTACAATATGAATTATACCCAGGATTTGGAATTTACCAGCATGAGTTCTGGATGCTCTTTTAAAAATGCAGTTATATCATAGAACGCTATGGCTTCTACAAACTTTGAGATACTTATGAATAGGAAACTCCTGCTTCCATAATATAAGGAAACAAGAATATTTTTTCCATAGTCATCATGTATAAAAAAACTTCACAGTCTGATTTACCTTTATCAAAGGTAAAGTGATTCACTGCTACATTTCATGTATTATTTTGATGCTCAGTAGTTCCTAAACACAAAATAAATTCCACATGAACTCTTATCTGTTTGGGTTTTCAAAAGCAAGACACCAATACAAATGTATTGAATTGGCTGGCAGAAGTCCATGCGCTACAGAAAAGGAATTAAATATAAATGTTCACCAACTTTATCCATTCTAATTTTACAACAGCTTCGGGTATTGGGACCTAGTTGGTTACTTATGTCTATCCGTTATGAACATAACTCAATCTTCTACTTCAAAGCTGCTCAGGCTCACTTTTTGCTGGGTATTTAACTGAGCGACGTATAAGGTCTTCTCGTCCAACTTCCATCATCTGTTCCTCCCAGGATTTCATTTCGTTATAATAACAAATTTTATCATCTTTAGCAAGCTGAATATATACTTGCTTTTGAGAATTAGAGAGATTTTTCCAGTTTTCATTTATAGCTTTCAGCTTTACCTGTGATGTGCCATCCTTAGTTTCCTGAAAACGTTCAGCTATAAAAATGTTATAAGCTGACCGAGGTCTTTTTGGTTTTCCAAGCATTGTTAACTCTCTCTTTTTTATTAACGCTTTCTTTTTTAAACGTTTCTGCATGATTTCTTTTTCCAAAGATACTATTTGACTTGGAGTTAGTTGTTCTTGAATTCTGTTTATTTCTTCCTTGTATACCTGCCAGTCTGCCCTGTAAGCATCTTCATATATCTTTTTCTCTGAATCAGGAAGTTCCCTCCATAGCTTGGCAATTTTTTTAATTAGTTCTGAATTTTTTGCATCTGGGTTTTGAGCTTTAAATATGGGCAGCTGTTCTTTAGAAAATCGAACGTATGAAGTCATAGGCTTCTTTGGATAACCACTCAAGCTGGATGAAAACCATTTTGGAACATACGCAAAACTAAAGGGGGAGCGCAGTCGACTGCCACAGCCGGCGCAGAGATCCGCTCCTGACTTTCCCAGTGCATTCAGCACGCCCCAAACGCCCCGGAGAAGCGCCATCGCATCCGCAGACAAAGCACTGACCAGGCCCCACTTCCCTGCAGCGCCCTGGCACGAGAGAAAACGCAACAAAGCCGCCCTAAAGCCGCGAGACAGCCTACCCACCTTCCTATCATGCCCGCCCTCTGGAGAAAACTCTTGAGAGTCCCTTGAACTGCAAGGAGATCCAACCAGTCCATCCTAAAGGAAATCAGTCCTGAATACTCATTGAAAGAACTGATGCTAAAGCTGAAACTCCAATGCTTTGGCCACCTGATGCGAAGAACTGACTCATTTGAAAAGACCCTGATGCTGGGAAGGATTGAAGGCAGGAGGAGAAGGGGATGACAGAGGATGAGACGGTTGGATGGCAACTTGATGGACATGGGTTTGAGTAAGCTCCAGATGTTGGTGATGGAAAGGGAAGCGTGGCATGCTGCAGTCCATGGTGTTGCAAAGAATCGGACATGACTGAGCGACTGAACTGAACTATGAATGCAAGTACCTTTGGGAGAAGGCGTCTACTGATGGGATGAAGGTGTAAATGACATATCCTGCTTTTCTTACAGATTGCATGTCTTGATGGAGTGGAAAAGCATCGGAATTAATGACTGAATTGCTAACCATTTTTCAAGGACATTGACTTTATAAGAGGGTTCAAGATTGGGAACTCATGTACACCCGTGGCGGATTCATGTCAATGTATGGCAAAACCAATACAGTATTGTAAACTAAAATATAAATTAATTAATTTAAAAAATTCTAAGTTATATGTATCACTCCCTTTTCAGAATCCCATCTATAGTATGAGGTAAATAGTAATAATATTCCCATTCTATGAATGTGGAAATTGAGGATAGGAGAAGTTGAATAACTAACTTAAAACACCTACTTAGTAACTGACTGGTCTGGGGTTCCAACATAAGCTCTATTTAATTCTAGAATTATAGCTCTTTCATTACTCAGCTGTCTCCATATGGAAGAATAAAAAGGCGCAAGTGTAGGTTTTAGATGCTAATGGTAACAGCTATCAAAATTCAATACAACTTCTAATGTTTAGCTAT
This sequence comes from Ovis canadensis, assembly GCF_042477335.2. Classification (NCBI taxonomy): domain Eukaryota; kingdom Metazoa; phylum Chordata; class Mammalia; order Artiodactyla; family Bovidae; genus Ovis; species Ovis canadensis. The sequence goes on from NC_091249.1 coordinate 82,462,431, forward strand.
GTAAGTTAATTGTTTATCCAGTGATAAAGAAAAGTGATCCAATAAAAAGAAAGATCTGACCCAGTGTCAGTGTATCACCATTAGTGTCAAGTCTTTTGAATAACTGGGAATTGCTCATTTCCCAGTATAACTTCCCAATGAGAGTTTCCCAATTCTTGGGTGATACCTTGGAAATAGCAGAATGAGCAAATCCCACCCACAGAGAAGGCTGCTGCTGCTGCTGCTAAAGTCGCTTCAGTCATGTCCGACTCTGTGCGACCCCATAGACGGCAGCCCACCAGGCTCCCCCGTCCCTGGGATTCTCCAGGCAAGAACACTGGAATGGGATGCCATTTCCTTCTCCAATACATGAAAGTGGAAAGTGAAAATTGAAAGTGAAGTCGCTCAGTCGTGTCTGACTCTTAGCAACCCCATGGACTGCAGACCACCAGGCTCCTCCATCCATGGAATTTTCCAGGCAAGAGTACTGGAGTGGGTTGCCATTGATGGCTTTCTTGCCATGTTTATGGCAAACATTCAATGAGCCTGCTAGACTTAAATGGCAAAATTAATCACAACTAATTTCTATTTGTCATCTATTAAGCTACATTGTTTTGTCTTCAACATCAAGTTAAATAATGAACCTCTCGCAATGGAGTAAATTAACCTCCACTTTATGTTCATGTCATTGTCAAATGGAAACATCACTTGCACAAATGAAAAAGATTCATTAGTAACACAAATGCACGAGCTCCACTCTAGTAAAAGATAAGAGGGACTTAGACCTTGTCATAGTGCGTAGGTACAGAACTCCCAGTTATTTATGATACTGGCTATAATCTTCAGAGATTATTTTCAGCAATGGCAATTAGCTCACAGTGTGTTGGGGGCAATTATGGGCCAGAGTGTCTTCCTTTGACAGGTATGCCTCCATGCTTTAAGAGCCATGATCCTCGAGAAATGTAATCCCATGGCATACTGCCAGGCATTCATCTGGCTTTCCTATGGGTGAAGGCTGGGAAAGTAAGCTATGCCCAGCCAGCTCTTTCTAAGTGCTCAGTTGCCTGGCATGAAGAAAACTTCTTGTTTACATTGCTGCCTGATTCTGGAAGGTCACAGCCCTTGCTCAGAGACAAGATCCAGCATTCTTTTTCATTTTGCCTGATTTCATTCATACCTTGTCAGTATAAACAGCTATTAGTTCAGATTCTAATTGTTTAAGCAGTAATATATTTGGGTCCTTTTCTTCTTTTCTGTTTCACCAGTTTCTTTGGGTCATTTTACTGCATGCTCACCATTTCCTTAAAAAGCTGATAAGAGAATAGTGATAATGCATTTACATATTATATGGGCATATAAATTTGTACCCCTTTTCTGAAAAGCAGCTCCACACAAAGGATTAATATCTTCAAAAAATATGAGTACCATTTGACTCAGGTGTGCCACTTGTAAGAATTTACCCTAAGGAATCAAATGTGTACATACACAAAAGCTTAGTTGCAGGTCATCTTCATATTTGGGCATCCCTACTGGCTCAGACAGTAAAGCAGCCACCTGCCAATGCAGGAGACATAAGAGACCCGGATGGAGTGCTTGAGGCAGGGAGAGGATAAGAGGTGTGCATTTTGCTGAGGTAGATTTCTTGAACAAACAATTTAAAGTGGTTGCAATTCTTCTGCTGGTTATGTCTTGGTTAATTCTCCTTTTTGTGTAGTATTCCCTGTTCCCATTGGCCACAAGGTGACCCACGTGATTTGCAGTATCCATCTCTGTGGTCCTCAGCAGTTGGTCCAGGTGTGGGTATGCAGATCCAAAGCACTCAGTCAAAACTCTTCCTTAAGACTGTTAGAAAAATGAAGCTTTGATGAATGTACTTTCATTCCATTTTTGTTTGTAGAATTTCAAGGATGGGAGCTATCAGTTGTTTGTGTCTCTCTTACCTTGTGGTGAAGCTTACTAGCCAGTGAAACTTACACCTTAAATCGAATATTTGCAACAGAAATATGCCTGATATGATGTCTCAGGCTGCGTCATTTACCAAGCCTTGGTCTGAATGAGCCACACTACTCCTTAATTCTTAAGGTGGAAAATTGGAAGCAGTGACATTCTTCTCTTTCTCGAGAAAGGCCTCGGTTTCTCCATATGGTAAGATGAGCTCAACAATACTGATCTATTCCCACTAAGGGGTGAGGTGAGGTTGTGTGAAACGAGCATTTATCAAGTACTTTGAGATCCTGGACTAAAAAGCCCCTGAAGCTCTAAAGTGCAATTAGCACTTTCCTTTTTCTTTTTGGCATAGAGTTTTGAAAAAGTTACCTTAAAATGTTCTATTAAATCAGTTTTCAGGATCATGAATGCTGGAAGATTGACAGCTCTGGGAAGAGCGCCATCTCTCAAGTGCACATTTTAGGAGATGCAGAAGTTGAAACTGCACCTCTCCACTACCTTATGAGGCCTCTGCTGGCATGACGTGACATGCCCAGCACTCAGTATGGGTGGGAGAGACTTCCATGATTCTTTCGGTTCTCCCTATTTTTGCCATTTCCTCCAAGTTACTATGACTTTGTGGCCTGTCTTTGTGGTTATGAATCAAAGCACATCTAAATTGTGCCATTTGGGTTGTGCAATATAGTAACTGGGGAGAACTGGAAGCAGGTACAGATCGTCTTCAACCCCCACTGTCTGACTTAGGGATGGATTGGCTCCAGAAATCAGAAACAAAGCTCAGTTTGCAAAAGTAAAGGTGTGAGTGGAGTTTTAATAATTGCAGTTGGCTGTCACATGTTTACACAGGAAGGAAAGCACAATTAGGCCCCTCAGAGAAAGGCAGGAACTGAGGGGCCTTTCTGTTTCTCAGGAGTCACAGAATCTCTCATCCTTGCTTGTTGCTCTTCTCCAGCTCTCCCTGCTTGCAGACCCATTCACCTGTCCTCAGCCTCCACCTTCCTCTACCTCTGCAGGTCCTCTACACCCTACTCTACCTCTCAGATATCTAACAGTCTGTGTGTGTGTGTGTGTGTCCTGGTTCAAATGAGAGCGGAGGAGAGGGAGAAAGAGGCCAGTTTTTAGTCCTATCATGTGTACCTAGAGATGACCATGGCCTCGTGGGGTTGAAGAGGGGAGCAGAGTAGAAGGGGTGCTGGTAAGTAGGCAAAAACTGGCCTTGCAAGTCTACCCTCTGGTTGATAGATGGTGATGTAATATAACATCTAGGCTGAAGCCCCCTTCCTGGTGTATTTCCAGTGAGGGTGGGCTGCAGAGAGAGTCTTGTATGTGAAATTTGGAGGCTGGAAGGGAAGTAGGAGTCATTTTTGTAGTTCACACACAGTGTGCCTTATCTGAAGGCTCATCTCCTTGGCATGTGGCTGCAGCCAGGCAGATCTGCAACTATTCTTTCTTCCTCAGGACCCTCCTTCAGCTCTCTCTGACTCGTGGGCAATGTGCATGCTCATCTCCATGGTAAAAGGCTTTGACTTCCATAGGAAATCCACACCATCGGGTCAGAGGTAATGAGAACTGACAGGCTCCAGTTGATGGGAACTCCAGCTCAGACAGTGGCTTCCAGCTTGTCTTTGCTGTTCCTCACTTTTCATCCATCTTTCCTTTTTTTTGCTGCATGCCCTGCAGGCTCTAAGAACCAGCATAAGATGCAAAGACAACAGCCTTAAAGATACTGCTTTACTACTGCCCACAGTTGTGCAAAGTCAGATTTCTGTAACAAATCCTATAATATGCACAGATACACATACATCTGCCTCCTAGTGGTCCTGCTTCTGATTGAATCCAGACTCGTGTAGTTTGGCAGTACCCTCACAGAGCTGAGCTGACAGTGATTTCTTGCTTTCTACCAAGATACCCAGTGTTTCTGTTTATTTTTTCGTATTTAGGTCCTCTACACAAAACTATTCTTTGGGGGTCTTTTTTGTCTTTTTCCCTCTTATACCAATGTTTCTTTATTTAAGTTTGTTAGAGTGTAGTTGATTTGCAATGTTGTGTTTCGAGTGTATGGCACAGTGATTCAGTTATACATATACATATATTCATTCTTTTTTGGACCTCTTTTCTTATATAGGTTATCGCAGAATATGGAATAGAATTTCTTGTACTATGTTGTAGGTCCTTGTTGGTTATCTATATATAATCTTATATATAGTAGTATGTATATGTTCATTGCAAGCTCCTGATTTATCCATTCCCCCATGTTTTCCCTTTGGTAACCATAAGTTTGCTTTCCATATCTGTAAGTCTGCTTCAATCTTGTAAATAAGTTCATTTGTTTCATTTTTTAAAAAATCAGGTTTCACGTAAGAGTAATATTTGTCTTACTCTGGCTTACTTCACTTAGTGTGATAATCTCTAGGTCCATTCATGTTACTTCAGATGACTTTCCATTCTTTTTTATGGCTGAGTAATATTTCATTGTATCTATCACATTTTCTTCATCCTCTGTTGGTGGACATTTAGGTCACTCCTGTGTCCTAGCTATTGTAAACAGTGCTGCAATGAACACTGGGATGCATGTATCCTTTCTGATTATGCTTTTCTCTGGATTTATGCCCAGGTGTGGAATGGCTGCATCATATGGTACGTCTAGTTTTGGTTTTTAAAGGAACTTCCGTACTATTCTCCATAGATGGCTATACCAATTTACCTTCCCACCATAGTGTAGGAGGGTTTCCTTTTCTCCATACCCTCTGCAGGACTTATTGTTTGTAGATGTTTTGATGATAGCCATTCTGGCTGGCATTTCTCTGATAATTAGTGATGTTGAGCATCTTTTCATGTGCTTTTTGACCATCTGTGTGTATTCTTTGGAGAAATGTTTATTTAGATCTTCTGCCCATTTTTTGATTGGATTTTTTTTTTTTGACATAGAACTGCATTAGTTTGTGTATTTTGGAGAATGAATCCCTTATTGGTTGCTTCATTTGCAAATGTTTTCTCCCATTATGTGGGTGTCTTTTCATTTTGTTTATGGTTTTCTTTGCTGTACAGAAACTTTGTCTTCTTGGTATTAACCTTACCTATCAAATGAAGTCACACTAATTAACACTCAGGTGTTAGGAGGCCATTGTCCACTGAACTCCCAAATAACCCATCTTTATCTCCTTCTACTCCTCTTGGCTCACTGCAATGCAACCACAATGATCTCTTCCAGTTCCTTGGATATGTCAATATCATTTCATATCTGGCACTTTTCATATGTTGTTCCTTCCGCCTAGAATGCTCTTCCCCTGAATCTTTACATGTCTGTCTTTGTCTCACCCTTAAATCCCCTCTGAACTGTATCCTGCTAGAAGAGGCCTTTCTGAATCAGTACATGTTGAACTTGATGAGTAATAGATGTTTGGACTATCATCTTAAAAATTCTGAGACTGAATCCAAGTTTCCAATAAAAAGAGTGCTGTGATTGATTAGTGTTGCCTGGCACTGGCATCACAAAAATAAATAGCTGAAAGATAATTTCTGTGTATTTTCGACTAAAGCGACTTAGCAGAAGCAGCAGCAGAACCCTAAATTCTGGCCTTGCTGCTGACTTAATGTATGAGTTTCATTTAGTCATGTGACTACTTTACTCGAGCTTTCTCACCAACAAGGACCCATAGTGAGTTCACAGATCACTGACATGTGTGAATGGTGGTGGGGGGAGGCGATGGGGGTGGATGTTCAGTAAATAAATGTGAATATTCAGTGACATTTGGAGTTCTGGAGGATGCAAGAAAATTTTAATATCTTATTTTTTAGAAATAATGGCTTCTCACCTATATTTCTAAGCAGATATATGAAGAAACAATTAAACTTGTCTTTTAGAAAGCTAAAGAAAAGGAAAGCCTATGTGGGAACACCTTCTGGGTGCCTCATTCTCTGCGATGGTAGAAAGAAGCAAAAACCTGGATCTCTCTCTTTGTTGTGCTGTATTAACCAGCATTATGACCTTTGAATATGTTTGTTAACCTCTCAGGACACTGGCTTTCTAATCGGTAGCAGACATATTGCACTTCTGCTAAGATTCAGTGTCAAACTTCCTATAATAAAAATGTTGGCAAGATGGAAGGACTCTAGAAAGTGGTGAAATTAAAGGGTAGGAGAGAGATTCTCTGGGGAAAACAATGGGTTTGCTGGCTGCTGATGCAGGGCTGTAGTGTTGCTTTAGGGAAGGCAGGGAATCTTCAAATCTCTTTTCCCTGGTGTGTCTATCCAGTTTTGATCTGTGACTTCAAATTAGTGTGTGAATAACAAGACACTACAAAGAAGCATTAGGTGTTTTGTGGGCAGCCTTCATGTGTCCAGGGTGGGAGAGAGGGCAGAGCTTGGGGTCACTCTTGGTCCAGAGAGATGCTGCTGCTGCCAACTGCCCCTTGGGGAACCCAGTGGCAGCCTAGGGAGTTACATGACTCCAGGCTAGTCTGATCAATAAGGGGCATCCTTACTATAGCAACGCAGCGTGATGGCAGGGCTGTCCATGGATCACGTGCCCCCCTCCCCAGACACTGTGGAGTTTGCAGCAGGCAATTAGAACTTGAGGGCAGCTTCTCTCAGAGGTCGATGAACTGACAGATGAGCAAAGAGCTTTCCTGCTCTTCCATCCCTGTGTGGGCATGGAAGAGTTTTAGCCCACTTATCTTTGATATTAGCCCTTCTTGGGTTGTAATGGGAAAATCACAGCAAGGCTTAGAAGTAGACGATGGGGAAATCCAGAGAATTCTCTTATTAATAATAACAATAGCTGATTTTTATTGTTCATGTGACTCTGATTAATATCTCCTCTCTAGATTGTAGCTCTCTGGGCACAGAAACAGTGTTTTCACAAACTTCTATGTCCATAGCATCTTGGGCTCAATAAATGTTTACTGAGTGAATTAATCAATTGCTGATTGCAAAACAGGCAGCATATTGAAGGTTTAACATAGATTGTCTTGTTGTATCCAGTTAATGTTCTATTATTGCCCTCATTTTATTGACAAATCCAAAAGAGGCTGCCAGAGTCAAAGAAACTTGCCTTGGGTCAGCCAGGAAATATCTGTGCTATTACAGGAGGCACCTTAGTTTTTCAGCTACTAGAGCAGGGTTTCTTAACTATGACAATATTGGCATTTTGAGTCAGAGAATTCTTTGTTGTAGGAGGCTGTTTTGTTCATAAGATAATAGCGGCACCCTTAGCCTCTACCCACTAAAAGCCAGTAACACACCCTCTCCTTGCCATTTGTAACAATCAAGAATGTCTCAAGATACTGCCAATGTCTCCTTGGAGGAAAATCACCCTAGTTGAGAGCTGTTGTACTAAAGGAAAGCCCAGGCTGAGCTGAACTCTGAAAGAGGGTTTATTTTGCCTGCCTTTCACAATGTGTATAAATGATGTGTATGTGTTACACTTATTGAAGGTGAAAATGTTGCAAAGCAAAGCTTTAAAGGGCTTTTGTAAAACCATGTGGGTTTATGTATGTGTGAGCAAGGGGACCTCAACCAGGAGTTACATCTTTGGGCTTCAGGCTTGTGACCTCTTTGGTTATAAACTGAGCAGTTCAGCTTAGAATCTAGAAGAAGGGAGAGGACCGCGAAGTGTCTGGGAAGTTCCTTCTAAGAACCACATTAGCTCTGAGAGAAAATTACATTGTCCCGGAATGACAGTTGAGGGCAGCCTAATATACGGAAAGAGCAAAGGCCTGTAAGTGTTCATTATTTCCTCTAAGTTTGTTTCTTCATCTGTAGAATTAGAGATTCTAGGAGGATTGACTTAGATGATCGTCAGTTCTGAGGCACCCGGGCTGACAATGACAGTGTCTGCTACCTGGAGCTACTGGGGTGTGCATGCGCAAAGACAAAAGGGATGGACACTTTTCTGAAAGTTTGATATGTATTAACCCAGGTAATCGTCATAATTCCTGATAAACACAGCCATGTGAGAATGCCTGGTCAGCTGATCAGAGAACTGGATTCCAATACATTTCCATTGTCGACATTAAACCCAGTTAAAGTTCTTCTTGATGAATTCCAAAACTACTTTTTTATTCATATTGGTTCTATGTGGAATTTTGAGACTCAAGTTTTTTTTTTTAAATTCCACAAAGTATATATGATAGGATTGTTTCACAATTATTCTTACAGCAAATTGGGACCTACATGCTGATGAGAGAATTAAAGTAATTTTATGTGATACTTCCAGAATATAATACATATTGCATAATTTTCCTATTGAGAAGAATGATGTTTTCCAGATGCAGTCATATATAAACCTAATTATGAAATGTCCACTAGGGTATAATTTAAATTAATCTATTCTGCTTTTTAAAAAATGCATTCCTTCCACACTGAGATATTTTATTTCTAGTTTAGAAAACTATAGAATTTGAACTTTTAACTATCATGCTTAATTTCTCAAAGGAAGGCAGTTAGTCTTTGGAACTTCTATTATTTGTTGTAGTAAATCTTCTGTTCACTTAAAACTTTTCCTCAATTCTTCCTTTTCTTTGGGTTTGGATGTCCTATAGTCCAGGTAGGGATACATATTCATAGATCTGTATTCTAATCTTGTACCTTCTGCTATATTGGTTAGAGAAATTGCTTATAAACTTAATGTCATTAAACTTTTTAATGTCACATCACTATCAATAATATATTTTTGAGTGTGCATCTCTGTGTGCACAGTTGTTATAAATTATATATATTACTTTCTTGCTGTATATTGGCAAGGTTCCATTTATTTCCTTTTTTAGGCAAAAATAAAGATAAATACAACATGTGTCATGTTTTCACATCCATGTTAATCATTTCACATGTCATGTTTGAGAGTCCATTGTGATAGAGAGGTGATGTGGCCTCTTTTCTTCCCTGATAAATGAGGAATATTATCCATCCTGCTTATCTCAAGGTTGGCAAGAGACTCAAATGAAATGAAATAATAGTGATTATAATTGTATCAGTTAGCGATCACTATCTAACAGTATTATTTTAATGATCATTTTATTATTTTAATGATTCCTCCAAATAAACTTAAATTATATTGGTATCTTAAGATGTTCTCTGGATTGAAAGACTTCATTTGGAGGAATTATCATGAGTTTTCAGCTATGTTTTGCTGGAAATTCCATTTTTCTTTATGCCACACTATTAAAAATTTTAAAACTGTAAATATCATTTGACCAATGATGAGACTGAAGCCTCAGGACATTTGTTGTTATGATTATACCTCACATACTACCTCAAGAATCTGAATATGCTCGTAATAGAGAATACATATTAAAATAGAAATGAGTACATGGATATTAGCTTTTTGTTTTTTTTTTTAAGGAAGGATGGAAAAAGGAATGATTGAATCAAAAAAGTTAGGCTGAGGAAATCTGTTGCAGTTGGGCATAAAGATAGCTTGAAGTTTTTGAGCTATTAGGGCAAAAGGAAAATGTCTGCATACTCTTGTTATCCAATAAAAGATAGCATTATAAAAGACAACCTCTTTTATTCTCTAAATTTGAACTAAGGGAGAAATTTGCATTGAAGTTATTTATGTTAGTAGCATCATCAAGTCTTGATTGCTATTGTTATGAGATTTTTTCCTTTTGGGTGCTCTTTATACTGACCTTCCATGAGAGAATTATGCTGAGAGTAATAAATAAGAATCAATAAAACTCTTGGGCAGATTTTAAAAAGACAGCATATAAAATTTAAAAAATAGTGTTATTGAGATAAAATAGATGGATCATATTGCAGATTCAGTTCATTTCAGTTGCTCAGTCATGTCCAACTCTTTGAGACCCCAAGGACTGCAGCACACCAGGCTTGCCTGTCCATCACCAACTCCCAGAGCTTACTCAAACTCATGTCCATTGAGTCAGTGGACATTGCAGATTATATACAATTAAAAAGGAAATTATTAGATTGGAAGATATATCAGAGGAAATTACAGATTGCAACACAGAGAAACAAAGAAATAGAAAATGTTAGGAGCTATGGAGGATAGAGTGAAGTGAAGGGAAAGTTGCTCAGTCGTGTCTCACTATTTGCAACACCATGGAATACAGTCCATGGAATTCTCCTGGCCAGAATACTGGAATGGGTAGCCTTTCCCTTCTCCAGCGGATCTTCCCAATCCAGGGATCAAACCCAGGTCTCCCTCATTGCAGGTGGATTCTTTACCAGCTGAGCCAAAGGAGAAACCCAAGAATACTGGAATGGGTAGCCTATCCCTTCTCCAGCAGATCTTCCCAACCCAGGAGTCAAACTGGAGTCTCCTGCATTGCAGGTGGATTCTTTACCAAATGAGCTATCAGGGAAGCCTGGAAGATAGAGTAAAAGACTCTAAACTGTCTAAACAGTTGTGGAAGAAGAGAATAGAAGGGTAGGCAATATTTGAGGAGATAATCACTGATAAATTTCTAGAGTTAATGAAAGACATGAATTCTCAGATTAAAATCATATCAAACAGGACAAAACAAATTTATGAACAAAGCCTCATAAATAGCAAACTGAAGAAATTTTCAAAACAGAAAAATATCCTTCCCCCAGGTTACCTATACATTTAATTGCAAGTAGAAGATAATTAAACAATGAGAACTGAATTTCAGTAGCAGCAATGGAATCCAGAGGATTGCTTCAAAAATCAAAGGAGGAAATTGGTCAACCTAGAATAATATGTCCAATTAATGCATCTTTTAAAAATAGTTGCAAAAAGGAAACTTGCAGACAAATAAAAACAATGTTCATAAGCTACCAACAATTGTTAACAAAATCACGCCTAAAGGATAAACTTTAGAAGGGAGGGAAATAATCTCAGAAAAAAAAAAAAAAGAATGAAATAAATGCTCACTTCAAAAGAAAGCAAGAAAGGAAACCCACACAAATGCAAATAGGACAAATAGTACACAGTAAGATGGTAGAAATAATATAAATGTAACTGTAGTTTAATTATAAATAGGAATGATATATTTAAAAGACAAATGTTTTAGGATTTGATTAAAGAAAAACAGCACTAAAAAGAAAGCAAAACCCAGTTTTATGTTTTTCAAGAGACTGGTCTAAAATTATGAAGACACACAAACCTAAAGCACAGATCTGTGGTGGTCAATGCGGTGTGAGGAAGTGAGGGGGAAGGGATGGATTGGGAGTTTGGGATTAGCAAATGCAAACTAGTATATGTAGAATAAGTAAAAAACAAGAGCCTATTGTTTAGCACAAGGAAGTATATTCAGTATCCTGTAGCAAACCATAATGAAAAATAATAGGAAAAAATGTATATGAAATATATATATATTTCTAAGAATATATATATATATAATTTGAATTATTTTGCTGTATGCCAGAAACTAGCACAACATTGTAAATCAATTATACTTTAAGTAAAAAACTTAAAACTCTTCTGAGGGAAGCAAAATGAAAAATAAAATAAGTAGGACATAGGTTGAAAATAAAAGAATAGAAAAAGATATACCAGGCAACCAAAAGAAAAATTGTGTAGCTGTGCTAATTAATAACAAGAAAAGTAGATTTTTAAGGCAAAAGCATGACTGAAGATAAAGAGTGTTCCCATTTGGATGAAAATATTTCAACTCCTCAGAGATAGGTAATATTTTAAAATTTGTGTACACCTTCAAATTATATAAAACAAAAACTGCAAGAATTGCAAAGAGAAATTGACAAATGAACATTGTAAACTTTAACATAACCTCTCTTTCTCAAAAACTGACTGCTCAAACAGTTAAAATATTAGTAAGAATAAGGAATATTTAAGTAAAACAACATTGATCTAAGTATCATATATAATAACAATTGCCTAACAGTAAGAAGACCCTCAGTTTTAAGGATTATATAACAGTTAACAAAAATTGGCTCTTTACTTGGCTATAAAGCAACTCTGAACAAATTTTAAAAATCAGCATTAAAAAAATCAGCATCATATGAATACTGATTCATATACACACTATTCTCTTCCCATAGTAAGAGATTACAAACTGAATCCCCTACAAAGTACCTTATTTTTAGAGAAACTAAAAGAAATTATAATAATTCTAAATAACTCATGCATCCAAAGCAAATTATAGTGGAAATTAGGAAATTCTTGAATCTGAAGAATAAATAAAACATGACATATTAAAATTTGTGGGATATAAGAAAGGAAGTGCTAGAGGAAAATTCAAAGCTGTATAATAGAAAAGAAAGGCTAAATTAGTAAGCAAACACCCTAAGTTGGAAAAACAATACCAATAAAAATAAAAAGCAAGAAACTAGTACAGATTAAAAAACTAATGGAGGAGGAAACTTTGAACTTTTTCAAATGCTAACTGAGGTTGTCATTAATCTGTTCACGAAATATTTCTACTTACAAGCAAATGGAATGGTATTTCTCTGATCCTTATGGTTATGTATGGTCGTGTGATTTGCTTTGGCTTACAAAAGTCTGTGTTTTTGTGTCATGCTTAATAGCAATGCTTCAGATGGTGGCTCCTCAATTAGTCTGATACTGGAGCTGAGTCGTCAGCCTAACTACGATGGGCTTGTAGTGGAAGCAAGAAATAAAGATCACTGGTTGTGATTTGGTGATTTGCATAACAGTATAATCTAGTGCAGTGATTCTCAACCTGTTGGTGATTTTGCCCCTGAGGAAACATTTGACAATGTCTGGAGACATGTTGGTTGTCACAACTGGGGCAAGGTGTAGGGGTTCCACTGGCATGTCAGCAGAGATCAGGGATGATGCTAAACATCCTACAATGGACAGGACAGCCCCACACAACAAAGAACCCAGCACAAAATATCTAGTACAAAATGTCAATAGTGCCAACTTTGAGAAACTCTGATTTTGTGTATGTGGCTTGAAAGAGTAAGAAGCAAATGTGAAGTGGAATCACAGATTTTTTTTCTTTTGCTTCTATTCCAGTGAATTCTTTATTCAATCTCCCTGACACTGAATATATTCAGTCCCATTTTTTTTTTATCTTCCCTCTGATAAGGCCTGGTGAAGATCAAGCACTCAAGCACAATGATTGGACCGAAAATGTTAGTGTGGAGTCGAGTCATTATGTATGTGCTGATGTAGGCAAGGTCACATACTAGTGGAGGAATTTTCTGTCTCTCGATTTCCAGATAACTCTCCTCCTGGGATCAGAACTACATCGTCAAATGGTTGGTGTCTGTATTTGCTCCTCTCTGTCTCTCCCTTTTACCTTTCTTCTTTTCTGTTTCTTCCTTCCATGCAGCCTAAGTAGTGGCCTGGCCAGGATCCTTACCTCAGGAGCAAGCTGAGCTATCTCCTTGCTCTTTCTTTTCTCATGCGGCGGTTAGGTCTACAGCTACTGCATGGACCACAGCCGGGGCAGTTTGATGCCAAGTGCTGCAGCGTGCTTGTTTGTAGTCTGTGGATATTTGGGTTTATTCATTTTGGAGCTGGCAGGTGTGATCGATTGGTTGTCTACCTAGGAAGAAACAGTATTCCATATGGTTCTGTCCAGTCCACTAAAACTCTTTGCACTGAGGTTTAGAGCCAACACCTGTGCTAAAAATGTTACTTTGATTTCCACCTAACATTATTACTTGCTCGCATATAACCCCTGAGCTCTTACCTGAAAGAAATGGCTGTAGTCTGTATTTTCATACTCCTGGCCATTGTTGTTGTCTAGTTGCTAAGTTGTGTCTGACTCTTTTGTGATCCCAGGGACTGTAGCCTGCCAGGCTCTTCTGTCCATGGGATTTCCCAGGCAGAAGACTGAAGTCGGTTGCTTCTCCAGGAGATCTTGTGACCCAAGGATTGAATCCATGTCTCCTGCACTGGCACACTAATTCTTTACCAATGAGCTGCCAGGGAAGCCCACCACCTGGCCCTAATATTATATAATTGCAGGGCAAAAAACCTCACTGCTACTTCTTCAGCAGTTTAATTCTCTCCATTTAGCTAGGCTAAGCTCACGATTCATCTCAACAGAGAACTTTTAACCTCTTGCTGAATGATGAGTTACTTATCAGCGAACATATTTTAAACACTCAGTATTTACTAGGCAATCATATAAACATTTTAATGAATTAACATCATTCAAGTCTCAATAACCCAATTTTAAGCAGGCACTATTATTATATCCTTACTTAGCATATGAGGACAGTGGACAGTAGAGAGTTTCAGGAACTTGTTAGCAGTGTAACACGCCACTCTTGGACTTCAGCGACTATGCCATGAACCCCTATGCCATCTTGCTTGCCCGGTGACTTAGACTGTAATCATCCCAGTTTTCTTTCAGTTCAGAAGGTGGTGGTCTTGGTCGAGTAGGACAGTTGGCAAAGTAGAGACCCATCATAGGTAGAACTTGGTGTTCTCCCTTCACTCTAGCTTGTGCTGCCTGGGTCGCAGGAACATTAATTTGAAGCATTTGGTCTCAGTATGTACTGTCCACCCTTGGAAATCAAATGAAAAGCTGCCCTGGTGCCATTGCAGGGCTTGTTTCTCTTACACTGGCTAGAAAGCCTTTGGTAGAACCTCAGGGGACATCAGCTAGAAAAGCAAGTATGTCAAGTTGATTTGGGAAATTGGTACTGTAAGCTCCTCAGAATCACAAACCTAGTGTTCCCTTAATTAGAGAGGTGGCCCTCCAATCAATATTCTTGCTATTCCTTGCTGAGCCATTCTCCTTGCTTCCCAGCCAGCCACTCTGGGGATTTTCAGCTGACGATGGTACAATCCTCCTGGGGCTGTACAAAGCACAGAAGGGGAGAAGGAGCATAATTTGTTGGCCTGTTACATGGGGTTGGTAAAAGCACAGGACTGCATTCATCAAAGCCAGCATAGTTCTTCCTGGTTTTATATTTGGAATGCATGTTCCATGGTTCACAAGTGATGGCAGGATGAAGCAGGTACACTAAAGCATGGTCTGGAAGTGTTTGAGCATTTTAATTTTTTTGCTGAAAAAAGAAAATACTCAAAGCTCCATATAAGAAATCATACTGTCCCAAGAACTGAACTCTGCCCAGATATCTGTTATAGCTAGTTTGAACTTTGCATGAGTATCTTCTTATATAATAAAAGAAACTGAGGTGATAAGAGAGAAAATAAAAACACAGTCACCAATTCTCACTGTTATTGATTCAGCATCATATCAGGCACTAAATGATTGATGCATTATCTCATTTAATTTTCACAACCATCCTACAAGGTAGAGCTCTAACATCCATATCATATATGTGAAGAACTGGGGATTAGAGTGCCAGAATAAATTGTCTACAATCCCATAGGATTTGAATTCTGGTCTCACTCACTCTGAAGCCCCTTATCTGAACCACTGGTTTGAATTTGATTTATTTGTTCAAATGAAATTAGAAATTCCCACTCCAGATTTGATTAATCAGGATTCTCTCATAATCCTTGCTGATGGTATGAAATAAACTGATTAGTCTTAAAGCATGGCTGAAATAGGTCACCTCGGCTATGTTTATAGGGATAATATAATTACAGCAGTTTCAGGAGTTTTCAGACTCCCCCAAAATAAACATTAGTGAAGAAAGATAAGTTAGGGACCCCAATTAGCCAGTTTGGATCAGTTTCACTAGCTGGATGTATAACTTCCCAGTTCACTTTCCTGGTATAAACACAGCTGTGATGTACCAACACATGCCTTGGCATGCTGGGATCCAGAGGTAAGATGGAAGTTCTTAAAGAGAATTCGGAAAACTGTGTTTATCATCTTGTCCTCTGCTGTCTTGCCTTAGGGCCAGATATTTATTTGGCATAAAATTGAGAAAGAAAACACAAGCTCATCTAAATGGTTCCTTTATAACTTGAGGAAAAGACCTTGAGTTATGACCTCAGAAGAGTTATATCAATAAAAGAGTCCCTTCAAATACTTATTCTTCTGTAATTTGAGCTAGTTTGCTATTGTTATTGTTAAAGAACAATTGGCATATTATTTCACTTACTCCTCATATTGGGACAGTGAATAGTCTAATAAAGTATCAGCTGGTTCTCAAATGGTCCAACATTAGAAGACATACACAATTTCTGAAACTTAGACTTCATTTGGGAAGCTAGCTAATGACAGTCAAAGAGAATGTCTAGAAAAACAGTGAAGAGAAAGGAAAACGAAGGGAAATAGTGTTAACAGGGATAAATTTATACATTTCAGCTTCAGGGTTTGAAACAGTGTGAAATCCAACATTTATTCATTGAGGATTCTCTTCAGTATAGGGGATTAAAGCTCTTCCTTGGGGATAAAAACATGAGTTTGTTAGTTCTGCGTTGGTACTCAGTGACTTTATACCCTAGGATTAAATAGAGGCTTACAACTGAGTAATTTAGCCTGATGCCTTACTTTAAAGAAAATTTTATGCAACTGTTTAATTAAAGAGTGTTCTTCTTTGGACTGATGTTAGCACAAGCAAAGGAGGGAGCCAACTAAGTATGAAGTGGCAAATAGATTTTCTTTCCTGTGACAATACTGATTGATAGAATCAGCTTTGAGATGACTAAGGTCAAATCTGGGTTTGATTAGTGATGTCTCTCATAGACATTGCAGGGATGGGGGAGGGGAAGAATGTTGGTTGGATGTGTATAGTTAATATTGGTGATATAAATTCTGCAGTTTGAACTGTAACAAATGCTATGTCTGTTCCCTAAAAAGCTTCTCCACTACTTTAATACTGAAAAAATTGTCTCTAATTTGCTGCTTTGGCTTCCATTATTATTAAAAAATAAAAGCTAACATGTATTGGGTTCTTATTACATGTCAGGCAGTGCTTGCACTTTGCACATATTATCTTATTTACTCCTATTTCACAGATGAGGACCGTGAGATTCACTCTCTAGAAATTGAATCAACGTCTTTTGGGCATCAGAGTTTATGCCTCTAACCACTGCAATTTTGGAGAAACTTTTTATTTTATATTGGGGTGTAGCCAATTAACAATGTTGTGATAGTCTCAGGTGGACAGCAAAGGAATTCAGCAATACATATATGTATATCCATTCTCCCCCAAACTCCTATCCCATCCAGGCTGCCACATAACATTGAGCAGAGTTCCCTGTGCTATACAGTAGGTCCTTGTCTGTTATCCATTTTAAATATAGCATTGAACCCTGCATTTTTAAGACATGCTTTTGAGGCTTCTGGTGAGGCTTTATATCCCCCTCTCTATTTTGGGAGATCATGTCTCCTGAGAAACCAGAGGAATATTGAACAAGAGCATAAAGAACAGAAAACAGAAAGCACAGATCTGGAACAACTTTGTAACACACGGCTAGCCCTGATTTCCCAGGTCACATTGGCCATTGGTTCTTTAACAGGCATTGGCCTATTTTATGAAGGGTCTTCTTTGGGATCCAATGTGTTTCCTAAGATGAGGAGGTTGTAAGTTTTGCTTTTATTGGGCAATAACTTAAAATTGCAGGGGGTACAGAATGGGGTTATATTGATAAAAAGGAATGCTTTGGTGGGTCCAGGGCATGAGATACTGCAGTGGAGACAAGTTAGAGAGGTCCTTGCAGAGGAAAACAGCATTCATTCACTTATTAATTCAATTGTTCATTTATCCAACAGACTTACTGAGTACCTGCTTTCCCTGGGCATTGTGCCAAGTGCTAGAGATAAAGGTTCCTGTTAACAGGGAGTTTCAGAAGGGAGGAGACTAGCTCTGGAAATAAATATACACTTACAGAGTTTGTCTAAGTTTGCACTGGCTTCCCACCTTTTCCACTTGGAGAGCCTGTTTTCTCCAGGTTGGATATCACTATTATTACAACACTCAACAATCTAATTCTAAACAACATAGATGAGATGTGAAAATTCCCATGCATTATGTTAAGTAAAGAAAGGTCAAGTACAATATTTTATCCACAATATGATCATAGCCATGTCAAACTTATATGAGTGTAACAGGATGACCTAACTGAAAATGTGTCTGAAGATTTTGAAACATTTACGAGGAGAAGCTGAAACAAATCCTGTCTTTTAAGAGCTGCAAAGATTTTCTGTCTCGTAAGAAAATCAGCCTTCTGAACTTCTCTGGGTCAGACTAGTTCTTTGTTCTAGAAAAATGACTGAATTGTCTTTATGTTACTGAAATGTAAAGCAAGAAGCTGGCTATTATTTGGGAGGCTTGTGAACTCATCGAGACACCTTTGATTGAGAAACCAAATGCCCTGTGTGGTCGTGTTCTTTTGTTGCCTGCGTGTGAGCAGAGCATCCTGTGTTTCTTTTATCTGTGTGGGCTGAGACTGCACTGTGCCCTAACTATGGCCACCTGTGTCTGGGGTGGTCTGTAGATTATTATTTGAGCTTTTGTCTTCCAGGGAAGTGATTTCCAGAAGGATAAGGATAAGACACAGTTTTTATCTCATGTGGGGGAGTATCAGGCTGACCTAGGGTTTGGGGTTGGACTGGGCTTTCAGTGATCTATTAGATCTGGTCATCCAGATTTTGAGAAGTGCCCTGATTCTGGATTATTATTTTCTTATATTAAGTTTGTACTGGGACCAAAGAGTGGGGCCACATTCTCGTGAGTGAGGGTAGGGCTTGCTCTGGGAAGGAATGGTATTGCCTTAAGATTGGTATTGCCTTAAGATTCCATAACATCTTATGGAAAAACCCAAAGAAATTTTTTGGCTGACTCAAAAGTTCTCTTCTGTTCTTGAATTGTAAGTAAAGTCTTATTAGAAGTTGGAGCCTTGTTTCACTACTGCTGTGGAGAATCAATAGAAAATCTTCTTTCACTTTGGGGGTTCCAGGCAAGAGGAGGTTCAATTTGCTCTCCCTCTGAGGCCTGGGTGATGGACCCCAGATTTTGGTCCTTAGAACTGCAGCAGAGGCAGGCTGCAGCAAAAGTAATGTAATTGCCACCTCCCCTTTCCAACTTCTGTCCATCCCCTATTATCCTAGATGAAAAATGGGATGGAATTTTTTAAGGGCAGTATCCCCTAAGATCGAGCAGTCAAGTTGGTAAGGCTTGGAGATCTGAGCAGGCAAACACATTTGGTAAACAATAGAAAAGAAAGAATGGTAAATGGGAGGAAAAAAAAGAGAAAAAAAGGAAATTCTAGAGAAGTATTTCCATTCTTTAATTTCTACAGTTATAAGATTTTTGGTAATAAATCAAGACTATTTAGTGATATGATTATTGTGACCACCATTGACAAACTAAGTCCCTGTTCAACAAGGGATTAATATCTGACATTAACTCCATCAATTAATGTCCAATGTAAAAATTGGAGGTGTGTCGTCTGTAATGAAATCTTTCACATAAACCTACTAATTGATTTTTTTTCATGTCCCAGGTGTTTTAATTTACACTGAGCCCATTTGTGCAGTTTTGTTGGTTTTAGCAGGAGAGCATGTTGGTTGGTGAAGGCAGCCAGTCCTGAGAGCTAAAAATCACCTAATTCTTATTTTTGTAAAATGATTTAAGTCCTACTTATTTTTTAGTGTATGAAAGACTTGTTCATGTATCTAAATTAAAGACAGCAGCCCACTAGGCTCCGCCATCCCTGGGATTCTCCAGGCAAGAACACTGGAGTGGGTTGCCATTTCCTTCTCCAATGCATGAAAGTGAAAAGTGAAAGTGAAGTCACCCAGTTGTGTCTGACTTTTAGCGACCCTACAGACTGCAGCCTACAAGCCCCCTCCATCCATGAGATTTTCCAGGCAAGAGTACTGGAGTGGGTTGCCATTGCCTTCTCCAAAATTAAAAGGTACCAAAGTTAAAAAAAAAGTATCAAAGTAAACATCGAAATGTTCCTTCCTGTTGCTCTTCAGAGATGATTATTTACCAATTTCTTGAGTAAATTTTCCAGAGATAATTTATGCATATATGAGCAAATACGTGTGTCTGTGGTGTTTTTAAATGCATGTTTAAATGCTCATCTTTAGCCTGACACTCTGTTGAGCATTTTACATGCATTGATCTTCAACTGTCACAATATACTTTAATATTGTATGAATTGTATGAATATTAGGATTAGGGAATAGGGAATTGGGTTTTTAGGTAGGGGCAGGGGGACTCAAGTATTGTTAACATCCCCATTCTGTAGAGGAGGAAACTGAGGCTCAGAGACCATGGTGTGCTGAGCTGTCTTATCATACCAGTGTAGGAGAACCCTTTGTTAAATTGTTAGGAATTTTGTGATCTGGTTGACCACAGACTGAGCTTGAATTGAAACCATTGGGAGTGTTTGCATTTGTAGAAATTGGCAGATGCTTCAAATCACATTCCTTCTAGCCAGAACTGGCTGGGCAATGTTTACCAGCGCACCATTTCTCAGAGATGTCCAATGACTTGTTCAAGATCACAAGCTAATGGTGGCTGAGTCAAAATTTGACCTCAGGCATCTCTGACTCTAGACCCTGTGTTCTGAGCCAGGATCATACTGAGAAGCAGGAGAAAATGAACTTGAGCTTCCCAGTGCCTATTCTGGTGACCTCCCAGCCCTTGGACTCTCCAGATTTAGGCTGCGTTATTCTCTCTTTCTCTTTTGTAGGCACTTTCATTTCCATTAGTGTCTTAATAGTTTGTTTCCTTCTCATCATAAAACTGACCTATGCTTCTTGCAGACAAGTTGTAAAATGAAGAAATATATTAAGAAGTAAATAGCCATCCCTGAAATAACTGTTGCTAGCATTTACTGGTGTCACCTTTTACTGACTTTGACCTCTGTGTTTTTGGTTGCTTGAACTGAGCTTGATTCTTATTTGGTACCTCTGTTTTTTGCCTTTGGACATTCTTCTCTTTGATTTGTTATTTGATGTTTCTTTGTACTTTTCACTCTGCTTGTTCACATAGGATTCCTAGCTGTGACATGGGCTGCAATTAACCCCGTTCTATGTAGCATCAAGCATGTATGGTGGAAAAAAAAAAACAACAATGTAGTCAGCTTTATCCTTGAATCAGGCCCTGTGCCTCAAGAGGCTCATAATGTGAGAAGCAAGAGGGAAACAAAACCACCAATTCAGGTTGCTTGATTCATACTCCCTGTGATATGTGTGTCTTGAGTGAATGAAGGCAAAATCACACACACAGTTTACACTGCTCTTTCTCTTCCTTTCACTATTTTTTCCACTGAGCTAGTACATAGTAGTTGAATTTATGTAATTTGAATGTGCAAATTACATACTTTCTTGGTAAAACAGTGGCAAGAGGAGCTAAGTAAAACGCTTAGCCTTCTAAAGCATAGAAAATCAGTTGCTCAATGTTAGTGCGTTGTTAACTTTAGGTGTAACAGCTAACAATATTATATTTCACCTCTAGAATATACCTTTAAGACAACATTTATGTGTTTGTATGTGTGCTAGCATGTGAGTTTCACTACATATATGTGTATATGTATATATATAGATATACACATATATGTATATATAAACCATAATAACTAATTCTGCATCAGGTAAATGATTGGGAGTGTTAAAGAGGAGCTGTTTTCTTCACAACATTTCAATAGGGAGTAAGTGGCATAGAGAAATAGAGGCTGTCCCAAGAGATAAACCCTGTCCTTGGCTTTAGGCTATGCAAGCCCTGTAGGTTCTGAGCATCAGTGATACAAATTGTGCCAATCTGTTAGAACAGACCCAGCTTCCCAGTGGTTTTGTGACTGTCGCCTGCCTCTGCATCTCTTATAATGAAATGGTTCTTGGACAGCTGGGTTATCAGCAAAGAGCTATGTAGGAAGTGCCCTGCCCAATTAATCAGATGTCATTCTGACCAGATTTCTTCAGCACACTGCTTCATGGTAAACAGCAGAGTATTAATAAATGAAAATCAAAAAGAGACAAAGGAGAAAGACATCATTTTTATGTATACTTGTCTTAAGGCATATTTTTCCATTTCTGAAACTTGAAAAATAACCATCTGGAAAGAATCATATTATAGACAAGGCATGTCATGACATTTACAGCAAATATTTTTTCCTGTGAGGATCAGTATTCTCTCATTGCCCCATCAACTGCCATATAATCAGATACCCATAAAGTATTCAATAAATAGAAGGTTCCTGCAATAAATCAATAGTGCAGGAATAATATGTTTTAAGTGTTCACATTTTCCTTTGTTTATCCTTCTTTTTAAACACACAGTTTTGCGTCACAAACCTCCTTAAACGTTTGTCTTTGTTTCTTTGCCTCTCAGCCACCCAGTCTCGGGCAAATGACATTAAACTGCACCACTGCAGAGAGATCTCTGGCATAAATAAATGTATCAGGAGGTCAAGAGGTCAAGAGCATAAATGAGGCAAAGATTTCAAAGAAATCACCGACCAAATGATTTATAAATCATGGAAAATACTGCTCCAGCCATAAAAGAGAAATTAAATTTATACATCATGAGCTTCAAGATGCTTTGGGTTCTGGTGGGTAACTGGGTTAGAAATGGAAGAGCTTATGTCATCCTGTTGTTGGTTTGGAGCCTTGTTATAGCGGCATTTACCCCAGGACTCTAAATCAGGAGGACTGAGATTAAACTCCCCCGCCCTCTTCAGTGTCTCCAGAAACATTTGCTTTTACCTCTGACCTAGAATTTCCACCCCACCAGCCTCAACTCTGGAGTGGGGTAAAAATCAGTTCATTGTTGGGCAGGATGATTGTACCCGAGAGTGAATATGAGCCTCCCATCTGTTGGTGAAAGGCTGAGAGTCCTACCTTTGTCTACAGAAAAGCAACAGAGAATTATAGCATCTGCCCTGGCTGGCCAAGAAAGCTGTGGAACTGAGACCTTCTGGAGCATAACAGCCAAAACATCTATAGGAGAGAGAAAAACGAGCCAGTCTCTGTAAAAAGAACAATAATACCTTATGCTATAATCATCTGTAAAGAGACTCTATCCAGAACTTTTACAGCTTAAAAATAATCCTTTCTACTTTTTGACACATTTTCTTAAAAAAATATGATGTTTAATCATTTCTCTCTTCTTCCCCTCTCCCCAATTTCTTTCTTTTTTGCTGCATTTGGGAAAATATCAGATTGGAAACTGCTTGAAAGTATCTATTTCATCTCTATATGAAATGTACACAGTGATCTGTACATAAAACTGAAGTAATTTCATGGGGAACTTGCCGAAAATATAGTCAGTTGGGAATGTCACTTCCGAGTTAAACAGATGTGAAGCGGCAAATGACACTGTGAACAGCCATCAAACTTTGAAATTGATTGCTGCTCTTTATGACCTATCCAATGGGGACTTAAACTTGGGGCTAGTTTTAAAGTTTTCCTGGAAACAAATTTTGGTAATCTTATTCAATGGAAACAATATGCTGGTTCCTAGCTTGAAATACAGATCTGTGGTGATAACAGAGAAAAACAATAGGCTGTGTCAAGATTCCTTTGCTCTCACAATCCCAGGTAGGATCTCAGTGGAGCTCTGAGTTTTCTTCCTTCTCTTTTCCTTCCTCTCTCCCTCCCTACTTTCCCTCTCTTCTTTCCTTCTCTCTTTTCCATTTCTCTTTTTTCTTCTCAGGCTTCTCTTCTTAGCTTCAGGTATTTGCAGGAAGAAAATCTGTTAGAAAATTTTTGGCTATGTGTTTTGCTTTTTAAATATTTTAAGACACATTTTACTCAAACATTTGGGATTAAAGAAATGTTAAGATACATACTCCCCACTCCCCACCCCCCCCATATACTTTTTCTAGTTTTCCTAAGCCTAGGTTATATGTTAAAGGGCATTTAATCCACAGCTTGATACTGCTTTTATTTTTACATTATCGAAATTTGGTTTTGAGTCACCTTACTTGATGATGTCTTTCCAATTCTCTTTTCCTTGATAATTGGAAAGTTGAGTCTTATGGGTTGGGCCACAAATCTATGCTGTGTTTGGAATTCTGGCTCCTAAGAACAGGTTAGTACTGTTTTCTTTCTTTATTCATTTTAGAAGGATGCTTTATCTTCCTTATCTTAGAATCACTATAAATACCCCAGTGGGGCATCTACCTAAGAATCATCGCTTTCCCTAAATAGATTTAATATAGAAAGTTGAATAGGTTAAAAAACAAACAAGCTCACATAAGCTGCCTTACTTTTCTCTGCCTTTAGCTTCTTTCACATCGAAGAAAAGCAAATCTGAAAAAGAAACTGAGATTTTTGCAAAGATCTGAACATAACACTGCAAACCTTTTCAGTGGTTTTCCCCAATATTCTCATAGCAGTTTGCTTGGATTATTCTCATTACTCAATAAAGGACAAAAAAGGATATTAATTCACATCTTAGCAAAAACATGTAAACTATATATCTGGAGAGAACCTGTTAATAATGATTAGTTTGTTTGCATTTTTCTGTGACTTGTTAGAAATTTTGAATAGTGTTTTGCTGAGGCAATTTGGTTGCTCACTTAGCCTCTTCCTTACACGGTGGCTCTGGTGTTCTCAGTTATAGCTGCCTGTCTCAGAGCTGGGCTTTCATGCAGTTGGGTCTGTTGGGCCAAGAAAGAGAAGAGAGACTCTCTGTTTCCACTAAATCTCTAACTTTGTTAAAGATTTTATTCATTTTTAAGGAAGTGAGCAATGAATATTACCATATTTGCCTTTTCTGGTCCATTGCCTTTTCTTTTTCCGCAAAAGAATTCCTACTTTCATTGCAAATACTTTTGGTAAGGGTTCCATGTTTTCAGTACAGTGTTTGTCTGGATATTACAACATAGGGCAGGTTGCCCTGTAGGGGGTCCTGTGTTTCCACAAGAATAATATAATGAGGAGGAGGATATTCCATCTAACAAATCATTGTAATAACATTTATAATAATAAAAAAGGAAAAATACTATTAAGTTTTCAAAGGAAATGCAAAGTAAAAATTCATACCTTTGGGACAGATATTGCTTGAGTTGATTTATAAGTTATCCAAATTATATCTCTGGTCCATTGGCTGTTGATCACATCTCATGACTGTTTTTTTTTTTTTTTAGCACATGATATATTGTTTGTGCTGAGAAATAAAGTCATAATCTTGAACATGCAGATGAAGAGAGGGCTGAGGTATTCTGTATACAGGCTGTGTGATGAGGTCTATTATTACATGGCTGCTATACAGTATATAATAGTGGATGACAAGCAGTGTGACAGTGTGAGTAGAGAGTAAGTGAGACAGTAATTCAGAAATACTAGTCTCATAAGGCAAAAAACTAAAAATCCAAAACCAAATATTTTTTACCGGTTTCAGCATGGAATTTCTTTAATACTACTCTCTGATTTAAGTGAAATCAGATATAATTCCCCAGGGCCTGTTTTAAAGAATAGAGAAGAATCTTATATTTAGTTCATGGACAGAAGAGTATAATATAAGAATTCTTGATATTTTTGTCTTTTGTCATCTGAATATCTGCTTCCTCAATTTCCCTTTGTAGTAAAATCAATTAGGAGCATGGTTTCTGCAGTTAACAGTTCAAATCTTGCTTCAGAGACAAACTGATCTTATGCAGGCTACCTGACTTCTCCTTGCCTCAGTTCTGTTTTCTGTAAAATGTGAAGACAGTACTACCCACCATGTAGAGTCACTGTGCGATTTAAGTACATGAAAAGCAGAAGAGTTCTTGGCACATGGTGAATTAACAATTACTAAATATTAACTGCTGCTATTATTACTGTTGCTATTGAGCACCTACCTTTTGCATAGACAGGTTAAGACAAACTGGGCTAGCCTATGCTCACATGATTCTAACCTGGCTAGATGTTAATTGCTAAGAGTACTAAAATAAGCCTCTGAGATCTTCAAAGGCAAACTGAAAATTAAGCCCTTGGCTGTTAAGGGATAGTACCTGTGTATGCATGATAATTTTATAGTTAAGAAAAATGGAAATATACAGTGAAAATCTGATAATGAAGAAAGAACATTGGATTATGAGTTAGAAAATGTGCCATTAAAAACAAACAAACAAACAGAAATGCATGACCTTGGGCAGATCACATGTCCTTCTTGAATCTCATCAGCCAAATGAGAATGGGAGTGATGATACCCACTCTGTGTGTTTCCCAGGATTACTATGGGATCTGATTAGAAGAAACTTGGGCACAGGAAAGCTCTCTGGAAAGATGAATGTGCTGTTCAGGCAGGAGGTGATGCAAGTTGAATGACAGAGCAGGCTTTTGCCCATCAATCCTGCACTTCCGCTGTTGCTGTTACTGCTCCAGTATGGGATGCTGGAGGATGGCCCGATTGCAAATTCCAGGGCACGCACATGGCCTGCTGATTGCACTGGCACCTGCTGTGCAAAAGGAACCAGGGTGCATTTTTATGTGTCAATTCCAGACAGACAGATAATTTTGCTTTGGAATAAAGAGGCTTTCCTGGGTGAAATGGGACAAATGCTTAGACCCCCATATCCTCCAAAACAGCATCCGAATGGTTGAAGCTTTGTGCCCTTTGAGGTCTGAATGATACCTAGTAATTTTGTGACAGTCTATTCCTTAGGCAGAGTCGCAGAGTTCAGCAGCCACCCCCTACAGCCCTGGCAAAAGCAGTTTCTGAAAATGCCAGAATAGAGAGGAGTTAATATACAGTGCGGAAGAGGAAAGGCCCAGGGAGTCCAGAACCAAGCCAGGAGACGGTTTTCAACAATGAGGGAGAAAGAGAGCGTGGACGCACGTGTGTAAGGCACAGAATTAAGAGGACCAGAAATCTCTCCTACACCACCAATCCAGATGCAGAAATAAGAGGAGGGGGCCCGGTTGGGGCCCTAATCTATCACTCAGCCTGGCACGAGCAGGGAAGTCACGAGCCTGGCACCAGCCACTGTGCTCCGGGGCTGCCTCCCCGCCTTGGGCGGCAGAAGGGCTGCAGGCTGAGCCGTGACATCCTGGGCCTGTGCTCCTCAACAGATGGCACTGTAAATCTGAAATATTCCACAGGAGAAAGACAAATGGGAATCAGCCGAGAAGGCTTGGAGCCTGGCATACGGAGAGAAATAAATAGAGGCCTAGCATCCTTATGGGGCCGTTCCTTCCTCCTGCTCTTAAATATCACACTTCTGAAGTCATCTCCCATTGGAACTCCCAGCAACTGAATAGGTTCATAAACATAGTTCTCTCTGGGCAGAGGGAAACTGAGAACATCAGGAAACTTTGCCCTGATGCTTCCAGCCCAAAGTTAGGTGTGGAGATTGAACTTTAGAATGATTTCACACGAGACTCCACTCTGGCTGATGACTCTGCCCTTATTCCCCACCCCCGGCCCCATTATTGGGCAGGAAACAATCCCTTCCCTAATCTTCTTAAACATTCGCTGACCCTATGCTATGTACAAGTCTCTATCATTCATTCATTCGCTAGTCATTTATTCTCCTTTATTGAGCATCTCCTTTTTCTCCTACGCTATGCTTAGGAGGCCACAGAGATAATTGATGGTAACTGGCCCTGAAGAAGTTCTAGTTCAATGTCATGGATAGATATTAATCAGGCTTACAAAACCAAATACAATGGTTAAAAGGCTCCCTCTGCCCTTTAACAGAGAGAGAAGCTCTCAATATACTGATAAAATTTGGATTCCAGTATTATCTTACCTGTGTTTCAGTGAGTCCATTTATGACAAATTTTAACTGAGGTGTTTTGGAATCTCTTGTTTGAGGCTGATGTATATAGTTGTAAAATATTTAAAATGTCTTTATAGTACACATACAGAGCATAAAATCCATCTCTCACTATGCTGGAGTGGGCATGGCAACCCACTCCATACTGCTATTCCCGCAGCTCTGCCTGCCTTCTTGAATGTCAGCTGCTTGTTGTCTCTGATCTTCAGTCACACTCCCAGTTTCGGTGAGTACTCCTCCCAGGTCCCTTGTATGAGTGCCTTGTTGCAAGCTCTCAGGCATCAGCGTAAATAGCATGTCTCCAGAGAGGCAGGATGTTGTGGTGGCTGAGTGGACTCTGCAGCAGTCCTGCCAGGATCAAAATCTGAACCAGCTAATTGCTAGCTATTTGACAGTGAAGGAGATGGTGGAAGACAAGAGAAGCCTGGCGTGCTGCAGTCCATGGGGTCATGAAGAGTCAGACACGACTGAATAACTGAACAACAACAATGTGATCTTAGGCAGATTCCTTACTCTGTTACTGTTTCCCCATTTAAACAATGTGGGTTGTTATGATACCTGTCTGATTAGATTGTTAGGGTGTTTAAGTTAGAAAATATATGGGAAGTATTTACAGTAACACTCAATAAATATTAGCCTTTTTGTTCCCTATGACTATCTAATGGCTTCCCAGGTGGTGCTAGTGGTAAAGACCCCACCTGCCAATGCAGGAGACATAAGAGACACGGGTTTGATCCCTGGGTCGGGAAGGTCCCCTGGAGGAGGGCATGGCAACCCACTCCAGTTTTCTTGCCTGGAGAATCCCATGGACAGAGGAGGCTAGGGGGATACAGTCCATAGGATCACAAAGTTGGACATGACTGAAGCGACTTAGCACACACACACTTCATATCTAAGTCGACTCACTCCTATTACTGTGCTACTCTCTGCCCTCTTTTGGTATGACACAAGTAGGTATGACAATCATGTAAGGTAATTCTGTGCTTATTTATCTGTTATCGATCTTTTCCAGTACAGTGTAAGCTCCACAAGGCTCTTTTACTTAACAAAGTATCCCCAGCACTTAGCATAGTGCTTGCTTATGGGTTGATCTTGGAAGTATGCTGCTTGGAAATCATTCTGTCTTGCTTTCCTAACAATGGAGAGTTCTGGATGCCAAACAGAATTTCACAGAATTTTCCATATTGTAATGGGCTTCTGGAGAGATTCTCCTGAGAGAGTTATGAAATATAGTATGCCTCCATGATATGATATATGATATCTGGATCTTTTTCAGATACAGGTAGGGAGGTTTCATTGAATCTTCTTAATGAAAATCAATCACCTAAAAATTAAATTAAGTTGATGCAACTAACTATTCAGTCCCACTTGCTTCTTAGCAAAAGCACCCAACCCACCACTGGAATCCCTGTTGCTAAGTTTTCTCAAGAAACAAATTGATTAATAGATTTTTTTTTTTTCCTAAAGGAGGCCTTTCAAGTAAGCAGGTCAAGTAGCTACAGTTTCATTAGGGCCTCTCTAGTCAGTGATAGCTGTGCAATTTGGTTCTAAACACGCAGCTTATAGATTGGCCTAAGCCCCACAGAATTGATTGTGTTGGAGGGATTTTAGAAGTCTGTGCATTGTCATTAACTATGATTAAGGAATTTTGGAAGGGGAGTAGGAAGCTTTGCTGAGAAGCAAATATTTGCACATTTCATTCAATGAAATGATGCACTAGGGCCAATGCACTTCCCCTTCCATCCTATGCTCTCAAAATCACAAAAGATATTAAAGTTGTTTATTAATGACACTATTTTTTATATGAACTTCTAAAATGGAGAATTAGGAACCAGCAAGATACTGTCCTACATTGAGAGATTTGAAAATAACAAAGAAGATGGTGGCAAAGCCCAAAGGAAAAGTTTGATATGTTTAATGGGTTTGATAAGTTTGTTATTTTTGATAACTGGTCAAGTCTTCAGCTCACTTCTTCATTTTGGTACCAGTAGGACTTTAAGGGGACACATTAGGATAGCAAAAGTAAACATGTTTATCCGTGTACACATCTCTCTCTCTCTGTCTGATATCTATGTCGATATCCATGGCTGTGTATATCTAAATCACCCATCTATACATAATTGTGGCTCATATTGTGAACCGCTACAGTAGGTATATATAAAATGCACTTATTCTGTACATAGTAGCAGAGGAATTATAATTGGGAAGATAGCTCAAAGACCAGTGGTGGAAAATGAGGATCATGGAAGTAATGGTGAGTGAAGAAATCTGAGTTTCCACAATGAAAGATGCCCAGTGTAGGTAATACCTGGAGGATCCAGAGGAACTTAATAGATAACCCAATATCTGAAACAGTTTCAGAAATTATCATTTTTCTCTGAACTTCCAGGTATAGTTGACAGTCAATAAATGATAATTAATAAGGTAGCTTTTATAAAAGGATAATGTCAAGCACATGTTTTTAAAAAAGTTGAAATAGACTTTGGAAATTCTATTTTTACAACTTAAAAAATTTAGAATTTTTAATAATTTTAGATTGATAGAGAAGTTGCCAGAATTATACAGAGTTCCTGTATAGTCTGGGCTTCCCTTGTGGCTCAGCTGGTAAAGAATCTGCCCGAGATGCGGGAGACCTGGGTTCAATCCCTGGGTTGGGAAGATCCCCTGGAGAAGGGAAAGGCTACCCACTCCAGTATTCTGGCCTGGAGAATTCCATGGACTCTGTAGTCCATGGGGTCTCAAAGAGTTGGACACGACTGAGCAACTTTCACTTTTAATACAAAATCACCTCATTTTTCAGATAAGAAAATTGTCCTAGAAAACTAAATGATTTGCTCCTGGCAATGTCAAGGGGAGAACCAGGATGCAATTTCCTCAGCTGGCGGCTGAGGGCTCTTCCTAGTAAAGTGTGCCTTTTTCCATCTTGTGATTTTGTACTTCCTCTATGTTTTTGCTGCTGCCACTGCTGCTAAGTCACATCAGTCGTGTCTGACTCTGTGCGACCCCATAGACGGCAGCCCACCAGGCTCCTCCATCCCTGGGATTCTCCAGGCAAGAACACTGGAGTGGGTTGCCATTACCTTCTCCAATGAATGAAAGTGAAAGATGAAAGTGAAGTCGCTCAGTCGTGTGTGACTCCTAGTGACCCCATGGACTGCAGCCCACCAGGCTCCTCCATCCATGGGATTTTCCAGGCAAGAGTACTGCTAATTAGAAACAAATTTTGTTCAGAAATTCATGGTGTGAAATAGATACAGGCAGAACTGGCCTGGATGACGTCTACTTCATCCCTGGGGGTACCTGAAACATCTTTGCGTAACTCTCAGGGCTCCAAGGAGGATAGTTTGGCAGCAACTCTGAGGTTCAATGACAGAACTTGTTAAAAGTTAACCATTTGGCACCATCTGCCCTGTGAGGCTTGAGGTGGGGCTGTAACTGTCTGAATCAAGAGCCACTATGAGCAGGGAGATGACTCAAGTACACAGGTCACAGATGGGATGTGATATTCTATAAGAAGCATTCTCTTAACCCTTTGAGATTAAACTTAAGGAAGAAAGAGTCAAATAACTATACTTGAGTTCATACAAATCCCCTAACCGTACCTTTCATGTTAGGTGTTCTCGGAATAAAGGCAAGATTGGCTCAAAATGTACATTTGGGTCCTCTGTTTTCCTAATTCCTAGTAAAAGAACTTCTTCACCTTCCTTAATGGGGAAAAAAGAGGAGCAAATAAGCAGTAAAATTAAAAAAAGAGAGAGAGAGAGAAAAGAAAAAGACATTATGACATAAGGACCTAAAGTTATAGCCCAGAATCAGAAAAAATTTGGATTTAATGCCCAGTGTTGGAATATATTAACTGTGTGATTTTTGAGGGAGTGACTCAGTCTCTCTATGGCTCAGTTTCCTTATTGGTAAAAAGGAATGGTATTTATGGCAGGTATTCAAATTTGCCACTGAGGGAACAGAATGAGATAATGCATCTAAATAGTTTTGCCTCAGGCATGGGAAACTGTCAGGACTTAATTAACAGTGGTTGTTATTTTTTTTTCCACTAGTACTACAATAATAATATTGTCAAGAGCAGAATAAACACAAAAGAATGAATAGGCAACTTTTGTGAGGGCGAACCCATCAATCTTTTACTTTTAGCAGCACTCTTTAGCGGAGAAGGCAATGGCACCCCACTCCAGTACTCTTGTCTGGAAAATTCCATGGACGGAGGAGCCTGGTAGGCTGCGGTCCATGGGGTCGCTAAGAGTCGGACACGACTGAGCGACTTCGTTTTCTTTTTTCACTTTCACGCATTGGAGAAGGAAATGGCAACCCACTCCAGTGTTCTTGCCTGGAGAATGCCAGGGACGGCAGAGCCTGGTGGGCTGCCGTCTATGGGTTCGCACAGAGTCAGACACGACTGAAGCGACTTAGCAGCAGTAGCAGCAGCAGCAGCAGCAGCAGCAGCACTCTTTAGAAAGTTGCCTTTCCCAAAGTACTTGGTTTTTTCTTTGAATTTTTGATGATTATTTATTTAAGGATAATAATACGTCCTCTCATTCATGTAGCATGGTGGAACTGTCAAAGTTAAATTGACTTATTTTATAGTTGTTGGTTGTTTTTTTTTCTTAAACACTCTCATGCTCTAAAACTAAGGAATCTGAGCTAAACAATTTTTTAAAGATGGAAGTATTGGGCTGGCAAACGGTTTGTTTGGGCAAATGAACTTTATGGCCAATCCGATACTTGAATTTTCACAATTTTCTTCCATCAGTTGTGTATTCAACAAGTATTTATTAAGGGCCTGCTATGCGCAAGCACTATTCTAGTCACCTGAGAACACAAAACAAAGATCCATGATATGAGAGCTAGCTAAACCCGACATAATATGATAATAAATTATATTGTGTGTTAGATGGTTGTAAGTGCTATAGAAAAAGAGAAAATCAGGACAAGGCAAGGAGTGCTGGAAGCCCAGAGGCTTGGTTCTGTTTTATTTTTAATCAGATGTGACTCTTGTGGGAATAGGCTCTAGTGTCTGGGTGAAGAGAATAGATGCTAAAAGAACTGAACTTTCAACCACTCTTGATTTTCTGTTTTGTTGCCTTCCAATAGGCTTCCCTGGTGGCTCAGATGGTAAAGTGTCTGCCTACAATGTGGGAGACCCAGGTTCAATCCCTGGGTTGGGAAGATCCTCTGGAGAAGGAAATGGCAACCCACTCCAGTACTCTTGCCTGGAAAATCCCATGGACAGAGGAGCCTGGTAGGCTACAGTCTGTGGGGTTGCAAAGAGTCGCACACGACTGAGTGGACTTCACTTTCACTTTCACTTTCAATGAGTCAGCTTTCCCTGCTCCAGCAGCCTGATTTCTAGCTGCTACCAACCTAGCAGATCCACTTTTTTGACAGGCCAGAAACAGGCCCATCCAATTACTCTGACCCATAGCCCAGCCAGAGATAGGTGAAAAGTGATGTTCCAGAGCATGAACAAGTCTCTCCTCCTTGTAGTTTTCTAGGATTACGGGCAAATGAGGGAACTCCATCTAGATGTTAGGTGGAAGCTCCTGGGTTTTCTAACCCCTCTTGTAGGAATTCCAGCTTTCGTTCACAGGTGAGCTGCCAGGACACTCAAGTGCAAGGTAGCATTATCATTAATCTCCCAACCAGAGCTCCTATTAATGTGTCACTGAAACAGCCTATTTTCTTATACCAGTTCTCACCCCTTTGATATACTGGACATGTGTCAAAGAAATCAGAGGCCATCCATATCTTATCTTACATTAGGAAGAGGCATGTAGAAATGTCCCTTCATTACCAGGACAGTCATGTCAAAAAGAATCGACTTATTGTCAACGTTTCTAACCTAACAATGTTAATGGAGCCTTTAGACATCCTTTCTCCTCATTTGTTTCTTAGATGCCTATCAAGGAGACAGTTGCATGACTTTCCAAGCTCTGGGGAGCCCTGTGTATGTGTATTAAATGACAGCACTCTAGGCTGCTTATTATAAAGGACAAGGGGGTGGGTGGGAGGATTGAGATCCTGGAAGGAAAGCATGCTGTTGGCGGATTGCCAAGATGGTGAGAGACTCCAAGAAAGACTCCAGGCTCCAAAGTTCGATATTGTTTCTCCCCTCTCCGGTCCTCCCCTCCAAAATTTTCCAGCATTGCATGATAAATATATACATTGAGTGAAGACAGCTTTTAAGACAGTTTCCAGTAATGTTTTAGATACCTTTCTCCCTTAATTCATACACGTAGTTCAATTATTTTTTTCCTGAGACAGAGGAGGAATTAAGGAAAGAAATAATTGGCTAGAGAATTTTCTAGGCCCTTCAGAAAGTACCTGGAGCTGGGGAGGGATATGCAGGTTGAAGCTGATCTTGGAGCAACCAGCTCCCCGATAATGTGCTGTTTGCCATCCAGTACCGATCAATGGTAACAAGATGATGGGTTGATATTAATGAATAAATCAATAAGCTATTTCCCCCTGTGGAAGTTACACAAATGCCTTGTCCTAATAGTATGAAACCATTGGAATTTTTCTTGGAAATGCCCATAGGCTCTTACAGTAAATCTCTTTCACAAACGGATAATTCACCCTTCTTTCTTTTAAGACACAATGAATATGCTCCTTAGATCTGCAGTCTTAATCAAACCCACTCAAAGGCAGTTGAACTTTGTCCAATCAGCATGGTTCAGCAAGATAAAACCGTCAACTGTGTGCACAGTACTTTCATAGATTTCAGGGGGCTATTTGCCATTTGAGGAAATGCTCAGCACCAGACACTCCTTTTCTGTGGGAATCCCTTATGTATAACTCACAGAGGAAGGTTGTGCTCTGCCTTCCATTTCCACATTGGAAGCTGATTGAATCTAGATTCTCCTCTCACCAACCCCTGGCTCAGCCAACTAGATGCTCTTGCCTGGCTGTTTGGGCTGTGAGCTGTGATGTAAACTTGGAGGGGATTAATCATGGTGGTGGCACCTTGTGGCAATGGCTTCACCACTATCGGTGGTGAAGGTATCTAGCAGTGAGTTGTTCTCCCTGGTCTTTCTGAGCTCAGTCTTTCTTTTGTTCTCCTGGGTCTTTGTTTTGTGAGCAGCTGTGTATATCTTGGATATGGCTTGTGTTTCTGGTTTTTGAGTTTGGGGCTAATACTCTGAGTCACCTGACAACATTTAAAAAGTATCTTTCCATTTAAGTCAGCTAGAGTTGGTTTCTGACCATTAAAGAAGCTTTATCATATTTCAGCACTGAGATGAAATGCCAGATGTCACTTGCTGCATTGTGTAAAGGAGAAGGCTGAGTCTTGGCAAAGTGAGTAACTTGCCAATGTTTTCACTAGTGAGTGGCAGAGTTGAGCCTTGAAGTGAGCCTGTGAGACCCGTGGAAGCAAGCTTTATGTCTTATTTAATGTGTTATGTTTAGGACCTGGCAAAGGACCAGACTCTCAAGATTTGGACTCCACATTCAGCCTACAAGTTACATTGTTATCTCTATTTGAGAGAGAAACTACAGTTATCTATAGTATATTAGGGCCTTTCCAGTACAAAAATGTTTGCTGTTTTTCAGGAGAATAGGCTCAGGAAAGCTGGAGCACCACCACATCTATCTTTCTGTTCAAATGAATCCCATTGTTTACCATTCTTGAAGGTGAACATAGTATGGAAGGGCTTTGTGGGGAAGAGAGGCTACAAAGTGGCGAGGGTGGAATGTCATTTATTCAACTAACTATGTTTTGGGGAACATGCCTAGACTGTCAATCTGTGCTGGGTAGGCGTCTGAGGTATAGCTTTCTCATTTCATCCTAATAATGGTTAACAATATGATGTTGGTGCTATTATTGTCCTTATTTTATAGATAAGGAATATGAGACTTAGAAAGTCTAAGTTCTTTTCCCAGACTTACAGCCAGTAAGCTATAACACCAAGAATGACTGACGTCATGACCCAAGCTCCTGACCAATATACTATACCAGTGGGGCCTGTTGACATTTGGATCTGGGGTTTGTTGATGATGGTTGACTGTTTTGGAGCATGTTTCATTTAAAAAAAAATGTATAGAATGGCTTATGTTATTCCAGGGTCATGGTCTTTGAGAGAGATACCCTTCCTCCACTATTTTTATTTTTCTGTGGGAGAAAGCTGAAATTTGGAAGACTTGGCAAAGAGAGTGTTAATGTGCTAACATCAAATGAATTCCATGGATTTTCTATTCATTAAGGCCCATTTCCCTGCACATAACTCACCTCTGCTTGGTTATACTACTCCAGGGTATGCTAGTAAAAAGGGGGAAAAAACGGGGAAGCCAGCCAAAAAGAGGTGTTTTTGGCTGCAAAAATCAACTTACACCTACCAACAAAGAAAAACAGAAAGGCTTTGCCAAACAGTAAATATCAAGTTCATTGCCTAAACCCCCGAAGAAAACGTATTAAGCAATTTATGGTACCTTTTTGAGTCTGTGGTCACCTGATACTACTTGGCTGTGAATCTGGGGAATTGCAATTCAGCATTTGGGAGGCGAATCAGAGCAAAAACTCTGTTCATTTCACAGGTTGGCTGAAGTATTGGGGAGATGGCAAAATGAGAGTCCCCTTTGTCTTAGATGATGAATGAACATTTATTTATTCATTTACTGAATTAATTTACTATGCACGTAACCAGGTACCAGGCAATCTTTTACCCCTGGGGATAAAGCAGTTGACTAGACTTGTAATATCCTTCTCATAGAACTTACAGTCTAGCCAGGGGAGATGGATAAATTAAGACAACAAATAAATGAATAATTTCAGAGAGTGATAAGTGACTTGAAGAACACAAACCAAGTGCTGCAATAGAAGGTGACCCGTGGAGAGAGAGTAATTGAGATTGAGTGGCCTGGAAGGTCTCCCTGAGGCCCAAATGTTAAGAAAAAGCCCAGCCAAAGATTTTTGAGCAAACATTCTGGACAGCAGGTGCAAAGGACACAATGGTAACTGAACAGATCAGCGGAGAAGATCATGAAGGACCTTCATTCATACTCAACAGCAACGAGAAGCACTTGAGAGCATTTGAGCAAAAGTGTCATGTTTGGGAACGCATGTACACCCGTGGTGGATTCATGTCAATGTATGGCAAAACCAATACAGTATTGTAAATTAAAATAAAGGAAAAAAAAATAAAAAAAAAAGTGTTGATGTGTCTGATTGACATTGATTTGAAGGCTCCTTGGGCTGTCTCAGTAGAGGGTGGTTTGGAGAGGCCTAGGAATAAACGTGGCTTCCCCAGTGGCTCAGCAGTAAAGAACGGGCCTGCAGTGCAGGAGACACAGAAGCAGTGGGTTTGATCCCTTGGAACATCCCCTGGAGGAGGGCATGACAACCTACTCCAGTATTCTCGCTGGGAAAATCCCATGGACAGAGGAGCCTGATGGGTTATAGTACATGGGGTCGCAAAAGAGTCAGACATAAATTAAGCAACTGAGCTCACACACACACACACAGAGAAATAAACACAAGAAGAAGAGATAGAGGACGTAGCCAGACTGCATAAGTATCACTGTTGCTGAACAGGAGTGTGTATATCTGAAGTATACTCAGAGTGATTTTCAACTCTGCCTGCACATTCGAATCACATTTGAAACATCTTAGGAATATAGCTACCTGGGATTCATCCTTGAATATAGTGATTCAGCAGGTTAGGAGACACATCTGTCTTTTAAGAAAGAAACAATAGGAGATTTTAAAGTCTAAACAGGGTTAAGAACCACTGGTTTAAAAGTATTTTCACATTCATTACTACTTTTGGTTGTCCCGTAACCTATGAGCTAGCTGCTGTTGCTTTCCCCATTTTGTGGATAAGAGCACTGAGGCTTGCAGAAAGAAAGTGATTTATTTAAGATTACATAGTGAGCCGAAGCCAGAATCTAGTTCTCTATATGCAAACCCTCTTCCTCTTACCCCACCACATATC
The DNA here is from genome assembly GCF_042477335.2 of Ovis canadensis. Taxonomy (NCBI): domain Eukaryota; kingdom Metazoa; phylum Chordata; class Mammalia; order Artiodactyla; family Bovidae; genus Ovis; species Ovis canadensis. Next base: position 82,499,808 of record NC_091249.1, read on the forward strand.
CCTGAATGTAACCAGTAGGTGGATTACTGTCTTTAAAAACCCAAGATAGAGAAGGGTGCTTACCATCAATAAGTGGCAACATAATGGGGATTTGGAGAGAAAGTGGGAGCCCATGGCTGGAGGTGAAGTATGGAGGTATTCCTACACGGTGCCAATAGGAAGATGGATCAGATAGCATGGAATCTAAAGAAGCGATGAAAACAGCTTTAAGGGGATAAATGGCAGAAAGTTTGTAGGAAAGACGGCATAATTAGCTGTGGGAAGATGAAGATACTTCCATAAAGATGCTTCCATGAACCAGTACTATAGTGTCTTTTATTTATTTTTTTTAATTTTGACATTAAGCATTGATTGCAATTTCTTTTTGGAGAGGGAGAGGTGAGGAATTCTTCTCCATTGGCTCTTCTATCAAGATGCTTTGTGTTGCCTGGACCATGTTAATTTTAAGGATTTTCAACTTTCCCTTTGATCCTGAGATACTTCTTTATCTCCTAACAAGATCCCCTTTAGCTGTGGGTGTGCAAAACCAGTTTCCATTGCTGTCAACAAAGCACTCCTTATGCTGTTTGATACAGTGACCACTTAGAGAAGGAAGACTGAGTGCGCCGTTCTCTAAATTAGCAAGCAGACTAATTTGGCATCCTCCTGCCCCATTCTCTATACCCAGCCTCTCTATACCTCTCTCTGGTTTCAGCTCTTGTGAAAATCATTGTCTTCTTTTCTGGGATGCATGCCTTCGTTTATTTGCAACGAAGTGACTGTCATCAAGGAGAAATATTGGATATTCAGGAAGGATCATCCCTTCAATCCATTCTTCATTTAATAGACAGAGTGATTTTTTTCAAAGTGGAAATCTATTGTGGCACTCCCTTACTTTAAACTCTTCAGTGACTTCTTATGCAGCTAGGATAATGCTGAGCCCAGAAAGCGCTTGCAAGACCCCAGGGATGTGTCATTTACCAAGATTCAACCTCCTTTTCCCTTGCCTTTGATATCTGTACCCCAACCACACACACATTTTTGTAGTTCCATGTAGGTACAGTGCTCCAGCTACCGCAGGGCATTTGTACATTCTTTTCTTTACTCTAAAGACCTTTCCTTTCTCCTTTTACTAGTTAATTTTTTCTTTGCACTTCAGAACTTTGTCATTTCATCAGATAGGCCTTGTCTGGTCATCCTAAATTAATCCCAGTTCTGGCTCCCTCTTCTTCCTCAATGTCTATCCTCTCCACCCCCAACCTGCCCCCATCAAGGCATCACACACATCTCATCTGAAGCACCAATCATAGTGGTTCCTCAAATTTGATTAATGTTTAAGCCCCACCCCCCCTCATCTATAAATTTTGTGAAACTAGGCCCCTGATTGTTTTTTTCAACATTGGGGATTGTGTGGACTGTTCCATGACCACAGACAATGCTTGGTACATAATGATAAGAATGAAAATAAGAGAATAACAATAGTAGCTACCATTTCTATACTATGGACTGTTTTAGCTCCTCATGTATATTAAATCCTTTTGTCCTTTTAACAACCTTATGAGGTAGGTTCTACCTTTATTCCCATGTAAATACAGGGAAGCAGAGCTACAGGGAGGCTGTACAACTTTATAAAGGTCACACAGCTAAAATTAGTAAAGCTAAGATGAAAACCACTCAATGTGGTTACAAACTTAGCATTTTCAATTATAATGCTTTCTTTTGTATAAAATGGATGTTCTATAACTCTTTGTTGAATGAAGATATGAATAAAAAAGCACATGACTCCAAAAATCTGAAATAGAATTCCAGAGACTTGAGCTCAGTCTCAACTCTGTGCCTGACACCTATGTGTAATTTCAGCTTTGAAGACCTCCATTCCCTCCCTTTGTGTGAACAGGGGAAGTGAGACAGACAAGCATTAAGCATAAACAATCTGACTCCAAGCTGGCATGACTTAAAAGGCTACATCTGGATTCAGCTCTTGGGCTTTGAAACCTTAAAACAAAAATGACCAAGGTAGAGAGCTTGTTTCCTAGATCATAAGGGAAGTTAGAGCCCCTGAGAGATGGAACAATAAACGGAAAGACCATCTGAATGGAGCATGCATCGTGCTTCCAGACCAAGCAAACAGGAAGTTGTAGGCCTTTCTCTGCCGATAATTTTAGGTATTGCACGAGGGGGGATTTAGAGGATAATTATCAACAATCACTTCCTTCTTGAGATATTTGTTATTAGCAGTTGTGAATGCCTGCTGGAGAAACCACTGAGTTAATTTTCCCCTTTCCTAATGTAGTTATACAAAAGTCTCATTGCGTTAATACTTTTGCAATTGTGCTGTAACTGAAGCCTCAGAAAACAGCTCACCAGAGATCCCAAGCCTTGCAAACAAGTCTCGGGAAGCCTGCATGGAAAATGCAGACATGCTCCTCTGTTGCTAGTTAAGCTGGCTGGGACATTACTGCATGCCTCCTCCAGCATTTTAGACCCAGGCCCCAGGCTCAGGCCCCCATCCCCACCCCCAAAGCTGCCACCAGGGTCCTATGTGCCTCCTAAACACTTGGCTGCGGCACTTGGGACATTTTATTGAGGCAGCTTTACTGGAAGGATCCAATTACAGGGAATGGCATGTTAGATTCAGTGCCCCAGTTAACAATGCTATGGAGAACACTGAGGTTCCTTTAGTCCTTCCTGGGATGAAAAAAAGATGAATAGAGGTAATGGCAAACAGCCCCTTGAGACGGCTGCTACTTCTGGACATGAACACTCCACTGTTTTTTTTTTTTTTTAACTTTATGTTTTTATTCATGTATAAAAAGCAATACATCATAGTTGCAGAACAAAAATGTCCAACAATAGGAAGTAGAAAGAGTGAAAAGTAAAGTTCTCCCTTCCTGCCCTTAAAATCCCACATACTTCCCCTGAGGTAAGCACTGTTTTCAGATTGTTGCATATCCTTCCAGATCTTTCTTTATTGCATTTAAAACAAAATTATATTATGCTTCAAAAATTTCTGTCTGCATTTTTCTGCAACTTTGTTTTTTGCCTTAACAATACATCATGGATATTTTCCACATCAATGTATACAAGTCTACTCTTTCTAACTGATGCTTTGCAATTCCTAGTATGTCTGTATTACAGTTTTCTTAAGCAGTTCCTCTTGTTGATCCATTTTTAGATGCTTCCCAAATTTTGGCTACAAATAATTCTGTGATGAATATCTATAATTTCTTTAAAAACAGTGTGCACACATGAGAGAGTTTTTGTAGAGTAAATTCCAGAGTGATTATTCAGAGGATTAGATGAAAATATTACTTCTAGGATGGTCAAGTTCAGATTTCCTCTTGAGCTTGAATAAACCTTCAGAGGTTTTCTTTTTTAAAAATATAAATTTAAAAAATAAAATAGGTCTACAGTCATGTGACAGATCCACATATTTACTCTCCTGTTGTAATCCGTCATCCAGCCAGTTCAACTTCAAGCCCCACAGGTAACCACTGCTATTACTTTCTTAGGTTTTCTTCCAAATCTTTTAATGCATAAACAAGCAAATGTGAGTATGTTTTCTTATTTCTTCCCCCATTTTTACATAAAAGCAATATATTTTATGTACTCTTTTGCTCTTGCTATTTTCTCTTACCCATACATCTGATACGCTTTTCCATATAAATACACAGAAAGCTTTCTCATTACTTAAAAAAAATTACTTTATGTTTTTAGAACAATTTTAGGTTTACAGAAAATTTGAGTAGAAACTGCTGAGGTACAGAGTTTCTATATACCAGTCTGCACCTTCCCACCAGTTTTCCACATTATCGAATCTTGCATCAGTATTGTAAATTTGTTACAACTGATGAACCAATACTGAGACATTATTATTAACAAAAGTCCATAGTTACATTAGGGTTCACTTTTTGTGTCTTACATATCTGAGTTTTGAAAAATGTCATATATTCATCCTTCAGTATCACGTAGAATAGTTTGTGTCCTAAAAATTCCCTGTGTTCACCTAGTTGTCTTTCCCTCCCTGGCAATTACTGATCATTTTACTGTCTCTATGGTTTTGCCTTTTTCAGAAAGTCATATAGTTGGACTCATACAGTGTATAGCCTTTGCAGACTGGCTTCTTCATGTAATGCATATTGCATTCTTCCAAATCTTTTTCATGACTTGATAGCTTTTTTTTTAAAATTGCTGAATAATTCCAATGGGTGCACCACCATTTATTCACTTGTTGAAGGACATCTTGGTTGCTTCCAAGTTTTGGCAACTATGAATAAAACCGCTATTATCCTTTTTGTGCAAGTGTTTGTGTGGACTGAATTTCATACCAAGGAGTACCGTTGCTGAATCATATGGTGAGACTGGTTTAGATTTATAAGAAATTGTGAAACAGTTTTACAAAGTGTCTATAACATTTTGCATCCCCATTAGCAGTGAATGGGAATTCCTTGTCAGCATTTGGTGTTTAGTTTTGAATATTAGCCATTCTAATAGATGTGTAGTGGTCTCTCATTGTTGTTTTAACTTGCAGTTCCCTAATGATATATAATGTTGAACATCTTTTCATATGCTTATTTGCCATCTCTATAACAGCTTTGATTAGGTGTCTCTTCAGATCTTTCACTTGTTTTAAAATTTGGATGTTTTCTTATTGAGGTGTAGGAGTTCTGTATATTTTCGATATAATTCCATTATCAGGTATGCTTTGCAAGTACTTTTTCTCAGTCTGTGACTTGCCTTTTCATTTTAATAAATGTCTTTTGCAGAGCAGAAGTTTTAAAGTATAGCATCATTTCTTTTCTAAATTGTGCTTTTGATGTTGTATCTAAAAAATCCTCATCAAATCCCAATGTCACCTAGATTTTCTCCTATATTTTCATCTAGAAGTTTACATTTAGATTTATGATCCATTTTGTGTTAATTCTTGTGAAAGCTGTAAGGTATGAGTTTAGGTTCATTTCTCTGTATTTGGATGTCTAGTTTATTTCAACATCATTTGTAGAAAACATCATTTAATTATTAAAGTTCCTTTGCTTCTTTGTCAAAGATCAATTAACTATACTTGTGTGAGGTTATTTTTTGGCTCTTTATTCTGTTCCATGATCTATAATTCTATCCTTTAGCCAATCCTACTCTGTAGCTTTGTATTTAAGTCTTAAATTTGAGTAGTACCAATCATCTCAGTTTCCTTTTCTTTACTGTTGGGTTGGCTATTCTGGGTCTTTTTGCCTTTTTCCATAAACTCAAGAAATCACTTTGTTGATATCCAGAAAGTAATGTGCTTGGATTTTACTACAATTTCATTAAATCCTTAGATAAAAATAAGAAGAATTGATATCTTAACAGTGTTCAGTCTTTCTATACATTAACATGCACTATTTCACCATTTATTTAGATATTTTATGTCTTTCATTAGAGTTTTAGAATTTTCCTTAGATAGTTCATATAGATATTTTGTTATATTTATACCTAAATATTTAATTTTAATGGAGGGCTAATGTAAATGGTGCTATGTTTTAAATTTTAAATTCCTATTGTTCATTGCTGGTATTTGAGAAAGTAATTGACTTTTGTCTATTAACTTTGTGTCCTGCAACCTTGTTGTAATCACTTACTAGTTCCTGGAGTTTTTCTGTTCATTCTTTGGAGTTTTCTACATAAACAATCTTGTCATCTGTGAACAAAGACAATTTCATTTCTTCCTTCCCAATCTGTGAACCATTTGTTTCCTTTTCTTGTCATATTGCATCGGCTGGGACTTCTAGTAGCATGTTGAAAAGCAGTAATGAGAGGGACGTTATTGCCTTGTTCCCATTTAAGAGAAAGGTATCTAGAAACTCACATTATGTATTATGTTAACTGTAGATTTTTTTGTAGATGTCTTCTACTCAAGTTGAAGAAATTTCAGTCTATTCCTGGTTTGCAGAGCGTTTTTACTGTGAATTGCCTAATGCTTTCTGTTTTGGAAGGTTATTATTGTTGATTCAATTTATTTATATAAATAGACACTTCAGATTACTTGCCAGTTTCATCTTTTATGAGTTTTTATAGAATTTGACATTCAAGTAATTGGTTCAGATTATCAAATTATCAAGTTATCAAATTTGTCAGCACAGAATTACAAAATTCTCCATTATTGTAGCTTTAATTTCCATCAATAGTGATGGTTCAGCTTTCATTTCAAGATTAGTAATTTTTGTTTTCCTTTTTTTTCTTGGTTTGCCTGGCTAGCATTTTTTGAATCTTATTGATTTAAATTGTTCTTATTTTATTGTTTTCTATTTTATCAATTTCTGCTCTAATTTTCTGTTTTCTTTGAATTTAACTTTCTTCTCTTTTTGTAGTTTCCTAAGATGGAAGCTTAGATTATTGATTGTAGATCTTTTCCTTTCTAACATATGCATTCATGTAATACATTTCCCTCTAAACATTGCTTTCACTACATCCACAAATTTTGATGAGTTGTATTTTCATTTTCATTTAATTCCAAATATTTTAAAATTTCTTTGATACTTTCTCTTTGAGCCACGTGTTACTTAGAAGTGTGCTGTTTAATCTTCAAATATCTTTTCCAGTATCTTTCTGTTATTGATTTCTAATTTAATTCCATTGTGGTCTGAGAGTGTACTTTGTTTGATTTATATTCTTTTAAATTTGTTAAGGTGTGTTTTATGACCCATAATGTGGTCTGTCTTAGTGAATGTTGCATGTGAGCTTGAGTAGAATGTGTATTCTGCTGTTGTTGGGTGAAGTATTCTATAAATGTCAATTAGATCCACTTGATTGATGGTCCTGTTCAGTTCAACTGTATACTCATAGATATTCTGCCTGCTGGATCTGTCAATTACTGAGAGGAGTGTTGAAGTTTCTAAATACAATAGTGGATGTGTCTGTTTCTCTTTGCAGTTCTATCAGTTTTCACTTTACACGTTTGACACTCTGTTGTTAGGCACATACACATTAAGGATTATTATATCCTTTTGCGGTATTGACCCCTTTATCATTATTTGATACCCCTTTTGTCTCTGATTATATTCCTTGCTCTGAAGTCCACTTAGTCTGAAATTAGTATAGCTACTCCAGCTTTCCTTTGATTTGTTATCATGGTTTGTCTTTCTCTAGCTCTTTACTCTTATTAGTCTATGTCTTTATGTTTTAAGTAGATATCTTTTAGATATCCAAAAAATAAGATAATTACGTCTTGTTTGCTTTAATCTACTCCAGTAGTCTCTGTCTTTTATTTAGTGTATTTAGACCATTCACACTTAAAATGATTATTGATGTAGTAGGTTTAATATCTATTATATGTGTAACTGGTTTGTACTCATTGCCCTTGGTCTTTGTATCATTTTTGTCTTTCACTTGTCTGCCTCCAGCAGTTTTCAGTGAGCATTTTCTATGTTCCCATTTTCTTCTCGAAAGGCAACGGCACCCCACTCCAGTACTCTTGCCTGGAAAATCCCATGGATGGAGGAGCCTGGTAGGCTGCAGTCCATGGGGTCGCTAAGAGTCAGGCACGACTGAGCGACTTCACTTTGACTTTTCACTTTCATGCATTGGAGAAGGAAATGGCAACCCACTCCAGTGTTCTTGCCTGGAGAATCCCAGGGACAGGGGAGCCTAGTAGGCTGCCGTCTGTGGGGTCACACAGAGTCGGACACGACTGAAGCAACTTAGCAGCAGCAGCAGCAGCAGCAGTATATACATTATAATTGCTTTTTAAGTTCTTCTAGTGGTTTCTCTGGAGTTTGAAATATATAATTTACCCAAGTTCATTCATATATGGACACTATACCATGGAAATGTATACCGTTTATATATATATACATTACATGTGTGAGAATTAACTATATTACTTCATGAGTAATGTGGTTTATCTTGTAACACAGTCTTCCACTTCCTCCTCTTTATATTTTATAACATATTGTCACTTATTTATCCATAAACTGCAATCATCTAACATATTACTAGCATTATTATTTTGAACAAATTATTACCTGTTAGATGAATAAGAAAAGTAAGATTTTACTTCACCTTCATTTCTTCTCTAATCCTCCTTTCTTATGTAGGTCAGTGTTTCATATTGTTCTTTTCTTTGTGAAGAACTTCTTTTAGCATTTCTTGCAAAGCATGTGTAGTGGTGACAAATTCTCTCAATTTGCTTTGATAAAGTTTTTATTTCTTCACTATTGAAAGATGATTTTGCTGGATATAGAATTCTAAGTTGGTGGTTTTCTCCTTCCAATACTTAAATAACATTATACTGTCATAAATATATATTTTTTTAATTTTTATTTTTACTTTATTTTACTTTACAATACTGTATTGGTTTTGCCATACATTGACATGAATCCGCTACGGGTGTACATGAGTTCCCAATCCTGAACCCCCCTCCCACCTCCCACCCCATATCATCTCTCTGGATCATTCCCGTGCACCAGCCCCAAGCATCCTGTATCCTGCATTGAACATAGACTGGCTATTCATTTCTTACATGATAGTATACATGTTTCAGTGCCATTCTCCCAAATCATCCCACCCTCTCCCTCTCCCTCTGAGTCCAAAAGTCTGTTCTATACATCTGTGTCTCTTTTGCTGTCTCACATACAGGGTTATCATTGCCATCTTTCTAAATTCCATATATATGTGTTAGTATACTGTATTGGTGTTTTTCTTTCTGGCTTACTTCACTCTGTATAATCGGCTCCAGTTTCATCCGTCTCATTAGAACTGATTCAAATGTATTCTTTTTAACGGCTGAGTAATACTCCATTGTGTATATGTACCACAGCTTTCTTATCTATTCGTCTGCTGATGGACATCTAGGTTGCTTCCATGTCCTGCCTATTATAAACAGTGCTGCGATGAACATTGGGGTACATGTGTCTCTTTCAATTCTGGTTTCCTCAGTATGTATGCCCAGCAGTGGGATTGCTGGGTCATAAGGAAGTTCTATTTCCAGTTTTTTAAGGAATCTCCACACTGTTCTCCATAGTGGTGTATACTGTCATAAATATTGAGTGTTTATATTTTAATATTTGACAAGTATAGCTTTCTCTCAGTGCTCTTAGAAGATCCCTCCCTGTGTCCACCTGGCTGCCATTTATCTTCTATATATAGGAAGATCAAATAAGAATATCTAATTTCAGACTATCCCCACAAAATCTTGTATTTTTGAGATTACCCTATACTTCAAATTAATAAGGAAGAATTGTTATGCCAATAGAATGCTTGTTGAGCAAATAGAGTTGTAGTGTTTTCCAGTAACCATTGGTTTGATATAAAATATAGTTTATTTCTATCTTATTAAGAGTTTTGCTTAACAATAATGAAATTTTTAACGCATTTTTAGCATCTATAGAGATTAGCATCACATTTTTGTGCTTAGATCTGCATTAATGTGATAGATCATATTAACAGATTTCTTAATACTGTAAATTCTTTTATTCTTAGAATAAACCCTACTTTGTCAGATGCATAATTTTTTAATGTGCTGTTGGATTATGTTTGACATTTATTTTAAAATCTTGCTTCAATATTCATAAGCAAGATTGGTCTGTAGTTTTCTTATTTGTGTAGGTGAGTGCATGTCTGTAAGTGCACACACTCAATCTTTGCCAGGTTATTGTTTCATTTTAGGTACTATCGGAATTAATTTGCTTTATGAGGTTGGAAAATTTCCCCTATGAAATCATTTGGATGTGTAGATGTGGAGGAGAGGGGGAGATGTGTATAATCAAACTATGTTTGCTATGTCTTCTTTGGAAATCAGACTATTATATTTTCTGTTCCTTCTGGAGGCTGTTTGGTAAAATACAACCAGTGGTTTTGGTAAAATATTTGGTAAAATACAAACATTGGTGAGTTCTTTACCACTAGTGCCACCTGGAAAACCCTGTGCCTTTCATAGTTTTATTTGTAAAAAATTCTTATTTTTGGTTTTTCTTGATTAGATTAGGTCATTTATCTTTTACTTTAAAAAATAACCAGCTTTTCAAAGGTCAAACACGTATTTACACTCTTCAAGTAAGAAAAAAAGGGTATGAAAAATGTACATACATATATATTCATTTGAGTAAAAGAAAGGCAGGAAGCATAAGATAGAAACTAATGAGACTGGTTAGTTGCAGGGTGGTAATGGAATGGAAATAATGAAGTGATGAGAACAGAGTGGGAGGAATGAATGGGAGGCACACTACTCCATATCTATGTGTTTGCATAGAGCTCATGCTTAGAACCATGACAAAGTTCACATACTGGAAAACAATTAATATCCACCAGGATATGAGTGCAATCCAAAATAGAATATAAAAATCATGAGTGAACCCAACTACAGGTGAATAAAGTAACTACACTGAAGGGGATAGAGAAGAAAAAACAAACCTAAGCAAACCTTGAAACAGTATTTTGACTGTACACCATAAGGGTAAAGACAAAAACAGTTAGACACAAAAATTGCCCTAGCTACTGAATTTGAGTTTATGGGGCTATGGTTAACAATGCTGAAACCATGTATATACTAGAATTAAATCAGTACATCTATTATAGATAATAAAAGCAAGGTTCCTACTTTCAGAGAAACAAGTTACAGATAAAGGAAAGGAGAGGACTAGAATGGGCTCTGTGGTGTTAGATTAGAATAAGAGATAGCAAAATGAACTCTTAGTTTTTAATGAATACAAATAGATATAGAAATAAATATAGATGTATGTATATACAGGAGTTGGTATACATGTGTATGCTTCCTAGCTGTGTCCACAGAGAGGGGCTAGACACTCCAGTAGCAATGAACACCCTGGCACTCAGGTTATGGTTTCTATAGGTCATTTTCCAATAGCAGGAATCAGGGTTCCTTTAAAAAAGCCATGGATTCCAGGGAAGTAGCAGAGAAACTAATAAGATGAACCTGGAAAATATTCTAGGGGCAGAAGTAAGGAAATATTTTTTAAATGACAGAGATGTGTTCAAAAGAACACTGAAAACAACTTGAAGAAGCTCTAATATCTCCAAAATTAAAGACAATTTGGGCAAGAAAATTATTAGTAGATTGCATTATGACAAGTAGAATAAAGCAAATAATATTTTGCTGTATTTGCTTTATCACATACCTATCCATCCATCCATCACTCAATCCATTCTTCAATCCATCTCATTTTTTGATCGATTAAAAATTAGTAGACATCAGATAGCTTGTCCCTCAAATACTTCAGCATGCATATTATTAACTAGAGCTTAATATTTTTTTATAATTCCTTTTGAGGTAAGGTTTACATTTTATACATATAAACATACAGTTATATTTTGTTGGTATTGCTCAATGTCTCCTGCTGCTGAATATTGAAGTGGAAAAATCTGGGATCATTTTCCTTCATCTTATGAGTGACTAAATATTTTTTATTGACTCCAGAGGATTCTTTGTTTGTCTTTAAAATTCTAGAATTTCCCAAATACAATTACTATTTACCTTCCTATATCAATTTTTTTTTCTTAGAACATTGTATCATCTTTCAGTGGGCAAATTCAAATCATCTTTTTAAAAATAAGTTATTTCTCAAATTGTATTTTCCATCATGTGTTGTGATCCATTGTTTTTTGTTTAATTTAGCACAGACCAATTACCTGTCGCTGCTTCTTCGATATATATATCTTCTAGTCATTGATCCTTTTAAACTCTTTATTCCATATTTTTTGCCTTTTTAAATTGCTGTCTACTATTTGACTTACTGAACTTTCAACAGTGTCTATTATCTCATATGTTAATTCAATATTGGATGATTTGGATTTAAATTGTTTTTGTATTTCTTAGTGAGTTCTGCCATTTTTTATCGCCTATGTTTTTCATCTCACCATCCATTATTTGAGGCTCCGTATCTCTGCTTTATAATACTCCTTCGTAGGCATTGTTGCTTCACTATTGTTTTTAACTTCATGATACGATACCTGACCAGTTTTCTAGAAAGTGTTCTTTATCTCTTGGTGAATGTTGCTGGTCTTCTCTACATTTTTCCCTTTTTTATTATTCCATTGCTCCTTCCATTTTCATTATTCAACATTACATCATTTGCATTTCCCTTGGCTAGATATTTGAAGAGTTCAGAGTGGGGGTATTAGACAGTCCACAAAGTCTGGGACTATGCTTTATATCTCTCTCAATTTGTAAGTTTCTACGAATAGGAGCAAACCCTTAAACAGTAGCGTTAAAGATGATTAGGCATTTGAATCAGTTCTGATGAGATGGATGAAACTGGAGCCGATTATAAAGAGTGAAGTAAGCCAGAAAGAAAAACACCAATACAGTATACTAACACATATATATGGAATTTAGAAAGATGGCAATGATGACCCTGTATGCAAGACAGCAAAAAAGACACAGATGTGTATAGCGGACTTTTGGACTCTGAGGGAGAGGGAGAGGGTGGGATGATTTGGGAGAATGGCATTGAAACATGTATCCTATCATGTAAGAATCGAATCACCAGTCTATGTCCGATGCAGGATACAGCATGCTTGGGGCTGGTGCATGGGGATGACCCAGAGGGATGTTGTGGGAAGGGAGGAGGGAGGGGAGTTCATGTTTGGGATCGCATGTACACCCGTAGTGGATTCATGTCAATGTATGGCAAAACCAATACAGTATTGTAAAGCAAAATAAAGTAAAAATAAAAATTAAAAAAAAAAAAAGAAAAAGATGTTTTTCCTGACTATATTTACACAGGGTGGATTTTATAACTGTGTTGCTTTTGCTATTGATAATATGTCTTCAGTTAACATAAGGAGTGGAGGACAGTTTTATTACTTTAAGGTGCCTGGGGTCTTTTTGTGTATATCTAACACTGTCATTTGCCCTTAGTAGGTACACAATAATTCTTTGCATATTTGAATTCTTGGGTAGGATGGATTATAATAGGAGGAAAAAGTCAAACCAAAGCTCTTTCCTTAAACCATATAGATTATCCTCATGAACATGTGAGCAAAGAGCTCTTGCATATTAAGATCCTATGGTTCCGTTCAGGCGCTCAGTGTGTCTGACTCTTTGCAACCCCATGAATCGCAGCACGCTAGGCCTCCCTGTCCATCACCAACTCCCGGAGTTCACTCAGACTCACATCCATCGAGTCAGTGATGCCATCCAGCCATCTCATCCTCTGTCGTCCCCTTCTCCTCCTGCCCCCAACCTCTCCCAGCATCAGAGTATTTTCCAATAAGTCAACTCTTAGCATGAGGTGGCCAAAGTACTGGAGCTTCAGCTTTAGCATCAGTCCTCAGGGCTGATCTCCTTCAAAATGGACTGGTTGTATCTCCTTGCAGTCCAAGGGACTCTCAAGAGTCTTCTCCAACACCACAGTTCAAAAGCATCAGTTCTTCGGCACTCAGCTTTCTTCACAGTCCAACTCTCACATGACCACAGGAAAAACCATAGCCTTGACTAGACGGACCTTAGTAGACAAAGTAATGTCTCTGCTTTTGAATATGCTATCTAGGTTGGTCATAACTTTTCTTCCAAGGAGTAAGCGTCTTTTAATTTCATGGCTGCAATCACCATCTGCAGTGGGCACTTATATAATTTAATGAAAAAGACAGAGATCCTGTCCTCTAGCTAGTGCTAGAGAACTCGAAATAACGTTAGAGAGTTTCTCAGCTTCAGACTTCAGGTTATTTTTTTCTGTATCTTAGTATCTCCTCTTATGACCTAGAATCTACTTATTTGAGTGGGCGAAGTGTATACTCTTAGGTCCCTGAGCTGTTACTATTGTTTATTACACTTTTAATTAACTAACTCTGTGTTTATACTGAAGGACATTCTGCAAGCATGTTTAGTTTTTAATGATAAAAATTCAGTTGAGGTGCGTAAATTTCTGGATCTTTTTGTTCTGCCCCCTCACTCAATTATCATTTACTCCTGTAATAATCATCATGTGTCTCAGTGTTTGATGCGGCATCTTACTTTGTGATTTTTTTTCAATACAGAAGTAAATTCTCTTATTTAAATAAGTCATATCTTTGCAGTGTGTCTTCCTTTTCTTTATTCAAAGATAAGGAACACAAGTGAATAACCAGACACCAGCTGTTTTTAGCTTTCCCCAAGGTTCAAAATCTTACCTGGCGTGTGAAGAAACAGAAGTATCTTGGTCTGTAGCTGAGATTATTACGGAAGCTATCATGTGCTGACACTGTAAACCCCCCCCCCCCCCCCAGTTACAGTATTTGTTGATGCAAAGAATAAAGAAACATATTGGGAGTGCTAGGATAATAAAGAATCTCTCTGATTCATGCACTAGGGGTGTCAGATATCTCTTTCTTAAGGGAACGGATGTTTATGGACTGAGGGAGTGTGCCTTTTTATTTATATGATGGATTTGGGGTTCTGAGATGTGTGTATACTTAATTTTATGATAAGCAGGGGTCTGATAAATCAAAGACTTCTTATGTTAAAGGCAACACCAGTTTTGCTGGAGAAGGGCAGGAAGTTACAGTTGGACAATGTGGCTAATTTGGTTAAGTGTCTGTGTCAATACTCAGTGGCATATTTGCAGGCAGCTGTTTTAAAAGTAGAAACTGACTTGTCCATTTAAAATGGGTGGTGGTGGTGAGAAAATAGATCTTTAGAAATTAAATCTGTTTAATATGGCTTAACAGAATTAAAAATAATAGCAATGCAGTTTCACAGACTGACTTTCTTGCTAAACAAACACCAAAGCGTCTTTCAATTTTCCAAATGCAGGGACTAGTTTCAAAAGATGGATTCATGTTACCCTGGAAAGTTCCCAACCAAATAATGTCTCTTTATTGGAAGCAAATGAAGAAAAAAGAGGATCTGTGGGGGAGTGGGAGCTATATAATTATATTAAAGCATAAACTCAGGAGTTCAGATAGGGATACATGGGAGGAATAGTTGCCCTGGCTTTGGGTGGAGAGAAACTGTGATCAGAAATATTTATTTGATAGGGTAGCCTTATTAGTGAGTTAGACGATAGAGAAAAGCTTGAGAATTCAGCCAGGATCGAATTTAAACAAGTTTTTCTGCACTCTAGGGAGCTGGAACGGAGAAGGCGACGGCACCCCACTCCAGTACTCTTGCCTGGAAAATCCCATGGACGGAGGAGCCTGGTAGGCTGCAGTCCATGGGGTCGCGAAGAGTCGGACACGACTGAGCGACTTCACTTTCAGTTTTCACTTTCATGCTTTGGAGAAGGAAATGGCAACCCACTCCAGTGTTCTTGCCTGGAGAATCCCAGGGACAGGGGAGCCTGATGGGCTGCCGTCTGTGGGGTCGCACAGAGTTGAACACAACTGAAGCAACTTAGCAGCAGCAGCGGCAGCAGCAGCAGCAGGGACCTGGAAGACCTTGGAGTTTAGTTGTCCAGCAGGGGAGGCAGGAGTGAGATTTGGTGAAGAAGCAGAATGCAGTTTCTAACAATTTAGGTTCCAGAGGCTGAAGCCTTAGGTATTAGTTGTGACTCTGCTCTTTAGTACAGGTGTGACTTTGGACAAGCAACCCAGTCTCTGATTTATTTTCTTATCTCTAAACAGGGATAAAATCAGTATTTATTTTATAAAGTTTGGGGGGAGATAAGCAATGCTAGTACATACAAAGCATTTAGCAAATTGCTGAACATTCAGGTGTAGGATACATAAATGTATGCTGCTTTGATATTATATTGCAATGATAATAATGACAAAACAATAATAAACAGCAGCAGCTGCCATCCAGGATTTAAATCTGGGTCTTCCTTGTTTAAAATAACTAATGCAAGTAACAGTTTTCTCTTGTATATTCACTAATTGTTCCATCAGTCTATTCTTTGAAATACTTTCCCCACTTCTCAGTCCCCCAAATGGGGCTCATAGCAAGACACTTGTGTTGAAAGCATGCATCTATCTATTCATCTGTCAGTTACTTATTCATTCAACAAGCATTTATTGAGAAGCCACTGTTTGGCAGACCCTGTTGGGAGCCAGGGATATACATGATGGTTACAAAGGCAGACACTTCCATTCTGGAAATTTAAGACCTAGTACCAGTCCATTCTAAAGGAGATCAGTGCTGGGTGTTCACTGGAAGGACTGATGCTAATGCTGAAACTCCAATACTCTGGCCACCTCATGCGAAGAGTTAACTCATTGGAAAAGACCCTGATGCTGGGAGGGATTGGGGGCAGGAGGAGAAGGGGACGACAGAGGATGAGATGGCTGGATGGCATCACTGACTCTATGGACATGAGTTTGAGTGAACTCTGGGAGTTGGTGATGGACAGGGAGGCCTGGCGTGCTGCAATTCATGGGGTAGCAAAGAGTCGGACATGACTGAGCAACTGAACTGAGGGGGCTATACATATTAAACAGATTAATTGGGCTAAGGTTTGGGTGTTTGAGAGGAGACTAGGGTTTGGCAATGGCTTTCTGGAAGAAGTAATTAAGTCGAAACTTGGAACGTAAGCAGGAATCACTCAGTTGAAGGGGATCAGGAGTGGGTAAGAACGGAAAACTATTCCAAACAGGAAGAACCTGTGCAGAGGCAAGAATTTGTGAAAGAGAATAGAATGCTATCCAGCGTACCTGGATAAGGGATGCGAAGAGAAGGATGTCCAGAGATAAGAGATGGGTTGGCACTGGTTAGGAAGGGCTTTGTTAAAACACCTTCAGAGAGTATTTTCTCCTGAGGGCAATGAGATTGGAAAATAGAAAAATCTTAACGTGTCCACAAAAACACTGGTATGCAATTTTTTTCTGCCATCTTCATTTCAGTTGTTCCATTTCATCCTCACAACAAGTCTAAGAGGTAGAGGAGGGCAGGCATCTCTCCCCTTCTGTAGCCAAGGAAACGGTGTCAGACTCGTGTCCTTCCAGGTCACTGCCAAGTTCCGTTTTGTAAGACCGCCTGACGATAAAAAGCACCTTTCGCTTTACCTCCTGATACACTCTTTCTCTAAATTTAATTGATGGGATGTTGATGCTGAGATATTGTTCAAGGAGAACACTTTATAGAGTAAGGCAAGCCCTTTAGGAAGGAAGGTGACCTGATACAGGCCCCTACAGCTCCCAAATCACTTGATTCCATGGAGCTCCACATGCCTTGGCCTGCCTTCTCCATTTGGAAGCTCTGGCTGGGGCTGTTCTTGAAACCCATTGAGGAGACTGTGTGAGGTTATCTCCATTATCCCCTTATATCTTCCTCCCTTGGCACAAGGAAGCTGTTAAAACGAATTGGAATTTGAAAAAGGTCCAAGTGTAGCCGTGCATCAATCACAGATATCTGAGTGGGTCCAAAAGCACAGAAAACAAGCAATATTTAATCAGAGATTCATGGGTCCCCACAGGCCCAGGTTACCATACATTCATACATATACACACAAATGAACAAAAACCAACAAATATTAAAAATAGGGCTCTGCCCAGCTTGGAATTTTTCCAGCCAAGAAAATATTCTTCATTTTTCTCACCATCTTAGTGATTTCTTTCTCCCTTGATTTTTTTATCCTTATGAAAAGCCAGTGGATTCATGAACAAGGGTAAAATCCTGACAAGCAAGAGAGAGAGAACGAATGACTAGGACATAATTGTTATAAGAGGCAACTGTTTATTTTTCTTCTTTAAATGACAAGCTTTTAGGAAGGAGGATACTACACTAGTTACCTAGAAGCGGAGAACAAGGACTTAGCTTTCAGATGTAATAAATCAGTGGGGTAACTATATAAGCTGCTGTTTACTTTTGTAAAATTACTTGTATTTTGAAATGGTTTTAGACTTGCAGAAGAGCTGCCAAAAAAAAAGAAGCACCTATAGCTTTCACACAGTATAGGCTTATGCTAACAGCTTATGTAACTAACAAATTAATTTTAGCACAATGTTACTAAACTAAAGAACTTACTTGGATTTCACTAATTTGTCCACTAATGTCCCATTTCTGTCCCGGAATTATGTTTAGTTTTATGTTTGCATTTTATGCTTCCTTAGTCATTTCTAATCTGTGACAGTTCCTGTCTTTCCTAGTCTTTCATGACCTTGACACATTTGAAGAGTACTTGCTAATTATTTTGTAGAATGTTGTGTAATTTAAATTTGTCTGTTGTTGTCTCTTGGTTATGCTACAGTTATGTATTGGGAAGAATGCAACAGAGGTGCTGTGCCCTTCTCCAGGCACATGTTAAGGGGTGCATGGTGTTGATAAATGTTACTTAACTTTGACCACTTGTCTAACTTCCAGCACCTGGCTGACCTCCTAAACTTTTCAAGAAAAGTTACTATTTTCCTGTTTCAAATGACTAATTATTTTTGAGAAGATAATTTGGGATTGTGTATGTACTCTGTTTCTGCCTAAACTTTCTCTCACCAACTTAAGCATCCTTTAGTGGACTTCACCTGCAGCAACTCTTACTATAATATCATAGTCTAATAGTGATACTCTGTTTCTTTGATTCTTTTTATGTGCATTCTTGGAATTCTTCTGTAAGGAGGAATTGTCACTTCACTTATTCAGTATTGTGGACTTTTTTGCTCTTTGGATTATAATTCAATATTATGGCTCTTTATTTTGTTGCTTGATTGCTCAAATTTGGGCCATTGGCAGCATTTCCATATTGACTGCCTCTCATTTCCGTATGCTGTCTTTTTTCTGTCCTTTTTTTTCCCCAAGATTTTCTTACTTCCTGGCACCACAAGATACTCCAGACTCATGGTACATATGCTCAGTGCCCCAGCCCGGAAAACTACCATTTGTCCAGAAGCTAGTTCCTTTTATTGGAGAAAGTAATTAAGAGATGAGGTTCTGATTGTTAATTGTGGTTATTGCTACTAAAGTCTCACTGTTTCTAGGCCCTCTCAGCGGCTAGATATAGGAAATATATGTATGTGTACTGACTAATTCATGCATGCACATCTCTCTCTATTGATCTATATCTATTTCATGTTGATATCTCTCACTTCAGCACCATAGTCTTCCTCCTTCCTTGTTTTTAGCTACTTTCTCTGATAGTAAAAACTTGATCCTTATTAGGGACACAATATACTTATTCGTTCAACATTTACTCAAATATATTAATAGTTGTTGAGAATTCCTATGCCATACTCCTGTACAAAACAAATTTATCAGCTAGAATGTAATATTTGTATATAGTTCTTTCTGTTCTTAGCCCAATGGTATCCTCTGAAAACGCTGTTTTCAGAAATTATGTAGGCTAGGTACGTTCTTCCCAACATCTTCACTGTGGTTATGTGATTCATTTGTAGTTCAGTTAAATTTGTTTGCCACAGGTTGTGTTCCTTCTTTTCCACCACATTCTGGTTTGTTCATTATTTTTACATGTGCATAAAGTATGGTAGTTTTGTTTAACTTTATAAGAAACCTCCGAACTGTTTCCAGAACAACTCCTGTTTTATATTCCCATCAGCAATGCGTGAGAGTTTCAGTTGCTGAACATCATTGCCTGAATTTGGTGTTTCTACTGTAGTCGTTACTGTTTTTCAGTTTTAGCCATTCTAATAGAGACATAGTGATATCTCATTGTGGGCTTTAAGGTGTACTTCCTTTATGATTAGTAACGTTGGCCATCTTTTAACGTGTATCATCTATATATCTCCTTTGTTGAAGTGTCTGCTCAGATCTATTGCTCATATTTTAAGTTAGCTTGTTTGCTTTTTACTGAGTTCTAAACGTTCATTACATATTCTGGGTGCATGTCCTTTATCTGTAACCCGATTTTCAGACAAACCTGGTCTGTGGCTTCTCTTTTCATTCTTTGGATAGTTTCTGTCACAAAGCAAACGTTTTTAATTTTAAGTCAGTCCAACTCATTTTTCTCTTTTATGGATCATGCTTTTCTTGCCATATCTGAAAACTTTTGCCTAACCAAAGGTCACCTGTATTTTCTTCTATGCTTTCTAAAAAAGTTTTATAGCTTTATAGTTCTTGTGGGCATGACCCATTTTATTTAATTTTTGTGTAAGGTGTGAGGAATAGATCAAAGCACTTTGGGCATATGGATATCCACTTAGTTAAGCACTATTGTGGAAACTACTATCCTTACTCTGTCTTAGCGCCTTTGTGACTTTGTCAATAATCACTTGATTCTACATGTATGTGTTCATTCCTGGACTCTCTTGTTTGTTCTTTGATCTACCTATTGATCTATCATTTCATTAATACTGCATGGTCTTGATTTATAGTAGCTTTATGTCTTCAAAATGGGTAATATGAGTCCTCCAACATCATTCACCTTTTTCAAAAATATTTTGTGTTCTAGTTTTTTTACTTCTTAAATTTTAGAAATGTAGAATCACCTACCATTTTTAGCTGATGGGATAATTTAGGAATTATTTAAAATAATTTAGGAATTATCTAAAATTATCTAAAAATTTAGGATTAAATAATTTAGGAATTATCTAAAACTGTTGAACAACAACATATCATTTTTAGATAATTCCTTAAAGTCTGCTTGGATTTTGATAGGGATTGCAGTGAATCTGTAGATCAAATGGGAGAGAATTGACATTAATTAACAATATTATCTTTTTCTAATTAGTTCACAATTTATATTATTTTTACTTAAGTGTTTGGTAAGTTGCCAGTGCAATAATTTGAGCCAAGAGTTGTTTTTTGAAAGGTTTCAGACTATAAATTCATTTTCTTTAATAGGTATAGGATTTTCAGGTTATGTGTTTCTTTCTGAGTTAATTTTGATAATTTATGACTTTAAGGAATTGACCCATTTTAAATTTATGGGTGTGGAAGTTTTTTTTGGTTTCTTTTGTAGTATTCTCTTGTTACTTTTATAATGTTGGTAAGTTACACTGTGATAATCCCTCTATTGTTCCTGATGTTGATATTTTTGGGTTTTATTTTGGTTAATAAGGCTAGATATTTATGATTTTTTTCAAATCTTTTCAAAGAATCAACTTTTTATTTCACTGATATTCTCTATCATTTTTCTGTTTTCAATAAGTTTTGCTCTCATTTTTATTTCCTTCTTCAGCTCACTTTGAATACAGTTTACTCTTTTTCTAACTTCTTAAAGTGGAGAGTTAGATTAATAATTTGAGATCTTTTCTTATATAAACATTCAGTTCAGTTCAGTCGCTCAGTCGTGTCTGACTCTTTGCGACCCCATGAATCGCAGCACGCCAGGCCTCCCTGTCCATCACCATCTCCCGGAGTTCACTCAGACTCACGTCCATCGAGTCAGTGATGCTATCCAGCCATCTCATCCTCGCTCATCCCCTTCTCCTCCTGCCCTCAATCCCTCCAAGCATCAGAGTCTTTTCCAATGAGTCAACTCTTTGCATGAGGTGGCCAAAGTACTGGAGTTTTAGCTTTAGCATCATTCCTTCCAAGGAAATCCCAGGGCTGATCTCCTTCAGAATGGACTGTTTGGATCTCTTTGCAGTCCAAGGGACTCTCAGGAGTCTTCTCCAACACCACAGTTCAAAAGCATCAATTCTTCAGCGCTCAGCCTTCTTCACAGTCCAACTCTGACATCCATACATGACCACGGGAAAAACCATAGCCTTGAGTAGATGGACCTTAGTTGGCAAAGTAATGTCTCTGCTTTTGAATATGCTATCTAGGTTGGTCATAACTTTTCTTCCAAGGAGTAAGTGTCTTTTAATTTCATGGCTTCAGTCACCATCTGCAGTGATTAATTGCCCTTTAAACACTGCTGTAGCTGCCCATGTTTTGTAGTTTGCTATAGTTCAAAATATTTTAAAAGTTTGAGACTTCCACTTTTATCTGTGGGTTATTTAAAAGTATATTTTCTAATTTCCAAAAATTGGAGTATTTTCCAGATACTCTTTCTTTTTTTTTTGAATGATTTTTTTAGTTTATTTTTTTAATCTGAGAACATAAATAGTATTATTTCTATTCTTTAATTTGTTAAGGTTTCTTTTATGGTTCCAAATATGGTCTATGTTAGTGAGTGTTCCAGTTGCAACTGAAAAAAAGATTGTATTTTGTTTCTTTTGAATGGAATATTCTATATAAATGTCAGTCAAATCTTCTGTTCTTTTTTATAATGCCACTTTATTCCTTAATTTATTAATGTAGCTACTTCAGATTCTTTTCTGTAGTATTTGTGTGGTACTGTATTTCTCCATTTTTATTTTTAATCCATTTAGGCCTTTATGTTCAAAGTAGGTTTTTTTAATAGAAATAATGATTTGGGTCTTACTTTTTTAAATCCAATATGGCAATCTCTATCTTTTAATTGCTGTGTTTAGACTAAGGACATTTAATGTTATCATTTATATGACTGGGTTAAAATCTATCATTGCCAGCTGTTTTCTATTCTTTCCTTCAGTTCTTTTTTCCCCCTCCCTTTTTAACACTTTTTCTGTTGTTAATTAAGCATCTTTTAATGATTTCATTTTACCTCCTATGTTGATTGATTTGTTATACTACCTTTTAAAAATAGTTATCGTGGCTACCTGATAGTTTAAAATATACATCTTTCCTTAGAGTCTAGCTTCAAATAATTTCATGAATGACATGAATAACATCATTTCATGCATTCTACAAGGAACTTATAACAATATATTCCATCAATCATTTGTGATTTACATATACTATAAATCCACAATGTAGTCCTACTATTTTTACTTGAAAAATTATCTTTTAGAGCAATTATTAATAAAAATGATAAAAATGAATTCAATTTTACCTTTGTTCCATTTCTAGCAGTCATCATTTCTTTGTTTAGATACAAGTTTGTCTAATATCATACTTTTTCTGTCTAAGTGAAAGTGTTAGTCACTCAGTCGTGTCTGACTCTTGCTGACTGTGTACTGTAACCCACCAGGCCCCTCTGTCTATGGAATTCTTCAGGCAAGAATACTGGAATGGGTAGCTAGTCCCTTCTCTAGGTGATCTTTCTGACCCTGGGGTCGAACCTGGGTCTCTTGCATTGCAGGCAGATTCTTTATCATCTGAGCCACCTTTTCTGTCTAAACAATGCAATTATTCTTATTTTATTGTGGTATGCTGGGGTCCAGCCCCAGTGGATCCAAGGTAATTCGAAGGGGAGATGGAGTAGACGTCCTAGGAAAAAACTTATCTAATTACTGATTTAGAGAGAGATTAGAAACAGATAGTGTAGAAGGAAAGTTGGTGGAGAAAAGGAGGCTGAATAACTTGGTTTACGTGGAATACCAATCACCACCTACGTAGGCCACAGGCGTCTTTCCGTTCTCCCGAAGGAGAGAAGGCACTGAGGCCTCCCCAGTCCGATCTTAGAAGCCGAGGCAAAATTAGTAGGCTTGGTGAGTACCCACGTACCAGATGGGAATTCAGCCAGAAGGGAAGAAAACGACACAGGAGAATCAGTTTCCAGAAACTGATCCGATTTCTTTATTTTTCAGGTTTGCTTATATACATTTTGTTATACATAGGGATGAATACAGAGTCACGCGGGGGTCAGCAGACCTGACCCTTGTCACAATCAGGTACTTCATATAAAATTATACAAAGGTCTTATGGGTTTTACATCATCTTCTGGCCATGAGGCCTGCTGACATTTTATGGCCCTTTCTGATAACGGTCAGTCAACCAGAAAACTTATTTTTTCCAGGGGTGATTTTTTGCTTAAACCAGGTGCCACCCTCCAAATAAAGTTGCATTCCTATAGGGTGAGGGTATAGTGGGTTATAATCAAGAAAGGAATTTACTTAGCCTAAGGTTTAACATGATTAATCTTAAAGGTTAATACTTATTTTTCCTATATGCTAATTATATTCATTATAAGGGCAGGGAATATGGAGATTTAGCAGCAAATATTGGCTCAACAAATGAAAACCCTTCACCAATGTTCCCCTTAAGATCTATTTAGTCTTAAGATAGTGATAAAGTTACATTTTTGCATAGCAAGGACACAGTGATTTATAACAAAGTACAGTCATCTATAGCAAAAGAGAAAATTCATTAACTCAAAAAGTCTAGTATTGCTAACATCAAAAACTACTATATTTCTTTTTCTATATTCCAAATACATTGATTAATATATTCCCAGGTGCCTAAGGATATGGAGGCCTGGCGGCGATCATTGACTCTAACAATGAGAAAAGCCCTATGCTAATTAAGACTTTCAAAATACTCCAAACTCTCTGTGCTGTTTATGGTTGAGAGGTTGTCACACAAGCTAGTCTGTCAGCAGAGAGGTTTGACTTAAGACACCCTTGTCACACCCAGGGCAGGGAATTAGCAGTAATTATTGGCACAATAAATGAAAAACCCTACACCAATATAATTTCTAATCAACCCACTATACTATACTAATAATTTTCTAACTTCTCAAAAGAGTCTGCATATAGAAAGTTTAAAGCATCTCGTGCCTCTCACGGTTGGGAGGCTGTAAACAATCACATGTGGCCGGATGAACCCACTCAGGCAGGCTAGAGAAACTTCAGAGGAGTTTGTAAGTTGAAACACTCTTGTCACACCCAGGAATTTTATTAACTGGAGCTGCAAGTTAACTCCTTCTCCGAGAGAAATGGTGATGGGGGAGAGCCCCCCGTAAAGTCAGAGGTATAGGTGAGAGCATAAAACAGACTCTGGTTTTGGGGGTAGATGCTCTGGAACAGGGGGTTTCCTGAGGCTCGATCCTGCCCTTGCGTATGCCGAGCCTCCTTCCTCATGACCTTTGCCAAAGGCGGAGTTCCTCACGCTGGCTCCCGGCAGTGGTATAATTGATCAGAATTGTATATATTTGAAATTTCACAAGGTGAAACATCAGCAAGGTGACAGATTAAGAAGTTGAACCGCTTGTTCTTCCATGGAAATAGTTAAAACAACAGGTAACTGCAGATTGATTAAAAAAAAAAAAAAGCTTTGGAAGATCTGAGAACTACAATGAAGAAGAGCAGAAACCCTGGGGAGTATGATAACAGGATTGCAGCATCGAGAAGAATAGGAAGCATTTTACCTGCTTTACCCCAACCCACAGTCTAGAGCAGTTCAGTGACAAGAGAGATCCCCTCAGAGGGATTTCATCCTGTGGGGAAATGAGAGCAGAAGGACCTGCAGAAATCCTTGTCACCTCCGTGAACATTTACGGCCTTTGCTACTGAGGATTCCTGCAGTCTTCACTGCTGCTGAACTCAACTGATGGAGCTACCTAGAGCCTCTGCCACTGCATCTCCTTCCTGGGGCTAGTGCTGTTGCCGTAGTGAAACCTTAGAAGCCTGAGTTGCTTCTTCTCCTTGCTCTCCTTGACTGGCACTACAGTGCCTTGCTATCTAGTGAACTGGAGCTGCCACTAGGCTGTGCCCTACTTCCTGGATCCCAAGTCATGCTTTGACCTTCTATCACTAGGACTATGCAGTTGGAACTCTCTATCTGCACTGAAGTTCTTGAGTTTCAGATCTGGAACATGCCTTCATCAGGGCTGTAGTGTTGCTGCTCAACACTCTGCTCCTGGGGCCTGAGTCCGAACTTTGACCTGCCGTTCTCTGGGCAGGTACCACTGCTGTATCCTGCACTACTCTCTAAGTCACCTTGATGAGCACCAGAAACCCAGATCCCAGTTCCATGGGTGATCTGCATATGCTTACACCTCAAACACTGGTACCACTAATGTCTTCTGCATCTGTGCTGCAGGCTCCAGATGCCATGGTAAATCCATGTGCCCCTGAGCCCAGGATCCTGGGTCCACTGCCTTTCATTTCATTTTCGAAATTCATCTACATCTCCCATCCCTCCCCACCCCACACGTATACACATACCTTATGCTTGGTTAAGATACTTTCCTGTAATAGATCCTTAGTCCTACCCCCTCTATCAGTGCTGAAGCTTACATACTGTCTCACTCTCTCTGGATTTCTCACCTTGAGTCTCATACAGGTGGCCTGACTTCTAAATGTGAAATAACTCAATTGTTTTATCCCTTGCAATACTTGAAAAGGGATCCAAAGGTGTAATTGTACTATTCTAGTGCCCTAAGGCACAGACATTGAGCCTTGGCATTGGAACCAGTTAATTGGGCCCTCAAACAACCCAGTTGAGATCTGAGGCTGGAACACTTCTGCTTTGTGCTCTTATTTCTCTATCCTTTAGAATCGTCATGTTTCAGGTTTGGAGGAAATCATAAAGACCAAGCATTCAATAGTTATCAACTTTCATTCTTTTGCAACACAAGGAAGAATAATGTAGACACGGATAAGAATCTCCCATTGACGTAGATCAGTTGAGTTTACTCACTACAAAGATAATTTGCTTTGTGGGCATGTGCAATTGTCTTCTTTCAGTTCTCTTGGTTATTCTTTAGGTAAGAATACTGGCGTGAGTTATCATTTCCTTCTCCAGGCCATCTTCCTGACCCAGGGATTGAACCCGGCTCTCTTGCTTTGCAGATGGATTCTTTACCATCTGAGCTACCAGGGAAGCCCTAGCTATTCTATACCTGTCTAATAGGTTTTTATTGTAATCATTGAACTGATATAATTTATATATTTTAAAAAATTAATTGCAGATATTGCTCTATATTTGTAGTAACAAATTACCTGTGGTGACCACAGCTGTAACAGAAAGTAAAGTTGAAAACTTCTGTACCTGGTCTAACCCTTCAACTGACTTCTGAGATCTTATGTTTCTGTCAAATTTATTTATCTTGCACTTGCACACGTCTAGTGGCAGAGGATCTGACTTGCTTCTTCCTGAGGGAACTCCAATTATTAGTAAGCTCAGTCTGGATGGAGCTGAAATATCTCTCTGAAATGTTTCCTTACCAGTTTTATTGTATATTCTTAGGCCATGTAGGAGGTGTCTGGGAAGAGGTCACAACAGATGGCAGACCTTTGGCTTCTTCCTTGTGGTGTTGGCCAAACCTATGATGGTACCACTAGACTTGATGTAGTCATTCTGGATAACAGGGAATTCTGCTTGATGACTAGAGCTGGTTAGCATTCTTGAAGCAGAGATAAAAGCATTTTGAAGAATGTCCAACCAGGAGAAGCATGTGGAGAAACTGGAGGTGAGGAAAACTCAAAAGATGCTCTTTGCCCTCTCTAAATGTCAGTGAATACCAATCTCACCCAAAGGAGCAGTAGAGTCTAAGAAAGGGAATTTATCTCTGTAGAAATGAATCCTGATCCACAGTATGAGGGCCGATAGAATTATTTTCTGGGCACAGCAAGAGTTTATAAATGAAATAAGTGTTCAAGAATCTGTATTTCAGAAAGAGAATGACTGGGTTTGATTCAAAGCCCTGCCATGCCACTTTGGACAGACCGTTCAAGCTTTAAACATTAGCTTCTTCTTCTGCATATTTTGGATAATAATAACACTAAGTCATTATGAGATTAAATGTGATAAGTTATATAAAGGGTCACTAAAGGGCATTATTATTTATACTTAAAAATTTACATTCAAGTTAAAAGAGGTACTATTGGTAAAATTTTCAGAGTTAAGATAGCACACTTATTTTTTGGATAAATTCAAAATTTATACAAATTGAAAATCAAACTCATTAAATGGCCTCCCCCTACACTTTTTGTTCCCCTCCTAAATGATGTTTAGAAGCAGAGGATAGCTTTGCTAACCTCATCTCAGCAACTCTTTTCAAAGACTGTAGATTACTATGGAAATATTGCATTTGAAACTATGAGCTTAGTGATAAGTGCCATCATGATTCTGCTGGTCGTACCTTTCTATTCACGGGCATTCAGATGTATAAGACATTTCTTCTCTGATGGTACATACACAGTCTCTGAAATATCTTGATTCAACTACTTGGATTAGGGATTCTGTGCAGACATAGCCAACATTGTTGCTGGAGAGAAAATAAGAAGAGGCCAGTGTGAGAATAATCACAGGTGGCTCAGATAGTAAAGAATCTGCGTGCAATGGAGGAGACCCAGGTTCAGTATCTAGGTCAGGAAGATCCCCTGGAGAAGGGCATGGCAACCCACTCCAGTATGGCAACTTGCCCAGGGAATTCCATAGACAGAGAAGCCTGGTGGGCTACAGTCCATGGATTCACAGTCAGACACGACTAAGTGACTAACACACACAATAAACATACGTTCCAATAAAATACCTGTTCCGTGATATTGTCTTTCAAATTTTAACTGGATGGGCCAAAACGGTGTCTTATTGCTTGATTTAACTGAAGTTGAACATTTTGTGATATATTAATAAGCAAAAGATTTTTTTTTAATTGTGAAATTTCTGTTCATGATTTCTGCCCATTTTCTATTGGATTGTATATGTCCTGCTTAAATTAGGTTGCCTTACTGTTATTGTGTTATTTTTTTAACATTATTTGTATTGATTTGTAGAAATTATCTTTACATGCCAAGGAAATGATCACTTTTACATGAAGAATTTTTTACATTGTATATAATTTAAGTAGTGATGGTATCTAAAATATAAACCAGGGAATTATCAATATATCTTTAAGTTCTGGAAAATGATTTATGTGTGTGTGTGTTCATTATATGTGCTTTATTTGCAGTATTCCCAGATCAGTACTAATTTCTAATTAAAAGAAATAAGGAAAAAACATAAGTTCAGTTTTTATTATTGCTTCTTTAAAAAAAAGCATCTTTCTTAAACTTCATTAACAAAGATGCTTGATACAAGTACACCACTTTTGTTCTGAGATTCCATAAGCTTTATTTATTCATTTTAGTCTTAAATATATGTCAAAATTGGGTAAGAATTTAGTTAAGAATACCACAGTTTTTATTCTGTTTTTTCTTCTAGATAGAGCATCGAGCAGCAATCATATTTTGCTTAAGGAAGTTCACTGCATACACTTGTTCCCAAGGTACTGTGCTATGCCGTTATACTGTCTGGATATATCTGAATGTAATTTCTTGTTTCTCTTAGTTTTACCAATAATATCTAGGAATATTTTAAGCTTGGGGTGTTCAATAATACTTAGTAGTTAGTTAAGTAGGAATTGGTGCATTATTAACATTCATCGTAGCAGCAATAGTAGTAGAAGTAGTATTTAGAGTTGTTGTTTTTAACATTTCTTCTGTGGGATATAATAAAAGAGGAAAATATGGTCAATTTCTTCATCTGGAAACTAGGAACACTAATGGCTTTTCCCTATGAATTTTTTTTTTTTAAGTTTTAAAGAATTAATACATGAAAAAGTTGGCTTAAAGCTCAACATTCAGAAAACTAAGATCACGGCATCTGGTCCCATCACTTCATGGGAAATAGATGGGGAAACAGTGGAAACAGTGTCAGACTTTATTTTGGGGGGCTCCAAAATCACTGCAGATGGTGATTGCAGCCATGAAATTAAAAGACGCTTACTCCTTGGAAGAAAAGTTATGACCAACCTAGATAGCATATTCAAAAGCAGAGACATTACTTTGCCGACTAAGGTCTGTCTAGTCAAGGCTATGGTTTTTCCAGTGGTCATGTATGGATGTGAGAGTTGGACTGTGAAGAAGGCTGAGCGCCGAAGAATTGAGGCTTTTGAACTGTGGTGTTGGTGAAGACTCTTGAGAGTCCCTTAGACTGCAAGGAGATCCAACCAGTCCATCCTAAAGGAGATCAGCCCTGGGATTTCTTTAGAAGGACTGATGCTAAAGCTAAAACACCAGTACTTTGGCCACCTCATGCGAAGAGTTGACTCATTGGAAAAGACTGATGCTGGGAGGGATTGGGGGCAGGAGGAGAAGGGGATGACAGAGGATGAGATGGCTGAATGGCATCACCGACTCAATGGATGTGAGTTTGAATGAACTCTGGGAGATGGCGATGGACAAGGAAGCAATTCATGGAATCGCAGAGTCGGACACGACTGAGCGACTGAACTGAATTGAACTGAACTGAAAGCACAGGGCCTCATGTCTAACAAACAACTGCTTCTCAACAAAAAATATCTTTTATTATCATCTATCAATATTAAATCCTAATTCAAGAGAAAGCATTTCCACTCAAATTTTCCTGAGCCACTGAGGCACATTAATAATTGTTCTTTTCTAGAGGCAGTTCTGCTCCCAGAGGTAAGTGTTAGAACTTGAGAGAAGCCCATAGATGTCAGATGTTTGCTCCAGGGTCAAATTTGTCCATGAAAAGGGTATTCTTTCTCCATCTTAGTAAAACATACAGTGCTCAGCAGTGCTCACATCACTCCCTAAATCTGTTAAATTAAGTCCTTTTCTAGGAAAATTACCAAGTAGAGGGAGAAAAACAACTGTATGTCATCCAGTATTGTGTGCACACTTAGGTCTTTAATTACATAGAGTTTGATTCTGTGCTTGACCAAGAAAGAAATGTGGTTCTTGCTAATGAGTTGAGCACATAGGAATTTGGAGATGTTCATTGTCAACAGTGCTTCCAGGAAGTTTCCCCTCCATTGTCGTGGTTCATTATTGGATTACATGATTTTCATTTTTTCCGTCCCCAGCCTTACCACTTTAAATGTTCCATCCTTTGCAATCAAATGCAATTCTTAAGCTTCATTTAGAAGTAACAATAGTGGTGTTCTATGGAATGGAAAAAGAAAAGGAAGAAAAAAAATAGAGATGAGATCTAATTTACCAGAACACATCTTAAGAAATGAGAAGAAGATAAACCTGTCCCTTGGAACCCACAACACTCCAGTATAGGGCCTAGTGTGGGGAATTCGCAGTGGATTAGGGTTTTACAGGCAGATTTCTGGGAAACAGGGTTTTGTTGGAATGGGGAGCCATAGAGCCATGGGCCTGTTGCAAAACTATTTGGGAACCTTGTCTGTTTAACAGCCTCCAAAATACTTCCAAAGGTCACAAATGCTAAAAATAATAGAAACAAGTATAGCCAACTTCCCTGGGTTGGGAGCAAGCTCTGTAAAGTGAAGGTGGTGTAGGACTAAGCCTCTGGATATAGGGGAAACATCAACTTCCTCTATAAATCTTGGTTTCCTACTATGTTCACCTCTTGGGTTCTGTCTCTGGTTATGCAGACAGGAGAGCACCTGGTTAGGAGTCCGAAGAACTGAGGACTTATTACACCACGACCTCATCTATCATCTCTATGAATCTACATCCTTGAAATTGAAAGTGTTAGTTGCTCAGTCGTGTTTGACTCTCTGTGACCGCCAACGGACTGTAGCCTGCCAGGCTCCTCAGTCCATGGGATTTTCCAGGCAAGAATACTGGAGTAGGTTGCCAGTTGACATCCTTGAATGTCCTCTTTTGATGGTATGAGCCTATGATCCTACTTTTCAAGTGCAAGGGCTGAAATCATAGGGTTAAATGTAAGCAAGATCCTTTCTAAGCAAGCCAGGCTGTTTTGATGAATACATTTTTGTGTAAAGTCATGGACTTTTTGACCACACAATCATTAATCTTATCATTCTTCCAGCTGCCTCTACCTCCCACACCCACCCATTTCCCATGCATTTTTAGATTGTTTTAAAATCAGCCTCAGACAAGCCAACATGGATTTATAAAATATGATTATTAGACTATATCTTGCATTTTAGGAATTTAGAGCTGCTTAGGCACTTGGGAAATTTCAGGTCCAATTTCTGTATTTTCAGGCAGAGCAGCAAAATGATTTCTACTTGAAGATGAGATATTGCAACTGTCCTGCGCATAACCCTCGGGCTCTGCCTTCCAGTGCACTTTTCTGGACTGCTAGACCCGCATCTGCATATCTTTGCCTAAGGACTTTTCCCTGGCCTTTTGGAGGCGACTCTGCCCACACATGGCAGGCCAGAGATGCCTGGGGAATTACTGCCTTATATTCCAGCATCCTTTTGTCAGTGATAGAAAGTATGTATGATATATTTATCATATATAAGTATCCTGGTTTCATCCCTATCAGTTCTCACCTTTGCCTGTTTAAGTAACTCTGAGGCACATGTTCTGCACTGGCTCCCAGAGTTACCAACATTGGTAACCTGGATAGTTATCACTTAGAATATATTGTAGTGTAATAGTTTCCCCTATACTGGCATCCTTTCCTTCCCTGACTTACTTCCCTATTACCTGGGTTCCCTAGATTACCTTCCAAATATCTGCCATTTGTGCACAAATCCTAACCTCAGGTTCTACTCCTGGGGGAATTCAAAGATGCCTCTGCACCTTGCACATACATCTACCACATTTTCCTAGCAGAAGGATTCCTAATGGGTTGCTATTATTGCTGTGACCCCTACCAGCTGATAGATTTGTTGATTATTGTCAGTAGCTTTGCATTGTTGCTTGCTCAGGCTTTAGTACAGTCCTAGCATGTTATAAGATGTGGTGCATCTTTGTGGCAATGAATTAAATTGAATTTCTCAGACTTTTTCATTGGTTACGCCAAAGCTGGAAAGAAGTGCCCGGGGCTCTTGAATCCTATGTTTCTCTTCATGCAACAGCATCATCCATACCTTCTGTGATGGACCTCTACTGCTTATGACCACCCAGCATGCATTCCACCCTATGGGGACAATTTCAGTCCCCATAGCTAGGGTGCGCCTTCCAGTTCATGTGGTCCTTTCCTCTGACCACAGCGGTTTGTTCAGAGGTCCAAACTTTTGGAACTGCAAAACTGAGAAGCCTATTCTTTCTCTCTTCTTACTTTCCTTTCTCCCTTCCTCCCTCCCTTTCTCTCTCTCTCTCTCTCTTTATTTCCTTCTTTTATTCATTCTTTCATTATTACTAGAGTTACTGAACTTATAGGGATGTGAGCCTAGAGCTTGCTGGTGGACTACTTTCTACCCAAAGAAGAGAGCCTGCTCAAAGTAAAATCAATAGAAAAAAAAAAAAAATAGAATGAATGGGGCAGGGGGAGAGAGAGTAGAGAGAGATTGAATCCTAAAGACACTGTCTTAGTTCTTGCATAGAGATGTGCTTAAAAGATCTTGAACTTTTTAACTATGTAAGTCAACATATTACCATTTTTGCTTAAGTCAAAATGAATTTCTTAGGGTTCTTGAGTTTCTTAGAGTTAAATACAAACTTTAGTTAAATTATTGTACCCACTTAGCACCAGACCCTGTTCAGGTGCTAGAGATTCAGAGATACAGGTACTTTCACTGTCCATGGAGAATTTGCATATGAATGAATAATTTAAGGAGTAATATTATAACACTTCCCTGGTGGCTCATCTGGTAAAGAGTCTGCCTGCAATGCGGAAGACCTGAGTTTGATCCCTGGGTTGAGAAGATCCCCTGGAGAAGACTATCTGCTCCAGTATTCTGGTCTGGAAAATTCCAGGGACTGTGTAGTCCATGGGGTCCCAAAGAGTTGGACACGACTGAGTGACTTTCACAAACATAACACTAGGTTTTCCACCTTATGCTTTCCTTTTTTTTTTTTTTTTTGGAGCCACTGTGTTTCTTCTTCTCTTGGCTTTCTCAAGAGACAAAGAAGCTGGGTTATTTTCCTTTCAGTTTCCCCAGTCACAGAGAATTCCTTTCTAGTACCTTTTTTTTTTTTTTAAGAGGCCAGCATATCCTGGTTGTTTGTTCCATGTGATGAATGTCCCCATTGCTTATTAACCTTCAAAACAGGCAGCCCCCACTATTAGGGCTTATGGTCTGTATGAGACAACATAAAAACAAGACGCATTCTCCCCCATGCACATTTCAAATGAAATGTAACAGAAGAGAAATAAATAAAATGGAAAAAAATGCCTTAAATGGTTTATGTTGGAAAATGTTATATGGGCAATAATGGTACTTATATGGGCTTTGGGCAGAGACTTTGATAATGAAGGTTAAATGAGGGAATGTTACAAAAAATGTTCACTGTTCATAAAAATAAATCTCTGGTATGAACCAGAATGAAATCAGCAGAGTTGCAGGCACTGAGAGCAGCTGGGGTGACCTCAGCCTCAGGTTGGTAATAGCCAGACTAGCTGGAACCACACACTCTCACCTCAGCAGGATTCACTTAGCTCTCCATCACAAGAACATTGAGTTCCACGGGCCTCAGAGGTGGCTCTTCAGCTGTCACTGAAAAATAAGGATATTGTTCTTTCTAGCATTCTTCCTTTCTAGGTCCTGGCGGGGTTTCCAGGGACCCTGTCTTTCTAGGTTAAGTATCTGTCCAGAGGTTTCAAATGCAAATGTCCAGCAGCAGGTTGTGAATGAGTAAAATGGACTTGAAAGCTGCTGCTGCTAAGTTGTTTCAGTCGTGTCCGACCCTGTGCGACCCCATAGACGACAGCCCACCAGACTCCGCTGTCCCTGGGATTCTCCAGGCAAGAACACTGGAGTGGGTTGCCATTTCCTTCTCCCATGCATGAAACTGAAAAGTGAAAGTGAAGTCACTCAGTCGAGTCAGACTCTTAGCGACCCCGTGGACTACAGCTACCAGGCTCCTCCATCCATGGGATTTTCCAGGCACGAGTACTGGAATGGGGTGCAATTGCCTTCTCCAGACTTGAAAGGGATAGTGGCAAATTGGAGAAACATGTGCCATATAAAAGGGTCACCACTACTCAGTTCAGACAGTAGGAATGCCAGCTTAGTGGGGTTCAGTCTTTCTTTTTTCAAGGGGAAAGCTGGAGTTCTCAATTTTATGATTTTTTAAAAATAATTTTAAATATTTGTAACTGATTTCAGTTATATATAATATATGAATATATTTATATACATATATATTAATATATGTATATAGATATTTATGGGTATAGGGGAAGAATACTTGTCTAAGGAGCAAAATTGGCCTAGCAGCAACCAGTTTGGAATCTATTATAAGTGAATGCTGAGATTGTAATTATCATTGTTTACTTTCATTGATTTAATAATTCATTGATTATTGCTGTCAAACTGTCAGATAAAGGTCCTCCATAATGTCTAGTCCTGGAGGCAAGAGCTTGTATCTGAAACAGCCATTTATTAGCACGTACTGTGTGCTGGGCATTTGTCTATGAGCTTCACATGGATTATTTCATTATATTTGCCTTACCGTCCAAAAAGAAAGCACCACTGTTGGCCTATTTACAATAAAGGAAACTGAGGTTTCCAGGAATGAAGTATTTGATTGACCACAGTTATTGTATAGGACACCTTTTGTACAGCGCCTCTCGTCATCTTGGCCTTGCCACTGTTTCCAGCCAAGGCTACCACTCCACCTTGTGTGCTCTGGCTTCCTTTGGCTGCACAAAGATATTAATACATCATGGGGCAGGCCTCTGCCTATGAGGCAGGAGCTGATGGATACAGGCTTTTGTCCCTGGCTGACAGTTCTGACGCACATGCCATAAGGCTCCTCAGAAGGCCTTGTGTGAAGTACGCAGTCACCTGTAGCAGTTAACACTTTCTCATACTGGTGTTTCCTCCTTTCCTGTTCACATCCCTGCCCCTTATTTAGGGAGTCACATTCCCCCAGTAAACCACCTATACATGCCACATCTTCATCGCAGGCTCTGCTGTTGGGGAAGTCAAGCTAAGACAGTAAGGGGTAAAGCTGGAATTAAAATCTAATTTTGACTTGTCTCCAAGTGAATACTGTATCAAATCAGTCTTTATGTGATTCCTTTGCCAGGTCCTTTCCAGTCTGATTGATTGTGAAATAAAGCTTTTGAGTTAAAAAAGGCTCCGAAAGGACTCTTGACCAGCAGAAAGGGAAGATGGTAGTGTGAGGTAGTTGGTACACAGAAAATAAATAGGAGAAACAAGGCAAAATGTAATTTTAGTTCATAATACAGTTAAATTTTTAGCACTGCTTATGTGTTTGTCACTGTGCCAAGTGCTAAGAAAAGAACGCACGACTATGGAAATGAAAACTATGGTGGAAAAGACTTATTTCCAAAGATCTTCAGTAACTTTAGGCGAGAATGTCAATTTCAAATGCCTGCAGGGGCCAAGTGAGACCCTGGAGTTAAACCAGCCCGGTTTTTGTTTGCATATCAAACACAACTGCGTAGTTTTCACTGCTACAGAGAATTAGGCTTTAGTTTTTGTCCCATTTTTCTTCCAATATATGGCTGTCCCAGTCTGCTCATTTTCCCATTTTGGATAGACATGAAAGTACAAAATAGTTTGCTTTCATTAATTCATTAATAAAAATTGAGATACAATTGGTATATAGCATTTACCAACGTTTAAGTATAAGGTGAACAGCATTTTGGTTTGATACATTTGTGTATTGCAACACGATTATAATAATGTTAGCTTTAGCTGACACCTCTGTCTTATCACACAACTGTCCCTTTTTTTGTTATAACAACAATGAAGACTTAGTCTCTTAGCAATTCTGAAGTTTATAAAACAGTATTGTTGAGTATACTCACTATGCTGTGCGTTAGATCTCCTGAAATTATTTATCTGCTAGTTTCAAGTTTGTACCCTTAAACACCACCTCCCATTCCCCTACCACCTAGCTCCTGGTAACCACTATGAAAAATGAAAGTGCAGTCTCGCAGCTGTTTCTGACTGTGGCTCCATGGACTATAGCCTACCAGGCTCCTCTGTCCACGGAATTCTTCAGGCAAGAGCACTGGAATGGGTGTCCATTCCCTTTTCCAGGAGATCTTCCCAACCCAGGGATCAAACTCGGGTCTTTGCATTGCAGGCAGATTCTTTACTATCTGAGCCACCAAGGAAGTCCCAGTAACCACTATACAACTCTCGATTTTAACTAGTTTGGCTTTTTTTTCTAAGTTGCAAATATAAATGATATCATGCAATATTTGTCTTTCTGTCTGACATCTCACTTAGCATTATACTCTCATGATCCATCCATATTGTTGGCAATGGCAGGACTTTCTTCTTCCTCGTGGCTTTATAATATTCTATATCTCTACTGCATTGTTTTATTCTTTTCTCTCTTGACACTTAGGTTGTTTCCAAAGCTTGTCTATTATATTATAAATAATGCTGGATTGAACATAGATGTGTATATATCTCTTTGAGATACTGATTTCAGTTCCTTCAGATGTACACCCAGAAATGGGATTGCTGGATCATATGGTAGTTAATTTTTTTTTTTTTTTTGAGCAACTTCCATCCTCTTTTCTACAATGGCTATACCATTTTACCACCCCACTGAAAGATTCCCTTTTCTCCATATTCTTGTCATCGTTTGTTATGTCTTCTCTTTTTGATGATAGGCATTCTGACAGGTGTGAGAAGATAATCTCATTTTGGTTTTGATTTGCATTTTCCTGATGGCTAGTGATGTCAGGCACCTTTGTATCAATATATACCTATTGGCCATTTGTATGTCTTTTTTGGTAAAATGTCTTTTCAGGTTTTTTGCCCATTTAAAAATTAGATTATTTTCTTTTTTTTCCCCTTGAGTTGTATGAGTTCTTTATATGTTTTGGGTATTAATACCTTTATCACATACATGGATATTTTCTCCCATTTCATAGGCTGCTTTTTCACTTTATTAACAGTTTCCTTTGTGCTTCCCAGGTGGGACAGTGGTAAAAGAATCTGCAAGCCAAAGCATTCTGCTGTGCAGAATCCCATTAGTTTAATGAGGTCTTACTTGTTTCTGTTCGTTTTTGTTGCCTTTGGTATTGTGTCTTAGGCAAGAAATCATGGACAAGACCAGTGTTAAGGATCTTTTTCTCTATGTTTTCTCAGACTTTTATGGAAGTCTTTGATCCATTTTGAGTTAATTTTTGTCAGTAGAGTAAGACAGCAGTCTAGTTTCATGATGCATGTGGATACCCAGTTTTCCCAATGCTATTTACTGAAAAGATTGTCCTTTCTCCAGTGCATGTTCTTGGCGCACTTTTCATTCAGTTGACATATATGTACAGGTTTATGTCTGGACTCTATATTGTGTTCCACTAGTCTTTGTGCCTGCACTTTCCTTACAACTGTAAAGAAAGCAGCCCCTTAAGGTTAATGACAAATGGCAACCGATTCTGCCATCCTGTTAAGGGAATATGATAGAGTCTGGGAACTGGGAAGGCTGGCCTGTCTATCAGCTAGAAGTCGACTCCAGCTGTCTGTCACTGTGTGGGAATGCTGGTTTCCTCATGCCAGATCTCCTAATTGTTCAAGAGTAGTTGGAAACCCAGAAATATCTGTGAAAATCTCTAGATTTTAAAATGTTAAGTGATTTCAAACTTCTTAAACAATAGGCAAGTCAAGCCTGATGGAGCACACAGAACACATCTGCAGTTGCATTTTACACACAGGCCCCTGGTCTGCACTCCGTGATACAGGCTCAGCCCTCTTCTCCTCCAAAGCCCTTGAGCTGCGCCCTGTTTTCCTGGGAGAGATGCAAGACTGGGAAGAGTGGCATAGGATGTGGGCTGCCAGCGAATTTGTCTCTTAGGATTCTCTTCACTTTCTATTTTTAGAGAAAGTAGGTTAAGACTTCTTTATTTGTGTGTGTATGTGTGCATGTGCATGTGTGTTTGCTAAGGGTTCAGAAATAGACCTAATTTAAGAAAAACACACAATCAAATATGTACATTGATGTTCTTTAGAAACTATGAAGAGGGCAAGGAAAAACTAGTTAACCAAATAAGTGGCTTTTGCTGGTGGATGGTGGAATTTGAACATGTAGGTAGAGTTTTTTTTTTTTTTTTTTAATTCTTAAATCAGGAGGAAGGGAGTGTAGAACTTTCTTTTTTTTTCTTTGTGTAAAATCACCATGTCCCCTGGCCAGATTTCTATTGGCCTTGCTGATTAGTTGGCTATTTTAGTAGTTCATTGTCTCATCCTTTAGAAAAAGCCCCTCCTAAATGCGACTCACTATGTCATAACTATATAAAATATTCATTAAGATGGTGCTTTTAATGGATTTGTTTGGAATGAACTCGAGCAGAGGGAGCCATCGCTGATTTGTGGAGCAGCAGGACAGTTTCAGGGCTGTGTCTGCCCTAAGCATTGCTTTGTTCAACAAGGCCCTCCACCTGCCCTCTTTGCCTGCAGGCTCTAATCTGAGAGAAGGCACTAAAACCATACTTTTGGGGCTTTTCAAGACTAGAATTTGTATCCATTTTTCATAAAGGTGTTCCAGTGTGCTGTTTTTCATATTGTGTTCAATAGAGATCTACTACAGCTTGTCTGAATTATACTGGAGTGTTCATGCCACGTAGGATTCATTGCCTAGAGTGAGTTCTTGAACTCCAGAATTAGACAAATTTGGCTTTGAATCCTGACTGTGTCACCTACTAGTTATGTGACCCTCAGGCAAATATTTTAACATTTCTGAGCTTTAGCTTCCTTATCTTTTTGACCTAGAAAATGCTAGTACATACTTCGTATAGAATTTGAAGCTTGAATGGGGATAGTTTGCAAAGTACATACTCTAGTGCCTAGGACATATTAGAAACTTACTAACATTGTCCATTATTCTCTACGTAGTACCATAAATCCAACCACTGCAGCATATCTGGGACCGCTAGAGGTTTGTATGGAGTTTTCTGCTAAACATGCCATGTGGTTCTTTTCTTTTACCAAACTTGACAGTAGAGCAGGGATAACTGAGCACTCTGAAACAAATGGAAGTATTGTGGACCAGAGAGGATAAGGGACATGATCAAGACTGTTCTGCAAATTAGTGATGTTAGACCAGGAAATATAAGTGAGTATTTTGACCCCTTTCTCAGCATTAATTATAAATCTTTTAAAAAATCAGATTAGGAGCTTTTCTTTTTTCTTTATTGGTTGCAACCAGAGTACATCTGAATCTGAAATCATGCCATCATGACCTCTATTATTTAATTTCTGTGTGTGTACCTCTTTACTTTCTGGTTCTAAGTAGTCACCTTGCCAACGTTTTGTAAAATGAAATAAAAAGTCACAAAAATCTTCCCTATCTTAATACAACCAGCCTCCAAACCTGGAGTCTCTAGGCCCAGCCCCAGCACCCAGCAAGCATGCTCTCATTTTGTCCCACCCCATTCCATTCCCTCCTGATTCTGAACACTGTGTATCTGTTAGAAGGAACTGTAATCCATTTGGGGAATGACCTTGGGCAAATTACTTCACTTTTTGGGTCACGGTTTCTCCATCCTTAAAATGGAAAAGATGATTAATTTCTTAATAAGGGGATAATAGTTCCCCATAAAGGTATGGAAGGCATTTGACAATGATCCACTTTGCCTGTTGCCTTCTGGGACTGGGTGGGGCTGGGGTTTTATTTTTATAATCTTCAAATTGAAGACACAAATAATTTTCATAAGGTTGCAGAAATAATGAAACAGCTATTTCTGAGGGCAAGGTCCAGTGAAGTGGTCAGGATGGAGCAAACACGGGGGAAATGGGCCAGAGGCGGCCTCAGATACGTTCTTCCTTGGTGTATCTGTTATGGGAGGGAAAAGAGGCTCCTCAAGATCCTGATTAAGCAGGGATTGCCAAGGCACTCTCTGTATCCAGACAAACAAGAGCTACCCCTCCCCCTTCCCTCTTACTCTTAAAACAAAAATCTATGAAGATTTAATCACATTGCTTTATCTCCAGGACCTAACCTCTGAGTGTTCCTGAGAACATTTCAGTTTGTCTCTAGGCTCTCAAGCTTGTGCCTCGATGGGAATGTGATCCCTTTAGGCTTTTTACTTGAGTGGAAGAAGCAAAGATTGCTTTTTGTTCCCCTTTGACTCTTCTGAATTAACATGAAATTGAAGATGACTATAGTTAGGGGAAGAGAGAGAGAGAACAATGAGAAGGGAAGTGAGGAAGGAGGCTCAGAAAGCCAGTGCAAAGAGTATGTCTTGGAACCCGAGGGAAGCTCCGTGTTCATCAAGGTGATAGTTTCCTTCCAGGCCATCAGCAGAATGAAAACGGCTCACCCAGCCTCATTTAAACCCTTTCATCTAGGTCTCTGAGGCCCTCCTCTGGGGAGTGCTCTTTGGAGTGTGAATTCCTCTAAGCTCATTATCTCAGTGTAAGTGCAGATGCTACCCCCACCCGCCTTTGGTCCTTCTTCCACTGCAACCGCCCTTTCTGGGCTCTAGGACCAAACTGATGCTGGCAATAAGGGTGACTGCATCTTAATTGTGTAAGTGACAAACAATGTGGATACTGATGTCTCAGTATTAATTAATGGAATTGGATGTTTGTGGCTGTCATATCAACCAGCCACTTTTTTTTTCAGAAGAGTATTTAAACCATGGGTAGGAGTTTGGACCACAGGTAGTGGTTTGGAGGACTTCCCTGGAGGCTCAGTGATAAAGAATCTGCTTGCTGATGCAGGAGATGTGGGTTTGATCCCGGGGTCGGGAAGATTCCTGGAGTAGGAAATGGCAGCCCACTCCAGGGTTCTTGCCTGGGAAATCCCATAAACAGAGGAGTCTGGAGGGCTACAGTTCACGGGGTCACAAACAAGTTGGACATGACTTAGCAACTAAACAAGGGGTTTGGAAGCTCTCTATACAAGTCTAAGGGTTGATTGGGATTGGTGAAAGGACCTGCCTCTTTGGTTTAAGTCTTGTGAGCTTTGTCTAAAACCACAGACTTAGATTCCAGTGCTGAGGGAGTGGGGAGGCCTGAGGAGAAGGGGTTTCTGCTGCCTTTCACCCTCCTTCCCTCCACACCTTTGCCACTGGCTTGTTCCTTCCCACTTCCTCCCACGGCTGTGCCTGCTCTGTGCAGGGTAAGTCCACCCATTTGCCTGCTTAACATGAGGTGTGAAATAAATGGTAGCAAAAGAATGCCATGAGAAAAATGTTGGTAGAGCATATTGGGATATAGTCACCAGGTATTTTTTGGTCTGAAAAAAAGGCTTGAATTCAATAGTCTGTCCTTCTGAAGTGTCCTTTATTTGCATTTTTGGATCCTTCCTTCTTTTCCTCTTTCTTTCTCCATCCCTTTTCTTTACTGTTCTTTCTTTCCTTGAACAGAAGTCATATTTATTTCAAATTTTTTGGAATAACATTGTTTTTGGATTATGAATTGAAACAATATATACTCATTATAAGAAAATCAGCTAAAGAATTATGAAAGAATGCCAACTGAGAAGTAATAACATTGAGGTGTTAGTGGTGATAAGCTCTATGCTAAGTGCTTCACATATATGATCTCATTTAATCCTTTTGAGAACCATGTGAGAAAGTTACTATTATCACTTGAGTTTTGCAGATGAGAAAACTAAAACAGAGAGGTTATGTAACTTGCCTAAAGTCACATAGCCAGTGAGCAGTAGTGTAGACTTGGAACCCAGGTGGTCTAACTCCAGAGTCTCTTTCTTATCCAGCGTGCTCTGTGCTGTGCCAACTACACACCAAGAAAGACAATGCCAACTGGGGAGACCTTCAGTCACTCAGATTAGTCCTCCTTGGGAACATCCGGTCCGAGGAACTCATCACCCTTCACACTAAGGCTCTCTACTTCACAGGCTCAGAAGCCTGTCTTTTACAGGGATGAAATCAACATTACTAAATTCACAGAAACAGCTGTGGTACTGAGACTATTAATCTCATTAATTTACAAAGAACAAGTCTAGGGAGACTTACATTTACCTATCAGTACATCCTCATTCTGCAGTAGAACTGCATGGGAAGCTAACCAACTACTGTTTCCTTGGACTGGGGAGCCTCAAGTCAGTGCATGGGAGTCATTTAGCTAACTCTCAGCTGAGTTATCTTTTCAAAACCACTGTTTTCCTCTTCCCCTACCTCCTTCATTACTGGAGTAATGGAAACCCTAATAAACCAGTGTAATAAGCCAAGTCATCTCTCTCCTTTATCCTATGACCACTCTCCATTCTGATAACACATTGGTTCTATA
Source organism: Ovis canadensis (assembly GCF_042477335.2). Taxonomy (NCBI): domain Eukaryota; kingdom Metazoa; phylum Chordata; class Mammalia; order Artiodactyla; family Bovidae; genus Ovis; species Ovis canadensis. The sequence continues at coordinate 82,542,350 of NC_091249.1, forward strand.
GACTTCTTTCTACCATCAGTTAGGCTGCAGTTAAGTCTTTTTGGTCTGGGAGTCATTCTATCTTCTAAAGTTTGCATATTTCTGCTTGTGTCTGCCAACTGTTAATTTAAGCTCAAGTCTTAAAGGGCACATTTTAAAAATTTTATGGAAGTATATTTTACAGATCACAAAATTTTAAAGATAAAATTACACTCTTTTAAAATGTACAATTCAGTGGTTTTTATGAAGTTTACCAGGTTGTGCAGCCACTCTAACGCTTTCATCCCCCCAGTAAGATCCATCATGCCCATTAACAGTTAATCTCTGTTCCCATCCTGGATTTCATAGAAATGAAATCCTACAGTATGAGGTCTTTGTATCTGGCTTCTTTCAATTAGCATAATGTTTTGGAAATTGATCCATATGGTAGTGTGTATCATTATGCATTCCTTTTTATTAGTGAATAATGTTTCATTGTATGGGTATGTTATGTTTTATTTATCTGTTCATCTGATGAACATTTGAATTGTTTCCATTTTTTAGCTATTATGAATAATGCTTCTGTGAACATTCATGTGCAACTTTTTGTGTGGTCATGTTTTCATTTCTCTTGGGCAGATATCAATGAGTGGAATTGCTCAGTCATATGGTAGATTTATGCTTAACTTTTTGAGAAACATCCAAAATATTTCCCAGAGTGGCTACATCAAAGGGCTGTTTTACTGGCCTAATTTCTAAGTTGTTGGCCTATCCGTCATGCTAGCTCCCCAGGGCTGAAAATAAAAGGAAAGAAAATGACCCATAATCTCATCCTTATTAACATTTTATTGATACATACAAAATTGTTATTTTATGTATCATACTATATAAATACAAATGTATAAAATTTTATGCACAATAGAGTAAAACATTTATATATGAATGTCTGTATTTCATGTCAAGAAAACTGTGCATCTATATACATATATGTATATAAATATTATACAAGATGAAAATGTACTTATACATATACTTGGGACACATTATAGTAATAATTGAACTTTTTAAGCTTAGTTATAACTGAATCATTGTCACTTATCTGTATTATTAAATATGAAGTAAATGTGATGTTTAATCTTATTAATAGACTCCACATAATATACCATAGTTTTTTAAACCATTGTCCTTTTTTGGACTTCTGCATGGTGTTGTATTTACGTCTAAGTCATAATTTTTAAAATATATATATACCTTCAATATTTACTTAAATTTTTTACCTGCGCTCTATCTCATGCATTTCTTGAATACTTTGATATTTCACGGCTGTATTCACACTTCATCAGGTTTTCCCTCTCAGTACCTCTTGGTGCAATGTGAAGTCTGGTCCTTTCACCCACAGAATCACTTAGAAGGCAAACTTCTTTTTAAAGTGTGTCTGTTTCTAATAATATCAAAGCTGAAATTAAAAAAAAGTAAAAGTTGTTCAGTCGCGTCTGACTCTTTGTGATCCCATAGACTGTAGCCTGCCAGGCTCCTCTGTCCATGGAATTCTCCTGGCAAGAGTACTGGAGTGGGTTGCCATTTCCTCCTCCAGGGCATCTTATTGACCCAGGGCTTGAACCTGGGACTCCTGCATTGCAGGCAAGTTCTTTACCATTTGAGCCATCAGGGAAGCCAAAGGGGGATGTAATTTAAAAACCAACCTCAAGAAGGATGGTGGTTTTGTGAGTTTAGATAGTCTGGCTGAAGTATTGCACTCTGTAGTAGGGTTTTATATAAGTCTTGTCTGAGGATGGGAAAGCGAGGTGACTTCCTACGATTCTCCCAGAGATATAGTAAGAATGATAGATCTTAATATAAAATACTAAGATGAGATAATGCCTTTAGTGACCTTCTAACACACTGCCATATTGTAAACCAAGGCTTCCAACTTATAAAACAAATTCTCGGTGGAGATCTGTTCATCTGGCTGTTCATGTCTCTTTACATGGCCAGTCAAGAACTGCCATGGCTTCCCAAACTATGCCACGTCTTACCCAAGCTGGGAAACTATCCCTTCCATCAGAAGAGACTTTTAACCTTCCAATTTCCCTCCCCCCGACCTTTTTAAAAAATAAAGTCTCATTGAGATACACATGTACTAAAATATCCTATTGAGATACATACACACCAAACCATTATCCTTTTAAAATAGGTTTTATTCAGATACGCACGTACTGAAATATCATCGTATTAAAATATGTACTGCAGTGGTTTTTAGTACATTCATAGTTTTGCAATTATTATCACTATCTAATGTTAGAACATTTTATCACCTCAAAAAGAAATCTAGTAACTCCCTATTTCCTCTTCACTTTGGCTCCTGGCAACCGCTAATCAGCTCTCTGTTTGATAGATTTCCTTATTCCTTATTTGATAGATTCCTTATTTATATAAACAGAGTCATATAATATGACTATTATTTCTGCCTCTATCACTAGCACGATTTGAAGATTCATATTGTTGTAGCTTGTATCAGTACTTCATTTCTTTTCTAGGCAAAATAATATTTCGTGGTATGGATATACCACCTTTTGTTTATTTGTTCATCATTCACTGATTCTACTTTTCTGACTATTTATATAATGCTGTTATGAATATTCATATATTATACATTTTTGGTTGACATTTATTTTTAATTGTTTTGGGAATATAGCTAGGACTGAAATGCTGATTTATATAATAATTCTATATTTAACACTGTGAGGGTCTGCCCAACAGTTTTATTCCTTTCCTCATTAAATTGTTTGGACACTCTTGTCAAAAATCAGTTGACCATAAATGTGAAGGTTTATGTTTTAGACTCTCAATTCTATTATATTAATCTGTATATCTATCCTTTTACCAGTAACAAACTGTATTTATTACTATAATTCTGCAGTAAGTTTTCAAATTTAAAAGTATGAGTCCTCCAACATCGTCCTCCAAAAGATATTACTTTTGGCTATTCTGGAACTCTTACATTTCCACAAGGATTTTAGGATCAATCAGTTTTGTCAATTTCTGCAAAAAGTCAGCTGGGATATTGATACTGCATGTATTGAATCTATAGGTCAATTTAAGGAATATTGTCTTCCAATTTATAAGCATGATTATCTCTCCATTTATATAGGTCTTCTTTAATTTCTTTCAACAATAGTTTGCATTTTTCAGTGTCTGAGTCTTACAACTTCATTGGCTGAATATATTTATAAATACTTCATTCTTTTTGTTACTGTGTAAGTGGAATTATCTTATTAATTTTGTTTACGGCTTGTTCACTGCTAGTATATAAAAATACAACTGGGTTTTATATACTGATGTAGTATCCTGCAACCTTGATGAACTCATTTATTAGTTCTAATAGTATTTTTAGTGGACTCCTTAGGGTTTTCTAGCTTCCCTGGTGGCTCAGAGGTTAAAGCGTCTGCCTGGAATACAGGAGACCCGGGTTTGATCCCTGGGTCAGGAAGATCCCCTGGAGAAGGAAATGGCAACCCATTCCAGTATTCTTGCCTGGAGAATCCCATGGAGGGAGGAGCCTGGTAGGCTACAGTCCATGGTGTCACAAAGAGTCAGACACGACTGAGTGACTTCACTTTCACTTTAGGGTTTTCTATACTCAAGACTATATTTTATGTAAACAGAGATAGTTTTACTTGTTGCTTTTGATTATGTGTGACTTTTATTTCTTTTTCTTGCCTAATTCCTATGGTCTGAACCCCCAGTATAATGTTGTATAAAGAGCAGACATCCTTATCTTGTTTCTGTCCTTACAGGCAAAACATTGTCTTTCACTATTAAATATGATTTGGTTGTGGGTTCCTTGCTTTTTTCGTATGGTTTGCATTTATCTGGAATGTCTTTTTAAATCTCCATATCTCTATTTTTCAAAACAATATCCATCAATGAGGCTAAATGCCTAGGCAGATATCATTTCCCCCATCCTGGAATTTGTTTGCTCATATATCTAACAAAACACTTATCAAATTCCATCTTTTACTATAACTATTTATGTGTTTATTATGGGACACCATCTCCTGTTGTAAGCAGCAACTTTTTGCATATAGCCCAGGTTGTATACAGAGAAGGTAATGGCACCCCACTCCAGTACTCTTGCCTGGAAAATCCCATAGATGGAGGAGCCTGGAAGGCTGCAGTCCATGGGGTCGCTGAGTGTCAGACAAAACTGAGTGACTTCACTTTGACTTTTCACTTTCATGCATTGGAGAAGGAAATGGCAACCCACTCCAGTGTTCTTGCCTGGAGAATCCCAGGGACAGGGGAGCCTGGTGGGCTGCCGTCTATGGGGTCGCACAGAGTCAGACACAACTGAAGTGACTTAGCAGCAGCAGCAGCAGGTTGTATAGATTCTTATTCTAGAAAATAGTAAAATTATATTAGAGATTAAGTAAAATTGGAATTAGGTTAAATGTTTCAAAAAGTTGCCTCTGACTCCTTTCTTCTAAAAAGATTTTATCACCATTAAACCTTTCTACAGCACTGTGTACAAATTAAGAATTCTTAACTCCTTGAAGAGCTTCCCAGGGCTCAGAAATCTTTCGGTGTAGAAACAGTATCAACAACAAAACTATAGACAGAAGAGTTCTTGGAATCCAGAGAGAGGGTAGCATGATTGCTAACCTGTTAAAAATCATTTAACAGTATTGCCATGTTTTTGTTCACTAAGGAAAACTTAAAAAATTCTTAAAGAAAATTCAAGAGATGGGAATATCAGACCACCTTACCTGCCTCCTGAGGAACCTGCGTCAAAAAGCAAAAAGCAGGTCAAAATGCAACAGTTAGAACTGACATGGAACAACAGACTGGTTCAAACTGGGAAAGGATCACGTCAAGGCTGTATACTGTCACCCTGCTGATTTAATTTATATACAGAGTACATCATGCAAAATTCTGGGCTGGAATGAAGCACAAGCTAGAATTAAGATTGCCAGGAGAAATATCAATAACCTCAGCTATACACCCTTATGGCAGAAAGTGAAGAGGAACTAAAGTGCCTCTTGATGAAAGTGAAAGAAGAGAGTGAAAAAGCTAGCTTAAAACTCAAGATTCAGAAAATGAAGACAATGGTATCCAGTCCCATCACTTCCATGACAAATAGATGGGGAAACATGGAAACAGTGACAGACTTTATTTTCTTGGGTTCCAAAATCACTGCAGATGGTGACTGCAGTCATGAAATTAAAAGATGCTTGCTCCTTGGAAGAAAAGCTATGACGAAACTAGATAGCCTATTAAAAAGCAGAGACATTACTTTGCCAACAAAGGTCCTTCTAGTCAAAGCTATGGTTTTCCCGGTAGTAATATGGTGTGAAAGTTGGACCATAAAGAAGGCTGAATGTCAACGAATTGATGCTTTTGAACTGTGGTGTCGGAGAAGACTCTTGAAAGTCCCTTGGACTATAAGGAGATCAAATCAATCAATCCTAAAGGAAATCAGTCCTGAATGTTCATTGGAAGGACTGATGCTGAAGCTGAAACTCCAATACTTTGGCCACCTGATGTGAAGAGCTGACTCATTAGAAAAGACCCTGATGCTAGGGAAGATTGAAAGCAAGAGGAAAAGGGGATAAAAGAGGATGACATGGTTGGATGGCATCATGAACTCAATGGACATGAGTTTGAGCAAGCTCTGAGAGATGGTAAAGGACAGGGAAGCCTGGTATGCTGCAGTCCATGGGGTTGCAAAGAGTCGGACATGACTGAGCAACTGAGCAACAAAGGACACACAATTTTTTTCCTTGCTGAAGCTGATCAGTGCTGGAAAGGAAAGAGGGTCAGTGAGGAGAGAGCTCACATTCTGAGACTGACCAGATGACTGGGCTCAGAATTAACATGTAGTACCAGGTAGTCCATGGGGTCACAAAGAGTCAGACACAACTGGGCAATTGAACAACAGCAGAGTAGAGATTAACATAGTAATTCTAGAATAGAGTTTTTTGTAGTATGTTCCCTGCACCAGCTCCATTCTCTTTTTCCTCAGTGTTGTTTTCATTTAGCTGTAAGGATAGCAATCTTATTAAACAAATCTCTTTATAAACTGTTTGCTTATTTTTGTATTCACAGTCCTTAGTACAAAGAGCTTTAAATAGGTGCTTAGTAGCTGTTTATATCTTTTGAGTGAATGGCTAAAGCAAATTTATAATAGGATATCAGTGATCTATGGAAGCTTAATGCGTTGATTTTCTGGTGTTGTCCTAAAGTAAACAGACCCAGGGATAGAACTCAGTTCTCCTCCATTGCAAGATGGTAAAGATGGCAGATTCTTTACCATCTGGGAAGATGGGAAGCCAGGAAGCCCCCAGATAAATACACAGCCAATTATTTCTTCAGCAAAAGTGGATGTGTTTTAGATCAACAAACAGTGGCCATTTGGGATCTGCAACAGTGATGAGCCATATGCAAGTGCCTGCACTGTAAGAAAAGAACTTTTTCAAAGAGGAGAAAAGGAAGCTGAGAGGGCCATAGTAAACAAAGTGTAGTGGCTTTTCACTAGCTGAGTTGTGACAGGTTCTCATTGGCTGAACTCTTGCCAGGCAAGAAGAAGTTTTTCTTCTTTCCATTTGGCTTTACTGTCATGTAGGGCACGATACCTCCCCATTCTGGCCTCTCAACTCTATTTTAACCAAAGTTTCTTACATTTCCACCTTTTGATAAGCTCTTTCTCTGATAGCATCACTGATCAAGAGTCAGATTTTCTTGTTTCAGTGGCCCTTTGTCCCTCAGTGCCAGGAAGGACCTTTCATAAGTGTAGCATTTCATATCAGAGGCAAAGTACACAGACTCTAAAACTGTTGATGTCACATTTGAGTAACAAGGTAGGAGGGAGAATTCTCAGGCACCTCTTATTTAAAGTCCATATGCTATCAAGATGATAGACAATGGGGAGGGAGGTGGGAGGGGGGTTCAGGATTGGGAACACATGTACACCCATGGCGGATTCATGTTGATGTATGGCAAAAGCAATACAATATTGTAAAGTAATTAGCCTCCAATTAAAATAAATAAATTTAAATTTAAAAAATTAAATAAAAGGCAAAAAAAAAAAAGATAGACATTGCCGATCATCTGAAGCATTATGTCATCATCAAAAGTTTAGCAATAGACATCACCAGGTCTGGATATCTCGGAAGAGCTGTCTCATTAGTTATTGTCTACCTCAATTTTGCAGAATACATTTGCTTTCAGATCAGTAGATGTGTACAGGGCCAATCAAGCTTTGGTGCTCTCATTAGATGTGTCGTGTGAATCCAAGAGTCTATTCCTTAGAGTTTGATGGCGCAGTGAGTCAAGTTTAGAACACCCCAGAATCTTAATAATAGCCAGAGTGGCAGGTAAAAGTATTTCATCCAATAATTCCTGAACATAAGACCCATTGTAAGTTTTATTTTTGTTGAAAGTGAATAAGCCATGTTGCCTCCACAACATTCCAAAATCATGAGATACTCAGCATATCTACTTTCAATATAAATATTGGCAGTTTTGCCTTTGGCTCAAGTGCGAGCCTGTCTAAGAGCAGAGAATTCAACTTTTTGGGTCAAAGTAGCCATAGGTAAAGGTGCTTCCTCAACACTATCAAAAGGAGTTACAATAGCATACCCAGAACAATATTTGTCATTGTCCTCCTTTAAATAAGAACCATCAGGGAACCATGAGAATTCAGCATTACCCAGAGGAATTTCCTGAAGATCATCGTTAGGAGTTATGAAGTGGTCCATCGGCATTATGGGCTTCTACAGTCTATAGTGTTGAAAAGAGTCAGACATGACTGAGCATGGTTGCACATGTAGAGGGAATTTGTCAGTGAGGGGAGAAGAATAGCAGGGATAAGGTTGTTACAAGGTTTGAGTCATGTGAGGAGCAGTTAATGAAAGGACTTCTTAGGAGGTGAGGCGGCTGACTGAGAAATGTTGAGCATGATGAAAATTTCGGAGGGCTTCTACTGCGTGAAGTACACAAATGGTTGAAGGGGATCCCGCAGCAAATTTCCTGTGATGGTCTTAACCAAAAGGGCAGTGGCACCAATGGCTCTAAAGCAAGGGGAGGTATCCCTATGCCACAGGATGCAGTGACTGGCTATAATACTGGTTAGTGGTGGTACCCATGTTTTTGGGTGAGTATCCCAAGAGCATTTTCTTCCTTTTCATATACAAAATGGGAGGAGAAAAAAAAAATCTGGTAATTGGGATGCCCAAGGTCAGGTTCATCAAAATCTTTCTTAAGGCCTTCAAGGCTATGTGGTGATGGCTATGATCCTTACAATAAAATTGGGTCAATATTGTTATTCTTTATGAAAACATGGAATTCTGGCTATAAGATTTTTGGAGTTCGATTTTGGCAATAACCAATGAACCAAAGAAAGCCCCACAGTGGCACTTAATTTTGGGTTTGGAGAAACATAGGATGCCATGAAGCCTATCTGAATCTGGGTATGGTCCTTGTTCTTATATCAGATGTCCTAAATATTGAACGTGGATTTGGGCATACCACAGTTTTTCTTGGTGACCTTATGTCCCTTTAAGGCTAAAAGCTTTAGCAAGTGGAGAAGGCAATGGCACCCCATTCCAGTACTCTTGCCTGGAAAATCCCATAGATGGAGGAGCCTGGATGGCTGCAATCCATGGGGTCACTGAGTCGGACACGACTAAGCGACTTCACTTTCATTTTTCACTTTCATGCATTGGAGAAGGAAATGGCAACCCACTCCAGTGTTCTTGCCTGGAGAATCCCAGGGATGGGGTTCCTGGTGGGCTGCCATCTATGGGGTCGCACAGAGTCGGACATGACTGCAGTGACTTAGCAGCAGCAGCAGCAGCTGTCTTCCTGAGGGCTTGAGAAAGAAAGCAAAGAAGCAAATCATCCATATACTGCAACGAAGTAGAACCTCTAGGGAACCTTATATCATCCCGATCAGCCTTCAGGATTTCTGAGAAATAAGAAGGACTCTCAGTAAAATCCCAAGGTATTATTGTCCAGCTGAATTATTTTTTTTTTTTTCCCCAAGTAAAGGCGAAAAGTTATTGTCTTGCTTCATCATCTGGAATACTAAAGAATGTACTGTATAAATCAATTGCAGTAAAGAATTTGCTTCTAGTGGGAATGAATATTTGTAAAGTATGAGAGTTGGAAACAACAGAGTGTCGGGGATAACAATGTTTATTGTGTCAGTGTCAGGCAAATATCCACTCTTGGCCTGTAGGTTTTTGCACAGGTAAAATGAAAGTGGTGTAGGGGCTGCTACAAGGGATAGTGAGGCCTTCTGCCTTGTAACATTTTGTTGTGAGTTTAGTGTCCTGAAGGTCTTCTTTATTCATAGAGCATTGATTAATTCTGGGGAGATGTTTTGAGGGATCTATCTGAATCTTGATAGGAGGTATGCTATGAATTTTGCCAATATCAGTTGAAGATTTTGTACATAAGGAGGGTTGTAGCTGATTGAATAGGGATAAATGATCAATGCTTCCAGAATCATCTCTAGTATCATCAGAAATGAAGCAAATAAGATTGCAAAAGCTCATCTAATTTACCTGCTTTGCTGCTGTGATGACTATTCTCAAATTCTAGAATAATTCTCCCTTTGGGGAGAAAAATGTTCCAGCATGGTACTTCTCTAAGAAGTCTCAGCCTAATAAATGGATGAGGGCTAAGGAACTAAAAAGAAAAGGGTATAGATCTTCCAGAGGGTCTAAACAAAAGTGAATAGGTAAGAGACAGGAATCTTTTAAGGTTCATTGGAGAGCCCCGCTAGCTGAATGTGGTACTCCAAGGCAGGGGCTGCCTTATAGTAGTGGGATTGAGCAGCAAGAGTGTGGCTCCAGTGTCAGACCTGGAAGAGATTCATCCTCAAACTGGAGAAATGTTTCTCAAGCTGGTGAAGAGAAAGCATTGGGAAGAGCTTCTTTAGTTTCTTGGAGCCCTGTCACTTAAGAATTGGGAGGACATGGGAAAGGCTGGTTAGAACGGCTGTAGGTGTCTGAAATGCTTAAATTTGTAACACTCTTTTCAGATGTCATGGCTCTTTTCATTAACAACAGAAACTAAGAAGCTTTTGGTTTCATTTATAAGCCTTTACCGGCTGGAGTTAAAGATTAAGAATTTTAGTAATCTTTTAAGTGACTCTAGTGCAAGAGAGCTGGTTTGCCAGATTAACTATATCTGGGGTAAAGATAGTTTCCAATTCCACTCTGGTCCTTTTTACTTGAAGGGAGAGGTTCCAGTTCAGCTCATTATGAACACAGAGTTAAAAACTACTTGGGTGGGATGAACATATGAAAGAAGACCAGAATTTCTTTATTTTTTTTTCATAATATGAAGTAAGGTGTAATAGGTATGAACAAGTTTATCAGATTTTTGTGTGTAAGCCTGAATTTTGTTCCAATCAATAGGTTTTGGGAAAGTCATAGGAATTGCCTAATGAAGTTGCCTGGTGATGCCCTCGGCTATGTGTTCAGTTAGTGGGTTCGTCTCCTGGTTGTAATCCTAGAGACCTTTTAAGATTTTCCCAATTAGTAGTGTTCCTCCATGCTGGGCCTGGCCTTAACTAGCTGATATAAGTCCAGAGAAACAGTTTGGAGACCTGTCAGGATCCTTGATTACTTTCAGAAAATCTTTGAGTATGGCTGCCAGTTCAGATTTTGGCATCATTGTTCAGTCACTCAGTCATGTCCGACTTTTTGCAACCCATGGACTGCAGCATTCCAGGCTTCACTGTTCTTCACTGTCTCCTAGAGTTTGCTCAGACTCATGTCTGTTGAGTCGGTGATGCCATCCAAGCATCTCATCCTCTGTTGTCCCCGTCTCCTCCTGCCCTCAATCAGCATTAGGGTCTTTTCCAATGAGTCAGCTCTTTGCATCAGGTGGCCAAATTATTGGAGCTTCATCTTCAGTATCAGTCCTTTCAGTGAATATTCAGGGTTGATTTCCTTTAGGATTGACTGGTTTGACCTCCTTGCAGTCCAAGAGACTCTCAAGAGTCTTCTCCAGCACCACAATTTGAAAGCATCAATTCTTTGCTGCTCAGCCTTCTGTGTGGTCCAACACTCACATCCATACATGACTACTGGGATATATATAGCTTTGACTATACGGACCTTTGTTGGCAACATAATGTCTCTGCTTTTTAATACACTGTCTAGGTTTGTCATAGCTTTTCTTGCAAGGAGCAAGCGTTGTTTAATTTCATGGCTGCAGTCACTGTCCCCAGTGATTTTGGAGCCCAAGAAAATAAAATTTGTCACTGTTTCCATTGTTTCCCCATCTACTGGCCGTGAAGTGATGGGACTGGATGCCATGATCTTAATTTTTTGAATGTTGAGTTTTAAGCCAGCTTTTTCACTCTCCTCTTTCACTTTCATCAAGAGATTCTTCTTTGCTTTCTGCCATAAGGGTGGTGTCATCTGCATATCTGAGGTTATTGATATTTCTCCTGGCAATCTTGATTCCAGCTTGTGCTTCTTCCAGCCCAGCATTTCTCATGATGTACTCTGCATAGCCTTGATGTACTCCTTTTCCTATTTGAAACCAGTCTGTTGTTCCATGTCCAGTTCTAACTGTTGCTTCCTGACCTGCATACAGATTTCTCAGGAGGCAGGTCAGGTAGTCTGGTATTCCTATCTCTTTCAGAATTTTCCACAGTTTGTTGTGATCCACACAGTCAAAGGCTTTGGCATAGTCAGTAAAGCAGAAATAGATGTTTCTCAGAACTCCCTTGCTTTTTCGATGATCCAGCAGATGTTGGCAATTTGATCTCTGGTTCCTCTGCCTTTTCTCAATCCAGCTTAAACATCTGGAAGTTCATGATTCACATAACCTGCAGATCTAATATCAGTCATTTCTAAGAGAACTGTCTGGTTGGAAAGGAGCCAGATCAAAGGCTGCTCAGTACAGTAATTCTGAAGGAATCAAGCCAAAAGTTTAAAGCACAGTTCCACTAGAATGACCCAATCCTGAAGGAGTCAGGCTAAAAGTTTAATACTCTAGTGTCAATAGACCAACCCCTTTTCCAAAATGAATGGAGTGAAGCCTAGCCAGTTCTAGAAAGAATGGCATTATTTTTAAAATGTGTCAAATGAATACTCACATATGTAACAAAGCGTTAAACAGAAAGGACAGAGCCTTAAAACAGATCCTAAAGAAAACCCCAAGAGGTTTAAAATGCAAAGAGAGAAGCTAGAATCTAGGAGAAAGACTTACCCTCAAATTCTGGTCAGTGGGAAGCAGTGAGGAGCAGTGGACTCAGTAAGGCTACTGCACTTGTTTGCTCACCATCTTTAGAGTCAGCAGGAGTCCTTCTCTGGATCCCGGTATGAGCCACCAAAATGTTGACCTGAAACAAATAGACTTTCAGTTCTCTTTTCAGCAAAAGTGAGTTTATTTACAAGTAACAAAGAATTGCATTTTTGGGGTCTGCAACCACAGCAAGCCACACAGCAAAGGGAGGAAAATTCTTTCAATGAGGGGAAAGGGAACTTGGGAAGGCCATCAAAAACAAATAGTTAATTGAAGAATTGAGAGTTTGAAATATGATGACTTTTTCTTTGGCTGAGTTGTGACAGTCTTTCAATTTGGTGAGCTCTTGACAGGCAATAAAAGGAAGTCTTTGTTCTCGTTGGGCTCTGCTATCATTGTAGGGCATGGGAGCATCCCCTTATGGCCTCTGAACTCTGTTTTAATAGAAGTTTTTTTTTTAATTACTTTTTAAACCAGGTATTTACATTTTAAAGGATAATCGACTTAAATAAATTAATCTCTAAATTATAAATGTACAATCCAATTTTTTAAATGTACAAAAGATTTGAGAAACACTTCACCAAAGATATACTGTGATAAATAAGCATGTGAGAAGATCTCAACATTAGTAATTAGAGAATTGCATAAAACCATAAACCTAGATAGCATATTAAAAAGCAGAGATATTACTTTGCCAACAAAGGTCTGTCTAGTCAAGGCTATGGTTTTTCCAGTGGTCATGTATGGATGTGAGAATTGGACTGTGAAGAAAGCTGAGCACCGTAGAACTGATGCTTTTGAACTGTGTTGGAGAAGACTCTTGAGAGTCCCTTGGACTGCAAGGAGGTCCAACCAGTCCATTCTAAAGGAGATCAGTCCTGGATGTTCATTGGAAGGACTGATGCTAAAGCTGAAACTCCAATACTTTGGCCACCTCATGTGAAGAGTTGACTCATAGGAAAAGACCCTGATGCTGGGAGGAACTGGGGGCAGGAGGAGAAGGGGATGACAGAGGATGAGATGGCTGGATGGCATCACCAACTTGATGCACATGAGTTTGAGTGAACTCCAGGAGTTGGTGATGGACTGGGAGGCCTGGTATGCTGAGATTCATGGGGTTGCAAAGAGTCGGACATGACTGAGTGACTGAACTGAACTGAACTGATGATGAGTTATTAATTGCTAAAGCAAAGACCCTGATAATATTAAGTGCTGACAAGGATGGAATAATAGGAACTCTCCCATGCTATTGGCAGAAGTTACAGTCACTTTGGAAAATAGGCAGTTTCACATAAAATCAAAGGTAAACTTAGAATATGAACAAGCTACTCTTTTCCTCAGGACTTATATGAAATAAAAATCTATGTTCACAAAAACTATATACAAATGTTTATAGCAGCTATGTGTAGTTATCAAAAACTGTAGACAATTCAAATATCCTTCAACTGGTAAATGGATTAACAATCCATGGAACATCCATACAATGGAATATTACTCATCAATAAAAAAGAATGGACTACTGATATTCAAAAAACATGGGTAAATTTATTTTTTATTACATTAGTTTCATGTGTACAACATTATAATTTGACATTCATACACTACTAAGTGATCACCACCACAAGTCTAGTTACCATCCATAGCCATACAGTTGGCCCCCTTCACCCATTTTGCCCATCTCCTCCCAAAATGTGAATGGATTATGCTGAATGAAACAAGCCTGACTGAGAGATACATGTTGTATGATTGTATTTTATATGACATTAGGGAGAAAACCAAAGTAACAGGGACAGAGAATGGTCAGCGGTTGGCAAGTTAGGAGCAGGTGACAACAAAGGAATAGCATGAGGGGATTTATTTGAATGGGATGGAAAGGCTCTGTATCTTGATTGTAGTGGTGCTTTTACGACTGCAAGCATTTGTTAAACTCATAAAACAGTACACCACAGAGGGTGTATTTTACTGTATGCAAATTGGAAAGTATTTTAAAAATAATGTTTTTAGAGGAAGATGAGGTATGAGGCCTGAAGCTTCGTGGATTATAGAACAGATGAGTTGGTTTGGGTCTGGCTCTATGACCAAGTAGTTGCTGTGAATTATATGTTACCAGCAGTGAGAGCTAGTGAATAGTGACTTAGCTTTTCAGGACATCAAAGAGAGCTTAGGAATGTCAGGAAGAAAAGTGGCCAATGAAATAAATAATCTTTCAGAATAGAATTGAGGTCATGAATAGCTATTTCAATTGTGAATTGTTTAAGGAGAAAGGAGCCAACACTAGATTGCTTCTTGTGCAGAAGATATGGAAGAAAAAAAAATGACATAAAGAATAGGATGAAAATGTTCCTCCCTGACTGATTATCAGCAGCAGCAGTATGGATTCCAAAGGGAATACACCCAGTGGTTCTCATTGAAAATCCAACATGAACCTCTTTGTAGAATGCTTGGTCTGTGAAGGAAACTTTCCAGGAATTTCTTTAACTAAGTTTTGAAGAATCAGAGAAACCTAGATGAATGTCAGCTCTGTCATTTATAAGTCTAAATCCCTTGTAAAAACCACTGTTCTTCTCTAGCCTTCGGTTTTTCCATCTATAAAGGAGGGTTAAGAATAGCATGTATCTTGCAGTATTGAGAAAATTAATAGAGATAATGTGTGTATAGCACTGGGCACAATACCTCACATAAGAAGCACTCAGAAACTTGCAGTGAGAATTATACTACTGCCTAGTTTCCAGAGCTTGCATATGTTTATTTTTGCCAAGCTCATACTTGTCTTTAATTTTTTCTTGTTACTATCTCATCAGCAAGAGATTATCAAGTTTAAGCAGCATCATCTTGCTGCCTAGAGTAGATAGAGTCAATTTGAAGAGAGACATATTATTCCCAGAAACACAGACTCTTTTATACTCAATACAAAGAACCTTCAAAAGTAAGAGCTGTGACTTCCTCCCTCCAGAACTGGTTAACCTGTTGGGATATTTGGTAGATGAATTCTGTGCCACGCACTCTTGTATACTCTGCACCAGGCCGGGAGACAGCAGCTGCTCTCCATGCTCTCCTTCCAACACAGAAAACCAATCTCACAGCACCAGGGGAGACTATAAAAAAGGAAAAAAAAAATGCAAATGTCCAACATTGATTAGTTTTGCCAGCTGCTTTTCTTTAGAATCAACGGATGGGCCACTTTAGCTTTAAGTCCATTGGACACACTTAGGGGTTCTTCTTGTTTGTTTCCTTTGTTTTTTTTTTTAGAAATTGTATTAAAGAATAAATAATCCTTTGCAGGACAAACCTGTCAAAGAAGTTGACAAATGGAAAGAGGGCTTAAATAAACAGAAGAAAGGCATAACAGACCTCTATTGAACTGTTTCTGAAAATATCTTTGACCCGGGGGAGGATCCTGTTCTTTCAAACATGGGATTGAAGAGTCAAATGCTTTCAGGGGCTAGGCTACTTATGTAAATGAATGAGGAAGCAGGAGGAGTCTGAGTGTAAGGCAATAGGGTGTGGTGGTAGGTTTGGGTGTATTTTTTTGTTTTCCTACTCTTCTGAGATCTTTGAATACAAAATCATTTCACTATTTTTTTTTCTCAACTCTACTATAAGATGAGGTGATATTAGGGAATGTGTGATGATAAATGACAGTCTTGATTCCTGTCTTGGTCATGCAGTAGACTGAGAAAGTCTGTGCCACTTCTGAATTGAACAGTTTTACTCAGTGCCAGCTGAGTACTGTTGGGCAAGAATGTGAATCCAGCATTGCTAAGTACTTACTTACTCAAGAGACAGCCCACATCTTGATTTTGATGTAATTTAAAGCAACCACATTAAAATCCTTACAATTATAGTGCTGACAATTTGTTCCATTTTGAAACATAATGGCATGAATTAAATACTTGTCTCTGTGTTAGTTTTAACTGGTGGTTATCAGTTTGGACCTCTGCTTTGAACCTCAGTTTGAATATAGCACTGCTTCTTGATAAATGAAGTTCAGTGATAGAAATAAGGTGAATTATGTTAGAAATAATTTGTATTTATCTTTAAAATATTATAAATTAAAATATTGTGAAATATGAAGTCACTAATTAGAGCATTATTCTAAAAAGCGGAAGATGGGAGATAAACTGAATATCCATTGATAGGGGATGGTTCCATGAATTATATTACATCCAAACAATACTAGGTAGCTATTAAAAATGAGGCAGTTGTATAGCACTAATATAGAACCCATGCTGTGATATATCATTAAGTGAAAAAAGCAAAGTGCAGAAAATTGTGTATAGCATGCCACTGTTGCAAAGTGTGATCTATTTATCACCTCTCTATGTAACACCTACCTATATTGACATATGTCTATCTCTGGGAAGGAAAGAGAGCCTGAGGGACAAGACAGGGATATAGGTAGACTTGCTGCTGCTGCTAAGTCACTTCAGTCATGTCCGACTCTGTGTGACCCCATAGATGGCAGCCCACCAGGCTGCCCCATCCCTGGGATTCTCCAGGCAAGAACACTGGAGTGGGTTGCCGTTTCCTTCTCCGATGCATGAAAGTGAAAAGTGAAAGTGAAGTCGCTCAGTCGTGTCCGACACAGCGACCTCATGGACTGTAGCCCACCAGGCTCCTCTGTCCATGGGATTTGCCAGGCAAGAGTACAGGAATGGGGTGCCATTGCCTTCTCCATAGGGAGACTTGCTTTTCCTTTTTTGTGTATCTGGTAACATTGGAATTTTTCTTTACCACATATATATATTCCTTATTCAATATAAATGTAATTGAAAAAATAAGACATAATGTCTTCCAAAAAGGTAGTAGCAGAGTAAGAATGGATTGTTGTAATGATAGAGATGATGTTCATGTTTTTCAAGAAAAGTCATGGCTAACAAATGAACTTATTTACAAAGCAAAAGGAAGTTTATAGATGTAGAAGACAAACTATGATTAACAAAGCGGGTAGCAGGGGGGAGAATGCAGTGGATATAAATTAGAGATTTGCAATTAAGATACACACCACTGTATAAAAATAGGTAAACAACAAAGATCTACTGTATGGCACAGGGAACTATACTTATTATCTTGTAATAACCTGTAATGGCAAAGAATCTGAGTAAGAATGTGTATGTAAGGGTCAGCCCTGTTTTCCACTGTTTCCCCATCTATTTGCCATGAAGTGATGGGACCAGATGCCGTGATATTCGTTTTCTAAATGTTGAGGTTTAAGCCAACTTTTTCACTCTCCTCTTTCACTTTCATCAAGAGGCTTTTTAGTTCCTCTTCACTTTCTGCCATAAGGGTGGTGTCATCTGCATATCTGAGGTTATTGATATTTCTCCCAGCAATCTTGATTCCAGCTTGTGCGTCCCCCAGCCCAGCGTTTCTTATGATATACTCTGCATATAAGGTAAATAAGCAGGGTGACAATATACAGCCTTGACGTACTCCTTTTCCTATTTGGAACCAGTCTGTTGTTCCATGTCCACTTCTAAATGTGGCTTCCTGACCTGCATACAGATTTCTCAAGAGGCAGGTCAGGTGGTCTGGTATTCCCATCTCTTTCAGAATTTTCCACAGTGTGTTATGATCCACACAGTCAAAGGCTTTGGCATAGGCTTTTGCTTTCTTCTTCAATAAAGCAGAAGTAGACGTTTTTCTCTGCACTGTTCTTGCCTGGAGAATCCCAGGGATGGTGGAGCCTGGTGGGCTGCTGTCTATGGGGTCCCACAGAGTTGGACATGACTGACGCGACTTAGCAGCAGCAGCAGCAGCAGCAGCAGCAGTTTTTCTGGAACTCTCTTGCTGTTTTAACAATCCAGCAGATGTTGGCAATTTGATCTCTGGTTCCTCTGCCTTTTCTAAAACCAGCTTTAACGTCTGGAAGTTCACAGTTCATGTATTGCTGAAGCCTGGCTTGGAGAGTTTTGAGCATTACTTTACTAGCATGTGAGATGAGTGTGATTGTGCAGTAGTTTGAGCATTCTTTGGCATTGCCTTTCTTTGGAATTGGAATAAAAATTGACCTTTTCCGGTCCTGTGGCCACTGCTGAGTTTTCCAAATTTGCTGACATTTGAGTATAGCACTTTCACAGCATCATCTTTCAGGATTTGAAATAGTTCAACTGGAATTCCATCACCTCCACTAGCTTTGTTTGTAGTGATGTTTCCTAAGGCCCACTTGACTTCACATTCCACGATGTCTGGCTCTAGATGAGTGATCACACCATCGTGATTATCTTGGTCTAGAAGATCTTTTTTGTACAGTTCTTCCATGTATTCTTGCCACCTCTTCTTAATATCTTCTGCTTCTGTTAGGTCCATACCATTTCTGTCCTTTATCGAGCCCATCTTTGCATGAAATGTTCCCTTGGTATCTCTAATTTTCTTGAAGAGATCTCTAGTCTTTCCCATTCTATTGTTTTCCTCTATTTATTTGTATTGATCACTGAGGAAGGCTTTCTCATCTCTCCTGGCTATTCTTTGGAAGTCTGCATTCAGATGCTTATATCTTTCCTTTTCTCCTTTGCTTTTTGCTTCTCTTCTTTTCACAGCTATTTGTAAGGCCTCCTCAGTCAGCCATTTTGCTTTTTTGCATTTCTTTTTCTTGGAGATAGTCTTGATCCCTTCCTCATGTACAACGTTATGAACCTCCGTCCATAGTTCATCAGGTACTCTGTCTATCAGATCTAGTCCCTTAAATCTATTTCTCACTTCCACTGTATAGTCATAAGGGGTTTGATTTAGGTCATAGCTAAATGGTCTAGTGGTTTTCCCCACTTTCTTCAATTTAAGTCAATTTGGCAATAAGAAGTTCATGATCTGAGCCACAGTCAGCTCACAGTCTTGTTTTTGCTGACTGTATAGAGTTTCTCCATCTTTGGCTACAAAGAGTATAATCAATCTGATTTTGGTGTTGGCCATTTGGTGATATCCATCTGTAGAGTCTTCTCTTGTGTGTTGGAGGAGGGTGTTTGCTCTGACAAGTGCATTCTCTTGGCAAAATTATTAGCCTTTTCCCTGCTTCATTTTGTACTCCAAGGCCAAATTTGCCTATTACTCCAGGTGTTTCTTGACTTCCTACTTTTGTATCCAGTCCCCTATAATGAAATGGACATCTTTTTTGGGTGTTAGTTCTAAAAGGTCTTATAGGTCTTCATAGAACCGTTCAACTTCAGCTTCTTCAGCATTACTGGTCAGGGCATAGACTTGGATTACTGTGATATTGAATGGTTTGCCTTGGAAACAAATAGAGATCATTCTGTCGTTTCGGAGATTGCATCCAAGTAGTGCATTTCGGACTCTTTTGTTGACTATGATGGCTAATCCATTCCTTCTAAGGGATTCCTGCCCACAGTAGTAGATACAATGGTCATTTGAATTAAATTCACCCATTGCAGTCCATTTTATTTCTCTGATTCCTAGAATGTCGACGTTCACTCCTGCCACCTCTTGTCTGACCACTTCCAATTTGCCTTGATTCATGGACCTAACATACCAGGTTCCTATGCAATATTACTCTTTACAGCATTGGACCTTGCTTCTGTCACCAGTCACATCCACAACTGGTTGTTTTTGCTTTGGCTCCATCCCTTCATTCTTTCTGGAGTTATTTCTCCACTGATCTCCAGTAGCATATTGGGCCCCTACCAACCTGGGGAGTTCATCTTTCAGTGTCCTGTCTTTTTGCCTTTTCACATTGTTCATGGGGTTCTTAAGGCAAGAATACTGAAGTGGTTTGCCATTCAGAGGAGAGTGAAAAAGTTGGCTTAAAGCTCAACATTCAGAAAATGAAGATCATGGCATCTGGTCCTGTCACTTCATGGCAAATAGATGGGAAAACAGTGGCTGACTTTATTTTTGGGGGGCTCTAAAAATCACTGCAGATGGTGATTGCAGCCATGAAATTAAAAGACGCTTACTCCTTGAAAGGAAAGTTATGACCAACCTAGATAGCATATTAAAAAGCTGAGAACTTACTTTGCCAACAAAGGTCTGTCTAGTCAAGGCTATGGTTTTTCCAGTAGTCATGTGTGGGTGTGAGAGTCGGACTATAAAGAAAGCTGAGAACCTAAGAATTGATGCTTTTGAATTGTGGATTGGAGAAAACTCTTTAGAGTTCCTTCGACTGCAAGGAGGTCCAACCAGTCCATCCTAAAGAAGATCAGTCCTAGGTGTTCATTGGAAGGAGTGATGTTGAAGCTGAAACTCCAATACTTTGGCCACCTGATGAGAAGGCTGACTCATTTGAAAAGACCCTGATGCCAGGAAAGATTGAGTGTAGGAGGAGGAGGGGATGACAGAGGATGAGATGGTTGGATGGCATCACCGGCTCAATGGACTTGAGTTTGTGTAAACTCTGGGATTTGGTTGAACGGGAGGCCTGTCACGTTGTGGTTCATGGGGTTGCAATGAGTCAGACGTGACTGAGCAACTGAACTGAACTGATGTAAGGGTCATGGCTAGTATGTGCTTCATTCTTCATACCACTTGCAGCTGAGAGAAAATAATATCAGCTTTAGTGGATATTTGCAGACTCTATTATGAAACAGAATGTAGTCAGAAATTATAAACACTCAGAAAGGCCCAGACGGATACTGTGGCTGTTCATGTGCACGGACTTGGGGACTTGCAATCCTTTCTTAACTATATTATCTTCTTTGGGATGTACTCTATCTTCAGAAATGTTCCTGTTTTACCTGTTGCTGCCCCCTTCCTTGTCTTGGTCCTGAGTTTGGCTCATTTTGGAGCAAGACTAGTGTCAGCTGTCAGCTTAACTGACTAATGTAGTGTTTTCTAGCACACACTTACATTGACTTGAAGTTGTCTCGTCTCTGCTGTGAATATGCACCTCTTCTGTGGAAAAGAGTGAGATAATGATTAGACTTTCTTTTTTTTATTTTCTTCAACCTTTATATTTAGCTGGATAGATATAGGTACATAAGAATTAAAACACAGACATACATATGTCTGAAAGAATAAAACAAAAACTGACAATGGTGATTGGCTCTGGGGAAAAAGCTTGAAAAGTATTCTTTTTATGCCCAATAAGTGGATTGTGGAATTGATAAACTACATTTCCAATACCATGGATGCTGTATTTGCAATGAAGAAAGAAGGAGAAATGAACTAGTTTGAGTTGTTTAAACTAGAGTGTCTGAGGAAAATTTTTAAAAATAGAATCTCTAGTAAGTTAGAGGAAAGTTAGATAATTTTATAAGTGACATTGAGACTTCTGGCTGACCCTCTAAAGACAGTTATATCCCTACCTCCTTTTACCAAAACAGATGTGTAGCAGACAGACTTTAGAGTGTTTTCAGGTTCTCCAGCTCCTGGTATTCACACCTTTGTGTAATCCCTTTGAGTATGGGAAGGATCAGTGACTTTCTTCTGAATATTGGAATGTGACAAAGGTGATAGGTTTATGTGATCACATCTGTGATCACATAATCATGTAATGCCATCATGCTAGACTGTCTCTCTCTCTGACTTTGATGAAGCAAGATGCCACGAATCACATAGTATCAGGAAATGAACAGCAATCTGAAAGAGTTTGGCAGCAGATCCTTCCCCAGTTGAGCTTCTGATGAGAACATAGTTCTGGCCAAGACCTTGAGCATAGGCTGTGAAACTCTAAGCCAAGGATCCAGTTAATCAATGCCAAACTCCTGATCCATAGAAACTGCAACATGGTGTATACTGTCTTAAGCTGATAAGGCTGTGGTAATTTGTGATGCAACAATAAAAAGCTAACATAGTTCTATATTCATTAATGAATTAATTGTAAAAAAAAAAAACTATACAAATCACTCAAAGAAAAGACAGCAGCATGCTTTTATAATGTTGACATACAAAAGATATTTCTAAAGCAGAAATGAATACCAAAAACCACACCAAAAAGACCGGCAAATTTGACTACATTGAAAGTGTAAAATTGCACATGAAAAAACCGCTATACTATAACTAGTTTCCTTAATTTTTCTATGTCTGTAAATAGAGAAACAAAACCAACAACCCAAAGAAAAATGAGCTGAGAATGTTAACAATAAGTTCAAAGGAAAAAAAAAATGTCTTTACCATTCAACAAAATGCTCAACCTTATTCACAATTAAAGAAACAGAAATTTTCAAAAATGAAATTTCACTTTTTACTTAACAGATTTACTAATATATGAAGCTTAATAGTACTGGGGAAACAAGTACACATATATTATTATTTGGAATGTAAATTGGTGCAGCCTTTTTGGCAATAGAAATAAAAGTTTATAGCATACCTGCGCTTGACAGTCTTCTTGTATGAAGTTATTCAGTAGTCCTGCCCACACATTTTACAGTCACTCTTGAATAGCAAAAATTAGAAATAAGCAAAATATTCATCGGTGGAAGACCTGTTAAGAACATTCAAGGATAGCTTACTGTGGAAAAAATTTTGTTTTCCCATCTAGAAGTCATGATAAGGAATGATTTATAAGCTGTCCTTGAGGGCAGGGACCATATTTCATTCATCTCTGCTTCCTTTGAGCCTAGGGCAGTGCTTGATGGTTGGTACATAACAGAGAGGAGCAAATAGTATTTGATGAGCGAATGTATGAATGCATACTGGTGCATATATACAGCTGGGTAGTGTCTGGGGTTAAACATTAAATGTAAGTGCATTTTAAAAAGTGTTTAAATGTGTAAAAGATGAAAGCCAGAGTTAACCATGGACTTTGAGGCATTATGTGATGCTTTTGAATCCTTATCTTTTGTACGCTGAGACCATGTCTGGAACCACCAGGGAAGCTAAATGATCTCTATGAAGGCTTTCCTAGAGTGGGCTTGGGAACTACAGGGAGGAGGAATTTAGTTATAAAAATGAGAGGAGAAAGAACAGGTAGGGTGTAGCCTGACCCTCCTTTTTGTGCTTCCTTAGTAACACTCTGCCCCAAAGGTCACTCTCCAGCCATCTCTAGTCTCCCTGTCCCTTTAATTCTGCTTGTAGTCCAGCACATGATTAATCGTCCTCCCACCACCTTTAAATGCAGCCACACTACCACTCACCTAAACCCAGGAGAAAAAAATACAGTCCTGTCACAATCTTGTGGCAAGCTAGATCTCCCAGCATTAAATCACCATTAAGGGCCTCTGTGAATTTGATAGCAACTTTAGGGTTTTTTTCCCACCTTTTTCTCTCATTTACAACTCAGCTAAAGCTTTCCTGTTATGGGAGGTGGATGCTATAAAGACAAACAGTTCACTATCCTGGCCTCTACAGGTGCCCTCGATCCATAATTGTTCCTTGAGTGGAGACGTGCAGAGGACCTCCTAGCAAAGCCCTTTCAGGCAGAGTAGCCTCTGTCTGTTGAGCTGTTGGCAGGGTGGAGATGTGATATCTGCACCTGTATCTGCACGGTCATTTGTGAAATGCTTTTCATAGGTATCCCATCGGATCCTACCAGGATTCCTGCTAACATAAGTATTTATTATGCTCATTTTAAAGATAAGGAAACCAAGTTCCAAAGGCCTGAAGTAGTTAATAAAACCCTAGGACTGAACACAGGACCTCTGACTTAGAGACCAGAGATTCTGAGAAACTTCAGATATTTCCCAAATAATTTGTTCTTTCCAAAGCCTTCCCTGGGCATGTCAGACTCCTGAAAGTAGACATCCTAAGTTCATATCTTGGCTCTACGAGTTACTATTTGAGTGACTTTGGAAAGTTACTGATTGACCTATCTCACAGTTATGTAATGCCACAATAATGTTGCTAAACAGACAGCTATGGGTCTTCAGTGGCATGCAATATTAAGCATAGTGAACATTTATTTTTGCTCAGGAATCCAGAGATTGGCTGATCAGGGCTGGGCTCACTTAGGTAATCTCTGCTTAGCTGGTGGATCTGCTGGGTGTTGGCTAGCTGGCTTGCATGAGTCAAATTTGCTCCATGTGCCTCCCATGTTCCAGTCAGCTTGTCCAGGCTATTGCACATGAGAAAGGTTTTAAGAGAGAGACAATTGAAGCAGGCAAGCTCTCTTTAAGCATAAGTTCAGAACTGGCACGCCATCACTTCTACACAGCTATTTGGACCAAAACAAGTCACAAGACTAGCCTAGATCCAAGTAGACTCTACCCTTTGAGAAGACCCGCAAAATCACTGGACACAGGATATGCATAGAGGCATACTATTAAATGGCACCATTAGTATAACTAAATCCAGCTTGAACATCTGGAAATTCTTGGTTCATGTACTGTTGAAGCCTGGCTTGGAGAATTTTGACCATTACTTGGCTAGCGTGTGAGATGAGTGCAATTGTGCAGCAGTTTGAACATTCTTTGGCATTGCCTTTCTTTGGGATTGGAATGAAAACTGACCTTTTCCAGTCCTGTGGCCACTGCTGAGTTTTACAGATTTGCTGGCATATTGAGCAAATATGCCAGCATCATCTTTCAGGATTTGAAATAGCTCAACTGGAATTCCATCACCTCCACTAGCTTTGTTCATAGTGATGCTTCCTAAGGCCCACTTAACTTCACACTCCAGGATGTCTGGCTCTAGGTGAGTGATCACACCATCATGTTTATCTGGGTCATGAGGATCTTTTTTATATAGTTCTTCTGTGTATTCTTTCTTTATTGACTATGCCAAAGCCTTTGTGTGGATCACAACAAACTGTGGAAAATTCTGAAAGAGATGGGAGTATTAGACCACCTGTCTTGCTTCCTGAGAAATCTGTGTGCAGGTCAAGAAGCAACAGTTAGAACCGGACATGGAACAACAGACTGGTTCCAAATTGGGAAAGGAGTACGTCAAGGCTGTATATTGTCACCCTGCTTATTTAACTTCTATGCAGAGTACATCATGTGAAACGCTGGGCTGGATGAAGCACAAGATGAAATCAAGATTACCAGGAGAAATATAAATAACCTCAGATATGCAGATGACACCACCCTTATGGCAGAAAGCAAAGAAGAACTAAAGAGCCTCTTGATGAAAGTGAAGGAGGAGAATGAAAAAGCTGGCTTAAAACTTATCATTCAGGAAACTAAAATAATAGCATCCAGTCCCATCACTTCAGGGCAAATAGATGGGGAAACAGTGGAAACAGTGAGAGACTTTATGTTTTGGGGCTCCAGAATCACTGCAGATGGAGACTGCTGCCATGAAATTAAAAGACGCTTGCTCCTTGGAAGAAAAGCTATGACTAACCTAAACAGCATATTAAAAAGCAGAAGCATTACTTTGCCCACAAAGGTCCATCTAGTCAAAGCTGTGGTTTTTCCAATAGTCATGTATGGATGTGAGAATTGGACTATAAAGAAAGCTGAGTGCCGAAGAATGATGCTTTTGAACTGTGGTGTTGGAGAAGACTCTTGAGAGTCCCTTGGACTGCAAGGAGATACAAATAGTCAACCCTAAAGGAAGTCAGTCCTGAAGATTCATTGGAAGGACGGATGCTGAAGCTGAAACTCCAATGATTTGGCTACCTGATGCAAAGAACTGACTCATTTGAAAAGACCCTGATTCTGGGAAATACTGAAGGCAGAAGGAGAAGGGGACGACAGAGGATGAGACGGTTGGATGTCATCACCGACGCAAAGGATATGAGTTTGAGTATACTCCAGGAATTGGTGATAGACAGGGAAGCCTGGAGTGCTGCAGTCCATGGGACTGCAAAGAGTTGGATATGTCTGAGCAACTGAACTGTTTTACTGAGTGTAACTATCTCCTAAAATCCCTGAGCACTTTCATTTTTGCATTTTAGGAATACGGGTTAAAATATCATCCATTGCATGTGGATATTGTAAAGATAATATGAAGCAATGTGTGAGGAGTACACTACTGCATGTTAGGCTGAGGGACAGGGAGTTAGGATGCTCCTGATTCTAATGACTTTGTGAAGAATTGCCATACCAAGGCCTGGCCTGACCACCTCCAGATGTCTTCCACTTGAGAGATAAACCCTCAAGTGTTTAAATCATTATCATTTTGAATTCTTTTTTTTTTTTTCCCCACTGGGAGCCAAATCCAATCCTGATTTGTTTCATACAGGCATAACAGCACTTATTATTTGATGAACGTGCTGGAGAGGAAACATGAATCTTTGAGTACGGGGTTGGAGAGGAGCAACCCTAGCAGTTCCCGACCTGTACCTTTCCAAGTTGGTGTCATATGATCACGTGAGTAACTGAATCTGGGCCAGAGGCCTCTGTCTATTGGTTGAGCAGACCACTGGCCATGAAATGGCCAGGCCTGAGAGCTCTGTCCAGTGTGAATGTAACATAATGCACTGGAATATCTGACTCCCTCACCTAGAGTGGTATTACATTTTTGAGCAGAGAGCTCAGTTCTCTGTGCATCCTTGTTGCTCTGGTCCTGAGACTTTTCCTTTCTTCTTTGTGGGACCTTCTGTCATGATGCAAAAGTAACACCTAAGTGACCCAGCATGTGCTTCTCGTATCTGTGTTCTAGATGGTATCTACAGATGTTTTTTTAAATGATGCTTGCTTTTCTCTGTCAATTAATGGTGTATCATGACCACCTTCACAGGCTGGTAAATATTATTTTCCAATAGCATACAATCTAGAGTAGAGTACAAGTGTCCCTCGCTCTCTAAAAGTAGAGCGTTCCTGTGACCATTCCATAAGACAAAATAGTGTAAAGTGAAAAAGAAAGTACTTTAGGACACATCTGGCTAATGGATGCACAGAATAAATTGAGATAAAGCACAGATGGTCACACAGTTTAGAGCTATGGCGGCTTGAGGCTGAGGTGCTGAGTGCGGTTCCCAGGGAAGGGTTTTGCGGGCACTGTTCTCGCTACTTCGGGTATGTGCTACCTCTATAATGGCTCACCGTAAAGCAGTGCTGACTGCTATTTTCACGTTGTGTCTTTTTTCATAAAAGTGGATATAATCTTTGGATTTCTTTCAGTGAGCAAAAACGGGTAATGTTGGTTTTTCTAAAAAAGGTGATGTAAAGCAAATTTTTGAAAAGCAGGGGATACCTGGATTCTATTGTATGACTATATTTATTTAATTGCTCCCCTAAGGTTGGATACTTATGAGGTCATGAACTATCTTTTTGTTTGTGTGATTGTTTTGCTTTCATATACAGCATCAAAGTCAACATCTTTGAAATGAAATATTTGTATACAACTATGATATTTTTATAGATAGAAGTTTGATAGAAAGATACTTTTATTTATTTTTTATTTTTTTTAATTTTTATATATTTATTTTTTTTAGCTTATAGTTCTTTTATTTATTTTTTTAATTAATTTATTTTTTTTTTAGTTTTTTATTTTTTAAATTTTAAAATCTTTAATTCTTACATGCATTCCCAAACATGAACCCCCCTCCCACCTCCCTCCCCATAACATCTTTCTGGGTCATCCCCATGCACCAGCCCCAAGCATGCTGCATCCTGCGTCAGACATAGACTGGGGATTCAATTCACATGATAGTATACATGTTAGAATGTCATTCTCCCAAATCATCCCACCCTCTCCCTCTCGCTCTGAGTCCAAAAGTCCGTTATACACAGCTGTGTCTCTTTCCCTGTCTTGCATACAGGGTCGTCATTGCCATCTTCCTAAATTCCATATACATGTGTTAGTATACTGTATTGGTGTTTTTCTTTCTGGCTTACTTCACTCTGTATAATCGGCTCCAGTTTCATCCATCTCATCAGAACTGATTCAAATGAATTCTTTTTAACGGCTGAGTAATACTTTTAAATTTATTTTTAATTGACGGATGGTTGCTTTACAGTACTGTGTTGGTTTCTACCAAAGATCAACATGAATCAGCGATAGGTTTACCCATGTCCCCTCCTACTTGAACATCCCTCCCACCTTCCTCTCCATCCCTCCCCTCTAGGTTGTTACCAAGCTCTGGTTTGAGTTCCCTGAATAATACAGCAAATTCCCATTGGCTATCTATTTTACATATGATAATGTATGTTTCCATGTTGACAGGATATTTGATAAGCAGAGAAATGTTCTAGTCCAAGGATTTGGTATGAAATAAGCACAGATTTGTGAATAGAAAAACACAAGACATCAAATAATCAAATTTTGCTACTGTTGGCTACATGGAAGGAGATAGTGGCTGAATTATTGATAGATTTGAAAGCTAAGTTAAGGCATGGCCTTTATTGAGGGCTTTTTTTTTTTTTTTTAATATGTGGAAAACCTGGAATATCTTAAGGTGAATCTCTTTTTCCCTTTCAAAATTAGCATTGTGTTACAGAGAGGGTCAGCAGAGGTTAATCTAGGCCATTTCACCTGCGTTTAATCTATAGTAAAAGGAAAAAATATATATCCTTTTATATTGTAGTGTGCTTTGTTAAACAAAAAAACGTTATGTGTTTAAGGGTATTTTATCAGTGTAGATATAGTCTTACAACAAATAATGTGCTAAGTAGAGATAAGTCTGTATTGCATTAATACCACCACTTTCTGTTTGTATCTACCTTTTGAACTGAAAACAAAAAAAGGTGTTTCACTGGCTTCTGAAAATAACATAGCTCAAATGGAAGATAACCTCCCCATTTTACAGAAGGAACTGGGGTTAGAAATAGAATGTCATTCATGAAATAAAATGTCAGAGCTATAATGCCAGAATCTGATTTTTCAAGGTCACCTGACTTCACCCTGCATTTTCTTGTGGTGACAGTGAGACTTGGTTATAAAGCATCATCACACAGCTCTTATATGAAGCAAGTAGGCCTACACCCTCTTCTGATTTCACATCCCCACCCCTCATTTCCTCCTCACTCTGAGTCAGCCAGTTAGCCAGAAGCAAAGTCTGAATGACAAGCCAGGTAGATGGATTCCAGGCTCAGTTTTTCCTGATAAATGAATGGAAATCCTCTTGTTCTACTTTCCTTCCTCAAATTAGTAAAACCTTAATATGCACAAGAATCTTATGGGTTTTCTTAAGCATGACTGTTTCCTAGGCCTTATCCCAGGCACTCCTCCCTTTCAGCAGGCCTGGGGTTAGACTCAGGTATGCAGATTTTTAACATACTCTTCAGATGTTGATGAGGAAAAGGGGTACACAGAGCAGACTTTAAGAAATGCTGTCTGTCCAATTTCAAGGTTGAAATCTGCTTTGTCTCCCCTTCAAGCATGCCTGCTCTTAGCAAAGTGACTCCAGCCCCGCCTTGTTGTAGCCCCTTATCAGTTCTATGTGTTTTGCAAATTGCATTTGCTCTTCATTTATGGACAAACCAGGTCAGCAGTGCCAGGCCAATAAGAGCTGGATTTTCCCTGGCCTCATGCATCAGTGACATATTTGCCAGCATCGGCCCAGTTCCGACATCCCTGCAGTCGGCTGTGGTTGATGATGATGCAGGATACACATGACTCGATTTGTGGAGAGCCGGCTAAGCTTTCAGGGAAGTCAATAAGAAAAATCTCATTTTGATCTGCAGATTGGGCTCATTTGATTTGAAAGTCACTGGTGGCAAAAGAAATATGGGGCCCAGGGATGTCTCTTCAAGCCCCTCTCTGGCTGTAATCACCCCTGAGAAGCACTTTTCTCCATCTGCCTCCTCCTCCCCTCTTTTCTCCATAGATTCAATGTGTCAGCGGTAGAGGGGGGAAAAAAAGCAACAAACACTCTCAGACTTTCTGGATGATTCTTCTTTCTCACTCTGTACGGAGGAGAGGGTCAAAATACCACCATCAACCATTCGCCCAAACCATTTGCTGTGTGGCTCCTAGGAAACCATATGGCCTTTGTGATTTCCTATATAGGTCTGTGACTTTCACCTTAAAGAGGTCAGAGAGGGAAAAATTAAGTGTATCATTATGCTTTATATAGTAGCTCTTGGGTCTGGGTGTTCCATGGGCTTATGTGCATGTCAAAATGGTAAAGAGTATCTTTTGATGCTAATGAGATCTGTTTATCCCCGCCCCCCACTTTACTCTTTGCTTTAGATTCTACCAAAATCTTTCTAGTTTCCCTGCTTCCTACCCTTTCCCATCAGATTAATTATCCATGAAGCACCTTTGGTGGCTTTGCATTTTCCTAAAGATGCAATCTAAATTTGTGCTGTCCAGTGTGGTAGCCACTAGCCACATGTGATTGTTCAGTAGTTAAAATATGATGAGTCTGAACTGAGAAAGTGATAACTGTGAACATCAGATTACAAAGATTTAGGGGAGAAAAGGATATAAAGTATCTTATTAATAATTTTCTATGGATTACATGTTGAAATAATATTTTAATTATACTGGATTAACTAAAATAGGTTATTACATTTAACTTCAGATATTTCTTTTTTGCTTTTTAAAATATGGCTACTAGAAGATTGAAAATTACATACGTAGCTCACATTGTGTGTCTTGGATAGTGCTGGTCTAAACTCTGAAATGTGGCTTGTTCTCATTTTGTTCCATTTCCTTATCACACATTCTCTTTTGGTTATATGAATTTCTTTTAATCTCTTGAATTCATTACTTATCCTTTGTTTCTGGGGTTTTAGTAAGCTATTGCTTTCTTCCATTACTGCTCTTTCACTAACTCTTACTTCTATTTCAGTGTGTCTTCTGCAGATTGTTTCTTGTATGTCACTAGCTCATTCCTGACTTCCTGAGTCTGGCGCAGATGGGCTATTGATGGATCCAGTAAAATCTTCAT
Source organism: Ovis canadensis (assembly GCF_042477335.2). NCBI lineage: Eukaryota > Metazoa > Chordata > Mammalia > Artiodactyla > Bovidae > Ovis > Ovis canadensis. Next base: position 82,573,185 of record NC_091249.1, read on the forward strand.
ACACTGTCTTCTGAAATACCATCTTTGCTTTAAAAAGTACATATACATAAAATTTGCCCATTCCACTAAATTGTAAGCTCTATTAAGACACGAGCTATATCTGTCTTATGCATCTTTGACCCCGGAGCAGGAACTCAATAAATGTTTGTTGAGTAAATCCAGACATCTTATTAAATGGGCAAGGGAATTAAGGTCCAGAAAGGGGGACACTTCTTAACCAAGGTGAATTCATGGCAGAGTACCTCAGGCCAGAACCATGCAGCAGAGACATAGATTTAAATAATGTATAATATTGGAGGGATTTTTAAAAATGTAGTGGACAGAGACTTGTGCATGTTTTCATAATTCTACTGAAAAAGGTAAAGAGCTAACTCACAGAATCAGCTGTGATGCCAAGCCTGATCCTCTCTGGAAGAGTCTCCAGCCTAAGGAAATCCCTCTTCAGCAGCCCTGACTCCAGCACTTCTGGCACCATCAGGCTGGGGGGAATAGGGACAGGAGAAGGGAATGACAAGGCAGTGGAGGTCTGGGCAATAAATAGGTGGAGTAGATATGTATCATAGGACAAGCTGAGTCAGGCCTCAATGTATTCAGGGAAATTCTCCACCTGAATTACAAACCAGAGGTCATTTCTTGGGATGTTGGCACCACCATTCCTCAGGTTGACATATTTCTGAAGGGAACAAAACGAGAAGAGTGATTTTTAGTCATGAAGCCTCTCGGGTTCTGGTATCATTCTTTGCCATACATGCATCTGGGAGAAACTTCCTTCTGGTCCTAGCAATAGATAGCTTAGTGCATTTGCAAAATATGCCATGTTATAGGTTCTTTAGCAAAAAGGGATTTGAAGGAGAAATTTATTTTCTGTAGGATTTTCTACTGTAATTGAGTCTAACCTTTTTTTCCTAATTATAAGCTCAATGTAGGAAAGGTGGCAAACGTATTAGCAATAGAAGAGAAACTTTATGCATAATTCCAACAGCCCAAATAATCCCACTCAATATTTTCTGTAAGTCTTTTTAGTGTTCATGTTTATTCACTTATAGTTTTATAAAAGTAAAATACTGTGAATACATTTTAGTGTTTCCTTTTAATTATGTAGCATGCACAATTTCCTGTATCAATAAGTACTCTCTAGTAATATGATTTCTGTTGCCTACTTAATATTCTAATATATTTAAACCTTTCCAAAGTCTTCTTTATTGAACATTCAAATTGTTTCCATTTTTTTGTATTATAAATCACTCTACAGGTATTCCCTTATGAACATCTCTGATTTTTCCAAAAGACAATTTGTAAAAGAAGAATAGGTTACTAAAAGATAATGCACATTTTAAAGGATCTTAGTATTTATTTTTAATTAGTCTCCTAAAAGTTTTATTACAAACTGACTTCAGAGTTCTCAAGTATTCTCTGCATACTACTTTCATGTTTATAAGTTGTACTACCTACTATCATGAAATTTGTTTCCCATTAAGTTGATGATACTTCCAAAAGGGAATGAATTTCCCCAAAAAATGCCAGAATAAATTCTAGACTCAAAATCATATTGATGCCCAGCTGATTATGTCCACTTTCCTCTAGATCCTTAAAAGTGGCATTTCCCAAAATACTCCATGAGAGAAGAGTCCTATGGTAAGGTAAGTTTAGGCAAAGTTGCATCTTCCATTGTTCATCAAGACCTGAAGATCTTGAAAAATCTTGCAGTAAATTTGAGAAGGTCCAAATCTGTTTAAATCAGTTTTCTTCTCTAAGGTTATTTGGTCACCAAACTGAGGGAAAAAAATTTCAAGTCTGCAAACCTCCATAGTATGCACTTAGAGAGCTGCCCATCTAGAGTAAGCTCGAGGCAGTCCATTATGGGGACTCTACAGTACATAATTTTCTTTTAATTCTATGTACTTGACCGTAGGAGGTAGGGCCAAATCAGTTTGAGTTCCTGTGCACATTGTCATGTGACCAAGCTGAAGGACTCTCCATTATCAGGCCTTATGGAAATTTCTAGTAAGCCAAGACCAATTTTCTGATGAGCTAAGACTAGAATTTTATCTCAAAAGCTCTTTCTACTCCCTACACCCCCCAAAAAATCAGTTTGCTTTTGACTCTGTGATTGCAAATATATTTTCTTTCTTTTTTTTTTTAAATTTTAGTTTTTTATTTTTTAAATTTTAAAATCTTTAATTCTTACATGCATTCCCAAATATGAACCCCCCTCCCACCTCCCTCCCCATAACATCTTTCTGGGTCATCCCCATGCACCAGCCCCAAGCATGCTGCATCCTGCGTCAAACATAGACTGGCGATTCAATTCACATGATAGTATACATGTTAGAATGTCATTCTCCCAAATCATCCCACCCTCTCCCTCTCCCTCTGAGTCCAAAAGTCCGTTATACACAGCTGTGTCTCTTTCCCTGTCTTGCATACAGGGTCGTCATTGCCATCTTCCTAAATTCCATATATATGTGTTAGTATACTGTATTGGTGTTTTTCTTTCTGGCTTACTTCACTCTGTATAATCGGCTCCAGTTTCATCCATCTCATCAGAACTGATTCAAATGAATTCTTTTTAACGGCTGAGTAATACTCCATTGTGTATATGTACCACAGCTTGCTTATCCATTCATCTGCTGATGGACATCTAGGTTGTTTCCATGTCCTGGCTATTATAAACAGTGCTGCGATGAACATTGGGGTACATGTGTCTCTTTCAATATATTTTCATCTATGTCAATCTTCATGTATATAAGTGAAAAATCATTATTGTTACCTGTTTAATTTTTGGCCCAAACTATTTTAAGACTCAAGTAGAGAATAAGAGAATACTCATTAAAAAATCTCTCTTAGGCCAGGATTTCTTAGAAACAAAGAAAGGTAAAAATCAAAACTTTGGTTCCCAGTGAGACTGTATTTCTCAAATATCAGAATTTCACATGCCACCATTTTCTTTTCATATTTTAGCATTTTTAAAAATTAACTCAAAGTCTTATATACTTTATCCTCAACAACAACAAAAAAAATTCAAAAACATAGATTTGACAGTTTTATCTTTTTCTAATAGATACTAAAACACCTAAAAACACCTAAGATTATATCAGGTCTTGACAAACATTTTTGGTAAAAGAGAGTAAATATTTCAGGGGTTGAGAGTCATGGAATCTGTGTCATAGTTACTTAGCTTTGTTGTTGTAGTGCAAAAAAGCAGTCCTAGACAACAAGTAAACAAACATGGCTCTGTTCCAATGAAAGCTTTATTTACAAAGACAGACTGGATTTGGCTCGTGGGTTGTAGTTAGCCAACCTCTGCTCTACATGAAACAAAGAGTTTATTGAAATTTGCACCTCCTAAATAATTGCACTGATTCATTTTAGACACAATCTGAATGCTCTAACCTGGGCAATAATTGAACAGCAAAATCTCTCTCTCTCTTTTTTTTTTTTTTTGCATTCTACCTCTGTTTTCTGAGATAGTCCCAATTTCAAGCCAAATGTCTCAAATATTGGGATAAGATTCATCACTCTAAATCTCATAAGACTTTAAAATAAAAATCAGGAACTAATCTTTGCTGGTTCAACAAAAGAATAGATATCTTGAGACAGACTAACCTTTCCTCACCTTCCTAATGAATTCTGCAGAAATGTCCTACTCCTTGATTTTACTCTTGCAAAATTATTCTTCATAAGAGGAAGAAAAAAGCCCCACAACCCAAGCACACTGGGCTCCTAAATTATTGACACATTAAAATTTAAAATGTTAATTAACAGAGGCTCTTATCTGAGAGCAGCAAATTTGCCATTAGTTCCCAACTTTGCTGAATCTAAACTCCTATGTATCTTTTGTTTGACTGAGTTAGTCCACAGTTTACCCTAGTGGCCTCAAGATTTACAAGAGGGGAAACTTACAAGGCTTGTTTCTGCCACACCTGCCCATTGAGCCAACATCACTGAGGTTTGTAGATAGGAAGAATATGTTTTCCTGTACAAATATGATAAACCCATCAATTCACTGCTCACTATTTTCCACCCTAGATGTTCACAAATAATAATACATCTGAATAACATTTTTTCATGTTTACAAAACTTTTCCAAAAATGCATAGTCCCATTAAAATTGTTTAGTAATCCAAGAGCTAGGAATTTCTATCCTAATTTTACAAGTGAGGAATCCCAAGTTAATCCTGCAGTTGAACTGCCAGCTATACTGTAGGGAGGACCCTGGGGCCATGCTAGCCAATTTCCACCTGCTGGATGGTGATTTCCAAGTGCTCCTCAAGGTGACTCTTTTTTCCATTGCACTCTGCCATACCCTGATCATCTCTACCATCCCAGGCCATACTCCTAACCCAGTCCTCCGTTCACCACGGTGGTCCTGATAGCATCCATTCAAGGGTGCCTGGATGGGTCAAGGTAAGCACATCTTTAGTACTGAAACACAACTCTGTTCTAACTTATTCATTAATAATATAAATTCCCATCCTTAATTTAACTTATATCTCCTAATTCTATGTTCAGTGTTTTCCTATACATTGTAGCTGATTCTGAGATGTAGAAGAATTTAATTAATATTGGCTGAATTGCTAATACAGCTTTCAGTTACAAAGAGTAATTAGATAATTAGAATGAGAATTTGTAAATTAGCATACGATGATGTATCCACTTTTTTTTTCATTTGCAAACAATCTGAATAAGTCTGTCCAGAGTCCAAGAATATATAACTTAAAGGCACCTTCTGTATCATCTAGTTCAACTATTATATGTTTAAGGAAACATGGGAGAAATTTGCCCAAGATCATAAATAATAGTGATAAATAATGATTATCATTCCTTACCATGTGCTTGACATGACCCTAAATGTTATAAATGTGTGAAGTCAGGTTGATTGTTACTCCAGTTTACAAATGAAGCATCTAGGGCTTAGAGAAATAGACTCGCCATGGATCATATGGGTGTAGGTTCTGGGTCTATGTGAGGACAGAACATCTGACTATTGAGCTGCTGTTTAGCATAGTTATTCTCAAGCGCAAAGCCCAAAGCTGTGGTAAGAACGGCTCTGTTCTTTGATAAAAAGGGCACTTTGCCTATATGGTCTTCCTCCTCAAACCCAAGGGCAGTCCAACCATGAGAAAAACATCAGACGGATCTGAGGGCAATTCTGCAAAGTGTGGCTTTGCACTGTGGCTGACTGCCACACTGCCTGAAATATGCAGTGCCCAGGACCCATCATCTCCAGGGACACTAATTTAACTAGTCTTGAGTGGGGCTAAGGTATTGGCATTTTTCAAAGTTCCTGGATAACTCAAATGGGCAGCCAGGGTTGAAATAGCACCAGGTATGCATGTTTCCCAGAAAGAGGGAGTTACTGAATCCCCAAGGGGGGAGAAGGAGCAGTAGGACTAGAGCTGAATGAGATATATCTGGAGGAAGGGCTTTCACTGCCCTGGGTAAGCAGATTCTTTTCACTCCAGGAAACCACCAGGGAAGAGAACACAGGGGCTGGAGATGGAATGCTTGAAGGCTGCCATTTTCACTTTTCCTAATCAAGAGGCTTTTTCAGAATAGTGTTTGGGGATCACTGGGCCTCTAATGGTCACCACATCCTTTGCTCAGCAAATTGTTGGCTTCCCCTGCCTTTTTTCTCTTGAATGTATTTTTCTTGAATGTTTAGAGTCAACCCCACACCTAAATGGGCATTTGTCATTTATGTAGCTGAAGATGTGTGATCAACCAGCCTTGTCAGCTAAAAAGGAGGCTGGCTTCTTGCATTTAAAATGAATATTGACTGGAAAAGGAGGAGGTAGGGGGGTGGAGAAAAAAATCACAAGTGAAAAAAAATGGCTGACTCAGGCCAACCTCAATGCATATGGTGTGAAATAACAATGTTAAGGGAGTTTGGCTGGGGTTGGAATTATGCAAGAGCCTCTTTCAGCACAACCTAAGATGTCTGGGAAAATTGCTCTGGAAATTTCTGTGTTAAAAGATTTGTGTTCTTGGGAAAGTTATTTAACTTCCCTCAACCTTGTGAATGAAATGGGATTGGTATATGATAATACCTAATTTATGGGGTTGACTAAACAAGACAAGTCATCTGCTTATCACAATGTCTGGAATGTAGGACACACTCTATAAGTGCTGGTGCTATCATTATTGCTCATTTCTTCTTAGTTTTACTATTGCCTGTTTAAACAAACCCATCATTAAATACCTCCTCCTTCAAGAAAGCCTCTTGATAACACCTATGCTCCAAGAGAAGTAATCTATGTTAAATGCCCTCCTAATACTTTGTAGCTCTCTCTTGAAATCACCACTTTCCATGCTTTTTTGTGTCTTTCTCCTTTTTTGTTTAAGAGTATAAACTAATTGATTACCAGCTGGTATCTCACTAAACTTTGTATTCACAAAAGCTCTCATTACAGACCAATAACCCAATATTTGTGAAATTTAAATATCTTGGACAAATAATAGATGACAATGAATGTGATCATCTTAGAGGCTCTTAGCACAAAACTTGATGCATAGAAAATGTTCTATACAGTTAGCTGCCATTAAAATTTATTGTTTACTGTGATATTGCATGCATTATCTATTTGATTCCTCACAACAGCAGATCCTCTTAATATGCCCATTTCACAGTTGAGGGTTAAGGCACAAAGAAGGTGAAGTAATTTGTCTAAGATTATGTAGCTAGTGAGGGGCAAAGCCAGGATAAGGACCCCTGGGTTCAACTATTAATATATTCAAAGTCTTGATATTAAGCCAGGAGTAGGGAACATCAGATTTCATGCCTGAGTAGCATATGAGAAAACTGACAAAGGAGAATCAATACTGGCTAGACTAGTCTCGTGGATTTTGGCTAGTAAGAAGAGGAAGCCATAAGTAAAAGAAATTTTAAGCTTTAACCTGTGTCAAAGTCAAGCAAAAATCAGTTAGATTTCATCAAACTACTGATCAAAGTGCCAAAAATGGTTTAATTTTTTAAAAGCACATGTAACGTCTTTTCATCTGCTTGACTGGTCAAGCCAGTAAAAACAGTAAAAGCAGTTTATTCAATAAAAACACCCACACCGTCACTGTGGTTATTGGGCCAAGTTGGCCAGCCAAGCAGACAGTTAAAGTGGTCAACCAGGTGTGGATAGAGCCTTGGAGAGAAATGTTGAAAGAAGACACTAGCAAAATACTTTAATGTCTGTAGCAATCATTCAGAGGGTACATCAAGGTATCTGGCTAAGGAAACTCCAGCTGCACAGAGGGGGTAAATTTGCATAGGAGCCCAGGAACCAACTGAGAGTTAGAACTGAGCGTCTCCTTTTTTCCTAAAACTCTAAGCTGTCTGGATCTGTTGGAATAGTCTGAGTGGCTTTGACCAGCTCATTTGGAGGAGAGGGCTCAAAACTTCTGAAATAAGTAACTCTGAGGGTTAAAATACGTGGATCTAAGATGTTAGCTCCTTGTTACAATCGTGAAAGGGATGACTCTTCTGGGCCCAAGAGACAGAGGACCCTGGAACACACCCTGATTCAGATCTTCTGGGTGCAGTGTTGAGCCTTGTGAAGCAGCTTTTTCAGTGAATTAAAACACACACACAAACACACATGTACACACACACAGGTATAAATTCCAGAGCCCAGAGCAGTTTTGCCTTGGACCAAACCAAGCATAGCATTGAAAACCTGTAGGATATTCAGTAGGGATTGGCATTGGCAAGGATGGAGTACCTGGAGCCCCATGGAGTATAGTTCATTCTGGAACAACCAGCACTCTACAGCAGTAGGGGAGTTCTCTAGATTCAAGAAGACACATCAGAGTTTTGGTTCTACTGAGCAAGAGTCATTCTACATGACTTCATTGTAGAATGGTCAGCAAATGGTGGGGTTGGGGTTCCTGCTAACCCAGGCAAGTCATTCAATGCATAGTGTTCTCTGGGACAGAGAGATGCTACTGAGGGGAATGTTATTCACACCTAAGTTTGTAAATCTAGACATTGAGCTACTGGTGACTTTTCAAAATCCATTAGCCCTAAATAGATTGATAGATTAGACAGATTGATCTGCATAGACAAACAGACACTGAGGGTAGAAAAAAAATGCCTATTTAAGAATGAGGGCAGGCCTGGAGGAAGAATGCTGTTTAGAAAAGCTACACAATTGAGATTACTTCTAAACCTATATTTAATGAGAAAAATGAAGAAAATTAGTTTGGTCAATTAGAAAGTAATGAAGACATTGAAAAAATAACTATTGACAGAAGGCCAATTAGGGATTTCTGCAGTAATTTGAGTATAACACACACCGCAGAATCAGCAGATTATGAGGGGTTGCCTTCTAGAAGATTAGAGTTGCATCATGTCTACTTAATTTGGGCAGTGATTTCTTCATTTAGCAAGTGGAATTGTGATCTGAAATGAACCCAAAAGCCAGACAGTAGGGTTCTAAATTTCAAAATCAGAGAGAGTTAGCATAATGGTGACAGTTCAGCTTAGGTATGACTAGTACTAATAGATGTTAAGAAAGGATGTCCTAACAAAAACACAAAAAGGAGTTCGAGGGGCAGGCCATGGTCTATTAGATAAGTTTATGCTGTATTAACCAGCTTTATAATCAGATTATTGGAAAATAGCAGAAGCCATTCCAGATAAATCATTGCTTCTTCAGGTTATCAGAGGGGAAGGCAGTGTGCAATCTTACTAGAGTGAAGGATGAAGACATCATTTCTTTGTGTGTGTGTATTCATCAGGAAAAAAAAGATTAAGAGCTGGCTGAACTCCTGTAGAATAGGATTCCATAAAGGTTCACTCGCAAATTAAAATGTATATGTGCGTGTGCATCTGGTGTGTGTGTGGAGGTGGATTTTGAAAGAGCCTGGATGGTGTCTTCCTGACAGGTAGAGACTATTTTTAATGAATGCAAGGTTGGTGAGGTGTTATAGGTATGGGCCCAGGACTTAGTATGATTTTAAGCCTGTGATAACTCTGAAAAATATTAACCAAACTATTGAGAAATGATACTGTAGGATGTTAGAACTGAAGGAATCTTAGCAACCACATTCTTCTGCTCACCTTCTTAGCCATTTACAGGGCCAGAGATGTTAACTCCTTTCCTGGAATCACATGTTATGTCTATGTCACAACCTGAGCTAAAACTATATTGAAGGAGAAGGTCTTTCTATCATATCATCCCACTTGCTGATGATGCCAGTTTGTGGCATCTGTTGCTAACTACTAGGCTCAATAAATAGCTTCAGAATTCGAAAATAATAAGAGGAAATTCCATTGGAAACGAAAGTGAAAGATTAGTTCTGTGTGTGAAAATAATCCCCAATGGCCAGTCTTGACAGCTGGGCAAATGCCCTATGAGTAAGCATGCTAGATAAATGTAGTTGAGTTGTTTGTTGAATCATCTGGTAAGGGGGAAGTCATCACTCAGAGCTGCTTGTAAGGCAACATCACAAAAGAGGAAGGGCAGGGTGGTCAGGCTATACTGGGGTCCATTATTTAAATTTTGGAAACACTTCTAGGTGAATAAAAAGTCCTAGACATTGGAGCCATTCCAGAGAAAAACAGCACATAATTAAGGGAATGGAACAGAGAAACTGATTTATTGAAGAAATTAAAGCAACACACTTTTATAGCTCTGTCACAAATAAGGGCATGTCTCTGACATATATCAAAGGCTTTAATAGGAATAATGAGTTAATCCAGGGAGAGATGATTTAGGCACAACATCAGAGGGCAAGGTAACTTGATGGGATTGGGGAATTACCTGTTGAAATGATGAAATTGTCATTTTCAAACGAAAGTGAGACAAAAACACAGCAATTAAGAAGATGGTGCTTCACAGCAATTTTATACAAAGCGATTTGATTTTTAGCTTTTGATGAAACTGAGCCAGTAGAGCCATGCTTTCCATATTTCCTCAATTTTTGGAGACATTTGAACTTATGATACATCATCAGTTTAATAGTAGCTATTACATGCAGGGAGGAAAACACTGTAATTAAATATATAGGTTGATTGCAGTCTATATCTCAGTTTGAAAAGTATTAAACTGTAAACAATATATTCATTTTAGAATTGGAGAAGTAGAGAAATCATTGAGAAGATACACATATTATCCTGAGATAGCATATATTTTCTGTGAGTTCAATTCCTGACTACTCAAGGGCTAAGCATATAGTTGTATGATTGTCGATGTCTAGCTATTTTGTTTGCCGTCTCCACGTTTCCTTCTCAGAGACTTTGTTCTCACTCTGGAGATGCGGAAACTTATTGATTCTTCCGGTCACTACTGACTGGACCAGGAATAAATCTGACCTGAATAAGCCAATCAGTTCCCTTAATTTAAAAATAAAAGATGTACCAGAAAAGAAAGATGTAGTCAGTTAGATAAGAGGTCTTGCAAAGTTGGGGTCAGCATTGGGTCATGGCATCGAACACCACAAACAAATCTAAATTAGTAAGGGGCAGCAAAGTTGTCAGTAAAAAAAAAGCTGGCATGGATTAAGAAAAACAGATCCAATATCCAGCTAGCACCAGAAAAATCAGAAATGTACTCTCTTTCCATACAGCCCCTTCACCCAAAAGATTCAGTGTGACTCCATGAGGCAGACAAAGGAGCTTCCATATCTCACTTTCAATGCAGGTTCCCAAGTGGTCTGACTTAACTCAGTATCCGATCTTTGGATGCCTTTGACTTTCTCTTTGTTAAGGATGCATTTTTATCTCAGCCAGCTTCACTGGGTATCTGTCCCTGGCAACTTTAATCCCTTTCTCTCTGCTCCTGCCCATTTCATTAATGCTTCCGGGTTATAACACATTAATAAAAAGCTTTTCAGAGAAAACTCACGGTGCTGACACAGACTGGATTGTGACATGTGCTCAGCTGCTTCAGTTGTGTCCCACTCTTTGCAACCCCATGGACTGTAGCCTGCCAGGCTCCTTTGTCCATGGGATTATCCAGGCAAGAATACTGGAGTGGGTTGCCAATTCCTTCTCCAGGGGATCATCCCAAACCAGGGACTGAACCCACGTCTCTTGCATCTCCTGCTTTGGCAGGCAGATTCTTTACCTACTGCGCCACCTGGGAAGGAAGCCTTGTGGATTGTGACATGGGTTGTAGTAATCCTCCAAACAGACTGACATAATTTCTGTTGCTGAAATAACTGGCCTCAAAACCATTGTCTCAGCTACTGGTATGGCTGTGGTGCACACTAGGCTAACCTTTGTCTGGAAGCCAGGCGCTAACTCTGTGTGTGTGTTTTGGACCTTGCCTTTCACAGATCCCATTCTCATGAACTATTCAACAGTAGGACTCCTTAGACCATGGGCAGCCTCCCTCACTCCAAACATTGTTTATCCAGGACACTAGGAACAACATTTATGTTCTTAGAATTTATAAGTCTTTCCTTCCTGATAGCCCTTGTGGTTGTCATTTTGATAACAGGCCATTCTGATTTCAAGAAAACCTCATTTTCTGTTCTGAATTGCGGTGCCTTCTTCTGCAGTAGTTTGCTAAGCAAGTGTATAGGCTGTTTGCTACGCTTTCAACCCTCATGCATTTTTAATGATTTACAAGGAAAAGATTTTTCCCCTCCTCCTCTTTTTTTATAATAAATTTAATGACTTAATACACATCAAGTGGAATTGTTGGTTTGTGGTGACGGTTTTATAATTCCAAGTTCAAGGGTTTTTTCTATTTAATTATGCACAATAACTCTCATGGAATATAATGCAATAACAAAAACATGCACTGATGTTGGCATAAGAGCCTGTTGTTTATTAGTATTGGTTCTGTACTTTATGTTTGAAATAAAATATTTGGAACTAATGTTGGCCATGTTTTCTCCAAACCAGATAAAAAAAAAAGACTTTCTCCCTGAAAACACCATGCTCCAATCTTCAGCGATAAAAGCCAGCAGCTCTTGAGATAGCAAATTAAATTTTATTTGTAGAAAGCGCTGTGCTGTGTTTTGTTGCTTGCTCAGAGTTATTTTTTAATACTAATAATTTAATAAAGTGAAAGACCGATACATTGACCTGTGTTCTCTAAGGCACCAGAGTATTTCCCGAGGTTAAAAGGCATAGCTTGCTGAAAGGTTGTTTGTTTTACATTCTAACCTATTACTTATTTCTCTTGCTTTCTTGCCAGATCTAGCCTTAGCTTTTGAAATCAGTTTTGAATTTTAGAAAACATAAAGTGGTTGAATTTTCAGAGTCTGCGAGTCAGACATCTAAAAGACTGCTTTTTCTAAGAGCCAGCACATCTGAATTTTGTGCTGGTGAATAGTAAAGTTATCTTCATCCCATTGAAAAATAACTTAAGAGCTTGAAAAATAACTTAAGAGCTTCTTGGTAGAAAGGAAGTAGACGTCTAGTCTCCTAAGACAAATTCAGCAAGGAGACTTGTTCCACCCTGCATTATGCTTCATTTACAGAGAAAGAATTACCCAGAGTCCACTTCTGGAAAATCTAGGTGCAGGGTTCTAGACTTAGGTAAGTGTCCTGAGAGCCAGGGTGTTTTGCCTCGGTGGAGAAGGACGAGCCTGAGGGCTGCAGAGTGTTTAGCTAAGCTGGAGCTAGAAGATAATAGCTAAACATAAAGCCGAAGGCAAAAGCCAAGCAGTCATTCTATCTGAGGCGTCTATCTGAAGGAGCTAGATAGGAGGGGCGAGGGGTGGGGTGTGTGTGTGTGTGTGTGTGTGTGTGTGTGTACACGTGCGTGTGCACATGTGCACTCTCAGTCACTCAGTTGTGTCTGACTCTTTTGTGACCCTATGGACTATAGGCTACCAGGCTCCTCTGTTCACGGGATTTCCCAGGCAAGAATATTGGAGTGGTTTGCCATTTCCTCCTCCAGGGGATATTCTCAATCCAGGGACTGAACCCTCCTCTCCTGCACTGGCAGGCGAATTCTTTACCATTGAGCCACCTGGGAAGGTAAGAAGGTTAGAACCAGATACAAGGTGATAGGATAGCTTCTGAAAACCCTAGAAAAAAGTGGGGTTGGAGGACATGGATAGTGCCTGGAGAGATTGCCTGAGGTCCTAGACAGACCCAAGGCTGCCTAGAGAGTACCTGTAACATTTCTGTTAAGAGAAGTGTAATACAGTAGTTACAGGTTCAAATTCTGAGATAGCACGCACATGGATTCAAGTTCCAGCTTTACTTCTTCTCAACAGCGATATGTTCCTGGGCAAGTCATGCTACTTTTAAATGTGCAGTGGTTTTATGCATTAAACTGGGCAAGTACAATAATGTTCTTTATAAAGGCTGTCATAACATTTAAATAATGTAATGCTACTGTTATTAGTGTTGACTCAGGAACAGCTACTAATTCAGATTCTTTTAATGTCGAAATACTGCTTTAAATGATATGCATAGACATATTTGTATCAATAGAAATATGTATGTTTTGTGGGTTTTATGCATAAGTGACATTGGGCATCTATGTTTTTATTTTTAAAATATTTTACTTATTTTGTGTATTTTTTTCCTTTCATATAAACATGTTTATTGAGGTATAGCAGTCATACAGTGACATGAAGTATACGCTGAGGTGTATAATTTGATTAGTTTTAGCATGTGAATTGATGCTTTTGAACTGTGGTGTTGGAGAAGACTCTTGAGAGTCCCTTGGACAGCAAGGAAATCCAACCAGTCCATTCTAAAGGAGATCAACCCTGGGTGTTCTTTGGAAGGAATGATGCTAAAGCTGAAGCTTCAGTACTTTGGCCACCTCATGTGAAGAGTTGACTCATTGGAAAAGACTATGATGCTGGGAGGGATTAGGGGCAGGAGGAAAAGGGGACGACAGAGGATGAGATGGCTGGATGGCATCACTGACTCAATGGACATGAGTTTGAGTGAATTCCAGGAGTTAGTGATGGATAGGGAGGCATGCTGCGATTCATGGGGTTGCAAAGAGTAGGACAAGACTGAGTAACTGAACTGAACTGAACACGTGAATTCATCACTGTAAACCATACCCCTGTCAAGACATAGAATATTTCAATCGTTCCAGAAAGCCACATTGTGCTTTATCCAAGTTAAACCCTCCTACCATCCCATCATCCCAGAAGTGCATCCTTTACTGAGTTATAATCATAGATTAGCTTTGCCTGCTCTAGGACTTCATTTAAATGGAATCAAGCAATATATATTATTTTGTATCTGAATTCTTTTGCTCAGGAGAAATATTTTGGAGATTTATCCGTGTGGCTATGTGTAACAGAGGTTCATTCTTTTAAATTGCCAAGGAGCACTCTTTTTATAATTATATCACACTTTTCCCATTCTCCTACAGTTGGAAATCTGATGTTTTCATTCTAGTACTAAAATAAAGCAGCTATGTTGTTGATGTTCAATTGCTCAATTATGTCTGACTCTTTGTGACCCCATGGACCGCAACACACCACGCTTCCCTGTCCATCACCAATTCCCGGAGCTTGCTCAAACTCATGTCCATCGAGTTGGTGATGCCATCCAACCATCTCATCCTCTGTCATCCCCTTCTCCTCCTGACTTCTATCTTTCCCAGCATCAGAGTCTTTTCAAACGTGTTGATGCTTTGCATCAGGTGGCCAAAATATTGGAGCTTCAGCATCAGTCCTTCCATTGAATATTCAGGGTTGATTTCCTTTATGATTGACTGGTTTGATCTCCTTGGAGTCCAAAGAACTGTCAAGAGTCTTCTCCAACACCGCAGTTCAAAAGCAGTAATTCTTCAGTACTCAGCATTCTTTACGGTCCAACTCTCACATCCATATATGACTGCTGGAAAAACCATAGCTTTGACTAGATGGACCTTTGTCAGCAAAGTAATGTCTCTACTTTTGAATACACTGTCTAGGTTTGTCATAGTTTTTCTTCCAAGGAACAAGTGTCTTTTAATTTCTGTTCTTGAATATATTTCTTTGTCTAAAGGCTTTTGGAAGACTGTGATCTGAATTTCAGTTCAGTTCAGTCACTCAGTTGTGTCTGACTCTTTGAGACTCCATGGACTGCAGCATGCCAGGCTTCCCTATCTATCACCAGCTCCCGGAGCTTACTCAAACGCATGTCCATCAAGTCAGTGATGCCATCCAACCATCTTATCCTCTATCAGCCCCTTATTCCACCTTCAATCTTTCCCAGCATCAGAGTCTTTTCTAGTGAGTCTGTTCTTCACATCAGGTGGCCAAAGTATTGGAGTTTCAGCATCAGCATCAATCCTTCCTATGAATATTCAAGACTGATATGACTTAAGTGATATAACTTAAATGATATGACTTAAGCATCTTTTATTTTCAGCACATAGGGTGGACTTCCCCTGAGAGACAGGTGCTTAGACAATAGGTCCTGATATTAATAGAAGAAAACGGTAAACATTTTCCAACTTGTTTCTTTGCTTTTTCATATACGTATGCATGTATATGTGCATTTTAATGAACAAATATCATAGGTTTTTAGAGGATAGCTATCTGACTTAAATACCTAATTTTCAGCATATAGTGTAGACTTCCCCTAGACTATTTTTGCATATGTAATTTTTTAAAAATATAGAAGACCCAGAGTTTAATTCTGAAAGAATCCACAGTCATATGAATGACAGATTTGGGATATGACTGGGGACTGGAATGGACACAGAGTTCTTTTAATTCTGCCTAACAAAGCCACAGGCTAATGTTGACGAATGTTTGTGTGATCTCTCCAGTGGGGAATCAGTTACTCTAACACAGGAGTCTTTACAGAGATCCAAAGTAATCATAAAACTATTATAACCACAAGACCTCTTCATGGTTATCCTCTCAATAGTGAATGCTCCCTTTTAAAGCCAGCTCTTATATTCAGAGAAGGATTGTAGTATCTCTAGCCTGGAAGAAATCCCTATTTCTGTGGCTAATTTACTTCATCTCTGTGGTTCTTGGATGAAGGATGGAGTAGAAACCACCCCAGGTGACTGACTCTGAATTCTAGTCTTAAGCAATGTATGAAGAGCTTCAGTGATCTTTAGCCATTTAGCCTGCCTTCCTTCCCTAGGAAATACTGTCCAGCTATTTCCTGATGGTTCAACTGGTAAGAAATCTGTCTGCAATGCAGAAGACCTGGGTTCGATCCCTGTGTTGGGAAGATCCCCTGGAGAAGGGAATGGCTACCCATTCCAGTATTCTGGCCTGGAGAAGTCATGGACAGAGGAACCCGGCAGGCTACAGTCCATGGATATGCAAAGAGTCAGACATGACTGAGCGACTTTCACTTTCATTCCCATATCTCAGTAAATTGTTTACCATGGGCAGCCTTCTGATTTATGGCCCTGGGCATTCTTAGGACTGTGAAGAGAGAAGGAAAGTACATGATCACCATGTTGGAGCTGTGAGGGGAAAGTCTGTCTTTGGACCATCAGATGCTATGAGAAGGGCGCCCATAAGCATAGTTCCTCTCTCACGATGTATCTTATTTACATTGACATTTCTTGCTCTAACCCAGTGCTGCACACATGGGATAAATATATATATATATATAGATAGATAGATAAATATTCATGGAAGGGAGAATGAAATAAGATAGAAAGAATGCGATGAATGGAGGAATTGAAAAGCAAGGAGCTCATGTATATTGGAGGTAGCTATCTGGTGGACAGAGAGAAATAACAATTCAGCTAATTGTAAGTTATAAAGCAAGGTTAGAACTATCAGTTTACCATGAATTCACACACTTGTCATTTTTTGCTTAACATTTATGTTCTCTACTAGACTATAAACCCCATAAGGGTAGAAACTAATTTTTTAATGATAATACTGTTAATTTGACCTAAAGAGTCTTGTTTCTGAACCCTGGGCAAGAAACTAAGTGGGACCCTGATGTAGGTGGTGTAGGATATTTCATGTTTGTGTTTCCCACAAGGTTTATTTTTTACCATTTTATTTTTCACATACTTATCTATCTATTTATTTAGCTGAGCCAGGTCTTAGTTGCAACAGGTGAGATATTTTTATTGCAGTATGGTGAATCAAGCAGGAGGGATCTAGTTGCCTGACCAGGGCCCTCGCATTGGAAACACGGAATCTGAGTGACGGGACCACCAGGGAGGTCCCCCCACAGGGTTTAGATCGACACTTAGCATAGCGTGGATGTTTCAGTTCAGTTCAGTTCAGTTCAGTCGCTCAGTCGTGTCTGACTCTATGCGACCCCATGAATCGCAGCACGCCAGGCCTCCCTGTCCGTCACCAACTCCCGGAGTTCACTCAGACTCACGTCCATCTAGTCAGTAATGCCATCCAGCCATCTCATCCTCTGTCGTCCCCTTCTCCTCCTGCCCCCAATCCCTCCCAGCATCAGAGTCTTTTCCAATGAGTCAACTCTTCGCATGAAGTGGCCAAAGTACTGGAGTTTCAGCTTTAGCATCATTCCTTCCAAAGAAATCCCAGGGCTGATCTCCTTCAGAATGGACTGGTTGGATCTCCTTGCAGTCCAAGGGACTCTCAAGAGTCTTCTCCAACACCACAGTTCAAAAGTATCAATTATTCGGTGCTCAGCCTTCACAGTACAACTCTCACATCCATACATGACTACTGGAAAAACCATAGCCTTGTCTAGACGGACCTTAGTCAGCAAAGTAATGTCTCTGCTTTTGAATATGCTATCTAGATTGGTCATAACGTTTCTTCCAAGGAGTAAGTGTCTTTTAATTTCATGGCTGAAGTCACCATCTGCAGTGATTTTGGAGCCAAAAAAAAATAAAGTCTGACACTGTTTCCCCATCTATTTCCCATGAAATGATGGGACCGGAAGCCATGATCTTCGTTTTCTGAATGTTGAGCTTTAAGCCAACTTTTTCACTCTCCTCTTTCACTCTCATCAAGAGGCTTTTTAGTTCCTCTTCACTTTCTGCCATAAGGGTGGTGTCATCTGCATATCTGAGGTTATTGATATTTCTCCCGGCAATCTTGATTCCAGCTTGTGTTTCTTCCAGTCCAGCGTTTCTCATTATGTACTCTGCATAGAAGTTAAATAAGCAGGGTGACAATATACAGCCTTGACGTACTCCTTTTCCTGTTTGGAACCAGTCTCTTGTTCCATGTCCAGTTCTAACTGCTGCTTCCTGACCTGCATACAGGTTTCTCAAGAGGCAGGTCAGGTGGTCTGGTATTCCCATCTCTCTCAGAATTTTCCACAGTTTATTGTGATCCACACAGTCAAAGGCTTTGGCGTAGTCAATAAAGCAGAAATATATGTTTTTCTGGAACTCTCTTGCTTTTTTGATGATCCAGGAGATGTTGGCAATTTGATCTCTGGTCCCTCTGCCTTTTCTAAAACCAGCTTGAACATCAGGAAGTTCACAGTTCACGTAATGCATGGATGTTTAGTATTTCATAAATGAACGCTTGATTGAAACAAATTGGGAAAGCCTGATAGCAGTGGATCTTTGTGTTCTTAGAATTCGTTAGAAAAAAACTGCTTTGGTGGAGATGATATGGAGGCACCAGGTCTTTTTCCCTGCTCACTTAACTTTGTCTTACAAATACACTGAGTGATGCCAAAAAGTGTATCAGACAAGGTAGTGGGATTTCAACCTGTTACACCATAAGGAGAATTTCTCAGAATTATCAAACCTCCTTTGAAAACATTTCTACACAGGTCACATAATGATCTGTTTGCCATTTGTAAAGTAAAACACCATCATGAAAAAGAATATTTAATGCCATATAGAAAAACCCTACCTTTCCCAGTTAATAAATGTCAGATTGCTCATTTTACCTGCATGGGAAAAAGGGAATCATAAAGTAAGATCATAACCTCCTATGATTTTTGAATCAAAATGGAGATTAAGAAATGAAGGTTTGATAATCCTTAATGTTTGCTCTTTGAAAAGTCTGCTATTTGTTTAGAGTACGGCTGGCATACATTGTGGGATGGACGGTTATGATCAGGCTCCTTTTCATCACCCTGTCCTTGTAGTGTTCATTTATGCAAACTTTCTTCCTGCTGTTCTGAGCCCTGTTTTAAGATGAGAGTGAGAGTATCAATATAGCCAAGTGCACTTGGTATATTTCATCTGCCTCTAGTTTCTTTGGCCCTGTGGTTTTTGGTGGCCATCTTTAACCTACAACAGATAGCTAGAATTGCCTTTTCTTCAAATCTTCTAAAGATTTGGTTATTTATATGTAAAGTATTAAATACTCATAAACATTTGAGCAGTGTCTGGAGATGGCTTCCGTGTCTGAAAACATTTTAGTATGTTTGATTCATTTATTGTGTATATTGATATATACAAAACAGTTTATTGATATAAGGATATAATTTAAGATAAAATAGTATTATGTTTCCAGACTTTCAGCTACCATATATTATAATCTTAATGATACACATTCTATAACCGACACCTCCACTATTCATTATCTACTTGGATGTGCTCAGTTCAGTTCAGTTACTCAGTCGTGTCTAACTCTTTGCCATCCCATGGACTGCAGCATGCCAGGCCTCCCTGTCTATCACCAACTCCCGGAGTTTACTCAAACTCATGTCCATTGAGTTGGTGATGCCATCCAACCATCTCATCCTCTGTTGTCCCCTTCTCCTTCCACCTTCAATCTTTCCCAGCATCAGGGTCTTTTCAAATGAGTCAGCTCTTCACATCAGGTGGCCAAAGTATTGGAGTTTCAGCTTCAGCATCAGTTCTTTCAATGAATATTCAGGACTGATTTCCTTTAGGATGGACTGGTTGTATCTCTTTGTGGTCCAAGGGACTCTCAAGAGTCTTCTCCAACACCACAGTTCAAAAGCATCAGTTCTTCAGTGCTCAGCTTTCTTTATAGTCCAACTCTCACATCTATACACGACTACTAGAAAAACAATAGCTTTGACCAGACAGACCTTTGTGGGCAAAGTAATGACTCTGCTTTTTAATATGCTGTCTAGGTTGGTCATAGCTTTTCTTCCAAGGA
The DNA here is from genome assembly GCF_042477335.2 of Ovis canadensis. Taxonomy (NCBI): domain Eukaryota; kingdom Metazoa; phylum Chordata; class Mammalia; order Artiodactyla; family Bovidae; genus Ovis; species Ovis canadensis. Next base: position 82,593,098 of record NC_091249.1, read on the forward strand.
GTAAGCATCTTTTAATTTCATGGCTGCATTCACCATCTGCAGTGATTTTGGAGCCCAAGAAAGTAAAGTCTCTCACTGTTTTCCCATCTATTTGCCATGAAGTGATGGGACCAGATGCCATCATCTTCTTTTTTTGAATGTTGAGTTTTAAGCCAACGTTTTTACGCTGCTCTTTCACTTTCATCAAGAGGCTCTCTAGTTCTTCTTCACTTTCTGCCGTAAGGGTGGTGTCATCTGCATATCTGAGATTATTGATATTTCTCCTGGCAATCTTGATTCCAGCCTGTGATTTATTCAGCCTGGCATTTTGCATGATGTACTCTGCATAGAAGTTAAATAAGCAGGGTGACAATATACAGTATTGATGTACTCCTTTCCCAATTTGGAACCAGTCTGTTGCTCCATGTCCAGTTCTAACTGTTGCTTCCTGACCTGCATACAGATTTCTCAAGAGGCAGGTCAGGTGGTATGGTATTCCCATCTCTTTTAGAATTTTCTACAGTTTGTGGTGATCCACACAAAGGCTTTGGTATAGTCAATAAAGCAGAAGGAGATTTTTTTGGAACTCTTGCTTCATCGATGATACAATGGATGTTGGCAATTTGATCTCTGGTTCCTCTGCCTTTTCTAAAACCAGCTTGAACCTCTAGAAATTCATGGTTCACGTAATTGAAGCCTGGCTTAGAGAATTTTGAGCATTACTTTGCTAGCATGTGAAATGAGTGCAATTGTGCATTAGTTTGAGCATTCTTTGGCATTGTCTTTCTTTGGGATTGGAATGAAAACTGACCTTTTCCAGTCCTGTGGCCACTACTGAGTTTTCCAAATTTGTTGGCATATTGAGTGCAGCACTTTAACAGAAACATCTTTTTGGATTTGAAACAGCTCTACTGAAATTCCATCCCCTCCACTAGCTTTGTTTGTAGTGATGCTTCCTAAGGCCCACTGGACTTCACACTCCAGGATGTCTGGCTCTAGGTGAGTGATCACACCATCATGATGATCTGGGTCATGAAGATCTTTTTTGTACAGTTCTTCTGTGTATTCTTGCCACCTCTTCTTAATATCTTCTGCTTCTGTTAGGTTCATACCATTTCTGTCCTTTATTGAGCCCTTCTTTGCACGAAATGTTCCCTTGGTATCTCTAATTCTCTTGAAGAGATCTCTAGCTTTCCCATTCTATTGTTTTGCTCTATTTCTTTGCATTGATCACTGAGGAAGGCTTTCTTATCTCTCTTTGCTGTTCTTTGAAAATCTGCATTCAAATGGGTATATCTTTCCTTTTCTCCTTTGCCTTTCACTTCTCTTCTTTTCACAGCTGTTTGTAAGACCTCCTCAGACAATTGTTTTGCATTTCTTTTTCTTGGGGGCGGTCTTGATCCGTGCCTCCTGTACAATGCCGTGAACCTCTATCCACAGTTCTTCAGGCACTCTGTCTATTGGATCTAATCCCTTGAGTCTATTTGTCACTTCCACTGTATAATCGTAAAGGATTTGATTTAGGTCATACCTGAATGGTCTAGTGGTTTTCCCTACTTTCTTCCACTTAAGTCTGAATTTGGCAATAAGAAGTTGATAATCTGAGCCACAGTCAGCTCCTGGTCTTGTTTTTGCTGACAGTTTAGAGCTTCTCCATCTTTGGCTGCAAAGAATATAATGAATCTGATTTCGGTATTGACCATCTGGTGACGTCCATGTGTAGAGTCGTCTCTTGTGTTGTTGGAAGAGGGCCTGTGCTCAGAAAGGCACAGATTAGAATAGTAAGTTTAAAGTTATAATGATTGCACTGGCAGAAAATGAAAGGTAAAGTTCTAAATGTTCATTAATGTAGGTCTGGTTAAATGAATGCTATGTATGTAAGAATGAATAAAGTAAGATAATGAACAATACATATAATAATCTGTAAGAAGAACCCTCTTACACATAAACTATAAAATGTGGAAAAAATACAAAAACATCTACTTAAGGGCTCTAGAGAGTCATTGAAAGTTGGAAGAGTTGAAGGAAGTGAGAACTTAGTTTGTGATTTTTGTGGCTTTTCCTTATGGTTGGCAGTGACTACAGCACAGGGCAGGGTAGGTAAAACTCTAAAAGTTAGCCAGAGACAGAGCTTGGGGCAAACACTGTTGTTAAACTAGAGGGCCATTTTTAACAGTTGGCCACAACTTTCTTCCTTGGTTTAATAATTCGTGTGAAGAAGCAAATGATTATCAAGTTTTAAGATGTGGAAATATAATGAAGGTATTGGGCTCTTTCCCCAAAAATAGAAAAAAGAACATAAGCACACAAAAATCTACGTGTCATTGAGGAAGTGTCATAGATTCTTAAAATCCATTTCTAATCTCCAGGTTTAAAACACATGCACGCAGACACACACAGACACACACACACACCCCTGGCCTTCATGACAGAGGTCAGCTTAAGTTTGGTAGTCTAGGTAATATCATGGATTAAAAAAGTCAGGATAAAAAATTTCTTTAAGGATGAGGATACCCTGATCATTTGATCTGGAGTAAATATAAACTCTTGCACTTTGCCCTAAATAATTAATTACAGATTTACAGAATGACAAAGACATGACTCAGTAGTCCCATAAACAGGAAAAAAAAGTTCTGGAATTTTGTTGATAATAAGCTCCATTATGTACTATAAATAATATTATGTGCCTGCCAAAAAAACAAATGTGATCTTCAGTTGTTTTAATGGAAATTAAGGTTTTAGGACTGCAGTGAACAATATGGCAGCCCTTAGCTACTTATGGCTGTTTAAGTTTAAATAATATAAAAAACCCAGTGCCTCAGTCACATCAGCCACTGTCCAAGTGTTCAGTAGTTAACATGTGGTTAGGTGACTCATATTAGCATCGAATAGAACGTTTCTGTCTTCACAGAATGTTCTGCTGGATAACTCCGCTCTAGAGCAAGAGAAGTAAGAGTTATACTCTGTGTTTGTCAGAACGCTGCTGCTGTAGTAGACATGTGCTGTTTGCTGCTCAGAATGGGTTCTTCCCTTTTCCTATAAATAGAATGTTGAATGTCCTGTGGAAAACATCTCCTTTCCATTGTCAACCATGTTATTTGTATGGGCTTGGTGCCTCTGCTAGCCTTATTAGCCAGTGTAAGAGATCCTCATGACTCCCGCAGGGCAGTGTGGCTTGAGGTCGGAGGACTGAGAACTATAGCAGGTCTTTTGCTAGCATATATGGAGAGTCCAGACTTGTCAGACAGCCATCTGAGAATGGAGCCAAATAAAGTGGATTATAGAACAGAGAGACAAAGGGAATCGAAAGCTTGGTGACACTGTTTGAACATCTGGATCAAGCTTCATCTGAAGCCCACCCAACAACTGTTAGGTTACACAAACTCATAACCTCCCTTCAGTGTTTAAGAACGTAAGTTGGGTTTCCTACCACTTGAAACATGAAGAGCCCTAAATGATGTCTTTGATAAATTGAGTTTAGTTGTGCATGTTCCTATTTGGAAAATGATACAGCATAATGGAATGTTTTCAGAGGAGAAAGACCAGGAGGGTGAAAGAACTTCAAGGAAATATCCCTCTTTTATTCCCATGACAAAATTAAGTCTTCATTCCCAGGCTAATCCAAGTGGCTGATGTGACCATTTTGACATTTCATAAATTCCCCTGGGAAAAAAGATTCTAAAAGCTTCCAGTCTTCATTTAAAGTGGTATGGTAGAAGGAAGAAGACCATATGACGAAGTCAATGAATCCACAGATCTCCTAGTATCACCAGTACAAAAAATAAGAGAGCAAATCATGTAAAATTAGTTTGCTTTTAAATGTAAGTGACACTCATACCAGCACGAGGCTGCATTTTAATAACTCTGCTACTACAAATTGCGTCACTTTAGTTGGATGATATTATAAAAGAAAACCAGTGGATATTATTTCTGTGTCGTTTTCCAATCCAGTACATTTTTATAAAATTCTACAGATTGAGTTAATATTTTAGAGCTGTATATATAATGAAATTTAAAATATTCTTTGACAATTGCTCTCCTGGAAGGCTGATAGAAATGTTCAATAAAGGGCTGCAGAGAATTGTTTTCAGAGGCTTGAGGGAAAAGGTAGAGAGACTTATTCTGTACTCTTAAAAATTTTTTAAGCTCCTTTTTTGTGCCTAATCAAGTCAGCTGTCCACTTGCTCTTTTGCCACCCCCTCCCCAAACCCTTATGGCCCCAACTTTGGAATTAAAAGTTAAAGATTCTTCAAAAGTTATAAGCTATAACATAGAAATTCACAACCTTGTTTGTATGCTGGAATCACCTGAGGGACTTTAAAAATACAGATACTATTTAACATGAAATTACCGTATGATCCAGCAATCCACTCACCCAAACGAATTGAAAGCAGAGACTCAAACAAATACTTGAGCATTATTCAAAATAGCCCAAATGTGGAAATGAATGCCCATCAATGGATGGATGGGTAAATAAAATGTCATCTATACATACAATGGGATATTGTTTAGCTTTAAAAAGGAAGGAGATTCAGACACATGCTACAACATGGGTGAGCCTTGAACATTGTGCTAAGTGAAATAAGCCAGACACAGAAGGACAAATGTGTGATTCCACTTATATGAGCTACCAAGAATAGGCAACTTCATGGAGACAGAAAGTAGAAAAAACTGGTTACCAGAATGCTGTGGGGAGAGACGAATGGAGAGTTATTGCTTAATGGGTACAGAGTTTACTTTTGGAATGATAAAAAAAAAATAGTTCTGCAGATGGATGTTGATGATAGTTGTACAGTAGTAGTGCTTGTTAGCCACTCAGTTGTGTCTGACTCTTTGTAACTCCATGAACTATTATAGCCCGCCAAGCTCCTCTGTGCGTGGAATTCTCCAGGCAAGAATACTGGAGTGGGTAGCCATTTCCTTCCCCAAGGGATCTTCCTGACCCAGGGGTTGGTTGAACCCAGGTCTCCTGCATTGCAGGCAGATTATTTACTGTCTGAGCCACCAGGGAAGTCCATAAAATAGTGAGTGTACCTAATGTCACTTAATTGTGCAGTTTAGGTAAAATGTGAATTTTCTGTTTTTTGTATTTTATATAGAGAGAAAGATAGGTAGATGCCACCCTCAGAGATTCTTATGTAGTTGGCCTGGGATGCAGGCCATTGCTAGCATTGCCTGCTACTATTGGAATGGTATAGGCCACTCAGGTATTTCTAATGTGCAGCCTCATGCCTCAAAGTCTGGACGGGTAATAAAAATGAATAAAAGCATCTGGATGGGACTGTGAAGACAGAGCACGTGCTTTGTCTTAAAGGGGCAGCTGCCAGCACTTGGCCCTGATTAATTTCTCCCCTGAGAGAATACAGGTCCCCGAGAGGCCAGATCTTCTGAAATATTTTAAAAAACAAACATATACCTGAATGTTTTCAGGAAACTTCATTTTTAAGTGATCCTAACTGACCTAAATTTTAAATGAAATGAAACATCTAATGACAAAATAAAGTATGTCTGAAGGCTGTATGTTGGTTACCAACCATCTCCATTTGCCTAGGACCACCCATGTTTTTAGTATCAGGAGCCATCTTGGAAAATCACACAGTCCCAGGCAAATCAGGGTGGCTGGCCACCCCAGTAGGCTAACTGGCTTATATCTTCTGGTCTGAAGAGGCAGAGCATCAACATTCATTTGATTCTCTTCAGTGATCACAGGCAGGTAAGAATGGAAGAAGGGATCTTGGAGGAGTTTTTATCTCCCTTTGATATTCATCGGCAGTCCCTCTACCCCAAGCCACTTCAAATAAACATGTATTCTAAGTAAAAACAGCAACTTGCTAAGCAAACCCAGCCTTAAGGCAAATCTCACAGCATTCTTCTTAATTAGGTTTGTATTTCCAGGCTCCTACTGTACTTATTGGTCAAGTTTTTATTAAGCTATGTGGTTCTGACATTTTCCCCCACTTATAATCAGCTGTTCTGTTTGTGGAGATCTTTCCTTGGTGTGTAATAGATTTATTAACATAGGTGTCTGTGACGTGATTTATAGGAAGAAATACATATTTGGTCTTCATTCCCATTTCTGGCACAGAGCTCCTAAAACCCTTAGAATTTCTAGCCACAAAGGTGTCTTTTGTTAGTCAGGTGACTTTTGGAAAGCAACCAAGGGTGGGGCCTGGTTGCCAGGAGAAGCAACAATGTGATTAGAGGGTTGAAACTTTCAGTCTCACCTCCATGAGTTCTAGGGAGGGGAGAGGGGCTGGAGGAATGAATTGGCCAAAGCCAGTGATTTAATCAATCATGCCTATGTAATAAAACCATCATAAAAACCCAAAAGGACTGGGTTTGGAGAGCTTCTAGGTTGATGAACATATGGATATGCTGAGAGAGTAGCGTGCCTGGAGAGGGCATAGAAACTTTTTGCCCTTTCCCTTTACCTTATCCCATGCATCTCTTCCATAGCGATGTTACTGAGTTATATCCTTTCATAATAAACTGAGTAAATGGATTTCCTGAATTCTGTGAGTCATTCTAGAAAATTAATCAAACCAGGCAGAGAAGGAGGAATGTGGAGTCTCTGATTTATAGTCAGTCGATCAGAAGTGCAGGTACAAGCCTGAACTTATACTCAATCTTGTGGGACTGAGACCTTAACCTATGGGATCTGATGCTAGCTCTGGGTAGATATGTTCAGTTCTGAACTGAATTGCAGAATACCCAGCTGGCACTGGAGAATTTCTTGGTGGTTGGGGAAAAACCCGCATCTACAGTGAAATTGGGTACAGAACTTTCAATGACAGTATTTAGGGCTATTCACAAATATTCTGGTCCCTCTCTTTCTGATCACATGGCCTTTCTCCTGCTTACTGACCAATCCTCCAGATGTTAGGACTTGCCTTCCGCATAATTATGTGAGCCAGTTCCTTTATAATAAATCTCTCTCTCTCTCTCTCTCTCTCTCTATATATATATATATATATATATATATGTACATACACCCATAAACATCTTATTGTTTTTGTTTTCCTGGAGAACCCTATTCATGGCATGTAAACATGAGCCTAGAATCCCTGTTATGTTTTCAAGTTGCTTCTTCTCTTTGACTGCTGCTCAAGGCCCTTCCCAATCAAGATTAGACCTCAACCTTTCTACCCTATACAAATCATATTGCAGCCTCACTGGACTCCCCAAACCTGAAGGAATCCATACCTTCATACGTTTGCATACTCCTTTTCCTATGCTTGGAGTGCCCTTCCCTTCCTCTGGAAGAATCTTTTTTTTTTTTTTGTAGCCATCACCACTGTCTATTTCCATATTCCCCAAATATTATCCTTTCATATTATCCCAAATATAAGTTTAAAAAAAAGTGTTAGTCACTCAGTTGTGTCTGACTCTTTGTAACACCATGGACTGTAGCCCACCAGGCTCCTCTGTCCATGGAATTCCCGAGGCAAGAATACTAGAGTGGGTACACATTCCCTTCTTCAGGGGATCTTTTCACCAGGGAAGCCCATCCCAAATATAAACTCTGTGTCTGTGGAACAATAACTCCCACTTCCCCTTTCCTCAGTCCCTGGTAGCTTCTATTATTTCTTTTCTCTTTATGAGTTTGCTTATTTGGTGCCTCATATAAGTGGAAGCATGTAATAGTTGTCCTCTGCATCTGGCTCGTTTTACTTAGCACGGTGTTTTCAAAGTTCACCCATTCTGTAGCATGGATCAGGCTTCCATTCATTTTAATGGATGAGTAATGGTCTGTTGTATGTACATGCCATATTCTCTTCATTTTAGATTCAGTTGTTGATTTTGTTGTTGTTGAGTTATAGGAACTCTTTTTATATTCTGGACATTACAGTAATACATTATCAGATACATGATTTGCAAATATTATCTCCTATTCTAAGGATTGCCTTTGTGTCTTCTGGTGTATATTTTTAATTTTGATGAAGTCCGATTTATCTTTTTTCTTTTCTTTGTGCTTTTTATTTCATATCCAAATAATCATTAACAAATTCAATGTCATAAAGATTTCCCTTTATACTTTCTTTTAAGAGTTTTATACTCTTGCATCTTATGTTTAGCTCTTTGATCCATTTGGAGGGAATTTTTGTAAACAGTGTGAAGTCAGGGTCCAACTTCATTCTTTTGCATATGGCTATCCAGTTTTCCCAGCACCGTTTGCTGAAAAGATTATCTTTTCCCCATTTAATTATCTTGGCACTCTTCTCTAAAGGTAATTGCCCATGTAGGTGAGAGTCTATTTTTAAAAATACATAAAATGTTGTTATTTTTAGTCTGATATTCTGAAAATTATAACAGGATAGAAAGAGGTAAAAAAAATTCTCATAATTTACTACCCTGATCAACTTGTTAATATATTTCCTCTTGTTTTTTTTTTTCTAATTACATAGCAAAATGCAGATAAATGTACTAGGCATAAATGGAAGACAAAGTGGAAAGGGTTAAACGGTATGTGTATTAAATTTGTATTTATATTTGTTTTATTATAGTCATCTACAAAAATAGGTGGTGGTTTAGTTGCTCAGTTGTGTCCAACATTTGCGACCCCCTGGACTGTAGCCCACCAGGCTCCTCTGGCCATGGGATTTCCCAGGCAATAATACTGGAGTGGGTCATCATTTCCTTCTCCAAAATATATAAATATGTGTGTGTATGTGTGTACATATATACATATGTGAATTATATTTAAATCATTCAGCATTACACCCTGGATATCTGTCATACAACTATTTATTCTTAGATACATGTACCATAGATTAAGGTACATCTCACAAGTCACCATTTCTGAAAATATTTGCCCAGTCTTCCTGATCCCAGGTAAAATCTGGGCACATTTTACACTCTTGGTATCCTTGGGTACCTTCTACTCTCCTGCATAAGGGCACTTGTGCCACATACAGAGCACATAGTAGGTGCTTGGTAAATGTTTGTTACATTAGAGATGGTGCTTCACAGAGATGTTCACAGAGGTATTCAGTAAATGGTCATCCTGAACATGTGACATCCTTCATAATCCTCTCTTCCTTCCATATCATCTCACTAGGCATCAGCAGGATTTCAGGATATGTCTGGCAAGTGCTGGCTAAGCAGCAAGTTTTATGGAGGCCATCAATGTTGTACACATGGCCCAGGCTTGGTTCCCAAACCCTCTGAATTAAGAATATGGAAGTAGTTCTGCCTCAAGATGCTCATTCAATTTTATTTTGCTCTGCTGCTCTAAATATAAGGCAGATTGTTTGCAGGAAGGAGGAAATGAAGTGATAGTTCTTCTAGCTAGGTGTTACCTTACTACTTCTCAGTATCCCTTGCTTTGAAGGTACCCATGGTCTGAAGAGTACTGCTATTCCTGTGCGTTAGGGAGCCTGACCCCTGTGGCTGTCCTCAGTTCCTCAGGGTAAGGGTATAGCAAACGCATCCTCAGGTAGTTTCAATCACTTCAGCTGCTTTCCCCTCTCTCTCCACACCTTACACTAAACCCAGGAGGTGGCAGTGGGCTCAGAGCACCTCAACTCTGGCTACACCACTTACTTAAAAGATTATGAAAGTCATAAAAATGTCAACTTCTGTATCTCAACTCTGTAAACCACACATGCAGAAATCTCTCCAATCACTCCTCATTTCTACAGCTTAAGCAAGAAGCCTTTAGCTTCATGCTTGAATAACAAATAGAATAGCAACCACCCTTTGTCAGCCCGTCTTCAAATGTTCCTCCAGCCTCGTCACCAGGAATAAGTTCCAGACTGTAGAAAAGAACTCTCTGGGACTGTCACTCTTACCTTTACTTATTGTCACGCACAAGACCTTTTGAGGAACATCTATCTGCTTAAATGGAAAAATAGCAGTTGCAGAATGATACAAGGCTCAGAAAATGTATGATTTCATGGTATTTGTATAAGTAATTTACACTAAAATAAAATAACAACAAAGACAAATTAAACTTCAAATCTCTGCCAGGCATTCAGCTGAATGCTGTACACACTTTATTTAATCTCCATGATACTATGGCCACTTTACAGTTGAGGAAATAGACTTTGAATCACTGTTGAAGGTGGCACAGCTAGTCTGTGGTTACTTGAAAATTAGCAGTGTATCCACATCAGAGTCGAAGCTGTTTCTCTTACAACTTCCTCCTCCTTACTGACCTTCATTCAAGCTCTTTAATTAAAAAGAAAACCAATGTACATGTATATATTTCATGGGAAAGTTAAAGATACATGCATCTTTACAGGAGAGTCTCCCAGAAGCTGAAATCCTCAGAAAGAACTAGAGCTGGTACTTAGAGTCTTCCAGCCACAGTGGAATCTCCCCACCACCTGTCTCCCTTGTTTCTCCCACTCTGTGTGCCGTCCCTCTACTTGGAGCCTCCACCGTGAGTATGCTGCTTAAATAGTTAGAACTAGTATCTATGTGTGGGCATTGCTGGTAGAATTTCTCCTATAACCTAAGAAAAAAATTTTAATAGTACTGACTGCCTCAGGAGGGGAAAATTTTTCATCCCTGGGAGAATTTAGGCAGGGATGAAGGATTATTGTTAGTAATCTTGCCAGTCAAATTCTGCTGTGAATAGGTGGTTGGATAAAGCTCTCCTCTGTTTGTAGGATCACAGGTGAAAAGATCCCAGAGGATCCCTTTTAGATTTTCTCTGGTTTGCTTTCTCTGGGATATCCCTCCTCACAATCCAGAAGGACACAGAGGGATGACCTTTTTGAACCCATGTTGGTTCAGCCAGACTCTGTTCCTTGCCATAAACAACGGGACTAGGAAAGTTACTAGCTCCAAAATGAGCCAGTTGGTGTCCCATCCTCCAGAATTTGGAATTGGGATGAAGAAAAGCAAATCAGGGTTGATCTCTTAAACAGAGGAAATTTAAACTGAAGAAAGCTGTATTTACCAGGGAGATCCAGATAGAGGGACAGGGTGTACGGTGGGGGAGATAGTGTCCTAGTAAACTCTAAGTACCAGCTCCAGTTCTTTATGAGGATTTCAGCTTCTGGGAGACACTCCTGTACCTTTATAGTCAATGGGTTTCTTTTGCCTTCAACCAACCAGAAGAGGCTCAACTAAGAAAGGGATGAGTAGGAAGCAGCCCTCACTTTGAACATGAGCAAAAGGACAGGCTCGCAGATCTCTGGACTGGGATCCCATTCCTCCATTTCCTTTGCCACCCAGAAATCTGTGAAATCTCAGAAAGATCCATTTCTGTGTTAGCAGAGTTGCATGAGTACAGAGGAGATTTGTGGGGCTTTGTTTGATTTAGCTGTGGCTTAGAGGGTTTAGTAGAGAAAAGGGTACAAGTGAAGGAAAGGTTACCCTACAAAGGAAGCTCAGGAAATGCATGTTTTAAACCAAATCCAACCATTACATCTAAGTTTGGTCCAAGTCTCTTTCTCTTTAGGTGTGTGAGAATTTTGTTGTCACTTCTGTAGAAGTTCATAGAGAGTCTTGGTTCATATGTGATAAATCACTTCTGAGGATGGCTTTGAGGTGAAACTAGTGGAGCCTGTCTGCTGCTTTTCAGTGAAGAATTTGGGGCCACCTCTTGAGCAAAGTCTTGTGTTGGGCATGCTTAACCAGGAGAAACGTTATCCCAGAGAGACAAATAATCTTCCCATTCTTAAGGAAGTCTGGACTATTTTTCTAGCACACATGGACAACTCATAATTATTCTTAAGTAACCCTGAGAATTTTAACATGAATTGAGTTATGTGTTTCTTGTTAAATGGATCAAATTTCAACAAAGCCCGGGAAACATCTTGAAAAATCACATGAATGCAATTTCCAAAGAAAACAATCCAAGAATTACTGCCAAAGAGTTTTATTTCCACTAGGAAGGAAGAGAAGAGTTTCATTTTGCCCCCCACACAGACTGTATGTTCAATTTGTGGTCTGCAATGGAAAATTTTGCTGATTTTGCTGAATTCAGGGGAGGAAAGGAATGAAGGAGACTATTGTTATTTGAGTGATAAAACTGTCTTTCTTTCCTTTAGTATTAATATATCATTAGCATTTTCATTTTGATTCTGTTGATATAAATACTGAATTTTAATGGCATGTGATGTACCGTGGGATGGGGGACAAACAGCTTACCCAATGATGCTTGTCTCATGGGCCTTATATAAAGACCTACAAGCAGGGCACTGCCAGCCCACATAATGCCCTTGTGTGAATTAGAAAAAGATGCCCCTTCCCAGCATATGTAGCCTTGTGGGCAGCCAGTGAGCACAGGGGACATTTGTGTAAATTAGTAACAAAATACTTCTTTCTCTGGTGGGCACAACATTATGCCATGGTGTAAATCTTGATTTCATCCTCCTTCCCTTTTGCCAGTTGCTCCTATGTTGGACACAGCTTCACTACGCCATTTCTGCCTATCTGATATGTAAGGGACTAATCTGGGAATCACCCATTGTCTAAAGAGATGTAGTACAACCATCATTCTCCATTTTTAGTGAGTAGAAGAATCAGCAGGGCACTTGTTAGATATACTTGAACCCCACCCCAGATATTCAGATGCAAGACAGCTAACATATGGTCTAGCCATCATTACTGCATCATACTCCCCCAGGTATTTCTGATGCTGGTGTTCCAAGAACAATAGTTTGAGAAGTAAAGATGTTAGAATTAAATGGCCTGGGTCATCTTGCAAGAGAAGAGATTGAGGCTAGCTGAACTTATTGGAGAAGACCTATAGAAGATGGGAAATTTTAGTTATGTGATAACTAAACTGAAATTTCTGGAACTTTTGCCTGGTAGAAAAATGTTATTTCCAAAAAATGGATAATAAAAGCTCAACTACGTTTATTTGAAATTGTCCAGGAGAGAACAATGACAGCTGAAGAAAATTGTTTCTAAGATGAATCTCTGAAATAAGCTTTTCTTGGGGAACTGAAAACTTTGCAACCACTAGTGCTAACATCTGCCTTTGGACCAAAATAAGTATAAAGAACAAACATGTTAGCGTGGACTAAGCAGAGATTTACAGTAACACCAAAACACCCAGAGACATGAAACCTCTGCAACTTTTCTTCTCAATGGCTTCCCAGAACTTTCTCCCAGCGGCACCCCAACTCTCTGAGGCACCTCTGACAATACCACTGCATCTTCAATAGAAAATATTATATTGAAAATGGGGCTGTGGTGCATATGGAACAGTGGTTTCCACTAAAAATTTCGTTAGCAATTTTGAGGCCTTCAGCCCAGAGCTTTATACTTTCCTAAAGCATGGAAAAAGCAAGAGAGTTCCAGAAAAACATCTATTTCTGCTTTATTGACTATGCCAAAGCCTTTGACTGTGTGGGTCACAATAAACTGTGGAAAATTCTGAAAGAGATGGGAATACCAGACCACCTGACCTGCCTCTTGAGAAATCTGTATGCAGATCAGGAAGCAACAGTTAGAACTGGACATGGAACAACAGACTGGTTCCAAATAGGAAAAGGAGTACGTCAAGGCTGTATATTGTCACCCTGCTTATTTAACTTCTATGCAGAGGACATCATGAGAAACGCTGGGCTGGAAGAAGCACAAGCTGGAATCAAGATTGCCAGGAGAAATATCAATAATCTCAGATATGCAGATGACACCACCCTTATGGCAGAAAGTGAAGAGGAACTAAAAAGCCTCTTGATGAAAGTGAAAGAGGAGAGTGAAAAAGTTGGCTTAAAGCTCAACATTCAGAAAACGAAGATCATGGCATCTGGTCCCATCACTTCATGGGAAATAGATGGGGAAACAGTGGAAACAGTGTCAGACTTTATTTTGGGGGGCTCCAAAATCACTGCAGATAGTGACTTCAGCCATGAAATTAAAAGACACTTACTCCTTGGAAGAAAAGTTATGACCAACCTAGATAGCATATTCAAAAGCAGAGACATTACTTTTGCCACTAAGGTCCGTCTAGTCAAGGCTCTGGTTTTTCCTGTGGTCATGTATGGATGTGAGAGTTGGACTGTGGAGGCTGAGCGCAGAAGAATTGATGCTTTTGAACTGTGGTGTTGGAGAAGACTCTTGAGAGTCCCTTGGACTGCAAGGAGATCCAACCAATCCATTCTGAAAGAGATCAGCCCTGGGATTTCTTTGGAAGGAATGATGGTAAACCTGAAACTCCAGTACTTTGGCCACTTCATGCGAAGAGTTGACTCATTGGAAAAGACTTTGATGCTGGGAGGGGTTGGGGGCAGGAGGAGAAGGGGATAACAGAGGATGAGATGGCTGGATGGCATCACGGACTCAATGGATGTGAGTTTGAGTGAACTCCGGGAGTTGGTGATGGACAGGGAGGCCTGGCGTGCTGCGATTCATGGGGTCACATAGAGTCGGACATGACTGAGCGACTGAACTGAACTGAAGTGAAAGAACAATAATATTCTATAATAATAAGCAAGATAAAATCCATACAGAGAATACATAGCAATAATCATCTATTGATTATATGAGGCACATCTTCCCCATCATTATTGGGCAACCCTCTATCTTTCCAACCCTTGCAATATAGAGGAAAACCCTCTATATGTTGTCTGTGGTGGAGGCAATAGTTTTATCTCTAAAGATCACATTTGGAAAGGCCCAGAATGAGAAAGTGGGAAGAGAGAGAAATAATTGCAGTCATGATATAGCAATCCATATGCTTCAACAGTCCATATGCTAGATAAGAATAGATGAAAAGCATTGCAGTTGTTGATCAATCATTAGAAACATAACCGGGTCTTCACCTGTATAGAACCTTGAGCAATGGTGGTTCAGATAAGCCCAGTACAAGGGCAGCAAGAAAATTGGAAGTTATGCCATTTGAAGCAATGTTGAGCCTTTCTACCCTCTCTTTCATAAATCAAGTATATCATCCAAGTAGCAACAATTCAGTTTGTTTCTTCTTTCTTGTCAAGTTCATTGATTTGTTAGTTCTTCCTGTTTAAAACCATAACTACAGTATGGTACTGGCACAAAGACAGACATATAGATCAATGGAACAAAATAGAAAGCCCAGAGATAAATCCACACACATATGGACACCTTATCTTTGATAAAGGAGGCAAGAATATACAATGGAGTAAAGACAATCTCTTTAACAAGTGGTGCTGGGAAAACTGGTCAACCACTTGTAAAAGAATGAAACTAGATCACTTTCTAACACCGCACACAAAAATAAACTCAAAATGGATTAAAGATCTAAATGTAAGATCAGAAACTATAAAACTCCTAGAGGAGAATATAGGCAAAACACTCTCAGACATAAATCACAGCAGGATCCTCTATGATCCACCTCCCAGAATACTGGAAATAAAAGCAAAAATAAACAAATGGGATCTAATTAAAATTAAAAGCTTCTGCACAACAAAGGAAAATATAAGCAAGGTGAAAAGACAGCCTTCTGAATGGGAGAAAATAATAGCAAATGAAGCAACTGACAAACAACTAATCTCAAAAATATACAAGCAACTTATGCAGCTCAATTCCAGAAAAATAAACGACCCAATCAAAAAATGGGCCAAAGAACTAAATAGACATTTCTCCAAAGAAGACATACGGATGGCTAACAAACACATGAGAAGATGCTCAACATCACTCATTATTAGAGAAATGCAAATCAAAACCACAATGAGGTACCACTTCACACCAGTCAGAATGGCTGCAATCCAAAAATCTGCAAGCAATAAATGCTGGAGAGGGTGTGGAGAAAAGGGAACCCTCCTACACTGTTGGTGGGAATGCAAACTAGTACAGCCACTATGGAGAACAGTGTGGAGATTCCTTAAAAAATTGCAAATAGAACTACCTTATGACCCAGCAATCCCACTTCTGGGCATACACACCGAGGAAACCAGAATTGAAAGAGACACATGTACCCCAATGTTCATCGCAGCACTGTTTATAATAGCCAGGACATGGAAACAACCTAGATGTCCATCAGCAGATGAATGGATAAGAAAGCTGTGGTACATATACACAATGGAGTATTACTCAGCCGTTAAAAAGAATTCATTTGAATCAGTTCTGATGAGATGGATGAAACTGGAGCCGATTATACAGAGTGAAGTAAGCCAGAAAGAAAAACACCAATACAGTATACTAACACATATATATGGAATTTAGGAAGATGGCAATGACGACCCTGTATGCAAGACAGGGAAAGAGACACAGATGTGTATAACGGACTTTTGGATTCAGAGGGAGAGGGAGAGGGTGGGATGATTTGGGAGAATCACATTCTAACATGTATACTATCATGTGAATTGAATCGCCAGTCTATGTCTGACGCAGGATGCAGCATGCTTGGGGCTGGTGCATGGGGATGACCCAGAAAGATGTTATGGGGAGGGAGGTGGGAGGGGGGTTCATGTTTGGGAATGCATGTAAGAATTAAAGATTTTAAAATTTAAAAAATAAAAAACTAAAATTTAAAAAAAAAAAAATATTTCTCATGAGTTAAACTGTAAATGGAAAAAAAAAAAAAAACAAAAAAAAACCATAACTGAAGAAAAAATCTATGTGAAAAAGGGAAAATTAAACTCTTCCTTCCTGTCAATTTTCTCCAGGCCATTCAGGCCAATTCATTTAGTAAAGCAACCCTGGTAGGCGCTATTAGGTGATCTATCAAGGTTCAAATAAAGTAAGAGGTATCTTTAAAAAAGTGATTCCATTTCAATTCAACCTCAAGTATTGAGTAACTTTTATGAAACTGGAACTGGTAGACAGCTGGAAAGGCAGTATAGGATATGTGATGGTTAAGAGCATGAATTTTGGGTCAAATAGACAGATCTTGGTTTGACTCATACTTGGTTTGACTCCGGGACTTACTGGCTGTGTGTCCTCAAGAAAATTGTCCACCTCTCTGAGTTCTATAGAACCAAAATAGAACATATAACCTCATAGATTTGTTCAGGATTTAAAATGATGAGCACAGTAACAGTGATTTACACATAATTAGCATCCAATGAATAGTAGGGATTGTTATATAAAGATGAAAATCATTGAATTCTACCTTCAAGGGACTCATAATTTAGTCTTAGGGATCCACAAGGTTTTTTCTATGGAAAGACAGATAGTAAATGTCTTAGGCTTTGCAGGCCATTTACTCTTTCATAACCACTCAGCTCTGCTCTGGTTCCACGAAAGAAGCCATAAACATATGTAAATGCCAGAACACAGCTATGTCTTAATAAAGTTTTATTTACAAAAAGAGGTCACAGACCAAATCTGATGATCCCTGGTCCAGTAGATTAGCTTGTGAAAGTTAGAACTAGTGTGTGTTCTGCCCTCTTTCCTGAAAAGAGTGTTTGCTGGCCCCCTAAATAGTTTGTTAGTACTAATTGGTATTCTTGAGTACACCTTCTTCTTTATGGAGGAAATAGGATATGGGTAATAATGTCAGCCTTTATGTTGAATTTTTTATTTCATTGAACAGTAGTTTCCTGTTAACTAATTAACACATTTGTAAACAATTAGTTTAGAAATGTCAAAAAGCAAGAAGTTTATAAATGTCAAAGGAATGAGTTCATAAATGTCAGTGGCTTGATAATCAGCTTTGTGTAGAATATGACTTCAAGGAGAAAGCATAGCTCAGGATGGTGACAAGTGATAAAGACTGAATTCACCAAATCACTGATTTTAAGGACTTACTGCTCTCTCCCATAAGAACCCTTTTGAAAGTATCATCCTAACTGACAAAGCTATTCGATACCTAATTGCTATTCAGTCGCTAAGTTGTGTCCAACTCTTTGCAACCCCAATTATAGTCACACAATATCCTAAAAATTCTGCTTGGACTATGAGATAGTAGTCTAAGCAAACCAACGCAAAGGGTCTAATCAACCACTCTCAGGATTCTTCATACACAAGAACTCTAGCCCATAATCTCTCTTCCACATCTGTATAATCAGTTCAGTACTAGCAGAAGTCAGAATCTCTCTGTATTTTATTTCAAATAATTTTTTGTCAAAAATAGTAAAATACTTACTAAGTTTAACTTGTATAATATTCAGGTCTATGTATTAAAAAAAAAATCCAGATAAAGACTTACTTCAGATGACAGTTGATCCAACAGCTCAAACATGTCAAGTTCCTATTTTTCTCTTTCTGGTCTGCCTTCCACTGTGACAAGTTTTATTCTAAAACTTCATATTAAAAAGACAGCTTGCAATAGCTTCTCGCATGCCTGTTTTCCTTAGTCACATGCTGTAGTAATGCATGTATTTTTTCCCAATATTCTCAGCAAAATCTAGAGAATTGCCATGTTTAGACCAGCTTAGGTTATATGTTTACATCTGAGCTAATCACTGTAGTCAGGCAGCAGAAATACTCTGATTGGTGTAACCTTCATCAAACCTTGTGGCTCAGACGGTAAAGCGTCTGCCTGCAATGAGGGAGACCCGGGTTCAGTTCCTGGGTTGGGATGGCAATCCACTGCAACACTCTCGCCTGGAAAATCCTATGGACGGAGGAGCCTGATAGACTACAGTCCATGGTGTCACAAAGAGTCAGACACAACAGAGCGACTTCACTTTCACTTTCATCACACCTTATAATACTGGAGGTGAAGGTGATATTAGTTCCTCTGGGATACTGGAGCTGTTGGAATAGGGAAGGGAGGAATGCATATGTAAGAGACAACCAATCAAGGATCAAAAAGTTCTTTTGCATCCACTGTTAAGTCATTTATGCATGTTGAGGATAGCCCATAGATATAGTGTTTCCTATACTCTCCCAACCCCTCTCCCCCAACTTCCATCCCTTGCTAACTGCCACTGGCCATTAAAAGATGTGGTACCTCCTTACCTTGGAAAACTTGCAGCTAGCTAGACCCAACATGTCCTAGTATCCCTTGTAATCTTTGACCAGCTCTAGGTGTGACCACCTCCTTTGTTATTTGTCCTCCTATGTACTCTTGCTCCGTGCTTTATGCCTGGCCAAACATCTCTGTTCTCTTTTCTTTCCCATCCCTTCCCACTAAGCCCATTAGGTGAATAACATACACCCTGTCTCTTCAGCTGTTTCATAGTCAGTCTCAACCTCTCTACATGTGCCTCTGACATTTTCAAACTGAAACCTATATCTCCTAAATTCTAGGTTTTATGTCTCTGTCCAAATATATATTCAAAGTTTCTTCTTGAAAATCCTAAAGAAACCTGAAACCTAGCATGCCACACATGTCTACTCTTAGTCTGTGCTGTGGAGATTTCAAAGCATGACTGTAAATTCTTTGATGTTCCTCCCATCAAGAGGTAGGACTCTGTTAACTTTTGGATCTGGGTGAGCTTATGACCTGATCAACACAGTACAACAGAAGTGACGCAGTGTGATTTCTGAGGATGAGTCATAAAAAGTCATGTAGCCTAGCCTCCACTATGCTCACCAGCACACTCAGCCTTAGAACTCTCATCCTTTCAGTAAGAAGTCTGACTACCTTGAAGCTGCCATGCTATGAGGAAGCCCAAAGCACATAGAAATCCAGGTGTAGCCTCTGGTAAACAATCTTGACTGAGATCAGCCTTCAAATCATGCCAGCCTAGGCCTTGACATATGAGAGGAAGACTCCAAGCAATTCCAGACCACAGCTGTTCTTGTTACCCCTCGTTATTGGAATGATCCCAGCTGAGACCCCAGACATCAGGAGGCAGAGATGAAACGTCCTTATTGTGCCTTGTCTGAATTCCTGACACACAATATTTGTGAGCATAAGAAGATAGTAGTTGCTTTATGCCACTCAGTTTTGGGATAGTTGTTATGCATCAATAAAGAACTGGAATGCCTGTCATTCTTAGTTTGATTTCATAGCTTAGTGGCTCCTGGCCTGGGCTTCCTTTTTAAAATAAAAGAGAATGTTACTAATTTTGAGAAGAGTTTGTACATTTCATGATTCCTCCTTTCAAGCTTTGGTGTAATTTGAGACACCTTGGTGAGAAAAGGTGTTTGATATTTTATCGAGTTCAGTTTCTTCCTTCTAGAATTCTGAAGAATAAGATACAGCTCTTGAAATACATAAAAATTAAAAACTTTTCTGAAATTCTCTCAGTTCAGTACTGTGTTTCTGTGTATCTGGCTTGAGAGATTTTACCTCTTGGACAGATTTTGAATTAGTTTTTTATGCAATGAATAGCTCATTAAACTCAAAGTACCCTTACCCTCTCATTTTGCTCTTCATTATCTTTGCCATCTTACATTGTGGGCAGTGTTGGATAGTGACAGACTTTTTAGCATCTGGAAATTATATAAAATTCAGTTTGTGAATAAAAATATTCTACCATTTCCTGGTCAATTGATTTTTCTAAATACCAAAATTTGGCTTGTTCCTTTATAAATGATGAAAGGGGGCAAAATTAATACAACTTTATATATATATATATATATACACATATATATGTATATTTTAATGACCATCCTGTTCCATAAGCTAGTTCCACATATTAAGTAACTTAGAAAGTGTTTCTGACTAAAATCCAGTTCTAAAATTGAAACTACTCATTGATTCATTCATCTAAATATTCATTCAATAAATACTTATTGAGTACCTACTGTGTATAAACCATTCTATTAGGTAATAAGAATTCAGAGGTGAGAAAATCCAAAGATTTCCCTTGGAGGGATCCTAAAGAGCCATAGAAAGTGCTTTCCTGAGTACATTCCTTGAGTTTTTAGTCTCACTTTTGAAACTGCTGCAGAGAGTTCTCAGAAACACATTTGCAGTGTCTCCAACTCCTCTGTCACTGTTGGCAGTAAGCAGAATCTTAGGTGGAGCTGTTCTTTTAGCAAATTAAACAATGATCAAAACTTTGCTCATTTTCCCACCACTATTTATCATCTAACTCCGTGACCATTAAGATGTTATGTGTGTGATAACTATGTATAGGATCATATATACAACCAAAAGAAACCATGCATACACAGAGGAAATAAAATATGCTAGGCAAGGCAAAATATGTCATGCAGTTTAAAAATGTAAATTTGCGCCTTAAAAAATACCTGCTACTCTTAAGATTTTGCAAGGAACATCTGTTGTTTTGCCTTACCACCATAAGTCCCTTTTCCCAGTAATATCACCCTAATTTTGCTTGGAGAAATCAGTGCTGTTCCATTCTCAATCTATGCATTCTGAGGGTAGTAAATTATGCTCCCCAGATCCGGGGGTGAGCCTGTGACATAAGCTCCAATTTACAAATGCCCATCCTCAGGCCACAGTTATTGGCTCTGGGTCATTCGTGTGACTCCAGCTAATCCAATGAGAGCTTGAACCAAGTTCCTGCAAGAGCCTAGAGAGAGGCGCTTGGTCTTTCCTTTAGGGTTACTAACAGATCATCACGCTTCCTTGGGGCATCAGGCTACCATCTTATTACCTCATGGGAAGATTCATCCAGAGAATGGAACCAGCCCAGAAGGCAGAACTAAGATGAGGAGAGAAAAATCACACCTCTCAAGAGAGTTAAGCCTTTTCTCTCCAGACTAAAAATTCCTTAAAAATTGTTGTTTGCTCTTTTATTAGCCAATCTGTCACTTTTAGTAACTTCTGCATCTCTAGATGTTTGTAAACTAACCAGTATATATGTGGTACTTAAACACTCACTTTGCTTTAATAAGCTGCCTTTCAAGACATTAGAGAAAGATTTAGAGGTTAAAGAATGATGTGGTAGGTAATTTATGTTTGAGTCAACCTCCTATTTTATAGACTATGTTTAAAAAAGTACCTATAAATATTTCATCTTAGCATCTTCAGTAATCTTAATGGGTTAAGTGCCCAACATGTTCTACGTGTTGTTCGATTTACAGTGATCTACCTGAGCAGATGTGGGCTTCCTTCCCATTTACGATTTCCTTTTTCTTATTCCCACCACACACGCTGCCAAGCACAGAACTGACCCTTGAACAATGTCAGTTTGAACCACTTTGGTCCACTTATTTAAAAAGAAAAAAAATAACCTATGGATTTTTTTTTCAGTAAATATTGAATATATACTACATTAATGCATAGTCTGTGGTTGCTTGGATCTGCAGATCTGGAAACCTGGATACAGAGGGCTCACTGTAAAATTATACATGGATTTTTCTACTGTGAGGGGGTAGATTCTCCTAAACCCTGTGTTTCTCAAGGATCAACAATATATACACACTTATATAGTTCCTGGCTTTCATTCTCTGCTTCAACTTCCAGGATTCTGATTCCCATAAACCCAGGTAGAAATTTAGAAATACACATTTTTCTCTAGAAACTCATTAATTCTAATCCATCTGAGCTACTCTTTGTGAAGTACTGGTTTAAGGGATTAGAGTCCTAGAGAATTATAGCTGGAGGAAACTTTACATATGATCTAGTCCAGTCTTCATTTCTCACACCTATTTCACAGTTACAGAGACCAGGACCCAGCTCTAGAGGTGAACACAGTTGGTGCCAGCACTAAAATCTGAGTCTCCAGACTCTATCCAAAGATGTTTCCACTGCGCTTGTGTGGTCTTCACACTCAAACCTGAAAACAGAACACAGCTGTGCTCTCCCCTGCAGTCTGAACTCAAGGTTAAATTTTTAGAAAAAGAAAGTAAAAGAATAATGTGAAACCACTTAGCTGGTGTCATGCTGTCCTGCTGGGGTCTCTAGTCAGTTATGTTATGTTCAGTTCAGTTGCTCAAGTCATGTCCAACTCTTTGCGACCCCATGGACTGCAGTACACCAGGCTTCCCTGTCCATCACCACCTCCTGGAGCTGGTTCAGACTCATGTCTATTGAGTCGGTGATGCCATCCAGCCACCTCATCCTCTGTCATCCCCTTCTCCTGCCTTTAGTCTTTCCCAGTATCAGGGTCTTTTCAAATGAGTCAGCAGATCACATCAGGTTGCCAAAGTATTGGAGTTTCAGCTTCAGCATCAGTCCTTCCAATGAATATTCAGGATTGACTTCCTTTAGGATTTACTGATTTGATCTCCTTGCAGTCCAAGGGACTCTCAAGAGTCTTCTCCAACACCACAGTTCAAAAGCATCAATTATTTGGTGCTCAGCTTTCTTTATGGTCCAACTCTCACATCCATATGAGTACTAGAAAACCATAGCTTTGACTGGACAGACCTTTATTGGCAAAGTAACATCTCTGTTTTTTAATATGCTGTCTAGGTCAGTCATAGCTTTTCTTCCAAGGAGCAAGTGTCTTTTAATTTCATGGCTGCAGTCACCCTCTACAGTGATTTTGGAGCCCAAGAAAATGAAGTCTGTCACTGTTTCCATTGTTTCCCCATCTATTTGCCATGAAGCGATGGGACTGGATGCTATGATCTTAGTTTTTTGAGTGTTGAGTTTTAAGTAAGTTTTTCACTCTCCTCTTTCACTTTCATCAAGAGCTTCTTTAGTTCCTCTTAGCTTTCTGCCATAAGGGTGGTGTCATCTGCATATCTGAGGTTATTGATATTTTTCCCAGCAATCTTGATTCCAACTTGTGCTTCATATATGTTATGTATGTAAGGATAATACAGGTATATTTTTCAGAGCATATAATATGTGCTAGGCACTATGTTAATACATGTATTCTCTCTCTTGATGCCTATATGATCCTTAAGAAAGAGGCACTAGCACTGCTTCAGGGTGTGAAAAGTGAGGTTCAGTAATTTACCTGAATCACTCAGCCAGAACTTTGATTTCAGTCCTAACAGGCACTGGTTGCTTACCATATTCTCATCTTTCCCTCCCTCTGTCTCTTCCTTCTTTCCTTCCCTTCCTCCTCCCCCCTCTCCTGCTATTTTTCTTCTTCTCCATCCCTCTCCTTCTTCCTAAATACTAGTCTCTTGACCTCAGCCAGCAAACCTGCAAATGTAGGCCATTTGTTACCATTTGGGAATAATTGGCCATGTGTACTATTCCCACAATGGGTAATATTCCCTGGCACTTTGAATAGGCTCAAAAAATATTTTACTAAGCGAGCAAGGGCTTGGCTGCCTGGCATATGTTGGAGATCATTGATCTTGAATCCTTTGAGATTAAGGGAAAGTCTAGAATATTCCAAATGATGAAGATGGTGATGATGATGATAATAAACAATAGTATTTATTGTAAGCTAGTGAGTCCCAAACACTGTTCTCAGGGTTCTGTATACGTTACTTCTTTTGCTCTGCACAGCAGTCCTAAGCAGTAGGAGCTCTTATTTTTTTCACTGCTTCTGTAAAGAAGCTCCTTAGCCTATGCAAGATAGAGTGTGTGTGTGTGCTCAGTCATGTCTGACTTTGCTACCTCACGGACTGTAGCCCACCAGGCTCCTCCGTGGAATTTTCCAGGCAAGAATACTAGAGGGTTTTGCCACTTCCTACTCCAGGGGATCTTCCTGACCCAGGGATCGAATCTGCATCTCCTGCATTGGCAGATGGATTCTTTACCACTGTGCCACCTGGGAAGCCCATGCAAGATAGGATGGTGGCTAAATAATACATTGTAGTTGACTGACTTGCCCAAATCAACAAGGGTAAATCCTCAATTCAGTGTTTAGGAGTATCAAGGAAAACTGTATCTCATGCTTCTTTTGTACCTTTCCAATACTTATGAAAATATTAGTGTAGAAAATAGCGACAACAATATTGGTTACTAACACGTTTGAAGAATGTATTGTGTATGTTGGACATCTTAATCCCTTTGATAG
Organism: Ovis canadensis; assembly: GCF_042477335.2. NCBI lineage: Eukaryota > Metazoa > Chordata > Mammalia > Artiodactyla > Bovidae > Ovis > Ovis canadensis. The sequence goes on from NC_091249.1 coordinate 82,617,691, forward strand.
CATTACGATGTGTAAGCCCATAGTCACCCCATAAATTGGGCCCAGCTATTAGATCCCTCTTGAAGATAAGAGGTGACATAACTTGCCCAATGTCGCTGAGTGAGTGAAAGTTGCTCAGTCATGTCTGACTCTTTGTGACCCCATAGTCTATACAGTCCATGGAATTCTTTAGGCCAGAATAGTGGAGTGAGTAGCCTTTCCCTTCTCCACGAGATCTTCCCAATTCATGGATTGAACCCAGGTCACCCGCATTGCAGGCGGATTCTTTACCAACTGAGCCACAAGGGAAGCCCAAGAATCCTGGAGTGGGTAACCTATCCCTTCTCCAACGGATCTTCCTGACCCAGGGATCAAACCAGGGTCTCCTGCATTGCAGGTGGATTCTTTACCAACTGAGCTATGCCCAATGTCATTGCCCGCGTTTATATCAAAGTCCTTGCTCAGACACAGTTACTCAAGAGAAATACTTGATATCTCTTTCTTCTAGGTCTAAAAGTAATAGAAGATTCCACTACAAGAGTTTGGTTATCCCTTACAGAAACAACTCCAGTCTTAGTGTGACTCTTGGTGGCTGAGAATCTTTCCAGAATATTGTATCTGGAAATGTCATTAACATTTCTCTATGATACCAGAGTGCAAGGATACGAACCCAAGTGTAATTCATAGCAGAGAGGCCAGATAGGGTCAGGTCTGCACTTACTTCTCCCAAATAGAAGTGAACTTTATATTGCACTCTTCCGGAGCACTCCTGATATGGAGTCCGTTGGAAATAACCAGCAGGCTCCCTTTCATAGGCTGCTCTATAATTCCTAAACAATGAATTGCCAAAAATTAAAATTAAAAAATCATTCAGCTGTATATCCTGCAAGTATAATTTAATAGTGCTTTCCATGAAAGCTTTATTCTTTTTTTCTCTTACTAACAAAGCAGCTCCCTCGCTGATTTCCTGTCTGTGGTTTTGAGTTGAATTAGAGTATGTGGGTTGAGCCTGCAGCCCACGGTGAGCTCTCTCCAGTACCATCTGTACACCTCATTTAACACTGAATCATGCATTCTTCTGTCTTAATGTGTCTGTCATACTGCAGCTTGTATTGTTACTTAAATTTTTGTGTGTTTAAGTCTTGTCTCCTCAATTAGCCTGCAAGTTCCCTGAGGTCAGGGACTATGACTTATTCTTCTCTGCAGCCCCGAGAGTGCCATTTCTGTGTGTGTGTGCTTGCAGTCATGTCCAACTCTTTGTGACCCCACAGGATTTCCAAGGCAAGAATACTGGATTGGGTTGCCATTCCCTTCTGTAGGAGGTCTTCCTGACCCAGGGGTTGAACCCACATCTCTTGTATCTCCTACCTTGGCAGGCAGATTCTTTATCATTGAACTACCTGGGAAACCCTCACAGTACCATTTAGTACATTGTTGATGAAACCTATTGAAGGAACTCTCTCACATGCTGAGTTCTTCATAAGGTAATGATTTCATAATCTTCATAAACTTGAAGTTCTGTGTCTTTTCAAGGCACAGTGATAGATTCCCAAGGAGGACTTAGTAAGAAGTGGTGGGTCAAGGTCAGACTGCTTTGGCTTATATAACAGCTCCATTACTCATTAGCTATCTGACTTCAGCAATTTTTTTAAACCTCTCCAGCGCTAATAATCATGCCTGTGTCCCAAATTTGGTTTATGAATTGAATAAGTTAACACATGTAAATTGGTTGAAAGAGGCCCTGGTGTTTGGTAAATGATCAATAAATGGTTTCTCTTATAATTGTTACTATTCTCAATGCCCTTCAGCCAAAGACCACCAAGAACACACTTGTAGTTGGTCGAGTTGGGTTTATTACTCATTGCAATGAGGGAGAACACACACCATGAGGAACAGTGGATCATCTCAGCAAGACAGCATTAGAAAGCATTTGTAGGAACTGGATTTGTGTTAGGAGATTTGGGAGCAGGTTTAAGAAAGCAGAGGTTTGCTCTGGATGGAAGCTGTAAGAAAGCAGGGATAATCCTGTGACTGAGTATCTAAAGAAGTCTTATTTAGAAGGAGAGACTAGATAGAGGTTGAGTAGCTAAATGTAGGGATCAGACAATGCTGAGGCTGTAATTGGTTAAGAAGCAGAAGTCAAGCATGTCAGACAGGAAAGAGGGAAGTTTGGTTATTTTTCTGCTTTGGATGCTGCTTATGTTTTTTTCTATATTCAGACATAATTATGGAGTGATCTTATTTTTGTCTTGATCCATCATGGTCACAGAATGATATTGTCTGATGCTGATGCTCTGTGAAATGGTTTATGTTACACAGAAGAACATCAAGGCCTGGCTGACAGCAAGGCCAGCTCCTGGATGTCTGAGGTGGGTTGTCTGTTTCTCAGTAAAGTAATAATAGCAACGGTTGATTGTGCATTCTTAGGACCATCCTATAGTGAGATATGTATGTTTCTTGTCTTCATAGGCCATATATATATATATATATATATACACATATATATATATGTATGTATAATATTAGAAATGTCAGAAATAATATCAGAAAAGCCCTATGAAGACAGGAACCATACTATTATAGTAGACAGAAACAAAGGATATGAGGGCAGATAGCCCAAGGTAGGCAGCGAAGTCTCTCTGAAGAAGTAATATTTCCGTTGAGAACTAACAACTGAGGAGACAACTTTGAGACCAAGCAAGTGAAGAACATTCCAAGCAGATGGAGAAGAATTTGTGACTAGAAAGCAGCTAGGGAAATCCTGGAAAGTGAAGAGGCTCCAGGGTGGCTGGAGCATATGGCTTGAAATGAGATGCAGAGACAGCACCACAGATCATTTAGGGTGCTCTAGAGGTTTAACCGAGGAATCTGAAAACTCTGCCCTCACTGCACTGGGAAGCCATTAAAGACTTCCAAGTGGAAGGGTGATCTGATCTTAAACTGGAGCCTATGGATGGCAGAGGGGTGTTTGAGTTGAGCCATGGAAGATGGATGTTATTAACAAAGGTGGAGAATGACATACCAAAAAAAGTATAGTGTGAAAAAATAAGTGGGGGGTGGGTAGTGGGGAACCACAGAACAGATGTCGGGATAGGTAACTGTGTGCTGCTGGAGAGGAGAGTTCATGCTGAGGACAGAGGGCTCAGTGGGAAGATCATTCTGGAAACTGTCTTTGCAGTCGGTGTGTAGGATTCAAAGTCCAGATTTCTGTAGAGAATGACGAGTCATAATATCCAGGGACACACAACTGACGGAGGGAACAAGGACCTAATTTCTGCTCCTCTTTGATGCTTTCTTATTCTTATGGATTTATGTGTGAGTACTCATTGGTTTTTCTCAGATAAAACTTGGTGAAAACAGATAGACTTGGTTCATTTATGAATGCAAATGAAACAAACACAACATTTTAGGTTTATGATATCAAAGAGATTCATTTTCCCATGTTGCTAATGCTTTGAATTATAATCAGTGTTACTAATTAAGTAGTTCTTCTCAGAAGGCCTCAGACTTCTATGCTTTGGCTAGTACTAGAGAAGGCTTATCAGTATTCTGGACAAACATGGGGCCTTTCTATTTAAGCAACAGTGACTTTGGAAAAAAAAAGTCTTTTCATAATATTGTCATTTGGCCATATTTAGAAGTTCAAATATCAAAGCATTTTGCAACTGCTTGGGCTTTGTCCTTTGTCTGGACAAAATATTAATATGGGTGTGGGCCTCACGTCTGCTCCTGTGATAGGACCATGTGAAACTAGTGAGAGAGGAGATTTCTGAAACAGTGTTGTGATGGTGGGTTGTATTATTATAATTGTTAAAATTATTTTTGGTTGTAACAAACGTAGTCTTCTTCAGCATAGGACAAAAATGGGGTGAGGTGTATTTCAAGGAGAGGAGGGGCTACTTGTTGCTATTTTTGATTCGTACTATCTATCCACCTGGCATGTGGTAACCATTTATTAAGGCTATCTGGGAAGTCACCTCTTCCTACCTCAATCCCTGGGCTTCAGAGTTGCCTTGGCTATTCCTCTTGCAGCAGCCTAGCTGTGTGATTCAGGCCTGCCAGTTGGTGCCTCACATTTCTCCAGGCCCTGGGTATTGGCTCAGGATGGCAAATTTGAACCATTGAGAAGCATTAAGACTTTTTACTGGCAGTCCTTAAAAGGAGTATCACCTTTGTCACTGAGAATAAAGCTAGCAGAGTACACTGCCGGGAGATTCTGGGAGCCATCCTATGAATCTGCCAGAGGGCTGGGAGGAAGCTCTGCTAAGGAACTCAAACTGAGCAATGGAGAAAGAAACAGTTGCATTGCTTGAGGCCTGGAGCAAGCAGTTCCTGAAGCTACATAAACCCCAGGTTGCTCACTAATAGGAAACAAGACTCTCTTCTGCTTTAGTCAGCTTTGATTGAATTCTGTCCTTGTGCTGTGCTAATTCACTCAGTCCTGTCCAACTGTTTGTCATCTTTTGGACCATAGCCTGCCAGGCTCCTCCGTCCATGGGATTCTCCAGGCAAGAATACTGGAGTGGGTTGCTGTGCCCTCAAGATCTTATGAAACCAAAGAATGAGAGCTCTGATGGGGATCAGAAAGAGCCTGGAAGTAGAAAATAGAGACCCATGCAGAACCCCAAGCAGACTCCTTTTTCTTTCTCTCCTCTTTGCTTCTACCTGAGTGTCTTTTAATCCTTCTTTCACTACAGACTGGGCGCCTGTTTTCAATAGTCACCTTCTCAGGGGCTCCCAAGCATGCATGTTACACCCTAGTTGTTGGAAGACATGAACCAAATTCTCTCTAGATGCTACTTCCAAGTCACCTGGAGGGAAAACCTGCATGGCTTGAGTCAGACTGGGTTGTTTCAGGAATAAATTCTATTGTCTTAGCTCCACAGGAAGCTTTGTATGTGAAACATTCTGCTTCAGAATAGGCTTATTACCCCACCGCCAATGTTAATCCTTCTTTTTCAGAGGTTTAGGAACAGGGGTCACGACAGGCATGCTGAGCACTGACAAAGACAGGTAGTCACGTCCACTGGAGACATATTTCTAACTTTGGAAAGAGTCATCTTTGTTCATTCTTAAGCAATCCTGAGCATAAGAGCTGATGGTTTTCCCAGAACTGAGGGGTTTTCTACGACAGGGGATTTTATGCTAATGGCAAGAGAGTCTCAGAAAAACCTGGATGGTTGGTCACCCTCAATTTGCTGGGGGCAGGCTGAGTCTTTATTCCCAGACCAGTATAGGGAGTTAGCTTCATGGTATGTCAACTAAAATCATGGTTTCAGGAGTCATATAGATACATACCTCCACCTTCTCCTTGTTCATACCTTTGTTCAGGGCCAACCTGTGTCCTATATCATTGGACATAAAATAGCAATCCCTCATCAGTATTTCTAACTAATGAGTGCAGTGCTGGTGGGGTTATAAACTGTGAACAGAGAGCATTTCTGATTTGCTCAGGGATGCAGGACTCTGGAGAAAAGATGGCTGCACAGAGTGGGGGCAGAGGCAGCATCTCATGGTGTGACTTTCCCTGGGCCCTTTGGTCTCCTACAGGGCACACAGTGATAACCAGCACTCTCTGGAACTCTAGGGACCTGCTAGAAGAGAGACAGGAGCTCAGCTCTGGTTCCACCACTGCCCTTTAGCATTCAGCCTTATATCACCACCATGGAAGATTTCAAACTAACAGTCTAGAGCTTCAATTTAGGGAAGTGGCTCCCCACCCTAGTAATGCATGTTGGCATCACTTACAGAGCTTCCAAAAAATATCTCAGTGCCTCTTTGTTCCCACTAGACTAATTGGATCAGGACTGTTGTAGTTCAGGCTTTTGTGTTTAGAAATTCTAAAGGGGCAGCCAGGTTAAACATCTCTGGTGTAAAGGATCAAGCATCACATTACAGAGTGAGGAGGAGCCCAACCCCCTCACAACAGAGATTTTCCAACTTTCCTGTATGGTTCAGGTGTCCTCTGTGTTCTGGTCAGCCATGTCCAAAAGGGTACGCATCAGCTGGTATGGATGTAGCTGCTGGGGCCCAAGCCTGACCTGTGGCTGTAGGGACAGCACCTAATCAAGGGAACCATTGTGAGTTGGATAAACACTTCAAAAAATGTCAATATAGTTATATTTTTTCCCAAAAAGAAGTGCCAGTGGTTGAGCTAAAAGGGACATTAGTAGGGTCTCATCTCCTCTACTCCTCATTAATGGAACATAACAGACCCTCCGTAACATCCAGACACTATTTGTTATTCTTTGTGAAGAGAACAGAGTATTTGGGAGAAGAGATGAGGAACTGATGGAGGAATATGGCAAAGGAAATGGGGGTGAAGAGCTTCAATGGCTTTAGGAAAGTGTTAGAACCTGCCTAGAAACAAAATGTTTGAGACCAAGTTACCAGAAGAACAGAGGGCAGGGAAACCTCTCCCCTTACCCCCTACCAGTACCATAAACTTTGGGGGCAGGGAAGGAAAATCCTGACTTTGTTTGAACAGCTGGAGTAAGGAGTTAGTCTAGTCCCCTTGATCTGTCTGGGTGTGCCTCTCCTAAGAGCAGTTAAATCCCTAGCATCACAGAAGGCATATCCTGCAAAGGGCCTCAGTGCTTATCGACTCCAATCATGCACCTTACCAGTGGGGAAAGGGAGGCTCCCCTGCCGTCCAGGGGAAGGGACCTGCTGAATGTCTCAGCTGGTTAGGGGTAGGCAGGGACAGGCAATGTCCCCTGACTTTGGAGACCATGGGTGTTCTACTTAGATATAGGATTTCCCAAAAAGAGCCCCAGTGGCTTCCCACATCCTCCCCCACTGCCAAGTGGACCCTGTGTCCCCTCTTTGAAGACAGAAGGATATTGCCTTCCCAATGCCACTCCCACTTCCAACAGGGTCAACTTTAAGTCTCATTGTGAGATGACCACTGAACCAACAGATGGATTTTAACTTTTGAGGCAAATACCACACTCACAATGAGATTTACACTGAGAACTTTCTCCAATTTTGCCATTCTGCTGTCTATGTCTTATATCGTCATATAGCATTTTGGCTTTAAACTTTTTTAAAATTATTTTTTAACACAATAAACCATATCATTTCAGACTAGTGAGCCATATCCATATAGATTAGTGACTATGATAAACTTAACCATGCTTTCAAAGTAAGCATGTTTTCATTATTTGAAAGTATGTTCCATAAACCCAGTTAGGAGACTCAGTTTCTTAGGAGAGGTCATTAAGGTCTTCTTAAGTCACACACATTCAATAAATATTTTTTAGTGCCTGCTATGCATTGCTGTGATTGTTGTTGAAATTACAAAGATGAAAACAGTTAATCTCCGCCCTTAAGTTTACAGTAGAGTGAGGCTAGGATAATTAATTAAGATGATAGCTGTTTGTAGGCTTAAAGTCTCTAAGATGGTTGATGAAATGGATCTTTTCCACGCTTCTCAAACATTTTCCAGTCTTCTGCCTCAGAATTTTCTTCATGCTCTTAACATCCTCGGCAAACTTTTTTGTTATGGAAAGTACAAAGAGCAAGATCAACCCAGCTCCAGTTTGAGGGGTTACAAAGCCTGACTCAGTTGAGCAGGATTCGATGAGGTATTCCCTGCACACAGCAACCCCTGACAGAGCACATACCCTTTCTAGCCCCAAAGTAACCAATCGGATGCATGTGTTTGCTGGTCTGATAAAGGCAGTATATCTCAGTGTCCTAACCTCTGAGAAAGATGTGAGGGTGTGTCACCCTTTGGCCCCATCTGTAAATAACCTCTAGCCCTGAAGTCTCAGTCTGTCCCTAGGCAACAGCAAGAAGGGGCTCCTGTTATCTGGCTTTGCTGATATGCCAAGCTAATGGCACGAAGCTCTCTTGGCCATCCAGAATGGAAGAAACAGAACACCAATTTAAATCATGAAAAAAGTCAGTGAATCTATCATCATTAATCTTGCTGTCAGTTTTAATTTTGGGGACATTACCTCACTCAACACCAGTTGAAAAGAGCTGCCAAAGCCGATGATGTCATCATCACTAGCCGCGTCTGACCCTGCCTGCTGATTCTCAGAGCTCGGAGCAAGTTAATAAATCCCCTGGCACTTGGACACACAGTGGAGTTTTATTACAATGAAGGTATAACCCGTGATGTTGTTTCAATTAAATGGCCTGAGAAAATACTTTCTTGTGTTTAGCAAAACTGTAAAACATAATTATCCCCATGCAGTTGGGCCAGTTCGTTGTGCTGACGTGATGATTATATATTCTCTTCCCTCCCACCCCTACACATGCGCAGGCATGTGTGTGTGTGCGTACGCGCGCGCGCGCGCACACACACACACACACACACACACAAACAATCTTAGATAAGAGCAGAAGGATGGTTCTAAGACAGTTGAATATTCCACAAAAGTATCTTTTCTAGGTCACCACCTAGAGACCTGGCTGATTGCAGCATAGCCACACAACTGCACTGTCGTATCCAGGAATCTTTTGTATGCAAAGCAGTTGAGGGAAGTCTGGGGCTTGGCATTGGAAATCTCAGTCAGGGCAGAACACTGACTCTAAAAAGAGGGATCATGCACTGAGGAAAACCTGGAGACCAACAGCTGCTCACTCAAAACCCAAACCTCGTAGCTCTTCAAATATTTATGAATAATTTCCTTTGACATGTTTGCTAACTGTTGAGGATATGCGTTTTTGCTGGTTCTTACTCATGGCCCATCTGAAGTCCCCTGGCCTGACCCTCTCGTGAAGTCATCCTGCTGAACAGACGCCATCCATCGTGTCAGGACCATTGCCATAGCGTCGGCACACAGGGCGTAAACACAGGCTTTGCGGATCTCTGCTGCTTCAGCAGGAGGGCAGCTGGCGTAAGGTGAGAAGGCTCGTTCCTTTCAGCCCAGTTTTCTTCTCAGCAACACGGCCAGTTTAGAGCACACTGTACTTGGTACGTGAAATAGACAAGCAATGTTTTCAAACACTCTTTTCCATGATTATCTACTCTCTGAACCGAGGGTAGGATGTTTGGGTGTGTGATTGTGTGAATGTATACATGGACGCCACACACACTTTTAAGCATAATGAGAATTTGTTAGCATCAGAAATCTGGACCAATTCCTCCAGGAGTCCTTTCCCTTTGACTGATTCCAAGTGACTCCTCCAAGCTCTTCTCTTCCCCCACCCCAGCAAGCTCCCCTAAATGGCCCTCATCAATCATGCCAAATGGTACAGTTGGCTTTGCACAGAGCACAAATGAGGATGAGGGGAAGACCCCCAAGCTCATTTTTCATGCCCATCTCACACAGGAACTGATCCCAGGTCTCCAGGGGTGAGCAGGCAGTACAGAAATTCACTGTCCCACTTGCCCTCCCAGATAGAGGCACTTGGAGATTCTTTATTATTATTTTTAATGTTCTAATATAAAGTGTATCTATTCACAAGATACATTGCCTGATGTAAGAATCTGTAACTGTATCCTGTTAACAATTCCTGCTGTTTATGGAGTACTGTCTTGACATACTTGTTAAACCTCAATAAATATGTTTTTAATAACCATATGGTATTTAACATATAATAACTGTCTTATTAGGTTTAAATTAAATTCTTGCTCATGACACTTAATTTAGAGTGTGACCAGTCTTTTCCTGGCTAAGAAGGGATTTGAAATAACTATGGCAAGGATACTTCTTTTGGAGAGAGGAGAATGTTTAAACATCATGTGTTTTAATGATATGATTAAAGCAAGTTGCATTTTAAACAATTCAGATGTGGGGGCTCCTAATGAAAATAACATACAGTAGAGCTGTAACAATACAAGAAATTGACAAGTTATGGGGCCACATTCAGAATGCAGTTATTTCATGGCTGGTGCACATAAGTCTCTAAGGTATGCTAAGAGAACAGCTGGGGCTTATATGTTTTTTTGTTCTTCGTGTCCTTTTTCACTGCACAGCGTGAAGGTGGTAGACAGTGCTGATTCTGGGCAAAATAGGGAGGAACAAAAAATTAGGTCACAGTGCACTCACTTCCTTTATATGTGCCCCCCCACGCACCCTTTTATTGTTGTTTTGTCATTTCACTCATTTTGTCCCTTGGTTACTCAGTTTCCCACTCAGGTGCCTGAAAAAGGCTATATATCCTTTCATGCTCCAATGCTTTCCTTAACACTTTGATAGTCCCCACTGTGAAGGGGGAACAGGCAGAAAGAGACTTGCTCAGAGCCAGCTGGGGAGATGCACGCCATGGTTGTCTTTGGATGATGGAATTTGTTCAGGCAGAGAGATTGCTCAAAGTGCTCTGGAGAAGCCAGAGAGAGAAAGCGAGTGTTAAGTCTCAGCCTGAGAAGCACCTGCTCTGTGGGGTTGGGTGAAGCATGAGGGAAAGAAAGCCCAAGTGGGAATCATGGTAAGTGGAAGAGAGAGACAGAGAAATTCCAACTGTTGGAGAAGTCTCATAGTGAGCTGATTTCAGGGAAGTCTCTATGAAGGAGACGGCATTTGATCTAAGCCTTGAAACCCTTAGTTAGGTGACAGTAAGCCCTGGTGAAATCAGAGGTCACCTAGACGGTGATGTTGCAGTCCCCCACCAGTAGCTCAGCCTCACTGAGACACTTGAGTTCTCTAAGCCCTTTGAGTGGTCATTTGCAATCTGCTCTTCTAGACCAGGCTTTCTCAACCTCAGCGCTGCTGACATTTGAGAAGGGTCATTCTTTAATATGAGGCCTCTTCTCTGTGTGGTAGAATATTGAGCAGCATCTCAGGGCTCTACCCACTAGATGTCAATAACACTTCCATTCCTCTCCAGTCATGAAACCCAAACATATCTTCAGTCACTGCCAGATATCCCCAGGGAGAAAAATTGCCTCCCTTCTCCTGGTTGAGAATCACTGCTCTAGAGGAAAGAACAACATATAAAAATGTTGTTTGAGAGGCAGTAGAAACCTCAGGGTATGTTTGAGAAATAATGAGTGGTCTACCATGATGAGCATTCAGGGTCTGAATGTAGGAGTTCTGGAAAATAAGTTACCAAGGGAGATGAGAGCCTGAGTTTGCAACACCACTGAATGGTGGGTAGATTTGGACTGAATTTGGAGGGTACTATGCAGTCACTAAAAAGCTTAGATAGAAGGAGACATAATTAAATCTCTTTGGAATACATTAGATTAGAGCAATGACTTTCAAGCTATTATAAGAAATTTATTTACATAATGGTTCAGGGCATACAAATACACATTTAACAAAACTTTTGCAATTTTTATGTTATGTGCAGTACAGTCGAACTTTTCCTATTCTATTCTTAAAATGCTGGTCATGATATACTATATGGTTTCATAACCCACTAACAGGCATGAAAGACATAGGAAATGAGAGGTCAGAGAGTTTGGGAAGGGAATATTTCAATCGCTAGGCCAAAAATAATAAGAACCCAATACTAGGATGGGGATGGGATAGAACAGATATAGAGACTATAAGGAAGAAGGAAAAGTCAGGAAAAAAATCATGGATTTTATTAATTTTCATTATTATTTTTGTGCCACTGACATAAGTTGATGCCAAGGTAATAGAGTTGGCGAAGGCTGGTTTTTGTTTTTATTTCTTTACTCATTTTTTGCAGGAAGGAGATACTATTTCTGGCTCTGGGCCTACTGAGTTTGAGCTGCCTAGCATGGTATAAACGTCCAGCAAGCCACAGGAAAGGTGGACTGTGGCACGGAGGAGGGTCAGGGTGGTATTGTGGATTTATGAGTCATGCCTATGCAGGGCCTGGAGGATGAGGTCACCAAAGGAGGGGGAATGTGGTTTCTGAGTCTAATAGCCTCTCCTTGTATACTGATATCTATCTGAGTAATAATATTCATTTCTAGTGTAATAAAGACCCACTCAGCAGATGGTATCACATCATATATAAGTCAAAGCAAACTCAAAATGTGGTCCATGCCCTTTGAGAGGCTATAATTCATTTAGGCCTCCTGGTTTGAACCAAATGATACTTTCTTAATGCTTGAGCACCAGCTATCAGCTACACGCTATTCGAAGTGCTGAAAATAAAGCAGGAATAAAATAAATCCTCCTGCCAGCATGGAGCTTATTCTCTAATAGAGGGATACAGACAATAAACAAACAAACACAAAACATGTGTTATGTCAGATGGTGGTAAATGCTATGGAAGAAAAATGAAGCAGGGGAAGGGAGCGGGTACCAGATGGAGAAACTGCAACTTTAAATCAGGGGAGCCTGTTTGAAAACCTGGTGATTGAGCCCCCCGGGAGTCCCCGGTTACTTGGGATGACTGACATGATAAAAGCATAATGAAACTAGTATTGATGGTCTCGAGACAGAGTGTGACGGAAGGCTGTGAGAGGTAAGAGCAGGAGGCAGGGAGTAGGGATCTTCTAGGAACATTTGGCTCTGGGCTCCTCTTTTTACCGAAGCTTTGGAGGCATGGAGGTCATTCATGCCCTTTGGGAGGCTGTAATTCATTCAGGCCCCCAGGCTCGAACTCAATGATAATTTGATATTGCTTGAGCACCAGCTATTAGCTACACACTATTCAAAGTGCTGAAAATAAGTAGTGAATAAAATAAATATTCCTGCTAGCCTGGAGGGCTTCCCTGATCTTGATTCCTACCCTCTTTGTCTTCCTACATTCCCGTTCTGTAATCTTTTCTTTTCCAAAGCTCTTTCCCCTCTTGTTTTTCATTTGGAATTCACAAAACTCTGAACTCAGGGATCTCAGGACCTAACACTCCTGACAGGTGAGAGACACTGATCCCATGTTCTGTGTACATCTTCTCATACCTGACCTTGGGGTACTGGTTCTTTGGGATGTTCAGGATTAGTACATGAAAATAGGCTTTTGTGGTCAAATTTGTTTGGAAAATTCTGGGCTAAACAAGCTTAATGGGATTCCTGCCTGTTGCATTTCAAAATATCTGTAGTGTGCTATTGAACACTACAAATCTCCAAGAGGAAACAGGGTGCACGGTTTTACACTTATTTGGCCATGGAAACCCATTGTTATGGAAAACCTCTCAGGGCATTGTTGTTCAAAGGTGCACACTTCGGAAAACAGTCAATAGGCTATATTATATGATGATGAGCTTCTGAATCCTACTTTTCTCATCCATAAAATGAGAATGTTGGTCTGCTGCCCAAAGGATGTCAACAGTACCACAGGGCTCTGTCCTTCACCTTGAGATTGTTCAGAATTTTAACCGTGAACTTGGTGAAGAGAAAAATAGATAATTATGACATCTGGAGATGACACAGTGCTGGGAAGGGTGACTAATAGGTCAGATGACAGAACCAAGACTTAAACTTATCTTGACATGTTAGAATGATAAGCCAAATTGATTTGCAGAAAATTGAATGAGGGTAAATATATGGTCCTGCTTTTAGTTTCAGAAACAAAAAAAGGTTTTTAAAGTGTAAGATGTGGGAGAGCAGGTTTGACAGCAGTTTAAGTAAAAAAAGAAAATGATCTTGGGATTTTGATTGACCACAAGTCCAAGATGAGCTATCAAGAGATGTGGCAACCCTGAACTGAACCCTGTGAGGCTTTATTAACAGAAATGACTCTATTCTGAGGGAGCTGTGGGCTCTCCTGGGCTGGTTCTTATGGTTTGCTGCCATGGAATATTAACAGTTAGCATTTTGGGTGCTTGTTAAATGCTTATCACTACTTTATGCACGTTGTATTGGTTATCTGGTTTAGTTCCCACAATAAACACATCAGGTACCATTACAATAGTCATTTCCATTCTACAGATGAGGACACTGAGACTCAGAAAGCAAACCGAAAGTAAGCTGTGGAGCCTGGATTGGAAAGCAGGTAGTCTATGTCCAGAACCAGATTAGCCTGACTTCTGCGAGGATGGCAAGAAATCTGAGAATACTAAGATTTGAAGGCATGAGTGATACACGGGCTAAAAATGAGCACTGTCTCCTAACGTACAGAAGCTCTTCTGTTGAAGAGATCTCAACTTGTGCTATGTACTTTATGGATGGGACTAGGAATGGCTACTCCAGTATTGCTGGGCTTCCCTTGTGGCTCAGCTGGTAAAGAATCTGCCTGCAGTGTGGAAGACCTGTGTTTGGATTGGGAAACTCCCTGGAGAATGGAAAGGCTACCCACTCCAGGATTCTGATCTGGAGAATATACATGTCCTATACATGTTCTATACAGTCCATGGAATTCGCACAGAGTCAGACACAACTGAGTGACATTCACAGGAACTGCTAGTGAAAATCACAGGGAGAAAGATTCCAATTCAACGTAAAGAAAGACTTTCTAATGGGCCTGTTGTTGTTTAGTCGCTAAATTGTGTCTGACTCTCTGTGAGCCCATAGACTGCAGCACACCAGGCTTCCCTTTCCTTCACTATCTCCTGGAGTCTGCTCAAACTCACATTCATTGTGTCGATGATGCCATCCAACCATGTCATCCTCTGTCACTCCCTTCTCCTCCTGCTCTCAATTTTTCCCAGCATCAGAGTCTTTTCCAATGAGTCGGCTCTTTGCATCAGGTGGCCAAAGTATTGGGGTTTCAGCTTCAGCATCAGTCCTTCTAATGAATATTTAGGGTTGGTTTCCTTTAGGGTTCATTGATTTGCTCTCCTTACTGCCCAAGGGACTCCCAAGTGTGTTCTCCAACACTGCAGTTCAAAAGCATCCATTTTTCTGTGCTCAACCTTCTTGATGGTGCAACTCTCACATCCATAAGTGGCTACTGGAAAAACCATTGCTTTGACTGTATAGACCTTTGTTGGCAAAGTGATGTCTCTGCTTTTTAATATGCTGTCTGGGTTTGTCATAGCTTTTCTTGCAAGTAGCAAGTGTCTTTTAATTTCAGGGCTGCAGTCACCAGCTACAGTGATTTTGGAGCCCAAGAAAATAAAATCTGTCACTGTTCCCATTGTTTCCTCATCTATTTGCCATAGAGTGATGGGACTGGATGCCATAGTCTTCGTTTTTTGAATGTTAAGTTTTAAGCCAGCTTATTCACTCTCCTCTTTTACTCTCTAGTTCCTCTTTGCTTTCTACCATTAGAGGGGTGTTCTAAGGTCTAGACTAATCCAAAATGAATTGAGGAAACCTCTTTAAACCTCTCTCTTTCTCCCCCTCCCTCCCTTCCCACTCCCCCTCTGTTCTACAATATTCAGTTAGAGGCAACTTCGTCATGGGTTCCATTGCTGGTAAAATTTTGAGCTGCATGAACTAAGTGTGCAATTCATGAATTCAATAACTCAGTCAGTCTGTTAGCCTATAATGTTTGAAGCACTTTGGAATACACAAAATAATATGACAAGAGTCCTTGCTTTCAAAAATCTTCTAATCTAGTCAGGAAGAAAGATATGTAAACAAATTATAGGTGATCCTGGACGTATGGTGACTTAATTTGTGAGCTCTGCTTTCCTGACCCTTTCACCCTAAATATTGTTGATGTTTAGTTGTTAAGTAGTCATGTCTGACTCCTTTAAAAGCCCATGGACTGTTGCCTGCCAGGTTCCTCTGTCCATGGGATTTCCCAGGCAAAAATGCCATAGTACACTGCCATTTCCTTCTCCGAGGGGATCTTCCCCACCCAGAGATCAAACCTGTGTCTCCTGCACTGGCAGGTGGATTCTTTACCACTGAGCCACCTGGGAAACCCCACCCTGAATACTACCCTCTTGGAAACAACCAAAACTTGTGTTTGGGGTTAACCAGTGGTTGCAATGACACCCCACTCCAGCACTCTTGCCTGGGAAATCCCATGGACGGAGGAGCCTTGTAGGCTACAGTCCATGGGGTCGCTAAGAGTTGGACACGACTGAGCGACTTCACTTTCACTTTTCACTTTCATGCATTGGAGAAGGAAATGGCAGCCCACTCCAGTGTTCTTGCCTGGAGGATCCCAGGGACGGGGGAGCCTGGTGGGCTGCCGTCTATGGGGTCGCACAGAGTCGGACACGACTGACACGACTTAGCAGCAGCAGCAGCAGCAGCGGTGGTTGCAAAGGACATACCTTTCAGTAGTTAATGATGGTCAAGGTCTAAGGGAATTCAGGGAACTCTGGATGAAGTGAGAGAGCAGGAGCTCATGGGGAGGAGGAGGGAGGGGAGGAGATGGAAGTAGAATCAGTAGCCAAGGAAGAGTAACAGTGGGCCAAGCTGTTTGTCCCTGAACCTTCAAGTGCTTTTGGAGGCATTAGTACCTATTGAAACCTAGGAGTTTTGAGACTGATGACCCTAACTGTGGTAGCAAAGAGTACCTGTGCTTATTCGAAGGAGAGTAACCAGGAAAAGAAAACAGGTCTTATCCAAGCTCACTGGATTTTGTTTCAAGAAGCCTCATCCAGTCTAACCCTTGATGAGACGCTTTCCTTAAAGCACTTTCAGAATGTAGATTTGTGTTCAGCGTTTTATTCTCAGGTAATGCATTCTTGCAGCATCATTTTTCAACTCATTTCATGTTAAAGTGGGAATTGTTATAGATTTATGGGCTTGCTTAGAGCAGGCTTTGCTCTCTATGTCAAAGAACCAGTTGGGTCAAAAGGTAGAGGTTATCAAAAGTAAGGTAATCGCTCCCTTGTAACTGAGATGTGTGTAGGATACAGTGGAGGCACCAAGGAGGGGCTGACCTCCTGACCTCAGGGGCCTTAAGAGGTGGTCAGGGAGGTGCTCCTTGAAGTACCAGTAGGAAGTATTCAGGAGATGAGAGGAAAAGGACAGTACAAGTGAAGGAAGTAGTGGGACCAATGCCACAGAGTCCCACTGAAGTGTGCCCATGGGATGGACTTTCACTTCTCAAATTATTCTGTGACTGGATCTTTCTCTACCACAATTGTTGTTGTTCAGTTGCTGAGCCATGTCCCTGATGGCTCAGACAGTAAAGAATCCGCCTGTAATACAGGAGACCTGGGTTTAATCCCATGGTCAGGAAGATTCCCTGAAGAGGGGAATGGCTACCCGCTCCAATATTCTTGCCTAGAGAATTCCATAGACAGAGAGGAGCCTGGTGGGCTACAGTCCATGGGGTCACAAAGAGTCAGACACGACTGAGTGATTACCAGAACTATGGGATATCTATTGCTTAAGACATACAGGGTGATTTTAAGTGTGTGGCACAAACTCATAGCATCAGATAAGGCTGAATACTGAAAATTTCATTCCTTTTGAAATTCTGCTTTAATCCTTCTGAGCATGCCAAGGAGAAAGTCTCAGATTCGTGTGGGTTGGCACACTCACATAGCCTTTAACAAGGAGAGTCCAAGTCTCGTTTCCCTCTCTCTGCCTCAGTTGTTTCATCTTCAAAATGAGGGAAACAAAGTGGTAATAGGTACTAAATCACAGAGTTGTAACAACAATATGAAATATTCTACGTAAAGCATTCAGAACAAAGCCTGGCACACACTAAGTTACAGTTGACAGTTACCTTTGGTATGTTGTAACTGACACTGGTTTCATTTAAAATTAGATATATGAAAGTGTAGGGCAATAAAAGGGGTACATGGAAAAGGCACAAATCAGGCAGGAAGAATGTGAATGAACACAGTTTGGGGACTATAAACCGGAATGATCTCTAAGGGTCTTTGTAATTCTCAAAGTCAAAGATTGTACTGATGAAGGAAGGAGGCCCAGAGAGGAAGGGAGCGTTACCCAAGGTCACTGGGCTCATTAGTGGCAAAGCTAGGAGCAGATCCAAGGCCTCCAGATGCTCAGACTCACGTTCTTCCCTCTGGGTCTTGCTCATGGTCCAAAGCCCTGGGACTTCTCAGCTGAGGGAGCCCTGTCTTGGCTTTGCCCTGGCAAAAGGACTCCCAGCAGGGGTGCAGTCCTACAGAAATGACTTGTTCCCGACTGCAGTGAACCCAGAGCCATATCCTAAAGCCAACAGTCGCCTGCTGTAATCTCACTGAATTCTTACTGAGCCCTGACACCACGTTCAACACTGGGAATTTGGGTGGGCCTGGAGTGCCTTTAGTATTACTGCTATAATTCAAAACATCCAAATTATTATTTTCTCCACAAGATGAAGCCAGGGGAGTGCTGTTAAGTGGGAGAAAAGTGTTTGTTACGCTAGGCGTTCCAACAAAACGTCCTCCTTTGCTATTAAATCATAGCATTTCTAAATGAAATGATATTTTGCAAACTTTGGCAGGGCCTGAAATTTGGACATTGTGCAGAGTTTTTTCCTCCTCTTTCTCATTTTGTGCTTTTTCTCCAAGTGATCCAGAGAACTACTATTTGCTGGCTACACTTTTCTTATTTGTCTTTCCTTATGACCCAAGTTTTTCACTTTCCCCAAAGACATCAGATAACTTGATTTTCTGCCTATAACTTATTTTTTAAATAAATAATGAGAGTAATAAATAGAGGCTCAAGAGAACAACCCATTGTCTAAATGGATTGTTTCTTAGCATTCCCCTTCCTCTAGGATTAATCATGAAAGGCTTTGTAGAGAGAGACCTGTTACTTTGATGTTGTCAGAAAATTAATGAAGTTGTATTGACATGACAGTTGAACCCACAAAGACTGAATTTAATCAATTAAGTCTATGAAAAATGGCATCACCCACATTAAACTCTCTACTGAACAAGTGCAGTCCTGTGTTTTCTGTGTGGACAGTACTAACAATTGCCTACCCATTCTCTGGCAGCTCTGGGTGAAATGGGCTTACTCAGGTCCTAGCATTTCTCCTTTCTCTTGATCTTCACTAATAGGGCCTGCACAATTCATGAGGGTAGCTTCTGCATCCACAACCCCAAAACTGTTGGAGCTCAAAGACTAGGATTAGCAGCTGAGGAAATCCATTGACAGGCCTGGGGTGTGTCTGGGTCTCAGATGGGCTGCTCTCCTCCTACAAAACCCTAGAGACTTGGAGTAGGCCTGAGGTTGCAAGTCAAACAACTCTGCCTGCCGTCTGGTTTGCATTAAGGAAAATTCCCCCTAGTGACTTGGGAGGTGGGGCTTGCCTGCTCCCCTGCTCCCTGGCCCAGGAGCACACCAGGCCTCTTCTCTGTGTCTTTGGGCAGTATCTCTCAGTAGGCTTGGCTGTATCTCTCTTTGGGCCTCCTCTTTGTCCCTTTCCTGCCAGCTCTCCTTCCTTAAACAATTATTTAGGCCTATAACCTAATTTTGGAATGTTTGGACTCAGAACTCAGGGTACAAAATTATTAAAGAGTATTTCTGTTCCCTGGCTTGGCCTGGGAGATGCTCATTAATTGAATATCTTGGTGTTCATTCATTCACTCATTCATTCATTCAACAAATGTTTATTCAGAACTGTGCCAAGCACCATTCTAGACGCTATCTATGAACAACACAGACAAGAATGTTAGCTTACTTTGGAGCTTACATTCTTGGGATCAGGACCAGCTTCATGATATTCAGGGCCCAGTGCAAATGAAAACACAGAGCCCTTTGTTCAAAACTTGTTAATGATTTCAAGACAGACACAGCAGAGTATTAAACAAAAGGCAGGGGCCTTCTAGTGTGGGGCCCAGTGTTACTTACACAAGTTGCACACCCAGGAAGCTAGCCTCCAAGGGATAAGTAGAAAGTGAACATGCTCATTACCAGTGGACGGACAGTGCAAAGGATGGGACACAATAAACCTTTCTACAGGAATGACGGTAGTTGGTTTCTTCTTTGATAATTCCAGAGTAGACAGTTTGGGGGAGTCTCAGGTCATCATAGATTATCATTAGTCATTGCACATTTGAAGTATTGGCTTTGGGAGCTCTGAGTAGCAGAGTGATGGTTTGTGGAGAGCTGATGTGCTTGGGGTTCTAAAAGAAATAATATGCCTGCAAAGATGATACTTTTTAAGGCTAAACAGAGTAGAGTTACTTCTGATTGCTTCCCACAACCTCCTAAAACTCTTTCCTTACAGATAAAAGTAAATGTGCCATGTGAATACCAAAACTGTTGCAACTGCACATATGTTATTTTAATAATGTGGGATGATCTGTTTAGAAGGGACTCCAGTGGAGTACCCATGCAGAAAGTGGGTTCAGGGGTTAATTTCTGGATCTATAATCCATAGAGATCCTCAGTGTGATTTTTGAATGCACTGACTGCAGGTATCTATAAATGGCTAGTCTGTCATTTCCTAAATTTCAGTTCCTAAGCTTATGCCAGCCCCTTCCATCACCCCCATTCAAATGTTTTTCTTTCATCCAAAAGTAATGAAAAGAGAGCCAAGGCTCTGACAGTGAGATTCTGTTAACTTCATTTCTGGAAAATAGTACTGAGAACATGACTTTCAATTCCAGGCCCAACTGACAAGGAGGGAAGCTCAAGCGAATGTGCTGGCATTTGCATTCTGAAGTTTTATGAAAATAAAAGAATTCATGTAATCTTTGGAAGTGAAAAATGAACTGAGTAATAGCACTGTGAAGGAAAGATTTTGTTCTCAAAGTGACCATTTCACAACTTGGACTATTTGGGGGCTAATATGTTTAACAAGTGATGGTGGCTTATCATCATTGACTAGTCCATTATATAAAAAGTTCATTGAATGAAGAGTCAGAATAACTGGTTTTGAGTCTTATCTCTGCCACTAGTTCTCTGAACCTCGGTTTTTATCTGTAAAATGGGGATGCCAATTATCCATTACTGAGTAGTATTGTGAGGTTCAAAACAGCAATGTTTATGACAGTACTTGTAACCTGCATAGTGCTTTATAAAATATAGGGTTTATTATTATTGTCACTGTTATCTATATTAGTTTCCATTTTCCCATGGTGAACTCTTTACATGGCAAATGCAAAGGTGGAATGAAAGAGGCATTGCAGGTAGAGCCATCTGATTATTCACTTTTGGGGGAAAGTGGATAAAGTACAAGATTTTGCCTGGCAGTGATGATAGAGGGGAGCTGAATCCTGTCACAGAAAATTTGAAGGCCCTCCCCTTTTTCATTTCCCTCCATGAACTTCTGCCTGTAGTAATAAAAAATCCTGTGTTCGTGCCTGTGTTGCTTTATTTTAGGAGCTTGACTTTTATATGAATCTTTGTCCCTGTGTGGGATTGCTGAGTATTATTTTTGCCTCATCTTACCAGTGAAGAAAGGGAAGTGTGTGACATTAAATGATTTGCCCAGGTCACCCAGAAAGCCAGTGATGGAGTGTCCAAGAGTCAATTGTGATTTCTCATTCTCCTCCCCTAGTCACCAGAAGAAACACCACGAAGTATCTTGAGATAGCCTGATATTCAGCCTTACTTCCCAGCAGGACCAGAGAGAATGGTTATTCCTACATGAACACTCTTGTGACCTTCTCCCAGTCCCAGCTTGACTGGGGAAGGGAATTGGAGGACTTTAGAAAGACCTGCCCTGGAGAGCCGTTAATGACGGCTTTGACTCTCAGGGTAGCCTCTGTAGCTTTGCACGAATGAGCCTATAAGTGTACATGTAAGTGTGGACACACATGGAGAATGAGGTTAAGAGAAAGAAGAGAAGAGAGAAAGGGAGATAAGCATGTGCTCACGTTCATGTTTAGTACATGATCGTAGTGCAAGAAATAACATTTTCGTCTTTCTTTCCTCAAACTGACCTGCTGTTAATCCCTACACACTTCTCAAGGGTTATCATAAAGCATTAAGGTTTTATTTGAATCGGGCATTATGTATACTGGCTTCCCTGGAGGCTCAGACTGTAAAGAATCTGCCTACAATGCAGGAGACCTGGGTTGGGAAGATCCCCTGGAGGAGGGATTAGCAACCCACTCCAGTATTCTTGCCTGGAAAATCCCATGGACAGAGGAGCCCAGCAGGCTGCAGTCCAAAGGGTTGCAAGGAGTCGGACACGACTGAGCAACTACTACTCTACATATGCTGTATTCCCAGAAAACTGCTTGATTGCTTGTTAGTTCTTAGAAAAGATGGTTACTTTATAATTTTTTAAAAGAGGGTAGGCGTCAGAGAAGGTTAGGCCTCAGGCACTGTGTTCCCGCAGCTCCCTGTATTTCCCCGTGTAACTCTCAGGAGGGTTACTTGCTACTGCTTGTTTCGTTTCTGCCTTTCCTGTCAGGCTCTCAGCCCCCTGAAGGCAGGGAGGGTGTCTGTTCTGTTTATCACTGTTCCCATACTGGCACCAAGCCCACTCTGGCATATTCCAGCCAACTCTTAAATGTCAAGGAATGATTGTGTGAAAAACTAACAAGAGTTAAGTTTGTGGGTGCTAGGTTTAAAATGGCTTATTAAGAAGCTAAGTGCATTTCAGGCCCATTTCCATCTTTTTTATTTTTTAGTTTTATTTGGAGGATAATTGCTTTATAATGTTGTGTTGGTTTCTGCCATATAACAACATGAATCAGCTATAAGTATACATATATCCCCTCCCTCCCGAGTCTCCCTCCCTCCCTACCCCTCTAGGTCATCACAGAGCACCAGGCTGAGCTCCCTGTGTTATATAGCAGCTTCCTGCTAACTCTGTTTTACACATGGAAGTGTGTATACGTCAACACTACTCTTTCTACTTGCCCCACCCTCTCCTTTCCTCACTGTGTTCACAAGTTCAGCCTCTATGTCTGTGTCTCTATTCCTGCCCTGCAGATAGGATCGTCAGTATCATTTTTCTAGATTCCATATATATGTGTTAATGTACAATATTTTTCTGACTTCACTCTGTATAACAGCATTTCTGTCTTTTTGATATTAGCATGTGTAGGACATCCTGACACTCAACACAAGTTCCTTGTCAGAGGAAGAAACTTGGTCTGGCAGGACCACATGTTCATTCATTCAACAAAATATATTGAACATCAGCTATACATCAAGGACTGTTCTACCTGCTAGAATACATGCAAGAGTGACCTCAAGAAACCTAAGTCCCTATGTTCTAGGAGATTATATTCTAGGAGGAGAAAACAGACAGTAAATAAATAAATATATGTCAGGTGGTGCTAAGTGCTGTGAAAGAAAAGGAAGCTGGATAAGAGAACCAGAAAATGAGAGGGCTGGTATGTCAGGATAACCAGAGAGGCTGCAGATAAAGGGGAATTTGAGCAGAGACCTGAAGAATGAGGGATTGAATCTATGGGTACCAGAGGAAGTGTATTCAGAGTAGAAGGATCAGCCGAAGTTGACTGTCACGACTGGCTTTGACTCTGATGGAGGTTGAAAGCCATGGGGATGAAGGGAAGCTGTTGGAGCCAGTGTGGTGACTGCAAAGGAAATATTAGGCTTCTCCACGCTTGCTCCAGGCAATCCTGGCTCCTCTTTCAGGCATATGCAGGTGACCATTCTTGTCTTTGGGCTAGAGAAACAGTTGTGGCTTTGTTTTACACGTTGGCCGATATTCTTATGAAGTTTTTAATGATGGAAAATGCAAACCTGCAGAAGTGATTCCCACACTACCTGAAGGCCAAACACCTATTTACGTTACTTGGGTTGCTTCAGGGTCTGGCCCTGACTCCTTGGCTCTGGGAGGGTACTGGTCAGGAATAGAGCTTTTGGGAGCCAACTAAGGCAGATGCCAGCCTGCCAGTCCCATCCCTTAGCCCTGGCCCCACTGGAATCCTTCCCTGATGGATAACGGAAGAGCTCAGGCAGGCAAGAGGAGTGTGCTGCTCATCCATGGAACATCCAGTGCAGCAGCGATACAGTTAATCTTCTGTCTAGAAAATGTTTCAGGCAGCTTAGAGAAAGGACATATTTCCAATTTCTCTTGAGAGGAGAAACACGGGAAAGTTGCATCTCCCAGTCAGTCCCCAGTTCACAGTGAAGAGCCTGAGAAATCACACACAAGTAGATGAGAAACAGATCATTGGAGCCAAGCGCTCCTCTGAGAAGCTCGGAAGCACAGTGGCAGCTGGAAAACCTTGTTTTCCTCAGGTTTCCAAACTTCCCTCAACGAACTTCACTGTTGGTCTCCGTCTGGTGTGAAATGATTAATTCTTTTAAATGATGCAGGGACTCAGAGATCTGGGATTGCTGGTCTCTTCTGAAACTAGCAAGAAACAGATTTTGTCACTACCTTCTAGCTTTGTTTTTGTTGTTGTTGTTGTTTTTTAATCTGATCCTCTCCTCCATAAATATTTATGCTGGCGATTTAAAATGGCCAAGAGATGCTGCACTTACCTGGGGTGAGCTTACCCTCAGTCGTCGTTATTTAAATTTTACACCCTACCTGCTTTGACCACAGGACACGCTTATCTGCTGATCTGAAGAACAAATATTCACTAATTATCTAATCCCAGGGTGATGCAGTACTTGGTAAAGTGGGAGGTGGAGGTGCTGACCTGGACCAAGAGGGCCTAAGAAGGCCAAGCAGATTGAGTGACTGCTCAGTGGCTGCTCTTTGAAATTGTCTCAAAGTATTATATGAATTGTTCATTGGTCCAAAATTATTCTTATTAATTGTTATTTTGTGCTGGCTGTGGTGGTTACACAATTGAATAAAATGTGACCCCCAGTCTCAAGGAGAGCACAGATTGGTAGGAGAACAGTGTGAAAATAGATCAGTGTGACAGTAGTGTTGGCAGTGGTGGCCTAATGAGAAGTTTATCCCTCGCATCTTCCCTTTATTCTTCCTGCCCTCTCTCTCTCCTTCCCTCCCTCCCTCCCTCTTCATTACATATGATTGTGCTGCCGCTGCTGCTAAGTCACATCAGTCGTGTCCGACTCTGTGCGACCCCATAGACGGCAGCCCACCAGGCTCCCGCATGCCTGGGATTCTCCAGGCAAGAACACTGGAGTGGGGTGCCATCACCTTCTCTGTATGATTGAGCATTTTATCTTTTATAGTTACTAGTTGGGCTCCCCTGGTAGCTCAGTCAGTAAAGAGTCTGCCTGCAGTGCCGGAGACCTAGGTTCAAACCCTGGGTCAGGAAGATCCCCTGGAGAAGGAAATGGCAACTCACTCCAATATTTTGCCTGGAAAATCCCATGGACAGAGGAACCTAATGGGCTACAGTCCATGGGGTCGCGAGAGTTAGACACAACTTAGCGACTAAACCACCAAACAGAGCACAAGACTGAGCTATTACCATCAATACAATGACCTTGCACTATTATCCAGTATTAGTGAGAACTGTGTACTTGGGAGGAGCAATGCCTCCCAAATCGATGATCCTTTTGTTTTCACCCCTTCAGCCACAGATCTCTAGAAAACTCTCAGCATACTACAGGCAGTTTCTGAGAGCAGGAACTCAGTTTTTCCAGTTCCCCTCTACTTCCTATTTACCTGGCACGGAGTAACAGCTCAGTAAGTACTGAATGAGTGAGTGAATGAATGAATAAAATATTCCAATTACCACTAAGTGGCTGGGAGACTCAACAATCCACCGGAAAATTGAATCTTCATAGGTGGCCAAACCAGATAGCTCAAGCCACAGTTGGAAAATTTACTCTGGGGTTGGAGTTGTATGCCATAGACATAACTCACTAAAAATATGTGGCTTTCCTGCCCAGGAGGCTTCCAGGCCCATCTAGGAATGACTCTCAAAGTATTCTGGCAGCTCTTTTGGTGGTTTCTTTCGCTGCTTGAAAGCTTGGATTTAGTAGAAAGAATGTTTTACCAACTCTTACCTGGAAAGTCCTGGTTATACCCAAAGGGACCCTGAGGATATCTTGGGAGGAGTCCACTGTGCCTCCCTGACAGACCCATCTATGCCCGGTTGCTATAATTCTGGGCCTTTGAATTTTGGCTTGCTCTGTGTCAAGTGCCTGGTGTGATAGAAGTGGTGGAAGGAGTTAGAATTTGACATTCGGGGGTTGAAGGGCAAGTAGTGATACAGCACTGTGATCTTGAAGCTCATATTAGTTTCCTATTGCAGCTATAACAAATTACCATAAACTTGGTGGCTTAAACACAAGTTTATTTGTTTATAGTTCTAAAGGGAAGTGGAAAAAAGAGAGAGTTAATAAGGGTAAAGCAAGATGTCAACTGATACAGTGGTCTGGGGCCTCCAGCGTTGAGTCTGTTCCTTGCCTCTTCTACTTTGAGAGGGCACTGTATTCCTGGACTCCTGGCTGCATCATCCGCCCCAGTCTCTGCTCTGCTGGTCACATTGTTTTCTCCTCTCTTGTAGTCAGGTCTCCCTCTTCATTCTTCTCGAGACTCTTGTGCTTACCTTGGGCCCACCTAGGTAATCCAGGGTAATCCCCTCACTCATGACCCTTAATCACATCTAAATGTGATTTGCTAGAAAAAGTAACACAGGTTCCAGAGATTAGGGAGTAGATAACTTTGGGGGAACCATTACTGAGCCTGTCACAAGCCCTTTAGTTTTCTTGAAGCTATATATGTGTGTGTGTGTATAATATGCATATAAATGAATAATATTTACCTGGTGTTGACCATTACTCTTGTACTGTAAAGACTATTAAAACACATGTTTTTTAATTTTTTTAAAAAATCTATTTATTTTTAATTGAAGGGTAATTGCTTTACAATATTGCATTGGTTTCTGCCAAACATCAACATGAATCAGTCATAGGTACACGTATGTCCCCTCCCTCTGCCTCCCACCCCTCTAGGTGTTAACAGAGTCCTGGTTTGAGTCCCCTGAGTCATACTGCAAATTCCCACTAGCTATCGATTTTACATATGGTAATGGACATTTCCGTGTTACTCTCTCCACGCATCCCACCCTCTCCTTCCTTCCCTCCGCTTGTGTCCATAAGTCTGTTCTCCATGTCTACATCTCCACTGCTGCTGTGGAAATCGGTTCATCAGTGCCATCCTTCTAGATTCCATGCATGTGTAATCACATATGATGTTGGTTTTTCTCTTTCTGACTTACTTCACTCTGTATAAAAGGCTCTGGGGTCATCCACCTCCTTAGAGCTGATTCAAGTAAAGTCCTTTTTATGACTGAGAAATATTCCGCTATATATATGTACCACAGCTTCTCTCTCCATTCATCTGTCGATGGATATCTGAGTTGCTTCCCTGTCCTGGCTGTTGTAAATAGTGCTGCAATGAACATGAAAACACATGGGTTATTGTCACTGTTACTGTTACTAACACTGTACTCTAGATCCCTGCTGCATGTGCCAGTTAAAGCAAGTTGCCCTCAAACAGGGTTTTTGTTTTAGTGAATTCCCCGTCTCCTTCCAGTCCCAAATAAACAGCAAAATTTGATTGATTGTTGCATTTCTTAAAGTCCAGGTAGTAAAACATACAAATCTTAGCTACAGCT
This sequence comes from Ovis canadensis, assembly GCF_042477335.2. Taxonomy (NCBI): domain Eukaryota; kingdom Metazoa; phylum Chordata; class Mammalia; order Artiodactyla; family Bovidae; genus Ovis; species Ovis canadensis. The sequence goes on from NC_091249.1 coordinate 82,644,776, forward strand.
CAACGAAGTTTTATATATGTTTACCCTCTAGGAACCAGATGCAGATCAAAATATAGGAAACCCTCAGCTCCTTCCTTACTATGGTTTCCTCATTCTTCCTCCCAGTAGATTCTCCCAGGTAATTTCTCTCTTATCTGGATGCTTACATTCAACACTATATCCTTGAGAATCTTCTGTGGTTTTGCAAGAAACCAGAGGTTCACTTTCTTCCATTGTTCTATAATATTCCATTCTGTGACTGTGCCACAGCTTATTTACCCACTCTATTGTTGATAGATATTTGGGGTGTTTACATTTTGTGGCCATCATAAATGAAGCTGTTGTGAATATCCTTGCTTGTACCTTTCAGTGGCTATAAGCAGTCATTTCCATAGTCAAGAAGTTCAGTGTAAGGGAGAAAAATACGGAGATACAATGCCAATTTCACTTTTAAATACAATTTTGAAAATGATAGCAAATTCCATCCAGACCCAGATGTGGAGTTCTATGAACACAAAACACAAGGAAATGTTCTCATGCAAGTTAGGGAGGTCAGCTCAAATCCAGTGGAAGAATGTCTAAGAAATTCACAGACCTTGGATGGCCATGATTTTTGTGTCAGGGAAGAAACGGGTAGGAGCTGCAAGCCCCAGTCAGATCAAATGCGCTAGCTGATCCCCGTCCATTTAGGATAGAACACTCTGGCAGGAATTGAATCAAACTCTCGCATGTCTCTCTAAAAGATAGGTAGGTAGGTGGTAGAGGGCACAGTTCAAAGACTACTAGAGAGGACTGTGGTTGATGACAAAGGAGGAGGAGTCTTTGGCAGCTTAAAGCGATTGAAATGTTAAAACAATCCGCGTCAGTTTATTTATGATCTTTCCTCAAGAGTTTCCTCATGCATTGAATTCTTTCTGGAGCAGATTAAGAAGGAGAATCAATTAATGTGAATCTCATGTTACTGCAAACAGTTGGAGGTCTTAATTGGGCCAGGAGCGAGCAGGTGGTCCTTCACCAGTCAGCTATCCTTTCACCTGTCAGTCAAATGAGGAGAAGGCCTCCATTGCTCATTAGCAACCATTTGTCACCTCGAACAGAGCTTTGAAAGGATTTCTTTGAACTTTGTTTGGGATTGATTTTCTGCATATGCTGAGCCGTTACTGACAAACTCTGGGCAACTGCTCCTCTGTAACAAATGCATTAAAAGAAAGGGTGAGAGGATTTTAACAGCCTCCAAATTACACAGCCTTGAAGGGGAGGGTTCTTTCCTCACCTCCAGTCACCTCGAAAAGCCTTCACTTTCTGACACTGCATTATAATAATAATAACCAGAATAACAAGAATTTTCTCCTCCTTATGAGGACTGTCCTGAATTTATCTTTTTTTTTTCATCACCATTCGTTCTAGACTAAAACTGATTCATAATGACTCTTAATTAAGAATGGACTTTATACTTTGGCTTTGGCTCTTACTTTTCAAGGTGCGTTCGGGAGAGGATTTGCATTATCCAGGGCTGGTTTGGAGCACTGCCCAGATGATCCTCAGGATGCTCTTTTAGCCTCTTTCTTTCATGCAAGGGCTGAAGTGGTATGCTCAGTACTGTATCTTAAGTATACTCCACTGTGTCTAGCACAGAGGTGATGCTCAGTTAAGTATTTGAGTTAATTAATTGATTCGAAAGATAACCATCTTTTATCTTGTGGCTTAAGGGTAAATACACGTTGTGACTTGTCATAACCAGAGTAAGCAGAGTAGTCATTGTTCAGTAGCCAGATAAATTACTAGAAAGAGTCAATTTTATTGACTAATTGATTTGTTTTACTGAGTATAAGAGCAAAACCTAGGTATTATGAAAATTTTTGAAGACATATGTAATTCTTATGAAGTTGTAATATCCCCTCCTATAGAGAAAGGTCATATTTAAAGAAGCATGGGTGGTCCAGCAGGAAATGACCATCTTTACCCACATTTCTGTCAAAAATGGAAAGACACTGAAGACTTTACAACATGCGAGCTTTTACTTAAACCTCTTATTTGTATTTCTTCTCTAAAACCAGAAAATGTCTGTCTCCATTTCTCTTTCCCTTCCCCTCTCCCCCTTTCTCTCTCTCCATCTCTTGTCCTTCTTTTCCTCTCTCTTCCTTTTCTCTTTCTTTCCCTCTTCCTCCTTCTCTGTCTCTCTCTGCCCCCCTCCGCAACAGAACACTTTCATCCATCCAAGTGATGGTGGCCCCACCCACTGCCTTCCCAGTCCCTTTGCTTCTCCTACCACAGGAGGGGAATTCATTTGCTATGGCTCTGAGGACATCATTTAAAGAGAATCTCTCTACACAGCTGCAGTTTTTTTCCAGAGAGCAAGGAGGGATCAAGGGATGGAGTTCCCCCTGCCACACATGTTAATAATTATCATCCTATTTCATGTTAAAAAAATTAGAAAAGTAATTTTAAAATTAAATCTTGCCATATACACATAACCACTTTACAGTTGTTTTGTGACTATGCTATACATTACAGTATTGAATCCTAATAATTTAGTGTTTTAAACATTTTCCCATGTAATTAATTAAATAATATCCAAAAATCTGATTTTTAGGGGCTGCCGACACTCAGCCATGCAGCGTCCACATTGTTTTATGCAATTCTGCTATTGGGCATTCGAGTTAACATGAGTTTTTGTTATTTCTCTTCAATTCCATGCCATAGGGAGGCATTGACTCTAAACGGTGGACTTTGAGACAAGAACCAGCCTAGTGAAAGGAGGGTACTTTCATTAAAGACTTAGGTCTCAACATTTACTATACACATTTCCTTCTTGCTGGTTTGGCCTCCTGGGGGTCAGAAACTGAAGCTGTATCAGTGAAGCCAAGTGTGTGAGCTGCCAACTTGAGTCACATTAGGAAGTTCCCAAATCTCCTGGGCTGTATCTTTCTTTAGAACCTGACAGATCGAGGCATAGTGCAAATTAAATAGGATGAGCCAAGCCAAATCTCCCATCTTTCAAATTTCTGACTGTAGGTCTGGAGCAGCAAGGGGACTTTTAACACTGACCTCTGCTAAAAAAATGATAACACCCTTGTGTTAATGGACCTGGAAAACCTCCAATTGCTAGAACCAGTGTAAAGGGGTGGGGGCATATTTTGCATTCTCAATTTTATTAGTTTGGTTGACTCCACCAGATTTTTATGCTCTGTTCCTCAGGAACCATGGACTGCCTATAAACCTTGAAAACTGCACTGAACTTTGGGAATAAATCCAGCCTCTGGTTGCTTAAGGGCTTCCCTGGTAGCTCAGAGGTTAAAGCGTCTGTCTGCAATGCGGGAGACCTGGGTTCGATCCCTGGGTCGGGAAGATCCCCTGGAGAAGGAAATGGCAACCCACTCCAGTATTCTTGCCTGGAGAATCCCATGGACGGAGGAGCCTGCTGGGCTACAGTCCACGGGGCTGCAAAGAGTCGGACATGACTGAGTGACTTCTTTCACTTTTCACTTTCTGTTTGCTTAAGAGATTTTAAAAAAAATGGAAAGACACTTGTCAGAAGACAAGTGTCATTTCAGTGCTTGATGTTCTTCATACTGGCAGTCCTGGGACCATTTCTGCCTTAGCTTATTTATAAGGGAAATAAATAGTCATCTTATGGGGGAGTGACATCTGCCATGTGCTCTCTAAGTCGCTCTGCTGAATACTCACCTTCCTGCTAACATGGGCTTTCAGTGAGCAGAGCGCTTTGGGAATCAACGTAGATCCATTCTTATCCTGGAGTTGCCTTTTGACTACTCTAGGGGTTGGTTTTTGGCTGGGACCATGTGTTTTGATCACCAGAGAACACCTGCCTTTGGTGTGTTTTCTTTCCCTCTGGCTAACATTATGCCATTTGGTTAGGGAAATGAGGTGGTGTGTCATCTCTCTGGTTTCCTTGCAAAGATGGTCATTCTGGGATTACATGGAAAAAAGAAATAATGTGAAAAATGGGACCAAAACTGAATTGGTGACATCAATAAGTGATCAGATTGGGTTGTATGTGAGACAGGTGTGAACTGGACATTGGTGTCTGATGGCTGTTTCTTCAAGGATGTGTCGTAATTTCTTGACACTAAGCATGGACAAACCAGAGGTTGTGTTAATTTGGAATGACAGCCGCTATCCTGCTTGTGCTTATGCATTGTTGAAGTTGACAAAAGTTGACTAAGCCAGGTGCCTTCTGCTGGGAATCAGGCATTGTTTTTGATGCTGACCTATACTTTTCTACTAATATTAGCTCTTTAATGAGGTCATGCTGCTATCAATTTTTAATATGTTTAAAAAGTCATAAATATCTGACCTTTTAGCTACTGAGGAGGCCTTCATAACCTTGTCATCATCTGCACAGATTCCTACTCTGCGTGTTTTCCTCATATCCTTTTATCACCATGCTTTTTCTATTTTTTTTTAATTAGAAAAACTAGAATCAGTTTTCATGTTGGCATTATGTATCATCCCACTGTTTGAAGAGCTACTCTATTGAGTCAACTACCCCAAGGGATAGGACTTAACATTCTTCCCATCTCTATTATTATACTTACATTGTTCTCTCTCTAGTATTATAGCTTCTTTGGAGCCCTGTAGAACCCGTATTCTCAGGATGCCCTCTTCCCAGATCACTCCCTCAGTGGATACCAGCACAAAAGACCCTCTTCTAAAGATCTAGTCTGATATGATACTAAATGGGCTCAGATCTTTAAATCTTCTGCACTGAAGTCAGTGTTGAAAGAAACCATTTGAGTCACTATATATGAGATATAAAGTATCTGTATCTAGCTTGCGATTTATGATTCTAACCCATCCATGGTATTAGAGAAAGAGTAGCTTTGTTTAACAATCCTTGGTACTCGCTGAAAATTCCTTCCTTTGCCTCTTGGTTTTGCTTTTCTGTTTTGCTATGGGACGTTGATATTGAAATTAACCTCTGCCAGTTTTGATTCAGCTAGATATCATCAAAGAGTTAAAGAATGGAATTCATAGTTTAGATCTTCCCACCAGCACTTAGGGAATAGTATTTAAACACAGAACACTGTGTACTCACAAAACCATACGTTAAAAAGGGCTAGAGAAATAGGCTATCAGGAATTCAAGTGAGAGCAAGAATGAAAGACTTAAAGGAGGTGGCTTCACAAGCAAATATGGAGCAAGAGAAGAACGGAGGCAAAATTAATAAAGGCTTAAAGTGTTGACTCTTTGTGATAATATTTCTATTTGCTAAACTGAAAAATCTTTAAGAAGTGAAAGACTGACTCTATAACAGTAGAGTGTCAGACCAAATGACAGGCGGTGTGGATAATTTGGGGGCAAGGATCTTCACACAGGCCCCTTGAGTGGCTGAATAAGCTGTCCCTATTAAGAACCCTCTTTAAGCTGAGTTTTGATAGTCAATGCCCTTGGGCTCTAAGGCTTTGAAACAGGGCAATTTCTCAGAAAGAGTAATTAGTGCCTTGCTGTAGCACTGTCCCTGGGGCCTGTGCTTTGGGACCACTTTATAACTGAGGCTGCCTTGTCACAGAGTGCTTCAGGTGATTGTCAGAAACAAATCCTCCTTAAGCACCCCTTTTCCTTCTAGCTGATGGTTTTAATCTGTTGAAATCTGGAAACCTGATAAAAATGAGGTGGCCAAGGCAATGTTGAGCAATGGAATCTGTGCCAGAATTTAGTTGGGCCTGGGTTGGACCAGAGTGTACACAGCCCAGGCTCCTTACCAGACTCATAAGGATGTGACAGGATACAATGAGATGTCTCAGTACTGAGCTACTGCCATGGGACATATCTGATCCCAGGTGCCTCTGGATAGATATTAATACATTGGGAGCTAGCTGATGGGGGTAAGTGGAAAGTCTGACAGTAGGAAATAAAAATTTCAGGCAGATAGGCAAACTCTATCCTTAACCATTTCTAGAAATTCTCCTAATCTGTTCTTGCCTGCCTTTTCATACCATCTCTCCTACTCTCTCCTCATTCATCGTACTCCAGTCACTGATGATTTGAGAAGAGGCCAAGGTAGTTTCTGCCTGAGGACATTTGGACTGACAGTACTAGGTGTCCCGGCTTCCTGTGTTTGACTTTTTTTTTTATTATTATTTTTTATTGAAGGATAATTGCTTTACAGAATTTTGCTGTTTTCTGTCAAACCTCAACATGAATCAGCCATAGGTATACATATATTCCCTCCCTTTTGAACCTCCCTCCCATCTCCCTCCCCATCCCACCCCTCTAGGTTGATACAGAACCCCTGTTTGAGTTTCCTGAGCCATACAGCAAATTCCTGTTGGCTATCTATTTTACATATGGTAATGTAAGTTTCCATGTTATTCTTCCCATACATCTCACCCTCTCCTCCCCTCTCCCCATGTCCGTAAGTCTATTCTCTATGCCTGTTTCTCAACTGTTGCCCTGCAAATAAATTCTCCAGTACCGTTTTTCTAGAGTCCATGTATATGTGTTAGAATACAGTATTTCTCTTTCTCTTTCTGACTCACTTCATTCTGTATAATAGGTTCTAGGCTCATCTATCTCATTAGAACTGACTCAAATGCATTCCTTTTTATGGCTAAGTGTTATTCCATTGAGTATATATACCATAACTTCTTCATCCATTCATCTGTTGACGGGCATCAAGGTTGCTTCCATGTTCTAGCTATTGTAAATCGTGCTTCAATGAACAATGGGATACAATCTCTTTCAATTTTGGTTTCCTCAGGGTATATGCCTAGAAATGGGATTACTGGGTCATATAGTGGTTTTATTCCTAGTTTTCTAAGGAATCTCCATACTGTCTTCCTGGAGAAGGCAATGGCACCCCACTCCAGAACTCTTGCCTGGAAAATCCCATGGACAGAGGAGCCTGGTGGGATGCAGTCCATGGGGTCGCGAAGAGTCAGACACGACTGAACGACTTCACTTTCATGCATTGGAGAAGGAAATGGCAACCCACTCCAGTGTTCTTGCCTGGAGAATCCCAGGGACGGGGAAGCCTGGTGAGCTGCTGTCTATGGGTTGGCACAGAGTCGGACACGACTAAAGCGACTTAGCAGCAGTAGCAGCAGCATACTATCTTCCTTATGGCTGTATCAATTTACACTCCCACCAACAGTGCAAGAGTGTTCCATTTTCTTCACACCCTGTCCAGCATTTATTGTTTGTAGACTTTTTGATGAGGGCCATTCTGACCAGTGTGAGGTGATATCTCATTGTCATGTTGATTAGCTTTTCTCTAATAATGAGCGGTGTTGAGCATCTTTTCATGTGTTTGTTAGCCATCTGTATGTCTTCTTTGGAGAAATGTCTGTTTAGGTCTTTTTCCCACTTTTTAATTGGGTTGTTTGTTTTTCTGATATGACTTCTTTTTTTTTCCCTGCAGGTTTCATCTTTCATATTATCTCCTAAGATCATGCTCCCCTAATCAGTCTACCTAAATTATCCTGTTGGGCTTCCCTGGTGGCTCAGATGGTAAAGAATCTGCCTGGAATGTAGGATACCCAGGTTTGATCACTGGGTTGGGAAGATCCCCTGGAGAAGGGGATGGCAACCCACTCCAGTTTTCTTGCCTGGAGAATCCCATGGACAGAGGAGCCCGGTGGGTTACAGTCCATGGGGTCACAAAGAGTCAATAGTTACTGACTGCACATGCACGTTCCTTCGTTTAGTCATGTATTTGAGGCAACTCAGCGAAGGTCAAGAATACATTCTCTCTGCACCAAATTATACTACTTAGCAAAAAATGCTGTAGCTGCATATCAGTTCAGTTCAGTCACTCAGTCATGTCCAACCCTTTGCGACCTCATGAATCACAGCATACCAGGCCTCCCTGTCCATTACCAACTCCTGGAGTTTACCCAAACTCATGTCCATTGAATCGGTGATACCATCCAGCCAGCTCATCCTCTGTCATCCCCTTTCCTCCTGCCCCCAATCCCTCACAGCATCAGGGTCTTTTCCAATGAGTCAACTCTTCGCATGAGGTGGCCAAAGTACTGGAGTTTCACTTCAGTATAAGTCCTTCCAATGAATATTCCAGACTGATCTCCTTTAGGATGGACTGGTTGGATCTGCTTGCAGTCTAAGGGACTCTCAAGAGTCTTCCCCAACACTACAGTTCAAAAGAATCAATTCTTCAGCACTCAGCTTTCTTCACAGTCCAACTCTCACATCCATACATGACCACTGGAAAAACCATAGCCTTGACTAGACGGACCTTCGTTAGCAAAGTAATGTCTCTGCTTTTGAATATGCTATCTAGGTTGGTCATAACTTTGCTTACAAGGAGTAAGCGTCTTTTGATTTCATGGCTGCAATCACCATCTGCAGTGGTTTTGGAGCCCCCAAAAATAAAGTCTGACACTACTTCCAACTGTTTCCCCATCTATGTGCCATGAAGTGATGGGACTGGATGCCATGATCTTCGTTTTCTGAATGTTGAGCTTTAAGCCAACTTTTTCACTCTCCTCTTTCACTTTCATCAAGAGGCTTTTTAGTTCTTCTTCACTTTCTGCCATAAGGGTGGTGTCATCTGCATATCTGAGGTGATTGATATTTCTCCCGGCAATCTTGATTCCAGCTTGTGTTTCTTCCAGCCCAGCATTTCTCATGATGTACTCTGCATAGAAGTTAAATAAGCAAGGTGACAATATACAGCCTTGACGTACTCCTTTTCCTCTCTGGAACCAGTCTGTTGTTCCATGTTCAGTTCTAACTGTTGCTTCCTGACCTGCATACAGATTTCTCAAGAGGCAGGTCAGGTGGTCTGGTATTCCCATCTCTTTCAGAATTTTCCACAGTTTATTGTGACCCACACAGTCAAAGGCTTTGGCATAGTCAATAAAGCAGAAATAGATGTTTTTCTGGAACTCTCTTGCTTTTTCGGTAATCCAGCAGATGTTGGCAATTTGATCTCTGGTTCCTCTACCTTTTCTAAAACCAGCTTGAACATCTGGAAGTTCACAGTTCACATATTGCTGAAGCCTGGCTTGGAGAATTTTGAGCATTACTTTGCTAGCATGTGAGATGAGTGCAATTGTGCGGTAGCTTGAGCATTCTTTGGCATTGCCTTTCTTTGGGATTGAATAATTGTCATATGCTGTAAGGTTATCAAATGTTTTTTACTGCCTACTAGGTACCTATAGTATTCTCCATGATGAGATTTTTGAGCCTGAATTTCTATTTTTGAAGAGGAATATTTCTCCAGCAGTCATTTCTCAAAGAGTGACCGTTAGTAAAGAGATTTCTCTGGCAGTAATTTTATATGTCAATATTACTGTTTAACCATCAAAGGGACGATAGCTTGGACTGTGCATGAATATTGACTGGGTGGCACAGTGGTAAAGACTCTGTCTGCCAGTGCAAGAGATGGAGAAGATGTGAGCTTAATCCCTGAGTCAGGAAAATTCCCTGGAGAAGGGAATGGATACCCACTCCAGTCTTATTGGCTGGAGAATCCCATGGACAGAGGAGCCTGGTGAGTTACAGTCCATGGAGTCTCAAAGATTCGGACACAACTGAGTGACTAACACTTTCACTTTCATACAAACTATATTTTTTTGAGAACTACTATGTATCAGCCCTGTGCTAAGGATAAAATAAAGCTAAGTCCTTTTAATGGAGACTGCTTATTAATAAGATAGCCAATTAACAAATCAAAGCATAAATATATAATCTCAGATAATAACAAATTATTTGTTTCTGTAGAGTAAAAAAGTCAGAAACTTGATTAGAATAGATTCAAGAAGAAATGAGATGTTAGGAAATAAAATAGCAAGGTAAGATAATTTTTAAAACTGGCTTTTACACAGATGCCAAATAGAATTGGTTAAAGGTATAGGAGTATTGAGGTCAAGGATTTTGTTAAGGAATGAGGGTTTCAGAGCTGATGGCAGCAATCCGCAGGATGGAGAAACTTTGCAAAAGTGAGAGGAAGCTAATTGTAGGGAAAATGTCCTGAAGGAGTCATAAGTGGGTGGGATGTAGTAAACAGATGCCCCTCCACTGGCACAGAGCTTTTCTTTTGAGGAAGGTCAAGGCCAGTCTATGCGTGAACGCTTAGCTATCCAGGAAGAGGTCAGATGTGCTTCTTCTTGTCCCCATCTGTGGCTTTATGCAAGCCTATTTTCAGCCCCATTGGGGAAAGTGAAGCACTTCAGTCATTGGCTCATGAGTTAGCCCTGAGATCGCAAGGAAATGGGGGTAGAACTCTTGTCCTTCAGAACATCTCAGTCTAGGTTCCTGGAAAAATGCATCTCTCTCCTCATATTAACAAGAGCTTTCTCTCAAAGAGTGACTTGATCATTTAGTGATTTAGTTGAGTCATTTTAAATCTGGATTTTTGTTAACCTTATTTTTATTCACACCCATTCTTGAGGATGTTGTCCTGAATTCACAAAGTCCAATTAAGTCTGCTAGGCTAATAACTTCACCATGAAAATATCTCAAACTATTCAAGTCCTGAATAAAGTATTCTGCTTTTGACACTACCCACAAACCTCCTAGGATTTGAAAAACTTGAAGTATGCAGAGGGAAATCAGACTAAATGCTCACGTATATTTTATTGGAAACATATCTTTAAAAACATGAAGATAAGGGGAAAAAGAGACCAAATTCAATTTTTGAGCCTGGCACTACAACTTCTCTATAAGTCACTCTATTCTAAACAAGAAAAATAAAATCAGCTTTGTTCCTGAACATGTGCTTTTGACATTTTTTTTCCTTGAAGGCTGTGAATTATTAATAAACTAATTTCTCTTTATAGTTCAATCTTTGGAGATTTAAAGTGTTCTCTGAAATGCACAGGGAAAAGATAGAGCTTGAGTTCCAATCAGCTCCAATCCTCTCTGGAGAGGCTGGCCTTGAGGTATCTCTGAGTCTTTGATATCAATCTTTGATTCAACTGGGAATTTCTGATCATTTCTAGAACTAGTCTGTTAATACTCCTTAATGCCCTGTTTAAGTTGGGCCATTTCTGCTAGCTGATTTTATGCTCTCACTTTGCTCCTGAGATATTTTATGTATGTGTCTGTAGCATATGTATGTATGCACATCTCTCTCTTTGTCTGGTTATACTTGATGGATTATTTCTTGGCAAGTTGTGTTAGAAGGCAGGACTTTTGATAACAGAGGATGTCCAGTAAATCGGCAGCTCTTGTAATAAACTGTGCTGGATCTGAGTTCCACCAACAGTGCCTCCTCCCTCCTCAGTGGAGCTTACCTGAGACAGCTTTTGGCTCTGTAGAGAAAATAAATTTGCAAAACCCCAAGCTGTGTGACAGTAGAATGAATGAGAGCTGGGTTAAGTTCCTTCCCTCTACCTTGCACCATTAAGCATGTTAAAAGGAGCACCCGGCTGAACAGTAGTCAGAGGTGAGGAGAAAGGTTTCCTCCATCACCTGGGAGTTCATACAATTTAGCTGAATGTCTGAAGTCACTTCATACATTATAATTCTGTTGCCTACTGTGGTATCAATGTATGAAAATTATCATTCCTGTTTTTTTGTTTTGTTTTTCCAGGGGATGGGGGATCAGAGGGAGAAACTGAGACACTGAATTTAGTTGCCTTGCATAATACCCTGCATACTGTATTCAGGGACTGAACATGAGTTCCTGTCTATGTGATGGGTCTTAGGGGGATTCAGATTCTGGATGAGGTCTTCTGCCTCTCTGGTCTATGTATTGATCCAAAAGGGGGGGTTGAAATCTAGCAAACACAGACCAATCTGTATGTACCCGTTCCTGGTCTCTCTCCCCTGAGGGAACTGGCTTCAACACTGGACTCACCCACCTTTATTTTCCCTCTGCTGCCTGCTCTCATAACCTGCTGCATTATCAGGGTACAATGATCAAGCAAGAGAGTCACCAGGTGACCACGTTGACAGGGCTGCTTAGCAGGAGCACAGAAGGACTGAGATTCCACACGATTAACAGGATCTTTCCCAACATTGCCAGCTTATGCAGACAGCGGACTCTCTTCTCTCCCGAGGAGGCCAGGATCAGAACCTGAGCCACAGAAAGGAAGGGGGTGGGGAGAAGGGAAGGCAGAAGAAGAAAAGAAAGCTTTTCCTTTTTTATTTTTAAAGCCAGTTCTATTCTGGGACTTTATTTACTTTTTTGTTCAGCTCCAGGGGTTAAAGGGCTCACAGTAATGGAAACTGGAGGTCACCGATTTATTGCTCTTCCTCTGGACTCTCTTCTGGGCCAGTTTGCTTGGTGGTGAGTATCAGCATCCTCAGCCTTTCTCACCCAGGACCTCAGTCTCATCCAGCCTGAGGGCTCCCTCACTCCAGCACCTGGGAAAACTCAGCTCTGCTGTAGCCAGTGCTGGGCTCCACCAATCAGAGGCTCAAGTGACTGTCCATAAACTACAACATCTCCTAAACCAATAGCTAGAAACTCAGGCAGGAGTTGATAGGGCAGTCTTAAGGCACAATTTTTCTATTCTGGGAAATCTGAATTTTTTCTCTTAAAGCCTCATAATGATTGGATGAGACCCATCTGAATTATGGAGGCTAATCTTTACTTCAAGTTATCTATCTATAAATGTTAACCTCATCTTTGAATACCTTCATAGCACCACCTCGGTTAATGCTTGGTGATGTCACTGGGCTGTAAAGCCTAGCAAAGTGGACACATAAAATTAAGCATCACATGTACGAAGTCCTCTCGTATCTATCTACTCTCTCAAGTCCATCCACTTCTCTCTGTGACTCCACATACCACTCTAATCTAAATGCCATCATCTTCCCTGAACCGATGCAATTGCTTCCTAAATTGTCTCCCTGCTTAAGCTTTTCCCAAACCATTCTTCACCCTGTAGCCAGAACCATCTTTTAAAAATACGTACCAGATTCTGTGTTCCCCTGTTTAAAATCACTCAGTTGCACTTGCCTGGGTCTAAGATCAGTCACAGCTCCTAATACCACCCAGAAAGTTCTGCTAGGTCTGGCCCCTGCCCACTTCTGCTGCCTTCTTTATGCTTCCTGCATTCCAGCCAGACTAGCCTTTCAGTATCTTGCATTTTTCCTATTTCCTTCTTCCATAGGGTCTTTGCAAGGGGTCTTCTTTTGCCTTACAGCTCCTTCTCTCTCCATGGGTCTGGGTAACTCCTACTTACAGCCATTGTAGCCAACCTTATTCCCCTTATCCACCAGCCTGACCAGATCATATCCTCTAAATATATATTATCACACCTCTCCTTTGGAGGACACATGCCCTTGGACAGTTACCTTTATTTGCGTGGGTGTGTGATTAGTGTCTGTGTCCCCCAGACATTGCCTTGTGAAAATGGAAGCAATGACTGACTTATCCCCCACCACCTACCTGGTTTCCAGTATGGCGCTGAGACATGGAGATGCTCAGTAAATATTAAGGACTGAATATACGGGTGAATTCTCTGAGTTAGGATGGAGGTCAGGAGAAGGATGCTAGTTACATCCTGTCCCTTCCCTCTAACCTTTTCCCATTCTTCCCCCACACCTTGAACAAAACCACAGCTTCTTCTGATTACAACTTTATATCACAATTGAGCAGTAACACTAGGAGTTTTAAAAATGACAGGAAATCAAGTGTTGACTGCTCCAGTCAGCTTGTTTGGCACCTGCACACAGGTATCTAGTGTCTTTAGTTCAGCGTTCCAGTTTTATCAGTATGACAACATCCCCAGTATTTTAAAATCTGGAGATTTCATCTAAAAATATTAATTTATGGCTTCTCATTGAAAAGGAAAAGAAAAAAACATCTGTCTACCCTTGGCCTGCCATCCCATATGGCAAAAGTCAACTTTGGTTCAGCAGCAGCTGTCCATATAAGACAGGACAGGCGGTGTCCTCAGGTCAGTACATGCCCTCACTCAGATTGCCTGCCCTGTGTACACCGGTGTTGGAGTTCCCTGCCGTAACTGACAGTAACTTACCATTTCCTCACTTTCTTCTCCATGTCTCTTCGGTAAACTCTAAGGAATGTATCCTATGGGAGAAATGCAGTTGTATAAAAACTGTTAAAGAGCAATCTGATAACGTGTCTGATGGTGCTCTCTTCTTAGGCTGTGCTGACCGCAGCAGTGGCAGCAGTCTGCCCTTCACTTAACCTTTTTGATTTGGGTGGGCCAAGGACGAAGTGAAGCTCTGAATTTGCAGCCAATTTCTCTACAAAAGCTGAAATAATTGTATCCATACATCCGTTGCTTTTGTCTATAGGATGGGAGTGAAAATACTTAGCATAACTGTCAGCCAAAATGGCACAATATGAAGGCCATGCATACAAATTTTTTATGGCCTGACTTCTCCCGGGAACTTAAGTAAATTCCCTGAGCTTGTGACCTTCCACTGGACACAATACAAAGGGTCGTTATTTGCTTGATTCTCATGCTTAAAGGGGGAAAAAAAAAAGAAAGGAAGTCCAGATGAAAGTTAAAAATAGGGCATGTGAATTTAATGCAACTTTCTCTGGGATCATAAGTCTGCTGAAGGGAAGTAAAGAGGGAAGAAAAAAATAGACACTATATTAAATGAGCTTCCTGGAAGAATGCTATTTGCTCACAAATGTTTATTCAAAGGACTCCTCAGACTTCTTCCTCTTTAACGAAAGTGTCCTGGAATGTAGGTGGAATCCATCAGAACATGCTTGAAGGAAACTTGAGAGCTAACTCAGAAAAACCTCAGGCTTACAGACATTTTTTTCCTGCTCTGTCGATCTTTTCCAATTACTCTTCACCCTTGTTATTAAGTATTCTTTCACCATATCTAGAATTTGTACACGTAAAACTCTCACCTTCTTGCAAGTTGAAATTTTGTTTTGGGTCACATGGCTGAGTTAGGAAAAAATAACCAAATTCCAGGGGTCCACAGGAAAAAGGGCCTCATCTACTTTGCAGATATGATTCACTGTAGTAAACAAAGGTTATTTTCTGCAATTTGGTCTGAGGGAATGACTGAATCTAAACTTCAGCTTGCTTCTCAAGCGTAATTCCAATCAGGGAATTATGTCGCAGGTGGAGACATATCCCTGGGAAAGAAAGCATCTGCTTTCATACAGATGTCATCAGTAATAAAGAAAGATGGGGAAGCAGTATCATCTGGGAATTGGATCATGTTCATATCAGATCTGCTTTTCAGTTGTAAAAACAGTAAGTTATACTCGATTATTCTTATACACACTGTGAAAAACTTTTCTTAGCTTTACCAGGGTCCAGAGAGAGACACGGATGAGACCCTGGCGAAGACTTTAGAAAAATGATTATTTCTGAATTCTACCCCAAACTCTATCCTGGTTCAGAAGCAAGAAGCTTGGGGGAAAATGAGTTTAAGCTCATAAAAACACTCAGAGGGCATACTGGTCATCAAACAGCTCTGAGCAAACTGCATTTGCAAATAAATCTGAAAACATGTGGATTCAATTTTCCTGGAAATGCCCAGAGGTTAAAAAATTAAGGGGGGAATTTTTGGCAGAAAGAACCTGGGGTTTGGCTGTGTGCACAAGTTTCTGAAAAATAAATTGATTGTTTTGCCAGAGAGAATATATTACCTGGTCCCCCTTCTCAATCACCTCTCGAACTTAATTGTCAGTGGCCCCGTTTCTCATTGTGGCTGCAAAGTGGACAGGAGGGTTTGAGTTCATTTGAAAGAAAGCAAGTTTTATTCCTTCCCAGGGTGGCCTTCTGCACAGCCAGCCCAGAATCTCAGCACTGTCACGGGTCTCAGCCCAGTGACATAGTGGTGAGAAAACCATCTGCTCACAGAATCAGTCCTCCTTTGCCTCTTGCCTCCCATCTGCCTCCACTCATCAAGTTTTACCCCACTTTTTTCCTTCCGCCAACCCCCCAAATAATACCTTTTTTATGACCAAATAAACACAGGCAAATGTGGAACTGCTTTAGAGCAAATCCAAACTGTTTTAAAAGATCATGAAAATAGAGTGGGTGGGGGAAAAACTCCATCTGTGAAAAAGCAGTGATTAGCCTTAAAACAACGTGAGGCCAACAGCGCAGAGTCCCATTATGAGATGATGTGTGGTGCCTGTAAGTGGCTGTTCCTGGTCTCTGAGGTAGCAAAATTGTCATGTGATCCCATTGTTGCCATGGCAATAATCTGTAATTGTGCAGAAAATCCACAGAACTCACGAGCATCTCCTTAGTGGATTGGGCTGAAAGAAAATCAAACCCGTGAAAGCCCTTGAATTGATGTGGTTATGAGAGTGCATTGGCCAAGCTGGTCCAGGTGAAGCTGACCCGATTTTGTGGATTTCCTTCCCCCAGCCCCTGTCTAGCTTTGGTGAACTCCCTCCTTATGTATGTTTTCCACACTTTCATGTCCATAACTGGTGAGAGGTATAAATCCTAGTCAGCTAGGGCAATGCTTCAGCTCCTCAGAATTCTGAGCATGCAGTTTGGAATCTATAGGATGGGAGTTGTGGCTTCTTTGGCTGCAGGAATTTCTAAATGATGGAATAGTACTGAGGACCAAAGCCTGATTTGTACACTTAGATGAAAAAGATTAGAGGATCCATTGGGGGCTGGAGGGGAGAGGCATATTTCTCCCCCAGCAAAGGCACTGAGAACACACTGGGCAGGAGACTAGTGCAGCGAGGGTGTGTTGTTCCTGGGGTAACTTGGCAACAGAGTACACACACATGGGCAACACACCCATCTTAAGGCTGCCAAGACTTGCCTTCTTTAAGGCAAGCTAATACAAACCATGCCCCCAGCACGGCCGGGAACAGAGGGTTGGTAGCATCTCTCCCTCCTGCACTAGATGCTATGTGACGTTTATGCATGTATCAGCCGTCAACCCCAAGTGGTTGAGGGCATGAGTGAGTGTGGGGGCCCCTGACAGAAAACTTGAGCAGGAAGAGGAGCCAGACAAATCACTCTCAAGTTCCAAACTTCAGCGAGAATCCCATGGGAATGCAGCTTCCAAGTGGATCCCATGAGAACATCTGGGATGAAGATGCTCACGCCAGACTTAAACCCAGACTCATTAGTAATAATGCTCCAGTTTTTTTTCTCATCTATTTATTTATCCTCTCATCTACCACAAGTATGATTTGCTTTTCTTCTGCCCATTTTCCTACTGGGAGCAGGAAAAGGAAGATAGAGAATGAACACCAAGCTGTTAATTTGGGTACTTTCTCTTGGATACCTTCTCATCTGAGGCTAATTAATTACAGACAGCTAACGACAGACTTAGCTTAATTTAGGCAGAAAGGAATGCAACATAGGAGAGTGAAGGGCTTGTGGATTTGGAGAAAATATTGAGAATCAGGGTAGGAATCAGACAAGAATCTGACAGCTTAGGGATCTCTGTAGCAAGAACAAAAAATGAACAGTTTGATCCCAGTTCATTACTAGAATATTTAGATTCAACTATTTTCTTTCCTGTCATTTTTCTCAAGATTCAAAGTGTTGGGGGAAAAAGCCCAAATGGCCTAATTTGGATCATGAACCCAGTTTTCTATTCGGAAGATGAATGTGAGAGGGAAAGGTGGGAGATGGTAGAGACTCCTTAACTTAGCGTCTCATCAAGAGTACATGGAGTGAGAGAGAATTTCTCAAAAGAACAATTAAAGTGCATGTATGGAAGGAAGGAGATCAAATATGATGATAGTCGTGGCTTTGGCTTGGGGAAGGGAGAGTCCAACAGCAAATGTCCAGCAGTAGGGCTTGAAGGGAAAGTTGAACAGTAGGAGTTGAACAGTGGACGTGCCTATCAATCGACTTATATTAGTAAGCCTGTGCCTAGACTTGCTGGGGAAAATTGCTACAGAAAGGCAGGTAGATGGAGAGGGAGGGGGAGTCTGGAAGATAGTTTTGTTTGGCATCCCCTTTCAGAAAGAGTCTAGAGAGAAGACAGCTACTTGATTTGATACCAGCCATGCTAATGGGGCAGGCTTCCAACTAGTCAAAGCTCCTGGTTAATGTCCATTTCTCAGCATGTGTGATTATAGGCTGAAGTTGACCAATCAGCAAACTACTCAATTATAAGCCCATCTTCTCCCTGTGGTGCCACTAATTAAAACAATAAGCATGGTGCAGCTCACACACTCTGTGGAGCTCTTACCTTCCCAAAACTGAATGAGTCACAACCGTTAGCCATTGTCAGTGAAATGCAGCTTCCTTTTTCTTTTTTTCCCAACCCCATTTCTGTTTGGTGTGAATTCATCTCTGAAAAACCTTCCCTCGGGATTATTGATCCCCTCCATACCCTTTGCTGTGAGAGAGGAACACATGTGGCGGGAGCTTTGAAATGCAGCTATGTGGAAATCTCAGTGTTCTGGAATGTTCTGACCTTTTGTCCTGCCAAGCACCACTTTTTTTTTTTTTTTTTTTCTGAAATCACATCATAAAGGCTATTCCTACAACGAACTTAATTTTTAAGAAGAGGGAGAAAAAAGATATGGCTCAGCACCCGTCCATTTGCAGGAGAGCTGTTCTCAGACACGTGGAACAAACTGAAGCCTTTCTTTTCTTTTTCTGTCTTGATAAACATAATGGGCCACCGTGGTAATTTCAGCTGTAAATGCATTTCTTTGTAGAAAGACAGGGCTTTCATGTGCAAGAGTGGAGAGAGAAAAGATGTTGAGAAGCACTGTGGTGACAGGCTAGCAGAACAGGGGCTTGCTATACAACCATCAGATATGTCCCAGATTCTTCTTGAAGGCCAAGTCCTTGGCTTCTCAACCAGAGAGAGAAACTTTTGTAACTCAAGGTCCACTTAAAATCTTCATTAGTATTAAAATCAATACCCCTGGAGATAAGATGACACTCCAGCATGCTTCCGGAAAGACTGCCAGTTAGCCTCTAGCAGCTCTTCCTGCCCGAAATCCTCTTAATGTCTCTTCCCACCTTGAAAAGATGCAACTTGAGATGTTCTTGCCTTTTCATACAAACTTTTCCATTCAGCATTGGATGACTCCATTGTTTTTTCCCAAAAATAAACACGGTAAGTTCTTCTATCACAATAATTTCTTATCAGTACATCTGGGGATATCTACAGGTTTCTAAGAAAATCACTTTGCACCCAGTTGTAGAGGGGCAGACCAACCTCAGAGTCATTGTGCAAACTGTGTGTCGTACGTGAGACTAGAGGTAACAAAATGTTTGCTGACACAATGGGTAAATGCCCTGATTCTGGAGTCAAGAAGACTTTGCTTTCAATTCTGAAATTGCTAATTTGTCGCTTTGGGTCGCAGGTTCCAAGTCTGTAAAAAGAAAACAGTAATAATCCCTACCTCAAATGGTTATTAGGAGGATTCAGTGAAATAATGCAGATAAAGCACTGGGCTTATTATTTGTTGCATCAGTTTAGTTCAGTCGCTCAGTCATGTCCAACTCTTTGCAACCCCCTGAACTGCAGCACGCCGGGACTCCCCATCCATCACCAACTGCCAGAGCCTACCCAAACCCATGTCCATTGAGTTGGTGATGCCATCCAACCATCTCATCCTCTGTCGTCCCCTTGTCCTCCTGCCCTCAATCTTTCCCAGCATCAGGGTCTTTTCAAATGAGTCAGCTCTTCGCATCAGATGGCCAAAGTATTGGAGTTTCAGCTTCAACATCAGTCCTTCCAATGAACACTCAGGACTGATCTCCTTTAGGATGGACTGGTTGGATCTCCTTGCAGTCCAAGGGACTCTCAAGAGTCTTCTACAATACCACAGTTCAAAAGCATCAATTCTTCAGTGTTCAGCTTTCTTTATAGTCCAACTCTCACATCCCATACTCAATAAATGGCAAGAGTTACTAACAGTTAGCATCTTTAGATCTCCTGATCGTGGGGCCAGTCAAAATGAATGAGGCGGGAGAAATGTCTGAGGCTCTGGAAGTCCTATGACATACTCACAGGGCACCAGAAATCTTACCCACATCTCTCTGCCACTTTGTTCCCACCACTTACGTGTTTGATATGGTCATGCCTTCAGTTCTGCAGTTCCTATCTTGGACAGGCTGTCCACAATAGGATGTGGGGACCTTCGGGTGACTCATAAAGCTCTCATTTGTCAAAGCTCTTTATCTTGCAGGGCTTCAGTGTACCAGTCAAATGAAAAAATGGAGCAAATAAACTGATGACTCAGTGGTAAAGAATCCATCAGGAATGCAGGAGATTTGAGTTCAATCCGTGGGTCAGGATGATCCCCTGAAGAATGAAATGGCTACCCAATCCAGTATTCTTGCCTGGAGAATTCCATGGACAGAAGAGCCTGGTGGACTACAGTCCATGGGCTGCAAGAGTTGGACATGACCTAGCAACTAAACACACAAACATATATAGGCTAAAGCAGTGTGTGTTACACATGCACACACAAACACAGGCTCTTCTAGTTGGTGACTTTCCACTTATTATTCCTTGATGGAACACTTTGGAAATGGAGATCATTTTGTATATTCCACATGTTATAGATTGATTTAGGTTGAAATGACAAATTGATATTAGCCAAATCTCAGGTCAGTTCGGAGATGGAGAGACGGGGTCCAGCAGTAGGCTTTTTTTTTTTTTTTTCCTCTAAGCCAGGACCTTCCTGACGGTCCACAGTCTACACAGGGAACAGCAGCTAGGCTCACGAGGATTTTCAAAGGCAGGACAGAGTGACATGACGGAAACAGTGGGTGGGGAGCAGGAAATAGCATGGCTCGCTCTTACACAGGCTCAGGTTGCTGACTGTCATATACAATAAATCTGCTGAAAATGTTAAGGCAATTAAATAAAATAAAGAGAATACAAATGTGGAAAAAAGTTATTGTAATTGGATATTCCAGAACTCAAGACCCAGGCATAATGTTTTTATAATAGTGTATATAATAATAGACTGTTCTATTCAATAATATAACGATTAAGTAATTGAACAACATTATTTCAAAATATTTTCTGGGTTGGATCTTATGTCCCAGCATCTCAAACACACATAGTTCTAGTTATGAGAATCTGCAGTGTTAGGACAGCGAGCTCCAGCCCACAGGACATCTGGTTTCAACCGATGTTCCCAGTCTCTTGTCTTTATAAGCAGCAAATCTGGAGGACCAGGTTTGCACGTTTGGGTCATTTGATTCACCGGAGGCACAGATACTTTTGGCCACTTGTTGTGGCTGGCAGCCAGAGGTACCTGACTTCAGTGCCTAAGAGTAAAATTTGTTCTGTGCTTTTCGTTTAGTCACCTATGTGTCTTGTAAGTCCCTGGTGCCTACACAATACTCTGTGATGGGTCAGGATTCAGTCACTGACAAAAAGAAAGTACTCAGTGAGAACCAACCATGAGGCAAGTTCCCTGCCTTCACAAATTTAAGATTCAGCAGAGGAGACAGATATTAAGCAAATCAGTGCTTAAATGGTTATCTGATTTCAGTTGTGAAGAATGAATTAGAGGAGAATGATGGGGTATCATAAGCGGGGATGCTTATCTGGTCTGGAGGGCAGCAAGGCTTATCCTTGTAATGGAGCAAAGCAACATTTAAACCAGTGGCTGACTTGGTCAACAGAAAAGGCAAAAGGTGGGAGTGGAGAAGGCATGAGATCAGGGTGCAAATGCCCATAGGCAGAAGAAGTGAGACATGTTGAGGAGCCTGGAGAAGGAAGGTCAGTATGGCAGGAGTGGGGGGAACTACAGGGAGCTGACAGGAGATAAGTGAGGGGGGCCCCTGCTGAGAACAAAGCTAGATCTTGTTCTCAAAGATGCCATCTAATAGAGAAACAACTGCCTCTCAAAAGTATATTTTGTTCATTAGGCTCTCAAAATAAAACAAAAAATATATATCTAATAAACACTTGCTCCTTCCAGTTTGTTCCCACTAAGGGCAAAACCAAAAAGAAAAAAAAAACCACAATTCAAAGTCTTTCCCACTCATGGATTGGTAAAAAGCTCAATGCATTTCTGTTACCAGTGTTTCCCGAGTGTGGGTTATTTGTGACAGAAGGGCTTAATCAAACTTCGCCAAAGAATCAGAATATATGTATATATAAAATGAGGAATTGGCTCATGTGACCATGGGGACTGAGAAGTCCTAAGATCTGCAGTCGGAAAGGGAGATGCAGGAGGGCCAATGTGTGGTTCCAGTCCCTGCCTGAAGGCCTGATAACCAGAAGATCCCACGGTGTAAGTTCCATCAGAAACCTGGCAGGCTCAAAACCCAGGAAGAGTCAATGTTTTAGTTTGAGTACAAAGGCTGGAAAAGACCGATGTTTCAGCTCAAATACATTTTTCTTTTTTTCTTTTTATTTACATTGAAGGATAATTGCTCTACAGTGTTGTGTTGGTTTCTATGAAACATCAACATGCATCAGTTGTAGGTTTACCCATATACCCTCCTGCTTGAACATCCCTTCCACCTCCCTCCCCATCCCATCTCTCTAGGTTGTTACTGAGCCCTGGTTCGAGTCCCCTGAGTCATACAGCAAATTCCCATTGGCTATCTGTTTTGCATATGGTAATGTATGTTTCCACATTACTCTCTCCATACACCTCCCCTTTTCCTTCGTCTCTCTGCCAGGCAAGAGAACAACATAAGTCTGTTCTCTATGTCTGTGTCTCCATTACTGCTCTGCAAATAGATTCATCAGTACCTTCTTTCTAGATTCCATATGTATACATTAGTGTATGATTTTCTTTTTCTCTTTCTGACTTACTTCATTCTGTATAGTAGGCACTAGGTTCATCCACCCCATTAGGACTGACTCAAATGCATTCCTTTTTATAGCAGAGTAATATCCCATTGTACCACAGCTTCTTTATCCATTCATCTGTTGATGGACATCTAGGTTGCTTCCATGTCCTAGCAATTGTAAATAGAGCTGCAATGAACATTGGGGTACATGTGTCCTTTTCAACTTTGTTTTCCTTAGTGTATATGCCTAGTAGTGGTATTGTTGGGTCATATGATGGTTTTATTTCTAGTTTTTTAAGGAATCTCCATACTGTTCTCCATAGGGGCTGTATCAATTTATATTCCCACCAACGATGCAAGAGGATAATAAGGTCATTTTTCTTAGAGACAAACATTCTTATAGAAAAAGTCTCAGAAATGCTTTATCTGGACCAGGACTTGGCCCAGATGGACCTTGAGACTAAGCTGACCAGCCAGGAGTGGACCTTGTCATGTGGCAGGACAGAACAGGGTTGGTGTCACACAGTCTGGCCTGGATGGTATGGCAGGTGACTACTCATAAAGGCCTAACAGAGCCTGACAGTACCTACAGAAAGACTGCTATCATTACTGAACGAGTATTCAATAGACAGAAGCTGTTATGGTTGTTGATGCTAGTGTTATCATTTTAAATATAGGTACCAGCTTGTAACTGGCATTAGCAGAGTCAAGCTGTTGGCAGCACGGACTGGGAATCAAGGACACGGTGCCTGTCCAGAGAGGACCCGTGAGAGCCAACTAAGATCCAGATCCCAGAAGAAATGGCCTATTAGGCTGTTGCTTAGCCAGAGCCTGACGCACTAGGTGAATGAAGAGAAAGATCCAGTCTTGGAATCTGTAGGAAGTTGGCTGCTGAGAATGAAGTGGAGGTTCTATACTATTTGAAGCAAAAGGTCATTGCAGAGGAGAGTCTGACCAGGTATTAGTTTCCATAAACACAATGTAACTAGTGGCTCAGTTCAGTTTAGTCACTCAGTCGTGTCCGACTCTGCAACCCCATGCACTGTAGCACTCCAGGCCTCCCTGTCCATCACCAACTCCTGGAGCTTGCTCCGACTCATGTCCATTGAGTCAGTGATGCCATCCAACCGTCTCATCCTCTGCCGTCCCCTTCTCCTCCTGCCTTCAATCTTTCCCAGCATCAGAATATTTTCCAGTGAGTTAGTTCTTCATATCAGGTGGCCAAAGTATTGAAATTTCAGCTTCAGCATCAGTCTTTCCAATGAATATTCCGGACTGGTCTCCTTTAGGATGGAGAGGTTGGATCTCCTTGCAGTCCAAGGGACTCTCAAGAGTCTTCTCCAACACCACAGTTCAAAAGCATCAATTCTTTGGTGTTCAGCTTTCTTTACAGTTCAACTCTCACATCCATACATGACTATTGTAAAAATCATAGCTTTGACTAGATAAACCTTTGTTGATAAAGTAATGTCTCTGCTTTTTAATATGCTGTCTAGGTTGGTCATAGCTTTTCTTCCAAGGAGCAAGTGTCTTTTAATTTCATGGCTGCAATCACCATCTGCAGTGATTTTGGAGCCCGAAAAAATAAAGTCTGTCACTGTTTCCACCGTTTCCTCATCTATTTCCCATGAAGTGATGGGACTGAATGCCATGATCTTCATTTTTTGAATGTTGAGTTTAAGCCAGCTTTTCCACTCTCCTCTTTCACTTTCATCAAGAGGCTTTTTAGTTCCTCTTCACTGTCTGCCATAAGGGTAATATCATCTGCATGTCTGAGGTTGTTGATATTTCTCCTGGAAATCTCGATTCTAGCTTCTGCTTCATCCGGACTGGCATTTAGCATGAGGTACTCTGCATATAAGTTAAATAAGCAGGGTGACAGTATACAGCCTTGACATACTCTTTTCCCAATTTGGAACCAGTGCATTGTTCCATGTACAGTTCTAATGGTTGCTTCTTCACCTGCATACAGATTTCTCAGGAGACAGGCAACATGGTCTGGTATTCCCAGCTCTTGAAGAATTTTCCACAGTTTGTTGTGATCCACACAGTCAAAGACTTTGGCATAATCATGTTTTTCTGGAATTCTCTTTTTTGATGATCCAGCAGGTGTTGGCAATTTGATCTCTGGTTCCTCTGTCCTTTCTAAATCCAGCTTGCATATCTGGAAGTTCACAGTTCACGTACTGTTGAAGCCTGGCTTGGAAAATTTTGAGCATTACTTTGCTAGCATGTGAGATGAGTGCAATTGTGTGGTAGTTTGAACATTTTTTGCTGTTACCTTTCTTTAGGATTGGAATGAAAACTGACCATTTCTAGTCCTGTGGCCGCTGCTGAGTTTTCCAAGTTTGCTGGTATATTGAATGCAACACTTTTACAGAGTCATCTTTTAGAATTCCATCTGCAATGCAGGAGCCACAGGAGATACAGTTTCAGTTCCTGAGTCAGGAAGATCCCCTGGAGGAGGGCACAGCAATTCACTCCAGTATTCTTGCCTGGAGAATTCCACTGACAGAGGAGACTGGCGGGCAACAATCCATAGGGTTGCAAAGTGTCAAACGTGACTGAAGTGACAGAGTTCTCGAAGTGCAACCCCTGGACTAACAGCTACTGTGTTATCTGGGAACTGGTTAAAGAAGCTGATTCTCTGGTCCCATCTCCTGCCTATTGTACAGAAACTCTGGGGTTGGGGCTCAACAATCCATGTTTTAATAAACCTTCCAGATGATTCTGGTACCTGCAAGATTTTGAGAACCACTGGTCCAGAGGAAGGTGTGAGCTGAAGTGTGCACAGCTAAGGGACACTGGGGCTGCTTCCCTGTCAGGGACATGCAAGTGCCAGGACACCAGTCAGGACACAGTCCAGCTTCTGTTCTGATTTCTCTTCCCTTGGTGGTGACTTCTCACGCACCGGCAGTCACTTTCTCTGCCCTGCTTCTCTTCGTGCCCACAAATAAGCATAACACTTGGAGCGGATAATTAAAGGACTCTCTCATTAATCATTGTTAGTTCTTTATTTAATATTTTTTAACGTAGAGATTAGGGAGGGCAGAATTTGAATACATTTCCTAATATATCTGAGGTGGTGGATAACTTTATGAACATCTCCTAGGGGGTTGTTTTTTTTGTTTGTTTGTTTGAAAGCAAGGGCTCCTCTGTAATACCCCATGCCTGATGAGGTGTTCAGTTCTTGCCTGATATTGGCAAGGACACCCTGCAGTGTCTCCTTCACCATCCAAATGCAGGTTTGGAGTAGAAGAGGGTGATTCTGCAGCAAAGATGTGACAGAGGGAGGTAGCATAGACGGTGGGAGAAACACAGAAGGTGTTGTGGCAGGAGCACAGATTATGAATCCAGACGGACCTACACAGAGTTATTAGGATTCAAAGAGATAATGCATGCATCTAAGATGCCAAGTTTACATTAACTGTCCAATAAATACATGCAGTGAAGCTGTAGTTTTCCCTAACCTCTTTCCCAAGTTTCTTGGGATCCACAACAGTTTAGTTTACTGGGTACAGTCTGAGATAATCACCAATGTTTACTGAGATCTTATCAGTTAGATGATTTTACTCTGTGTAACCAAAACCTAATTCAAACCAGTGTGAATGATAAATGTTGTTAATTCATAATACAGAACACTCAAATAAAGGAGGGATTCCAGGAGTGATGCAACTAAGACCCGTTGGTTCTGACCCATTCTCTTGGTTCTGACCCATTCTGTATCTCACACTGGCTTCCCTCGTGGTCACAAGATGACTGACAGCAACAGCTGAAATTATGTGCTTTCTTGCTCGCATCCAGAAGAAGAAGGGAAAGTACCTCTTTCAACTACTCATTCTTATTGGACCAATATGAGTCATGTGCTTTCCCTGAGAATAAGACCATGCACTGATTGGTTGCTTTTCAGAAGTCTGGATATTTGGTCTAGTCACTGACATCCCATTACAAAGATCTGTTAGTCAAACTATAATAGAAGTATCTCTGAACTTGGGGGGTAATATGAGCTTCCCCTGAGTTTCATAGGCTAAGTTTTGATGGAAGGATAAATAGTTAGAAATAAAGAAAAGGAGAGCCAAATATGTTCACTACAGTTTTCTACATCCCAGGGACTGTGTTAAGCATTCTATATGTATTTTTTTTAATTTGATCTTCACAGCCACCCTCTAAGGTTGCTCTTTTTATGGATAAGGAAAGAGAAATTCAGAGAGGTTAAGTCACTCACTTGCTCTATATCCCTGGCAAAGTTGACAGAACAAGAATATAGACTCAAGCCCCAGAGCCATGCTCTTCACCTCTGCGTTGCCTAGCTGGCTCACCTCTTTGGGGCGGTGGCTCAAATTTTGGCCTCACAGTGCAGGGCATCCAGGGACCCTGGCACTAGCCCAGCGAGGTGGACTCATTTTTACCCCATGCTGAGGAATAATGGGAACATTCTGGAAAGAACTTGAGCCCTGCTCTCAGGTTTCCACAGTTATTTGTCTGTTGTTACCAAACACTAAAGACTTTAAAAATTCACTGTGGTCATATAGGCAGGAAAAATGACCTCATGCTTGCAACCACAAATCCAAAATGCTCTGGAATCTGTAAGACGAACTGCATTTTAATTAGAAGAGAGAAAGAGCAATGAAGACGTTTCTTGGATATTTTTTTAAACCCTCCCCTGGCTTGCCTTCAGGCCAAAATGTGACAAGTGCCCTAAATCTGATAACAAACACACACTTCTGAAATCATTGTTAGCTTTCCTTAAAAAAAAAAGAAAAATCACATTAGTTTCCCGTTACCAGTAAGAGTTCAAGAATGCGTAGCCTTGAAATGCAGCACATGAGAACACAGGGAGTTAGCCTCATCAAATATTAAAAAGTAAAAATGGAGCTCTCAACCCATTTTCCTCTCTGCTTAGAAGGTTTTTTTTTTTTTTTTTAATTGTATCAGGTCCTCAGAACCTTGAACCTGGCATTACTAAAAAGGCTTGTAGTTTATCCCTAAAAACCTAGTCACTGGTTACTGGCCATGTATTGCTCTCAACCACTGGGTCAAGCTTCCCAACTGATGATGAAGCTTTCCTGACAGTGGAGAGCAATAATGCAGCGTCACAGCCACTGCATCCTGGGGTCTTCGATACAGTCCTACTTCCTAAAAAGGCAAGGCAAGGGTAGAAGCTGAGGGAGCTTTTACAGGTTATGTATATATTATATGACTTCCTATATGTATGTATTATAAGGCACACACTTTGCTGAGAGCCTTATATGTATTGTCTCATGCAGTACTCTCAACAGGCCAGTGTGATTTTTTTGTCCCACTTTATAGGTAAGCACACTGAAACCTAGAAAAAGTAATTATGTGTAAGTTAGAATTCAGCTAAAACTAGAATATGCAGTTGAAAATTAAAGGATAAAACACTCTTTCTGTAAAGAGCCAGAAAGTAAATATTTTAAACTCTATGGACCATGAGGTCTCTGCCAGGATCCCCTATCTCTACCATTGTACCATGAAGACATTCACAGATAAAATGTAAACAAAATTTATGGCTGTGTTCCAATAAAAATTATGTATGAAAACAATCATTGGGCTAGATTTGGTCTGCAGGTCATATTTTATTGACACCTGGCTTAAAGCAATGCTTCTCAAACTATCTGTGACAAGTTACCAGCCAACTTTTCCATTAATTTCTGGTATATCATAAATGATACTTTTGTAAAATACAATAAAATGAATTAACAGAGAATGAAATTTAAAAAGGAAATTTTTTAAAAAATTTTTTATTGGATTCAATGGACATAAAATTATTCCATCAAACTATGGTAAAGGTTCATCAGTTCAGTTCAGTAGCTCAGTCATGTCTGATTCTTTGTGACCCCATGAATTGCAGCATGCCAGGCCTCCCTGTCCATCATCAATGCCCGTAGTTCACTCAAACTCAAGTCCATCGAGTCGGTGATGCCATCCAGCCATCTCATCCTCTGTTGTCCCCTTCTCCTGTCCCCAATCCCTCCCAGCATCAGAGTCTTTTCCAATGAGTCAACTCTTCGCATGAGGTGACCAAAGTACTGGAGTTTCAGCTTTAGCATCATTCCTTCCAAAGAACACCCAGGACTGATCTCCTTTAGAATGGACTGATTGGATCTCCTTGCAGTCCAAGAGACTTTCAAGAGTCTTCTCCACACAGTTCAAAAGAATAAATTCTTCACAGTCCAACTCTCACATCCATACATGACTACTGGAAAAACCATAACCTTGACTAGACGGAACTTTGTTAGCAAAGTAATGTCTCTGCTTTTGAATATGCTATCTAGGTTGGTCATAACTTTCCTTCCAAGGACTAAGTGTCTTTTAATTTCATGGCTGCAGTCACCATCTGCAGTGATTTGGGAGCCCAGAAAAATGAAGTCTGACACTGTTTCCACTGTTTTCCCATCTATTTCCCATGAAGTGATGGGACCAGATGCCATGATCTTAGTTTTCTGAATGTTGAGCTTTAAGCCAACTTTTTCACTCTCCTCTTTCACTTTCATCAAGAGGCTTTTTAGTTCTTCTTCACTTTCTGCCATAAGGGTGGTGTCATCTGCATATCTGAGGTGATTGATTTTTCTCCTGGCAATCTTGATTCCAGCTTGTGCTTCTTCCAGCCCACCATTTCTCATGATGTATTCTTCATAGAAGTTAAATAAGCAGGGTGACAATATACAGCCTTGACATACTCCTTTTCCTCTCTAGAACCAGTCTGTTGTTCCATGTCCAGTTCTAACTGTTGCTTCCTGACCTGCATACAGATTTCTCAAGAGGCAGGTCAGGTGGTCTGGTATTCCCATCTCTTTCAGCATTTTCCACAGTTTATTGTGATCCACACAGTCAAAGGCTTTGGCATAGTCAACAAAGCAGAAATAGATGTTTTTCTGGAA
Source organism: Ovis canadensis (assembly GCF_042477335.2). Classification (NCBI taxonomy): domain Eukaryota; kingdom Metazoa; phylum Chordata; class Mammalia; order Artiodactyla; family Bovidae; genus Ovis; species Ovis canadensis. Next base: position 82,674,252 of record NC_091249.1, read on the forward strand.
CTCTCTTGCTTTTTCCATGATCCAGTGGATGTTGGCAATTTGATCTCTGGTTCCTCTGCCTTTTCTAAAGCCAGCTTGAACATCACAGAGTTCACAGTTCACGTATTGCTGAAGCCTGGCTTGGAGAATTTTACTCTCAATTTCTGTACCTAACATGGGTCAGTGATGAATAATCCATGGCATGACACCATTCTGTGAATGACACTTTGAGTAGCTGTCCTTTAAGAAGTAAGATGTTTAGGGACTTCCCTGGCAACACAGTGGTTAAGACTTCTCACTTTCACTGCAGAGAGTGTGGGTTCAATCCCTGATTGGGGAACTAGGATCTCACATATGGTGTGGCCAAAACACGAAGAAGTAAGATGTTCATTTATTTGATATTTATTCATTTGGCTGTGCCAGGTCTTAGCTGTACCATATGGGAACTTTAGTTATGGCATGAGAATCTTAGTTGTGGCATGTGAGATCTAGGTGCCAGACCAGGGATTGAACCTTGTTGCCCTGCCTGGAAGCGTAGAGTCTTAGCTGCTGGACCACCAGGGAAGTTCTGTAAGATGTTTATTATTTCACCTAACAGCTAATGTAGAGGTTGGCAGGTTTGACAGCTTAACCATGTTATCAAGGACCCAGATTTTTTCCACCTCTCATTTTGTGATCCTTGGCATTTCTTTCTCTTTCTGATTCAAGATGGTGGCTATAGTCATCATTGCATTCTCACATAGCAATGTCCCAAAGCAGGAAGGAAGGAGGAGAGGCAAACAGAGCTTTCCATATGTGCTACTATCTCTTAATTAGGCAGGATAAACTTTCCCCAAGCAGAAGTCTTCTCTGATATTTGTTTGGCTGTGGGTCACATAATTCATACCTGTAGCAGTCTCTAGGAAAGGTTAATAGGAATCCCATGGTTGGCTTAGCCCAATAGTGATTTGTCCCCTCAGACCGGATCCAGAGCCACCTGATCAAATTAGGATTCTGTGAACCAAAGAGGATGTCAGCTCTAGGAATGTGCTTAAGGAAACCTAGCTATATGTTTAAGATTTGGGCTGGCAGTCTTGATCTGCTCAACCCCAAAACGGTGCTTCATTCATTCCTGTAGTTTATCCCAGTGAAAGAATTCTCCTACTGTGGTTCTGGCTTTATGATCTGTATACATTTAATCATTTGTGTGGAGCTTTAAAAATTATAGTGTGCTTCCATGTGCATTATACAGTTTCAATGTCAGTGCCTCCACGTTGATACCAATAGTATGCCAGAGGATGGAATTTAAGCCCGGGGATGATGATCATACAACAAAAAGAAGCAACATCAGAATACTGGCTTGCAACACGCTTCACTGAGTTTGTCCCAAGGTGTTTGGCCATTGGTTCCACACTTATCAATCAGCAACAACAAAGCAACAGCCAGCCAGTCTAGGCAAAAGGTCAACTGATTGTGATGAATGGACTGGTTGGGTCAACAGGAATGATCCATCTTTTATCATGTTGCTCTAGATGGTGTCCTATAAGGTGATCAAGGGTCCTGTTTTATCGGGGACTGAGGGTTTTCCTGGGATGCAGGACTTCCAAGTTTTAGAACCAGGACAGACCTAGTTTTCAATTTTAAAACAGAAGTCCCAGGAAGACTGGGATAATTTGGCCACTCTAGTTTCTGGCCTCTATCTGCTCTCAAAATGTGCTTCTGTGCATTGGTTGCTGCACTGAGTTCACAGGCCCCTAAGTGTTCCTAGCAAATCGATAACCAATGTGTCTAGCTTTCTCTTGTGAATGATATTTTTCCTGTAATTAAAACATCTAAATTAAGAGAACCACATGTATATTTTAAATATTCTTTGCTTCTTCCACTGTTGAAGAGTTCCCCGGGAAATTTTTAGAAATATTTTTCCTTGATTGTGAAGAAAGGAAGACAGGAAGACCTTGTAAACTTTTGCTTCTGCTGCTTTTCTGTCTGCTCCCAAGCCCAACAAAGGTACATGGCAGCAGGTCTCAGAACCCACCCGTGGAGCTATTTGTATTTAAAGATACTTCAACCTCTTCACTGGTTATGCACTGCTGCTCTTACCTGTCTATTAGAAATTATATAGGACCCTTTAAAAAGTTAAACTTTCTGGATCCTGTACCATGCCTATATTGGGATTCAGGTATGGATAAGGAATGCGGAGTGGGTTTGGGCCCAGGGACTTTTATTGATGCTTTTCATAAAGTTCCCCAGGTATTCCTAACATAACTGCCACCAGCCTTAGAAGCAACTGGCTAGAATATGTCACTCAACCTGAGTGACAACTAAAATTGTAGTTGTACTATTAAAAAAGAACCTTACAAAATTGCAAAATTGCTCATCTTTGCCTTTCTTCCCTTTTCTCTCTTTTTCTCCCTTTCTTCCTCCTTTTCTTCAATGGTAGCAATTTATGTGAACATTGAGGGCAATTTAAAGCAATGTTCATGGAATGAAACTTATAGATCTTTGAAGTGAATTAAAATATAACTTCTGAAAATTCAGAAGGCTGTTTGCCATCTAAAGGAATATGAGGCTCAAACAGAAGCTCAGAAGAAAGAGATCTCTGGGTTTATTCCTAGTCAGGCTGTGTCACTCTTCCCCTATCATCATCTGTGGTCCACTTCTCATGCCTTCGTGATCCACATCCATTGAGAGGCGGTGGACAGAGGCACATTTGATTTACATCGCTTTTTAGGCCACCGGTCTCTTGGCTAAGCCAGGCTACAGAGATGAGAAATCACAGCCTAGCTTCCTGTAATATGACAAAAGCAAGCTGCGTAGCAGTAAATGTTCTCATTAGGGCCTCTTTAACTGCTCAGACTGATTCTATTTTTTCAGCCACCAGAATAGTTAATACAATGTGTGGGACAACATGATTTCCATTGGGGCACAATCAAAAAGGAAGCTACTTTCTGCACTTTCTTTAATCTCTTTCCTTACATCAACCTGAAGCAGAGTAGAGGTCCCCTGGGATTCCTGCTCATCAGCCCTGCCTCCTACAAAAGGGAGATTTTGCCTCGACAGTTCCAAAAAGTCTCGATTCAAAGGTAAAACAATTAGTACGCATTAATCATCACAAGGATGGTACTAAAAGCATAATCCTCTTAGAACTGGAACAAATTAAGTTGAAAGTAGCAGTATAAAATCAAGCAGAAAAAGACCACACAAATGCAAGAAAGATGAGAGGACATTACTCTGAAATCCCAAATGTCACCACCAAAGAGGGCGCCCAAGCATCTTCTTCTCTGGTCTTGACACCCAAAGTTACCCTGCCTTCTTCAGTTGCCTGTAAAACCCAAATGCTCTCCATACTAGGGTCACATAACCATCTTCTCACAAATCTAGAAGTGTTGTGAACACCTGCAGGCTACAGTTACATAGTCTGACATCTGATGTATTTTCCAAATGTGGAAGCTTGCCCCTAAAGCCTGGAATAGACCACCAAGGATTTCTACAGGAAGATGGGGGAAAAAAAGAAGCCTCCTTTTCTACAAAAGGAGGATCTTCACTGAAATTTCCAAATGAGGCCAGCCCTGGGTGAAAGTCTGGTATAGACAAGGAATGTTAGCTTCCTTTACACCCAACTCTAGAACCCCGGCTTCCCTCTTTTCTCTTTTCTGAGCTTCAGCCTTGAGGTGAGAGCTGTCTGGGAAGAGAAGCCATGCAATGCAAGAAGTAATACTGCTGGCATAACCCTGGCAGCTGGAAGGCATGAATGATGGATGGGTCCTTCCTTCATGGAAGGATAGACGATGCTGTTGATAGATATACCCAGAATCCAGGTAAGGGTTCAAAGGTATCTTTCATCCTTCCTCAAGTTGCCCTTTCTGGGCCCCTGAATGTTCCTTTTTGGCCTCCTTCATGCTTTCTATCCTTTTTATACTCTCTCAGGTTCCCAGCCATGTCCCTGTGTCCCTTGTCATAGAGAGAGTCCCATTTCATCAGTATCTTTCTTCTTTAGCCAATAAGACTAGTTTGCTCCAGATCCTCAGCATATCATAGTAATAACCATACACCAATAAACTCACAAGCTTCTCTCTTACTCCTTTGTAGCACAATTGATTATATTAGAAAAAAAAAATCCCTCCCACCAAAAATGAGATAAAGAGGACCTAAAGGAAGGAAGAGATCAGAGAATCCATTCTGCCACCAAAGATGTATGGAACTTGCTGTTTTATTACACACTAGAAGAGAATTAAAAGAGAGAGGACAGTACTTAAAATCAGGAATTATGGGTGGACTTTTCATACTAGTGTGGGGAATACTAGAGGTAGATGTATCGTCTCAGAGTCCATATATCCCTGCTCACCAAGTTGGAATCTCTTCCAGGTATAATCAGACTTCTTAGGAACCTGGCTTATAAGTTCAGTTCCTTAATTTATTCTTGAAGCTCATACTACTGACTAATGGCCCAAGATTTTAAACTGTCTGTTTTTGTTCTCACCTTTCCCCTTTTTTTTCAGCTCAGTATATCACTGCTAGAAACAGATAGCATGATGCTAGGAAGAAGGCCAGCAGTCATTGGCCCAAGTTGAGACTCTTGCTTGCAAGCTCCCCAGAGTCCTCCTAGGTCAATGCTGTGTGTCTGTCGGACATATTAAGGAGGTGTTTGGTTTACCCGCCCATGGCAGAGTTTAAGTCATGTGATTATAAACTTTGTGCTATTTCCAAAATGGAAAATATTCAGCTTTTGATGAGATTATTAGCTTTCCTCCTGTCCGGGTCCAACAAATGAAAACCAGATTTGCATGAATAAATAATAATCAAGCACTGAAATGATTTATTTAGTGAAGTTACTGTTTTGGAAACTAAATCGATATGTCATGTCAAGATCCAATCTGCCCTTCACTCACATGGCAAAGGAGACTTCTCCAGGGTCTACTAGAAAAAAAAAATGCTGGAATCCTATTAATAGTTTACTCCTGCTATGTGAGAATTACAGTGGAATCCAGCTATGAGAACAAAAGCTTGAAATGTTTCTGAGAACATCCTGATAGTGGTGTGTGCTATTTCTTATTGTATTCAAGACACCATGAATAACTCTCCCCCAGAAGGAAAGGAAACAAAGCAAAGGGCAACATATTTTCCCACTGTGTAAATTTCCTTCCTCCAGGAGAAATAGTTAGAATTGGAAGACAAATGCTATGGTCATTACATGTCAGAATGTTGACATGACGACAGCTTCAAAGGTGTGTTAGGCTACACTAATGCGTGCTCTTTTTAAAAAAGACAATAGGAATTGAAAATCATGCACTGCATCAAAGCCTTCTAACTCTATTGAGACAAGTCTATGGAAAACTCAAACCAAGATGTGAGGCTATTTTTGCATAAATTATTTGGAAGGTTTGGTGCGTGGGAACTGTGTTGTCTAGAATGCTCTGGAGGTGACATACAACTCTGATCTGGGTAATCTGATCTCCAGATCAGAGCTGATGACTACAGCTACCACAGAACCATCTGCAGCTAATTCAAGTCATCCTCCTGGCATTAAAGCAAGGCTTGTAATTTGAATCAGTTCTCTAAATGCTCAGGGACCTCAGTATATAGTGGGCTCAGGCCGTTGGTGGTACCAACTTGGAGACCAATTGAGATACAAAGACCAGAGGTCAGGGTGGACTAGAGGGGAGGGCTGTGCATTAGACCAAATCCCAGCTCTGTTGTTTACCAGATGAATGGCTTGAGATAAATTGTTTAATTTCTTTGAGCCCTTGTTTATTTATTTACAAAATGGGAATAGTATTATCTAACTTGCAAGGGTATTGAGAAAAGCAGAGACATTGCCTGTGAGGTTCTTGGCACAAATAGGGTGTATACTGTGTTTATTTGTTTATATTTATTTACTTACTATAGTACTTAATGCATCTCTGTAGCAGAGACTCTTAACTTGGGGATTTAAAGACATAAAGGACCTAAACTCTACCTGCTCCCCTGAAATTTTATGCAAAATACCATGCACATGTGCATTTCCTGAAGGCTAAAGTTCATAACTTTCATAATGTTCTCAAAGGGGTCTGTGAACAAAAGAAACAATAAAGCCAACTAATCTCTGATTTGGCTTCGTCTGTGTGGTGATCCCACAGCTCAGAATGAAAAAAAAAGTTTGTAATTTGTGATTCTTTCCTTGTTATATGTATACTGTACCTAGTCATTCTCTCTCCAGTGTAAAGCAAAATTCTGTGTGTGTATGGGTATGTGGGTGTTCACATGGAAATGCATGCTTGTGGGTTTAGGGAATGCTAATTTTATAATGAATCACAAGTTTACTGAGAAAAGACGGAACAATTGTGAGACCGAAGAAGTTGATGACAGATGTGCACATGGGGTGGTACGTGGGATGCTGTGGGAAGAACACCAAGGGAGGAAGCGGGGAGCGGAGAGCATGAAGGAAGAGAACAGAGCTGGGGCAAGGCTGGGAGCCCACTGGGGTTCAATTTGCCGGGACTCGGCAGACACAAGACCGCACTGGACTTGTGGGAGGGTTGCTACTGGGAGCGGTGTATATGATCCTGTGCCAGGTATGGAGAGGGCTTGCAAGGAATCAGCAGGAAAGAGTGTGTGGTGTCATTAAAGGAAATAGAAATATATTTCAGTTCAGTTCAGTCCAGTCTCTCAGTCATGTCCGACTCTTTGCGACCCAATGGACTGCAAGACGCCAGGCTTCCCTGTCCATCACCAACTCTCGGAGCTTACTCAAACTCATGTCCATAGAGTCGGTGATGCTGTCCAACCAGCTCATCCTCTGTCGTACCCTTCTCCTCCTGCCTTCAATCTTTCCTACCATCAGGGTCTTTTCCAATATATTTCAAGGTAGAGGCAAATTATATAAAATAGATAAAATAAGTTATAATCTGGTAAGCAAAAGATTCACAGAGACTTAGGCAGACACAAAGAAAAATTCATAGACCTATTGTTTCTTATTCCGCTGGCATCCCTTTGCCCAGATGCTAGTGATTCACTTCACCCCAGGGCAGGCTGCTATTTGCACACACATATACCTATATTCATACAAATGTGTGTGTATGTTACTCAAGCTCTTGACCAAACTTCTTGAGCCTCTCCCCCACAGGACATAGCTATGTGTATGCATGTGCACATATATAAACACATTAGCAAACATGCCTTAATGTTGACTATTTGCTAGGAACTGTGCTAATAAAGTTCATTCCTATTTAATCCTTAAAGCAACCCTACGAGAAAGGCATTTTTATTGGTTTCCATTTTACAGATGAAGAAACCGAGGCTTCCTAAGGGTGAAGTGATTTTTCCAAGACCATGCATTAAGTTGTTTAGCTGGAACTTCAATTAAAAAGGTTTGAGGCTGGAGACTATAATATAAGTTATATTCCTAAGGCAGATGGCATCAATTTACAAAATGCTAGGGCAGTGATTTAAACAGAAGAAGAGCCAGGGACTCAGGTTTGACGCTGCTTCTGAGTCTCATGGAGCCGTTTCATAATACTCCCCAATGTGGATGTATGACATCTTAACCTTGTACTGTGCTCGGCCGTGTTTTATTACTTCTCTGTACACCAGGCAATAGAACTCTAAACAGAGAGGAGAGGTCAGCTTAAGAAAGGAGCATAAAACTGTTGAGAATCCTTTTATTTTTTTCTACACCAGTCCCACAGGTCTGAGAAAGTCAAGGACTTGATATTTACCATTCATTGGCTTGACACAAATGGAAATCCACACTCAGAAGCCACAAAAAGCTAAGAAAATGAAGTTCACCACCTCCCAGCAGTCCTGGCCATGCAGAAAGGACATGTTGGAGGTGATCTTTTATGGCCGCTGGCTAGTTCCTCATGAGCAGTGTCAGGCTAGGAACCAGCAGGGAGAAAGGTCCCTTCTGTTATGAGCTTGGAGAGTATCTTGACCTTCACAGATGTCTTGTATATTGCCCATCTCTGAAGATTAGAATTTTGGTGAAGTTTCTCAAAGGTCACCGAGGCTTCTGAATTCCTAACAATTCATCAAGTGCTGCACAGTCTTCTGCCTCAATTGTTCGCATCACCTTTCTTCTCTGCAACCCTGGAGCTTGCTTCTTCCTCCATATTGCGCCTCTGTCTTTCACTCTCCCAACTACATTAAGTCCGAGATTGAATGACACTGACCTGGCAATACACAGCCAGATTTCTGCTGCTTGAATACAGCTCCTGAGCTGTTTGGGGCTTGCTTGGAGAAACAGGGACATTACAACACATTAGTGAGGATGGATGCGAGTAGCCATATGCACGCAACTTTCTGCTGACTTCTCTGCTGAGACTTTGGTTATACTCTGAGGATACCATTGAATTCAGGGAAAAAAATCAATGACAGATTAAGTTCATAGTAAATGTGTACATTTTGTTTGTTTGTTTATGTGGCCAACATGTATTCTCTGCCGTTCCTAGGTATAGAAGTTTCTGGAAATTACTCATGCCTGTCACCTTCATTACTATAGCCCCAGCTCCTATCATGTAGTTGGTACTCCATAAATATTTGTTGAAGAAATGAATAAATGGCAAAATGTGAATTCGAATCCCTAACCAGATGGCCTTATTCATCTTGAGCCCCTACATAGTACACATTTGTGATCAGTCTAAACAATTAATGTGAGCTATTCCTGCAAATTCTGGGTAGAAGGGCTGTGGTGTGCCATAAGTCGTAAAGAAGAGGAGCCCAAAGCTAAGCTTTCCTTTGCAGGATCACTCTAGGGCAACAGATGAGGGGAAGGATTTGGGGAGAATCAGTCATCTCTGGTCTCTGGGAGCCCAGAATTACCTGTTCCTTGGTTCATCAGGATTTTACTGGGACCCCTACCTGCAACTTGACCTCTGCTGTACAGTGAAATCTTAGCCATGGACCCGCTTCTGCCTTTGATCCCAGGAGATATTTCCATTTTAATAGCACCTTTCCCAACACAGGACTTCATCCATAGAAGAAGTCTTAATAGCGGGCACTTATGAACAGAACAGGCCCACAGGAGGGATATTTAGAAGCAGGTGTTTGTTTTTTGTTTTTACTCAAATTCTATCATTTTGGCATCATCTTGCTCTATCTCCACAAAAGGGGAGTCATTTCCCCAATTCCATTGTGGTATTTCCTCTTTTTGAAGAAGAAAACTCTCAGGGAAGAAATCAGATCAGCCTAACTGAAGAAAATAAGGGTCTTAAAGAACCTTTAAGCTCCTCCCTCACATCCCTTCTACCACCATTTCTAATCAGTGTTCTTGGTAACCACTTTAGAAGTGTTCCGCCTCCCTTATGATTTTTTTATTAGGAAAAGCAATCCAACTTAAAAAAAAAAAAAGGCATTGCAGCTAGCGAATTTGGAAACTATATTTTATTTATTGATTTAAAAAAAACAAGAATTTTTTGAAGTTGCATCAGCCCTTGGATAAAATATGACAATGTATGCATAGTATGCTGCTAAGTCACTTCAGTCATGTCCGACTCTCCGCGACCCCATGGACCACAGCCCACCAGGCTCCTCCGTCCATGGGATTTTCCAGGCAAGAGTACTGGAGTTGGGTGCCATCGCCTTCTCCAAAGCATAGTATAAATGAGTGAAATTCTCCATGTACAGTGTGGTAACTAATGATGTAAGAAAAATGTTGCATGTACTTTTCCTTTATATAGTAAAAATTACCATACCAATTTCTTCATGTGTATATCATGCTGGATATCCTCTTATGTGGGTCTGAAAGGATCTCGGGATCAAGACTCAGGAGCTCTAAGATTTAATCTTTGCTGTTTCTATCTTTCCCTTGGGCAAATCAATTAAGTTTTTCTAAACCTTGGCTTCCTAGTTTTTAGAAGAATATTATTATAGTTTATGGAATAAAAACTCTGGAGCTTGACAGTCTTCGATTCCAGCTAGATTCTTATAAGCTACAAAATTCTATTCATTTCTCTTCCCTGATCCCTTTATAGACATAATATCAGCACTTACCAAACAAGTTTACATATTAAGAGATATAATCTATGGACTCCTGCCTCAAAGTTGACTCTAATAGGAATATGGCAGGTAAAAAATGCTATTGAAATAACCAGGAAAAAAGAATAAATAACAAAAATCAACTTGTCAAAGCAAAAGACAGCTATGGGAACAACAAGAACTAGATAAGCCCCAGAAAATAAAGATTCCTTGATAGGAAATCCAGTGGTCCTTGGCAATTTTCTTAACTGAAGGCATTTGCAAATTGTAATATTGGCCTAAGACAATCATATGGAGGGACTTAAATCATATGGACTTAAATCATATGGAGGGATTTTATGAAGGAAAGATAAATATTGAAGGGTTTTGGCAGTCAAGATCAGACATGATAAACTTATTTGTAAACTGTGATTTCATTCCATTGCTGGGTAAATGTTTATGTTTGCTTAAATGTGATACAAATCTCCTACTTCACATTTCTTTACACCATTTAAATACCATGTTGTATCTACACATCTTTCAAAATTTCATTTTCAGCCACTTCATTCATTTCAATCATTTCAGAATATTGAAGCCCCAAACACAGGGAAACATGCTGAGTTCTAAGAGTATATATGAGACTTGAGGGGCTGAGGAGAAAGAAGTGAAAACTCTCACACTCTTGCAGTGCTTGTAGTGTGAGCAATTGTCTTAATCCATCTGTGTATCAGGGGATTCCCAGAAAGTGGACTTTTAGGTTTAAAACTGGGAGAGTTCTAGGAAAACCAGATTGAACTGGTCACCCTAGATGTTTAGGAGGAAACATCCCGCTATAGGGAATGGGGGACCTACTGCAAACAAACAAACAAACAAAATACACAGCTTTTCTCTTTCCTCAAGACATTTGCCAAATATGTAACTTCTGTAAGATACGGAGCTGAAGAATTAACTTCAAAGTTTTACATTTTCATAGTTGAGGAGGTTCATCAAGTTTCCCAAACAAAAACCTGGAAGGGCCATGCCAGAGGAACCAAAGATGCAGTTGTTGCTGTTGTTTAGTTGCTGAGTTGTGTCCAACTCTTTTGTGACACCATGGACTGCAGCCCGCCAGGCTCCTCTTCCATGAGATTTCCCAGGCAGGAATACTGGAGTGAATTGCCATTTCCTCCTCCAGGGGCTCTTCCCAACTCAGGGATTGAATCTGTGTCCTGTTTCTCCTGCAGGTGGATTCTTTACCACTGAAGCACCAGGGAAGCCCCAAACCTTACTAAAAGTGCAACTCAGTCATAATCCAGTCAACCCATGATAGGTTTATACTGATCAGCTCCTTACTGTCTAATAGAGGAAAGGGGAACCCCTATTGGTAGAAAATAAAATATGATGATTCTATGGTTCTTTTATCTTAGTGTTCAGCATAGAATAAAATTGACAAGACACAAAAGAGGCAGGAAAATTTGTGCAATAATCAAGAAAAAAAAAACATCTAATAGAAACAGACCTGCAGATAAGGTATTGGAAATTACAGACAAGAAGTTTAAAATGACTATGATAAATGTTCTAAGGAAAATTGACAGATGAAAAAATGCAAAATTTTAGAATTTCAATCAAGAATTATATGAAAAGAATTAAGTTGTCTAGAAGTACAAACACAATATTCAAACTGGAGTCTGGACATAGTAGAATATGTAACTAGTAAATGCAAAAACTGATTAATGGATGGTATTCAAATTGAAATGTAAAGAGAAAAAAAGAATGGAAAGAACAAGAACCGTATGCAAAAAAATGAAAAGATTACATACAGTTAGTATTCCAGGAGAGAAAACAAGGCAGAAACAAATATTTAAGCAGGAAATAGTCAAGAATTTTGAAAATTGATGAAAACTATTAACTTACAGATTCAGAAAGCTTGATGCACTTTAAGATAAAAGCAGAACAAACTACATAGGCATATCTTATTTAATCTGTCAAAAAGTAAAAGATAAAGGGGGAAAAAAAAAAACTTAGCCAGATGGAAAAGACACATTACTTTCAAAGAAGAAGCGATAACTTTCTACTCAATGTTATTGGAGTCAAAAGATAATGGAATTGCACTGATTAAAGTGGTGAGAGGAAAAACCTTTCAATCAGTATTTCTATAACCAGTAAAAATACTCTTCTATAATGAGTGATAAGGAGAGAACTTTTTAGACAAAGTATGAGATTGTTAATTGCAAACAAGTAGGCATTCCAAGAACTACTGTAGAAAATTCTTCAGGGTGGAGAAGTTTTCCCTAGTGGAAGCCGGAAGAAATGAAGAGCATCATAAATGGTAAGTAGATGAGTAAATATTAACAAATACTGTTTTAAACAACAATAATAAAACTGTTAAGGAGTTCATAACATCATAGAAGTAAAAGGACATGTCAACAGTAGCAAAGAAAATGCAAGGGCAAAAAAGTAATGAAGCTAATGTGTTTTTTTGTTGTTGTTATTCAGGAAGTGGAAAAAGTACTAATTTAACATGGGCTATTAAATTCAGGGTTGCACATTGAAATCTTTAGGATAATTACTAAAAATAAACTACAAGGATATAGAACTAAAAAGCTAATAGAGAAAAAATGAGTATAAGCATACTTGAGGAATTCAAAAGAAAGAAGGAAAGCAGGAATAAAGATAAAAATATATGAAAAGTAGAAAACTAAAAGTGTCAAAATTACAAACAAGGTAAATTCTTTTAAAAAGTGAATTTTTGAAGACTTGTCTGTGTGCCATTTATAAGAAACAAAAGTTAAATATAAAATCAGTTAGGTTGAAAATAAAAGGATGAAAAGAAGATGCATCATGAAAATAATAACGAAGAAAAGCACAGAGCATGGCACATAGACAATAACTATTTGATAAAAGAATGGAGGATGGAAGGAGGGAGGGAGGAGTAATACAGGAAATGGGTTGAGGAATAGTAAAGTAGAAGCAGGGGCCAGTTTAGATGCAGTGAATTTTTAGGTAAAAGGAAAATGATGGTATGGAATAGGTGGAAGAGGTAGGTGCAGCAAAGATAGAGTGAAGTGTACAGATGTGAGACATTTTAAGGAGGTAGGCTCAGCATAGCTTACTAATGAACTGAGTATCATGATTTGGAAAGAGAAATGATAGTGATTTCCAGTTTCTATTATGAACACCTGGGTGGATGCAGGTACTGTTTATTAAGCCAATTAGAGGCAGATTTAAAGAAAGATCTTAAAAGTCTCTAATGGACTTTCCTTACTTTCTATAGAGTGAAGTGAACATAATCCAGTCTCTCTTTGAAGACTGAGTAATTTACAGAGGCAAAGCAGGGAATATTGTCCTGGGCTGTAGAGAGAGATGCAAAGTTGTGACACTGAAACAGAACCATTTACAAAGAAAATCACAGTGCTTATTTACTCATTTAGGAGTGAAGTGCTTGTCTTTGATATCAGTTTCTTCTATAATAAATTACCATATTTCATGATTCTAAGATACAAATATTTTTACAACTTAGCATCTCAGAAATTGAAATGTTTTACTAGTCACAGTGCATTCCTGCTGCTGCTGCTGAGTCGCGTCAGTCGTGTCCGACTTTGTGCGACCCCATAGACGGCAGCCCACCAGGCTCCCCAGTCTCTGGGATCCTCCAGGCAAGAACACTGGAGTGGGTTGCCATTTCCTTCTCCAATGTATGAAAGTGAAAAGTGAAAGTGAAGTAGCTCAGTCGTGACTCATCCGTGGGATTTTCCAAGCAAGAGTACTGGAGTGGGGTGCCATTGCCTTCTCCGGTGCATGCCTGAGAATTACTATTTGTAGCACCTGAGGTAGATGGTTTATTTGGGAATCAGTCTCCCAGGTCAGCAGTGGGTGAGTGAACAGGGAAGGAGAGGATGTTAAGGCAAGGTAGTGTTATTGAATGGTCAGGGTTATTGGTGACTTGTAAATCATCCTAGACTTTCTATGAAGACCTTTGTAAAGTGTTGCTCAGAATCATCTGCCTGAGGACCCTGTCTACTGTTGGTAACAAGTTGCCCCATGGGGCATAAATTCTGCATATCTTCTCTTGCAATGAAAGGATCAAAACTGCAGGTATGTCACACTGCTATGTCAGAGAAATTCTGGGGCATAAACCAAGATAGAAATGGGCCAATGTCTCCACAGAACTGTTGCATGTGAGGTATTGCTCAAAAGGCATCTCTGGTTTATGGTTTAATTGTAATTCTCTCTTTCTTGGTGTTACCTACAATAATGGCACATCATACAACTGATGACATCTTAAAGTAATGGAAGATGACAGACTTTTATTCCATAGGTAGATAGATAGGTTAACCTTGCAAAGGTGAATTTTGTTGAAGTGAGATTTGAATAAACATTTGTAAAGCCAAATTAAGCCACTAGGGGTCTTCAAGGCAGAGATGGGGTATATCATTTGCCCTCATTGGAACTGTACAGGTAAGTTTCCACATATAAGAATTTCTCTACCATAGAAAATGTTTTACCTGAAAAGAACAAGTAGAATGATAGAATGGTGCTCTGCCATGGGTAACTGGCAGAGAGGAGCAATTTTCATCTTTGTTCCTAAACAATTGAATCCTTTTTTTCAAATGAAGTTTTTTCTAGAACTCTGTTTATCTATTTTATAATACATAAAAATGGAGATTTATATACTGATTGAAGCAGAATTTGGGAGTCCCAAGACTCCATAGCTGTATGACTTCTTATGCCCTCTAAGGGGCTTCTGACATTTTCCTATGGAACCTTAGAGTTCCAACAACAGAATTAGGAGCCTGTGATTCATAGGAAACTGTTCTCCACAGCCCTCAGGCCTTTTATTTAGTGTCCATTCACTCTTATTTTAGCCACAATTCTAGCAGGTTTAGTTATTTGGTTTCCTAGCTTAAAACAGATTTATAAGCAATAAATTATAGGGAAGGAAAAGCTATTTGAGACCGGCTTGGTGATCTTCACACAGAACAGAAGCTGGAAGCTAGGATTGTTAATGGAAAAATTATAGGAAGCAGCTTTTTTAAAGGACAGTATTCAGAAATATTTAGCATTTGGACCACAATCGAATCCATGTCAATAGTTTGTGAAGGTGTCAGAGTACTATGGGAACATGGAGGAGATATTTGATATTATAGAGAATTACACTAGCAATTCTCTATTTGGTATAATTCTTAAGGTACTGAAGCAAATAATTTGAAATAATTCCCATGAAAAATAGCTTAAATCAAAATGGTTTGATGTATAATATCAAGTTTCAATTAGGTGGAACAAGTCCATGAGTAGAGTATTTTATTTCTCAAAGTTATTGAAGAAATAAGACATTACTATATGTATTGGTATTCTTTTATCTCTTAAGTGATAGAAAATCCAACTATAACTGGTATACAGATAAAAAGAATAGTTGAAAGTCAAGGAGCTTCAGGTGGGGTTTGATCCAGTATCTTGCTCATGTTACCAGAGACCTGATTTCTTCTGTTCTCCATTTTGCTTTCCATATTCCCCATAAATGTGCCACTTAATGGCAATACGATGGCTGGTTTCTTCTTCACTCATGTCCAGCAGGAATAGGGCAGAGGCACTGAAGAGACAGAAGAATTAGTTTTCCTTCCTCAATCATTAAGAGTCTTCAGTCTGTTTGGACTGACACAGTTAATGTGCCCATCTCTGATAATGATAACTGCAGCAATAGGGATGTGATTTTATTAATTGATTTAGGCCAATCAAGATCTACCCCTTGAGCTAAAGATGGTGTTAATTCCCCTAGGCTCCATGGTGACATATAGAGAGAAATAAATGCCTGGGGTGGTAACAGACCTTACCCACACCATTGGTATTCAAGGTAAGTATTGATAACTGAACTCTAAGCTCAGTGAAGTCAGGAGTCTCTCATGTCCATTGATATAGCACCAGCATGAGTTACAAGGCCTACCATCACAAGAACTTAATAAATATTTATAAATGAACACATGGATTTTTTTCATTTGGGGAAAAGTGCACAAGATTTTAATTTCATTTCTGTGTTTCTTGATGCATCCTGGTTTCAGTTGTTGAGAAGCTTTTTTTTCGGTGGGGTGGGTGGAGCTTAACAAGAAGTAGGAAGCATCAGGATCAGTACTACTGAACAAGAAACATTTTCTCCAAGATGTTCACATTATTTACAAAACGAAAGAGGGTGAAATCATTTAGAATAAGACAAGATGACATCAGTCATTTGTTTCTCTGATTGTGGATATCAAAGGAAGAGAGAAGAGGTAAAAGAAAAGGTCAGGGAAAGGAAAGAGTAAGAAAGAACAGCAGGAAAATAAGGAAGCAAAGAAGAAAGAAGGAAAGGGAGTAAGGAAAAAGGGAGGGAAGAAGGACAGGTGGAAAAAAAGAAGGAAGGGAGAGAGCTATATGTGGAATCTGGCTCCAGGGCAAAGGCACTTGGAGATGCTAGTTAATGTATCACATGAATTTGATGAATGCGTGTGTGTGTGCGTGTGTGCGCGTGTGTGTGGGGGTGTGTGTGCATTTCTTTTCCTGATGAAGTAAACATCAAGCCTAGTTTGAGGCTTTAAAATTGACCAAACAGCTATGAGAATGTAGACAGCAAGTTATAAATCACACAGTCACTTGGGTGTGGGTAAAAGTCCTGGGCCAAATACCTGAGTGTCCACTTCATAACAGGAGTAATAAGGCTATTTGAAAACATGACCCAGACCCCAAGCTATAGTTTTTTGTTGTTCCCCTCCTCACTACCCCCAGAGGCCTGTCTGACATGTTTATATGCACGTATTGGAATTGTATCCAAAGGGGTAAAAGAAAAAAACAATTGACTTTCTGACTTTATAGTCTGTCATTGACTTTTAAGGTATTTCATGAAATGTAGTAATAACTTCAAGATCAAGGCCATTTTCCTTTGGGTCTTCATCAATTATTTCACTTTCTCTTGGCAATGGCCTCCACCCACTTCTTCTGAAATATCAACCACCAGGCTGACGGCGCACTGGAAAAACTTACTCTTTGCCTTCCTGAATGCGTGTTTCATGCATTAAATTGTTTTAATCACTTCAGCTTTTACTAGAGTTTGGCAATTGGTACATTGCTGAATTGTGTGTTCCCAATTTAATGCTCTTAGAATGTATTTAAGTAAGTTCCAATGCATTTAGTCATTGCTATTCAAATGAAAGAACCATATTTCAAGGAACAGAGTCCAGGGAGAGAGATGAGGTGAGTAATGGGTAATAAGCAAAAACCATCTATCAAGGCACATTGGGGGCTGAAACAGATGGTGAAGAAATGCCCCCGAGTCTATTCCCCTTGGCCGTGGAGGGCCTACTAGTTTTATTTCCAGCAAACATACTCTTTGGCTAGCTTTCCCGCATAGCTTCTGGCTGATCTTTCTTATTTTAAAATCTTGGTGAAGTAGGAAACTCACTTGTTTCTCAGACCTAAGTTCATGAAAAAGCCAGCCCCATGGGGAAGATAAAAGTAAAGCTTAGGAGCCCCAAGCAGGTGCTGGCACAGTCCTCAGCCTCAGTACTCATTTCTGATGGATGTTAGTAGGAATAAACAAAGGGACAGTGGAGTCAAGAGTAAACATTCATAGCAGATGAAGTTTATCCTCTTCTCTCCACTTTTATCACTCATCCTCTAGGTGCTCAGGACATTTTGTGGCCCCATGAATGCCCAAGTTTCAATGCTGGACCTCTACCTTTCAGAAATTTACCCAGCCTCTCAGCTTCCAGATCTTCATGTAGAAAGTGGACAGATTGATACCAGTTTTTCAAAAATGATGTGTGGCTTACCCAAAATAATGATGTGATTTCCATTCCACATTCTGCCTACCCTAGTCTTCTTTGAAGAATCAGGGGTGCTAACGGTGAGTCAAAAAGGCATCACAACTGGGTGTCTAGGACTTAAAATTTGAAAACTAACCCTGCAGGCAATTCAATAATTGGTATTGTATCAGCAGTGTGGATCATCCACAGCAGTCCTATTTCTAGGAGTTTATCCTAAGAAGGCATTCACCTAAGTATGCAAGGTGCACATATAAGTATCCACATCACATTATTGTTTATAAGGGTAAATTACAAAGCACCTACATGACCATCAAAAGGGCACTGGTTAAATATGGTACATTCATAGGATGAACTAATAATCAACCTCCAAAAATGATGTGCTAACTCTTTAACAATATGAACATTTGTCCATGTCACCATTTCAAAATAAAGAATGAGTTTATATATCAACATGTATAGTGTGATTACCTATATGAATATATGTATCTGCAGTTGTACCCATACTTCACAGCTATACAAAATCAGATGGCTACAGAGAGATACATGGAAGGATGTTGAATAAGATTTTAGCATTGTTTTATCTGAGTAGTGACAGCTGAGTAAATTCCCTTTTCTTATACTTTTCTACCTTATGTGAATTTTTTTTAAAAAATGAACCTATGCCATATTTATCTAAAATACTAAAACTACATGTTCCCTGAAAATTTTTGTTCCAGTTTGAAACCCTGAGCATGAATATTTCTATCTCAGTCTGTGCTGAACTATACCTCGCCTGCTCTTTCATGCTGTAATTATACAAATAGTTGATTATTTTCCCACTAGACTGAAATCTCCTTTAAAATCAGGATTTCACCTTCATCCCAATCCCCTGTGCCATGTATCATTGCAATAACTGATACTTAGTGAATGGTTTTAATTCTTTAATCTAGAAGGCTGATGATCTGGAAGCTATTCCACATTCTGGCATTGCCTGGCAGTGAGGTATAGTCAACACTTTCTCCTGAGATGGCTCATCCTAAAGCAAACCTGGGATGATCTTGAAGGTTCCTTCTACTCCTAAAGTTGTCACTCTGAAACTGAACTTGTTTAACCCTCCCAAAGCAAATGAATAAAAAAGATAATGTACGTTGATCAGCTTTATAGGGTCTAAAATGCTATGAAATGTGGGATTAAAATTTTAAAAACCCCAATACCTATGAGAATAATAGTGACCCGCTGAATATTGATGCTAACACAGAGCAAATTCTAGTCAAAGCTAAATAATTTTCTATTGCCCTTCCTCTCTCCCTGCCCTCACCTCTGGGTCTTAATTCCTTGTGGAGTTAACAGTGATACTGAGTTTGTGGATAAAAGCAGGACCTGACCTGGATTTGTTCCACATTACCCATGCCCTAGATTGAAACGTTAAAGGATTTAGAATAATAAAAAAAAAAAAAAGTTGCATTTTCAGTAACAGCTTCACAGTGACAGGGGAATTAATGTCAGCCAGGCAGTGATTTCCCAGTGGTTGGGTTTGTAGCAAAAGTCTTCAACTTTTATGTGTGGCCTGTTTGAAGTTGAAAATTGTTGTTAGACTCTCCCAAGTTGTTTGAGGTGTCACTCATCCCTCCCTTTTGTGTTGGGGCGAGGATGTGAAGCACAGCAGCTGGGAATAGTTCTGTGACTGCCACCCCCCAAGGCAGGTCTCTGCCAGGGCCCAGTTGAGCCATCTCCCAGGGAATTCAAAGCTTTCAGCGCAATGCAGCTCGGCATCCGTCTGCAGCCTTATCACCCACTACTCCCTTGCAGGAACTTTCCAGTCCAGAAAGAGGGGAGGATCTCATGGCCCCAAGAATGTGTCATGCAAATGTACATCTCTAGCAGTTTTATTCAACATACTATTTGCCCTCCTAGGATACTGTGTTTTGTTTTATTTCTTTTTTTCCCAAGGAGGCAACAGCACAGGGTAATAATAATAATAGCATAGCAACACTAGTAGTACTGGCAGCTAATGTCTTATTTAGTTCTGATTATAGCCCAGACCCTTCACATAAGATGATCTGTTTAGATTGTCTCAATAATTCCATCAGCTGAATATATCACCATTTTATGGATGAGGCAACCGAGGCTCCAAGCTTAAGTGAATTAACCAAGGTCAAACAGTTTATGAGGTGGGATTTGCATTCTGGATTTTGATTCTAGAATCTGTGCTGCTTGTTATTATTATCAGCACCGAGGAAGACACAGTCTTGGAAGCAGAGAAAGCGACCTTCCAGTTGTGCCTCTGGCACTCACTGATTGTGTGATCTTGATGAGATGTATCCTTTACCTATATCGTGGGGGTGATACTGTTTCCCTTGCAGGGTTGCTGAGAGAATCAGAGTTAATATTTCTCAGATCCCTAACCAATGAATGGTAGCCACTGTCACTGACCTTTGTTCATTTTCGTTCTAATCATTTTTCTAGATCATGCCCTATTGTCCATTTCTGGCTACCTAAGCCCAAGGTGTTGGCTCCTTCCTCCTGACCTTGTATTACTCAGTAGAGGTTTTGTGTTCATCCCCAGGAGAGACAAAAGAGGGATATGAGAAGTCCAGAGATCTACAACTTAGGTGTTCCTCTGCTAAGAAGCCTGGAAGAACCATACAAACCAACATTTGTGGGCCTAAATAGACTGGGAGACACGGCATTCCACACAGACATCTACCAGTGTAAAGTAGGGTAGCAATTCACCTCATGGACTCTGGAGTTAGAGTTTAAATTGCAGCTCTTTGAATGCCCCAGGTGAAGCAAATGGCTATTACTGTAAGACAGTGTACCCGGGGCTCATTTTATTACTCTGCTAGCTTGACTTTTTTTGGCTGCATTGATCTTGGCTGTGCACAGGCTTTCTCTAGAAGCGGTGAGCAGGGGCCTCTCTCTAGTTGTGGTGTGCAGACTTTTCATTGCAGTGGCTTCTCTTATTGCAGAGCATGGGCTCTAGGGCGCTCAGGCTTCAGTAGTTGTGGCTCATGGGTGCTAGAGCCACAGGCTTAGTAGAGGCACACGGGCTTTAGCTGCTCCAAAGCATAAGGGATCTTCCCGAAACAGGGATCAAACCCGTGTACCCTGCATCGGCAAGTAGATTCTTAACCACTGGACTACGAGGGAGGTTCCTACTTTAACATTCTTTATAATTACAGAGACTGGGAAGCTAACAACAGCATTGTCCAGACTCCATTCTGGGCAATGGAAGGTGGTGGCTGTGGCCAGCAAGAGCAGATCTTCAATTGAAGGAGGCCTCTGTCCTGCCCATACAACTGCAGTCCCATTTCCAGTGTCCAATCCCTAGAGTCAGACATGCTGACTGATGGCCAGCCAATGAGGTCAGAGGTATAAGTCAGCCTTTCTCCTGAATGAGTCCATATACTTGGCTAGTAGCACCCAAGCCCAGTTCTTTGGCTTTCTCGGAGCTTCTGTAAGCTACGCAGTATTTCTTCTGCTTGTTCTGCAACCAGAGATCTTCACTGATACACGAGAACTGTTGTTCATGAGTGTGTGCTAACAGTCATGTCCGACTCTGCAACCCTATGGACTGCAGCCCCCCAGGCTCCTTTGTCCATGGGATTCTCCAGGCAAGAATACTGGAGTGGGTTGCCATGCCCTCCTTCGGGGTATCTTTCCAACCCAGGGATCGAATCCACATCTCTTATGCCTCCTACGTTTGTAGGCAGGTTGTTTACCACTAGTATCACCAGAGAAGCCCTCTAGGACTGTTGCCACAAACTAATTACTCACTTTTTTTTTTAATTGGCGTTTAATTGCTTTACAATGTTGTGTTAGTTTATGCGGTACAACTAAGCGAATCAGCCATGTGCTATTCTGTGTCCACCTCTTTGTGTATACATATATCCCCTCCCTCTTGGACCTCCCTCCCACCCCACCCCCACATTCCACCCATCTAGGTCATCACAGAGCGCTGAGCTGAGCTGAGATGAGCAGCTTCCCACTAGCTATCGATTTTACACGGGAAACCTAATCTCCCAATCCAACCCACCCTCCCTTCCCCATCTCCCCACACGTGTGTCCTCTACTATCTGCATCTCTGTTCCTGCCCTGGAACTAGGTTCATCCACTGTTTTTCTATTTATAGATTCCACATACATGTGTTAATATATGATATTTATTTTTCTGTTTCTGACTTACTTCACTCTGTATGACAGATTCTAGGTCCAAATTATTTAACTTCTCTGAGCCCGGTTCTTCCTCTGCAAAATAGTATATAACAAAGAGTTGCCTCAAATGAAACAATGCATGTAAAATATTTATCAAAGAGCATGCTGCTACAAATGAGCTCTCACAGATGACAAGCAAGTAAATGGGAAATTAGAATTAGGTGTGATACATAGCTGGGGATGGTAGAATTCACACAGAACTTTGCAGTCCAAAGGAGGAACATGAAACAGATTGTCTGGTCAGAGAAGGCATTTTGGAAGAAACGAAACAGCAAAGCAGTGCTAGGCTGAGATCTAAAGTCTGCCTCCAAGAGAGACATGTTCAGGGGGATTTGGGAAGGAAGGAATGTGATGGCTGGGCCTTTTTCAGGAAAAAGGAACAGAATATGTGAAGGCCCCTTGAGAGGCAGGAGTGCATGCCTTGCTTGAGGAACTGAGACAAATTTATTGTGACTATAGTGGAGAGGGTAAGAAAGGGATTAGGTAGGGTGCAGGTAGACTGGATAGTAAACAGACTGGAAAGCAGCCTGGAGTGGTTTAGAATTCATTGACCTTTCCCATGAAAACCACTCAACTGGGGAACGCCTAATTTTGCACCCTCAAGCCATCCTTCTGCAAGTATACATAAACTCAATCCAACCAAACTACAAATTTCTGGAGGATAGGGAATGTATTTCATACCTCTCAAGGGCACTGTCTTGCCTATGTAGCTACTCCACAAATATTTATCAATTGCACTTGGTGTTAAGTAAAGTTTAATGGAGCATGTACTTTTATCTGGAGTACTTTGTGAAATAGCAAATAGCTTTCCATGTGGGTAAGGACCTTTAGGCCCCACCCAACACTTGTATGGGAAGTTTGTTCCCTTGAACTAGCCTGTATTCGGTGTAGTGAGACTTGTTTACAAAGGGAAGAACTTATGGACAGGTTCCCTCTCTTTTGACCTCATTTGTTTTTTCCTTTCCTACCCAGACATTAATTATTTCCTAGCTACTTGTGTCTGTTTGTTTGTTTGTTTGTTTTTACACTTAGAAATCACACCATAAGTTTGAAAGGGTTATGTGCAGATTTTTTCTTTGTTTTTGTTTTGTAAGATGGTATTTCAGCATTCTAAAGAACACTCTTTAGCCTAGTTGGGCATTTTTGTTTCCAAGATGAGGGACCAGTTGGAATCACCCTGGCTATTGCCCTGTGGATTTTGGAGAATATCCTGGAAGTTCTTTGTAGTTTCTTGAAGAAGAATCTAGACTGGAATTAAGAGGAATTTGGTGGATGCTCATCAAGAATCTAACAAATGTTGCCATTTCTTGGGCTAAATAGGACACAGAAACCCACTGGTCTCCAATAGTGTGCTAGAACTGCCTCTTAACAGCTGATAAAAACCAGTGATGAAGTATTTAGGAATGTCTCGAGCCTCCTATCAAACCACCGGTAGCTTGAAATTATCTATAGTGGGAGTATTACACCATGGAAATCGGCCAGTGTTACAAATCAGGGCTGTACAGAGAGTGACAACCGGCTTCCTGGGTGACTGTAGAGAAACGTATAGCTCAGGAAGGCTTCCTGTGGGAGACTGGTCTGGTCTGACCTGATGCTGCTGCAGAGAATCCTATCCACCCACCAATACTGCATCCATTCAACAGATACCTACTCAGTACTTACTCTATGCCAGCTCCTGTGCTGCCCACTGTCATGGCATAAATTCTCCAAGAAAACACACATGGTCTTTGCCCACATGGGATTTAAGTCATACAGTCACATTTTCCCCTAGTGCTTCCAAGCATAGGCTTTTTATCTGGGCTCTCATAATACTAGTCCTCTATGTGGGCTCAACCCTGTGTGCTGACTAATACTAGTCCTCCACGTGGGCTCAACCCTGTAAGCTGATCAACCAGCTCTGAGGGGAAAGAGAAAGAGGAAGCCCTGATTTGTAACACTGGCCTACTTCCATGTGTCATAAGAGTATGACACAAAGTTTTAGTAACACATTTGAGCATACATAGAGACTTGAGGGTAAAACTAGTATTAAATGTGCATTGTCTAAGGATTCCAAAGTTAAACTTTTTTTTTTTTAACAATTGCATGATACCCCAGCACATTCAGAAGTGCCTCCCAAATATCATTATGAGTCCCCCAAGCTTGTTTCTTTCACTTGAAACACCTTAAAACATTCTGGTGATTAGAATTTGTGATTTGCCAGTTAAATCTACTGAAGATACAAGTTTAAGTTTCAAATATAAAATTACAGGAAACTACCTACTTTCTCTTTTGTGAGTGGAATTTTGACTTTTTTAAAAAATCATCTGAAAGGCGCTGGTTTTCCATAAATATGGAAATACCATGATTTTTATTTTCCTAGGACTCTAACATTTCAAAATGGCCACAAGGCTCCTGTAGGAATTATGAAAGGATACAGAATTAAGCATGATGACTTTTAAATTTATGTTGTAAAATCCAATGTTATTCCCAGCACAGTGCCTCATTTCCGACGGAAAGCATGCTGCCAGGTTCCCACTTCTTCTATGGACGATATCACCACTCATTTTATTAAAGCCACCAGACACTCATGGAAACAGGCATGATGTCGTTTTTTAACGTGAGGGAAAAGAATTTTGGAAGTGGGAGCTAGTTAACATTTCTTAAACATGTTTTTTTATTCTTGCCTTTCCCTTTTGACCTTCCTGAGGATGCATGTGGGTGTTAAATTGTTACCAAAGGGAGGGGCCGTTGTAACTACAACGGGATCCACACACACAAAGACACATTTTCCCACACACAGGACTTGGCTCTACTACTCTTTAATGGAATGCTGAATGGAAAAGATGCAGGGTGTTTTTGATCTGCAGAGAAACCCAGCCAGTTTAGTGTCCATCATTTTCTTTTTTAAAAGAGCCAGATTAACATTTGTGTTGGAAAGAAGTGTGTGTGAGGGGAGGGAGTAGTTTTCCTCTCTTTTAAAACTTATATACATAATCTATTCCATTTATAAACATTTAACTAATAAAGAGGAATGTAAAGTGAAAAGTAGAAGTCTTCCTTTCCCCATCTCATCTAAGTTTAACTCCTTAAATAGCTTGATGTTTGTGTAGAATTTTTTCCTACTAATTGAAGAACCATTGATTGAGATTCTATAATTTGTGTTAGTCATCTCACTTGAGGGTGAGAGATTGATACAAAAATATATCTTGTCTATATATTATCCTACATCTTGCTTTTGTTCGTATAAAATTGTATTCTGGGGACAGTTCTGTCACAGTGGACTTCCATACATAGGCCATTCTTCTTAAGGATTGTGTGGCGTTTCGTTGTATTGGCTGTGCCTTCTTATTACTGATGTTTTGATTAATCCTCTATGGATGAGCATTTGAGTTGCTCCCACTGTTACTCAGTGGATACTATGTCACCTTGAATCTCTGTCTTTACACATTAAACCTGTGTTTCTCTAAAAGCGATTCCTGGGAGCCGAATTTGTAGAGGGAGAGATTATTACTATTTGTAATTCTTAGGGGAAATATCTTTATCCTGAAAAAGAAGAATATTCGCTGAGTAACACAGCAAGACTCAGATGCACATAAGACTAGTTCCATGATTTATTCCTGTTGTTTTCAGTACTGGCTACTCACTAGATTGACTTGAGGGAGAGGAGCTCTGTGAAACAAACTGATGGCTAGACATCACCCTGACAAATTACATAACAATCTCTGGTATTAGAGTCTAAGGATCTGTATATATTTTATTAAGCTTCTTAAGTCAGGTTTAGAGCCACTGCTTTAATGAAGGTACCTCCAACATAACAGTGAACATGCCATATTTACTATTGTTCTGTGTCTATCTATCTGTATGCTCAAACTTCTACAAGCATGTATGTTTTCTGTAGTTAGGAAAATATGATTTTTCTACTGTTTGCTTGGCTGCTTGGTACATTTGGCCCCAATTGCTATCAGTTAGCCTAGAAATATAGCAAGTGTCATGTACTGCTCTGCATACAAATAAGGATCAGGAAAATGATCAAACAGACAAATGGGAACTCTAATGGGAGAATGGTGAGAAGTCCTAGATGTGATTAAAGGGAAGATAAAAGGGCCATTAAGCAACTGTGCAGAGTAATTTTTAGTCTGAAAAATTGTAGACAGTCCTATATAAACAGAATCCATATAGGGCATTAACTACCAAGGTAAGTAACCCTTTGTCTTCTGCTCCTATATTTCTTACAAAGTTTGGTTGGCAGATGGTGATAGGGTGCAGGATATTAGAATAAGTGTAGATAGGGGGAGAGTTGTACTAGATGGGAGCTGTTACTTTCATGAACATTATTTTATGTGACCTTCACATCAATTCTGGAGAGAAGAGATTGATCCCTCCTCACAGAGAAGAAGAAACTGAGCCTTAGAAGGGATGAGAACAAGATCATAATGCTAACACATGGGAGAGCTGAAACAACATCATTTTATTTCTAATTTGTGTTTTTGTTGAACTAGCACCTAGAATTTCTTATCATTTCTTTGTGTTCTTTATGCTAATATACAAATATCACCAGTGGTAAACAGTAGAGAGTGATATAGACTATGCCAATTAGGAAAGAACATGACCTGTCTAAAGGCATTCAAATTAAAAAATGTTTAAATAGACTGCATGAAAAGAAAAAGATGTAACTTGGGCCAGATTCAACAGACAAGCTTTCAATTTGTGAACATAATTTTAGAACATCAAGATTTTGCTTAATAGAAAACTAGAGAAAGAATCTGCCTTAGAAGTTGACAGCAATATTTCATAGACACTTGAAATATTGGAAGCAAGTTTTAAACATGGATGAGTGTAATCTGGAAATAGATGCCTTCTAGAATCATTTTCTTTTTGTGTTTTAAAAATAGGTATGAAAGCATTTATTTGTAATGCCCCTTCCCTCCAATTTCCTCTTTGTTAGACGACCTTGACATTGTTAAGCATGGTTTTGCCAACCCTGGTAATTTTCAGGAACATAACTTCCATGGTGGTCCAGGGATTGCTGTTTGTTGCCTGGAGAGGGAACACGTTATGACCCATTCCCTCACAAGTTTGGATTGTTTTCCCAATTAGTGAATAATCATTTGCTGAGAATGTGCAAGGCAGTGTGTCAGGATGAGGACCAGTAATTGGGAAGTTTGGGACTGAGAGGATGAAAACAGACTGAGGTTGGTAACAACTGGGAGAGACAAATGAAGGCAACACTGCAGTCGAGACAGAGAACAAGGGAGGCCAGTGGCCACAACCTCGACCTAAGGCCTCAGCTCTGAGGTTGAATTATTCTAACCTTATACGTCAAGGACATACTTTATCACTTTATATTTTTTTCTTAGCACTGTCTTCTCTTGATTTTCTCAACCACCCTGGAATTCACTGGGGAAGGTAGTATTAGCTGTAGTTTTTAGATTAACAGCAGCAGAAAATGGTTCAATAACTGCCTAAGGGTCAGAGTACAACATTAATAGCACAGCTGAGACCAGAACTCAGGACTCTATACAGAAATCCTTGTCTCTGCATCTCACACTCGCTCTTTCAAAACTGGATGGGGGCTGTCCTTACGGCGAAGTCTTTCTGGCAGCTGACTCTTCCAAAAACAAGAGGACCCATCCTCAGGCTTACATTTGGGGAATGAAGAGGATGAAGAAGGGAATTGCTTCATTTCAGCAGGTGAAAGGGAAAATTACAGATGAGCTGCAGTGTCCTATGTAGAAAGAGAAATTTATTTCTCCCCTAACTGCTAGGGAAGGAAGGAGGGGAAGGCTAACAACATGGGTGTGGGTGTGGACATGGATCCCATATTATGTTGTTAAGCAAAGCTGTTTGTAATCTTTGAGACTGTTTCAGGGATGAGTCCATGCCAGAATGCTAGAGGCAAATAAACATTTTAATGATTTTTTTTAACAGAAAATTCTGGGAACTATAGACAGGAACTTAATTTTAACTACACTTGACCAAAATTCTAGGACAGGCTGTTGACTAGAAAAGCTTTAGAACCTGAGCAAAGAATGTGGTGAATTGTGAAGACAAACATAGGTTCCCAAAGAATGAAGCAGGCCAAAATAGCCTATTTAAAAAAAAAGAAGAAGAAGAAGTGTGACCACACTGAGAGATAATGGGACATAAATCAAGATGAGCTGAATTTTAGTAAAGTTTTTGTCAGAGTTTCTTTCTGGAAAAATTAGTGGGCTGTATACCAAATAATAATTCTTATACATTTGAAACATGTTGGCTAGTAATGGTCTTAAATGAATTAGCAGCCATGGAAATTAATTCCATATCATGTTGGGCTTCAGACAACTCGCTACACCTACACCAGTTGTGAAGTTTAGTAATGAATAGTCACTTAGTGTAGTCGCTCCAATACGATTCAAGTAAAAGTGATCTTGCTCAACCTGGAGAAGGTCTCTCTTGGCATGCCACTAGATTCTGCCTTTGACTCAGTCCCAGCGAAATTGTTAGCAACTGTTTATATTAATAATATGTGCTTATAAAATTTTCAGGTTAGCAGAACCTTTAGGGGACTGTTTACAGTGTCACAGAAAATTGACTTATCAGAAATTATTCATAAGAATTTTAAATAGGAAAACAAATGAAAAACATGTCTGGGGGCAGGTGAAGGACCTGGGACTCTCCATGCTTTCCTATGTGTGGTAAAGGAAAATGGGTATTATGGAGCTTTCAAACCATCCTTAGCAAGCCCAGTATGACTTGAAGCAGAAAGCTCAACAGGGACTTTCAGTTTAAGAGCAGCAGCATGACTTCGGGAAAAGAGAAAAGATACCTGGAAAGAAAGCAGAGGAGTGGTGGAAAGAATTGTAGAGAAAGAGAAGTTTGAAAGGAGGAGAGATTTTAGCAGCTGTCCTGAGTCAGAGTTTTCAGAAAGGAAAAGATTACACAGAACTTTTGAGAAGCATTTCTATACTACCCCTTTTAAAGAAACTCACAGGATGAATTTTACATTATTTTTCAAGATTTTTTTGTATTTAACCATTATCTTTGAATGTCACACAGAACAGCCTCAGCCATGGGGGAAGGGTCTCAGTTACTTACATGTAATTTATACGATTATAACAGGTAACAAACTTTCATGGTAAGATAAAAATGGAAGAACCTCAGGATTTCATCCTGCCCCCTGGTTTTCTCATCTTTTCTTCTTGGAAAGTCTCAATAATTTCCATGAGTTTAGCTACCAAGAAACATACCAATGACTATCGATTCTGTTGCCCTGTACCAATTTCTTCTGAGTCCCAGCTTGGGACTGTAACTGACAACTAAGTATTCAGAATTCACAATAACTTCAAGCTCAGCTTGTGCAGTAAGGAAAACAATAGTTCTTCACATACTTGGAAGGGAAGGCTTAAAGGAAAAGAAGCTCTTAGTTTTGTTAACTGCAAAATGAGAAGCCTCAGTAATGAGATCACTAAGCTGCTTTTCAACTAGAACATTTTATGAAAAAAAAAAAAAAGGGAGAGTCTTGTTCTTCATGTTCTAAAAGGCCAGAGTGAAAGTTACCAAGAGGCAAGTTTAGATGTCAGATTAAAGTGCAGAACTTTTTCAGTAGAGCTGCCTCTGAAGGTAGTGAATTTCCCATCATATTAGGTGATTAATTCAGACCAACTGTGGAAATACCATTGGATGGATTTCTCCCCTCGGAGATTATACTGATGACTTCTGATGCCCCTT
Source organism: Ovis canadensis (assembly GCF_042477335.2). Taxonomy (NCBI): domain Eukaryota; kingdom Metazoa; phylum Chordata; class Mammalia; order Artiodactyla; family Bovidae; genus Ovis; species Ovis canadensis. The sequence continues at coordinate 82,703,791 of NC_091249.1, forward strand.
TTTGACTCTCTCTATAATGTATATGCTTAAATTATATTAATACATGTAATATACATATACACATTAAGTATATGTATATACTTTAAAGTAAAGTAAAGTATATACTTTAAATTATATGTAATTCAAGCATTTTCTTGAATGCTTTAACACAGTTAAAATTGTGAAAATTTTCATAGGAATCTATCCCACTTGTATGGTAAATTTTATAAATTCCTATTTATCTTGTTAATTTTTCTTTCCTTTCTGCAATTAAAAATTATACATATTATACATTCCATCACATGAGACCTCTTAGGTTACTTCATTTCTAAATCATTTGACAGTTCTACAGAGCAAAGTCATTCCTTATATTAACCGCATCCCGTCCTAAAGTTACTTAATGGGATTGACAATGCAGTTCCTACTACAGCCAGCTTTGGCACTGTGCAAAGTAAGGACATGATGGTACCCAGTCCAAGCCTGTCCCAAGTAACCTTGGTCCCAGGGCCTCATTAATCACAATATATTTCCATAGCAACAGAATTGCACATTCAATAAAAGGCAATTGCTCTTAGCAAAAGTGAAACCCCAAGAGATAGAGCAGGAGAACATTATTTTTTATAATAGCTAGAAGAACTAAGTTTTCTTAGAAGAAAATACGGTAGGAAAACATAGTATGAAAAATGATGCCTTTAGAAAGGGATTCAGAGGGTAACTAGGCACTCTGGCTGTGAGAGGGTGTGTGCTTTCTATGTCTCTGCTGGTGAGAGGAAGCTGGGATGGTCAGAGCTCTGGTGACGGCTCGTTTGCCCCACAGCAGTGCCTCACTCTAATAGCGAAATGTAAGGCAATAATCTCCAGTACTTTGGCCACCTCATGCGAAGAGTTGACTCATCGGAAAAGACTCTGATGCTGGGAGGGATTGAGGGCAGGAGGAGAAGGGGACGACAGAGGATGAGATGGCTGGATGGCATCACTGACTCGATGGACGTGAGTCTGAGTGAACTCCAGGAGTTGGTGATGGACAGGGAGGTCTGGTGTGCTGCGATTCATGGAGGTGCAAAGAGTCAGACACGACTGAGCAACTGAACTGAACTGAACTGAAGGTAATAATCATCATAATAACAACTGATAGCATTTATTAAGTGCCTACTGTATGCTATACTGTATTATGTATCATATATACTTTATCTTGTTTAATCCTCACAATAAATCTCAAGTAAGTCTTATTATTATTATTACCAATATTTAAGTTGAGTAACCAAGACTTCATAGTTTGTCCACTATCACAGCTAGAAGATCTCTGAGTCCAGGGCCCACATTTTCAGCCAATTGTCTGATTTTCTTCCTGGTCCTATGCTCCAGTTTACCTCCAGCAACAAGGTAGTAATTGGAGGAAATTGGAGGAAGGTAATTGGAGGAAAATCATTATTAAAGGTAATTATCTCTCTTTGAAATTCACCTGGAGGTTATAAGACTTCAACTCAAAACTCAGAAACTAATGAAAAGGATTAAAGAATGTCCTAAATGTGCCAGGAACAGTACAGTTGTAAAATACAGTGCCTGCCCTAAGAAGCTTAGTCTTTTTTAGGTCTTTCTACCTACGCAACTTGATTGGATATCCATTTTTGTGGTCCATATCCAAGAATTCAAAAATAATGGGGTTAAAGTTGAGCTTTATTAGAGAAATTGTCATAGAATGTCCTACAGACCTATATTGGAATACATCCTTCATAGATATTGGATGGATAGACATTGGATAAGAGAAGGCAGTGGCACTCCACCCCAGTACTCTTGCCTGGAAAATCCCATGGACGGAGGAGCCTGGTGGGCTGCAGTCCATGGGGTCGCTAAGAGTCGGACATGACTGAGCGACTTCACTTTCACTTTTCACTTTAATGCATTGGAGAAGGAAATGGCAACCACTCCAGTGTTCTTGCCTGGAGAATCCCCGGGACGGGGGCGCCTGGTGGGCTGCTGTCTATGGGGTCGCACAGAGTCGGACACGACTGAAGTGACTTAGCAGCAATAGCAGCAGGCATTGGATAGGTGCATTGATGGACGCACCTTAGATGATGGAATGAAAGGTGGTACTTCAGATTGACCCCACAGTTTGGGCAGGATTTGGATATGTGTGGAAATAAAAGTGAGGCTTGGAGTTCATTCACCTGTACCTTATTTGAATATGAATCTCACTTTGGCTATTTCCTAACTGTGATTTGAGGCAACTTACTGATTTCTTGAAGCATCTATTTCCTCATTCTTCAGTTCGTGCTAATAATTTCCATTCTTTTGAAAGACAAAAATGAGGTAATATTCTTCCTTAGATATTCCTATGACTGACTTTTCATTATTAAGGTGTTTGATTTCTTAGAATGAGCTTTCCTGAACTATTACTTACACATGAACTATTCACTCTGATCATACTACTCTCTGCTCCGTTGCCCTATAATAATATGTTTTTCAAATATTTATCACCCTCTATACCTAATGTATTTACATATTTGTTTATATACTTATGGGCCTGATTCACTGAGTAGAATGCAAGCTGTTTGAGGTTGGGGGGTTTGTCTCTTTGTTCATGTCTATATCACATGCTTAACGCACTGACTAGCACAGGGTAGATACCCAATAAATGTTGGTCTGATGCATGCTTGAATGAATGAAAAATTAGTGGGAATTCTGTGGTGATCCAGTGGTTAGGACTTTGTGTTCTCACTGTTGAGGGCCCAGGTTTGATCCTTTGTCAGGGAACTAAAATCCCACAAGCTGCACAGTGCAGCCAAAAAAATTAAATTTTAAAAACTTAAGAAAAAAAACCTTGGTAACCACCAGGGTGTTTGCCGAACATATAAATGCCCTGGCCCCAACTCTAGAGACTGATTCAGAGGATCATTTCCAGAGATTCCAGGAAATGGAAATTTTGCAAATTTCTTCATGTGATTCTGACATGCAGCTAGGTTGCAGGACGATTATGTTGTACAAATTGCTTTTGCTCTCAAGCAACTTTCACTCTTAAAGCGCAGACGCATCACTACTCAGAGAAGGAAAAATAAACATCTCTACCAGTGTGATCACTATAGGCACGAACTTGAGCGCCTTTGACCTTCAAAAAATAACTAAATAAATAAAAGGAAAGAAAGATTTTAAAGAAAAGAGATAGAGGAAATGGGGGGAAAATGCAAAGATAGAGCATGATGAATAAGAACGCAATAGAATGCCCTTCCACCGCAGTCTGTTAGAACAATGATGAAGAAATAAGAAGGAAGATGCAGAAGAAACAGATGTAGCTGCCACAAGTTAAATACACATCTGTTAAGAATGCTCTTCTCATATGCAGGGTCAGAAAAATATGTACAAATGTAGCGCCTCGCTGATTGACAGAAAAACCTCAGTTCTGGCACCGGGGATCTTGTTTTCTTGACAGCACTTTGTTTTAAAGCTGGAGGCAGAGAAATGTCTTATGCATGTCCTTAAACTGGAAGGCCTTTTGTTCAGGATACTTATACCATTTGCAGATAATGATGTGCATAGCAGTTTCAGCTGTCTGCATATGCATTTTTATGTTTTTTTATGACAGCTCTGCGTACTGAACTAAAAGGCCATTTAGAACTGTCAGGCACTGACAAGCATTACCCTTTACATTTACAATTCTGTTAGCGTGCATTGTCAGGTGGGCTCACCAGACTGCAGAAATGTGATTTCCTTTGAAACCTATGTATGACTTTAATTTAATACAGCAGCCTCAAAAAAAAAAAAAAAAAAAGACAGAGTGTGAGCCCAAGAGAGCTTTATTAAGTATTCTTTTTCCATTAATCTCCTACTTTTTTGTTTTTATAAGACCCTTCCTTGCTTCCTCGTCTTCTCTCTTCCTCTTTCTCTTCTTCTCTCTCTCTGTTATTTCTTCTTTCTTTATTTTTTCTGGAATCCTTCATGTCATGCAGAAGAGAAGCCAGTCTAAGGGAAAGACCTGACCTGCCCGAGCCAAGCCAGACCATCCCTAACTTTCCATATAGCCTGAGGTTAATTTGCAGTCACACCTCTTGTTTTAAGAATGTTTGGCTCAGTATAGAGCTGGATGAATATTCAGGGCCTGGATAGTGGAAGCATGGAAAGAATCTACTTAATCCAGCTAATGACTTATCATTGCCCATTATCAATACCACCTGTCTTTGGGACTCCCTTTCTCTCCCCCCAAAACGTTGATTTCAATAGCATGAAGAGCTTATCCTATAAAAGCACTGAGGTGTACACTCTAAGAGGCAGGAAAGCAGTGTGAAACCATGGTTTTGCACTGCGGGATTTCATAGTCCACCTAGGCAACTGCCATATATGAATGAAACAGAGAAGTCTCAACATACACTAGGCTGAACTGAAATGTTCACCTCTATTTCAGTTCAGAAACAGAAACAGATCTACTCAAAGGCAATGAAGTTTGATCTTCACTGAGCTCCTCTCTCTTGCCTAACCTGTATAGTTTCTGGGGATGGTTTGAGAGCTGATGAGAGTTCTTGGTGTAGAGAAGAAGTTGAGTTACTAACAGGTAGCAGTTTTATATGAACATAGCTAATCAATTGCTTAAAGAGATCACAGGATAGAAAAAGGCCTAAAACCTCGAGTCTCCTTTTTATAACTTAACTTTGTATTCGGAATGTTGTATTCTTTATTTTATAAAGGATTTCATATATTGTATGTGCCTCAAATCCCATGACTCTGGACCTGCCTCTAGTTCTGACAGAAGGTCCTGTAAGGGGTTCAAAAAGTACCTCTCTAGTTTGAAGGGTCAAGATAGGCTTTTTTGTTTGTTTGTTTATTTTTTAAGTTTGTCTTCACCTAGCCCTTAATAAGGGGCTTCCCTGTAGCTCAGCTGGTAAAGAATCTGCCTGCAGTGCAGGAGACCCCAGTTCAATTCCTGGGTCAGGAAGATCTGCTGGAGAAGGAATAGGCTACCCACTCCAGTATTCTTGGGCTTCCCTGGTGGCTCAGTTGGTAAAGAATCCACCTTCAATGTGGGAGACTTGGGTTAGACCCCTGGAATGGGAAGATCCCCTGGAGAAGGGAACAGCTACCTACTCCAGTATTCTGGCCTGGAGAAGTCCATGGGGTCGCAAAGAGTTGGACATGACTGAGCGACGTTCAGCCCTTATAAAGTACAGGATTTGGCTAGTTAGAAGTAGGCCATCATCAAAGTAGAGAGAGCTCTAGGAAAATAATGATCTACAGATAAAATTTTGAAGACCAATGTTTTTGACAATCAACAAAATATTTTTTATTTTCTAAAACTGAGATATCCATGAAGCACAACATATATCATGCTTGGTTAAATACATGGAACAACAGACTGGTTCAAAATTGGGAAAGGAGCACGTCGAGGCTGTATATTGTCACCCTGCTTATTTAACTTATATGCAGGGTACATCATGAGAAATGCTGCTCTGGGTGAAGCACAATCTGGAATCAAGATTGCCAGGAGAAATACCAATAACCTCAGATATGCAGATGACACCACACTTATGGTAGAAAGCAAAGAACTAAAGAGCCTCTTGATGAAAGTGAAAGAGGAGAGTGAAAAAGTTGGCTTAAAGCTCAACACTCAGAAAACTAAGATCATGGCATCTAGTCTCATCACTTCATGGCAAATAGATGGGGAAACAGTGGAAACAGTGACAGACTTTATTTTTTTGGTCTCCAAAATCACTGTAGATGGTGACTGCAGCCATGAAATTAAAAGACGCTTGCTCCTTGGAAGAAAAGTTATGACTGACATAGTCAGCATATTAAAAAGCAGAGACATTACTTTGCAGACAAAGGTCCATCTAGTAAAGGCTATGGTTTTTCCAGTGGTCATGTATGGATGTGAGAGTTGGACTGTAAAGAAAGCTGAGTGCCGAAGAATTGATGCTTTTGAACTGTGGTGTTGGAGAAGACTCTTGAGAGTCCCTTGGACTGCAAGGAAATCCAACCAGTCCATCCTAAAGGAAATCAACCCTGAATATTCATTGGAAGGACTGATGCTGAAGCTGAAATTCCAATACTTTTGCCACTGGATGTAAAGAACTGACTCTTTGCAAAAGACCCTGATGCTGGGAAAGATTGAAGGCAGGAGGAGAAGGGGGTGACAGAGGACAAGGTGGTTGGGTGGCATCACCGACTCAATGGACATAAGTTTGTGTGAACTCCGGGAGTTGGTAATGGACAGGGAGGCCAGGCGTGCTATAGTGCATGGGTCTCATAGAATCGTACACAACTGAGTGACTGAACTGGACTGAAATACATTTCACCATGCTTAAAACCATGGAATCACACCCAGATCAAAATGTAGAACATATTCCGGTCCCCAGAAGTCTCCTGACTCTGAGCAAGAAATTCTTAATCCCCTCTACCAAGTTTTTCATAAGGACAGGGTAGGGCATACTGGGAATGCTGAATTTGGTATCTCAAGGTCATATTTTGTGTTAACCTCCTAACGGTAAAGACTGCTCAGAAAGAGAATTCAACCTCATGGGGTGGGGACTTACCTCCATTCCTTTCTTCACGCTACAGACTGGGAGCACCCTCACACGCTGTTTGCCATGCTCAACTTTACATGTGGGTAACAAAGTGTTTTGTGTTACCCGGTGACTTGGAATTTCACTGATCCTTGAAGGTCACCCATTCAGGTCATAAGAGTATGGACTAAGCATTGACCTTTGCCTTAGGTTCTTTAAAGAGTCTTATTTGCCACATTCATTCTGGGAGGGGTTCACATCAGGTTCCAACAATTTTCTTTGAATGTACTAATCAGTAGCTTTCATCTCTGACAAAAAGGTGGAATGAAGCCCATGGGCTCCTGATGAAGGGTGGAGGAGAGAGAGAGCTCTAACAGGGAAGCCGAGCTGGGAGAGCATGGTGAGTGCGGGTCAGGGGACTCCCACTCTGCCTTACATCTAGGCCTCCTTCCTCAGCCCCCCACTGTGAGCCAGGCTAGTAGGAAACAAGGAAAAAAAAGAGAACAAAATCCATACAGTGCACTCCCCCTCTGCCCCTCCTCTTTTTTCTCGTCTGTGTCACTAACCTCAAATGCCCTGCAGGAACCAATTACAGTATTCTAATGAGTGCAGTCTCCAATAACTGCATCTGCTGGGTCTGTTCCTGCCTCATCCACATGCTGACCACCAGCACCGCTTCTCAGATCACCTTTCCCAGCAATGAGGCCACCTGCCTGGTGCTCACTAGCTGGCTGGGCATCTCCGTGCAGAGTCACCAGGGATGGGGGACCATCAGGACAGCTGAGGGGGTGCTCGTGTTTGAAGAATGCAAACGACTGTGGGCCATCCTGGCAAGGGAATCAACCAGTCAGGTTGGTGGCTTCAACAACTTGAAGTAGTCCTTGGAGACTAAAAGAAAAGCCAATTTCTGAAAAAGTCCCAATGGCCTGGATACGATTATAGCAAAGGGGTAAATTACTGTGGTTAAGAACATGAACATAAGGAGTTAGGAAGATTTACCCGAGACTCATGTCTCCATCACTTTCTTGCTGTGTGACTCCTGGCAAGTTGATTAATTCCTAAAATGAGCCTCAGTTTCACCACCTATAAAATGGGAGTAATAATAGCACCTGCCTTTTAGAGTGGATGTAAATGTTTAAAGAATAGTTAATATAATATACAAAGCTCTTAGGGTTTTGTCTTGGCTCACTGACTAAAATGAAGCTGTTATTAATCTGATAAATACTTGGTCTAATAAAGATAGAAAAATATAAGGAATATGAATTGTTGTCACTTACTAGCCAAGCCCTTTCCACTCTCTGGCTCTACCATTGTCTCTGCCCTGACCCAGTCCCAGGCCTCTATTCAGCACTTGTACCCTCCTCTATTCCATGCTGCCATCACAAATGTGATACATTCTCCATGTACTTGGAGGTAAACTCTCTCAAACATACATTTTTATTCATGTTATACGTGTACATATATAGGTATGAAAATGCATAAAAAGGAATTCCACTCTAAGAAAGGAGTGGGAATGATGGAGATGGAGTAGGAAAAGAGATAATTTCACATTTTACTCCAATTATTCCTAGATTCTCCAAATCTTTTACAACAAGAATGTATTCACACATTACTTATGTGATTAAAAAAAGAGAGAGAGAATAAAGATGTATTTAAGTGGTTCAAAGTTCAAGCTTGTAATATTGCTGCTTTTTAGGGTCCTAAAATCTTCCCCATACCATGGAGACGTCCCCATTGAGCCTCTCCACACCCTTTGTTGCAAAATAAAATAGCCACTCCTTCCTTACGAGTCAATTACATCTCAAATTTTTTTTAAAAAATCTATTAAAAAAAAAAAAACAAAGCAGCCACTCTTTATGATTCTGATACTTGTTACGAGTCCTTCCTGACTGTCACTCAGGCTTCTGACCTTCTGCCTATCGATTGTAAGGATTTGTTTTACAATCCTTTAAAGTGTTTTCTGAAAAAGTGACAGAGAGAGAATGAGGAAGAGAGATTGTCTCTAAATTGTAAAGAAAATATACAAATGGATCATTTGGAAAGTGACTGTGTCTTTGTATGGACAGTTGAGAATCTATCAAAACATTTCTTTTAACTATTTGGCTCCCTTATCCACAGACATGTCTGCTTTCTGTTCACCAGGCACAGGAAGAGGGCTGGGGTAGCAGTATTGGTCAGCGCTGGTAATTAAAGATCAATACCAAATGTAGAACTACCACACAATTGCACTCATCTCACATGCTAGTCAAGTAATGCTCAAAATTCTCCAAGCCAGGCTTCAGCAATATGTGAACTGTGAACTACCAGGTGTTCAAGCTGGTTTTAGAAAAGGCAGAGATCAAATTGCCAACATCTGCTGGATCATTGAAAAAGCAAGAGAGTTCCAGAAAAACATCTATTTCTGCTTTATTGACTATGCCAAAGCCTTTGACTGTGTGGATCACAATACACTGTGGAAAATTCTGAAAGAGATGGGAATGCCAGACCACCTGACCTGCCTCTTGAGAAACCTATATGCAGGTCAGGAAGCAACAATTAGAACTGGACATAAAACAACAGACTGGTTCCAAATAGGAAAAGGAGTACATCAAGGCTGTATATTGTCACCCTGCTTATTTACCTTATATGCAGAGTACATCATGAGAAATGCTGGGCTGGAAGAAACACAAGCTGGAATCAAGATTGCCCGGAGAAATATCAATAACCTCAAATATGCAGGTGACACCACCCTTATGGCAGAAAGTGAAGAAGAACTAAAGAGCCTCTTGATGAAAGTGAAAGAGGAGAGTAAAAAAGTTGGCTTAAAGCTCAACATTCAGAAAACGAAGATTATGGCATCTGGTCCCATCACTTCATGGCAAATAGATGTGGAAACAGTGGAAACAGTGGCTGACTTTATTTTGGGGGGCTCCAAAATCACTGCAGATGGTGATTGCAGCCATGAAATTAAAAGATGCTTGCTCCTTAGAAAGAAAGTTATGACCAACCTAGATAACATATTAAAAAGTAGAGACATTACTTTGCCAACAAAGGTCCATCTAGTCAAGTAGATGTTTTCCAGTAGTCATGTGTGGATGTGAAAGTTGGACTATAAAGAATGCTGAGTGCCGAAGAATTGATGCTTTTGAACTGTGTTGTTGGAGAAGACTCTTGAGAGTCCGTTGAACTACAAGGAGATCCAACCAGTCCATCCTAAAGGAGATCAGTCCTGGGTGTTCATTGGTAGGACTGATATTGAAGCTGAAACTCCAATACTTTGGCCACCTGATGCAGAGAGCTGACTCATCTGAAAAGACCCTGACACTGGGAAAGATTGAGGGCAGGAGAAGGGGACGACAAAGGATGAGATGGTTGGATGGCCTCACCACCAACAACGGACATGGGTTTGGATGGACTCTGGGAGTTGGTGATGGACAGGGAGGCCTGGCGTGCTGCGGTTCATGGGGTCACAAAGAGTCGGACATGACTGAGCAACTGAACTGAACTGAACCAGATGTAGATGAACATTTCATGCCAAACCAAGTCAGTGAGAAGTAGGAGTGGGTCAGCAGAAATCTGATGGGAACTCCCTGTGCACAGGGCTTTTTGTAGTTTGCAATTATACATTCAAATGCAACAGAGCAGTCAGCAGGTGTCTTAGCAAGTTTGTCTTCTTTCTGGCCCTCTAAGAACGTGAAACACCTTCTCCTGGGGGTAAAATGGCAGGCCTATTGAGAGTCCAGCAAAGACTCATCTCCCCCTTTCCCACCTTCCAGGGATTACACCCTCCTGACCTGGCAATTTAGCACAAGCTGTTTCTTAAGCCTAGGACACACTTCCTCCAGTTCATTGTCTCACACTCCTGCTTGCTCTTCAGGTTTGAACTCCTAAGCATTCTAGCCTTGACCTATCTGAAGACTTATCCATTAAAAGTTTGCTCCTTTGCTATGTTTATCATAAACCAAATTATTTTCCTTTACAGTACTTATCAATCACAGTTTGTAATCACATATTAATTTGTTAATTGAATTAATTTAACATCTGTCTTCCCAAGATTATTAAGCCCTTTCAGTAGGATTCTGAATTGTTTTATCTCCTTGTTCAGTGCTTTGCATAGTGTCTGGAGTATAGTAGAAGCTCAGTAAATATTTGTTGAGTAAATGGTAAATTAAGTAATTGGATTAATCAGTTACTATAGGTATCATAATAAATGCTTATAAGTCCTTATTTACTCTGCTCTATCTTACTGAAGTCTTCTTCATTTATACAAATCTTCTTCAACCTCAAAATATGGTGTTAATGATAGGGATATTGGTGATGATATTAAATACCTTCTCAACCCTATAAAATAATGCCACTTTCATAGGATCATTATGACAAACTGAGGTAACATACATAAAAGCGTACTCACAACTTCAAAGGTCAATATGATGGCTATTGTTTCCTTGTAGACGTATCTAGTCTGGTGCTAGGAAATAGAAAAGGTCAGTGGCCTTTGCTTTTTAGTTCAGTTCTGTTTAGTTCAGTCTCTCAGTCATGTCCGACTCTTTGTGACCCCACGAACTGCAGCACTCCAGGCCTTCCTGGCCTTCACCAACTCCCAGAGTTTACTCAAACTCATGTCCATTGAGTCAGTGATGCCATCCAACCATCTCATCTTCTGTTGTCCCCTTCTCCTCTTGCCTTCAATCTTTCCCAGCATTAGATCTTTTCCAATGAGTCAGTTATTCGCTTGAGGTGGCCAAAATATTGGCGTTCCAGCTTCAACAGTAGTCCTTCCAATGAATATTCAGGACTGATTTTCTTTAGGATGGACTGGTTGGATCTCTTTGCAGTCCAAGGGACTCTCAAGAGTCTTCTCCAACACCACAGTTCAAAAACATCAGTTCTTCAGCACTCAGTTTTCTTTACAGTCCAACTCTCACATCCATACATGACTACTGGAAAAACCATAGCTTTGACTAGACCAATCTTTGTCTGCAAAGTAATGTCTGCTTTTTAATATGCTGACTAGGTTGGTCATAACTTTCCTTCCAAGAAGCAAGTGTCTTTTAATTTCATGGCTGCAATCACCATCTGCAGTGATTTTGGAGCTCAAAAATAAAGTCTGTCTCTATTTCTACTGTTTCCACATCTATTTGCCATGAAGAGATGAGACCAGATGCCATGATCTTAGTTTTCTGAGTGTTGAGCTTTAAGCCAACTCTTTCACTCTCTTTCACTTTTATCAAGAGGCTCTTTAGTTCTTCTTTGCTTTCTACCATAAGGGTGTTGTCATCTGCATATCTGAGGTTATTGCTATTTCTCCCAGCAATCTTGATTCCAGCTTCATCCAGCCCAGCATGTCTCATAATATACTCTGCATAAGTTAAATAAGCAGGGTGACCAAGTCCTAGTATGCATGAAAGAAAAAACATATTAACCCCTGGAAAGCAATTCAAATTCAATGTGAGGTCGGGGACTAAACGTATACCTGTCTTTGACAGTGAATTGGCATCACAAGTCTCAAAAACAGTTGCCACACCTAACTTAAAGTCACAGCTTCCCTGGTGGCTCAGTTGGTAAAGAATCCACCTGCAATACAGAAGACCTGGATTCGATCCCTGGGTTGGAAAGATCCCCTGGAGGAAGGCATGACAACCCACTCCAGTATTCTTGCATGGAGAATCTCCATGGACAGAGGAGCCTGGTGGGCTACAGTCCATGAGGTGGCGAAGAGTCAGACACGACTGAGTGACTGAGCCCAACACAGCAAGCCTGTGATGTAAGCTTATATCTATAAACTGATTTGCTCTTTTTAACTCTATTGTTATTATCAAATATTAAAGGACAGGCCCTTAAAGATTCTCCAGGAATGCAACAATTCAGCAATCTGCATCTCAGACTGTCCCAGGTTTGCAGGGGAATCAGAGAACAGTGGCCTTACTCTTTGTGATTTGCACATAGTGTCTCTCCAGTGTGTCTGCATTTTGAGCTGAAGGGCAGTGGCTGTGGCTTTCTTGCTTTTGTAATTCTCTTCAGCACTCTGAGTCTGCTGGATTCAGCTGAAGAGGGAAGGGCGGAGAAAGAGTTGTTATTGCTTCTCTGATGCTTTCAGTTATTTGGTCCTTGGGGGGTTATAGGTAGGGAAGAAGCATGTGATATGCAGTAGCTCTAGCCTATTAAGACCTAAGGTGGGTGATAGAGAAGGCAGTATGATTTGTAAGGCAGTAAAACTTATTACTTCCACCCCCATTCATGTACCCCACCTCCATCTTCACCACAAGCTCCCAAAGTACACAGGTGAAAAGGAATGGTTCCTCAGAAGCTAGTCTGCTGTGTACAAGGCTGGGAGCTCAGCATGTATATTGAGAGCCTCAGTTTCTTTATCTCTGAAATGGACATAAGAGATCCTGTAAAGTTTGGTGAGGTTTCAATGGAATAATGCCCATGAAACCTTATCATAGTGCTTGATACAATATCACATTTTCAACAGGTGTTATTGATTGTTTTTTTTTTAATTAAAAAAGATTAATTAAGATTAAAAGATTAATTAAGAGACAGCCATAAAAAATTCTCTGAATATAAAATGGATGTAATATTAACATACATAATTACTTCTCAACTTCAGAAGCTATAATATCAAAGATAAAAATCATGTCAGCTTCAATCTTTTTCTCATTGTAGATTCAGACCGTTACATTAATGACTAACTTTTTGAGCTGCATAATTTTTTTCTTGGAAAGATACCTTTTTGAGGAGCTAAGAACAGAAGCCCTTTTCCAGACGTACCCTGCCCAGGACTTGAAGGAGGAAGGAGAACCTCACTGTCGATGCCACTCCCCGCCTCCTACTGCCCTGATCTTCAGTGCGTCCACTCCCTTTGTGAGGAAACAAAAGCAGTTAATCACAGGGCAGCCAAGTTTCGCCTTTGGCTGGCTGTGGATGTGGCTCCCAGAACTTAGCTGAGAGCCCCAAGTGTGTGACCCCATGAGTGTCTGTGGTTCAGAGACTGCTCCAAAAATTGCCAGCCACTGGATGTTGGCTCATTCCTGGGGAAGAGGTCTCCAAATATCTGAAAGCTGGGCCTTTGTTCATTATAAACAGAGGCCCTCACTCCCACCTCTCCCTTCCTGGCTCTCTGGTCTGAACCTTCCATCTGAGACACAGCCCAGCATCTGTGGGAACCACCCTTTGGAACCTTCTTCCTGTCTCTGAGCCAGCATCTCCTCCTAAGAGGAAAGAAATGAGAGATGTCCCAGGGAGATTTGCTGTATCAGATGCAAATCTAGCACCCTCTAAGGTTCTTTTCCCTTTTCAGGACCTCAGGATGGAATTGGGTCAAGGAGGAGAACCCCATTTCTGACTCCATGTCAAGGGGCCTGTCCAACGTCACAATTCTTGCTAAATGGAACCAGAAGTTGTATTCTCTTTTTTACAGCCTTCTGAAACAATGAATAGAATAGGAGGGGAAGAAGGTAGTTTGGCTTTTCTCCTTTTTTTTTTTTTTTTTTCTATTTTTCTTTTCTATTGGTGCCCATCCCTCCTATCAAGCCCTCCCACTCCTTCCTGTCCCTTTTCATTCAGTGTCACGCTAGATGCTCCAAGTACTCCCTTCCCTAAGCAGCCTCTTTTCTCTGGGCTTCTCTCCTCACCCTATTCCTTTGTCACATATAAATGTTTTACCTGCTCTCTGGTCCTTTCCTTCTGTTAGCTCTGACTCAGCCACCTAATTATGGAAATAAATTTCTATTTTATTTCTCTGCTGCCTCTATCCCACAAAAAATGCCCATAAGTTTAAGATGTGCCGACTTATCACTGAGGCTACATAAAATAAAATCTTCAAAAGATTGGCAGTCTTCTTGGAGAGCAGCCTGTGTGATTCCACCTGCGAGAGATATGCCTTGAATCCTGAGGTATTCTACACCGAGAAAACACACAGTGCTTTTGTTCCCCTCAAATCAAGTCAATCCTGACTGGGGGAAGCATGAAAATGGAGAACAATGTACTCTCTGTTAATATATAAGTCCACTTAACCATTAATAAAATGCCTTTTCCTTCTAATTTGAGAAATACACCTTTGTAATATCCTATAAAGCCATCTTCTAACTTTAGAATTCTTGGTCTCCTTGGACTTAGCACCAGAATACAATAAAGCAAGAAGACTTGCTCCATGGTGCCAGGTCTGCAATCACTCTCCCTTCTCATCACATGCCCCGCACTGTCCCACACCAGGAAGATCCTCATGTGTACTGTCAATGCCCCGGGTTTGGCCCATTACCTCAACAACTGCCCCTTCTCAGGCCTAGTGATGCCTTTGTTGTTGTTTTTCATTCTCCAAGTCATGCCCAGCCCTTTGCAGCCCCATGAACTGTAGCATGCCAAGTCTCTCTGTCCCTCACCATCTCCTGGAACGTGCCCAGGCTCATGCCCATTGAATTGGTGATGCCATCCAACCGTCTCATCCCCTGTTGCCCCCTTCTCCTTCGGCCTTCTGTGATGTCTATGTCTGTACATATGTTCCTGCAGGACTGAGACTAGAACAAGATTATTCAGGTTCTGGAAGTGGGCTGAGTCATTTGGGCAGAAAATTCCAAGGTCCTTGGTTTACAGAGTATAGTCTAGAAGGAGGCACAGCATAGGCTCCAGATGGCACATTCCTGTGCCCTGTGGACTAGGAGTGGTCTGGGGGCACTTTCTGAAGTTCGGGGCTAGGATAGGATTCTTCTTGCCCAAGTATAAAGGTATACTGATCTAAAGGGCCAATAGTTCCTGTTACATCCATGCACTTGGTATCAAGCTGCTTCTCATATGGGCCACTCTACATAGGATGCTACAAGTTTAACTCCAGAGACAGTTGATTAATTGTTGTTGTTCACTCACTAAGTCCTGTCTGACTTTTTATGACCCCATGGACTGCAGCACACCAGGCTTCCCTGTCCTTCACTATCTCCTGAAATTTGCTCAAACTCCAGTCCATTGAAACATCCAACTATAGCGTCCTTTGATGCCTCCTCCTCCTCCTGCCTTCAGTCTTTCCCAGCATCAGGATCTTTTCCAGTGAGTCAGCTCTTCACATCAGATGAGCAAAGTATCGGTGCTTCAGCTGAAGCATCAGTCCTTCCAGTGACTACTCAGGGTTGATTTCCTTTAGATTGACTGGTTGGATCTCCTTGCTGTCCAAGGGACTCTAGAGAGTCTTCTCCAGCACCATAGTTCAAAAGCATCAATTCTTCAGGCTCAACCTTCTTTATGGTCCAACTCTCACCTCTGTGCATGACTACTGGAAAAACCATAGCCTTGACTATATGGATCTTTGTCAGTGAGGTGATGTCTCTGCTTTTTAATATGCTGTTTAGGTTTGTCATAGCTTTTCTTCCAAGTAGCAAGCATCTTTTAATTTCACAGTTGATTTTAACAATGGTTAATGAAGCATATGCGTTCACCTTAAGACTGTTGACCCCTCCTTAATAGCACTGACCAGTGCATAATAGGTATTTATTAAATGCATTCTATATAAACAAATGAATGACTGACTAGAATTTTATGCATTGTTTCATATAGGAAAGGAATGACCAAGAGTGGAAATTTCAGACACTAATAGCAGATGAGAGAAACCTTGGTTTGTATACTTTAAGAAGAATCTGCTTATTAGATGTAGCCCCTCTATACTAGCTGAAAATATCTCTTCCTACTGTGACGCATGCATGGCGGTACCCATAGCCAAGAATGTATGCACAATCCCATGAGTCACATATTTTTAAAACACTGATTTTATTTGGCTCCGCTGGGTCTTCATCTCTGTGCACCTGCTTTCTTTAGTTGCAGTGAGCCAGGGCCACTCTTCTTTGTAGAGGCTTCTCTTGTTGCAGACACAGGCTCTAGGTACACAGGTTTCAGTATTTACAGCATGTGGGCTCAGCAGTTACGGTGGGCAGGTTTAGTTGCTCATGGCATTTGGAGTCTTCCTAGACCAGGAATCAAACTCATGTCCCCTGCATTGGCTGACAGATTCTTATCCACTGTACCACCAGGGAAGTCCTCAAATATTTTTAGAGCAGGATTTCTCAACGTATTGTAACTATTGACATTTTGGGTGGGATCATTCTTTGTCGTGGGGGTAGTCCTCTGCATTGTAGGACATTTAGCAGCATCCTTGGTGTCTACACACAAGAGGCTGGTAGTATTGCTTCCCGGTTGTGACAACCAAAATTGTCTCCAGTCAGTGCCAAATGTTCCCTGGGTGGGAATGGTGGGGTAAACAACCCCTGGTTAAGAACCACTGTTCTTAAAGAAACTGATTCTTTATAGCTTGACATCATCATTCCCCACCCAGTCAGAACTAACACCAAGCAGAACTCACAGCAGGCTTCAGTTGCACCCAGATTCATTGTCAAAAGAAAATGAGAGTCAAGTCAAAATAATGTTGTAGTTTGCTATGTTTTATCAGTCTCTAAGACTGTATAGTAAATGGCAACTTTAAGCTAAAAGATGAAAATGTAGAGTAATGATGTCTAAATCTCTTACAGCAATAATTCTACTAATTTATGTTGGCTTTTTTTTTTTTCCAGGGTTAGGGAATGAGCCAGAGTTAATGTGCTTAAAGTTCAAACATAGAATGAGATTAGTAGGAAGAGAAAGCACATGCCAAAAGTGTCTCTACTCTAGCCTCATGTAAGCTCTTTCGGGGTGACTCAGGAAAGGGTTACAGAGTCAGCAGCCCATTTCCATGGCCATTCCCTAAGCCGTTTTTCTGCTTCTGGTCCTACCATCTTTGTTACTTCCTATATTTCCTATATCAAAATAGGAAGTTGTGACTTAATGGCTTAGCAATGTACACATTTGTGTTTGTCATGACTTGCTAAAGCCAGGATTTCATGAAATTTCCGTCTGTGTGGCTCTAAATGTTATTTTGGGTCTAAAAATCCCCAGAATGCAATTAAGCATATTTATTTGTTTTACAAGGACAAAAAAAATATTTATGCATGAGAACACACAATTTTACCTCCTTCCCCACTTTTTTGAGCTGGAAAGGATTGTTTCTTGCTAAGTTAGATTTCAGAATCTTTTTGTTGTTATTGTTGAGAATCTAGTTGATAAAATTAAGGAGGGAATTTAAACTATATCAAAAAGAACAAGAGTGGATAGGAGATAGAACTGTGTATCTGCAAAAATGCCTAAGAGAAGAAAAGAAGAAAAGAGAGAGAGATTTGGGGAACAGCTGGCATACATGTGAAGTACACTGTTGATGATCAAAATATTTTTAATTAAAAAACATTAAAAAATTTTAAAAGTACCTTTAGTTATTTCATTACGTATTCAAGCTACTAGAAATAAACAGTAGGAATTCTTTAAAACTTAGCTACAGAATTGTGGTTTTTTCCTAATTTAAATAATTCAAGGTTGGCCAAGACTCAGCAATTTGAGCTCAGGGTTAATTCATGGGCTACATTTGGAAGTGACTGATTGTAGTAACTTCCCTGTCAGGCTAATCTTCGCACCTACTGAGGCTGTTCTTTTACAGCAAATTCCTCTTTTAATCTGGTGCTTTGGACAAGAGGGCTGAAGACAGACTTGTCAGTCAATACACAATCCACCATATCATTCATTAAAAGCAAATTCATTAATGAATGTCATGTGATGATAATATTCTGCTGACAAAAAGGAGAGGGAGACCTGACCCCTACTCTTAAAGTGCTTACAGTCTTGTCTGTAAGTAGCCTGTAAGTAACATACACATGGTAATCCCCATATAAACTAAATGTGTATCATCAAATGAGCCTAGAATTTTCATAACAATAGAACTTATTCTAAAATTGTACATAGCCTTCTGTAGAATCATTAAGAATTGTAGAATTTTCCAGTTACATTAGATTGGTGTATATAGCGTGAATAACTGTGTTAGAAGGATTCCAGTCCTCACAATTTTTGGACATCTCTAAAATAACATGATTCAGAAGATGTTTATTACATGTTTATTACATTCTGTACTTTCCTTGCTAAATCTGATATGGGTCCAGCAATGAACAACACATCTTTCTAACATGATGACTCAGAATGAACACAATTTTAGGAGCAGGAGAAGCAGATGAGAAAATACCTCACTGATACATGCCCTCTGTTGTATTTCAGCCTGATGCCACATCAAGCTTAAAGCCTTTTTGCTGATTCTTAAACTAACTGTGAGAAGAAACCATCTCTTTTCCCCTCTGGGTCTGGGGACATGCTATATTCCATTAGCAGCCTCTCTGATTTTTCATCTAAAGCTCTTTCCTTGCCTTGGATATTGGCTAACATTTTCCACTGGTCAGAAACTTTGTTTATACAGCTGATCAAGTTAATGGTTCATCTCCTCTGCTCTGTAGGCACTCCAATTCTATCGTCATCATAACTAGGATTGGCTATTTTCCTTGGCAGAATTATTTCAGTAATCTGAGATAACCAAATTGGATTGGTGATCGATCAGTGTGTTCAGCACTCATTCCAGTAAATAAAACCAACTAAGCTCCAAGTGGTTGAATTGTTATTACAGTGGAGTCACAATGTGAATCAAAGCTTAGAGACCTCAGGGAATTTCATAAAATCCTACTCTGCAACCAGATGATTGTCCTGTAATATATACCAAATACCAAAGACCCATAGGTTTCAGCCTTTCTTGGTGGAAACAGCTAGTTTTTCTGTGATACATAGATGAGAAATACCACCATTTATAAAAGTGGTCCTTGAAAACCTCGTTTTTTCTATTTACTCATTTTTCATTTACATTTCTATATAAAATTCTAGTGTGAAAAGAGTATGGTGGTTCATCGCGATCTTTTCATTGTTGAACATGGAGGACAGTGTTGAGTCATAAATAAATGAACATAGTTTTGGGATATCTTGTCTGAAAGGAAAGGCGATATTTTTTTTTAATGAAAACTTGATAGATAATGGGATTTTATTATAAA
The DNA here is from genome assembly GCF_042477335.2 of Ovis canadensis. NCBI lineage: Eukaryota > Metazoa > Chordata > Mammalia > Artiodactyla > Bovidae > Ovis > Ovis canadensis. The sequence goes on from NC_091249.1 coordinate 82,723,163, forward strand.
CTTCAAACTGTGTTTTTTAAAAACCCAAATTCTAGAGAGAGCGTTGCTACCGACTTGCTATGTGAGCTTAAAACATTTTGTTTTGCGTTTTCGTTTCCAGTAAATGAAAGTACTAATGATAATTATGCCCCTCTCCATCACCAGTTATCATGAGAACCAAATAGAATATTGTATATGGAAGCCCTTTTTGAAGTCTGAAAAGGTATTAAAAGGCATGAGAATGCAAACAGGGTTCCCTAAATTGTGGGATGCGTTGCTGGTGAGATGAGAGACATACCCCAGTGTTCAGTTTCTCACTTGGGGAGATGTACATTAAATTGTGTTGAACTACATAGTGAGAAAGTTAATCCTTTTTCACTTCTCAGTCACCGTTTCTGATTCCTGCATCTTGTTTTGGTGCTAGCATGTCTCCAGCACATCTTTAACACTTGCTAATCTCCCTTTCCTTAAAGGGAGAGCACCTCTCAGGCATGGGGCCAGGCACATAACTTAGCTGGATTTTAATAACGTGATTCAGTTTTCCTTGCTCATGTATTTTTGTCATAAATTCTTAAATGGCAAATGGTAATGTTTTTCCATTAATAGCATAATATAAAGTTTTGTTTCGATGCAACTTTATCTAAGTAGGGAGAAAAAGAGCCATTTTAAAGAAAAATATTAAGTAAATAATAGTCAGTGATTCGTGAATTTGACAGAAATTGTGAAAGTGAGATGAATATGTTTGAAGTTTGGGAATATATACACTTGTCATCGTAAAACATAGGCTAAGACCAAGTGTGTTTGTCATTGAGATGGTTGTTATTGTTCAGTCACTAAGTCGTGTCTGACTCCTTGTGACCCCATGGATTTCCAGGCTCCCTGGCCCTCTGCTATCTCTTGGAGTTTGCTCAAATTCGTATCCAGTGAGTCAGTTATGCCGTCCAACCATCTCATCCTCTGTCACCCCTCTTCTCTTCCTACCCTCAATCTTTCCCATCATCAGAGTCTTTTCCAATGAGTTGGCTATTTGCATCATGTGGCCAAAGTATTGGAGCTTTAGCTTCATCAGTCCTTCCAACGAATATTCAGGGTTGATTTCCTTTAGAACTGGTTGGATCTCTTTGCAGTCCAAGGGACTCTTAAGCGACGTCTTCAGCAACACCATTTGAAAGCATCAGTTCTTTGGTGCTCAGCCTTCTTTATGGTCCAACTCTCACATCTATACACGACTGCTGGAAAAACCATAGCTTTGACTAGATGGACCTTTGTTGGTAAACTGATGTCTCTGCTTTTAATACGTTGTACTTTTCTCACGTACCTTTGGTTCATCCCTCACCATTCTTGAACAAGCCTTACAAAGCAACCCTCAAGGCCAGGGAAGGGAGAAAATTGGAACTTTCCGATGCCATTTTAACTTCCACTGATAAAGCCATCCATTGAGAGAATTTAGGCACTGAATCCAACTGAAATCTTCTAAACTTTTCAGCATTAAAAATAGGTGGTGTTGACTGTGCTAAAGAGACAGCTCCCTCCTCAAGAGTCAGGTTTGTCTCATTAACCTTGGAAGGGGGTCCCAGCACACGGTGACTGACCTGGCATATTCGGACACACAGATACAGTACATCAACCTCATTCAGGATGGGCTTCAACACTTTGATGAAATACATCTTGTTCCATCCTCTAGAGACCATGTGAATCCACAAACAATAACAATTTTAAAGAAATTGTGGGTAAGCGAATCCTCTGTGATCAGAGTGTTTTCTCACCATTTTTCTATTTTCTATTTCTTTCTTTCTCAATTGAAAAAGAAGTAGAAAAATCTTCAGTTGTGTCAGAACAAGAAGGGCATTCTGTGGCATGGAAATTTTGTTGGTGGGTTTTAAAAATACAGTTTCTAAAAATTTATGGATGAGCTCAATTTAGAAAAAGTGGGGAAATCACATGCTGACATGCAGTTCAGTTTGGGAGCCTATTTTTTTCCATAGAATGTTGTGCAAAGAAAAATCCCAAAGTAATGATTTCCTTTGCTAATAAATCTTGTTTGAAGTGAGGAAGTCTTGAAGCAGAATAAATAGTAATAAAAACACCACTAGGATCATCTTCATTCCTTTCAGATGTGTTCAACTCCAACCCAGGAAAAGTAACTGAGTGTCTCATCCCCATAGTCAATACTACATCTCCTATGGGCTTTGTGTGTGTGTGTGTGTGTGTGTGTGTAATTCACATACATATTTTTTTGGCCTGTGTTTATACAGTTATTGTTGCAAATGTAGGTATTTGACACTTTAATAACATATTATTGCACTTTAAGGAAAACACACCCTTCTGTACTATTCTTCTCGCTGGGTGTAGAGCTCCTCTTTAGAGCAGATGTTCTTGGCTGTTACGAAAGGGCTTTAGAATGCTGGATTCAGATGAAGCTTGGAGGCGAGCGCCAATTATGTCATATGGTGACAGTGCCCAGTTATAACACTAATAGGCTTTTCATTATTTTTAATATATTTTTTTGGTTTTAATTATTCCTATGTATATTTAAGGACTCTCATTATGGAAAGCCAGGATTAGAATTGCTACTATGTTTTTTGCTTAAACAGGACAGGAAAATTTTCATAGTCTGAAAAAGTTTTAGGAGTACTGAGAATGTTTGAAAACAAAAACAGAACCAAAGAAAATAAAAACACAAACCTCTCCCATAGCGTGGTCATTGATGACTAAATGTTTGAATTTTTATGTCTGGCATGCCATAGGTTTCTAATAAATTTGTAATGAATGAATACAAACACTAAAACAAGGTTTCTATCTTTTTTTTCAGTTCAATCACATGCTTTCCTTATTTATCCCATTCTTAGGATCTGGAACCATTTATATTTGTGTTCCCTAAAATAAGTGAAACAGTGGCTCATTCACAGGAAGGTTATTTAATCTTTAACATCCACCTCCATGTTCTGCCCACATTATTATTATCATGAGTTTACCTAATGCAGAGACAATAGAAATAAATTTGTTGAGAATTTTGTGGAGATTTTATACTTTGTTTGTTTGACAATCAAATGGCCCCGCAAGCCAGATCCAACCTGCCTGAGGTTTTTATAAATAAAAGTTTATTGGAACACAGCCATAATAGTTGGTTTACATATCATCTAAGACAACTTTGGGGCTTCCCTGATAGCTCAGTTAGTAAACAATCCACCTACAACGCAGAGATAAACAATCTGCCTGTAATGCGGGAGACCCCAGTTCAATTCCTGGGTTGGGAAGATCCGCTGGAGAAGGGATAGGCTGCCCACTCCAATATTCTTGGGCTTCCCTGGTATCTCAGCTGGTAAAGAAGCTTTGGTGCCACAATAACAAAACTGAAGAATCATGTCAGAGACCAGATACCCTGCAAATCCTAAAATATTTATCATCTGATCTTTTGACACAAGAGAAATTTATTCACTCGTAGAGTGGGAATTTTAGAGGCAGACAGGAGTTAGTATGGTATTCTTGAAATTCTTTTTAAAGTGTTTATTAATTCAAAGTTTGACTTTATTTGGACTCAGAGGTACAGAGGCTTGTCTTTATAAAAGTCTTAATATAGCATGGAAGTTAATATATCAGTTCATTAATACTGTTTTTACTCTCACTTTTAATAGTAATGAAAATAGTAATAACTATAACAAAGCGCTCCCCTTTTTGACGGAGTAGCAGAAAAGTCCTTCCTGGGACTGCTGTGGTAACATATGCATTCATAGAAATTGGCTGCAACCCCTTGCATCAAGATTAAGTCAAATGTATTAAAGGCACAGTCAGTTTGTACCTTCCTTTCCCCACTGTGATCCAGTGGGTCTCAAAGATTTAGAAATCATCTTGTGTCCTGGAAATCGATGCTTTTACACCTGCCGAAGCGCTAAGGCATTTTCTGGCAGGAGTCTCCATATGAATGCTACTGTCAGAGATTTGCTGGCTTAGCTGGGGGGTAGGGGTGGGGGGTGGACTGTACAGTTGTGAGAGTGTAAGTATTGTGGCAAGAAGCGTGATTTGGTTTTCTCCACAATGCCCAGCCAAGCCCCTTGGGCTATGTGTGTTCACCTTACAGGATGTGTACTCACAGGATGGCCCTGGGCCAGTGAGCCTGTGTGCCCATGGCAGCATCTTGAATCTTGCTGGGTGCAAGAGGGAACCCTAGGCATAGCATTGGAAAGAAAGGAAGGGATTTGGTCCACTAGTGTTCCCCACCCTGTCCCCCTCACTCTAGAAAAGAGGACAATAATTACCATTTTATTTGTGTCTTCTGTATGCTAAACACCAAGCTAATTATATGCCAACTGAGTCCTACCCATCGTTCAAAAGTATGCTGTTATCCACATTTAAAAATAAAGAAATTGAGACTTAGAGAGGTTAAGTAATTGGCCCAAGGACACACAGCTGCTAAGTGGCAGAGCAAGGATTAAGCTCCAAAAGACTTTGTTTAAAATGCTAAGTGAGGGACTTTTGGGGAAAAGATTGGGTTTCCTGAGTGGGTGATGTCATTTGCACTCTGAACTGGAGTTGTTCAATATTAAAAATCCCTCCTCAAGGAAGTTGTACTCTCAACCTCAAGCAAAAAGAACTTTTGCTGTGTTGACCACATCCCTTGGTCAAAAAAAGCTGTCTGCAAAGCTATGTGCCTGCTGTTCCAGCCAAGCTGTAGGGAATGCTGGCAGAGCATCTACATGGGGAAAAGAGAATTAGAATTAGAAATGTTACAGGATAGAGGGGAAATACACGCATACACACATACCATCACCACCCCCACCCCACATGTTACATGGACTAAAGAAGCTCTCTGAAACACTGACCTAGGAGCATGAATTCAAAAAGAGTGGGTGATACATTCATAGTGTCCCAGAGGGGCTGTGGGTTGTGGCTCATTCTTTAAGCTCTATGTTTGGTTGCCAAGGCTCATACCTGTATCTTGGGTCTTGGGACACAAGTAATTTCAGAGAAGTAGGCAGAATCTTTTGGGGCCCCTGGAAAAAATGATAAAGAAGTTGGGAGTCCTGTGAAAGGCCTCTCTGATCACCAGGATGGAGTTTTTTTGTTTTTTGTTTTTTTTTCCCAGAAGGAAAATACAAACTTATCCTCAAATAATCATTACCATTCTTATAATGCACAGTGATTCTTGCTAGTAAAGATCAGCCAAGATTTCAAAATCACCAGGGAGCACCTTCTATGCATTATTTCATTGTAAAAGTGTTAGTTACTCAGTCATGTCTGACTCTTTGTGACCCCATGGACTGTAGCCCTCCAGGCTGCTCTGCCCATGGAATTCTCCAGGCAAGAATACCGGAGTGGGTTGCCGTGCCTGCCCTCCTCTAGGGGATCTTCCTGACCCAGGAGGTGAACCTGGGTCTGCTGCATTTCAGGCAGATTCTTTTTTTTTTTTTACTTTACGATATTTTATTGGTTTTGCCATACATCAACATGAATCTGCCATGGGTGTACACGAGTTCCCCATCCTGAACACCCCTCCCACCTCCCTCCCCATAGCATCCCTCCGGGTCATCCTAGTACACCAGGCCCGAGCATTCTATATCATTCATCCAACCTGGATTGGTGATTCATTTCACATATGATAATATACTTGTCTCAATGCCATTCTTCCAAATCATCCCACCGTTGCCCTTTCCCATAGAGTCCAAAAGACTGTTCTATACATCTGTGTCTCTTTTGCTCTCTTGCATACAGGGTTATCATTGCCATCGTTCTAAATTCCATATATATGCGTTAGTATACTGTATTGGTGTTTTTCTTTCTGGCTTACTTCACTCTGTATAATAGGCTCCAGTTTCATCCACCTCATTAGAACGGATTCAAATGTATTCTTTTTAATGGCTGAATAATACTCCATTGTGTATATGTACCACAGCTTTCTTATCCATTCGTCTGCTGATGGACATCTAGTTGCCTTCATATCCTGGCTATTATAAACACTGCTGTGATGAACACTGGGGTACTGAAGGCAGATTCTTTACCATCTGAGATCATTAAATCGTCCCATGGCCCTTAAAACTGAGTCATATTGTTATGTCATTTTAGGGAGAATTAGTAAGGTCCAGGGCTGGGCAAAGACTAATAGAGTTTTGCCAAGAAAATGCACTGGTCATAGCAAACACCCTCTTGCAACAACACAAGAGAAGACCCTACACATTGACATCACCAGATGCTCAACACCGAAATCAGATTGATTATATTCTTTGCAGCCAAAGATGAAGAAGCTCTATACACTCAACAAAAACAAGACCAGGAGCTGACTGTGGCTCAGATCATGAATCCTTATTACCAAATTCAGACTGAAATTGAAGAAAACAGAGAAAACCGCTAGACCATTCAGGTATGACCTAAATCAAATCCCTTATGATTATACCGTGGAAGTGAGAAATAGATTGAAGGGCCTAGATCTGATAGATGGAGTGCCTGATGAACTATGGCATGAGGTTCATGACATTGTACAGGAGACAGGGATCAAGACCATCCCCATGGAAAAGAAATGCAAAAAAGCGAAATGGCTGTCAAGGGAGGCCTTACAAATAGCTGTGAAAAGAAGAGAAGGGAAAAACAAAGGAGAAAAGGAAAGATATAAGCATCTGAATGCAGAGTTCCAAAGAATAGCAAGGAGAGATAAGAAAGCCTTCCTCAGAAATCAATGCAAAGAAATAGAGGAAAACAACAGAATGGGAAAGACTAGAGATCTCTTGAAGAAAATGAGAGATACCAAGGGAACATTTCATGCAAAGATGGGCTCGATAAAGGACAGAAATGGTATGGACCTAACAGAAGCAGAAGATATTAAGAAGAGGTGGCAAGAATACACAGAAGAGCTGTACAAAAAAGATCTTCATGACCTGGATAATCACGATGGTGTCATCACTCATCTAGAGCCAGACATCCTGGAATGTGAAGTCAAGTGGGCCTTAGAAGGCATCACTATGAACAAAGCTAGTGGAGGTGATGGAATTCCAGTTGAGCTATTTCAAATCCTGAAAGATGATGCTGTGAAAGTGCTGCACTCAATATGCCAGCAAATTTGGAAAACTCAGCAGTGGCCACAGGACTGGAAAAGGTCAGTTTTCATTCCAATCCCAAAGAAAGGCAATGCCAAAGAATGATCAAACTATCTCACAATTGCACTCATCTCACATGCTAGTAAAGTAATGCTCAAAATTCTCCAAGCCACACTTCAGCAATACGTGAACCGTGAACTTCCAGACGTTCAAGCTGGTTTTAGGAAAGGCAGAGGAACAAGAGATCAAATTGCCAACATCAACTGGATCATGGAAAAAGCAAAACAATTCCAGAAAAACATCTATTTCTGCTTTATTGACTATGCCAAAACCTTTGACTGTGTGGATCACAATAAATTGGAAAATTCTGAAAGAGATGGGAATGCCAGACCACCTGACCTGCCTCTTGAGAAATCTGTATGCAGGTCAGGAAGCAACAATTAGAACTGGACATGGAACAACAGACTGATTCCAAACAGGAAAAGGAGTACGTCAAGGCTGTATATTGTCACCCTGCTTATTTAACTTCTATGCAGAGTACTTCATGAGAAACGCTGGATTGGAAGAAACACAAGCTGGAATCAAGATTGCCAGGAGAAATATCAATAACCTCAGATATGCAGATGACACCACCCTTATGGCAGAAAGTGAAGAGGAACTAAAAAGCCTCTTGATGAAAGTGAAAGAGAAGAGTGAAAAAGTTGGCTTAAAGGTCAACATTCAGAAAACTAAGATTATGGCATCTGGTCCCATCACTTCATGGGAACTAGATGGGGAAACAGTGGAAACAATGTCAGACTTTATTTTTGGGGGCTCAAAAATCACTGCAGATGGTGACTGCAGCCATGAAATTAAAGACACTTACTTCTTGGAAGAAAAGTTATGACCAACCTAGATAGCATATTGAAAAGCAGAGACATTACTTTGCCAACAAAGGTCCATCTACTCAAGGCTATGGTTTTTCCAGTAGTCATGTATGGATGTGAGAGTTGGACTGTGAAGAAGGCTGAGCACCGAAGAATTGATGCTTTTGAACTGTGGTGTTGGAGAAGACTCTTGAGAGTCCCTTGGACTACAAGGAGATCCAACCAGTCCATTCTGAAGGAGATCAGCCCTGGGATTTCTTTGGAAGGAATGATGCTAAAGCTGAAACTCCAGTACTTTGACCACATCATGCAAAGAGTTGACTCTGTGGAAAAGACTGATGCTGGGAGGGATTGGGGGCAGGAGGAGAAGGGGACAACAGAGGATGACATGGCTGGATGGCATCACTGACTTGATGGATGTGAGTCTGAGTGAACTCTGGGAGTTGGTGATGGACAGGGAGGCCTGGCGTGCTGCAATTCATGGGGTCGCAAAGAGTCGGACATGACTGAGCAACTGAACTGAACTGAACTGAGGGCTGCCCTGGGCAATACGGTAGCTACTGGCCACATGTGGTTGTTGAGCACTTAGGACATTTATGCTGTGAATGTAAAATACACAGAATTTTGAAGATAATACAAAAAAGGAAAAAGTATGAAAGCAAAATGTCTGTTCAGTACTTACTGAGATGATAATATTTTACATATATTAGCTAAATACATTCTCAAAACTAACTTTGTGTGTACTCAGCTGCTTCAGTCATGTCTGACTCTTTGTGACCCCATGGACTGTGGCCCTCCAGGCTCCTCTGTCCATGGGATTCTCCAGGCAAGAATACTAGAGTAGGTTGCCATGCCCTCCTCTAGAGGATCTTCCCAGGGATCAAACCCATGTCTCTTGCATTTCCTGCATTGTAGTGGGATTCTTTATCCACTGAGCCATCTGGGAAGCTCAAAATTAACTTTTACTTTTTTTTTGTTTTTACTTTTTCTAACGTGACTGCTAGAAAATTTTGAATTACTTCCATTCCTCACAAATGTGGCTTGCTCTGTTTCTATTGGGCAGCTCTGGTCAAGAGCAGAGATCAGCAAACAGGCCCACACCCTGGTTTTACACAGCTTATGAGCTAAAAATGCTAGAATGATTTTTATGTTTTTGAAGCATGGTAAAATTAAAAACAAAGACAATCTGGCCTATGAAGCATAAAATATTTGCTATCAGCCCTTTATGTAAAAAGTTTGCTGGTCAAGATGACTGTCCAGTCTAGGACCACTAACTCCAAAAGGTGTGCTTTACCCACTGTGAATACTGGCTTTCTACTAGATGCTAGACAGTTCACAAAATCTTTATACTCAGGGCTTATTTTAATTCTGAGATTAAATAAGACTAATGACTAATGTTTATTCAAAATCTTATTATAATACTACTTGCCACTAATAATGTTATTATATCCACTTTGCAGATGAGCAAGCCAAGGCTTATAGAGAGGCAGTAGTTTGGCTTATGTCACACAGCTAATAAATGACAGGACTGGAATTTAAATCTACTTCTTCCTGAAGGGTACACTTGTAGGCCCCTTGCTATCCTGCCACTGAATTCCTGTTTATTTAGGGCCAGCCTCTGCGCTGATCAATGCTGAGTTACCTACTGCCTGAGTTTTCTTGCCGGTGATTTGTGCTTCCGTGAATCTAATCCAGGGTTCAACAAACTATCTTGGGCCCATAGGTCAAATTTGGCCCCACTGTCTTATACACACACATGGACACTTCCCAGGAGGCTCAGTGGGTAAAGAATCAGCTTGCAATGCAGGAGAGACAGGTTCAATCCCTGGTCAGGAAGATCCCTTGGAGGAGGGGATGGCAATCCACTCCAGGATTCTTGCCTGGAGAATCCCATGGACAGGCGAGCCTGGTGGGCTACAGTCTGTGGGGTCACAAACAGTAAGACATGACTGAAGTGACTGGGCACTCAATGGGACACACCCCTGCCCTTTTGTTTGCACATTGTCTAGGGCAGGGGTCCCCAACCCCTGGGCCACAGACCGGTACTAGCCCATGACTTGTTAGGAGCTGGTCTGCACAGCAGAAGGTGAATGGCAGGTGAGCAAGTGAAGCTTCATCTGTATTTACGGCCTCTGTCCATCACTCACGTTACTTCCTGAGCTCAGCGTCCTGTCATAGCAGCAGCCGCATTATGTTCTCATAGGAGTAAGAACCCTACTGTGAGCTGTGCATTTGAGGATCTAGGTTGCATACTCCTATGAGAATCATCTTGAAACCATTTCCCTAGACACTCCCCTCCCACCCTGGTCTGCCGAAAACATTGTCTTCCACAAAACTGGTCCCTGGTGCCAAAAAGGTTGGGAACCACTGGTCTATGGGTAGTTCTACACTACAACAGCGCAGTTGACTAATTATGAGAAAGGCTACACATCCCACAAAGCTAAAAGCATTTATTATCTGGGCCTTTAAAAGAAAATTCGCTGACCCCTAATCTAACTCGTTCAGGACAGGCCATGTGGCCCACAGGGCTCATTACAGTGCGGGATTGGCTAGGGCCCAATAAACATGGAGTAGGCGAGTGAGTGAGTGGTGGGGGAGAGGAGAGTCCAGAGAGCACTTTCCTCTCGCCTTGTCCAGAGCCCACTTCGTTAGGTAGTGCACGCATGCACTCACAACCCTGAAATGTTGCCATCTCTCTAATTGCTGGTGTTGGGATTCTCCCATATTCCTTCCCCACTTCCTTCCCCAATAGTTACTTGACCTGGAACATGTGGATTACATTTCACTTAAAATACATAGGGAATTTAAAATTAAAGGAAAACATGTTTGGCAAGAACTAGAGTACTTTGCAAACCATCTGGGATGTTCTCTTGTTTGTACTGGAGCTCTGTGCCGCTGTCCTCCATGGAGAAATGATCTTCACAAAACCCTCATTAGTTTCTGGACAATGGAACTTTTCACACTTAAGTGAAACCAACAGGAGTGTGCAATGTTGGCCTCAGTGTGGCTTGGGAAAGAAACTGGCAACCAACTGGTTGTAAAACAAAGGTGGCAATTCAAGGACATTTTGGGGAGAGTCATGGCAAAGATTGTTGCATTAGGCTGCCCTGGGCCATTTCCAAACTCTGTGACAACAGATACCATTAACTGAGCATTTCCTGTGTTCCAGGCACTTTTCTAAGCACCATCTACCCTTTACCTCAATCAATCCTCCCAACAACCATATGGGATGGATCCTGTTATCCACATGTCAATCTGAGGAAACTGAGAACTAGGCAACTTACTTCCCCCACTACCACACAAGTCATAAGTGGCAGAACCAGGACTCAAAGCCAGACCAGGATAAACTAACTCTGACACCTCTGTCCCATATTATTCTACACTGGGCAGCCCATGAGCTCACCAGCTACACTTTCCATGTCTTGTGACCCACAGCAGTGCTGTGCATATGATAAACACTAATAATTACCCATTTCCTCATTTATATATTCAAAAATATGTATTCAAAACTACTGTACAGCAGGTACCATGATAAGTAATAATCAGTGGTGATCTAAGACAGATGGCTTTAAATAACATTAATTAAGGAAGACATTATAGCCATCTTTGCATCTAGAAGATTCCAAACTCATGGAAGTTTTATCCATTTTATTCTCTTTGCTTATCCATTTCCTCTTACTAGGAGGATAATTTATTTTTCTTATTTCTCTGTTCTTCTTGTTCTGCCCCTACCCCCGCTCCAAAAATTCCAGTTCTGAAAACAGTCTCCATATTGTGAAAAAGATTTCTTAAACCACAGGAGTGATGTAACTGTAGGCCTGTTTTTTCTCTCTTATGTACACAAAATATTGGATATGAGTGAGATTTTTAAAAATTGGTTTTCAAGTGTGATGAAAAGAGTGTCCTTTTTACCAGAACAAAACAACCCCTAATGCTGAAGCCTCCTTCCTGATAGGGTTGATATCCCAAGATGTAGAAATCTGTGTGTTGGGCCACAGCCTAAAATCTAGTGCAAAAGGCAGAGGGAAGCTCTGGACTGGAAAGAACTTCCATGTTTAGGATGGAGCTTAAGGCTCCCTTTGGGCTTTGGAGGCTTTACTTAAAGACATGGCCTTTGTTTAGATGGGCAGCAGCCCAGAAGCCTCGCTTGCAATCCAGCTGATATGACAGGGGTTTTGCCATGGAAAGTGTACACATTGGAGTGTTTCTCAGCTAGTCACTAGCCATCAATTACTTAAGAGTCAGATCTTGGCCAGAGGCCCCCGTTCCACAAAGTATGTCATTCTGTGTTCACAGAAATGGAGTTCACAGTCCTGCCGCTAAATTAAAGCTGGTTCTTCCAAATTAAAAGCAGACAGGACAGATGTGCAGGGAAGAAATGGAGACTCACATCTTTTGTGAATCAGCTAATCATTGTGCCAGAACTTGAATTCAGCTTTTCCTGTTGAGGCCACAACTGCACCACACCTATGTAAACCGCATTAAACCACATTAAATGAGGTAGAATGAACATTTTACCAGTTCTTTCTTTCACCCTGCCATCTGGAGAAGGATAAAGAGTTCCGTAGAGGCCTGAATGCCAAGGACTCTGCAACATGGGAGCCTGGGGTCAGCACTGGAGGGTGACCACATTCAGCTTGCCCCTTGTTGAGCATTTAGGAGGGAACATGCACACAGAACCAAGCTAGCCACTCATGAGGACAGAAGGTCCAAACATGATCGTAAAGCTTTGGGGCCTGCATTTCTCAGGAAATTGATTAAAGCTAAGGTTTTCCATACTTGGCCTGCCCTCTTAATCTATTCATGGTATAAATGTTAGCTTTAATTTATCGAGCACTTACTATATAAAATTTGAAAAAATTCAATAGGATCAAGTGACTCCCTGTTTAAAATCCTTCAATGGCTTCCAGCTGCCCTAATGATAAAAACCATTTTGGGGTCGCCAAGTCCTGTAGGATGTAGTCCCTACCACATCTGATATCCCTTCTCCCCTTTATCTCCCCACTCCAGACCCGTTAGAGTTTCTCACCTGTACCACATTCTCTCTACTTTTAAATATTCCCTCTGTGCAGTGCTCTTCCAACCGTCTTTTTCCTACTAAACATCATTGTCGAGAAATAACATACATACCATACAGTTCACTCATTTAAAGTGTACAATTCGGTGGTTGCTAGTATAGTCACAAAGTTGTGTAAGCATCACCACAATATAATTTCTTTATTTTTAATTTAATCTTTATCTTACATGGAAATCAGCAGTGGCCACAGGACTGGAAAAGGTCAGTTTTCATTCCAATCCCAAAGAAAGGCAATGCCAAAGAGTGCTCAAAATATCGCACAATTGCACTCATCTCACACGCTAGTAAAGTAATGCTCAAAATTCTCCAAGCCAGGCTTCAGCAATATGTGGACTGTGAAATTCCAGATGTTCAAGCTGGTTTTAGAAAAGGCAGAGGAACCAGAGATCAAATTGCCAACATTGGCTGGATCATCGAAAAAGCAAGAGAGTTCCAGAAAAACATCTATTTCTGCTTTATTGACTATGCCAAAGCATTTGACTGTGTGGACCACAATACACTGTGGAAATTCTGAAAGAGATGGGATACCAAACCACCTGACCTGCCTCTTGAGAAATCTGTATGCAGGTCAGGAAGCAACAGTTAGAACTGAACATGGAACAACAGACTGGTTCCAAATATGAAAAGGAGTATGTCAGGGCTGTATATTGTCACCCTGCTTATTTAACTTCTATGCAGAGTACATCATGAGAAACGCTGGACTGGAAGAAGCACAAGCTGGAATCATGATTGCTAGGAGAAATATCAATAACCTCAGATATGCAGATGACACCATCCTTATGACAGAAAGTGAAGAAGAACTAAAGAGCCTCTTGATGAAAGTGAAAGAGGAGAGTGAAAAAGTTGGCTCAACATTCAGAAAACTAAGATCATGACATCCGGTCCCATCACTTCATGGGAACTAGATGGGGAAACAGTGGAAACAGTGTCAGATTTTATTTTTCTGGGCTCCAAAATCACTGCAGATGATGATTTCAGCCATGAAATTAAAAGACGCTTACTCCTTGAAAGGAAAGTTATGACCAACCTAGACAGCATATTCAAAAGCAGAGACATTACTTTGCCAACAAAGGTCTCTTTAATCAAGGCTATGGTTTTTCCAGTGGTCATGTATGGATGTGAGAGTTGGACTATAAAGAAAGCTGAGCTCCAAAGAATTGATGATTTTGAACTGTGGTGTTGGAGAAGACTCTTGAGAGTCCCTTGGACTGCAAGGAGATCAGTCCATCCTAAAGGAGATCAGTCCTGGGTGTTCATTGGAAGGATTGATGTTGAAGCTAAAACTCCAATACTTTGGCCACCTGATATGAACAGCTGACTCATTGGAAAAGACCCTGATGCTGGGAAAGATTTAGGGCAGGAGGAGAAGGGGATGACAGAGGATGAGATGGTTGGATGGCATCACTGACTTGATGGACATGAGTCTGGGTGAACTCCAGGAGCTGGTGATGGACAGGGAGGCCTGGTGTGCTGCAGTTCATGGGGTCACAGAGAGTCAGACATGACCGAGCAACTGAACTGAACTGAACTGAACAGATAGTTGATTTACAATGTTGTATTAGTTTCAGGTGTACAGCAAAGTGATTCAGTTAAACATATATCTACTCTTAAAAATTCTTTTCCCATTTAGATTATTTTAGAAAATTGAGTAGAGTTCCCTGTGCTGTCGGAGAAGGCAATGGCACCCCAATGCAGCAATCTTGCCTGGAAAATCCTGTGGATAGAGGAGTGTGGTGGGCTGCATGCAGTCTATGGGGTCGCTAAGAGTTGGACACGACTGAGCGACTTCACTTTCACTTTTCACTTTCATGCATTGGAGAAGGAAATGGCAACCCACTCCAATGTTCTTGCCTGGAGAATCCCAGGGATGGGGAGGCTCGTGGGCTGCCATCTATGGGGTTGCACAGAGTCAGACACGACTGAAGCGACTTAGCAGCAGCAGCCCTGTGCTATACAGTAGGTTCTTGTTTATTATCTATTTATGTATTTGCTCTTGTTCGTGTATATAGAAGTGTGTCTATGTCAATCCCAATCTCCCAATCTATCCCTCCCTGCCCCTACCTTTCCCCTTAGGTAACTGTAAGTTTGTTTTCTGAGAATCTGTTTCTGTTTTGTAACTAAGTTCATTTGTATCAACTTTTTGGTTCCTCATATAAGCAATACTATATGATACTCGTCTTCCTCTGACTTACTTTACTTTGCATGACAATCTCTAGGTCCGTCCATGTTGCTGCAGATGGCACTATTTCATTCTTGTTTGTGGCTGAGTTATATTCCATTACATGTATGTGCCATTTCTTCTTTATCCATTCTTCTGTCAATGGACATTTAGGTTGATTCCAGGTCTTGGCTTTGTAAACAGCACTGCAGTGCACATCAGGGTGCAAGTATCCTTTCCAGCCATGATTTTCTTTGGATACGTGCCCAGGAGTGGGATTGCTGGATCATACCACAACTTGAGTTTTAGTGTTTTGAGGAAATTCCATACTGCTTTCCATAGTGACTATACCATTTTAGATTCCCACCAACAGTGTAGGAGGGTACTCTTTTCTCCACATCCTCTCCAGCATTTTTCGTTTGTAGACTTTTTGATGATGGCCTTTCTGACAAGTGTGAGGTAATACCTCATTGTAATTTTGATTTGCATTTCTCTAATAATTAGTGCTGTTGTGTATCTTTTTGTGTATTTTGAGCCATCTATATGTCTTCTTTGGAGAACTGTCTGTTTAGATCTTCTACCCATTTATTTTTTTGATTGGGTTGTTTTTTGTTTTTTTTTGATATTGAGTTCCATGAGCTGTTTGTATAATTTGGAGATTAAACTCTTGTTCGTTGCTTCATTTGCAAATATTTTTTCCCATTCTGGTGGTTGTCTTTTCATTTTGTTTGTGGTTTCCTTTGCAGTGTGAAATCTTTTCAGTTTAATTAGGTCCCATTGTTTTTGTTCTTATTTTCATTAACCTAGAAGGTGGATCAAAAAAGATATTGCTGTGATTTATGTAAAAGAGTATTCCGCCTATGTTTTCCTCTAAGAGTTTTATAGTATTGTCTTACATTTAGGCCTTTAATCTATTTTGAGTTTATTTTTGTATATGGTGTTAAAGAATGTTCTTTGTTTTAATTTAAATTTATTTATTTTAATTGGAGGCTAATTACTTTACAGTATTGTATAGGTTTTACCATACATCAACATGAATCTGCCACGGGTGTACCCGTGTTCCCCCTCCTGAACCCCCTCTCACCTCCCTCCCCGTACCATCCCTCTGGGTCATCCCAGTGCACCAGCCCCAAGCATCCTGTATCCTGCATTGAACCTGGATTGGCAATTCGTTTCTTATATGATATTGTGTATGTGTCAATGCCATTCTCCCAAATCATCCCACCCTCGCCCTCTCCCACAGAGTCCAAAAGTCCGTTCTATACATCTGTGTCTCTTTTGCTCTCTCGCATACAGGGTTATCATTACCATCTTTCTAAATTCCTTATATATGTGTTAGTATACTGTATTGGTGTTTTTCTTTCTGGCTTACATCACTCTGTATAATAGGCTCCAGTTTTATCCACCTCATTAGAACTGATTCAAATGTATTCTTTTTAATGGCTGAGTAATACTCCATTGTGTATATGTACCACAGCTTTCTTATCCATTCATCTGCTGATGGACATCTGGGTTGTTTCCATGTCCAGGCTATTATAAACAGTGCTATGATGAACACTGGGGTATGTGTCTCTTTCAATTCTGGTTTCCTTGGTGTGTATGCCCAGCTAATTTCATTCTTTTATATGGAGCTATCCAGTTTTCCCTGCACCGCTTACTGAAGACACTGTCTTTTCTCCATTATATAGTCTTACCTCCCTTGTTGTATATTAATTAAAAACAGGTTCATGGGTTTATTCCTGGGCTTTCTATATAGTTCCATTGATGTATATTTCTATTATTGTGCTAGTACCATTTCGATGACTATATCTTTGTAATATAGTCTGAGGCCAGGGAGTCTGATTCTTCCAGCTCCCTTTTTCTTTCTCAGAATTTCTTTGTCTATTTGGGGTCTTTTGTGTTTCTTTCTTTTTTTTTATTTTTGTCTTTTGTGTTTCCATACAAATTTAAGAAATTTTTGTTCTGATTCTGTGAAAAATATTGTTTGTGATTTGATAAGGATTACAATGAATCTATAGATTGCTTCGGAAGATAGTCATCTTGACAAGATTGATTCTTCCAATCCAAGAACGTGACATATCTTTCCATCTGTGCCATCTTCAGTTTCTTTTATCAATATCTTGTAGTTTTCAGGGTACAGGTCTTTTGTCTCTTTAGGTAGGTTTATTTCTAGGTATTTTATTCTTTTTGAAGTGATGATAAATGAAATTGTTTCTTTAATTTCTCTTTCTGATATTTTGTCATTAGTGTATAGAAATGCAATAGATTTCTGTGCATTAACCTTGTACCTGCAACTTTACTGAATTTATGGATGATCTCTAGTAGTTTTCTGGTAGCATCTTTAGGATTTTCTGTGTATTATATCATGTCATCTGCAAACAATGACAGTGTTTTCCAATTTGTATTCCTTTTATTTCTTTTTCTTCTCTGATTGTCATAGCTAGGACTTCCAAACTATGTTAAATGAAAGTGGTGAGAGTGGACAGCCTTGTCTTGTTCCTGATCTTAGAAGGAATGGTTTTAGCTTTTCACTGTTGGGTATGATGTTAAACCATGATATACTTTAAAGTCACCCCCAAAAGAAACCTTCTGCCCATTAACAGTCACTTCACATTTCACCTTCCCACCTCCAGCCTAAAGCAATCACTAATCTCCTTTGTGTCTCTATTCTATCTCTTATGGTAGACATTTCACACAAATGGAATTATACAGTATGTTGTGTTTTGTGTCTGACCTCTTTTTTAAAAAAATATTTATTTATTTATTTGGCTGCACCAGGTTTAGTTGCCGCATGTAGGTTTTATTTTTTATTTTTTAGTTGTGGCATGAGGATTCCCTTATTAGTTGTGGCATGCAGTCTTTAGTTGCAGCATGTGGGATCCAGTTCCCTGAATAGGGAGCAAACCCAGGCCCCCTGCATTGGGAGCACGGAGTCCCAGCCGCTGGACCACCAGGGAAGTCCCTGTGTCTGACTTATTTTACTTGTCATAATGTTTTCAAGGTTCATCCACATTGTGCCTTATATCAGTACTTTGTTCATTCTTATTGTTAGATGGTATTCCATTATATGAATGTACCACAGTTTGTTTCTCCATTTGTTAGCTGATGAACATTTGAGTTGTTTCCACTTTTTAATTATTATGAATAATATTGTGTCAACATTCACTCACAAGTTTTTGCGTGGATATATGTTTCCTTTCTCTTGGGTATATACCTAGGAATGGAATTCCTGGACCATATGGTAACTTTTGTTTAACATTTTGACACAACCATCATGTTTTGACTTATCATTAACTACTACTACTTCTTCAAACCTCAGCAAAAGTGTACCTTCTTCTCAAATGGTTTCCCGTCCCTGTCCCTCCCTCCTGAGTCATGTGCTCTAGCTACGTGTCTCACATAACTTAGTGTCTTTTCTTTCATAGTCCTATTCTAGTCTCTTCTTGTCTCATGGCGGCACGATATAGAGGCCCACTCAGCAAGGGACCAAAGCCTCTTGCCAACAGCTTCATTAGCAAACTATCTTGGAATCAAGTCCCCCAGACCCAGTCAAGCCTTTAGGTGACTGAAGCCCTAGTCCTTGTCTTAAAAAGCAACATCTTCAGGGATCTTGAACCAATACCATACGGCAAATTTCTTAAATTTGTAACATACAGGAATTGTGAGATAATAAATATTTGTTGCTTTACGCTACTAAATCTTGAGGATAGTTGTTTTTTTTTTAACATAGCAATATAAATGAGTATAGTTATACTTCCTGGAACACACAAAGAGCTCAGTAAATGATGAATAAGGGAATGAATGAGTTAAGGAATAAAAGCCATGGACTTTCCAGAAATAAAGACATTGAAAGCTACTTTTATTAAACACTTCTTAGATGTAAGTACTTATACCAAAATCTCATTTAATGACCCCATAAATCTTAAATGATACACAGGATGATCAGTATATTACTGATGAGAAAACTGAACCCCAAAGAATCTAGGAATCAAAACCAGACCCATGTGACAATAAAGCAGAAAAAAATCACACCACACGGCCATCTAACATAGGAGATGATTTCCCCCCTCATCCAAGGAAACCTTTAGCAGTTCTGGGACATGAAGCAAGATGAAAGATCTCCTACATAGAACCACACCATTTCACTTTTGAGTTTTTATTCTTTAATTGTTTATTTTTAAAAATTTTTAATGAGGTGAAATTCACATAACATCAAATTAATCACTTTAAAGTATATAATTTAGTGGCACTTAGTACATCCACAATATTGCTCAAGCATCACTCCTATCCAGTTTCAAAATAGACTGATTTATTTTAAACCTTTAAATTTAAAGGTTCAGTTCAGTCACTCAGTCATGTCCGACTCTTTGCAACCCCATGAATCGCAGCACGCCAAGCCTCCCTGTCCATCACCAACTCCTGGAGTTCACTCAAACTCACGTTCATCAAGTCAGTGATGCCATCCAGGCATCTCATCCTCGGTCTTCCCCTTCTTCTCCTGCCCCCGATCCCTCCCAGCATCAAAGTCTTTTCCAATGAGTCAACTCTTCGCATGAGGTAGCCAAAGTACTGGAGTTTCAGCTTTAGCATCATTCCTTCCAAAGAAATCCCAGGGTTGATCTCCTTCAGAATGGACTAGTTGGATCTCCTTGCAGTCCAAAGGACTCTCAAGAGTCTTCTCCAACACCACAGTTCCAAAGGTTAATTTATAAATTTAAAGGTTATAATTATAAAATTTATAAATTTTAAATTTATTTTGAACCTTATTTTAAACTCAAGAGTCAGGTTAGTCACACTTGTCAGTTCATAGCACATTAACATCATCATCTGAGCAGGACCCTTTCTTTAAATCACTTATTTGTGATTCTCTTTTATTCTCCATCCTGGGAGCTCTGCCCGCCACCACCCACACAGCCATGCTAACTTGTCTAATATCTACCTCATTCGTTATCCATGCTTTGTTTTAGAAAACCTTCATGCACTTTCCAACTTTGATTTTCCATTTTTCCTCAGTATAAAGAAGGGCTGTACAATTCACCTGTCCTTAAAGAGGAAGCTTTGTTTTTATAGAAAAAAAAAAGTGCCAGATAAATAATCATGAATTCTTGGTTCTAAATCAGAAGTGTGTAAGCTACAGCCCAAGGGCCAAACCCAACCCTTAGCCTGTTCTGTGAATTAAAGTTTATTGGAAGACAGACACATTTATTCATGTATGTATCTTGTCTGTTTTCTCACTATAGTAGCAGAATTGAGTAGTCGTGACAGAGATTATGTAGCCAGAGAAGTTTCAAGTCTTTCCCATCTTGCCATTTACAGAAAAGGGTTGCCAAACCTTCTCTAAACCACAATCTGTCACCTACAACTCTTTGTCTGATCATTAGGCAAATCTGTTCACCTCTTGAGCTTTAATGTCTAGTTCCCAAAACTGAGACCAGGGTACTAAAACTAGTTTTTAGTTCTCTTTTTTTATTTTCATTTTTACTTTCTTACTCTCTATCTTGTGCAATAGAATGTATTTTTCAAAAAGAAAATGTTTATGAGAAAACCCAGTGTGGAAAATACAAAAAATGAAATTTCTCTCATGGAAGCAGAGTCCTGCTGGGCTGGCCTCCCCTTCATGTATTTCTCCATCAACCTCTCAGATGTTATATTGATATGCCAGGACCCTGAAAACCTCTTTGAAAAAATTAACCCACCTCTTACTGTCTTCAAGGCCAGTCCTCTCTGTGGGATCCTGCTGTTGGATGGTAGTATGGAAAGTGATGAATTTGGGGGTTAAGTTCCAACTTTGACATTTGCTATGTGGCTTAGGCCAGTCACTTTTACCCCTCTGAAGCTCAGCATTCTCATCTGTGAGGAAAAATATGGATACATAATCCTGATACCACATGTTGGTTGGTTGTGAGGATTTTAAAATAATATTTCTAACATACCTGACTCAGGAATCTGCATTCGGTGAATGGGAGGTGCAAAGCCTTAAAAAAAAAAATTGTGTGAGGCAGTCTATGTGGCGCCTCCTTCTTTGTATGTGTTGGTCTTGAATCCACATTTAGAGCATCAGTCCCTTGAGTTCAATGTTCATTCGAGTCTTCACTTTTTGGATGTTGCTGCTGAAGCTGGAAAAATCAGCCTTTTCATTTGTGTGGAAGTCTGTTACTATGCACCGTGACTTGGGGACGCCCCCATTGTCTACCCTGACTGCAGATGTCATCTTCACTGGCTGGTTGAGTACTTGATATCCACGATTAGTGGTTAACAGACTCTGGGCTAAGATGGTGCAACTTCAGCCAGAGAGTGTTCCAGACAGGAATAACTCGTTAAGCCATTCTTTTCTGCAAGAGGCTATTTTCGATTAATGAGTTTATCAAATTTAAATCACTATGGAAAGCAGCATAAATAAGACTTAGGAAAGGCCCATAATGTGTGTAACCACGTATAAGAATAGACAGAGGCCAAGGAGAGCAGAAAGGGTTTTTTAGGGAGCCCTGACCTGCGTCTGCCCTCTTCTCAGACAGGCTCTGTGGCTTGAGGCAGTCCTCTAACCTCTCTGAGCTTCAGTTTGCTCATGTGAAAAGTAAAAAGCCTTAGAATCCTGAGTGACCTCCCAGGGTTATTGTGAGCATGGATTGGCTCCAGTTCCTGGCATGTGGTGGGTACTCACTCAATCAGAGCTCCCTGAATGAACCAGTACATGTTCACAAGAGACATGGGAAAGCACTTTGAACATCAAAAATCATCATGTAGCATTGAAGCTGTTACATGGCAGAATGCCAGTAAGAAGCATCAATGCCTTGGAATTCACCTGGGGGTGCTAGGCACCCTGGGGGCACTGGGAAAGGGAAGAAGGATGTGGAAAGATAAGGATACATTAATAAAGATAAGAGGCATTCCTGGGACCTACCATGGATTATATTTGGGAGTGACCAGTGGGTTTAATCTGAATTAGAATTGCCCTGAATCAAGCCACTTAGACACTGAGTCAAAAGTTGCAACTATCATCAGAGCACACAACAGGCACTAACTATGTGCCAGGTATCATGCTAATCCATTCCATACACATCCTCATTTGATCTTTAACAACACTGAGATGTAGGTACTTAGCCTAATTTTTAGTAACAACCATCTCTCTGCAGTGAGACTAGTGAGATAGAACCAGCTCAGGCTGCAGGACTGTGGGTGGGGAATTGCTGTGGCGCACGTCTGCATCTGCACAGAGGAAAACAGGCACCACGGAGCCTCCTTCTCCTTTTTCTCAGCTTTGGTAAACTAGAAAGCCACAGGGTGATGGGGCAGTGTCAAAGAGGAAAGGATCCTAGACCCCTGAGTTTCCTGATAGAGAAGTCCCTCTGTTCACATGAGTGAGAAATAAACCTTTATCCTGTGAATCTACTGAGGTGTCAAGGTTTATTTTTGTTGGAGCAGAGCTTGATGCATCCTGACAAACACAACAGCCCGTATTTATTTAGTGCTTGCTACTATGTTAAGGACTCTGCGTATATTTTGAATTTCATGTCATCCTCGTGGCAACCCTCTCATTCTCATTCTATAGGTGGTGAAGTCAGTAAATTATCTAAGAAGGCAGTTAGGATGTATCAGACCCTGAAAGTAGACCCAGGCATTCTGATGCCAGAGCTGCCTTATGATCTGCTATGCTTAAGCCACTTTCTAAGAGAAGGAAAAGATAGTTGAGAAGCTGAGGAACTTTCCCAAGACCGTGGAATTCAGAAATGGTGAACCATGATTCAAGCCCATGTCTGTCTGGTTTCACACACTGTGAAAGTTATCACTGTCTTTTGTGCTCTGCTTTGCAGTTTTGTTCCAGGCTGATCAAGAGTGACCACTGTGTGTCCTACCCTAGTTTTCCCACTCATCGTCCAGCAGACAGGATGTGAACGTTCTTTGTAAAGTGTGAAGGGCTGTGCACCTACTGAGACAGTGTGGGGTGATGTTTCTCACCACCCTATGGGTGTGGAAGTGGGCACAGGCTGGCTGGCTTGCCTTGTGCTCAAATCCTTGTTCACAGGGGAGACTACAGATGCTCTGGCCTGACAATGAACAACCCTTGCTCTGGGCAGCACTTCCCATGACCAGGAAGCTTCTCTATGCCTGAGAAGTTACAAAACTCAGCAATACCGCCATGGGTGGTCCCTGGAGACACCCCGAGCCCTGCTATTGACAGGCGTATTGACTTTCAAAACCGCAGTGCTGGAGCCTCAGGGCACTCTTTGACTCATCTTTCCTTCTTCAGTCTATAATGGCACAAAGGTTCAGAGAGACAACCAGAAAGTCAGGCACAGCCCTGCCCGAGTAGGTAATGAGGAGAGGGGACTGCGGCTTGAAGGAAAAGAAATGAAAGAGACAATAACAGTAGCTCACATCCAGGGGGCACATGTGCCAGCCAGGATTTAGGCTGCTCTGTGGGCAAATATCATGGAATTCTCACAGCAATACTGAGAGATGGCTAGTATTTGATTTTACAGGGCAGAGAATTGAGGTTCAGAGAGATCATCTGATCTACCCAAAGTCATACATCTGGGAGCTAGAATTTTTATTGGGTTCCTCTAGAAGCAGGAATCTTCACTTGCTTGGCTCTTTCAGTGTTTCAGTGTTGATTTGTTTTATAAATGCTTTTCTCTGTGGGTTCACTTGACAGGTTTGCTATAATGAAGAGTCCACTGGGGTTTTTACCTTGCAAACAGCATTTGTAAACATTAATTTGTTTGATCCTCACAGAAGCTTTGTGAGGAGAGGGGATGTATTCAATTTCCTATTCAAGGGCACCAGGACACAGAGAAGTAAACATCTTACCCACGGTCACATAGCGAGCAGCAGAGGCAGGGAAACCCAGGTGGTCTGAAACCTGGTTGGAGATTTTCCCATGAGCCTCCAGACTCTCCTCTTAGACGCTTCACTGGGGAAGTAGCCAAGAGCTCAGGCTTAGACGTGGCACCTTCTTGATCTGAGACAGAGGGTCAGCTCATGAGTTCTGCGGACCTATACTATACAGACTTTCCGGATCTGGCTTTCCGGATCTGGCTTTCCTTAGTCATAAAGAAACAAGAATAATAGTAACACTCACTTCATGGTTATTGTAAGGATTCAGTGTAATTGCACATAAAGTGATTGTTCGGTGGCTAGAAACTTATTTTTCTTAAACTGTAAAATCTCTTCATCTGACTGTTGCTGTCTGAGAAAGCTCACACTGAATAATAACCCATCGTGATGTGATAGAGCCTGAGCCTCCCACAGCTCATGCGTGTTTCATCCTCTGAGATTTCCAGGAAACCTCACTGTGCTCAGGGCCAGTTTTCTGGTTTCAGTGGAAAATACTGCCAGTCGGTCCCCTCTGTGGCTAGCTCCTGGTGCTCTGGAAGAGAGGCTGGGTTTGGGCAGCATTAAAGACTCTACCTCCCCTCCCCATGGATGGCTCGAGGTCTTCACACGCCTGGGAGCTGCTGTCCCTCTCAGCAGCCTCAGTTGTTTCCTGATAACAGTGTTATTCTCTCCGGTCTTCTGGGAGTCCCACCAGCATCATTAATCAAAGCACCACGTTGCTTACTTGTACTGAAGTATCCTCACTGCCTCATCAATCATAAAAGCAGCAAAGGGTGTGCTTCAGATTTCTAAGGAAAGCTCTGCACAGCACCAAAAGGAAAAAAACACGGTGCGGGGGTGGGGGGAGGCTTAATTATCAGCTGGTCCTCAGCCCATCACTCACGCTGGAAATGTCTTTACAGCTTTATTTGGGTTGTGTCTCTTTTTAAATCCCAGTAAACAGCCGTTAAGCTAAAAACCCTCATTGCTCGGCACAGGGAGCCCCACTGGTTTTCAAGCTATTATTTTAATAAGGCCTATTTTACAATTAAGGCACCATGGGCTTTAAATTACATATAAAATAAAATGTGGAAATTGAAGCATTAAGTGTGTGACTGCCGTTAGAGAAACAGCAGCCGCTCTTTGTGGTAAAATGCTGTCTGGTGTAAAAGGAACAGAACAGAAGGCTGGGGTTCTGTACCACCACGACAATAAAAAAATGCACACATGTACCATGAGAATGGCTTGTTCACTCTTCTGTAGTCAGGCTTTGAGGTCATGCCTAAGTGAGCTAAATAACAATAATAACTATAGTAATGCTGTGAATATTAATAGTAATAATAAGAGCTAACATTTTTTGAGCACTTGCTATGTACCTGTGCCACTTGTGCACCAGGTCACCCTCTCAACAAGGTGGGAGGGAGGTTATTCTTACCTCCATAACACAGAAGGAAATGGAGGCTTGGAGAGGAGGCCATGGATCTAAGGCCTCATTGCTGGCAAGGGACCAAGCTAGGAGCCAAAGGCAAGTCTACCTTAATCCAATCCCTGTGGTTGCAAACACTGGCTCCAAGGCTAAGCCTCGGAATAAAAACAAATATTTTTGAGCACCAACAACTATGTTGCAGTCCTTTGGCAAAGGAAATAGCCATGGCCCTTGCCCTTGTGGTGTTTATAGTCTAGCAGGAAGTACAGATTATAAAAAGGAAAAAACTGCATGAATTTGTGTTATATATATGATACATGTTACCAAGGAAACAAGCAGAATGCAGTGACAAATGTGGGGAGGGGGCTCCTGCTTAAATAGTCAGGGAGGACCTCTCTGAGGAGGTGATGTTGAAGCTGGGGAAGAGAGGAGTAAGGCAAGAGGCCCCACTGCAAGTCAAAGTACAGCCTGCTCTGCAGCCTGGCAGAAATGAGTGTTGAGCGACTTCAAGAAACTGAGGGAGACTGGTGAGGTTGCCAGGCAGTCCGTGAGAGAGGGTGGAGTAAGATGAGGAAGGCAAGCCAGGGTCAGCCCAGGAATGACCACAGTAAGGAACTCGCTTTCTTCTAAGTCTTTGGACAATTTTAGGCCAGGAAGCTCATGCTCCCAATTTTAAATAGATTAATTTGGGCTACTGGTGGGGATGGATTGATGTGGATAAGAGAGAAAGTAGGGAGATGAGTTAGGAGGTGGTGGCAGTAGCCTGGGAGCCCCGAAAGAGTTGGCAGTGGAGATGGCAGCTGAGTGGATTCAAGCGGTATTTAGGAGGTCGAAATTATAGGGCAATTGTCAACCATCCATTTCCCACACAATTCCCACCAGACTGTGCTATCCTGCCATCTATCCTTATCCTCCCAGCAGTCTCTTCACTCCCTTAAGCAAAATTCCATATTCCAAGCTCTTCTGCCACTCCCTTCCTGGAATGTTCATAGATTAAGGAGCTTTGCTAGAACTGCCAGCTACCTCTTCCTCCCTCTTGCATAAGAAATGTCTTCAAGTTACCACCCACTGCCACCACCCTCCCTATGGTTGGCATTTAAGGACAGAGGGTTCAAAGAGGTTTGGAGAGTTCTTGCACTGTTACATGTTAAATAAGCTGCTTGCAGATCAGGCCTGCCTGCCTCTATAGATAGCTAACAGTGGAGGGTAATGCCACAGATGCTCATTTGTGTTTACAAAGCATCAGAGCCCCATGGGCAGGAGGGTTTTTAAAGAAAAGCACTGGGGGATTGGACAGGAGCTGCATCTACTTGAGTGGTCAACAATGCTCTGGTGGCAAGTCCTTGTCTTCCCTTGGAAACCTCCTCTCTGAGGAACAGAGGGTGTGCCCAGCTGTGTCACAGACTTGGAAACTTTTCAATTCTCGTCCACAAAATCCAGCTCCTGGGTGGTACTGAGTCAAATTCATTAACATCTGACGTCTGTTCAGTGGTGTATGGAAAATGACTTGCAGCTTCATGGTTGGAGTCCCAGTATGGCCTTTCAGAGCTGCAAGCTTTCTTGGCAACCGCAGCACAGTTCCTGGGATGGGATGGAGGACCTTCAGAAAGGAGTGGTCTTTTTGAACTCTGCATATGTCCAAGAGGCCAATACTGGCAGAGTGGAACTTAGAACCTTCTAAAGGTGCTCAATGTAGGTCTCTCTCCCAATGCTTGGGGAAGTATATTGAGAAAATTCTAGCTATCTATTGAATTGTTTTTCAGGCCCACCTATGTGGAATGTATCTTTGTCTTCTAAGAACTGACTTCCTCATGCCCTCAATCCACACGCTTCCTGTGGGAGAAACTGTATTTCTGCCATGGGCTCTGTGCCCTGGCTTCAGCTGATGGAAGACCAGTCAGACTTCCTCCCCTAAGAATGTAGAGCTGAGATTAAGATCTCAATGGAACTAGTCTCTCTCTCTCTCTGTTTTAAATTTTACTGAAGTATAATTGATTTATAAGTTTGTATTAATTTCTGCTGTCAGCAAAATGGCTGTTATACAAATATTCTTTTTCATACTCTTTTCCATTATGGTTTGTCACAGAATATTGAATACACTTCCCAGTGCTATCCAGTAGGACCTTGTTTATCCATTCTATACACAGCCATTTGCATCAGCTAAACCCAAACTCCCAATACTTCTCTCCCCAACCCGTCCCCCTTGACAACCACAAGTCTGTTCTCTATGTCTGTGAGTCTGCTTCTGATTCATAGATATGTTTGTTTGTGTCATATTTTAGATTCCACATTTAAGTGATATGGTATTTGTCTTTCTCTTTCTGACTTACTGTGCTTAGTAAGATAATTTCTAGGTTCATCCGTGTTGCTGCAAGTGGCATTATTTTATTCTTTTTAATAACTGAGTAATATTCCATTATGTAATACATGTATGGTGTGTGTGTATATATACACACATAAACACACACCGTATCTTCTTTGTCCTTTCATGTGTTGATAGATGTTTAGGTTGTTTCTATGGCATGGTTATTGCAAATAGTGCTGCTCTGAACATAGAGGTGTGTGTATTTTTTCAAATTATAGTTTTGTCTGGGTATATGCCCAGAAGTGGGTTTGCTGAATCATATCAACTCAATTTTCAGTTTTTTTGAGGAACCTCCATGCTGTTTTCCATAGTGGCTGCACCAACTTACATTCCTACCAATAGTAAGAGGGCTCCTTTTACGTCACACCTCTCCCAGCATCTGTTAATTACAGATTGTTTAAGGATAAGCATTCTGTCTGGTGTGAGTACTGCACTGGTACTGTGAATACCTCAGTAGTACCTCATTGTAGTTTTGATATGCATTTCTCTAATAATTAGTGATGTTGAGCATCTTTTCATGTGCCTGTTGGCCATCTGTCTGTCTTCCTTGGAGAAGTTCTATTTAGCTCTGGGCTGATCTCTTGAACAGAGGAAATAGAACCCTGCTGCTGCTGCTGCTGCTGCTAAGTTGCTTCAGTCGTGTCCGACTCTGTGCGACCCCACAGACGGCAGCCCACCAGGCTCCCCCGTCCCTGGGATTCTCCAGGCAAGAATACTGGAATGGGTTGCCATTTCCTTCTCCAATGCATGAAAGTGAAAAGTGAAAGTGAAGTTGCTCAGTTGTGTCTGACTCCTAGCGACCCCATGGACTGCCGCCTACCAGGCTCCTCCGTCCATGGGATTTTCCAGGCAAGAGTACTAGAGTGGGGTGTCATTGCCTTCTCCGAAATAGAACCCTACTAGCGAGGAAAATCAGGTTTTCCCCCAGGCAGTACTAGGGAAATGAGTGCGATCTCACAACAGATAAACCCCAAATCTCAGCAGCTTAACACTGAAACAGTATATTTCTTATTCATGCGTGCAGGAAAGCCATGTGAGCAGCCTTCAGGTTGCAGTGGCAGGAGAAGAGAGAGGTGGAGGGTCACAAGGGATATTTTTAAGGGTCAAGACTTACATTGTCTCCATTTGCATTCCACTGAATTAATTGAGATGGTCCAAACAAAATGCCGCGAGAAACAGGGAACTGGAGTCTCTCTGCACATCAAGGAAAAGGAAATGTTATAGTGAGCACATAGCATTGCTTCACCACCTGAGTGAACCTGCAAACAAAGAAAGTCAGACCCTAAAGAGAGTGGGAAATGAAGTAAGCACAGGCTACAAATAGCATCTCTATAATGAACTCCCATTGTGGCCTCAGGTAATTTAAGAGATCTCTGCACTTACAAACAAAGAGTAGCATACACACCCAACCTTTAGCCCCCTGCACAAAGACACTTTAAAAGACTTGAAGATAACATGGCTCAAGTTCAAGCCCAACTCCTCACAGTGATGAAAAGGTGAAGTTTCACATACTTATATGACTCTAGGCTTCTAATCATAAGTGACCTTGAGAATACAAGTGTTCTGGTGCTAGGGAGGTCTGTTGCCTTGGGCTTTAAAAGATGAAAATTTTCATACCACCAACTGAGAGAGTACCCTTCAGTGAAATCATGATTTTTTTTTTTTTTTGAAAGAGCATACTGTCCTCTTACAAAGGTCATGTTATTTTGCATTTCAGACAAAGGGCTTAGAGTGAGGAGAAAACCTGAATCGAAGGGCAGAGCAAAGAAGACAAATACACCATTAGCATCAGGGCACTTCCCCATGCAGATGGAGCGGGTGGCATCCTAAGTGGGCATCCTGGTTTCAGTGGCATCAGGAGAACCTCACAAGCTCCTCCTGCTCAGCTCTGAAACTCCATCTGAGAATTTCATTTATTCCCTTGACTTAAATCTTTATAAATATTCCCAGCCTCATCTTCCCCAAACTCAACATTCCTGCACTCAACATCCCAAAGCTAGTTCAGTTCAATTCAGTCGCTCAGTTGTGTCCGACCCCATGAACTGTAGCACACCAGGCTTCCCTGTCCATCACCAACTCCCGGAGTCCACACAAACCGATGTGCATTGAGTTGGTGATGCCATCCAACTATATCATCCTCTGTCCTATCAATTCCCCATGCTCATTCCAATCTGTCACCTTCTCCCCTGCGGCACCCCTCTCTCTGTCCCAAAAGTCTTTCTCCTCCTCTTCCTCAGGGAAAATTCCACTTACTTTTCTCCAGCCCTTTTCAAATCCTTACCTGTGCTACTAACAAAGATCACTCCTTCTTCTGTGGCACCATCACCTTTAGTATTGTTTTGCCTTGTAAATATTTGCTTCTCATTTGGTCTTCCCTGTCCCTGCCCAGTTCCACAAACGCCAAGCTGGGCACTCTTTGAAGGTAGGATTTTTTATCTTGTATTTAAGCCTCTATGCAATCATCCATTATCTGACATACAGTAAAAATGCTCAGTAAATCATTCAACTAAATAAAATGAACAAGCAAATATGTGTGTCTATAAAAAATTGCATTTAAAAGGATAGCCAATCAAGTCTTAGCAAATATATAAGTAAGTAGAAACCTATATGCAGCTCAGGAAGCAACAGTTAGAACTGGACATGGAACAACAGACTGGTTCCAAATAGGAAAAGGAGTACGTCAAGGCTGTATATTGTCACCCTGCTTATTTAACGTATATGCAGAGTACATCATGAGAAATGCTGGGCTGAAAGAAGCACAAGCTGGAATCAAGATTGCCAGGAGAAATATCAATCACCTCAGATATGCAGATGACACCACCCTTATGGCAGAAAGTGAAGAGGAAATAAAGAGCCTCTTGATGAAAGTGAAAGAGGAAAGTGAAAAAGTTGGCTTAAAGCTCAACATTCAGAAAACGAAGATCATGGCATCTGGTCCCATCACTTCATGGGAACTAGATGGGGAAACAGTGGAAACAGTGTCAGACTTTATTTTTTGGGGCTCCAAAATCACTGGAGATGGTGATTGCAGCCATGAAATTAAAAGACACTTAATTCTTGGAAGGAAAGTTATGACCAACCTAGATAGCATATTCAAAAACAGAGACATTATTACTTTGCCAACAAAGGTCTGTCTAGTCAAGGCTATGGTTTTTCCAGTGGTCAGGTACAGCTGTGAGGAAAGCTGAGCGCCAAAGAATTGATGCTTTTGAACTGTGGTGTTGGAGAAGACTCTTGAGAGTCCCTTGGCCTGCAAGGAGACCCAAATAGTCCATCCTAAAGGAGATCAGTCCTGGGTGTTTATTGGAAGGACTGGTGCTGAAGCTGAAGCTCCAATACTTTGGCCACCTCATGCGAAGAGTTGACTCATTGGAAAAGACCCTGATGCTGGGAGGGATTGGGGACAAGAGGAGAAGGGGACAACAGAAGATGAGATGGCTGGATGGCATCACTGACTCGATGGACGTGAGTTTGGGTAAACTCTGGGAGTTGGTGATGGATAGGGAGGCCTGGCGTGCTGCGATTCCTGGGGTCACAAAGAGTCAGACACAACTGAGTGACTGAACTGAACTGAAAGTAAGTAGCAATCAGTTGACTGGTGCTTCAGGGTGAAGATAGCTCTTGTTACTGTTACCCTTTATGTTTTTCCTCTCTGGCTTTACCTCCTAGAGTGCTCAGGTTCTCAGCTCCTCCTTTGTTTACTGCAAATTCACATTTCTCAGCTGTGCCTTGCAGCACAGATTATTTCTGTCTCTTGCTCTCAAACTTGCACACACAAGTTTATTGACATTAACAATATCACAACATTATTTCCACAGGGAAAGCGATTATGCTTGTCATGCCCATCAGCATCCCCAGTGCCTAGAACAGTGCCTGACACAGATGGGTTCTGAATAAATCCTTATTGAATAAATGAAAGAATCAACAAATCAATAAATATGTGGAAAAAAATAAAGTCCTTCGCATTAATATGCTATTGA
Source organism: Ovis canadensis (assembly GCF_042477335.2). Lineage (NCBI taxonomy): Eukaryota > Metazoa > Chordata > Mammalia > Artiodactyla > Bovidae > Ovis > Ovis canadensis. The sequence goes on from NC_091249.1 coordinate 82,754,853, forward strand.
TTTTTTAGAAATTAGTGCAGATTTTAGGTAGCATTCTTTTCCTCTTAGATGATTTATTGGTTTTATCTCATTTAAAATTGTGATCAATTGGAAGAAGCTAGTTAAAACACTCTATTGAGAAGAATTCAAATTGGATTCAATGGGAAAAGACCATGATTGATTAGTGGTATCTGTATTGGGGAAAGGAGAACAAAGTGGTGATGCATCTTTTATCCCCCAAACAGAAAACTCCAGGCTAAAACGTAAGTAATATTTGAGCATTTGAGGTTCAGGTGTTGACATCTCTGTAAAATGGTGAGGAATAAAGGAGGTCTGGGATGACACAAATGTTTATGGTTCCCAGGTAACTTGAACTTAAGGTCTTCCCTGTAGCTCAAATGGTAAAGAATCTGCCTGCTATGCAAGAGAAACAGGTTCAACCCCTGAGTCAGGAAGATCCTCTGGAGAAGGGAACAGCAGTCCACTCCAGTATTCTTGCCTGGAGAATCCCATGGACAGAGAAGTCTGGCAGGCTACAGTCCATGGGATTGCAAAGAGTCAGACACCACTGAGCGACTAACACTACTACTAACTTGAATTTGAAAAAAAACATTATTAATAATTAAAACAATTTGTTTGAAAATTTCTATTCAGATTAATAAATGAATCTACCCATTTAAATTGCTAAATCATCAAAATCTGAAACTGCAAAAAACTACTCATCCAATTATTTCATACATGGACAAGTGTTTGGGTATTTTGGAATCAATCTCCTGGAGATTCTCTGGTATTTATTAATGCCATCCACCAAATATCTCCAGTATTTCTTCTTCCAGGTACAAGGTAGGAGGGCATCTTCTCTGGCTCTTTGAAAGTAGGTGTGGTCACAGACTTACATTGGCCAATGAAAGGCAAACAGGTGACAAGGGCCCCCTTGGGGCAAAAGCTCTTGAGAGCCAGTATATGGCTTGCTCTTGCTGGTTCCTCCCATAACAACCAGCAAAGCTCCAGGCAGGATGCTCTTCTTCAGCCTGAATCACTGCCTGAAGATATCATGGAGCAGAGCAGAATCTCCAGCTGAGCATGAACAAAAGAGAAACTTGTGCTAACATGTTTAAGCCACTAAAATTTGGGCTTTGTTTATTGCTACAACATAACTGAGTCTGTCGTGACTGATACATTTTCTAAATTGAGAATTTATAGTATGTCATAGTACAATGTAGTGATGAGACTGGTAGCTATAAGGACCAGTTACTTGGCTAAGCATCCCCTTCTCTAAACTGTGGCTTCTGTTCACCTGAAATATTTAGGAAAAGAATCAATAGAGGGAAAAATGAAAGCTCTACCTCCCACTGTTCCTCGTCATGAACCTTGTGCTCCAGCCGAACAAAGCAATGCACTGTTCTTTATAATCACCCCCAGGCTTTCTCATTTCATGCCTTTGTTCCCACTGTCCTCTCTCCTTAGAAAACCTTTCTATCACCTTGCATCCAAGTCACTCCCAGCTCCCAAGGACCAGCTACAATGCCGACTCCTCCAAATGCGTCTTCCCACCAGCTAGGACTGATGTTCCCCTCTTCTGAACTCTCAAAGCACTTCACCATTATCTCTCTCATTATATTTCCCATTGTCTACTATAAAGGTTTATTGATGATTCTAAGAAAGTATAGAGGGATGAAGGAGAAAGGAGAAAAAGAAGGAAGCAGATTTAGGGGATTATGGGTAGTAGTATGGAAGAAATAGTTGCAAATTTAGGAAATTGGTCTTTTGCCTTCTATTTTATATTTTGGGCTTCCCTCCACAAATGGCTTTTTATTCTAGTTGCCCTCTCTGTACTACCCCACTTTTTCTGTGCCTCACAGTTGCTTCCTTCCCGTTATAGCTTGTGATTGGTTACAATGGGGTAATTTTTCAGATAAGATATATCCTTGCTAACAGGTGAAGAAATGTATTATCCTTCTTGATTAATGTAATACATATTTCTGTTGGCCTCCCCTTCATCTCTTGGTGATTCATGATACACATTGACGGCAACTCTCAGCTTACAGGATAGACAATTTGAAAAATTCCAACCTTTTCCTTTAATGACCCTTTTGAAAGATACAAACCAACTTTCAGCTCTTGGAGCAAAATGAAAATTCTGGGTCTCTTGTTCAGAAGTTTTTGAGAATTTCAAGATGGCAACAGCAGAGCATAGTACAAAGGGTGAGACTCTTATAATTATGGGACCCGTATAACTGTGTTGATTGCCTGTCCATGAAACCTGCCCTTTTGTGTGATGTGGGAGTTCTTAATGCTTTCAGATCCTGCAATGTAGATGACTGTCAGTTCTGGTTGTATATAGAGCCTCTCCAAACTGACCACACCTTTATCTCCATCCTCCTATCTACTAAGCAAGTCCTTGACATATTAGGAAGACAGTGACATCCAGGAGTTAGTTACCTGAGGAGTGTGACAACCTTGAGGAATGTTACCTCCTCATCGTTGTTTTCTGCACAGAAAGTGAGATGCATTCCAGCATCAAATCAGTGGCTCCACTCAGCTTCCTACAGCTGCCTGTCAGGATAATGCTTTAGATTGAGCATTTGTTCCCTTCTCCTCCAAATTCATTTGTGGAAACTTATTCCCCAATGTGACAATATTTAGAGGTGAGGTGTTTGGGAGGTGATTAGGTCATAAAGGTAGATGCTTTGTGAATAGGATTAATGCTCTTATAAAAAATACCCTGGAGAGCTCTCTTGCCCCTTAAGAGGACACAGCAAGAAGACAGCTGTCTATGAACCAGGAGTCTGGTCCTCACCAGACGCTAACTCTGCCAGTGCCTCCAGAACTATGTGAAATAAATTTCCAGTTTCTATAAGCCACTCAATCTGCAGCATTCTGTTATAGCAGCCCAGAAGGACTAAGACAGATGTCGTGGAATGAGTTTTGATATGTCCTCATTTTCCTTTAACAGTTTGTCGACTAGAGCACTTATCTATTTCTTGACAGAGCTGAAAGTTTGCCCACATCTTCTAAGAACTGTGGTCTTAATGGTCTGGGAGTATGTTTTATTTTATCTTAAAAATTTTTTTCTTTTCCCTACCTAAATCAAAGGCAAGTTGAGAATACTTTTAGCTTATGTTGTCTAACTCCTCCACAGTTCAATTCTACATCAAGGTAACAGAGAAACTGTGGGATGTTCTCCAGTAGGGCAGGCCAGCAGGAGTTCCCAGCATGGATCTGTGATGCTCTGTGATCCACTGGCAGCTTTGGAGAGCACACCACGCACAGGGGAGGACGAGTCTGCTCCTGTTCAAAATTCCAGGAAACACCAGGATCTGCAAATCATATTGCTATTGCCCTTGCCCTGCCTTTGAAAAACTAAGTAAGTTTGGGAAGAGAGTAACAGGACAGATGAGGTCGAAGTGGTGGATTCAATCCCCACAGGGCTGGAGCCGGGATACTCTGCTTTGTTGTATTGTCATTTACAGTTCAGGTCTCAAGTTAGACCAGCATCCAGTCTGATGGACTTGGTACCCATGTCCTATCTATTGTTAAACTTTTTTACTATCTTCCTGGAGCAAACCCCATGCTCATTTTCAATTTGGTGTCTCGCATAGATGTAACTATCGAAACAGTGGTCTAGATAGCTCATACCGGCTCACACCACTCTTCCCAACCCACCTTCAGTGATGGAACATTGGTACCTTAGAATCAGCCATAGTGGGAGAATTTACACTGTAGAAGTCAGCAAGTGCTACAAATCAGAGCTTTCTTGGTTTTGTCTTCAGAAAGCCAGCTAATCTGTTCATCAGACGTCTTAGATGAGAGATGTGTGACTCATTTGTTTGGTTAGTCATCCATTCTTTCACCCATGATACAGTCAAAAAACATTTATTGCTATATAATTTATCTCCCAGACCAGGACATTTTTAAGAGTAAAAGAGGACGCTGTTAAAAATTATACCAGAACAACCCAGAGTAAGCAAACGAGAAAGTGTCGGTACCATCTTGTAGTGCCTCTAGGCACTACGCTTGTTGTTGGGGCTGCACTGGTCATAGGAGAGACATGATCTCGATCCTTCTGACATTACAGCCTTATGGGCTTAAGGAACATACCGATAAATGACACTATTTCGTGCTTCATCTCCCGTGAATAGTATCAAGAGGTCGAAATCAAGTACTATGAAGATTGTCCTGTAAAAACTGGTTTTATCTTAATCATCTAACTTTAAGAAATTTTGAGTTGTGACTATATCAAGTAATTTTGCTGTCTTAAAAAACAAACCACATAAACACTCTTCAGGTTCAAAGTGGTCACCCAGAGAGACTGTATAATTATCCCAGGGAAGCTGCCATTAGAAGAACACCCAAGTCCTAAGAGTATTTTGATTAGCTTTGATGGTGGTCAGTCTTCATCCCTGCTGTACAGATTTAACTTTCAAAATGGACCCAAAGTTACTTGGCATTAGGTGTAACGAAGAAAGAAAGTGGTCAAACTGGGCAGAATTTTGATTTAAAACAGAGTGGAATCATAAGGTCATGAGACGAAGCTTCCTCTGAGGTTAGCTAAAGTGACTTTGCAAACAGACACTCCTCAGAAGTCTTACCAAGTGAAGTTTTGCTCGATTTCTTTGGATAAGCATTTTTTATTTTTAAAATCACCCCCAAGAGATTTTGGCCACATCTTATATAGCTCAGGTATGGAGGGAAAAGCAAGGCTGCAGTAGAATAAAGAAATCTTACTGGTCTGACATTTATGTCACAGATTCGCAAAAGCTTACTGATACAATTTTTTTTCAATCTACTACTAAAACTGAAAAAGTCAAAATGTCCTAAATATGGTTAATCTTAAAATGGTCCTAGAGAAAGAGAGCAGCTGCTGGTTTACTGATCTTTAGGGGGTGCTCAGTTCAGTTCAGTCGCTCAGTCGTGTCCTACTCTTTGCGACCCCATGAAACGCAGCACGCCAGGCCTCCTTGTCCATCACCAACTCCCGGAGTTCACTCAGACTTGTGTCCATCGAGTCAGTGATGCCATCCAGCCATCTCATCCTCGGTCGTCCCCTTCTCCTCCTGCCCCAATCCCTCCCAGCATCAGAGTCTTTTCCAATGAGTCAACTCTTCGCATGAGGTGGCCAAAGTACTGGAGTTTCAGCTTTAGCATCATTCCTTCCAAAGAAATCCCAGGGTTGATCTCCTTCAGAATGGACTAGTTGGATCTCCTTGCTACCCCACACAAATTCCTACTAGTGCAAACTGAGCTCAAACCCCAGTGCATTCAGTCAGCACAGGGTGATGGAGCACCTACTGCATTTCAGCACTCAACCCTGGGCATCCAGCAGCAAGGAAAAGTCACAAGATTCGTGCGTTCCTGAAAGCCATAGCATAGCTTTGATCAACCCATAGGCAAGGTGGTTTCACACTGCTGTGCTAAAATAAATTCCACTAAGGAAACGTGTCCAAAATCACTGCAGATGGTTACTGCAGCCATGAAATTAAAAGACGCTTGCTCCTTGGAAGAAAAGTTATGGCCAACCTAGATAGCATATTGAAAAGCAGAGACGTTACTTTGCCAACAAAGGTCCGTCTAGTGAAGGCTATGGTTTTTCCAGTGGTCATGTATGGATGTGAGAGTTAGACTGTGAAGAAAGCTGATTACCGAAGAATTGATGCTTTTAAACTGTGGTGTTGGAGAAGACTCTTGAGAGTCCCTTGGACTTCAAGGAGATCCAACCAGTCCATTATGAAGGAGATCAACCCTGGGATTTCTTTGGAAGGAATGATGCTAAAGCTGAAACTCCAGTACTTTGGCTACCTCATGCAAAGAGTGGACTCATTGGAAAAGACTGATGCTGGGAGGGATTGGGGGCAGGAGGAGAAGGGGATGACAGAGGGTGAGATGGCTGGATGGCATCACTGACTCAATGGACACAAGTCTGAGTGAACTCCGGGAGTTGGTGATGGACAGGGAGGCCTGGCGTGCTGCGATTCCTGGGGTCGCAAAGAGTCAGACACAACTGAGCGAGTGAACTGAAGGAAAAGTGTAGGACTTATGAGTGAGTATAACCCTCCTGAGGAAGTAAGGTTCAAGCTAGGACGTGAAGTATGAATAGGAATTAACTGGACAAAATGAAAGAACAAATAAACTGTGAGGGGAACACCATGGGCAGAAATTCAGAGGCTCGCATTAGCATCAGGGAGTCGTTCTAATTTGGAGATCATCACATGACCAGACTCATTTTCTGGTAAGTGAGGAAGGTGAGAAGGTCTTCTAGAGACCAATGTCTTGACTCATATCTCACTCAGGGTGTTGCCCAGCACCCTCCTGGCACTCCTTGAATTCCAGATGTGTCTGAAGCAAACAGAGAGCCTAAAAGTTTGGATAAGCAACAGGTGTTGCTCTTGAGATTAACGTCCAGGACTTGTGTGTGCACATGCACACATACACACACACACTTAGATTTACACCCATGCACATATTTATGCACAGATATACATACCTATGTGTATTCTTTGCTTTTGAGAATGGCTGTTTATATTGAGCAGCAACATTGAATAACAGAAAGAACTGAATTCTACTCCTGTCCATATTGGTACAAGTCACTACATCATTCCATGCCTCTGTTTCCTTATCTGTAAAATAGGGACAGATCTGATCTAAACAATGCATTGGGTTTTAGAGGTGCTAATCAGATTGTTAATATGAAATTGTTGTACCTACATAATACATTGCTATATAAGTGAATATTATTAGGCAGCCAGGAAATTAAATGATGGTTTGGTGAGGTCCCTTGTGTGGTGACACTATGACTTTGCTTCCTTCTTTGCCTGTTCATCTGGAAATTCTCAAGCTAGGTACATGCTCCACAGATCTATAATCGAGAGAGCTACCCCACCAAGTTCACAGACTTTCTAAGTAGGGTTCAGTGTCTTAAGGTCTGGATACCAGATCATGATGCCAGCTTTGTTGTTTTCCAACTCTGTTGCCCTGGGGAGAAAGCTACACAATCTTCCTGAGCCCCAGTTTCCTTGTTTCTAAACTTTGGATACTAATATTTTCGTCACAGACTAGTGAGAGGCAGAGGCTATTTCGGGAATACCCCTAGGCCCTTGTCTGTTACCTAGGAGCCTCAGGAGGCTGCATTTGGCAAGGCCAGTGCTTTACTTCCAGCATCAGCTCCAAACATTGCCAAACACACAGCAGTCCTGTATATCTGCTATATCACTATGGAGCTGTTATTCTGTGAATGTTAGCATATCTTTGGGGGACAATATTTGCATTTTTCAGTCTGTCCTATGTCTTGGAGTTGCTTTAGTTGTTTATTCAACCAACATTTAGTGAGCACCTGCTATGTGCCAGATACCATTCTAGGCACTGGGACACATCATGAACAAGATAAACTAAAAACACCACTCTAGAGGGGCTGGGCGGGGGACGGTAGTAAACCATAAATATAGCATGTTAGTAAATTCTGGAGTATGTTAGAAAGTGCTTAGTTCTAGGGGGAATAAAAGAGCTGTGTGGTTGTTTAATGGGTGTTAAGTTTCAGTTATGCAAGATGACTAAGCTCTAGAGATCCGCAGTGCAACACGGTGCCCACAGTGAACAATATGATGTTTTTCCAAAATCTTTAAAGGGATGGGTTTCATGTTATGTGCTCTTACCAGAAAAAAAGAAAAACAAAAAAATCCAACAACCAAAAACCAAAGGGATACAAGGAAACTATTGGAAATGATGGACATGACTATTACCTTGATTGGGGAGGAGGTGTCAGAAGTTTTTGCATATGTCCAAAGTCAAGTTGTACACATTAGTCATCTATAGTTCTTTGTGTATGTCATATAGATCAATTATCCCTTACATATTGGTATTTTATACATCAGTTCAGTTCAGTCACTCAGTTGTGTCCAGCTCTTTGAGACCCCATGGACTGCAGCACTCCAGGCCTCCCTGTCCATCACCAACTTCCAGAGTTTATTCAGACTAATGTCCATTGAGTCACTGATGCCATCCAACCATCTCATCCTCTGCCGTCCCCTTCTCCTCCCACCTTCAATCTTTCCCAGCATCAGGGTCTTTTCCAATGAGTCAGTTCTTTGCTTCAGGTGGCCAAAGTACTGGAGTTTCAGCTGCAGCATCAGTCCTTCCAATGAATATTCAGGACTGATTTCCTTTAGGATGGACTGGTTGGATCTCCTTGCTGTCCAAGGGACTCTCAAGAGTCTTCTCCAACACCACAGTTCAAAAGCATCAATTCTTCAGTGCTCAACTTTCTTTATAGTCCAACTCTCCCATCCATACATGACTACTGGAAAAACCATAACAAGACAGACCTTTGTTGGCAAAGTAATGTCTCTGCTTTTTAATATGCTGTCTAAGTTGGACATAATTTTTCTTCCAAGGAGCAAGCGTCTTGATTCCAGTTTGTGGTTCATCCAGTCCAGCGTTTCTCATGATGTGCACTGCATATAAGTTAAATAAGCAGGGTGACAACACACAGCCTTCACATACTCCTTTTCCTATTTGGAACCAGTCTGTTGTTCCATGTCCAGTTCTAACTGTTGCTTCCTGACCTGCATACAGATTTCTCAGGAGGCAGGTCAGGTGGTCCGGTATTCCCATCTCTTTCAGAATTTCCCACAGTTTGTGGTGACCCACACAGTCAAAGGCTTTGACATAGTCAATAAAGCAGAAGTACATGTTTTTTTGGAACTCTCTCACTTTTTCAATGATCCAACAGATGTTGGCCATTTAATCTCTTGTTCCTCTGCCTTTTCTAAATCCAACTTGAACATCTGGAAGTTCTTGGTTAATGTACTGTTGAAGCCTGGCTTGGAGAATTTTGAGCATTACTTTACTAGCATGTGAGATGAGTGCAGTTGTGCGGTAGTCTGAGCATTCTTTGGCATTGCCTTTTTGGCTTGGAATGAAAACTGACCTTTTCCAGTCCTGTGGCCGCTGCTGAGTTTTCCAAATTTTCTGGCATACTGAGTGCAGCACTTTTATAGCATCATCTTTTAGGATTTGAAATAGCTCAATTGGAATTCCATCACCTCCACTAGCTTTATTCATATCTCAATTGTATGGAAAGCTGTTTAAAAACAAGGAGCAGTATAAAGTTATCAAGAATGCAAAAGTTGGAGCAACAGGTATGTCTTGTTAGGGTGTTCAGGGTAAGCATACCTGGAGAGAAATCATTTTGTCAAAGACTTGCAATAGCTGAGAGGCTGAGCTACGTTGGAAATGAAGAGGACAGAGAATATTCCTTGCAGAGGGATTAGGACCATGGGTGATGTATGAGGAGGAATATCAAGAAAGCCAGTGTGGTGCAAACAGGGTGAGCCATGGGGAAAACAGTTGAAGAGAAGGTTGCAAAGTTAAAGGAAGCCCAGATAATCGAGGGCTTTGTAGACCTTGATTAGACTCTGGATTTTACTCTGAGTTTATTCATTTCACAAGTAGGTATTAGGTTTCTGTTTCATGGATAGTCATGTGTTAGAAACCACAATGGCCAGGAAGAAGTCAGAAGCAAAAAGAAAGAACAACCTGTTGGTCCCTTTGCTGTTGAGACTGGTGGACAGTCAATGACATCTATTGATTATGTAGCCTTTCTTTTGTTTATTTGGTCAACATGTAGATTGAATATGTAGATTATGTGGCTACGTCTATTAATGTAGCCTTTCTTTTGTTTATGTGGTCAACACATCGAGCCCTTCATCTGATGGCTGTCAGGGCATAACTGTGAGAAAATCCAGAGACGGTCCTCATTTACCTTTAGCTTTCAGCCCGACACAGGTTCTCTCCCTCTTGGAAATATTAACATTTGGGGCCATTTAATCCTGTATTGTGGGCACTATTTTTGCACTGTTGGGAACTGAGCAGCAGCTCTGCCCTCCACCTACTAGACGATAGTAGCAATTCTCCCAGTTGTGACGACCGAAAGTGTTTCCAGACACTGTAAATATCCCTGAGTAGGGCAGGCAGAATCATCCCCAGAGAATCAGTATTCAAACTGGAGAGATGCACTGGACTTCTGTCATTATTTTTGGCTAGTTACGGCTGAACCTTTTCTCTTTAATTTGGAATCCCCTACTTTATGAAATACGGAGACAGAGCATATGTCCTTCTGCAATATCTGAAAATGCCAAAAACTTGCTTTCAAGACATAGTGAGGATATGCATCTAGGCTCAGCCAGTCATGTGTATCTACTCCTAGTTTTGCATCTGAAGATAGAGCTGCAAAGAAGCAGGGCCAATAGAAAGTTACTTGGCAGTTATTGGGGCACAGTAAGATGTAATTTCCAGGAAAGCAGGGGAAGGACGGGCCACAAGACAGTGTGGTCCAGAGATACAAGTTCCAGAGCTGAGTGCTCAGCATTGGAGGAGACACTGTCCTGCTCACAGCATCTTGTGACAGGCAGGGCTGTCTCCAGGTTCCTAGTTTCTGTGCTCAGTTCCCGCTGGTGCTTTCCCCTATATCCTTTCGGTGAGTTATTTTTCTGCATTGCTCATCCCATTCAGTTTCTGTTGCTTTCCATCAGGAACTTTGCCTGAGACCAAAGAATAAGACAGATTGAAAGGGGTTGGTACTCGAACTTGGACAGAATGAGCTCTTACTGAGTAGTTGTCATTTGAATGTTCTTGTGATTTGGAATACTTCAGTAGCTTGCCCTCATGACCTTTGCTTTCTTTCTTTTTTTAAAGAGGAAACAGTCAAAGTTCTTACATGCTCAGAGACACTGCCTTAAGCCTTTCTTGCTGCTGCTGCTGCTAAGTCACTTCAGTCGTGTCCGATCCTGTGCGACCCCATAGATGGCAGCCCACCAGGCTCCCCCGTCCCTGGGATTCTCCAGGCAAGAACACTGAAGTGGGTTGCCATTTCCTTCTCCAATGCATGAAAGTGAAAAGTAAAATTGAAGTCGGTCACTCATGTCCGACCCTCAGCGACGCCATGGACTGCAGCCTTCCAGGCTCCTCCATCCATGGGATTTTCCAGGCAAGAGTACTGGAGTGGGGTGCCATTGCCCTCTCTGAGCCTGTCCTGAAGAGAGACTAAATGGAGGAGGGGAGGGAGAATTGTGCTCTTCATGGGGACTTAGATTGAAGACCAAAGCCTTATAGAGCTCTCCACTGAACCCCATCCATCTATAACCTCCAAAACTCTCTGTGAGCTACAAAATGGTGGCAGTAATTTTTAGTAGACTGTTTACTAGACTGTGATTTGGTTTAGACCAGTCTGGTCACCTTTATGACCTAAAACCTTCTTGGTATCTCTGCTGGTTGATAACCGTGTTTGAATCTGGCCCTTCCTCAATCAGATTCTGAAAGAAAATTAAATACTAATGTCTTAATGCATCCATTGTATGTAATGAAAGAGACTTATCAAGTAATGATGATAATAATAAAGAAATACGAAGGATGAACACTGAGCACATTCTTGTGCCAGGGACTCTTCTAAGTGCTGCACAAGTACAACTTTTCTTTTATTCTTCACCTTGACAATACGAAGCAGGCTCTATTATTATCCCCATTTTATAGATGGGAAGAGAGAGGTATTAAGAGGTTAACTAACTTGTCCAAGGTCACAAAGTCAATGAAGGATGGAGCTGGAATATTGATGTTGATTTATTTAGGAGCATCAACTCCTTTCAAGATGGTGAGTAAATCTTCTGACTTGAAGCCATGGATCAAAATACTAGTTCTACTTCATACTATGAGAACTTACATTTAACTTTTTTCATTGTTAAAATAAACAAATAATAGTATCTAGCCTCATAGGAATCTGAGAAGATTAAATGAGTTAACATGTAAAAATTTAGTACCTGGCACCAAGTAAGCATTCAATAAATGTTAGCTAATATTATTAGTATTATTATTTCTTTGTGTATAACAGGCACACTAGTTGCAGAGCTTGTGTTCTTACTACGATACTATAATGTTTTTCTTATTAGACTCTGTGTCCTCTATTCCACAGTCGAACGGTTGACACACGTAAAGCAATCAATAAATACTTGAATAAATGAATGAATTGGTAGAAGATACAGGGGAGGATTAGTAGAAGATACAGAAGAGAATTTGGTCTGATGCTACCATGTGGGGTTTGGATGGGGAAACACAAATTCATATTTCTTAGGAAATAAAAACAATCACCTGTGTTTGCTATCATTAATGGATCAAGAAACATGCCTTCTTTAGTAAATGACCAGCTTGTCTACACTAAAGGAAACACCAGGCTCTGGGACCTCCCAAGCATTTTGAAACCCTGGTCCCTCTCACACTTTTTCTTTGCTTCTTCATCTGCACCTAACTGCCCGCCCAGCCTGTGCTGTGAATTTCATGGCCATAGCTTATGCCAGTAAAAAGCTTTCATGCTCTGCTAATGTGGCATTTGTTTGGTAATATGTGGGAGAGAGCATTAAAAATAAATCCAGAAATGGCATCTTATAAATTTGGATTTTCTGTTCTCGTAATTTATAGGAGTTCATGTTAGAGAGCACTGTCTTATGCATAAATACAATTTTTTTTGTGTGAGCTGATGATGGAATTTGTATCAAAGGGGGTCGAACATATACTTCATGAACTCAGCATCTGCTATTAGAAGCTATTTCATGTATAACTGGAGACAAATGATCTCTCCCCCTGTTTGTCTTAACTTAAAATTCAGTTGGTTCGCTTGAATTCATTTCCAAGGCATAGCAGTGGGGGCAGGGAACCCAAGATTTATACACCTTTAATATAATCAATTCTAAACATATCTTTAGACAAATAATTTAAAAATCTATGCATCACAAAACACCTCTATTAATTTCAGGATATGCAGTTTGGAGAATTTTTATGTGATTGTGGGTTTGTATGTTTAAGGATATATATTTTTTTAACTCCATCTTCTCTTTCCTTCCCTCTCAGAAAGAAATTTTAACAGAAATGTTTTGAAATAAAATCCCACAAGGAAACAATCCTCTTAGACAATTAAACTGGGAGAAGTTCCCTTGAGGGCAGAAAAAAAAATCCTTAAAAATAATTGCCATGCTCGGTTTCTGCTCTATTTTGGTTGGGCATAAGCAAAGACATCGGATGCCTGTGCCCACACTCAGAGAAAACACACACACAAACACACTCAGAATAAGTATGTCCCTCCATGGAGCTGGCTTGTGACACTGCTGTGTGTAACTACCTGGCCACACTTGGGGCCTTTCTGGCAAGCAGCAGTGATTTGGAGACTGTAAGCAATATAAAATAACAATCAGGTCATTTACAAGGTTCTGCCAAATATTAACCTTCTATCCAATTCTCCTTCAACCTTTCAGAGCCCCTAATGTAAACCAGGCCAGCTCCCACATCACTTTATAATATTCTGGGATGGGGGTGGCAGTAGTTGGTGAGTGGGGGGAGCTGATACATACTTGTTAGAAATATCTTAAGGGGGTGTGTTTATACCAAGACAATGATGTGGTTTGTTGTTGTAGGGGTTTTTTTAAGTGCCAGGAAGATTGTTTAATTGCCCTCCCCTTCCTTAGGGGAAACTCAAAGGTTAACTGGTCCAAGAAAGTAGGGTTTGCATTTGCCCTGCAGATAACAGAATTACTTGAGCTGTGGTTGAGGGTATAGGAAACTGTGGTTTAGGGCCAGGTGGCCGAGAGTGTTTTGGCAGGATGACTGAAGTTATGGTTTTGTGTCTGTGTTAGGGAATTGCTTTGGATGAGAATCATGTAGTCCTGCGTTTAATGCCACACTTAGGAGCATGCTCAGACAGCTAATGTTGTGTTAGTATTTATTTTTAACACCCTTATTGTAACTATTGTTAGCCCTGTTAAAGAGATCATAGGTTTGGACCTTGATCTATACATCTTCCCTTTTCTCTCTCTCTTTTTCTTTTTTTAGCAACCAGTTTTGGGCCCTTAGCACATGCCAGACACCATGGTTGACATGCGTTATAATCCTATTTAATCCTCAGAACAACCATGGAGGTGGATATTGTTAACATCTCCATCTCAGAGATAAGAAAGCACCTTTCTCAGGTTAAATCACAGCTGAATTATGGGGCTGGATGCAAATCCCTATCCCCTGACAACACAGACTCCTGGGCCCTGTGAACCTTCTGGTCTAAGATGTCTTTAGCCATCCATGCCTGGATCTCTTCTGCAGGGATCACTAGTTTTTGCTTTTAAATGTCAAGGAAGCAAAAGCAACTGAACTAGTCTGAGCCATGTCACAGAGGACTGTACTTCTCAAATCATCCATAATCACCAAGATTAAACAGAGAAATCATTCCTAAGTGAGCCCCTCTGTTTAAAGAATGGACTTTATTCTCTCTTCCTGCTGGACAAATCCCAGACAAGTATTCCTTTCCCCTCTGAAGCCTGATCACCCCTTCCTACCAAAGACCTTGGAGAACTTTCATGCAATTGCCAGTTTGAAATTAAGCCAGGTGAATAGTTTAGCAACACAACACAACAGCAAAGCTGATATCTCTGGGTCTAATCCGGAAGTTGGTGTTGTCACAGCTTCATTGGAAGCGGGGTAACATTTCTTGTCAGCCAAGATGTTACATCTTCCTGTGAGTCTTCTTTCAGTGTATTTCTTTCTTCATGGAGTGGGAGGTGGGGAGCCAAATTCTTTAACAAATGGAGTATTAGAATAAAGAGTTCTGCTTGAACTTTTAAAGTGAGTACCAGTGTATGTAGTCAAGGAACCCAGATTTAACAGCACTGCTGTTATTTTAACAATAGGTTACCAGATCCATTGGGCAATCTGACTAAAAGCCCATATTTATTTCCCTAATTTTATAAACATTTAATAGGTCCTTATTAAACACATCAGCCAGCATGATTTAATAACACAATCAGTCTAGAAGTTTAAGAAAATTGAAAACAGGATTTGAATGTAATACAGGCACAATTACTGGAGATTATAGGGAATCATTCCCATATGTCTCCAGTGGAGAGCTGCTAATCTCTGTTTGCGTGGAGGTGATTTCCTTTGGAACCCTGCCCAGCCTTCAACAGCACTAGCGCTGAACAAATTAGATTTGAAAGTCCCCAATTTTATGACTAAGGTAATATACTCTGTGAATCTAGAGAAACACCGAATTCCTATTTTCACTGGCTCTCAAATGCTGGACAGAGACCTTGATTTCATTTAGTTTGGCTCCACTTAGAATATGGTCATAGGTTTGAAGGGGTCAGCATATGTCTTTGTGTGTCTTTCATAGATACTCTAACTCCTCTCCTCCCACAACACTGAGACATTCGCATCACGGCTCCGTGAATGACGACAGATCTTAGGAATGTGCTGCAATTAGACCTGGAAGACAGCCTGCTGCTCCAGGCTTGGGGACCCGAACCCCCCCTCCCCCCCCCCCCCGCCCCAAATGCCTGAGCCCCTCCCCCGATTCCCTGTCCTCTGCTCGTAGGCTCTGTAAGTAGATTTTATTATGCTCAGAGTGGCAACCTGGGAAACTCAGCTTAGTTTTTCCCTCTTTCTTAGGCAGTTTCTAGAAAAAGGATGGATTCTTTGCAAGGAGGCAGAATTTCTTGACTCTGGGTAAGACAACAAGAGCCAGTAAGCTTAAGGTTGACGCTCTTGAAACTGTTGTATTAGGGGCAAAGCTGAAAATAGGTTTCCTGTTTTCTGACAGTCTTTGCTTTAATGTTCTCTTCCCATCCTGCCTCCTGTTTTTGTAGAACTAGAAAAACATCGTAACAATGACTCCTGATTACTGGGCACTGAATACATGCCAGCACATTACAGTATTAAAGACTTGAAACCTCATCAGAACCCAATAAGGTCAGTATCACCATTTATACTTGATATAAAAGGAGACTGAGATTCTGTCCACTTCAGATCTTTGCTCTGGTCTCAGCAAAGCAAGGATTCAAACCCAGAGGTCTTTGATTACAAGGCTCTAGTTGTTAACTGCTCTTTGGAGTTTGCTTTTAACAATGGTAAAGATAATGGTGGCTCAGGCAATAAGGAGACTGCTTGCAATTTGGAGACCTGGATTCAATCCCTGGGTCAGGAAGATCCCCTGGAGAAGGAAATGGCAATCCACTACAGTATTCTTGCCTGGAGAATCCCATGGACTGAGGAGCATGGCAGGCCATAGTCCATGGAGTTGCAAAGAGTAGGACATGACTGAGCGACTAACACACACACACACACACTCAAAGATAATGAGATGATCGCAATGCCTTATGTGTGTATGAAAAGAAATAGGCATCTTCCCACTCAATCTCGTACTTCTGCCTTTATCCATTCAGATTCTTCCAGGTTTTTCTTCTTTACCATGGTTCTTTTAGCTTCTGAAGATACTGGAGCAGCAAGAGGGGGAGAATCATAGGACTTAGAGGAAGAATTTTGGGTAAGATTTAGAAGATGTGTTGGGCAGCTCACAGAGAATCAGGGAAAAAGATTTTAAAATTCTCAAGTTAAAGGTTTTTCACTTACCAGGTTCTAGGAGCTGTTCTAAGCACCTGTCTTGTATTTCCCTTCATTTCAGTCCTTCAAACCCTATTAGTTTATCTAATTTATCCTAAGTAAATATTTATTTTACCCATATTAAGTAGTTTGTTCAAAGGTACCCTGCTAGTAAGTGGCATAACTAGGATTTATACCCAGGCATTCTGGGTCCAGCGTCCACTCCTACCACTACTCTATGGCAGTTAAATATCAAGCAGAACCTTCGCTCTGATACATGCAAATGAAGCATTCATGTTACGTGTCAGTTAATTTTTGTTGTTGGGCTGCATGTTTGCCTTTCACTGGACCCCTTGCCTGAAGGCCTCAGTGGATTCGTCTAAGCAGAGTGGGAACCAAACCCATGATTTAGGAACTCACTTTACAACCTAAGCATATTCTTTTCTCCAAACTACATACATGCACAGATATATGCACAGGCATCTATGCACAGATATATGCACGTGCATATATATATGCACAACTTGAGTTATACCACACTTATGTGGTATAACTCATAAGCACAGACAAATTCATTACTGTATATTAAGGCTTAACTTGTTGACTGTTAAAACAGAATGGAACAAAATTATCCCCTCAGGTAGTCAATAACACCAGAACTCTTCATTCACCTTCCACTGTAGTCAAGAATGTGAAGGTTAGCTTAAAGGTGGAATGTTTGACCCCCAGACATCTGTGTATAGACTTTTCTTCGCTTCTTTCTTTTGCAACTATAGCAACTAGTCTCCAACTATAGCTTGCATTAAAGATACTGTAGAGAATACTGCATCCTATAGGTAATCGATACAATATTAGAGATAGTATTGATATATAAGACTAATACCATAGAGAATTGAATGCATCAAACCAGAGGCTGTCTCCTGAACCTGACGGTCTCTGAAGGCCCTGCCTCCCCTTCAGACTTTAGACAAGCCAGGTAAGAACTGGCTCAGTGGCCCAACACTTTGAGGCTTTTGAAATTATACCAGCTCTGGGAGGTACCAGTTCAGGGCCTGGCCTAGTGAGATGTCTCTACACCACAATTTTTCATCAAAAAATTGTGAGAAGCCTCATCTTAAGTCAGAATGTGCTGAACTCTAAAGAAAACATTGCTGGGCCACATAGAGTAGCATCTTTTATCAATCTTCAACTTCTGCTGTAAATGATTCAGATACCTTCTAGAGTCATTGAACATAGCAGCCTGAGTATTTAACAACTTTTTAAAAGAAATGTAGGTAAGTTCAGGTGAACTATCTGAGAACAATCTAAGTTAATAAATAGCAGATAGACTTTTCTGTTTCTAGAAAACAAACCCTCCTGAGTATCATCCCATTCCATTGCTAAGTATTTTATTTCATCAAAGTTTTCCAGTGTAGGTTTTCCACTAAATCCTCATGGTTAATTCTAATTCCATAGTGTTACTGAGTGATTATAGAGCATGACCTCTCTGGAGCCCACCTGCCTGACTTGCAATCATCACCCTGCCAATCATTAGATTTATGTCCAAGGCAAGTTCACTTCATCTCCCTGTGCCTCAGTTTCCCCACCTCTAAAATGGGGAGAATAATGGAATCTACTTCCTGGAGTGGTTGTGAGGGTTAAATTGGTGAATCCATGTCAATTACTTAGAAATGTGGTATACTGGCATACATTCAGAGTTTAATGAATGTTATTTCCTATGCCTTCAAATGAGAAGATAAAAGTCAAGATAGAAATCACTGCAGTCAATGTATCTCACAGACATCATTGGACAAGATACAGATTTAATTTTAAAATTAATAAAATAAGTTGAGTGTTATATTGTGGACCAAGGATGGCATTTTAGAATTAGACAAACCTGACTTTGCATCCTGGCCCTGCCCCTTTCTGAAGCTGTCCTCCAGATGACATCTCTGAGCCTCAGTTTCCTCATTTATTAAAAATAGGAGGAGCTAATGCCTACTTTAGGAGACTTAATGAATGGAATCTGCATGAGGCAGTGTGTGGTCAGATACGTGAACTTCAGAGCCATACAGTCCTTGGTTCAACCCGCTGCCACTAGTGTCTTAGTGATAATGGAAAAAACACGCACCGTTTCTGAACCTCAGTTCCTTCATCTGAAACAAAGGAACAATTAAACCCATTTTGCAGAGTTGGAGTGAGGGTTAAATGAGATTTCTGTACAATTCCTGACATATAGTCAATACTCAATAGATGATAACAGTGTTGTTATTAACAGACTTTTTCAGATCACACAGATGGCTGCCATCTCCATAGCCACACCTCATGAAAATGACTTTTATTTGTTTCAATTGTGCTAAAATACATATTACATAAAATTACCATCTTAGCCATTGCTCAGGATACCATTCAGTGATATTTAATGCATTCATATTGTTAGACAAGCATACCACAACACCTCTCTAGAACTCTTTTTATTTGGCAAAACAAAAACTCTGTACTCATTGAATAATAACTCATTTCTCTCTCTGCCTTCAACCCCAGGCAACCACCATCCTACTTTCTGTCTCTATGAATTTGACTACTCTAGATACTGCAGATAAGTGGTATCATATAGTATGTGTCTTTTTGTGGCTGGCTTATTTCACTTAGCATAGTGTCCTCAAGGTTCATCCATGCTATAGCATGTGTCAGGACTTCCTTTTTAAAGAAAAAAGATCCCATTGTCTACCTACACCACATTTTGTTTATCCGTTTATCAAGCAATAGACACTTTGACTGTTGCTTCCACATTTAACTGTTATGAATAATGCTACTATGAACATGGGTGTACAAATATCTGAGACCTTGTTTTCAGTTATTTTGGTTCTATACCCTGGCATAGAATTGTTGGATCGTATGGTAATTCTACTTTTAATTGTTTGAGGAGCTATTGCACTGTTTCCCGTGGTAGTTGCACCATTTTACTTTCTTGCCAACAGAGGACAAGGATTCTAATTTCTCTACATTCTCACCTACACTTGTTATTTTCTGTTGGTTCTATGGTAGCCATCTTAATGGGTGAAGTGCTATCTCACTGTGGTTTTCATTTGTATTTCCCAAATGATTATTAATGCAGAATATCTTTTCATGTTGGAGAAGGAAATGTCAGCCCACTCCAGTAGTCTTGCCTGGAAAATCCCATGGACAGAGGAGTCTGGTAGGCCAGTCCATGGGGTCACAAAGAGTTGCACACGACTGAGCCACTTCACTTTCACCTTCTTTTCAAGGGCTTATTGACCATTTCTATATTTTCTTCAAAGAAATGTATATTCCAAGTTATTTGTCTACCTTTTAATGTTTTTTGTTGTTCAGTCATACAAAAACAACATTTCATAAAACTTCCAGAAACTCATTTTATGGGGAAACTTTTATTTTTTCTTAAAAAAAAAAAAAAATCCTTAAAGGAACTGTGAGTTTGTTTTTTCTTTTCTTTTTTTTTTTTTTAACCATAGGCGGCTGTAAATCTCCCTTTCCCTAGGAGTAGCTTAAATAGAGGCCTTGGGTGAGAGAGTACAGGAAAGACCTCTGCCTCTGGGACCCTGACATTTTCCAGTGTCCACTTGGGTCCCATTAATGAGGGGAAGGTTGCTTATCCTGCTTGGTAGCAGACTGTCCATGAGCCTGGCCAACTCAGTGTGCCTCAGGATGACTACAAGGGAAGAGGGTGCCTCACAATTAACAGGACCCCACCCACCCCATAACCTCAAACAATGACTCCTTCCCCACACCTTATCACGTCGAAGCATCAGCCCTGAGAGCCTTCCTTCTGGGGAGCCTCCTTCCTTTAGAGAACTCCTAAGTGAGGACTGAGCTGGGTCACTGCGTGTGACAATAAAATTCTGCTGTGTTTTACCAGCTCAGCTCTGTGGTAAGAGGCCAGGAGAAGCAGCAGATGGATTTTGCTAGAACCTAGTGTCTTCCATTCCCTTTTATTCTCTTGCTTGCTCGTACTAGTGTCCCCAAAACCCGAGGCCTGCTTGGCACCGTCTCCTGCGTTTATTCTTGGGGAATGACTGGCTCTTCTCTCTTGGCCCTTACCAGGTGGGTCGCTTAGAATTCCTTGCCTTTGGCTTCTTTTATTTAATGCCATTTAATTCTATTTTACTGACAGAATTCTACCCTAGTTTAATATGCATTTACTCAACCTCAAGACTGGATGAACTTGCCATGAAACAGAAAGGGAAGTTCAAAATGTGAAGGGATGTAATGTCCAAAGACCAATGGATAGCTTCTTTGGGCTGAGGACCATCAAACGTCTGGCAGGAACCTGTGAAAATAACATTCCTGTGGTAATTCCTCCTAGTATGCAGTGACCTGAGAACATTTCAAGCATTTTATTTTCATGTCTGCTCCAATCACTGAAAACAATTTAAAGAAGCAAAATATCAGGGCCAAAATTTTTCAAAGAGATCATTTTTTTTCACCTCTAGCTTGAGAGCAAATTGTAGCTTTCTAAGCAAGCAAACAAAAAGGGCTTTTGTGCATATCTGATTAGCTCATTTCCTTTGATTTTGGCGAGTGATGTCATTTGGGCCCAGCTGTTGGTATGCTGCAAATGATTTCCCTTCCTTGTGTTTCAGCAAGCCTTTTCTGCCCCTAATGGAATTACTTTGACTGGAACCCAGCATTTTTCATGGTTCACCTCTTCTATCAGCTGATACCCAGGACTCCTCTGGAAGGAATAAGGAAAGTCTGCAAAGGCATTTAAATGCCTGGAGAACAATCATTTCATGTAGACTGTCATCAAGCAATTGTCATTCTGAAGTCTGTTTGCTTCCATTTGCCTTGGCTGCTTCTTGATTCATCCTATGCAATAATAGTGAGGCTCTGAGTAGTGGAGGGGTTCTGAATTAAAGGCTCCTGGGTCCTCAGAAGCAGGCTCACCACAGATCTGACAGGTTAACCCTGTAGGGAAGACAGCAGGGCTGTGGAAATAACTAGTGAAAGTGAAAGTCGTTCGGTCGGGTCCGACATTTTGCAACACATGGACTGTACAGTCCATGGAATTCTCCAGGCCAGAATACTGGAGTGAGTAGCCTTTCCCTTCCCCACGGGATCTTCCCAACCCAGGAACTGAACCCAGGTCTTCCGCAATGCCAGCAGTTTCTTTACCAGCTAACAGGTGATGTACTAAAGCATCGGCTTTCACATTCTGTTGATCCTAGTCCAGATTCCAGGGCCACACCTTGTTGGCCTATTGTTGGAGCCTCTGCAAGCCTTAGTTTTCTTACAGGTGGGAAAAAAAAAACAAAAAAACAAAAAAAAAACAAACAGCAACTAAAAGTAAGCACAGATAGGGAAGGAGGCTGTAGGTTTGTGATGGTAGGGGATATATGGGAAATCTCTGTGGTTTCCATTCAGTTTGCTGTGAGACTAAAACTGCTCTAAAAAATAAAGTCTATTTTGAAAACAATGTGAGCACAAAGGGTCATGGAGGCTTAGAATCTTATGTGGCATGGTAGACATAATCTGCTGCTTATAAACTAGGTATTAGATATCAAGCTGGGGCTCATCCAATGGGTCAGGGATTTTTAGCCACAGCACCATTGACATTTGAGGCCATTTAATTCTTTGTTGTGGGGTGGTTGGTGGGTGTCCTGTGCATTGTAGGATGCTTAGCCTCATCCCACCATCCTTGTTTTCTTTTTTTTTTTTATTTTTTTTTATTTTTTTTAATTTTAGTTTTTTATTTTTTAAATTTTAAAATCTTTAATTCTTACATGCATTCCCAAACATGAACCCCCCTCCCACCTCCCTCCCCATAACAACTTTCTGGGTCATCCCCATGCACCAGCCCCAAGCATGCTGCATCCTGCGTCAGACATAGACTGGCGATTCAATTCACATGATAGTATACATGTTAGAATGTCATTCTCCCAAATCATCCCACCCTCTCCCTCTCCCTCTGAGTCCAAAAGTCCGTTATACACATCTGTGTCTCTTTCCCTGTCTTGCATACAGGGTCGTCATTGCCATCTTCCTAAATTCCATATATATGTGTTAGTATACTGTATTGGTGTTTTTCTTTCTGGCTTACTTCACTCTGTATAATCGGCTCCAGTTTCATCCATCTCATCAGAACTGATTCAAATGAATTCTTTTTAACGGCTGAGTAATACTCCATTGTGTATATGTACCACAGCTTTCTTATCCATTCATCTGCTGATGGACATCTAGGTTGTTTCCATGTCCTGGCTATTATAAACAGTGCTGCAATGAACATTGGGGTACATGTGTCTCTTTCAATTCTGGTTTCCTCGGTGTGTATGCCCAGCAGTGGGATTGCTGGGTCATAAGGTAGTTCTATTTGCAATTTTTTAAGGAATCTCCACACCGTTCTCCATAGTGGCTGTACTAGTTTGCATTCCCACCAACAGTGTAGGAGGGTTCCCTTTTCTCCACACCCTCTCCAGCATTTATTGCTTGCAGATTTTTGGATCGCAGCCATTCTGACTGGTGTGAAGTGGTACCTCATTGTGGTTTTGATTTGCATTTCTCTAATAATGAGTGATGTTGAGCATCTTCATAGGCAAAACACTCTCAGACATAAATCACAGCAGGATCCTCTATGATCCACCTCCCAGAATTCTGGAAATAAAAGCAAAAATAAACAAATGGGATCTAATTAAAATTAAAAGCTTCTGCACAACAAAGGAAACTATAAGCAAGGTGAAAAGACAGCCTTCTGAATGGGAGAAAATAATAGCAAATGAAGCAACTGACAAACAACTAATCTCAAAAATATACAAGCAACTTATGCAGCTCAATTCCAGAAAAATAAACGACCCAATCAAAAAATGGGCCAAAGAACTAAATAGACATTTCTCCAAAGAAGACATACGGATGGCTAACATCCTTGTTTTCTAGCTACTAGATTCTAGTAGCACCTCCCCAACACACACACACCCAGTTGTGACCAACAGAAACATCTCTAGACATTGCCAAATGTCTCTTGAGGGCCAAAATTGTCCCAGATTGAAAATCACTATATTAGTAAATGAGAAACAGTAATCTGTGCTTTTGATGGCTCCACTGCTCTGTCAAGGTGAAAACTGAGAGTTTTGCTTGCCTGTCTCCCAGTACTCACTCATCTACTTAGGGTGGTCTCACAGGCACATCTGGTTCACCTCACCTCTGTCCCGGATCTTTGGCCCCCACATCTGGAATGTACTGTTTTCTCTCTCTGCACCTCTCCTCCAGTCTGGACCCTTTCTACCTTCAGCCCCCGCCTCCTTTAATAATAAACCATCCTGAGTCTTTTAAGCCTCTGGATCACCTTCTCTTCCCAGATTCTTAGCCTGCCACTGAATATATCACCAAATTCTGCCCTGACCCTGCAATGAAGGCCTTAAGACCAGGAGTTTTAAAGCAGGAAAAGAAATGTAACTCAGTGGCCCTCTGGAGCAGATAAGGAAATTAGGCCCTAAAGAGGTTCAAGGGCTCAGCCAAGGTCACAGTGCCGGTTGATAGCATAGCTAGGCTTGTACTCTCTGTCTGGTAGCTGTTATCCTGGAGTACATTGTCACAGGAGTTGATCCCTGTGTCCAGCCTCTGCTTTCATTTACAAATAACAGTTCCATTTATAGACTGGCTGGAAAGGGTAGACTTATCAGCTGTTCAGAGGCATTCAAAAGTTCTGGCCCTCCTAGGGATGCTTAGCTTAAAAGACTTGCTTCCTTGCTCCTCTTACTTATACTCAACCCTAAACTCAGTAGTCAGAGAAATGGTATAAACAGGCTCCAACTTAAGTCTGCCTCTGAAGTACCTGGGAAGCTTTTGAAAACACATTGCTAGACTCCAGCCCTAGAATTTCTGGAATGTCACTGGGACCTTGCATCCTGAGGTGAGGCTGGCATTTCAAAGCCTCCACTTGGAGAACCTGATGGAGAGTGGTGAGGAACCTAGACTTTAGAACTGGATAACCCAGAGACAATAGACTCAGTCTCCTTGAGCCTCATTTTCTCATTTTTAAAGATAATGATAATTAGAAGTGCTCATAAAAATCAACCATTCTCTTTTATTGAACACAGTACCTTCAGTCTCTGGCATTTACTGGCCCTCAGCATGTGTCCTGTCCAGAGGAGTAAAAAGAGGCCAGTTTCCTTCCATTTATCTAAACTGGTGGCTTAGGCACTCACAAGGCAGTTGGGCTCAGGGAATGTGTCTAATTTGGTATGGAACTCTGAGGAAATCACTTGATTTCTCAGGTATTTCTTTAAAATGAGCAAAATGGTCCGTTTCTGTTCCCCTTTATACCTGAGCAACTGTTAAACAGATCAGAGAAGATTGTATTACTTGATAATATGAGACTGTTTATTCACGTTTATTCTTAACCCAAAGCCTCTTTTGGTGATTACCCGTTCTTTCAAAACCCAGCATGTTTTCCTTCTGGTAGGCACTTCCTTCCTCATTGTAGCCCACATAGATAGCTCCCTTTTCCCTTGTCTCTATTGCCTGATTGCTATTTAAGCATAAGCAGCTTACTTTGAAACTTACCTGCCTAATGAGTACTGTCTCCATGTCTCTTCTCTCCAATTAGAGTAAATGTTCTTTAAGGAAATGAACTATGCTTTCCACTTCTTTCAAATTCTCCCTGAGTGCCTGGCATCATGCTATGAATAGTCAATAGACAAATGTTGGTTAAATGGATATTTTAAAGTTTGCATAGAATTAATATCAAAGTTTTATCCAGGATATGAGAAAATAGTTTCCTTCATTTTTAAAATTTAAAATGCAGGTCTTTTCATCTTCCAAGTTGTTGGTTCTTGTGTATGAGGTTTTGGTCACTGACCAACTCCTGAATGCTCGAGTTGACCACCTACAGAAGGATAATTTCTGGGGGGACTCTATATGCATCATTTTCTTCTGGCATTATATTTAAAAAATTTTGGAGGGAGATCACAGTCTTAGGAAACTGGAACATGTCTGGCTTTCAATCACCATATCACCTTGTAACTGAAATTATAAAAGCACTATGCTGAGCTAACATCAGTCTTCCCAATGTAAATGGTCAAATATTAAACTGTTAAAATAGCGAAACCCTGAGAGTAATGAAAAATAGAATGGAAAGGAGGGAATTGAAAAATGAGATGAGGACTTACAGGCCTGGGTTGCTCATTTTTGTCCCACTGAAGTGTAGCCGTAAAATAAATAATGGGCTAGTTGGAGTACATGTGGTTCAACTTGTATTTCCTCTCCCTTCCCAAATATGCTTTATTCTAATAGAATTGTTATTCTCCAAAGATAGATTTCCCTGGAGAGAAGTCAGGGAGCCATGACTACTTGGGTCCATGGAAGATCCCCTAAGTCTAAAATCTTCCCATATTCTGCATGAGATTTTTTTTTTTTTTCACTAGTGTGTGTCACTTCAGGAACACTTGTCCACCTCTTTTAAGTGTCCATCTCTTTTCTTGCTCACTCACTGAAACCACATCCTCAGAGAGGATTTGGTATACCAATCCTATTCCACTTTGAGTCATGAATATTAAGTCTACTCACCAAGGGGTGTGACCTCTTCAGGAGGCAGCTGGGTGGAGATGATAGGATAGAAGATTTGAAACAGATGGCTTGACTCTCCTTGTGATAACCTTTAATCTTCAGTGTGAACCAGCAGCTCTCAATCATGGGTCATGGCGCATGTTTGTATATCACACCACAAAGTCATAGGTTGCTAAGTACCATGTACAACACTGGTGGGTAGTTTTGTCTTTAAACTAAACTAGAATTAAAGATCTCCTGAGCCATAAGTCACTCTCATGTCTATTTTAATATACCTTCTAAAGTAGGGTTCAACCATTGTCCCTACATATGCCTATGAAAGTGATAGTTGAATATCTCATGTTGAAAGTGATTTTAAAAGACTGAACAACTTTATGTTAGATATTTGGATTCCATCCCTGTAGCTCCAATGAGTTATAGCAAACAAGACCTAGGTCTAGGTTGTTCTAGCTCTGCAGTCTACCAGCTTAGCAGACTTGGACAAAAGTATTTAACTTTGAGGAAATCTTAGACTTCTAGTGTGAAAATTAGAAAAATAATATCTAGCTCAGAGAGTTGTGAAGATTAAATGGAGTAAAGTATGTGCCTATATACAGTAAACCATCAAATGATTTACTGTAGAAATGCTGAATATTATTTTAAAAAAATAAGAACTAAAATAAATTGAGTGTTCTTTTTATGCCAAGCATGAGAGTAAGTGATCTCATGTGTAAGTGCTTTCCATGTGTAAGCATTTTTAATCTTTGGAGAGCAGCCACTTGCCTTTGGTACTTTCTGCTAACCCATCCTATATATGAGAAAACTGAGATTGAAGAATGAATTTAATGTATTGCCCTTAGTAAGTGGAAAAGCTGGATCTCAAACCCATACTTGGATTTCAGAAGTCACGAACTTAACTTTTGCAGAGCCACTCTTTAAAGTTTTATCAGAGGTAGGTGTGTACCCCACCCTGTGATTCAAGTGGACTTCCTAGCACTGGGTTTTTTTCTCCTAGACTGTAAGCTTCTTGAAGGCAGGTACCATGTTTCATTCAACTTTGAATCTTCATCCCCCTTTTTTGTGTGCCCTATGTATTGGTGAATTCTCAAAAACAAAACAAAACAGTTCTTGGATATTTGTTGAGTGATTTTATAGCACCTATCCCTGTTGGTTGCATGATATAATTATTGCAAATGAGTTTTAAAAACAAGTTTCTTATATTCTTTGGGGGATGCTAACAGAAACCATGAGATTAGTTTTCAAGTTCCTAGATCATAGAACATTATCTGAACACAAACCCCTCCTGTGGAGGAAAGGAAAACTTGGAGTTTTCTTTCCTCTCAATGCCTCAAACTTCATCTCCAAGGTAGCGGTTGATTAATTCTCAAATGATACCATGTGTCCAGTATCAACTAATGGGCAGCTTCTGATGTGTGAACGAATTTAATTGTGGGCCCAGATGTTACTTTGAAAAATAAGTTGTCTGTGATTTGAGGAGGTGGTCCCACACAGATCAGTTGGGAAGGAGAGAATTATAGTGATGTGTTGAAAGCAGTCACTGCAGGGAAAAGGATGGCTGAACTGTTTGTCTACCAGGGAGGCAGGATGTTTTACAGGATTTAAAAGAAAAGCATAGTGTCTGCACACTTCCCTTTCTAAACATTTGTGTTAGTCAGATCTCCACCTCTCAGGACATTAGGAAAGAACCAATATGAGCCACTCAAGAAGGATCTGGCTGTGTTCTGTCTTAAGTGGAAATAACTTGAAGCTAAGCCATCTCTCAAATTTTGGCCAATCAAAACTAAAAATGTTAAGTTGTTGAATTGCAGATACTTGATCCTAATTTTTGTTATTTATGATGACGGCAATAATGTTGCTATATGCAGATTCTCTTGTTGCAGCTGACATAACTCAAATTGCTGTAAGCTGTAAAACAAACAGCTATCAGTAAAGTTTAAGTAATCAACTAGACCAGAGTAGACTTGACTCTCCTGTCACTTTATTGCAGGCTTAAATGATGTCATTATGGCCATGTGTCTCCCCCTTGTCCAGTCACCTGTCTCTCAATTCTGGCACTTACGTTAGATTCCACATACTCACAGAATGGCTGCAGTGGTCTGAGATCCTACTTTTGCTCTGATTCATTTCTTAGATGGAAAAATTGATTATCTCTTTCCAGGACTCTTTGCCAATGTCTCACTGCTGTGATTGGGTCATTGGCCCATCTCCAAACCAATCACTGTAATTAGGGTGGGGATGTGACAAGATGATGACCTATTCCTGGCATTTTTGCTTCTCTCCAGAAGTCCATGGGTTAGGAGTTACCAAAACAGATATCCATGATAAATATGAACTCTCACTACTATAGCTGTGTGTTGAGAGCTCTATATCAGGCACTACCTAATGTTATCCCCCACAGCCTCTTATTCATTCATTTAATTGTTCATCTGTTGTGGTCTTAGCATGATGAGCTAAAAACAAACGTGGTATTAATTCATAGTTTAGAAAGGGAATGCACCATGGGATATGTGTTGCATCTACATTTTACAGGTGAGAAAATTCAGGCTTTCCTAACATTATTTCAGTTTCAATTATTTCAGTTCCCTACAGTATTATAATTATTAATTGAAAAACAGAGATCCAAACTCAAATCTCTTTTCATGGGCCATGTCCTTAACTGCTGTGCAGATCTAAAATGCTTTGGGGAAGAATCTGCCCCAGGCCAATATATATTTATCTGTGACCATGGCCCCCCACCATGAGGATTCTCTCATGATAAAGTATAGGGAAGACAATATAAAAGTCCAAGGAATATATGCCTTCCCACTAGTAATGAGTCAATGTTAAATTCTTCTGGCTTCTTAATGAAGTGACCACAAACTGACCAACTAAATTTTGTGGATGTGTTTTCATTTATAACGTTAGGTCTCCTCAGTGCTTTATAAATAACAATCTGGTGTTGGATATTTGGTCCTGTGAGAGCATCTTTGCAGCTCCTTTGTAAGATCAGAATTTTTAATCCTTTCTGGCTTCCAGGAGTTTAACAGAACACCTATGCTAGACATGAAGAAACCAAAGCTCAGACAGATCAAATGACTTATCCAAAGTCACTTGGCTAGTGAAAGGTTGAGCAGCAGCTTAACTCTCCTATCCTTTTCACTCTTGTCCTGGTGTTTCCTGAACTGCTGTCATCCTTCACAATTTTATGATAATATACTTATTGACTTTACTTAAATATCCATGTATCACCTCTAATCTCATTCTAGGTGATAATACTTCTCAGTGTTACTAAGTGTATATTTTTCTAAAGCCCATTTCAGTAAACATAAAACTATTCAAAATTTAGGAATCCATCCATGAATCCCCTAAAAAATTTTTCATGTACCATAAGTAGCAGTTTCTGACACATTGAGAAAATCTGTACCTTGCTCTGTCATTGCCTCACCAGTTAGTTCCAGAACCAAGGCTTATGGTTACAGACAGGCAATAGTTAATTTCCATGGGAAGTTTTTTTATTTTCTTCTTTCCAGGAAGATATATATATATACATATATATATGAATGGGGATATGATCATTTTCAGTTCCTTCCCCTGTGCTGACGGCCTTCCCAATCACAGTCACATCCTCACACTCTGCTCACTTCCTGTCTTTGCTTGTGGGTGAAACACACCTGCTACTTAAAGGCTAACCCAAGTTTCCAGGCCCGACTAATAGTTAATGCAATTTATTGTTCTGCATGAGTTTTTTGTGGTATGCTTCTTTAGTGACTGTCAAATTGTATTATTGTTCAGATTGAGAACTGTGTCTTTTGGAGAGCGACTTCAACAACAAAGCTATCACCACCTTCGCTTTGTTTTGTTATAATTATATTTGGCTCTCCTTAAGTTTCCTACTGATTTCTGAAGATCTAAGGAGATCAGCCCTGGGATTTCTTTGAAAGGAATGATGCTGAAGCTGAAACTCCAGTACTTTGGCCACCTCATGCAAAGAGTTGACTCATTGGAAAAGACTCTGATGCTGGGAGGGATTGGGGGCAGGAGGAGAAGGGGACGACAGAGGATGAGATGGCTGGATGGCATCACGGGCTCGATGGACGTGAGTCTGAGTGAACTCCGGGAGATGGTGATGGACAGGGAGGCCTGGCGTGCACGGGGTCGCAAAGAGTCGGACACGACTGAGTGACTGAACTGAACTGAACTACCCTCATAAGCCACTTATAGATGAAATTCAAACCCTGAAGTGCATTTTTACCCCTAGTTATTTTGAAGGAAAGATTAGGAAAACTACCTAATACCCCTCTATTTAAATACAGAGATTAGGAGAAAGGGAAAAGACCCGTTGCATGAACACATTTCTTTACAAAAATGTAAGCACTTGGAGGGGGCTCATTTGTTTTACCATTTAACAATGAAATTAAGAAAGTCTTTGTCCTCATCACTATTCTTGGCTGCCTTGATGCTCAAGGAGACTGGGGATATTGAATGCAAGTGTTCCTTCTTGAGGGCAAGGGGTTGCACATTTATGTTTTTGTGTTTTATTCTTTCTCATGAGAGGAGCTATCAATCTGAAGGATAGCACTGTGATTCTCAACTCCACATTAAGGTGCTAGCTAGGTTATCGATGGCCATTGTTGATTCCAGACAGAGTTTAGATCCATTCTCCTTATTGTAATAGATCTCAAATCTGTTGCATCTTGGAATCACCTAAGATGTATTTAACAGATACTGATGCTCAAGCCCCAGGCTGACCAATCAAATCAGAATTCCTGAGGCCGGAAGCCAGGTATCCTTTCGTCCTCTTGAAAGCTCACCAGATGTCTCCAATGCGCACAAAGCGTGAAGAACTTCTCTCCCAGAACCCTCTGGTTTTAAGAGTCCCTGTACTGTCCTGGTCGGATGCAGTCAGATGGCATGGGGGGAATCATTGTTCCACTTACACAGGGCTCTTCATTTCAGGTCTCTCTCATTCATTCACAGTGCTGGGTTTTTTTTCTTATTTTGGGTTATACATTTTTATACTTTTTTACTTAACTGCTTTCTCTGCTTATCCATCCTGAAATAATAACAGAACACTTAATATATCAATTATCTGTCCCCACAGATGTCCATAAATTAATTCATTAAGTCCAGACAACAATCTTTGAAGTAGGTCCTCTTATTATGTCCATTTACAGATGAGGAAACAGGCGCATAGGAAAATGAAATAATAAGTCCCAGTCACATAGTAAGTGGCAGAATAAGGATTAAGAAATATACTGATTTATCTTCCTAATAAGACTGTTACAAGGACTAATGGGATAATGCAATTCTACTTATGTGAAATTGAGAAAATATTTGGCTGATCTGTAGAGACAGAAAGTAGATGAATGCTTGCCTAGGGCTAGGAAATATTGTGGGTGACGGAGAGTGACTGCTACATGATTTCTTTGGGAACTATGAAAATGTTCTTAATTGATTTGGGTAACAGTTTCACAACTCTGTGGATATTCCGGAGACCATCAAATTGAACACTTTTAATGGATGACCTATATGATAATTGCATCTCAAAAAAAGCAATTAGAGTTTGAAAAACAATTTGGTGAAATTGTCACTATCTTTGGTGAAATTTGGGAACAAAATCTCATTCCCATCTTCCCTTAGAGTCATCTGAGGATCTTTCCTAAGTTACTAGTATCGATGGCTTGGCACCTGAGATTCTGATTCAAGAGAGACTGGAGCACCAGTGTTTTAAAAATTTCCCACCTGAGTCTGATACACAACTTAGGTTAAGAATCTCAAAACCAGATAAACTTTAAATTCCCTCTTCCTTTGAGATGCTATGTTTTCTCAAGCTTCCAATTCTGTCTTAGTGTTAATGAACATGAGCTCTGGATCAGATGCCTGCATTAGAATTTAGCTCTGCTTGTTTTAAGCTGTGTGATATTGAACCAGCTACATAACCTCTCTGAGCCTTGATTTCCTCCCCTGTAAAATGGAAGCAATGCTAGTATCTACTTCACAGAGCGTTCATGAGGGCTAAATGATTTAGTGTAGTGCCTTGTGTATAATAAGGCTTTAAGAGGATGATGACATTGATGATGATGAAGATGTTGATGATGATGACGCTTCTCCTGGAAGGAGAAGAAATGTAAATTTGGATGTTGGAAGGCTGGGTATTTAAGATGAAATATGGCCAAATCACAGATACTGTAATGGATGGATTTTGTGAACAAAGGTTGTGGGGTAAGAGAGTCAGTGGCATTGAGAAATAGTCTTGTTTGACTAAGTTTAAAAGATAAAGAGCTAAAGTTACTCATTTTAATGTTCCTTTTATAAGATGACATTTAGATGAGGCTAAGCATAAACACTGTAGTCCTTCTCACTGGTTATGTTAACCCAAAAAGCAGTTTCTGCTCCTGACAGCTAGGAAAAATGGGGCATGTGTCTGAGAAAGCTATCCATTAGGTGCAGGTGTATTTTTAGACTGGCAATGTCTTTAAAATACATAATACACACACACACACACACAGTCACAAACACACAAACACACTCACACAGACACACTCACACACACGCTTCAACAAATAGACACGGAAACCTACCAAGCATGAGGAAACAAGACTCTAATTTGAGCCTTCATGGAGATCCAGCCTCTATCACATACCTACATGTGGAAGAAATAATGTGGTACAAACTTTCTAAGACTTTATTTTCTAGCTTCAGAAAACAAGAAAGATTGATGATGCTTAATCTGCCAGAGGATCAGTTCCCTGCTGCTGCTTTTCTTTTTCAATCCTCCACCCCCTTCCCCCAAATCCACTTGAAAACAAAATCAGAACCCAGTATCCTCTGAGTGCACTTTTGGCAGACCTTGGCTTTGGCATTGTTTTTCTGACCAGTTTACTGATTAGTGTTTATTGCTAATCATCTGTGGCTAGAAACATGACCCAGAGAGGAGAAAGAGCAGGGCAACAGCATGCAGTGACATTGTTAGAATTATTCACAGTGTTTTCAGCAGGAATCACTCAACTCAAATCCACAACCACAACAGATGCCTTAGCATGCCAAATCCCAGGCATTGGCAGCCGGGCAAAGCAGGCTTTCCTCAGCTCTTGGCAAGATTCCCCTTCCCTTTGCCTGGTATCTGGAGCCCAGTGCTTGGCCAGGAATGAAGGTGAGACAAGCTGAGGGAATAGGAGTTTGCTGTATCCGACAGCAGTGCTCTGATGCCAGATGTCTCCAATACACCATAGAAAATCAGGAGTTTCAGTAAGGACATGGACACACGTGGGCACAAAGGCAGGATGGCCAGGGGAATATCCAACAGTGTACTTTGAGTTACAGTGTCTCCCTGAGTAATTTAACCACTCAGAACTCAGGCTTTTCTGGTGAAGAAATTTATTCACTGATGTAGTATGTCAACAAATGTTCATTGAGTCTCTGCTTTGTGCTAGATCCATAGTGGTATAAGGAAGGCAGTAGATAAACCAAAATATTAAAATTCACTGTTCAAATAAATGATAGACATTTATCTATATCTAAATCGTGACTTTGTAACAGCTGCTGTTGCTGTCAGCACTTAGAAGAAACTCATAGACTGAGATTTACTTTATTAAATAGATATGATTATATCATCTGTTACCAAGTCCAGAGCATAAATATTGTTCACTTTGCTAATATAGTAGTTCCTTTGTCTGGAAATAGATATTTTAGTAGTTAATGTCCCCCTATCTACTTCCAAAAGTAAAAAATTCCTATTCCTATATTCATTTAGGAAACATTTTTAAGTTACCTATCACCATTTTACCCGTAAAACCATTCTTAACATTTTGGGCACAGATTGGGAATTTTTAGACCATGAAAATGTGTCTTTATTATTTATATTAAGCTAGTAGATCTTCAGTTCAGTTCAGTCACTCAGTTGTGTCCGACTCTTTGTGACCCCAAGGACTGCAGCACGCCAGGCCTCCCTGTCCATCACCAACTTCCAGAGTTTACTCAAAGTCATGTCCATTGAATCGGTGATGCCATCCAACCATCTCATCCTCTGTCGTCCCCTTCTCCTCCTGCCTTCAATCTTTCCCAGCATCAGGGTCTTTGCATATGAGTCAGCTCTTTGCATCAGGTGGCCAAAGTATTGGAGTTTCAGCTTCAGCATCAGTCCTTCCAATGAATATTCAAGACTGATTTCCTTTAGGATGGACTGGTTGGATCTCCTTGCTGTCCAAGGGACTCTTAAGAGTCTTCTCCAACACCACAGTTCAAAAACATCAGTTCTTAGGCACTCAGATTTCTTTATAGTCCAACTCTCACATCCATAAATGTGATCTTACTATAAAAGTAGATCTTACTATATTGCAAATTCAGCTTCCTGGGACAAAGATGGAGGAATAGTATTCTAATGGAAGGATTCTTTAGGAAATGGTGGTTTCTATCCTGGGTGAAATCTTTTACATTAATTTAGTATTTTTGCCAAACCAGTAGGATATGAGGATTAGAAAATGATAGAGGCTTCCCTATCCCTAGTGGCTCAGTGGTAAAGAACCCGCCTGCTGTGCAGGACACCACCTGTAATGCAGGTGATGTAGGTTCGATCCTTGGGTGGGGAAGATCCCCTGGACAAGGAAATGGCAACCCATTCCAGTATTCTTGCCTGGAAAATCCCATGGGCAGAGGAGCCTTGTGGGCTACAGTCCATGGGGTCACAAAGAGTCAAACACAACAGCAACTAAACCACCACTACCAGTATTTTTTGTCAAACCAGTAGGGTATGAGAATCAGAAAATGATAGAGGACGAGATAATGGTATTTTATTTGATGTTTTATATTTGTTTAAACGTTAAGATATGCCTTTTCATCAAAGAGGACAATTCTTATGTCTAAGAGAGCTATAAGTATTGCTGAGTGGTGAATATGGTTTTTACTTAATAAGTCAATATTTTTATACAGTGTCTTTTATGTGTCAGTGATTAGGTGAGGAGACTGCAAAGTAAAGGTATGGATGTATTTAGTCTGGGGGACAAATGAGCTTAAGCCAATAACTTAACTAAGTATCATGGGCCCATGCCATAAAGGGAAATACATGTGCTATGAGATCACATAGCAAGGTCCCTAACTTACCCTAGACAATGAGAGAAGACTTCCATAATCAACTACCCTTTAAACTCACACAATGTGAAGACAAGGGGTTCAGTCTGGTCCATGGTGAAGACCATTTAAGCAGCCACAGCAGATTAGGATTTGTATTTCAACTGTTTGAAATAACCACCCTCATCAGGGGCATTTTTTATCTTGCTGAGATTTTGGTGCTATGAATATGATTACATAGTGAATCTAGAAAATTCCTTATGTGCTCAACCCACTAACTGACCTTCGTCCAAAGAGAATCCCTCTTCCTGGAGACCACTTGCTGGAGCCCCACCCTTCAGCATCTGATGTATGGTACCACTTGGGACATAGTTAAGGGAATACTAGGAATTCCTGACTATATGCATAAATGGATACAAAAAGCATTAGATAGATTCTTTGAGTGGTTGTGGCAAAAAAAGATTCATCATGATTTATGCCCTGTACATGGGGAGTTGTCTGATGTGAAGTCAACAACTGAAATCGAATGAATAATTCAGCATGTGGATCAATCGCATCATCTCCCTTGCCACGTTATTGCTATTTTTATGTAATTGCAAAGTGAAAAATAAATTGATGCCATAAATAAACAACTGTCATTTGATATGAAATAGACCCTAGTATTTTAGGGATATTCTATTTTCAGGTGCTACTCTGAAGTGTTTTATACAATTAAAAATATGCTCGTATTAAAATGTGGGGAGAAATATCACTAGGCGGTAGTTCAATGCCACTGTTGAAAGAAAAATAATGTAAAAGGATGAAGCATCATATCTCTTCTTCAAAGTGCATTCTTTGTTGGTCTCATTCTGGAAGGTATTACTCAAGAGAAAGCTCTTAATTTCCATTACATAATGTGATAGAACAATAGACTACGCGACAGAAACAAAACACTAAACGTAATTCCTTTAGTATTAGTTTTTAAAGTAGGTAGCTACAAATGGACACGACCTAAGAGCCTGCTTTCCTTCTGCATGAATCCTCTCTTGATTAAGTGAATAGTAATTAATAGCTCCTTGTCATATTCATTTTATACCTTTTTAAAGAAAAACACAAGACATAGTCTAGATAATCTCATATCTTAGACAGTAGCTGTCATATCATTGTCATAATTGATGTTACAACTAGCACTTGTTCATCATGGCACAAAAAGAATAATCAATTTAATTATTGCAATTATTGGCCTTTCCATTTTTAAGGGTTTTTATCAAAGCCTTACCTCCCTTAATCAGAAATTTTGCTTCTTGAAAGTATTAAGAGCACTTGTTTTATGGGTACAAAATAAATCTCTGAAGTTTACACTTATTATAAAAATTAGAAGCATCTTTTTATTTATTAGCCTTTGGTCAAAAAATAATTCCAGCTTTAGGTTTAGTTTTGAAAATATGTGTTATCAATAAAATTAGTGAGTCTTTTAGCATATTATCAACAGCATCAACCCTAATAGTTAGTTTTATATCTTTTAAACATCTTATCTCTGGGAGAATGAACTTCATTTGAACATCAATTAAGTCCACATCAATATTTGTTGTTTTAGAGCAGAAATTCCTCTGGGTCAAATAAGCTTTCTAGATAATATATCTTGTCTAACAGTACACTAGGTAGAGTTATTAGTAATAATAACAAAACAATTGCAGATTATAGCATGATTTAATGATCATAGCCTTTTCTCTGTCTTTTCAGATAACTACAGTTCTCTTTTGTTCATTCTCAGAACTGAAAGCACAGTGAGTTTTTAAAGCCAACTATAATTTAAAATAAACTCTTGCATTCTCCTTTCCCAGCTCAGATCTGGGAATGGACAAGAGCTAAGTGGGAAAGAATTAGACCTTTTGAACTCTTTGAGGGGAAAAGCGTAGGGAGTTTGAAGACTTCTGATGTTTCTCATCCGGGCTGGGTTTGTATCACTGAGGGGCTGGTGTTCTTGTCTGTGCCCTTCAGTAGGGTCAAGCATGTTTGTGCAGCCAAATGGCATTTCATAGGAAAAATCAAACTCAATTTGTTGAGATTTCTGGAGAAGAATGAATCCAATCTGGGGTGGAACTGACAAAGCACACTGATTAAAACAAATGCTAACCGGTGCCCTGCACCGGCCATTGTAATGTCTAAAGATGATTGCTAGAAGAGAAATACAATGGTTTTAGACCTGAGGTGACAAAACACATTCTCTTTCCCTTTTCTCTTGGTAGAACTTCCTTTCAGAAGGGAAATGAATCTCTATTATATCCCAGCGATCAGGGAGGAAAGAGTACCTCCTACTAGAGCTGAACATCGGAGGATGTTAGTAATATTGACTGAGCAAATTGGATTCACGGAACTGATAGATTCGACATTGCTCATTCGAAGGAATGCCATGATTTTGTGAAGTGCATGTTTATCTGATCCTATATTGTAGAAGCTTGCTATTGGTTTCTCAGGACCAACCTGAATGATCTTTGTAGCCTAGAGTTAGATGGGTGGATAGCTGGACTCCAGGGCCAGAGAGTCTGGTAGTACAGGTTGGGCATGCACACCTTTAGGACAGCCTCACTCACTTAGATTGCAGTATGGATGTGGCCCCCTTGAGTAAAGGTACAAGACCTTTACAAGAGTAGGAGCAGCCCTATAAGTTCCTCTCATTCAGATCTGCTCCACTTGGTCACTTTGCTATTTCACTCAGCTTCCCTCAGTGCAGGAATACAAAAAAAGGAAAAAAATTGTTTGCAGTGATCACTTATAAAGCAACAACAAAATGATGGATATATCCATTGCAATCCAGTGACCAGCCCATTCTAGATGCTCAGTAAGCTTTTGTTGGGTATAAAATTTTATGCTGTGTGTGTGTGCACACAAAGTGCCAAATCATTTTAGTCATGGACAGGGAGGCCTGGCGTGCTGTGATTCATGGGTTTGCAAAGAGTCGGACACGACTGAGCGACTGAACTGACTGACTGACTGACTCTTTGTGATCCTATGGACTGTAGCTCACCAGGCTCCTTGGTCCATGGGATTCTCCAGGCAAAAATACTGGAGTGGGTTGCCATGCCCTCCTTCAGGGGAGCTTCCCAGCCCAGGGACCGAACCTGCCTCTCTTATGTCTTCTCCTGCATTGGCGGGGGGTGGGGGCAGTTCTTTACCACTGGTGCCACCTGGGAAGCCCTCTGGGTTGTACGTGTTGGTGAATCTCTGCCATTAAGCTGTAACTCTGTCACAGCAGGGATGAGAACTATCCTGTTCATCTCTGTCACCCAGGTCCAGGCCCCAGACAGTGGCAAAGTTAATTAAGCATTCAATTAGTATTTGCTGAATGGACTGAAAAATGATAAAACATTGCCTAACAAGATACATAGGGCTTCCTGGGTGGCTCGGTGGTGAAGAATCTGCTGCCTGCCATTGCAGGAGCTGTAGGTTCAATCCCTGTGTCCAGAAGATCCTCTGGAGAAGGAAATGGCAATCCACTCCAGTATTCTGGCCTGGAAAATCCCATGGACGGAGGGGCCTGGTGGACCACAGTCCATGGGGTTGCAGAAGTGTCAGGTATGACTTAGCAACTAAACAACGATGACAAGGTACATGCTATTAATATTCCCATTTCACATATGTGGAAACTGAATTCTGAAACAGTAAAGTGAGGATCCCCAAAGGAGCAACACATGGTGTTGCAGCCCACCCATGCTTCTGGTCTGGGTACCTAATCTCAGTCAGACATAAGAGGTTTGTACCTTTGGACCTTTTTGTGCCACATATAATCTCTCACTTTGAGCAAGTTGTTTCGGATTCTGAGGGATGCTGAAAAACTGGCCAAGCAAAACTTGCTATTGTATTTATTATCAAGATATTCTTGAGTATAAAAGTAATGACCTGTTTAGGAAGACTCAGAGAGAGATTTTTTCAGTGCTCTGAACTAGGAAACTTTGATTCCTCCTGAGTAACTAGTGGGCTTTTGTTTTGGGTTTTTTGGTGGAGCTGTTTTATTTTTAAATATACTTGCTTTTTAAGGAAGTTTTAGGCTCACAGGAAAATTGAGAAGAAGGTATAGAGAGTTCCCACACACTTCCTGCCCCTGCGTGTGCGTGGCTTCCCTGTTCCGTCCGCCCCCTGAGTGGTGCACCTGTTACAACTGATGATGCTACGTTGAGGTTGTTATCATCCAGCATCCGTAGTTTACCACTGGGGTTCGCTTTCAGCATTGTACATTCTTTGGGTTTAGAAAAATATGTAATGGCATAATCACCTTTATGGTATCATACAGAGTAGTTTCACTACCCTAAGCATCTTTATTCCACCTATTCATCCCTTTCTCCCCACCTGCCAACCCCTGAGAACCTCTTATTTTTTTCATGGTCTCTATAGTTTTGTTTTGTTTTTCAGAATGTCATGTCATTGGGATCATACAACCTCTTCAGATTGGCTTATTTCACTTAGTGATACGCATTTAAATCTCTTCTTAGTCTTTTCATGGCTTGATAATTCTTACCTTTTTAGCGCTGAATTTACCACAATTTATTTATCCATTCACCTACTGAAGGACATCTTCGTTACTTCTAAGTTTTGGCAATTATGGATAAATCTGCTATAAATATCTGTGTGCAGACATGTTTGTGTGGATATAAGTTTTCGACTTTTGCGGGGTAAATACCAAGGAGTGCAATTGCTAGAACCTCTGGTAAGAGTATGTTTAGTTTTGCAAGACTGCTTGGCTTTTTGTCTTAGGAACAACGTGCATTGTGCAACTCATCCAAGTTCCGAGTTCGCTTTGTCCACTTGGAAAGTCAAAACTGACTTTGAAAGCCAACTTTGTCATTGTGTACCAAAGTGTGTTTTTCACTTCTAGTGTGTTATTTTCCTTTCTTTTCACGTCATCATGATTTTTTTCCTCTTACTGCATTTTGCTGTTAACATGCTATTACATTTTGCGTGGTGTCTTTAATTTTTCTAATCGGAAATAAGGATCTCATATGTAATCCCAGTAAAGACAAAGTTTGTGGGAATGGTTAAGAGATTAAGAGACCCTGGGTTCAAATGCCAGTTCTATCACTTACTAGTTGTATGACCTTGAATGAGTTACTTTACTTCAGTTTCTCCATCCATAAAGTATGATAATAATAATTTCTGCCCCATGGAATTGTTGCCGGTGTTAAAGGAAATAATCTATACATTTTGGGGAGGAGGGTTTAAGTCCCACCTCCCAACTCTTCCACATAAATCCACTGATCTAATTTCTCTCAACCTCCTTTCTATTGACAGGTAGTATGGGGTCAGGTGATTCTGACCTATTGTTCTGTACATCGTAGGATGTCTAGCAGCATTCATGGGCTCTACCCACTAGATGCCACTAGCATCCCCCTTAGTCACGACAACCACAAGATGTCTCCAGACATCATCAAAGATCTCACGGGGAGCAGAATCATTCCTAGTTGAGAACTTCTGTTCTAAAGCTCTCGTGTTATCATCTGTTGATTGGGACCACTTTTTCTCCAGTAATTCTCTATGTCAGATCATGTTTACCCAGACTAGTGCACATGTTGTTGAGTTCATTTATATCTTAAGTCAAAGTTTAGTGACCCACCTAGAGTCCTGATCTCCACCAATCATGGGGAACATTTGTTGAGCACCAGCAGTGGACTCTGCCTTTGAGGAGACATTGTCTGCGGAGTAAGCTGGGCCATGTGTGCAAACCGCTGTGACACACGGTGGTGACGTGCAGACCCCCCAGGCCTGTACTGTTTTTTCAGAATGGAAAGGCAAGTCACATGCTTTGACACAAGATTTTTTTTTTCAGTTGACATTTTAATTTATGTAAAATATTATGAATATATACAAATAAAATGATAAGTAGGTAAAAGTCTGAGTCATCCTTTTGAAAGGAGTAATTACATGAAATTGGAAAGTGCTTGGAAAAACTGGGCTATATGACAACTATCTGAGGAGGGAATGATTAATTTTTCTAGAAATAGGCAGATAGCCTGATTCATACTGAAGCAGTGATAACTGGTAAGAGGTTAAACTGAAGTCCCTTCCTGATACCATTTACATTTTGATGTGGGGTTGTAATGTGCTAAGTGCAAGTGTGAATAATGTGGGGATGATACTTATGGAACCTGAACATGGCGGGGGGTGGGGGGGGGATGGACTGGGCAGGGAATATTCTTTCTAGCAAACAAAAACAAAGCAAAACACACCTTGAAAACAAGCAAAACCAAACAAACCAAAAACAAGTTCTGGGTCCCTAATGATTCTGTGGGTTTTGTCATGACCAGCACTGGAGCCAAAAGGTGCTTGGATAAAGTCAAATAAATATGGAGGGAGTGTCCTAAGACTAAGGATGATGATAGGAAATATATGAGTTAATGATAAATAGAAAAAAATATTGGAAGTATTCTTATTACTTTTATTAAAGCTAAATCTAGAAAATGTGACTTCTGCAAAACTTTCCTCCCTGCACTTTTCTCTTTGCTTTCCTGGGACTCATCATCATACAATAAAACCACCCCTTACGTGTAGAGTAATTTAGAGGTTTACTGGAGCATCCTGAAATTCATTGTTTTCATCAGTGTTTGTGCCACTAATTACCAAAAGTACTTAATTGTAGAAGTTTCCTCCTGACTATTATTGTGCTTTATAAATCCCTCATTTCCAAATTCAAGTGTCTCCAAGTACTAAGTGTGTTAATGTTAATGTGCCACTTCTTTCTGATAATTGCGGAGATTGTAGTGGGTTTTGAAAATAGAAGGAAAATGAGACAGAAGATGAAGTGCCTTCTGAGAAAGAGCTGAATTTATATTCTCACATCAGTTTGTACCATAGAAGTTCCAAAAGACCCCCCATACCTGTGTACAGACCTATTTGTCTTCAAACCTAAAGAGCTATATAATCCAATATAGGGGCTAGGTGAGAAGGCAGCAATACAAACCAGAAGTTCATTCTCCATGTGTTTTCTGGAGCTCAACTTTGTACAGTCCCATGAAAAGCAAAAAGATACTTGCCCAGTGTGTATAAGAAGGTCATTTTAAGGACACGTTTGTTGGACTTCAGTCTTCTGGCATCTGTTCAGGACAGCTAACAAAAGTCAGTTGTCTCTTACCTTCTCATCGCCCCCACAGGACTCCCCCTTCTCGCAACAAATCCCTAGCAAATTCCACTTGCTGAGTGTCCCTCTATTAGCATAATGGTGTGTTTTAATTTGGAGAAAGCATGTGTTTCTTATAAGAAAGTTGTTTTAGGTCTTTAAGTGTCTCTGTCAAACACTTTCTTTTTGTTTGGAGAAATAATTACAGATCAGTACTGTTGAAACCAAAACATCAGAGAAATTGCCTGTCCCAGTGTTTCTAATTTGGTGGATGTCTGCTTAGTGAATGACAAAAGTTTAGCTTGGCCATGCCAAGAAAAACACATCTAGTTTGACCATTGCAATTGCTGACTTGGTTGTAAAGGATGACAGTCACTGTACTGTGGTTATTTCCCTCACATTCC
Source organism: Ovis canadensis (assembly GCF_042477335.2). Classification (NCBI taxonomy): domain Eukaryota; kingdom Metazoa; phylum Chordata; class Mammalia; order Artiodactyla; family Bovidae; genus Ovis; species Ovis canadensis. Next base: position 82,797,288 of record NC_091249.1, read on the forward strand.
AGTGAAAGAACTCTCTTTCTACAGGACAGCTCTGTTCCTGTGATTCCAATAATGGCAGACAGCTGGTGAAATGGTGATGTCAGCCATGGTTGTCCTTGGATACTATCCCCCCCCCCACTTTTAGGAGGCATCTTATGTTGGCCCATAAATGCTCAGAACTGCCACACTGATATTTTAGCTGATGTCTCCTCTTTGTACACATTTCACCTAGACATTTTCTGATCCCAGACCTGGATAGGGTTCTGTCATAACTGTCTGACTCTACTGGTTGAAGAGAGAAATATATCATTTTGAGAGATGTATGCATCTTAGCATTTGAATGAATGGTACATTCATGGGATAAAGATGACTTAGATGTACACATGCACACACATACATATGTATGTTTAGAAAACTTTCTTTGGGAAGTAGAGAAAATTATAGAGTAGAAATAAAAAGCACAGAGTGTGCTTGGAGACAGAGTGGATCAAGGGGAGGTAAAAGATGGTGATCCAGGCTTTCCATCCCTGCTCCTTCCAGCACAGTTTCTCTCCGATTTGGTGTTTCGTAAGATGGAATCCTGGGCTTCCTAGGCAGCGCTGTGGTAAAGGATTCACCTGCCAATGCAGGACATAAGGGTTCAATCCGTGGGTCAGGAAGATCCCCTGGAGGAGTAAATGGCAACCCACTTCATTACTCTTGCCAGGAAAATCCCATGGACAGTGAAGCCTGGTGGGCTACGATTCATAGGGTTGCAAAAAGTCAGATACAACTGAGCAACTGAGCAACTCAGCACACTCACGATGGAAGCCCATATGAGGTTTCATGTCAAAGAAAGTCTCTACTGCAGAAAAAGATAGAAGTTGAAAAAATATTTTCAAGTCACACATACAGCAGTCTACTGACCATAATTATGAACAATCCACAGGTGCGCACAGCAACCTGGTAAATCTCACAAGCACAATATTGAGAAAAGAGGCCAAGCAAAACGGAATATGAACTGTACGGTTGTACTTAGAAACAGTACAAAATCAGACAAACTAGTCCATGGTGTGAGAAGTTAAAGCAGTGGTTATTTACCCCTGGGAGCAGTGATTGTTGTTGTTCAATTGCTAAGTTGTGTCCAGCTCTGTGACCCCAGGGACTGCAGCACTCCAAGCTTCCCTGTCTTTCACTGTTTCCTGTAGTTTGCTCAGACTCATGTCCATTGAGTTGGCGATGCCATCCAGGCATTTCTCTGCTGCCCTCTTCTCCTCTTGCCCTCAAATTTTTCCAGCATCAAGGTCTATTTCCAATGAGTCAGCTCTTCATATCAGGTGACCAAAGTATTGGAGCTTCAGCATTAGTCCTTCCAATAAGGATCAGGGTTGATTTCCTTTAGGATTGACACGTTTGATCTCTTTGCTGTCCAGGGGACTTTCAAGAGTCTCCTGCAGTACCACAATTCAAAGGCAGTGATTAGAAGGTGCATAATTAAGGGTTACTCAGGGTCCTGGCGGAGAAGGCAATGGCACCCCACTCCAGTACTCTTGCCTGGAAAATCCCATGGATGGAGGAGCCTGGAAGGCTGCAGTCCATGGGGGTCGCTGAGAGTCAGACACAACTGAGCGACTTCACTTTCACTTTTCACTTTCATGCATTGGAGAAGGAAATGGCAACCCACTCCAATGTTCTTGCCTGGAGAGTCCCAGGGATGGGGGACCCTGATGGGCTGCCATCTATGGTGTCACACAGTCAGACATGACTGAAGCGACTTAGCAGCAGCAGCAGCAGCAGCAGCAGCAGCAGCAGCAACAGCAGCAGGGTACTGGAAATACTCTGTTTCTTGATCTGAGTGCTGGTTACATTAGTGTGTTCAGTTCATTGAACTGCACTTATATGTGCATTTTCCCTATATATGTTTTACTTCAATAAAAAGGTAAAAACATATACACAAAGCCAAAGTTTGGCCACAAGGTAAGATATCATGTATTTTGGAAGTCTATTGAGATAAGGAAGGCTTTGAGTAGATCTACAAGGAAGAGGCAGGTGGAAAGAGAAGTACAGAGGTGGTTTTTAAAACAAATATATGGCCCTCTAGAATAGATAAAGATGGGACTACCATGTCTGCCCTCCAGTCTGAGCCCGTGGTACAACCCAGTCTCTGAGGTCCAGTCTCATCCATACTTCTGAATCCCAAACACAGCTGTCATTAATCCACAAATAGTTACTGTATTGATCTATGACTATACACTAGACAAATCAAAAAAAGATATTCGCTCCTCTTAAAGAAGTCTTACGTTAAAAATTTAGATTTATTAAAATAATTTGGAAATAGCCTAAATATTAACCATATGGGGATTATTTAATTAGATTATTTTAGGCCCACATAGCCATAAACTACTAGTCATTAGAAACAATAAGTATTTTAATAACATGTTAAATGTTCTCAATAGTTGTTGGGAGAAAACAAGTGAAAAAACATGTTTTACTATAATAACCAGATATGTATACAAAGCAAAAAAACAAAAAACGAAACCTGGGAAGAACATGCATCCAAATTTTATCATCTAGGCATGAGATGATGATGTTTTTAATTTACTTTTCTTATCTGAATTTGCTAAATTTATCATCTGGAAAATTTATTGTTTTGTAGTACAGAAAAAAATATGTTTTTAAAAAATAAGGGTCATTCAGGCTGCAAAAGATAAACAAAGTATAAATATAAAAAGTAATTCAAATTCCAGGAAATAAGTGCCAGGCATAAGTATTGACATTAAATCTTATGAGCACAGAGAGGGAACAAATACTAAGTAGTCATGAGAAGTGGTGGGACTTCAGCTGAGGTTGAATTCTGATATCGATGATGGTAGAGAGCATTCAGGCAGTGCTTGCCCTCTTCTGAGAACTGCTTCATAAGAATTTTCCATATTTATACCTCACAGTAACTTCATGGTGTAAGTGACAGTATTTATCCATTTTTCTAAGGTGAGAGAACAGTTTAGAGAAAGTAACTTGCCCTAGATCCGTGGCTAGTAAGTTTCACAACCAGTATAAGAAGCTCTGCTTTTGTCTAATTCAGAAGTCTGCTTTCCCCACCTTGCCTTCCTCCTTAGAAGGAGAAGCAAAATTCAAAAAGTTACTTTCCTTTGTTTTCAGTCAGTGTGTATGTTTGGGGATGGTTGAAGGCGAAGGTGGCGGGGGGGGGGGGGGGTGGGGGGGGGGTGGGGGGGGGGCGGGGAGATGGAGCCACTTAAAGCATTTCCTTCACCTAACAGCCTTTTTGCCTGATAGTAAGTTAAGGGTCAGGTAAAATCCACAAATATTTACTATATTGATCCATGACTATACACTAGACAAATTTTAAAAAAAAGATATTCCCAAATAAAAAGCCATCAGAAAAAAGTTCTTCCTCTGTGTAATTCAGCATAGGAAATCATTATGCAGAAGCTCCATTGCCTCTTTCAGAACAAAATATAACATGACACTTTGGATTTAACTCTGAGAATTGTACAGCCAAACTTTCTGGGTTTATTGATACATATTGTCTTCCAAATGGTCTACACTCAATTACCTGATTGGAGATGCTCTGCTCTCAGATGGCATGGAGTTCATTCTCCAAGTATGCAAGAGTATCCTGAACCTATTTATCAGATTCCTTGCTAGTGCTGCAAACAGAAGGATCTTTAAGAGATCCTTGCAATGAAAAATTCATCAAAAAATAAGTTTTCCACCTCTTTGATGAAATGTATATAGAGAAGATTAGTGATGTATAAAATGCATTTGCTCTTATGCACCATCCACCTGGAGAAAAGAATTAAAACTCTGAGTATTCCTCTAAACAGATATGATAATGTCATATGAGGTATATTAGACAAGTTTAGACATTAGATCTTAATTTATGTTTAAGAATAAGTGTTCTGCTTTATTACGTTTTTAAGGGACCCCCTCATATATATTGTTTACCAAAAGGTAGGCCAGAATGACACTTTTTGTGTCTTTTGTTTACTAAATTGCAATGTCAGGATAATAAATGCTGTGGTTGGAGTATGTGTGTGTTTCATTTCTCAGGGAATTCTGTACTTCAAGGGCTTTCCTCTTCAGCATTGCAGATAAAACACTACATCACACTCTTTAGTGAAAGAGACACTTTCTCCTTCAAGATGCCTGTTCAGCTGTTCCACAGCTGAAGAGCTGGGATCACTTAAATTACATTCTTTTTCCTGCCATTAAAAGGGAATGGGGGAGGAGGGAGGACAAAAAAACTTGCATCTGGTTCAATTTCTTTGCCAAATTCTTCATTTAATTGTTTTGTAAATTGAAGAAAACCACAAATGACAAGATGAAATTGCTAGAAATATAAATACAGAATTTAATTGTTCATGTCAGGATTTCAATTCCCAAACCATGGTAACTCAAGTCACAGTTTCGGACAAACAAACAAGAAAAACACTGGATACTGTTGCTGAGTTTTCAGAGCCCCTGTGATCCCACCTCCCCCACCTATCTACCAAGTTCATTTAAAGTCCTTCAGTCAGGAAAAGAGAGAGAAAGAGGGAAGTTCACTCCTCTTATCTCTGTGGATTTGATCCCAATACCTGGGATCCAAGACGCCTCAAAAAAACAAAACCAAAAAAAAAAAAAAAACTATCACTTTAAGCTCATGATCTAAAATAACCCAGTACCTAAGTGTTAAACGCTTCATTTTTGGGCTCCTACAAGTTCAAAGAATCTTTGATGGTAATGATGTTCTTCTAAAGAGGTATCTTTGTTTTGGTTTATGACATAACCTTCCCTGGCCTAAGGGGCAATTTTACCCAGTTGGGGTTATTCTCAATTTTAAGTTAGGAAATGTATACTTGTCAACTGCCAAGCTGAGTTCCACTGGCTGGAATAGTGTTACATGTATAGTATGTGCTCAATTCGTATTTGTTAACTAAATTTGATGAGCAAATGCTCAATAGAATGAACCTGAGGGTTTTTAAAAAATAGTTGAGTAGACAAGTGTCTGAGTTCTCTGTTCTATGTTCTTATCAATTTTTATGGAGTCTCCAAATTGTAACTTCAGTTCAGTTCAGTCGCTCGGTCATGTCTGACTCTTTGCGACCCCATGAATCACAGCACGCCAGGCCTCCCTGTCCATCACCAACTCCCAGAGTTCACTCAGGCTCATGTCCATCGAGTCAGTGATGCCATCCAGCCATCTCATCCTCGGTCATCCCCTTCCCTTCCTGCCCCCAATCCCTCCCAGCATCAGAGTCTTTTCCAATGAGTCAACTCTTCGCATGAGGTGGCCAAAGTACTGGAGTTTCAGCTTGAGCATCAGTCCTTCCAATGAACACCCAGGACTGATCTCCTTCAGAATGGACTGGTTGGATCTGCTTGCAGTCCAAGGGACTCTCAAGAGTCCTCTCCAACACCACAGTTCAAAAGCATCAATTCTTCGGTGCTCAGCATTCTTCACAGTCCAACTCTCACATCCATACATGACCACAGTAAAAACCATAGCCTTGACTAGACGGACCTTAACTTACCAGAACTGTATTGCTTGCATTCCCTTAAAGCTCTGATTTTGACTCCATTAAAATCTAACAAAGTAGTTGAGACTGAAATTCTATTGACTTAGAATGGTTTAATTTGCTGTATAACTCAGATAATTTTATTTTTACCAGCTTGATTTGTATTCTGAAATTTCAGAGTCTATTATAGAGTCAAAGGGGGCTATGCTGAGGGATGGAAGTACCTCTATGTGTTCACAGGCCAATTGATTTCTTCCTTTGAATCTGAAATTTGAAAGGAGGGATTAGTTCCTAATCTTAGTTCAAGGTACTATTTTATAAGATAGTTTGTGGGAATGATTGGTTATGTTGTATAGTGAAACAATTTAAATCCCTTTTGTATAGATATATTCATAAATCATAGAACAAAGAAGTTAAAAGAACACAAGAGAGAAAAATCTAGAATTACTCAGGTCATGTACCTGACTAAAATATATTATGAAAGAGATTTATTTCTAAGAGCTTTGTGAGACTTTAAAGGTCAGTGGACTCTATATACACACTTTAAAATACTTTTTTTCAACAGCAAATAGTATAAATGACTTACCACTTAATGAGATATGGAAGGCTCTTAAATTTTATATAAATAATTGTTGCTTCAAGAAAACTACATTCATGATTTTCCCTCTTCCGGATACTAGTGTAGAAATCCAAGTAAATCTTAGTTATCTATCCAATGTAGTACATCTCAGTGACTCTCAATCTTCTTTGCATTGAATCTCACCAATCTATAAAAATTTTGGCTTTATCATGACAGGAAAAAAATCTAATATGTGAACCATGAAATCGCTGATGTTCAAGCTGGTTTCAGAAAAGGCAGAGGAACCAGAGATCAAATTGCCAACATCCGCTGGATCATGGAAAAAGCAAGAGAGTTCCAGAAACACATCTATATCTGCTTTATTGACTATGCCAAAGCCTTTGACTGTGTGGATCACAATAAACTGTGGAAAATTCTGAAAGAGATGGGAATACCAGACCACCTGACCTGCCTCTTGAGAAATCTGTATGCAGGTCAGGAAGCAGCAGTTAGAACTGGACATGGAACAACAGACTGGTTCCAAACAGGAAAAGGAGTACGTCAAGGCTGTATATTGTCACCCTGCTTATTTAACTTCTATACAGAGTACATCATGAGAAACGCTGGGCTGGAAGAAGCACAAGCTGGAATCAAGATTGCCAGGAGAAATATCAATCACCTCAGATATGCAGATGACACCACCCTTATGGCAGAAAGTGAAGAGGAACTAAAAAGCCTCTTGATGAAACTGAAAGAGGAGAGTGAAAAAGTTGGCTTAAAGCTCAACATTCAGAAAATGAAGATCATGGCATCTGGTCCCATCACTTCATGGGAAATAGATGGGGAAACAGTGGAAACAGTCTCAGGCTTTATTTTGGGGGGCTCCAAAATCACTGTAGATGGTGACTTCAGCCATGAAATTAAAAGACGCTTACTCCTTGGAAGAAAAGTTATGACCAACCTAGATAGCATATTCAAAAGCAGAGACATTACTTTGCCGACTAAGGTCCGTCTAGTCAAGGCTATGGTTTTTCCAGTGGTCATGTATGGATGTGAGAGTTGGACTGTGAAGAAGGCTGAGCACTGAAGAATTGATGCTTTTGAACTGTGGTGTTGGAGAGGACTCTTGAGAGTCCCTTGGACTGCAAGGAGATCCAACCAGTTCATTCTCAAGGAGATCAGCCCTGAGATTCTTTGGAAGGAATGATGCTAAAGCTGAAACTCCAGTACTTTGGCCACCTCATGCGAAGAGTTGTCTCATTGGAAAAGACTCTGATGCTGGGATGGATTGGGGGCAGGAGGAGAAGGGGATGACAGAGGATGAGATGGCTGGATGGCATCACGGACTCAATGGATGTGAGTCTGAGTGAACTCTGGGAGTTGGTGATGGACAGGGAGGCCTGGCATGCTGCGATTCATGGGGTTGCAAAGAGTCGGACACAACTGAGCGACCGAACTGAACTGAACTGAACTCAGTAAGAAAAACTCTTTCATCAGCAATGTTGCTACATTTTTTAAGGATGTAAAATACTATAGTAAAAATATATCTGTTGGAATATATCATGTAGCTCTGGCTTTAATACTCAAATAAATGTAAACAAAGATGCATTGTTTCTTGAGTTGCATTATGATACTTTCCAAAGATTTTCTACAAAATGTTACCGTCTAGATTGTGCTTGATGATAATAGTTTGGTAATTAAGTCAAAAATTGCAAACTTTGGTGAGGGACCTCTTATTTGCTTCTCAGTTCATCCTAATATACCATTATATTGAGAACTAGAACTGTAAGGGATGTTACAAACACCTCCTGCAGGGCAGCCTTTCCAGACTGGCTCCATTAACCACCCTTTTGCTGAGAGGTGTTCATATAAAGAGAGCTAATTGGTTTCTTTGGTGACACACTTCTCTGGTAGGGCAGAAGTCATCTGGAGGTAGCTTTCTAATCACAGAGATATCTATGCCCATGTTATTCTGGAAACTGCCTGTTGCTTTCCTTCTTCGCTAGTCATGGACCCCAGCAGCCATTCCCATAACGAGTGACTATACCCTCATTGGCAAATCAGGCCAAAGCTAGCCATGATACAAGTAAGTCATACAGTTCTCTTTGTTGCCGATCTATAACTAGATCCAAGAGGAAATAAAGTCAGCTTATCTGTGTGGCTGGAAGTCAACATGTAGACTTAAACTGGGGGTGTATCGGAGAGGCAGAGACAGTGAAGAACAAGAGACAAAGTTGAGAGAAAGGGAGAAATGGAGAGAGTTTCTTTCTAGTTCTATACCCTGAGGTCCAAGCAGTTCCTCCCCTTGATTTCTCTGAGACACCTTTATATCTTACAGTGAATTCTCTGTTTGCCCTTTTTGATGGGACAGGAGTTCTTGTTACTTGTTGTCTTAGTGTCCCAATGAATTCAGGTAAATTGTCCGTGGGAGGTTTCAAAGATGTTGGCCTGATTTCTTCCATTTCACTGCGTGTTCTCTAGGACCAGGTGTCAAGCATCCTGCTTATTCTGAGGGCTCCCATAGCGTGGTTCAGGGCTCTGTCTTCAGCCTGTGCTGCCATGTGGGGAGGGCTGGAGAGGGGGTAGCATGAAGGGATTTCTTCCTAAGTCCTAATCTCTCTGGGAACCATCTCAGCTCCTCTGAGCTGTCCAGTCTTCTTGGGGGAAGTTTAAAAAGTATTCTCTACATAATGTTCTCATGCTTCTCAGTAACAAGTTTATAATGAGTATATTATATATAATTTTGAACTAGGACATTGGTGGGAATCTTACAGCAGGCATCTTCTGATGACTTCAGTGCCAGCTGCCAATTTTCAAAACTATGTTTTGAATAGATTTCATTACACTATGTGTAGAAGCCAATTTTCCTTTATTATATTTCATATTTTGTAGTTTGACTTTTAATTTGTTTCAGTCTTACTTGAAGAAATTGTATCCTTGGCTTAAGAAGGACAGTTTTGCAACTTGATTGTTCTTGCTGCCGCCAGTTGATTTTTGACCACTGTTTTTACTGTGATGGCTACATTTTCTTTAGTGTCTTGGTGCACTGAGGATCATGAATCCTGCTTTTTTTAAATATGGTCCCATATTTTAAATCTATTTTTTCCTTAGTGAATAATCATGTTGAGATTCTAGATAAGTAGTCCTCAAATTGTTAAGACACATCAAAATCACTTGAAGGCTTTGGAGAAAGACAAATTACTGGATCCCACCCCAGAGTTTTTGATTCAGTATCTGGGGTGGATCATAATAACTAGTGTTTCTATTATGTTTCAAAGGGATGCTGTTGCTGCTGATCGGGACCACACGTTGAAAAACACTGTTTAGAGGATGAAAGGAAAATTTGCTCTTGGCTTTCTCCATGTGTTACACAGATCACCAACTTTTGATTTTCTTTCACCACTAAACCAGTATCATGCAAACACACCAGGCTAAATCTCACTGAAAATCTTGGGAATTACTATGGTGTAACTCAAGGATATAAGGAGTTGTGTTAGGATTATTTAGAGAAACAGAGCCAATAGGATATTTATTAGTATTTATTAACATGCCAGTAGTATATATAGGGCTTCCCTGGTGGTTCAATAGTAAAAATCCATCTGCCAATGCAGGAGATGTGGGTTCAATCCCTGGGTCAGGAAGATCTCCTGGAGAAGGAAATGGCAACCCATTCCATTATTCTTGCCTGAGAATTCTGGGAACAGGGGAACTTGGCAGGCTACAGTACAAGGGGTTGCAAAAGAGTCAGACATGGCTTAGCAATTGAACAACAACAAACAACAAAATAGGGTATATATTCATTAGTAAAAATTTGATATAAGAAATTGCCTTACACAGTTATGGAGCCTGAGAAGTCCCAAGATCTGCACTTGGCAAGCCAGAGACCCAGGAGAACCCACAGTGTAGTTGCAATCTGGGTCCAAAGGCCTGAGAACTAGGAGAGCCAATTGGTGTAATTTCCAGTCCAAATGCAAGAGAAGATCAATGTCGAGCTCAAACAGTCAGAAAAACATTCCTCTTACACAACCTTTTTTTTTCCATTCAGGTATTCCCTTGGATGGATGAAACATTTCTTTCTTTTTTTTTTAAGTTGAATTTTTATTTTTACTTTACTTTACAATACTGTATTGGTTTTGCCATACATTGACATGAATCCACCACAGGTGTACATGAGTTCCCAAACATGAACCTCCCTCCACATTAGAGGGGCCAATCTGTTTTGTGTGTGGATTCAAATGTTAATCTCTTCCAAAACACCCTCATAGACACACTCAGCATAATGTTGGACCAAACATCTAGGTACCCCATGGCCTAGTTGAACTGACACATACAGTCCACCATCACAGGAGTCCTTGTTTTCATGTCTTTGAATATTAAAGTCAGATTCAGTCTCAACAGTACTTACTACTGTAGCTTTTGATATCATTAAAAATTAAAGTTCATGAAATATTTAATAAGATAGTTAATCAAAATAGAAATCTTCAGATTAAGGAAAATAAAGACTTGTTTGTTTCAATCATGACAAAAAACAAGACTTTTGTGTTTATTATAGACATTCTTATGTTGATTACAACCAGTTCCAAGCTATTATGATAGCTCTATCACTGCCCTTCAGGTATATTTTCTTGAATAGGAGAGAAGTGTGGAGTTGTTTCTAGTTTACACCAAGAATTTACTAACCCTCAACCTACTGTATTTATGACTTTTACTGATCTAGCTCTTGAATTGTGTCTATTTAAATGCTTTTATTGCCTCACACTCTTTTGTTTTGTGGGGGCGGAGAGGTTTGGGGTGGGGGGGGGGAGGTCAAAATATGGCTAACTCCCAGGAAAATGTGATGAGTGTGAACATCATGAGCATAGTAAGAGATAAAAAAGACTGAGATCCACTACCTCATGAGACCAATTGCCACTTCTCTCCCCTTGGATTCACTAGCTATTAATAGGATTTGTAACTTATTCCGGGTGAGCAGTATGTTCTTGTTACGGACATAGCTGCATTGCCAGGCAACATGAAAATGTAAGTGCTGGATCTTAACACTATCACAGATGATAAAAAGACGTAGGAGTAGGAGTCCCAGGTACTGCAGTCTGGAACCATTGCCTTACCAAAGAGGTGATAGACCTGGGGACCAGAGGCAGAGATACAAGTGAGGGAGATGGAGGGTCAGGGCTGAGTCAGAAGTTGCCAATATCCACATAAGTCTAACTGGTGCTGAGGAGCATGAGAGACAGGATTCTAGACCAGCAGTCCAGTTCTGAAGGGAACAAGGAAGGCTTGAATAGGCCTCATAATTCATGCGTGAACGCCTTCCTTCCTTTCTTCCCTCCTTCCTTCCTTTCTTCCCTCCTTCCTTCCTTTCTTCCCTCCTTCCTTCCTTTCTTCCCTCCTTCCTTCCTTCTTTCCTTCAGTGAAGCAGATCTGGGGGAATCGTGTTCAGTGAAACTTCAGTGAAGAGATATTGAGTCTTTCGTGTGTCAAGAACCATGCTGGACCCTGGGGATCAGGAGGTAAACAAGCCAGACCTGGTCCCACCTACCCAGAGCTTACACAGTAGCAGGGAAGACAAGTCAGGAAGATTAATTACCCAGTAAATGATTTAATTCTATTTCTGCTGTTATTAATGAGAAATAGAAGCTTGGGCTTCCAGGAGGAAGCAAAGTTGTTCATCTGAAGCTTCAAGGAATGAGAAGAAATTAATTAGCTTTAGAGGAAAGGGCTATAAAGTAGAGGAAAATGATAGGAGAATGTTCCAGGTGTAAAGTACCTGAAGTGGGAAGGAGTCAGGGGGTATTGGTGCCCCCCCCCTCACCCCCACAGCCACAATTCTTGTGCAGGATGTAATCTACAAACCCACAGTTACCTTGGTGCAATCGATATATGATGATAGATTCTCTTTTCTCATGTTATTTGGCCCCTCAGTTGTATTTCATACCAATTAACCATTGCTTTCTTCTTGAAACTCTTTCTTCCCTCAGTTCAAATGATCCCACACTCCATTCATTTTCCTTTTACCTCTGCTGGTTCTTCCTTCTCAGTTGGCCTCCACATGACGGAGCATCCCAAGGTTCAGTCTTCAGACTTCCTCTCCGTTTTGTTCACGCACTCCACTGGGGCTCTTTTCTGGACTCAAGGCTTTAAATCTCGGTACTGGGATGATGTCTTCATTATCATCTCCAGCCCTGACTTCCGCTTAGTAACCCTGCATTCTTGAATCCTACTGCTTGTGTAACATCCCTACTTATGTATCTAAGACACAGCACCTCATACACAATATGAATTAAACAGATCCTTATTTCCCCTCAAAACTATTCCTGCCCTATCTCCCTCGTATCTCAGGAAATGGCACTTAATTCATGTAGCTGTTTGGGTCAAAAACCTAGGAGTTATACGAGAATCCTCTTTTTTCAATGCCACAGTCATTCCATCATCAAGTCCCATCAACTCTCCCTCTCAAATATATCCCAGATTTCTATCACTTCCCACACTGTTTCTCTCATCTCAGTCGCTGCCACCATGACCTTACACCCAGACAGAGCAAGCAGCCCTTCCCTGGTCTCCCTGCTTCTACCTTGTCCTCTAAAATCTATATTTAGATTAGGAGTTAGGAGACTGTTTTCTAGAGTCACAGAACTCTCTAATGGATTCTTATTTCAACCAAAATTGAATTCTTGCCAGGATCTACAAGATCGGATTGGATGTGTCCCTGACTACCTGCCTACAGCTCTCAATTCTTCCTCCTCATCATCTCATCCGTATTCTAAGATCAAGTCGTACACACTAGGGTTTTTATGTTTATTAAATTCATTGTGCATATTCCCATCTCAGGGCCCTTGTACTTCCATTTCTTCTCTAGGAACACGGTTCCCCCAGATATGCTCAGCCCTGTCTAATCTCACTGCTCAGGCCACTGCTCAGGGGAGATGGTCTTCTCCTTAATAGTCTCTCCCTCCCAACAGTCACACACTCTCCCAGGACTTGCTCTCATTCTCTTCATAGGTTCTGCATAATTAAAAATTCCCATTTATGTTACTTGTTTGTTTCTCTGACCATCTTCCTCTAGTATATAAGTTTTTCTGAAGTTGCATATTTGGTCTAACTAGTAACTCCAGCACCTCGAAAATGACCTGGCACACAATAGGTGGTCAACAAATAATTAGGAGTGAGTTTTAAGTATAGAATTTTAGCTACTTGAAATGCTGCAATCAAGACGCAATACATTAAATCTCCAGGCAAATGGACAGATGAATGTGTTTCATATCTAGATTGGAATGTATGAAAGAATAAATAGTTTCTAGGCCAATGGCAACACTTACATCATAAACTTAGGGCTACCCTAGTGGCTCAGTTGGTAAAAAATCTGCTTGCAATGCAGGAGACCCAGGACTGATCACTGGGTCAGGAAGATCTCCTGGAGAGGGGAATGGCCACTTCAGTATTCTTGCCTGGAGAATTCCATGGACAAAGGAGCCAGGCTGGCTACAGTCCATGGGATCGCAGAGAGTCAGATATCACTGTGTGACTACAGTGGACAGCACATGGCTGATACTTACAGTTAGTAGCTCCTTGGAGGGGAAAATGTTGACAAAAACATGGGCTCTTTAGGTCAAGGGACCTGGATTTTAATTCTGTCTCCAGTTTTTGATATGTGCTGTGCTGCTCTGCTCAGTCAGTCGTGTCTGATACGTTTGTGACCCCATGGACTGTAGCCTGCCAATCCCTCTGTCCATGGGATTTTCTAGACAAGAATACTGGAGTGGCTTGCCATTTCCTACTCCAGGGGATCTTCTCAACCCAGGGATCGAACCCACATCTCTTGCATCTCCTGCATTGGCAGGCGAATTCTTTACCACTACACCACGTGGGAAGTTCTTAATTTTTGATATGCCAACTTAGAAATCTTTCAGTGTCCTATCTTTTTGCCTTTTCATCCTGTTCGTGGGGTTTTCAAGGTTGGTGATGGACAGGATGGCCTGGTGTGCAGCAGTCCATGGGGTCGCAAAGAGCTGGACATGACTAAGCAACTGAACTGAACTTAGAAATATTTCTTACTCCATATTACCAATAGGCAATACAAATCATATCACTTGACTTGCAGGTTTTTAGTAAGGGTTAACCCTATGTACAAAAAGTCATAATATGAAATCTGTTTAGTAAATCATATTAGGCTTGGCAGGGGCACTGGTGCTGTGGCTGTCACTGACGGAAGACATGAGAGTACCGTGCCTAACCTCGTCATTGCTTCCTCCTGACTGCTGTATTTGCCCTTCTTGATTTCTCTTTGCTCTTTCATAGTCCTCCTTTCCCTCAAAACTCTATTCCAGACTTAACTCTTCCATGCCCTTTATCCTTTAACCCATCTCTCTCTACATCCTCACCATCTATGTATGGAGGTATACATTCATTTATTTGTTCATTAAACAAACTCATCAAATACAGTATTTATTGAGTGCTTGCATTACACCAGATTTTATGCTTTGGCAATAAATAGAACCACTTGAAGATATCATACCGGTTCAATCATTTAAGCTCTTGCATAATTAAGGATCAAAATTAGTACATTTAAGGAGTAGGAATCAAAACTTATGGCATAGTATCTGAACACAGCAAAAATTAAGTAAATATCTAATGGCTTTGAGGACAGTTTAGTATCAGTTCAGTTCAGTCGCTCAGTCATGTCCGACTCTTTGTGACCCCATGAATTGCAACATGCCAGGCCTCCCTGTCTGGTTGTTGAGTGAACACCCAGAGTTCACTCAAACTCACGTCCATCGAGTTGGTGATGTCATCCAGCCATCTCATCCTCGGTCGTCCCCTTCTCCTCCTACCCCAATCCCTCCCAGCATTAGAGTCTTTTCCAATGAGACAACTCTTCACAGGAGGTGGCCAAAGTAGTGGAGTTTCAGCTTTAGCATCAGTCCTTCCAAAGAACACCCAGGACTGATCTCCTTGAGAATGAACTGGTTGGATCTCCTTGCAGTCCAAGGGACTCTCAAGAGTCTTCTCCAACACCACAGTTTAAAAGCATCAATTCTTCAGCACTCAGCTTTCTTCACAGTTCAACTCTCACATCCATACATGACCACAGGAAAAACCATAGCCTTGACTAGACAGACCTTAGTTGGCAAAGTAATGTCTCTGCTTTTGAATATGCTATCTAGGTTGGTCATAACTTCTCTTCCAAGGAGTAATAATTTCATGGCTGCAGTCACCATCTGCAGTGATTTTGGAGCCCCAAAAAATAAAGTCTGACACTGTTTCCACTGTTTCCCCATCTATTTCCCATGAAGTGATGGAACCAGATGCCATGATCTTCGTTTTCTGAATGTTGAGTTTAGGCCAATTTTTTCACTCTCCTCTTTTACTTTCATCAAGAGGCTTTTTAGTTCCTCTTCACTTTCTGCCATAAGGGTGGTGTCATCTGCGTATCTGAGGTTATAGTAGCAAGTATCAAGGACCTGGAGCTAGATAGACCAGGGTTCAAATCCTGGCATTACTGTTGGTTTTCCATGTGACCTAAAATACTACTTCTTCACTTTGCATCTCTTCCCACCAGCATGAATGATGCCTTTCTTACACTCTAAGGCTTAGTTCTTGGAAGCCTTTTCTGAATCCTCTTAGCCTAAGTCACTGTGCTCTGGACTTCTATAGTTCTCAGTATCTCTGTTTTAGCATGTATCACATCTGGGATTATATGTCTATCTCCACATCCTGGTTCTTTCAGGAATAGAAACATCTTATTTGTGTTTCTGTCTCATCTCTAACATAGCACACACAGTGGCCAGTGAATATCTAAACTGGTTCCACTGAAATTTGCCTGCTATCCTTTTTACATTGCCCTACTCAGTTTGCACACTTCATTTGCCCTAGTGCATTAGTTGTTTTGGAAGCACTGCTGTGACATTATTTGAGTGTTTGACCTTCCTAACTAAAGTATCAGCTCTCCAAGGACAGGGCCCCCATCTTTTCCTCCTTGTTTATCACTCCTGCCAACCCATGCTCTGCTCTGGTCTGTGTAAATGTCCCCTGTCCATATTGTTGACCAAGTGTTGAGCAAGTAACTCTCCAAATGTTAAATCCTTTTAAGAGGTCAGCAAAATCCTTATTTTGCCATTTTCCTTGTTCTTTGAGGACAAAAGAATCCCCCTAGAATTTCTTCTGTGCTGTTCACTTGCCATCAGCCCCAGGTGACCTCCTCGAAGGCACTGCCTCTGTAGGTAAAAGGTATTTGTTCATCTTTATGAATGTCAGTCTCTTGACATTCATGGTAAATAGACAAGTTCTCAGTCTCTTGACATTCACAGCAAATAGACAAATCCTTCAGTAAATGACAATGGTCCCCAGCATCACATTAAAAACTCTTGGGGATAAACACTCAAGGGTAGCCATGATTCAGGCTCGACTTTCAAAGGCTTTGTAATGTGCTTACCTACCCAAAAAAATGTCTACCGTCACCAGTTACAAACTCAACAGCAGCATTTTTAGAGCCCTCATCTATATTTAAACTTTCTCTTGCTTAGTCAGGAGCAGAGATGTTGCCTGCCAACATTTCCTAACAGCAAGAAAGACACAGCAGCTTCCAATATAACGAGCATAGCTCATGAGGGCTGCCTCTTCGGGATTCACTGCTGCATTGGTCCAGCTGATGCAGACCCTATGCCATTTCGATGGCTTCCTCTCCAGTCTTCAACAGATTAGAGGGCCTTGGGCCTCCTTGGGGGTTATTTAAGCAACAGTCCACTCATTATGGAATTAACAAATATTTATTGAGTAGCTTCTATGACTTGAATACCTGCTACTACTTTAGAAGCAGCTTATGTAATGATTAAGGTATTGGACGCTGATACCACATTAGGTGGGTTCAAGACCCAGAGTGTTCCACTTATTATAATAGCTGTATAACCTTGGGCAGCATATTTAACCTCTCTGTACCTCAGTTTCTCCATTAGTCAAAGGAAAATAATAATACCTGCTTCATGGGCTGTTGTGAAAATTGAGTTAACATCTAAAGTGCTTCGAACTGGATAATGATAGCTGTTGTTAGTCAGTCTCACTACTATGTCCCTGGTCCTGAACGAGGCTCTTGGAGCTACAATGATCAACACATTTGTTAACATTCTTGCTTAGAGTTCAGCAAGGGAAATTAATAGCACAATGATGCTAATGGTTGTATACAATAATTACAAGGTAGGATAAGCATTTACAGAAAAGGAATCTACCTGAACTTGAGTTTCATGTCTATCTTTTACCTAATCTATAAACAGTAAATTGGCACACTATATAATATTCTGTGTAATCTATAAGCAGGGACCAAAGTTGCACAAATGGAGACAGAGAGTGGTAGGCCAGGAAGGAGTGAAACAGGAGAGCTATAAAGGGTCTTTCAAGCTATGTTAAAGATTTTAGACTTATCCATTTGGAAGTAGAAATTCATTGAATGATTTTTAACTGGTGGAGGCTTGATGTTTGATTTGTGTTTGAAACTAGTATCCTGGTTACATCTTAGAAAATGGATTAGACAGATGACAAAAATAGATATGATGAGCTTGGATTATGATGGGGTAGGAAGAGATGGCAATAAATATAGACTAGATCCATCTCATGTTGCTGATATTTTCTACCCTTGGAATACCAGCTCTGCCTTTGTCCACGGTGATGGAGTAGTTTATTTGGTAAACCCTCTATTAGAATCTAAATATTGCCAATGGGATGAACAGGCCACCAACATTCTATACACATGTTCAGAATTTATTTGCTTAGATGCATGGAATCTTCTGGTGGTGCTGAGAAGTTAAAAAAAAAAGATACATATACATGTTCAGGGGAAGAGAAGGAAAAGAATACTAAAAGAAATTATACATTCTATTGTCATGCAATGAAAATAAAAGTGCTCCAACAAAGTGTGTTAATCATGACTTTTCTAAGAATGGATGAACTTTATGAGAGGTGCACAGCCCTTGGCACCTCCAGTGGAAAAGCTCATCTCTCTGGATATGGCAAGATTTTGCTCTTGCACGAAAGCAGATTTTGGCTAACATTTCACAGGCCCCTGTGTTGACAGTTTTTAGATACGAAATTTTCAGAGACAGAGGTTTGGAAAATGGGTCTTTAGCCAGAGTGCCTGATGCAGAAAAAAAAAAAAAAAAAAAACATTTGGAATTAGATTAGAATATCCCCATTTACTACCAAGAAATGAAGACAGGATAACAACTCTTACAGTACAAGATGCTGACGTGACAAGAGGGAGAAAGAACAAACAGCCTACATCTTATTGAACACTATGCTTCTTTGCTTACCAGGTGCTATTTAATCTTCATGACGACACTGGGCTTTTTACTGCTATCTTTATTTTTAGAATTTTATTTATTTACTGGTTGTGTGGGGTCTTCACTGTTGTATGTAGGCTTTCTCTAGTGGCAGTGAGTGCGAGCTCCTCTCTAGTTGCGATGTGTCTGCTTCTCGTTTGGTGGCTCCTCTTAGTGTGAAGCACAGGTTCTAGGGTGCTCAGGCTTCAGTAGCTGTGGTACATGGGTTTAGTTGCCCCGAGGCATGTGGAATCTTCCCAGACCAGGGACTGAACCCGTGTCCCCTGCAGTGGAGGGAGATTCTTAACCACTGGACCACCCAGGGAAGTCCAATATCCTTATTTTCTTTAAAGCAAATGTTTTGTTTTGTATTGGGGTATAGCCAATTAACAATGTTGTGATAGTTTCAGGTGGACAGCAAAGAGTTTAAGTCATGCATATCCATGTATCCATTCTCACCCAAACGCTCCTCCTACCCAAGCTGCCACATAACATTGAGCCGAGTTCCATGTGTTATACGTAGGTCCTTGTTGATTATTCATTTAAAATATAACCGTGTGTACATGTCCACTCCAAACTCCACAACTAGTCCTTCCCCCATCCTCTTGGCAACCATAAGTTTGTTCTCTAAGTCTGTGAGTCTCTTTCTGTTTTATAAATAAGTTAATTTGTATCATATCTTTTTAAATTCCACATATAAGGGATGTCATATGATGCTTCTGCTACTCTGACCTACTTCACTCAGTATGACAATTTCTAGGTCCATCCATGTTGCTGCAAATGGCATTATTTCATTCTTTTTGATGACTGAGTAGTAATTCCGTTGTAAATATGTACGACATCTTCATCCATTCCTCTGTCAGCAGACGTTTAGGTGGCTTCCATGTCTTGTCTATTGTAAACAGTACTGCAGCGAACATTGGGGGTGCGTATATCCTTTCAGATCCTGTTTTCCTCCAGAGATATGCCCAGGAAAGTCATTGCAGGGTCATATGGTAGCTCTATTTTTAGTTTATTTAAGGAACCTCCATATTGTTCTCCATAGTGGCTGAACCAACCAATTTACATTCCCAGCAACAGCGTAAGAGAGTTCCTTTCTCTCCACACCCTCTCCAACATTTGTTGTTTGTGGAATTTTTTTTGACGATAGTCATAGAAATTTAAGCTCAGAAACCTTAAATGACTTGTTCAGGGTGACTCAGCCTGGACATATAGATAAGACTTGAAGCTCCTGCCATCTCGTCCTCAAAGGCAGCCTCCTTTTACTACCTGAGACCTCCATATTTGTGGCATTGTTTCCCCAATATTCATTGGCTTAATTGGGCTTTTCTATAAGGACTTTCCTCCTCATTCCACTCTTGAAGGTGTAAATAACTGCCCTTATGCAAAGTGAGAAAGCAAGACAAGTAGAGAGGAGAAATCAACAGCTGTCCCACTTTGCAGTTTCTCCAGCCCCAAAGCTTGACACTGCATGACAAAATCCTGGAAGAAGGAGGAAAAAGATAGTTTGTAAGAAAGCAACAGTAAAATGGGTTGGAAACTTCATCATCCTCCAGTAATACTTCATAGCCTTGAAATTGGTACCAAGTGCTACTTTATGGGGCTCTGATGCATTTGCTAAAGGGAGCATTATGATTAAAATGGGTGCATCATTTCTTTCACTTCCATAGGGTCTCTACCTGTGTGCCACACAGGCCCTCCTAGATTCAGCCTCTTCTTGTCATCAGAATCATTAGCAGGGGTCTCTTCACAGGGATATTAGTTGGGTGATGTGGAGTGCCAACATTCTCTGGAAGGAACTAATTCCTTGAGTCACAGGCACATGCCATAATCAGATCTCTAACAGCTGTAGTGAGGATGTGTTGGCAAGTTACACTGAAATTCTAGGATGAATTAAAAATATATATATATTTATATATATATATAAAATATATATTCCTTTTGTCTAAATCTCAACCTGGTACCTCTTTCATGATATTTTTCCTGTTTTGCATTAATGAGAAGATAGTTCTCTCCTCCTCTGCTTCTGTAAATCACATTCATAATTTTAGCCATTTCTCTGTCTCATCTGTATTATTAGTGATTTTAAATCAATTTAATTTTTTATGTTTAGTTCTATTCTAAACATATGTGATATGAGATCAGTAGTATTTATATTTTCTACATGCATTAGTAGAAATGCATAATCATTTTTTCATTTACCATTCATATTAACCCCCCATTAGATCAGTAATATGCATACTATATTTCAGAAATTTCTTGTACAAGAGGCCAGTTCTGCCACTAAAAGTCCACATGGCTGTAATCATTTTTTTTCTTTCTTTCTTAAAATCAATCTCTCCCTCTGCAAAATGGGAAGACTTCTATCTTCCATCTTAAATTAGGAAGCTCAGTGACAGAATCAGTTACACCTAAAATGTATTCAGTTCCTGTCATTTTCCAGAGGCCATACCATGTTCTTAATGTGCTTGTTTTCCTATTTAATCCTGACTATGATCCCTGGCTTTCCTGGTGGCTCAGTGGTAAAGATCTGCCTGTAACGCAGGAGGAGATGCAAGAGACGCAGGTTCTATCCCTGGATCGGGAAGATCCACTGGAGGAGGGCATGGTAACCTACTCCGGTATTCCTGCCTGGAAAATCATGGGGTCCAAAAGAATTGGACTCAGCTGAGCATGCACATGATCTTATGAGAAAAGTGCTATTAACACAATCATGTCTGTTTTGTAAATGAAGACTCTAGGATTTGGGCTATTATGTAGCACGCCCAAGGCTCTTCTTTTATTCAATGGTAGAGTGAGAACTGACCCCTGTTGTGCCTGACATAAAGCCCAGGCTCTATCCCATCAGCATGTCTGGCACATGCTCGGCACAGTAAATGAATAACCATGTGTCCTTCTCCCATTGTGTGGGGATGCCTACTGATGTTGTCTGTCATGGGTGTTGGAGTTTTGCTGGCCAGAACTGCCTTCTCCCCACCATGCCTCCAGTACCATGTTACACAGAGTTGATGCTCAAGGATTATTTTTGGATGAGTTAACCAAAGGTTCTAGATTCTCAGTGGAATTACCTCTCACGTTTGCCTCAAGGAAGACCATTTCACATATCTCTGGTGACTCTGGGAGAGCATAGTTGTAAACAGAAACTATATAAGCCCAAAGCATTCACCTGCTAATGGAGCCTAAGGGTCTAGTTCCCAGCTTTTCCCATTAGATCAAGACTTCAGTTTCCAAAAAGAAATCTTTTATAAATGTTTTTGTTGTGCACACTTTTAATAATGAATTAGGAATCAAAATTAAGTTTTCATAGAAAGTGGGGAAAGATTGTATGTGTGCTTGGTGGCTGTGGGAGGAAAACAGCCAGGATGGAAATAGGAAAAGTATATGTTTGCATTCTTTTAAATTATAGCATCTATGTAGGCTTCCCTGGTGCCTTAGGTGGTAAAGAATCTGTTTGCAATGCAGGAGACCTGGGTTCAACCCCTGGGTTGGGAAGATCCCCTGGAGGATCACAGCAACCCACTCCAGTATTCTTACCTGGAGAATCCCCATGGACAGAGGAGCCTGGTGGGTTATTATCCATGGGGTTACAAAGAGTTGGGCACGACTGAGCAACTAAGCACAACACAGCACAGAGGGAAGAGACTTTTCTTCCTTCATAATTCTGCACAGAACTCTTCATTCTGGCTATCTTCACCCCTGATATAACTAGTTATTAACCATCTTCTGGAAGCAAATATAAGCCTCCAGAGACCTATCAGATACTGTGCCAGCAGGACATGGGTCAGAATCCCAGAGAAGTCTGCCAGTGGGTGACTGGGGTCAAGACGATGGCACCTATTTGCCATAGAACAGATAAGAGGAGAAGAAATACACCCTGACTTTAGCCCTGATGGCTCAGTGGTAGAGAATCTGCCTGCAGTGCAGCGACATGGTTCTATCCCTGGGTCGGGAAGATCCCCTGGAAAAGGAAATGGCAGCCCGTTCCAGCCCACTTCTTGCCTGGGAAATCCCATGGACAGGGGAACCTGGTAGACTTCTGTCCATGGGGTTGCAAAGAGTCGGACACAACTCAATGACTAAACCACCACCTCGGAAAATGGATGCCTGTGCATACACATGAGTTTGTACACAGTTGCAGGGACAAAATGGACCCTCCTAAGCATCTGTGGATCTCCCCACACAGGTTAACAATGCCACAAGTTCTGGAGATTTGATGAGTAGATCCCCTCCGGGAACAATATCAATCCTTTTCGGGTATCTTACACAATATGAACATTTGGTGTTTGTTTCTGAGGAACTAGAGTTGTTAGGAAGCATTCCAAACAACAGTCTTCATTTTTGACATTTTCATTAAAAATGCTACAGTAACAGTAGAAGTTCTTGCTTTGGACGATATACTAATATCATTTTTACAGCATTTGAACAAGAGAAGATAAAGAGAGACAAAGAGATATGGCATATTATCTATTATAGTTAAACATCAAAAATCAAAAAGTAGTTTTCCTGCATACATTGATGCTCGACATAGAAATAATAGCATTGTTGAAAGAGAAAAATTTCAGTAGCTCTTACAAAGTAACAGGCATTATTCCATGTGCTTTACCTAAAATATATGGTCTTTTTACATCATCCTCCATGAAATCTACCAGAAAAAGAAGATATTTTCTTATTCCTAGATGGACAGAATCCAGGGTGAAGGAAGATTTAAAAGACACCATGAAAATGACGGAAGAGTTTGTGTTACTTCATTGTTATTATACTTCATTATGAAAGGTTTGTTGTTGTTGTTGTTTTTAATCTCCAGGGATTTAAACAGATCAATTTAACTGACCATTCAGTAGAGGGACCAAGAATTCCTAACTCTCCAAAGTTCGTCTTGGTGGCAGCAAGTGAGTTAACTTTTCCAAAGGCCCAAAGTCTCTTTCAGAGGAAACCTATGAAGCAAAATGCCTTGTGCACCCTCATTGTTCTCTAGGAAAACTCTTGTTTTCCACTTCAGTTGGTATTTTGCAAACACTTATCCTGGAGACACTGGGGGCCATGGGGAATGGAATGCTGCCCATGAGCCAGATGTTTGTAAACCTTAGCTCTGAAATGTGGCACAGTACCGCAAACTGTCAAGTTGTGTAAAAACTAAAGCAAAGACAAAAACAGAACGTAATATTTACCAGATGAGATTTGCGTGTGTGTGTAATCCTGCTGGAATTTTGGGAGTATCCAACTCTCGTACATTTCAAAATGAGCCTTGCTTCCCACCCCACCCCACCCCACCCTCACCCCCACTTTTTCCCTCCTGCACAGGGAAGGAGAGTTTGGAAGTGAAACGCTTTGTCCAAGTCAACAAGGAGCTTGATACAACCCTCAGCAGTTAGCTATACATTGAAAGATACACAAGAGGGTTTTGGCCCCATCTCAAAGAGAGAGTCCTAAAAATACTGTTCCTGGTATGATTTTCAGAAATAATGCGGAACAATGGAATATTGTATGTGTTGGCAATTTTTATTCAGCATAAGTAACTTAATGATTATATAAACTGTATGTTCATTAACTTGTCCAAAATTTTGGTGTGTATAAAAGAAAACTAGATTCAGACGAGAATTTCCAGTCACATGGAAGAAAAAAATTTTTTTTCCATATGAGTACTGATGTCATTACATTCTGTCCTCTGATACAAGTGAGCAGCCTAAAGAAACCAATAGAAGATACCCATTTAGAGGGATTTATTTTAGAAAGAATCAGAATTGGGGGAAATGGTAGAATTTTAAGTACGTTTGAAACACAAGTCCTGTGAAGAAGCATCAAGTTATTTGGGTTTTAATTTTGAAAGTAGTTTGAAGAGTTACATCTCGAGCTCTCATTACCACTGAATTACTCTTTCTATTGAGAGAGGATATGAGGAATTTGATTCAGTGGCTTGTTGATAACATGTTTGTGAGTGGTGAGTCTAGGCCAGCAGGCTTTACTATGTAACCTCTCCCCCATGACAGCTGGTTAGATCAGCGGTAAACTCATGACCCGGGGGAGCCAGTCCATGGATTAGGTGATGACTAATCCAATTCTCTCTTTCTTTTGAAAAACTGAACTGAGACCCAGTGCCTGAGATCAGACAATGGCAGGTTCCTAAACTGAAAGATCACATTCAGATGGGAAATGGGAGAGGGGAGGCTTTTTCAGCCTGTTGCAAGCTGGAGGATTAACAGAGGTCAATCTGCCTAGAGAAGTGGGAAGTTTGATCCATTGCTCAGAAAAAAAGATGTAAGATGATGTTTTCCCAGAAAGAGAAGCATGGTAAGCATAGATGGCTTGAAAATGGATGGTTTTCCATTTCTAGTCCATCTGAGACCCAGAAATAGGTCACACTCCTTTGTCTAAGCTAGTTAGGTAGGTGCCTTTCTGCAGCTAGAACTCATACAGGTCCTTCTTGTATAGATTTAAATTTTTTACTTACCGTGGTGGGGATTTTTTTTTTTTCATTGTTTACTTGGTTTATCTTTACAAAAAGTTCCTTCATCCTTGGGTGACACTGTGGTGCAGCAGAGCCAGTGTAAGAATTGGATTTGCTGGGGAAAGCACAGTGACTGTGCTTGGCAGAAGTCTGTGTTTAATAATTGTGTATTGAATGGAATTTGTGCCATGACATAAGTAAGGTGAGAGTATGGCGGGTTTGCAAAAGAAACTGCTAATAGCTACATTCCAATTCTACCATAGATGGTTGATTTCAATTCTTTTTATCCAGCTGTGTTGAAGTAAGTGAAACTGTAAGTGTTAATAGCAAATTAAATGAAATAGATACTGTACATGTGCAATATGGGAACCATAAACTCCGTAACCTTAGCAGAAGATTCTAGAGAAGGAGAAAAGATCCCTGTGGTATGCTAGTGAATAATTTGAAAGAAACTGCCTTACTTTTAAGTCCCCACTTCTGACTGATGGAGGCTCTGATGACAGAAGATCATGCTGCCACTCTGGGAGGTCAAGATTCTAGTTTCAAATTGCAATTAAAATGGATTTCTGCCTCACCAACCCCTCCCCCACCTTACCTAGCACCTTCCTTCTCCCACTGACTGCCTGGACTTCTCATGTATGATGTGGCTTTCCCAAATACTGAGCTGAGAAGTAAGGTGTTTTTTTTTTTTTTTTAACAACTTTAGCTCACATATTAATAGTGAATACTGCTGGTTGCTGGTTGACATGTGCTGGGAACCTTGCTAAGCATGTCACATATATCTTATCTCTTTAAAAGGCACAGCAATCCCAGGTGATGGGCATTTCCTGGTCTCTTTTTGCAAGTGTGGAAAATGATGCTCCCAGAGGTCAGGTTACATACCCAGCATCACACAGCTCTAAGTGCCAGGGGTGGTATTTCCCCCTATCTGACTCACTGTTGTAAACAACTAAGCTCTTCAGATTACACAGTTGTGTGCTTGAATCTTGAAAGACCCAATCTCAGAGTGACTTCTGATATCAGATATTTTCCCCTAAATGACCAGGTACCTAGATCAAAAATTTGTAGACTCTCCAATTGAGAAAAGGTTGGTTCTCAGTTTAAACAGTATAATTTTTCATGTGCTCATTAACATATAATGATCCTGAATATTCTTTTCTACAAAAAACAAAAAATGACCCCTTTTTGTATTATCTGTGGCAGCGCATTGAGTCAACATAATAAATGCTTTATACATTTTAAGTACAAAGGTTATGCAACTTCGTGTAAATTAACATGCATACTTTTAGACTGTCTTATTGTCAACTCGCATTTCAAGTGACCTATGAGAGACCCACCTCCTCCATAAATCTGTATGGTAGCAAGTCTCAGGCAATAACATTACAAACAAACAGAATTCTTTGGATTTACCTGCTTTGTTTCAGGAATGATTAAGAGAGAGAATTGATCTTTCTTAGAATTAATTGAGGCTATTTTTGGAGACCCATTTTCCAAAAAAACACAATGTTCTCAAATTGTGGTTTCCAGTTTGTTTTTAACCTAATACCAAGTTACAATGCAATCTCAGGATAGAATTTAATATTTAAAACATGTCAAAAATTTTCCCTGAAAGAATGAGGTTGGGGCAGTGGGTGGTGTAGTAGAGAAAATGTCTAACTGGCAAGTGTACCTTGGCCTTGGATGGAAGAGAGATTGCTATTGACCCCACAACAGCTCTTCAGTAAGACAGAAGGCCTTGCATACTATGTCCTTCTGGATTGAAGACTGTTGGTTTTGCTGCTGTGCTAATACAGAAATGCGAGTCACAATTATGCAAATAAGTATTTGCTTAACCTAACAAATTGTTTTATTTTGGCTCCTTCAGCTGTGTGGTATGATTTCTTTTTTTTCTTGGAAAATCAGCTGACATTAGAAATAAAGGAAATGTAATAATTAGCACAGGAAATATAGTTTGAAGAGGCAAAGGAGCCAAAATAGCAGTTTGTGGAAAAGGGAATCAAAATCATTTGATGTTACAAACTGTACTATTAATAGGGCTCCAAGGAGAGGAAGGAGCGAGTGAGTTCCCAGAGCTCCTAAGAGGCCCTTCTCTTGCTGTCAGCAGTCCCGTTGTATACCTTTGATTGTTGGCATGGATTCAAAGCATGGAAGGGTACTTTACTTAGAAATTCTCTCTCACACATGCAAAGGAGGATGGGAATTAACGAATACAATGCCTAGAAATGGAAGCCCCATATAGCACTAAGCAAGCATCCATGGCTTAATCATTTGAAACATTCCCCATACATATTTAACGTCACCGATCTCTTCTCTCCAGCCTCTTTTTTTCTGTTCTTTCTTTCTCTTTTTTGTCTTCTTTAAAGAGAAAACTTCATCTGATCTGGCAGAGAATGACAAACCTCCAAAGTCAGTAGTTTCTATTCTAATGACAAATGTTATCCTGGGGCAGCTCGCAGGGCCTGGATGTACACACAGAGAGTGATTTGGTTCTAACTGGGACAATGCCTGGTAAGGGGAGAGCTTGGGAAAGGTTTTCCATCAATGGCCAGGTGCATTTTCTCTTCTGGGGAGAGTCCGAGTCAGCAGGTGGGATTCTCTCCTTGCCCACTACAAAGGTTTAGGGGCATTAGCTAAGATTGCAGACCTTGCCCTTATCAGAGTGGTTGGAATACGGTAACATGAGCCTTTTCTTTCTCTTACCAAACACAAAACCCTGTCCCAAAGAAGGCAATAGGAAGCCCTTTGTTATTTCTGGGCTTGGATGGAGTTTAAGATGCTTCTCTAAATTCATGGTACATTCCAGCTTGGAGCTACCCTACACCCTAGGCTGGCTATGTTGGACTGGGATTTAGGGCAGGGGCCTGGCAGATATGTAAGTTTCCTACTAAAATGATTGGGAAGGAAAAGTTTCAGTTTTCATTTTGTGTTTTCTTTGGCCCATCAATCCCTGAATTGCCTTGGCCGTAGAGCATGAAGTGGAAGAACAGGGATTGCAGGTTTAACTTTAGGAGACTGAAGAGTGGAGTAGAATGGACCATGAATTGTGATGTATCTACAGCCTCATAAATGCTGACAAGCATACACATACATAGTATTTAGTGAGGGAAAGAAAAATAGGCCATTAACTAATGGCCATTAACTAATGTGTATGGTATCTCTTTCTTTTAAAACAATGAAAAATGTATGTATTTTGAAAACAAAAATGTTTGGATGGTAGTAGACCAAAATGTTAACAGAGGTTGTCTTAAAATGGGAGATTTGGGGAAGGGGAGGTTACATTTTTTTCTCTTTGCTTATTCATAGTTTCCCTCTTTTTCCTAGCATGTTCAAGTGTATGTATATTTCCATTTAAAATTAAAAGCTAAAAAAGTGAGATACCAAAGGAAAAAACCATATAGAGACTCCAATGCACAGGTCCTGCCCCAGCCTCATAGTGTCTGAGGAACCTGTTCTCCCATCCTTGGGTCCACTTACAAAACAGTGATGAGAACTATACCCTCCTCACATTGTGAGCATTTGATAATTTAATATTCATGGGAACGCTTTGTGAAGTGTCTACTTTCTGTGACTGAGGGCTTGTGTTTCCTAATTTGGCACCCTTCTATTCCAGGGGAGCCACGTCTTTCCTTAAGGATTGTCTGTGAGCCTCGTACGTGGCTCAGGGGCTGGTACTTGTGTCCTCACCCACAGGAAGGCCCATGGCTCCCAGGTCCCTGCCAGAGCCCCTGGCTCCCCTCCAGCCCTTCCTTCATCATGGTGAGGGCAGTGATATTGGGTGTTTGGCGGAGGCATGATTCCTGGACGTCTGGTCAGAAGAAAAATGGGAACCAGGTAGAAACAGCTCCAGGACAAAATTATGGCTTCAAAGGAGATCAGACAGCCTGAAATTTAACCATCACCAGCCCAAATTTCAGCTTTCTAATCTGAGAAGAGGCAGGTCAGGTGGTCTGGTGCTCCCATCTCTTTCAGAATTTTCCACAGTTTCTTGTGATCCACACAGTCAAAGGCTTTGACATAGTTGATAAAGCAGAAATAGTTATTTTTCTGGAACGCTCTTGGTTTTTCAATGATCCAGTGGATGCTGGCAATTTGATCTCTGGTTCCTCTGCCAACAAAGGCGCCCATCTAGTCAAGGCTATGGTTTTTCCAGTAGTCATGTATGGATGTGAGAGTTGGACTATAAAGAAAGCTGAGCACCGAAGAATTGATGCTTTTGAACTGTGGTGATGGAGAAGACTCTTGAGAGTCCCTTGGACTGCAGAGATCCAACCAGTCCATCCTAAAGGAAATAAGTCCTGAATATTCATTGGAAGGACTGATGCTGAAGCTGAAACTCCAATACTTTGGCCACCTGATACGAAGAGCTGACTCATTTGGAAAGACCCTGATGCTGGGAAAGACTGAAGGCAAAAGGAGAAGGGAACAACAGGATGAGATGGTTGGATGGCATCACTGACTCAATGGATATGAGATTGAGTGAACTAGAGTTGGTGATGGACAGAGAGGCCTGGCGTGCTGCAGTCCATGGGGTCACAAAGAGTCAGACACCGCTGAGCGACTGAACTGAATCTGAGAAGGGGAGATAGCATAGGGGCTTCCCCAGTGGCTCAGAGGTTAAAGCATCTGCCAGCAATGCGGGAGACCCGGGTTTGACCCCTGGGTCAGGAAGATCCTCTGGAGAAGGAAATGGCAACCCACTCCAGTATTCTTGCCTGGAGAATCCCATGGAGGGAGGAGCCTGGTAGGCTACCGTCCAGGGGATCGCAGAGTCGGACACGACTGAGCGACTTCACTTTCACTTTCAGTCACTGTGTTAGCACAAGCATTCACAGTGAGAGAATGACCTTGCAGCATGAAGCTGGGAGCCTGGCACAGCGCTAGTGCTCAGTGATTGCTGGCTGTTCTGCCCTTGATCCACTGAATGGTCCGTGCTAATGACAGTGCCGAGCAGTGAGTACACTCATTACTACAAGCTACTCACTAGTAGTAAGAAGCATGGTAATATGGACCCAGGAATGACTGGATAACGTGAGAAGGTAACACCCAATGTGGTGCATTCTTTTGATATTAACTTTCCCATCTTATTGGTGTTTGAAATGCAACAGGCTTGGTCTTCCTTGTGGCTTCAGGGTTTTATTATCCTCTACCCAAGAGTGTTTTCTTTGCCCAACTCAAGAGACTTCAGGAGAAAGTCAGAGAGAGTTGAGCTATTGCAGCAATGAATAAATAAAGCTATAATCTAAACACTTTCCTCAACTGGTGCCACTGGGTTTGCAGCTCATTTCACAATGGTCCCCTGACTGTGAAAGAGATCTAACACATTGAGTTCTGGAAAAGACCAAGAAGAGAGTAGCCAGTGCTGGGCCATAGCATGGTTGTCTGATAAAGGGATATTTTGTCTAAAATTGAGGGCAAGAGATCTCTTTGCAAAGAATAAGAGTAACAGTAACAACATTGTTGATCATTAATTATATGCCAGACTCTGTTTTCAATCCATTGCAAGCAGGAAATTTTTTTAACCTTCAAAACAAAAAACACTTTAAGCCATTTTTATCAGATAAGGAAATTGTGTTGCAAGGAGGTTAAGAACTTTCCCAAAGTCACGTAACTAGTAAAATTGGGAACTGAAATTCAAAGCTAGTCCACCAACTCCTATGTCTATATTGGGCCCCGCTGTGCCAACTTCATCTCCATTATCTACTTATCAATTCTGTAGGAGATCAGCCCTGGGATTTCTTTGGAAGGAATGATGCTAAAGCTGAAACTCCAGTACTTTGGCCACCTTATGCGAAGAGTTGACTCATTGGAAAAGACTCTGATGCTGGGAGGGATTGGGGGCAGGAGGAGAAGGGGACGACAGAGGATGAGATGGCTGGATGGCATCACGGGCTCGATGGACGTGAGTCTGAGTGAACTCCGGGAGATGGTGATGGACAGGGAGGCCTGGCGTGCTGCAGTTCATGGGGTCGCAGAGTCGGACACGACTGAGTGACTGAACTGAACTGAATGGGTTGTTGGAGGAAGAGAAATTAAATATCCTTTATTACTCCAGGAGGCCAAAAGACCATAGTAGAAAGTTCAGGGAAAGAGATTTCATCTCAGTCTGAGAAAGGTTAACAGTCAGCAGTAATTCAAGGATTGGCTGCCACGTGAGGTTGTGAGACTTTGTTGCTAGAAGCATTCAAGGAGTTATTGGACAGCCACCTGAGATGGGCAAGCTCTGAGGGGATCTTAGTATCTGGAAATGGGTTACACTAAATTAACCCTAATTCTTCTTACAACGCTGAAAAGTGTTCTTCTGGATTTGGCCTAACACAGTGTAGTCTTTTAATAAGAATTTTGGTAAATGAATAACTGAGTCCACAGATTTTGTAAACATATCAGATCAAAGACTTACCTGCACACAGCAAAAATGACCTTTTCTTCCTGATGCCTAAAGTGCTTAGTGACTTTAGATATGCCAATCAACAGTAAAGGTTATCCTCATATTGTAATTTTATATTTGACTGTTTCCTTTGCTATAATTGGATTTTGAAATCCTTGCCCGCAGAGATAATGCCTTACCTAGTATAAAACAGAGCACGTATTAGAGGCCCTAAGTATGGGTATTAAATGATGAAGTCAATAGAAATATGATTCTGTTCCAGGTAAATATTCTAGATGCTGCCAAGATGTCCTGGGTCAAAGATCCTTTCTGAACCACTCATCCATTCATTTACCAAAAGTTGATGATTTTGCTTAAATCAACCTTTACTATGTGCCAAGTACCAAACAAAGAAGAATGAGACTGTTCCTGCCACCAAGGGAGGGCAAAGTGATAAATAAACTTATGGTGAGAAAGCACCAGTGAGGTCCCAGAAGCTCAGATTAACTCAGCCTTAGAAGTAAGGAAAGCTCCA
This sequence comes from Ovis canadensis, assembly GCF_042477335.2. NCBI lineage: Eukaryota > Metazoa > Chordata > Mammalia > Artiodactyla > Bovidae > Ovis > Ovis canadensis. The sequence continues at coordinate 82,828,973 of NC_091249.1, forward strand.
GAAAATTTCCCAGCCAAATTTTCCAGTCAAAGACCTGGAAGCAGGTACAGGGCCAAGCGCAGGAGGCATTTAATAGTTGATGTGTCCATTGAGTACAGTCAGTCTGTGGGACTGTGTCGTATAGACCAGTGGTTGTCAAAGTGTGGTCCCCAGCCTAACAGCTACAGCTCAATCAGAAAACACATTTGAATGCAGATTCCAGACTCCACCGCAGCCCTGACTCAGAAATTCTGGGAGCCCAGCAGTGCCTGTTTTGACAGGTCCTCTGAGTAATTTTAGTGCAGGTTTCTTGTCCTTTTTAGAAACCAGGGACCCAAATAAGACTAAGCCAACCAAATCCTCACCACCCCCTACAAACAAATCTTGATTGAGATTGTAGAGTATCACTTCTCAAAAAAGGCAAAGCTCCTCTGCCCATGGATTCTCTTGGTTGGGAAGAGGAGATGGTCCAAGGGGTCTGGAGCAGTAACGCACAATAAGAAGCTAGTAACGGCCAGCCCTGATGACAGAACAACATCAGTAAATCCTCTTTGTTCCCACAGGGGTTAATGATGATCTGTGTTTCACTGGGACATTCAGAATTGGGGATTTGGGTCTGTTTCCTGGGTCTCCAAGGACGGCCCTGAGATTTGGGCTGTAAGTCTCTGAATAAAAACAAGGAAATAGAAAGTGAAAACAAACGTGGACATTTATTTCCCTGACTTGCCAATTGCAAACAGAATTTTGTTTAATAAACCATGAAATGATTCACAGAGGTCTGTGTATTATTCCAACGTGCAGCTGGCTAATGTAAAAGAATCTTTTCTCTTGGTCTTTCAGGCTATATACAATTCCCAGGCATGCCAATTTGTATTTATTTATTGGTAGGGCCTGTACCTGCCTTATGAGTCAGTGGACTGGAATTCTTGCTGTCACGTGGGCATGGTAAGCAAGAGTGTGCAGGAGCTGTTGAGCTGCTGTTAACCTCAGACACTCCTCCCCACCTCTAAGCAACCCCCTCACCCAAGTCCAGGTCATCATCTGCATTCATGGATAACTGCATTTCCAAAATAGTCAATCTGGATATCAACATTTGTCCTCTCCAATCTGACTTCCACACACAGCCAGAGTAATTTTTTTTTAAATGTATATGGGATCATGTCAGCCACTTGCCTATAAGACTGTCTTTACTATATCTTCACTTCTATTCTTATAAAAACATCTTCCCACTGTAACTAGAATAAAATGCACGGTCCACGTTCCGGCCACCGGCCTTGCACATGTGTCTTCCTGCCTTCCATTTTCTGTCTCTATGGTTCATTCTACTCCAGCCACAATGACCTACCTCCTTGTTTTCAGTTCCTGGCAGTTGCTTTGTTCTTCGCTTCCTCAGCACCTTTGCAGGCCGGTGTGCTCCCCCGTAAATGCTCTCACTGCTGCTCTCTGTTCAGTTCATCCTTGAGGTCTTATCTGAGCTGCACCTCAGGAAACCCTTACCCCCAACCCCACCAGGCCTCAGAGACTAGGTTAAGCCCTGCTGTTACATGTTTAAAACATTATCAGTTGCAAGAAAGTAACAGTTTACTTGACTATCTAATATCCTCTTTCCTTGTGAGTCAAAACTTGGTAAGAACAAACACAGTGATCGTTCTGCTTGCTGCTGCCTTTCCAGCCCCTGGCCCCTTGTGCAGCAGGGTAGGTTGTCAATCACTGTCATCAATGTGATTGAACGATCCAGTGAGTGAACCAAAATCCTTTAGAAGGATTTGGGATTTCTGAAGCAATTTATTTTTTTTTTATTTATTTTTTTTTAATTTATTTTTTTTTAAATTTATTTATTTTTTTAATTTTAAAATCTTTAATTCTTACATGCGTTCCCAAACATGACCCCCCCTCCCACCTCCCTCCCCACAACATCTCTCTGGGTCATCCCCTTGCACCAGCCCCAAGCATGCTGCATCCTGCGTCAGACATGGACTGGCGATTCAATTCTTACATGATAGTATACATGTTAGAATTCCCATTCTCCCAAATCATCCCACCCTCTCCCTCTCCCTCTGAGTCCAAAAGTCCATTATACACATCTGTGACTTTTTTCCTGTCTTGCATACAGGGTCGTCATTGCCATCTTCCTAAATTCCATATATATGTGTTAGTATACTGTATTGGTGTTTTTCTTTCTGGCTTACTTCACTCTGTATAATCGGCTCCAGTTTCATCCATCTCATCAGAACTGATTCAAATGAATTCTTTTTAACGGCTGAGTAATACTCCATTGTGTATATGTACCACAGCTTTCTTATCCATTCATCTGCTGATGGACATCTAGGTTGTTTCCATGTCCTGGCTATTATAAACAGTGCTGCGATGAACATTGGGGTACATGTGTCTCTTTCAATTCTGGTTTCCTCGGTGTGTATGCCCAGAAGTGGGATTGCTGGGTCATAAGGTAGTTCTATTTGCAATTTTTTAAGGAATCTCCACACTGTTCTCCATAGTGGCTGTACTAGTTTGCATTCCCACCAACAGTGTAGGAGGGTTCCCTTTTCTCCACACCCTCTCCAGCATTTATTGCTTGCAGATTTTTGGATTGCAGCCATTCTGACTGGTGTGAAGTGGTACCTCATTGTGGTTTTGATTTGCATTTCTCTAATAATGAGTGATGTTGAGCATCTTTTCATGTGTTTGTTAGCCATCTGTATGTCAAAGGCTGTGAAAAGAGACAAAGAAGGCCACTACATAATGATCAAAGGAACAATCCAAGAAGAAGATATAACAATTATAAATATATATGCACCCAATATAGGAGCACCGCAATATGTAAGACAAATGCTAACAAGTATGAAAGGGGAAATCAACAATAACACAATAATAGTGGGAGACTTTAATACCCCACTCACACCTATGGACAGATCAACTAAACAGAAAATTAACAAAGAAACGCAAACTTTAAACGATACATTAGATCAGTTAGATCTAATTGATATCTACAGGACATTTCACCCCAAAACAATGAATTTCACCTTTTTTTCAAGTGCCCATGGAACCTTCTCCAGGATAGATCACATCCTGGGCCATAAATCTAAACTTGATAAATTCAAAAAAATCGAAATCATTCCAAGCATCTTTTCTGACCATAATGCATTAAGATTAGATCTCAACTACAGGAGAAAAACTATTAAAAATTCCAACATATGGAGGTTGAACAACACACTTCTGAATAACCAACAAATCACAGAAGAAATCAAAAAAGAAATCAAATTATGCATAGAAACTAATGAAAATGAAAACACAACAACCCAAAACCTGTGGGACACTATAAAAGCAGTGCTAAGAGGAAAGTTCATAGCAATACAGGCATACCTCAAGAAACAAGAAAAAAGTCAAATAAACAACCTAACTCTACAACTAAAGCAACTAGAAAAGGAAGAGTTGGAGAACCCCAGGGTGAGTAGAAGGAAAGAAATCTTAAAAATTAGGGCAGAAATAAATGCAAAAGAAACAAAAGAGACCATAGCAAAAATCAACAAAGCCAAAAGCTGGTTCTTTGAAAGGATAAATAAAATTGACAAACCATTAGCCAGACTCATCAAGAAGCAAAGAGAGAAAAATCAAATCAATAAAATTAGAAATGAAAATGGAGAGATCACAACAGACAACACAGAAATACAAAGGATCATAAGAGACTACTATCAGCAGTTGTATGCCAATAAAATGGACAACGTGGAAGAAATGGACAAATTCTTAGAAAAGTACAATTTTCCAAAACTGAACCAGGAAGAAATAGAAAATCTTAACAGACCCATCACAAGCACAGAAATTGAAACTGTAATCAGAAATCTTCCAGCAAACAAAAGCCCAGGTCCAGACGGCTTCACAGCTGAATTCTACCAAAAATTTAGAGAAGAGCTAACACCTATCCTCCTCAAACTCTTCCAGAAAATTGCAGAGGAAGGGAAACTTCCAAACTCATTCTATGAGGCCACCATCACCCTAATACCAAAACCTGACAAAGATGTCACAAAAAAAGAAAACTACAGGCCAATATCACTGATGAACATAGATGCAAAAATCCTCAACAAAATTCTAGCAATCAGAATCCAACAACACATTAAAAAGATCATACACCATGACCAAATGGGCTTTATCCCAGGGATGCAAGGATTCTTCAATATCCGCAAATCAATCAATGTAATTCACCACATTAACAAATTGAAAAATAAAAACCATATGATTATCTCAATAGATGCAGAGAAGGCCTTTGACAAAATTCAACATCCATTTATGATAAAAACTCTACAGAAAGCAGGAATAGAAGGAACATACCTCAACATAATAAAAGCTATCTATGACAAACCCACAGCAAACATTATCCTCAATGGTGAAAAATTGAAAGCATTTCCCCTAAAGTCAGGAACAAGACAAGGGTGTCCACTTTCACCGCTACTATTCAACATAGTTCTGGAAGTTTTGGCCTCAGCAATCAGAGCAGAAAAAGAAATAAAAGGAATCCAAATTGGAAAAGAAGAAGCAAAACTATCACTGTTTGCAGATGACATGATCCTCTACATGGAAAACCCTAAAGACTCCACCAGAAAATTACTAGAGATCATCAATGAATATAGTAAAGTTGCAGGATATAAAATCAACACACAGAAATCCCTTGCATTCCTATACACGAATAATGAGAAAGTAGAAAAAGAAATTAAGGAAACAATTCCATTCACCATTGCAACGAAAAGAATAAAATACTTAGGAATATATCTACCTAAAGAAACTAAAGACCTATATATAGAAAACTATAAAACACTGATGAAAGAAATCAAAGAGGACACTAATAGATGGAGAAATATACCATGTTCATGGATTGGAAGAATCAATATAGTGAAAATGAATATACTACCCAAAGCAATTTACAAATTCAATGCAATCCCTGTCAAGCTACCAGCCACATTTTTCACAGAACTAGAACAAATAATTTCAAGATTTGTATGGAAATACAAAAAACCTCGAATAGCCAAAGCAATCTTGAGAAAGAAGAATGGAACGGGAGGAATCAACTTGCCTGACTTCAGGCTCTACTACAAAGCCACAGTCATCAAGACAGTATGGTACTGGCACAAAGACAGAAATATAGATCAATGGAACAAAATAGAAAGCCCAGAAATAAATCCACACACATATGGACACCTTATCTTTGACAAAGGAGGCAAGAATATACAATGGAGTAAAGACAATCTCTTTAACAAGTGGTGCTGGGAAAACTGGTCAACCACTTGTAAAAGAATGAAACTAGATCACTTTCTAACACCACACACAAAAATAAACTCAAAATGGATTAAAGATCTAAATGTAAGATCAGAAACTATAAAACTCCTAGAGGAGAATATAGGCAAAACACTCTCCGACATAAATCACAGCAGGACCCTCTATGATCCACCTCCCAGAATTCTGGAAATAAAAGCAAAAATAAACAAATGGGATCTAATTAAAATTAAAAGCTTCTGCACAACAAAGGAAACTATAAGCAAGGTGAAAAGACAGCCTTCTGAATGGGAGAAAATAATAGCAAATGAAGCAACTGACAAACAACTAATCTCAAAAATATACAAGCAACTTATGCAGCTCAACTCCAGAAAAATAAACGACCCAATCAAAAAATGGGCCAAAGAACTAAATAGACATTTCTCCAAAGAAGACATACAGATGGCTAACAAACACATGAAAAGATGCTCTGAAGCAAGTTAAAGGAAGGGAGAGAGATGTATTAGATGTAGGGTGAAGACCATTCCAGCAGAGAAAAAAGATCAAATTCAAATTTCTAGGCAGAGGATTTGTAACTCAGAGGCCACAAAATGAAAAGTCAGAATTTGAAAGTATCTATGTTTGGCTCCCCTGTGCCAGGAGCACAGCTTTCCAGTTGGAAGGGAAGAAGTGGAGAACTCCAGAGTGGTCATATAGGATGCGTTTTTTAACTGAAAGTTGGATATGTTGTTGGAAGCTCTTGACGGTTTACCAAATTGACTCCGATTTTCAAAGCTTAGAAGCACAAACATTTCCTCTTGCCATTAGCATCTAAAGGACTTGATTCCTGTAATATTCTGCTTTCTAGAAACCTCTCCCCACAGACAATGCCATGTATGGAGTCTCTGAGGACCTGGGCAGGCTCTGGATTTAGAGTGAGGGGGTAGGACAATTGATGAAGCCAGAGATGTGGCTTCTCTCAGGTCCTCTGGAAGGACCAGCTCTCTTTTATCTGTTACTATAGACTTGTGCCAGCCAGAAAAAGACATATATAAAGAAAGCCATTTATTTTCAAAGCAATATTAGTGTCTTGAGCTAAACAAAGTGTCAAAAACACATCTTCTTTCCATATACTTGCACACAATCCATAGACTCTGTGTTGCATGACGGCTTCCACACCAGACAGGCCATTCACAAGGTGCCTACATCACTTAGTGTGATCCAGTTTTGACATACCCATGTCTGAATCACTTGAGGGTGCCAGAAAAATATTTCTTTTGTTTGCTTTCTTCCCAAATAGTTTCCTACTCAATGTCTCAGTGTCTGAAATTCCCTCCATTAGGTGGTCTTTCTTTGGGATAAAGTACTGCCCTTTCTATATAATCTCTTTAAATAGCAAAGGCTTAAATTACATCAAATCAAGTATAAAATGGCCTAATATTTGATATCTTGACAGCAGTGAGTCACACAGATACATGCATATGTACACAATCAGTGAATATTCATTTAAGATTTAAGCATTTTATTTTTTGGAAAGTTTACATTAACAGAAAAAGCAAATAAATATATGTTAATTAATTATATGCCTGTGAAGTATTTAAGGGAAGTTGTACAAATGTCTGTAATCTACTTTGAAATATGTTTTTAAAAATAGATGAATTGATGGACAGCTAGAGGGACAGATAATTAAAAACCCCAAATAATGAAACACTAATGGTAAAATCCAGATGATCTTTAAGTAGATGTTCACTAAAATTATTTCAACTTTGCTGTATGAAAACTGCCATAATGTGGAAGGAAAGAGAAAATAAACAACCTGCTGAAGTTCTTATTGGGGCTTCCCCTGTGGCTCAGCAATAAAGAATCTGCCTGCAATGCAGGAGACACAGGAGACCTGGGTTCAATCCCTGGGTTAGGAAGATCCCCAGGAGGAGGGAATGGCAACCCACTCTAGTATGCTTACCTGGAAAACCCCATGGACACAGGAGCCTGGCGGGCTGCCGTCTATGGGGTTGCAAAGAGTCAGATATGGCTAAAACGACTAAGCACACACACACACACGTGTCCCTATTCGGAGAAGGTGATGGCACCCCACTCCAGTACTCTTTCCTGGAAAATCCCACTGATGGAGGAGCCTGGTGGGCTGCAGTCCTTGCTAGGGGCCGGACATGACTGAGCGACTTCACTTTCACGTTTCACTTTCATGCATTGGAGAAGGCGATGACACCCCACCCCAGTACTGTCGCCTGGAGAATCCCATGGATGGAGGAGCCTGGTGGGCTGCAGTCCTTGGGGTCGCGAAGAGTCGGACACGACTGACATTCCTATTAGAGAGCCTCATATGTAAAGGTCACTCAGTATGTGAAAGCTGTTGTTTGAGTAATGAGAGGAGTAGGAGAGTGGTTTCCAACCTTTATCTAACATCTAGATGCCTGGGTTCCCCTTCCTGACATACTGATTTAATTGGCCTGGAATGGAACGCAGGCATCAGCATTTTTTAGCTTCATCCCAGGTGATCCTTTTAGGTTACAACATTAGGAACCCCTGTTACTCTGGCCTGCAGTGGTGACCACATTGCTTTCCTCCTGAGGCTGACTTGCAGGACATACCTTGCCTAGAATTGGGCCCAGGCTCCCACAGAGAAAGGGTAAAGGGGGAGCTCCTCCAATAACTGGGCAGACTAGACCTGCCTTTGCCATCTACCAGGGCTATGCGCATACTTGCATGTCGCTCAGTCGGTCTGACTCTGCGATCCCGTAGACTGTAGCCCACCAGGCTCTTCTGTTCATGGATTTTCCAGGCAAACATATTGCAGTGGGTGCCCATTTCCTCCTCCAGGGGATCTTCCTGACTCAGGGATCAAACTAGAGCTATGACCTCCCTGTTTGTGGCCCAAGTAGAACAACAACAACAACAACAAGGTAAAAATCACATCAGTTACAAGGAAATCTTTTGTTGTAGCTGGCTAAAATAATCCTTATTACTTTTAACTTCGAAAAACAGACACAGTAGCATCTATGAAGAGGAAAATCTTTTCTGTTAACTTTTATTCACCTTCATTTAATTTTTAAATATGTAGTAAACATGATTGTAGGGCTTCTCATTAACTGGGGTATCTTACAGTCATAATTTTTGATACACAACATTACTTACCAATTAGCCTGTCTTGTTCGTTTAAATTTCTTTGCTCATATTTTAATGGGAGCTAATGATGCCTTTGTTGACTTATTTAATGCTATGTAAATGTGGCTATAAACTGTGAAGGGTTTAAGCAGAAGCATTATTTTTGCTTACTCTTCAGATTTTGGAGTGTGTAGAATCCCCAGGAAACACACATATCACCACAATGAATATAAGCTTACTGAGGAGACCAAATAATACTAATAATTTTTAAAACAAGCAGTGAAGGATGTTTAGACCATAAGATTTTTTATTTTCCTCTGTGTTAATTGTTTATTTGGGCATCATTGGAATTTGAAAGTTAACTTCAACAAAGTGTTCCCCCCCCCCTTTCTGCTCCCATAATCACTCAACATAGGCCAATCTAAGACCATCTTCTAAGCTCAGAAAGGGAGAGCTCGGCTAGATAGGTTCTCTTGTTGTGTTTCATGAGCCTTGCTCTCAAGAGAATTGATTTCTCCCTTATGGCCAGCACATAAATGTTTGAATGAAGAAATGAATGAATGGGTGGATGGATGAGGAAATGAATGAGGGAACAGAAACCTAATTTCAACATACACATAGATGAAGCTTCCAAGATACTGGATTCTCAATACTAGAGCCTCCATTCCTCCAACAATCCTGTCCATTCCCCCACCTCAGCCACTCAATCCCTTGCTATAACTGAGACTGTGTAATTAGCAGCAAGCAAACACAGTCATATTTCAGTTACACATGCTTTACTCTCTTCTTGCCACTTTATGATTTTCCAGTTTACTTCTTCGAGGGCTGCAACTTCATGTATTTGCCAGATCCATTGATTCCCAACACTTTTTCACTGTCCCTTACCACCATGAAGTCTGCTCTTCCCTCCCACTCCAGCTTTAGCCGCACAGTAAATCATAACAGCCACTGACTAGCATACATCCTTGAACCCCTTGCTGAACTTATCAGGTAAAGCCAGTTCCTTAGTTAAATCTCACTCTCTTTCTACTTTGTACTTTCACCCATGGCTGAATGGGTGGCTGAATGTTGGTGGAGAAATGGTCTCCCCAAGCTGAATGGACTTACTTTGGAGCTGTGACCACAAATATTATGCAGTTCCTTCTGCTGCCAGGCAAGCCTGGTAGACTCCTAGCCCAGCCTGCTCCCAGTGGGATTGAATTGTGTCACCCCCCCCCACCCACCCACATTCATATGGTGAAGTCCTGATGCCCAGTTTCTAAGAATGTGACCTTATCTCACAATATTATTGCAGATGTTATTAGTAAACTGCAATCAGGTCATGAGGGTGTGCCCTAATCCTACATGACAGATATTCTTACGTAAAAGAGAAAATTCAGACACAGACGTATACACAGGGAGAACTTCAGGTGAAGATGAAGTTTAGAGATCAGGAAGATACTTCTGCAAGTCAAGGAACATCAGAGATTGTCAGAAACTAAGGAGAGAAGCGTGAAATAGATCGTCCCTCACATCTTTTAGAAACCAACCTGCGGACACCTTGACCTTGGATTCCTAGCCTCCAGAACCAAGGCAGTAAATTCCGGTTGTTTAAGGCGCCCAGTCTGTGGTACTTGGTTATGCAAACAAATATGTCATTCTGTCACAGCTTCTTTAACCTCAAATCTTCAACGTTTCTTCCCCATCCTCACTCTCCAGTGATGACTCTGCTTTTTCCTTCCCTGAGAAAAACAAAAGCCATCAGGAGCCTCCACTGCCACATATACTAAGCTATACAAGAGCATAAACGACTATGCACCTTCTCCTGAAAGCCAGTTTGATGTTCTACATGCTCTCCTCTGGGCCTCTTCAAGGGTATCACCCCAGATAGTTGCTCCTCTTTGTCCTTTTCATTAACTTTTCCCTCTTTACTGCATCATTCTTATAGGGATACAAACATTTTGTTATTTGTCCTATTTTCTCTTAAAAGTTCTTCAAGACAGTGTCAAATCTCCTTTTGATTCCCACTTCCCTCAGTTTGTTGCTTCCCTTTGCAATAAAGTTCCTAGAAGAAGTTACTCATATTCATTATCTCCAGTTCCGCTCCTCTCATCCCCATAAATCCACTCCAACCCAGCTCTCTCCCCTGTGCGCACAGACATTTCTTTCTTCAGGTCACCAGTGACTTCCATGCTAAATCCAAAGGTCACTTAGAACTCATCTTACTCGAATTAACGGCAGCATTTGACACAGTTGATCAACCTTTCCTCCCCAAAACATTCTCTCTGCCTCGTTTCTAGGACAACATGAGGTACGTTGCTCCTTCTAGTCTCCTTTGTCAATTCTTCCTCTTCTCCCTAATTTCCTTCTAAGGTTCCCTGGGTCTTAGTAGTAGTAGCTTTTGTTTTCTCTCTTCTACTATCCCTAGCACAGTGCTCTACTCCAAGCTTCAACTCCAGTGTTAGACTGCTAATTCAGTCTCTCCACTTGGATGTTTGATATATCAAACTCAGTACATCAAAAATTCAGTGACTGTTCTTTCTCTTCCTGTCACTTCTCCTTAGAGCCTTCCCATATGAGAAGGGATATAAGCATCATTTCCTTTGCTCAGGCCAGAAAACTTGGGATCATCCTTGGCTAACCTTTCTCTCCTGTCTCATGTCCAATCTCTCAAGAAATACTGTTGGCTTCAGTTTCTCAATAGATTCAGAACTTGACTATTTTTACCACTGCTATAGGCTTCCCTGGTGGCTCAGAGGTTAAAGTGTCTGCCTCCAATGCAGGAGACCTGGGTTCGATCCCTAGGTCGGGAAGATCCTCTGGAGAAGGAAATGGCAATCCACTCCAGTATTCTTGCCTAGAGACTCCCATGCACGGAGAAGCCTAGTAGGTTACAGTCCACGGGGTCGCAAAGAGTCGGACACGACTGAGCGACTTCAACTCACCTCACCTCATCATTGCTATGCCTACTGCTATAGTTTGAACTTACTAAAATTTCTTAGTGGTGAATTACTGCAATCAGTTCAGTTCAGTTACTCCTTTGTGTCTGATTCTGCAGCCCATGGACTGCACACGCCAGGCCTCCCTTTCTATCACCAGCTCCCAGAGTTTGCTCAAACTATGCCCATTGAGTCAGTGATACCATGCAACCATCTCATCCTTTGTTGTCCCCTTCACCTCCTGCCCTCAATCTTTCCCAGCATCAGGGTCTTTTTCAGTGAGTCAATTCTTCACATCAGGTGGCCAAAATATTGGAGTTTCAGCTTCAGCATCAGTCCTTCCAATGAATATTTAGGACTGATTTCCTTTAGGATGAACTGGTTGGATCTCCTTGCTGTCCAAGGGACTCTCAAGAGTCTTCTCCAACACCACAGCTCAAAAGCATCAATTCTTCGGTGCTCAGCTTTCTTTATAGTCCAACTCTCACATACATACATGACTCCTGGAAAAACCATAGCTCTGACTAGATGGACCTTTGTTGGCAAAGTAAGGTTTCTGCTTTTCAATATGCTATCTAGGTTGGTCATAACTTTTCTTCCAAGGAGCAAGTGTCCTTTAATTTGGCTGCAGTCACCATCAGCAGTGATTCTGGAGCCAAAAAACATAAAGTCTGTCACTGTTTCCATTGTTTCCCCATCTATTTGCCATGAAGTGATGGGACTAGATGCTGTAATCTTAGTTTTCTGAATGTTGCATTTTAAGCCAACTTTTTTACTTTCCTCTTTCACTTTCATCAAGGGGCTCTTTAGTTCTTCTTCACTTTCTGCCATAAGAGTGGTGTCATCTGCATATCTGATGTTATTAATATTTCTTCCAGCATTCTTGATTCCAGCTTGTGCTTCATCCAGTCCTGCATTTCTCATAATACTCTGCATATAAGTTAAATAAGCACGGCAACAATATACAGCCTTGACGTACTCCTTTCCCGATTTGGAAGCAGTCTGTTGTTCCATTTCCAGTTCTAACTGTTGCTTCTTGACCTGCATACAGATTTCTCAGGAGGCAGGTTAGGTGGTCTGGTATTCCCATCTCTTTCAGAATTTTCCGCACTTTATTGTGACTCACACAGTCAAAGGCTTTGGCATAGTCAATAAGGCAGAAGGAGATATTTTTCTGGAACTCTCTCGCTTTTGTGATGATCCAGCGGATGTTGGTAATTTGATCTCTGGTTCCTCTGCCTTTCTAAATCCAGCTTGAACATCTGGAAGTTCACGGTTCACATATTGCTGAAGCCTGGCTTGGAGAATTTTGAGCATTACTTGACTAGCATGTGAGATGAGTGCAATTGTGCAGTAGTTTGAGCATTCCTTGGCATTGCCTTTCTTTGGGATTGGAATGAAAACCGACCTTTTCCAGTCCTGTGGCCACTGCTGAGTTTTCCAAATTTACTGACATAACTTGAATGCAGCACTTTCACAAAATCATCTTTTAGGACTTGAAATAACTCAACTGGAATTCCATCACCTCCACTAGATTTGTTTGTAGTGATGCTTCCTAAGGCCCACTTGACTTCCCATTCCAGGATGTCTGGCTCTAGGTGAGTGATGACACTATCATGATTATCTGGGTTGTGAAGATCTTTTTTGCATAGTTCTTCTGTGTATTCTTGCCACCTCTTCTTTCTTTTTTTAGTCTATACAAAAATATGTTTATAGTTAGCTTACTGCCATACAAAAGTGATGTTTGTATAAATGATTCTAACACACAAATGTGATTAATTCCTTTCCATTTATATTTCTGAGGCTCTTCTGATTATTTGTTTGCTGTCTCCTACAAGAATTGAATATAAAGGTAGTTATACTGATTTCATAGTAAAACTTTGGATACAATTTAGTCTTTTTCATTTAGGATTGTAATTCTCAGTGTATTGGCCCAGGGTTTCTTGATCTGGGCAGTATTGACATCTGGAGCTGAATAATTCTTTTTTTAAATTTTATTTATTTTAAATGGAGGCTAATTACTTTATAATATCGTAGTGATTTTTGCCATACATGACATGAATCAGCCATGGGTGTACATCTGTTCCCCATCCTGAACCCTCCTCCCACCTCCCTCCCCATTCCATCTCTCAGGGTCATCCCAGTGCTCTGGCCCTGGGCACCCTGTCTCATGCATCAAACCTGGACTGGCAATCTGTTTCACATATGATAACATACATGTTTCAGTGCTATTCTCTCAAATCATCCCACCCTCACCTTCTCCCACAGAGTCCAAAAGACTGTTCTATACATCTGAGTCTCTTTTGCTGTCTCGCGTATAGGGTCATTGTTACCATCTTTCTAAATTCCATATATATGCGTCATCCTTACCATCTTTTTAAATTCCATATATGTGCGTTATTATACTGTATCGGTGTTTTTCTCTCTGACTTACTTCTCTCTGTATAATAGGCTCCAGTTTCATCCACCTCATTAGAACTGATTCAAATGCATTCTTTTTAATGGCTGAGTAATATGCCACCTCTTCTTAATATCTTCTGCTTCTGTTAGGTCATTTCTGATGTCATTTCTGCCCTTTATTGTGCCCATCTTTGCATGGAAAGTTCCCTTGGTATCTCTAATTTTCTTGAAGAGCTCTTCAGAATTTCCCATTCTCTTGTTTTTGTCTATTTCTTTGCATTGATCATTGAGGAAGGCTTTATTATCTCTCCTGGCTATTCTTTGGAACTCTGCACTCAAATGGGTATATCTTTCCTTTTCTCCTTTTGCCTTTCACTTCTCTTCTTTTCAGAGCTATTTGTAAGGCCTCCTCAGATAACCATTTTGCCTTTTTGTATTTCTTGTTCTTGGGGATGATCTTGATCCCTGACTCCTGTACAATGTTATGAACCTCTGTCCATAGTTCATCAGGCACTCTGTCTATCAGAGCTAGTCCCTTGAATCTATTTGTTGCTTCCACTGTATAATCATAAGGGATTTGATTTAGGTCATACCTGAATGGTCCAGTGGTTTTACCTACTTTATTTAATTTAAGTCTGAATTTGGGGATAAGGAGTTCATGATCTCAGCCACAGTCAGCTCTTGGTCTTGTTTTTGCTGACTGTATAGAGCTTCTCCATCTTTGGCTGCAAAGAATATAATCAGTCTGATATCGGTGTTGACCATCTGGTGATGTCCATGTGTAGAGTCTTCTCTTGTGTTGTTGGAAGAGGATGTTTGCTATGACCAGTGCCATCTCTTGGCAAAACTCTGTTAGCCTTTTCCCTGCTTCATTCTGCATTCCAAGACCAAATTTGCCTGTTACTCCAGGTGTTTCTTGACTTCCTACTTTTGCATTCCAGTCCCCTATAATGAAAAGGACATCTTTTTTGGGTGTTAGTTCTAGAAGGTCTTGTAGGTCTTCATATAGAACTGTTCAACCTCAGCTTCTTCAACATTATTGGTCAGGGCATAGACTTGGATAACTGTGATACTGAATAGTTTGCCTTGGAAACGAACAGAGATCATTCTGTCATTTTTGAGATTGCATCCAAGTACTGCATTTTGAAATGTTTTGTTGACTATGATGGCTATTCCATTTCTTCTAAGGGATTCCTGCCCACAGTAGTTGATATAATGGTCCTCTGAGTTAAATTCACCCATTCCAGTTCATTTTAGTTCGCTGATTCCTGGAATGTCAACGCTGACTCTTGTCATCTCCTGTTTGACCACTTCCAATTTGCCCTGATTCATGGACCTAACATTCCAGGTTCCTATGCAATATTGCTCTTTACAGCATCGAACTTACTTCCATCACCAGTCCCATCCACAACTGGGTGTTGTTTTTGCTTTGAGTCCATCCCTTCATTCTTTCTGGAGTTAGTTGTCCACTGATCTCCAGTAACATATTGGGCACCTACTGACGTGGGCAGTTCATCTTTCAGTGTCTTATCTTTTTGCCTTTTCATACTGTTCATGGGGTTCTCAAGGCAAGAATACTGAAGTGGTTTGCCATTCCCTTCTCCAGTGGACCACGCTTTGTCTAAGTGAATTATTTTTTAAAATTGCTTAGCAGTTTTATTCATTTATTTATTGACATATAGTTGATTTATAATGTGTTAGTTTCAGGTGTATAGCACAATTTTTCAGATGTGTGTGTGTGTGTAAAAGTGTGTACACACATATATAAGTGTATGTATACACTTTTATATGTATACATATATGTATTTTTTCTTTTTCAGATTCTTTTTCTTATAGGTCACTACAAAACACTGAGTATCGCCTAAGTCTATTCTTAACACAGAAAGCAAACTGATTCTTTTAAAACATATAGGGTAATGTCACTCCGTGCAGAACCTGGTGACTCCATTTCATGCAGGTCAGAAATCAAAGTTCTTGAAATTATTTACAAGGTCTTGCCTGTCCTGTTCCTCCTCTGCCTCTCTGACCTCACCTATTGCTCCCCCTGTTCTTTTCTCTCCAGTCACATTCTTCTCAACAATTGTTCCTCAACTTACCTGGTACACTCCCTTTCCAGGGCCTTTGTACCAACTGTCCCCTCTACCTGGAAAACCCTTCTCCCAAATATCTCCAGAGCTAATGCCCATACTTTTTGGCAAGGCTTTGCTTAGATCTTTTCTTCCCTATCAAAGATCCTATTAAATATTGCAATGTGCTCTTCCAAAGCTCCTGGTCACCCTTAGCATTCTCTTCTATGTTTCTGTGGAGTACTTATCAACTTCTCTTATTAGATATATTAGTTTGCCAGGGCTGCTATAACAAAACACTACAGACACTGTGGCTTAAACAATAAGAACTTATTTTCTCACGGTTCTGAAGGCTAGATATTCAGGATCAAGGTGTCAGCAGGTTCGGTTTCTTTTGAGACCTCGCTCCTGGATTTGCAGATGGCCACCTGCTGGCTGTGTCCTTGCAGGGTCCTTTCTCTGTACTCACATGCCTGGTGTCTCTCCTTGTGTGCAAATTTCCTCTTCTTATAAGGATGCCAGACAGATTGGATGAAGGTCCATCCCAGCAACCCCATTTTAACTCAAGCACTTCTTTAAAGGATTACCTCCAAAAACACTCACTTTCCTCAGAATATATGAGGGGTTGCTGCTGCTGCTGCTAAGTTGCTTCAGTCGTGTCCAACTCTGTGTGACCCCATAGATGGCAGCCCACCAGGCTCCTCTGTCCCTGGGATTCTCCAGGCAAGAATACTGGAGTGGGTTGCCATTTCCTTCTCCAATGCATGCATGCTAATTTGCTTCAGTCATGTCCAACTCTCATGCGACCCTATGGACAGCAGCCCACCAGGCTCCTCTGTCCACAGGATTCTGTAGGCAAAAATACTGGAGTGGGTTGCCGTTTCCTTCTCCAATATGAGGGGTTAGTGTTTTAACATATGAATTTGGGGAAGAGAGGGAAACACAGTTTAGGCCATAATTCTAGGTAACTTATTGCGTTTGTTAATTATTCTCTATCTTAACTCTGTAAGCCCTAAACATGGGAAGCTAAGGTCATGACCACAAGCACCGTGTCTGTCTTGTTCCCTCCTGTGACCTCTGCATTGGAAACAATACCTCATACAAAGCAGACTCTTGATAAATATTTGTTGAATGAGTGAATGGACACATGCAAGTCCAATGTATTAAGAGTTAAGAATAACAAGGACAGGTTTTGTGGGTTACTCAGGTATATGAGATCTAAGCTGCATTGCAGTTACATGACCTTGAGTCAATAGTTTTCTAAGTCTTCACTTCATTTGCAAGAGTGCAGAATTTTGTCTGCCTGTCTCACCAGATGGTTTTGAGGTTCACATGTGATGATGTATATGAAAGTGCTTTGGGATCCTCAATTCTCATTCATATACGTGCCATTTTATTTACCATAGCAATCATAATAGTAATAATGACAGCTGCCTTCTACTAAGTCCTTACTGGGTGGGAGGCATGTATTAGGTGCTTCACAGTCACTACCTTATTTAATCCTCATAGAAACTGTCAAGGAATCTGCTACCCTCTCTATTGTTCTAAGAAGGAAAACTGGATAATGGTCACTGAGCATTAAAAAGATGTATTTTCTTTATGCTCTTTGGCATAAATTAACTTGACCTTTAAAACTTTAAAGAAGCACCTGTGTTTGTGTGTATATGTTCAGGTTAGTATTTAAAGTCTATCCTTCAGATGATTAACAGTAAAAAATCAACGATATATAGATTAGTGCTGTGATATGACATTGTACTTTATAAAATATCATGGTTTCCAGGGCATTTCAGAAATGGCAAAATCTCTTTTTTTTTCCTTCTTCCTTTTTTAACTTTTAAAAAGGTAGCCACTAAACTAGAGAACTTAGAAGCATTCTTCTCTTCTCTCTAGATAAATATAATCTGCTGGCTATCCTAACTATATATTTTTAAATTTCTCAATACCTCATTCCTTTTTGTTTTTCTAGCATTGTAGCAATTGCTAAAGGTCTGCCAAGAGAGATTTTTGCTAAACCTTGTCAGAGCAAGAACCAGAGTAATTTGTGTACAGTACAGTTAAAATTGCACCATTATACTTGAAACTAATATTATCCTAATGAGTTGAAATAGGGGAATAAGGTTGCTTAGAAAAGATTGTAAGTGACTTAGCACTGGTTTCTCACTTCCAACGATAATGTTCTTCAGAACTGTGTTTTGAACACATTATTATAGATTTAAATATTTTAATATTCATTTATTCTAATATCCTTTTTGATAGGTACCATCTCTGTGCTTGAATTTCATCAACTCTGACTAGTGACACCACTCTATTTAATGTCTTTCTTGGCCAAATTTCTTGCAATTTGGGGGCTAGATTTTAGCTGCTTAAGGAGGTTTCTGAAACTCCTTTGTAATTCAACATTTATAACTCAGGTACTCATCCTAAACCCTTTCACAAGGAATTAATCTAGAGCTTATATAAATGTCCTGGGATACAATCTATTGGAGCCACTGTCAATGTTTGCCCTAAGTTGCAACCTAGCTCCATTTTCCATTGTGTTTGGAATTGAAATAGAGGTCTTTATCCTTAAGTGTCACTTTGGTGTATTCTAGGCGGTCAGTGATTTCAGCCAGTCCTGAAAAGGCAGATTGAACTGTCTCATGCTGGGTGGTGCAGGTACGGTGAGACCCATGAGCCCTAAAATACATCCTCATGGGCCCGCGTGGCACCTGGTCCCCTCATCTCTCCCATTTGTCTATAATCACGTTGCCTGTAGAAGGTCCCTGTGAAATGCAGATGGCCTCTGGGGGAGTAGTTTATGTCTCTTCTAATGTTAGTGCATGTGAGTGACTGGAGAAGGAAAGGCAAGTTTTGATGAAGAAAGAAAAACAGGAAAAATAACAAGCCCCGCAGCCTTTCTGGGAAGGGTGGGACCGTGTATGTTTCCATAGGGACTGCACAGTTAGGGGCTCTGAGTTCCTGAGCATGAGGCCCTGCTGGCCAGCTCTGTGGAAAGGGGATGAGGAGAGGAGAACTGACGTCCAGTTTCGCCTGTGTCATAGTTTTACAGAGGCCCGTTCTTCCTTACACATTCATCTCACTCACAAATTTACTCCTTTACCCCAGGTCTTCACTTTTATCAACATTCAGGTCTTACCTCAAATGTCTGCTTTTTAGAGAGGCCCTCTCAGACTACCCACTCTAAAATGACAGTCTCCAAAATGTGTGTCTTATCTCAGGATGCCATAAAACAGCCCATAAATTTATTTTCCCACAGATCTGGAGGCTGGGAGTCTGAGATAAGGATGTCAGCACGGTCGGGCTCTGGTGAGGGCTGTCTTCCTTTCTTCCAGATGACTGCTTCCCCATCGTGTCCTCATGTGGTAGAGACAGAGACAGACAGACAGACAGAGAAAGCAGGCCGAGGTTGCAGGCTTGGTGTGGGGCCACAGACAGAGACGGCGTTTGAACCAGAGAAATGAGTCTCCAGGACCCTCCCTCTGAACTCCTACAGTCAGTTCCCTTAATACCTTGGAGGTTACAAAGATTTGGGTGTAAATGACTGAGTCTGTGTAGGATTGAGTCTTTAACTCTAAATTCTTTTAAAAGATTCAAGAAGCAAAATAGAGACAAGGTAATAATATGGAGTGAAGCAGAAGTGTAAGGAGAGGAAGGAAGAGAGAGCTATGCCTGTAGTGAAGGGAGGGGGCTGCAGTCGCCATCTATGACATGCAATGGGACGATGCCAACACTTACCCTAGCTTGGTGATGGTCCACACTGAGCTTCCTGAGCTTTCTGGGCAGGATGGATGGTGCAGAGGGGAAAACATTTGTTCTGAAACTAGAGAGATACAGGTTTTCATTATGACATATGGAAGCCATGTGACCTTGGGTGAGACCTTAACTCACTGATCTTATCTTTTATCATTGATGAAATGTGGACAATGTCATTTCAAAACTTGCTGTGAATGTTAAATTAAAGCATGTATGTATAGAAGTATCCTTGGTATGTAGTAGATGTTCAGTAAATTTAGTCTCTCCCTTAACCCTATAGAATTTGTTAGGAACCTTCATATACATTTCGAATATTTGTGCCTTCTTAAAGCAAAACATAGAGAAGCCAACAAAAATAACAAAAGAAGTAAAAACCAAACTTGGTTAACAGTAAACTCCCAGGAACATTTATTTCTTGATCTTTCTTTTACTTTTTCACCTGGAAGTGACAGGCTGTTATTCTAATGTTGCACTTGTTTGTTACTTAAAGAAAATTTTAATGAGAATAAGAAAATTATTTTTTATTTTTGGTTCTCTTTTGACATGTTTCCATGGATCTTTAGATTAAAGTAACAGTCTTATAGCTAGAAAATGGGTCTGCCAATGATCTGATCTCCCTCCTTGACTTATTTTGTGATCTTAGACATATCCATTACCTCTTCCCTGACTGAGATTCTCCCATAAATTGTAAGACTGAAAATTTATGGGCATGTAATAGAAGCAGTAGAAATATTGGGTATAAAAATTCCTTGGAAAGATTATTCTGTACAATCATACGTTGGGCAAGAACTCAGGCGCCTTCTGATCCCCCCCAAACACACACATATTTGGAGGGTGAGTTTGTTATCGCCATTCTGAGTGCTAAGTTGAGAGAGGCAGAGGTGTGAGGAGGAAAGCAGAAAAATTAGACTATTGTGGGAGAGGAAAAGGGAGGCAGCTTTTCAGGTCAGCATTCTCTATGCTCTAGAGCTGCAGTCAGCCCCAAAACTGAGGGCACACCAGCCGTCACCAAGCCTCCTGCATTTCTTCTCCCCCATTCTTGCTCCGGTGTCCTTGCCAGGGCCTTTGGGAGAAGTTGGTGCTTTACTGACACTCCTCCCGTCCCACCCTAGAATGCTCCTCTCACTCTTCAGAGATTTGAACTTGAACTCCGTGACCCCCTGAAGCAATAGTAAAATCACACTGTCTGTGTGCTCAGGGGCACTTCTGCGGCAAGAAAGTCAATTTTTTTCTTCATATGACCCCAAATTAGAGAGTTTATGACTCCAAATTTCTGCTGGGGGACCCTCACTCCCAGAGTTTTACCCACCATCCTTAGCTCCACTCTCAGATACTAACAAAGTGTCTCCATCTACACCTCAAACTCAATGTGGCTGCTGCTTATTATACCCTATGTTCCTGTCCTATACAAGCTCTTAGTTCATGGTACCACATTGTCCATCCTTCCGCACCACCCTCCTCACTCAGGCATCTGATTAGTCACTCATCCCAGCAATTTTTTCTCTGAAGTTTTCCTTGAGCTGGTCGCTTTCTCTCTGCCTTGAACACCATTTCCCCAGGGTAGACCTTCACCACCTCTTACCCTGACAGGTACAACAGCCTCCCTCCTGGCCTTTCTACTTCTGCCCTAAATCTGTCCTCCCTACTACAGCCGACTCTACCGCCTAAGACATGGCCTGACCACGTTCACATAGCATCCTGGGGCTTCATGGACAAAGGTCCACTTTTAGTCCTAGAAAAGTAAACAAGACCAGCCACCCTGGCTGCTGCTTCAGTCCCATGCTTCCCATGTCCCCAGCTGTGCATCACACTCAAGTCAAACCGCACAGCTCGCTGTGACCCCTGTGCACCAAGCATTTATGGGCATGCAATAGAAGCAGTAGAAATATTGGGTATAAAAATTCCTTGGAAAAATTATTCTGTACCATCATACGCTGGGCAGGGACTCAGACACCTTCTGATTCCCCCAACACACACATGTTTGAAGGATGAGTTTGTCATCCCCCTTGTGAGTGCTAAGTGGAGAGAGCAAGAGGTGTGAGGAGGGAGGCAAAAAAAATTAGGCTGTTGGGAACTGTTTCCTCATGTCTTTTAGAATACTGTCTTCTTCCCTTGGAATCCCTGCTTGCCTTCCGTTCTTCATTCAGGCATCTCTTCTTTCATGTCAGCTTCTCTCTGCTCAGACAGACCATGTATCTTTGTGCTGTCAGAACCCTCTTAGGCACCAGTATTACCTAGACCAACCCTGGTGTATATAGGAGGTTATTGGTTGCATGTTTGTGCTCCCCCTGAGACCATAAGCTCCTCAAAATCTCGTTCAACTTGATGATGGGCAGTTGATGGGCAGGCCCATCACATGGCCTGCCCCTTCCCTGCTACTCCATAGTGCCTATTGGATTGAAGTTAGTTAAACATAAAGAAGGTAATTGTGCTTGTAAGCGATCATATTTCCGGACTCGGCAGTGCAGAAAAGCGAAAGCTAAAACAGTTGCCTAGTTATAATTTTTCTTCACTTACTCATATTTTAAGTGACCTGAAAGTTGTTTATTTTCTGTTTTCTTATAGCTTAATACCTTCACTAATATCTTTCATACATGTTACTAGGAAATGAGGAGCTATCATTAAATTAAAAAAAAAAAGCTATCTATTGTAAAAAAATAAAATAAAAGGTGTCTTTGAGAAGCAGCAATCACACACATTTCTAAGTAGCCAGTGCCATTCCATAACGTTCCTGAGGCCACAGTTTGTCCCATGGCACTTTATACTCTCTATCAGAACCTGCTCACATGATTGGTAACAGTCCTCCGGAAATGACAGTCCACGTTCATCTATATATGCCGAATTCTAGTGTCAAAGCAGAGTTCTAACTTGGCAGATGGAGAATCCAGAGCTGTTCTGTGATGAGCACTCTGAAACCCCTGTGACCAAGACATTAGTGACCCTGGACAAAGATCCACCATAGAATGAGGCTTCCCAACAGTTAATGAGCTTTTGGAGAGTCTCTGAGCCCCAAGATGAATGTAGAATTCTGTAATCTGGGCCATTTCACAGGAGAAGATGCCCGCAGCTTTTATCATGTGCTCAAAGGGGTCCCTGAGACCCCAAAGTTCATGAAGAATTTAAGAAAACTGTAGACTCTTTTTCCTGTGATAACTTGTTCTGTTTACGTGTATTAATTCTGGGTGGTGGTGGTGGTGGTGAGTGGGTGGGGGATACCAAGTTGAAGCAATCTGTTCTTCATTGACCAACTTACGGCTCATAAATGAGTAATCAACATAATCTAAATACTCTAAAATGAAATATTCTTTTGGGCTCAACAAAATGCTTGTTAGGTTGAAACCAATCAGTAGGAAATGACTGGTGTTTGTTAGTGTTTGAGAGGAGAGACCAGATTCTTTGCACATTAGCATTCCAGTTGGTGCCAACATAAACCTCCAGACCTCCAAGTCACAGAATGTGTTATTGTTTTCATATGAGTGAATCTGAGACCGCGTGTGAGTCCTGTTTCCATCACTGGCTTGAAAAATGGAGCTCCCTGTTTCCACAGACTCTGGTGACAGACGTAACAAAACAGTCCTTCTGAAGGTTGAAGAACATTCTTCCTCAAGCTGGTGTTGTCCTGGCTGTTGTTTGCATTTAATCATGGAGTTGAGAGAGGACAAATAGCACAAACTCTGATCTGATGGCCATGTAAGCTAAAAAGCTTGGCTCGTGGAATGCAGCCCACACAGCAAGGGGCCCTTCCTGTTGTCAAGGAAGCTCCCCCAGGAAGGACATTGATGGTTTAGGCCAGTTTGGCATTTTTCTGAGAGTGCTGTAAGATATTATTTTCTAGTGTACTGCTTCTTATATAACACCAATTTTCCAGGACCTCATAGGCTAGGAAATGTATTTCCTAGGCTTTCCTAGGCTAAGGAAAATAATGCCAGGGACCCTCCACACACCATGGCACTTGCTGAAATGGGTCTGAGAAGAAGACAGCCGAACCTGGAGCTATTTGTTTGCTGCCACCTTTGTAAATGTGGTGCTAAGATTCAAGCAGGGAAGTTCAATAAACCAGTGTTTGAACCCCAATGATGCTAACTGTTTCCCTGAGGATATTACCTGATCTCCTTCAGTCTTAGTTTTATAACCTCTAAAATGGTCTGGCCATTATATCTGTCTCATAGAATTGGGGTGAAGACTAAATTCTCAAAAGACATGGTGAGGTGACATCAGCAACAATGGAATAAGTAAGTCTTGGATTTCCAAAAATTATCTCCTCCACAAAAGCAAAGAGAAAATGGGTCAGATCAATTTTTTTTTTTTTTGGAACTTGGAAATGAATCAAAGGGTTGCAATGATCCAAGGAACATTTATTGAAGAATTGTAATTATACCTCAGAAAGGACAGTCCATCCCACCCACCTTGAAAATCCACAGCCCACTAGAATGGTGAAAGCCATCAGCAAGGCAGAAACTTAGGGGAAAATGCGGCATTGAAATTCCTTCAAACCTTATTCTCTTCTTTGTTAGACATGACGTTTCCTTGAAGACTTCACTTGAGAGGTTGTCTGCTTTTAACCTGACTTGCTGCTTGCCATGTAAAAAACCTTTTCCCAGGGGACATTTGCATAAAAGAAATTCATCCTAACTGTCTGAAGAATTGGATAACAGAGTAAATGATAGAATCTATGTCTCAAATACTGATAGTGGTACAGTAAATTGGTACAACCACTTTAGAAAATTATTTGGATGTATCTATTAAAGTTGGTTGAACCATTTTTATGATGCAGCAATTCCATTCCTAAGTATACATCCAATGAATACATATATTCACACAAAGACATGTGTTTGAATATTCATAGCAGCAGCAATTAATAGTAACTCCTAAAAGAGAACTATACAAATTCCCATCAAAAGTAGAATGCATAAGTAATCTGTAATGTGTTCATACACTGAAATATTCCACAACAATGAGAATGAGCACACTCAATAAATTGGATATATCATAGACATGACGTTGCGTAAGAGAAGCTAGACACAAAAGACTTTATACTGTATGATGTCATTTACATAAAATTCAAAACAAGCAAAACCATTCTATGTTTCTAGAAGTCATAATAATATAATTGGAAGAATTATGGAGGAAAAGGGAAAAAGAGGAATTCTGGCAGTACCAAAATATTCTATGTAATTCCTGAAAATACATCAAGCTATATGTACATGATGTATGTACTTTTCTGTATGTATTTTATGCATATGTACTCCATTCAAAGATTTTTAAATACAAAGAAAAAGACAAATGAATGTCTATAGTCCCACTAATGCATTAACCCAAATGTTTTGGTTAATGTTTAGGTTATATCTTCCTATTCAATGTTTATGCGTATTTGAGTACATATATTCTTCTTACAAAAACTGAATTGTACTATATTCCCTACTTTATAATCTGATTTTTTCTTAATAATATGCTACAGCCATCTTCCAATGTCAATATATAAATTATTGCTGGAACATATCCAGTTTTACTTAACCAGTCCCCTATTGTTGGGTGTGATGGTTGTTTCTAGACCTGACCTTTTAGATGAACTGTTAGATCACCAAGGAGTCATCATACTCATCTCTATTTTTTTAACATAAGAGTAGAATTATAGGTGAAAAAATAGTGCAATTTTGAACTTTAATAAGTGCCTTTAATACATGTTTAAAATCATCCTCCAAAAAATACTGAAACTATACTCCAATCAAATTTTATGGAAGGACTCATTCCCTTGCCAAGAATGAGGTTTATGATTCTTATTCATATTTCCCATTTTACTGGGCCAAAGAAATTATATCTTGATTTATTATTTTTGTAATTTTTATTTCTGCCAGAATTGAACATTGTTCACATATGTGCATCAGCCATTTATATTTCCTCTTTTGTGAACTGCATGTTTGTGCACCTTATACATGTTTAGAATATCAACCCTTTGTCCACTTTGTATTTCAAATGTTATTTCTCAGTTTGTTGCTTGTTTATTGGTTTCTTTATACCATTTGGGGGTACAAGTCAAGTCTGTCATGATTTTCCTATAAATTGTATATTTAATATTTTCTTAACTATTGGATTTTTTTTTCACATTTCATCTGTCTAGAGTTTATCTTTGTATATGAAGTAAGACAGGAATGTGACTTTTGTTTTCCAGTAAATAACCATGTCTCTTCACTTACTGAACAATTCTTTCTAGGGCTGGCATATTGAATTTGCTTTTTTTCAGGGACTGAGGAAGTGAAAGTTTAAGATAAGGTTTTCGCAAACCCTAAAAGTCAAGGAAGTAGTTCTCTCTGAAGATTTAATATTTTATGTAACATACCTGAAATAAAATTTTGTGTATCAGCATTCCAGGTTGATTGCTAATTCCTTAGTCTCCTTTGTCTTTATCTGTTTCAAGGATATTAACTCTTTGCTTTCCAAGATATACATCAAACTGTGTTTCTGCTGATCTCTGTCTTCCTGCTTGAGAAATAATAAACTATCAGCAACATTCCTAGGATCTTAGTATAGGTAAATTTGAACACGTCAAAGCAAACATAGGAAGTCCTGTTTATTTCATTCACAAGTGGAATGCCAGCCATATGTAAGGTTCTTCATAATGTATATGAAGTACTTACAACAGATTACACAAACTGCATAGAACCCATGACTAATTACCCCACGGCATAATGAATATGTTGACCATCAGGTATTCATCAGACCTAGGAGTACATTGTTTAAGCACAATCCTGAAAGTGATTGTGATTATTCTGTGCATAACTTTCTTATTTGTTGCTCATGAAGCATAGTCAACAGCTCTTTGTTCAGTCAAATTAATCAACCACTGGTCTAGGCTCAGCTTCTTTATTGTTAAGTTGCTAATGGAAAAGGAGGAAAAAGAGGAAAGGGAGGAATAAGGAGGAGAGGAAAAGGAAGGGGGGGAAGGAAAAAAGAGGAAAAAAGAAAACTTCAAACTAGGTAAGTATAGAAGTTGATTTATCTGCACATAGATGAAAAGTTTATCTTGGTCAGGCCCACGCATTCACGTATTAATATTCATTAATATTCATTAATATTCATTAATATCCAGAATCTATTTCTTTATAGGTTTTAGCCCTGTTTTCTTCGCCTTTGGCTTTTCTTTCAGACAAGACTTCACCAAATGGTAGCAAAGATGGTATCAGTTGCTCTAGAATTTTAGCCTCCTAGGTTAGCAATCTCCCCAGAAGACAAGAGCTCCCCTCTCCCATTAGTTCTGGCAAATGCCCTATGTATGGTTCTCATTGGCACTTCAAAGATCCCATGCACTAGATATCAACCCCATGCACATCCCTGAATCAATCACTATAGCTAGAAAAGAAAGGGGGTGCACCCAGGGGCCAGGTCTGTGTGTGTGCCCATGACAAGGAACGAGAGTGGAAGTGATCTTGGTTCTGTTGACAGTTTTGTTATCAGGAGGAGGATGTTTGCAGGCAAACCAGGTACCTTAGAAAATTCTGAAGAGTTGACTTGAGCAATCTTGCTCTTCTGTCCCCAAACTGCAAAGTACTGCCTATAGCAAAAATAAGAGGAGCTATCAGATAAAGAGACTTTTGAAAGAGACTTCTTTTTAGCACTCACTGTTAAAGAGTAGAGACATGCCTTCTCGTCCTCCTTAGCTACTAACATTGGAAAACTTATAACATTATTTCCTTGCATTTTGTTTTCCCATATGCCATTGACTGTCACATTTCACAAGTTAAGAAACATGTTATTTCTTTGTTTATTTTGTCAATCTTTGGTATTCTCTGGAGAGAAATTATGTGTCTCTGTTTCAGTGGAATAGATTTAATCTGATTGTCTTGTCTCTAGACTCACCTAACACCTTGTCTTTCACAGTTAAAGTTTTTCCTTTTTTCTCACTTGGTGAAGAGATAAATCTATCCCAGATTCTGGAAAATACAGATTTCTAAGTAGATCACATTAAAGACTTTCCAGCGTAGAAGGAAGTTGCTCCAGAAATGTTGAAGTTGCTCAGTCAATATAACTATTCAAGAACTCTAAAGGAGCCATTGACCTTGTGTTTTGGATCTTTTCTATCACTATAGTCATACTTTGTCTGCATATCTCTTGTTAATTCTCTCACATATTAAACACTCACCTTCTTAAACACAAATGCATACACACACACACATATACATACATACACACACATTCACACGTACATACACACCTGAGGCTGAGGTTTGAGGAAAATCCTAGAATGTTTGTCTTTCTAAGTAATTTGCCTAATTTTATGAGAGGCTTCCTGATCAATCATGGGGATAATTTGAGGTCATCCTGGTTATGTTACTGAAGAGGAAGGCAGTGGACCATCTGTGTGCTTTACTAAATGTATCCCTGATATGGTTTTATGACATCATTTGCTTCCTGTCACTTAAAGTATAAGGAAGTTTATTTGCTCCACTGCTGCTACTAAGTCGCTTCAGTCGTGTCCGACTCTGGGCGACCCCAAAGACAGCAGCCCGCCAGGCTCTGCCGTCCCTGGGATTCTCCAGGCAAGAATACTGGAGTGGGTTGCCATTTCCTCCTCCAATGCATGGAAGTGAAAAGTGAAAGGGAAGTCCCTCAGTCGTGTCTGACTCTTCACGACCCCAGGCTTAAGCTATTCTTACTCCTTGGAAGGAAATTTATGACCAACCTAGACAGCATATTAAAAAGCACAGACATTACTTTGCAGACAAAGGTCCATCTCATCAAGGCTATGGTTTTTCCAGTAGTCATGTATGGATGTGAGAGTTGGACTATAAAGAAAGCTGAGTGCCATAGAATTGATGTTTTTGAACTGTGGTGTTGAGAAGACTCTTGAGAATCCTTTGGACTGCAAGGATGTCCAACCAGCCCATCCTAAAGGAGATCAGTCCTGGGTATTCAATGAAAGGACTGATGTTGAAGCTGAAGCCCCAATACTTTGGCCACCTGATGCGAAGAGCTGACTCATTGGAAAAGACCCTGATGCTGGGAAAGATTGAGGGCAGGAGGAGAAGGGGACAACAGAGAATGAGATGGTTGGATGCCATCACCGACTCAATGGACATGGGTTTGGGTAGATCCAGGCAGTTGGTGATGGACAGGGAGGCCTGGCATGCCATGGTTCATGGGGTTGCAAAGAGTCAGACATGACTGAGCGACTGAAATGAACTGAACTGAACTGATTCTTATCTTCAAGCTACTTAATTATTTATTTGTGAGTTATACAAATTATTTATTTGTGAGTATTGCAAATTCTTCTCAGCCAACTATGTATAAACAATGTATCCAGGAATATATTGTTTAGCACATTAACTTATCATTAGTATTTAAGTACATTAAGTTCTTCACTGGCTATCTTTAGCTGCCTTTCCTCCCTTTTCCAAAGCTTTGTTCTCCAATGCACAGTCCGTGGAGCACTAGTTCTAGAGGACACAACCCCAAAAAGGGTTTGGGGTTCCTTGTGCAAACATGTTTAGCAAAGACCAGATGAGACCCAAAGAAGCCTTTATTATGTCAAGTACAGTTTATTCTTGCGTACTTCCTGCACTTATAGGAAAGTGAGTGAATACTGATTAGAAGGGCTCCAGCACAGGAGGAACTCCAGTTTAAAGTCTCTGCCTCAGCCAAATGACTAGTAATTCTGAATTGGCCATTTTGGAAAGTTAGCAAATGGTTGAGCCAGAATAATAACTATGTTAATGCCAGCCATCTACTGCAATCGTGCCAGTATGTATGTTATGTATGATAAATATATGAAGAACTTAGAAGGGAAGATAATCATTTTGAGGCAGAAGTTGTTGTTGTTCAGTTTCTAAGTCATGTTTGACTCTTTGTGACTGTGTGGACTGCAGCACACCAGGCTTCCCTGTCTTTCACTATCTCCCAGAGCTTGCTCAAACTCGTGTCCATTGAGTCAGTAATGCCATCCAACCACCTCATCCTCTGTTGCCCTCTTCTCCTCCTGCTTTCAATCTTTCCCAGCTTCAAGATCTTTTCCAGTGAGTCAGCTCTTCACATCAAGTGTCCAAAGTATTGGAGCTTTAGCATCAGTTCTTCCAATGAATATTCAGGGTTGATTTACTTTAGGATTGATTGGTTTGTTCTCCTTACTGTCCAAGGGACTCTCAAGGGCCTTCTCCAACAACACAGTTTGAAAGCCTCAGTTTTTCAGTGCTCAGCCTTCTTTGTGGTCCAGTTTTCACATTTGTATATGACTACTGGAAAAACCATAACTTTGACTATGTGTACCTTTATCAGCAAAGTGAGATGAAAGTATCAGGGTTAAATCATTAAAAATGGAAGCCAAAGCAGGCTCTGAAATATTAGTAGAATTAGGAAATCAGAACAACAATATTCCTGGAGAGAACTGAAATGAAATGAGGTAGGTGTGAACTCTGTCTTATAGACTAGCAGTGGTCATTGGGAAAGCGCTTGTGTTATAGGCAATCCATTGCCTCTCAAGTTGGTACCCTCCTTCGACCTCAGACCAGTGATATATCATCTTCTCTTCCACTACAGCTGATCTCCCCAGACCTGCATCTCATCTCCCCACCCATCTTCTGCCCCCAGGTACAGTTGTGGTACAGTTGTAAAGACTGGTACTGTGCACGACAATGTACGTGTCATATCTAAGAGGACACAGTTTACATAGTTGACATCACAGATTAGGAAAACTATTATGACCAGTTTTCTGCAGATGGCAACAAAGTATCTACTTGGAGTCAAACTAGCACAGTATTGTCATTTCATGACCCATGGAAATAACGTGTCTTGAAGGCAGAAGTGTTGTTTTCTAATTCACACACGGGTGCTCTGTGGGCAGTTGGCAGTCTTTGTTTGCTGAATGATCAGAATCTTGAACACAGTTCCAGGGGGCAGTAGTCTAGACTCCCCAGATTTGTCAAAGAGTGTGAAGAAAATAGAAAGCAGCTCTTTGCCTTTATGAAAAGTTGGAAATATTTCCAACTCTGTACCAAAGAAATCTTGGAAAGTCAAGCATCACGTGTAGTCATTTGGGCCTAAGTTGCCATCTTATGTCACTGATGATCAAGTATTATGTATTATCTTATTCATTAACATTTTCAAG
This sequence comes from Ovis canadensis, assembly GCF_042477335.2. NCBI lineage: Eukaryota > Metazoa > Chordata > Mammalia > Artiodactyla > Bovidae > Ovis > Ovis canadensis. The sequence continues at coordinate 82,859,551 of NC_091249.1, forward strand.
ATTTATGAGTTGTATCCACAGGTGCCATTTCTTCTTCTTCTTCTCTTAAATTTGGTACGACTTTGGAACTCTATTATTTACTTAGCCATGAAATTTAGTAGTGAGGGTGACTTCTAAAATGCAAGAGCATCTTGCTGTTTGTACACCTTTAAATGACCTATTGCTTGTCACTCCCACCCTATGTCAGCCAGCTACATTCAACATGGTCCACTTGTGCATTTGAGGACCACTGAGCAGACTCTAGGTCTATTTTCCAAAAACAGACTCATCAAATGACCAACCTGACAAGTTTTCAAGTCACCAAAAACTCTCAAACACCTTAAACCAGGTCTTGAAGAGTCAGCTTGGCCATTTTGCCACAGGCATTTGTCAGAGACCAGCCAAAGTTCAGCATATCCCATGTTATCTTGTTCTTTGGAGCCTCTGAATTTTCGGGATGAAAACGTCCTTTATTTTCTAAATCAGGAAAAATGAGCTCAATTTAAGTCCAGATTTATGTAAAAGAATGAGATTCTCTTCTAAAGCTTTGAGTCCAGTCTACTGAGATTCCATCATCTTTTAGCTCAATGATTTGTTAAACTAACTTGATTAAATGTGTATTTTGTGAGGGATTCAAATTTCAAAATTTCAACTATTCAGACACAAAGGGTATCTGTGCCTTTTAAATGAATTTCTATGCTGATTTGCATCCTTTTTTGTGTGTGGGCTTGATTTCCAAATGGTAGCTTCATATTGCATGTTAATTTTCACCAATCTTTGACGACTTTCCTAATTGCTGAAACTACAGCTTTGAAAAAAAAAAAACCAAAAACAAAAAAAACACACAAATCCTCAAAGCCTTTAGATGCTGGCTCATGCAGTATGAATTCTATAAACTTTACAATTAGACAAATTGGTTAGTCAGAATTGCTCGCTTGGCAAATTGGTCTATTTTCCATGAAGCAACTGTCCAGAGAGCTTTCAATGCCAATTCACACACAACCTAGTGCCCCCGTACGAAAACAAGGCCCTTCCTGGTATGATCTCTGTCCTGCAGCAGGGGAGTGAGAGGGGCTGTACCTCTCTGTTGCTGCAGCAGGGGGGCCTTTGTCATCACTGTGCTCATCACTAACATGCCCAACATCCCTGACACAGGTCCACTTTCTTTCCTATCTTTACTGTGTCACCTCCAGCACTAGTTACTGCCAAGTGCTTCTCAGTTCTCAAAGTTTGAGGGGCCTCCACTACTAGTCAGAGCTGCTTTATTTCACTTCAACTAGTCAGCTTGTAGTGATGCTTCAAGGGGATCCCCTCTGCATCCATTAAAATCCTTGTTATTTGCTGGATGTCCAAGGGCTGAGTTTTCTTTTGACTTTTATTTGTTTCTTGTCTGTTTCAGAGTTTGCACTTATAACAAAGTAGCAACAGAAGTCCCAGTAAGCTTGTGTCTGTATCAGCTAGAGAATTAATATGCAGTTCAAGTTTGATCTGGTAGCATTGGAGTCATGCTCACTAATCTAGAATTCTGGCTATAATATAGTCATGACAACCATTATATATGGATCATCGCTTTTCCAAGGCATAAAAAGACAACATGTAATTTCTTATAAAATCAGATCAAATAATTGCACCTTTGATAGTCCAGAACATGCTTTTAGAATTTATGAGACTTCAAATTCCTTTTTACTTCCATCAGTTTTGAGTTAACCATAAATTTATGGAAATTGTTAAGGGAGAGTTTTAACTAGTATGATATAGGATGATAGAATTTGTAACGTGCTAATTTTCCTAAAAGTATCTGATTATTTAAGATCTCCAGTGTTTTGTTTGGGGGTGGGAGTGGTTAATAGGGTAAAACTGAGGAGGAAAGAAAGAAATTATAATTTCTTACCAGAACATACACATGACTAATTTGAGGCCTTTGCTTTGCTTCTTTGTGTCATATTCATTAGCACGGTTATTCCACTGAATAAACCTGAAGCTTTTCCCCTCCCGTCTTCCGAGGTGGAAATTCAGCCATCCTTCTAGAGGAAAAGCCAGAGCTGAAGGACAAACCTGAGATCCTCTGGAGACGCCCACACCAGACCACTTTTAACAATTAGTTTCTGGCTTACTTGATCACAGGTTAATTTCTCTTTCCAGAGGTTGAACTTTCCTGACCATTGACAGAAACCTCGGGACCTGCTGCCTAGTTCTCTGGTGCCTTTCAGGCAAAGCTCAGATTGCCATGTCTTCCAGTTGGCAGTGTAGGCTGTGTCGCTGTCAGAAATGACTCGAAGGAAGATGGGGGTGTGATTAGCACTAAATGAAGTTCTAAACCACTCGTACATGAAATGAAACTTTTTTTTTTCCCCTCTCTCTCTCTCTTTTTCCTCTTTCTTTAACCTGGGCTGCTGATGTAAGTGGCTCTAATTTACTTTCCCCAAGAAAACAAAGCAAAATAAAAGGCAGAATGGCAAAAAGATCTCTTCTTGAAGTGGAGCGCTTCTGCTGCTGATAAAAGGGAGTCATTTGTAGCTTTCATGGTGTCAGTATTAATTTCCAAGCAGTCAAAGCCACCGCTAATTTATTTACAGAACAATCTCCTTGCCCAGGAGCCGGGCTGGTGAGGCAGCGGTTTCTAGCCTCCAGCTTTGTTTGTTGACAGGCTGATTTCCCACAAGGCCATTTCCACCTGTGTTTCTGTTGTTTTTAGTGCATGTCTTCCTTTCTTCTCCCCCGCCACCACCTCCCTGATGGCTGCTGAAGGCCCTTCTCATCTCAGGTCTCTCTCATCCACTTCTTCCCTCCAGCCCCAAGGCCTCCTGGCAGGGCTTTGCAGTCACTCTGCACTTACCCAGAGTCTCTGCTGGCAAAGTCCCAGGGGGCCCCTCATTTCTTTCTTTCTTTTTTCCCTTTTTTTTGTTTCAAGGACAAGATTCAAAAGAGCCTGCTACACACAGGTTGTAGGGTGCACCTTCAGATGTGCCTTCAAATAGGGGCTGAGCAATTTGAATATTTGTGCTCCTAGAAAATCAGCCTGTAAAATTGTCCCCCAAAGCCCATTAAATTCTGCAAAATCTCTCCACTTTGAGGGCTTCATTATGGAGTCCATTTGGGGGCCCCAGCACCTCTCTGCCAAAGCGCTCATCTCCAAAGATGCCTACAATTGAAATTATAGAGTGGCTGCTTTGGCCTCAGCTCATTGCATATCAAAGGGTGGGAAGGCGGAAGGGAAGCATCTACAGAGCAGTGGAGATGCTTGCTGCCTGCCAGACCTAGACAGGTAATAGATTGAGATGTTTAAAGCGCATTGCTCATATGTACATGTGCCTCTCTGCCATTTTATAGCTTGTCTGCAGGGCAGCATGAAAGACCTAAGGCATATTTTAAAGTTAGTGATGGCACCATATGGGCACAGAGTGGCAAATAGGTACTAGGTAGCCCATTTTCCAGACTGTGCATTCGCTAAATCAATAAAGAATATTGAGACCAGAAGGGACATCATCACAGCTATATAACCTGCACCAAATATTGCCAACTTGGATCTCTGAGGCACTTAATAATTAACAAACATCCGTGGAAAATGTGCCTTGCACTATCTTCTCAGCCTCTGCCTAGTGTGCATAATCCATTTTATGCATCTTTTTTGCAATAGCTATGTTTTGGATTCAGAGATATTTATTAGTTGCTTGTGTGTAAAGATACTGTGTTTAAATAGCCATTTATTTGCAAAAGAAAGGAAAAGCAAAAAGTTTTATCCTTTTTGAAACCATACAATTAATCTGGAAAATTATAAAGAACCAGAGTCCTACCAAAGGGAATTCTGTTGTCTTCTGTGGTTGAACAGAAGAGTGTAAGAATAAGCAGAGTATAAAAACTGGCCTGTGGTTTCCATTCCCCCTAGTAATTATGCAATCTAAGCTAAAAAAAAAAGTTTCACTTTGCTAACAGAATCTGCTTTACCTCCTGCCCTCCTCAAACTCCCGCATCTTCTTTTTTCAGATTATTTTCTCCCAAGTCTCTGAGGTTTGTTTGCTTACAAGCGATGTGGAATTCCTGACATCTGAAGGTGCAGCCATTTCTCACTTCTCATTCCTGAGCTCTCTCCGTGACCAAAAACTCTTCTATCTGTTTTGAAAGCGGAAACAATATCATTTCATTGCCTGCCTGCATGCATAACTCCAAGATGCCTGAAACAATTTTGCTCAAACTTTCTACTCACTCACCATTGGGCTGAGACTAACCAGGGAAAGTTTGGGCCCCAAAGGACAATTTTTCCGAGAAGTTGGGAGCAGGTAGAGGCACAGCCAAGTGATGAAACTTATCTGACAATTGTCACCTGCTCTCTTTGCATCTCCGGTCTCCTTCCTCCCCATCTCCTGGGGATGCCTTCCTTTTCTCTCCTCTCAATAATTTTAGCAGTTCCTCACTCCCTTCCCCTTGCCTGCTGGTCCTCTGGGATGAAGCAAAGGCTTTAAACCTGTAAACTGTATAAAATTTCTCCAAACCAACTTGAAACTCAGTTTAAATTGGATGGAGAGGCTTTACTGACGGAGGTGGCCGCCATGCACCCACACACATCTGATGGCGCCTGTGCCGTCGTGGGCTAGCGAGCTCTGATGTCTGCAGCATCGAGTTTTTTGTGTGGCTTGATAGAGACTGCTCCCCTGGCAAACTGTGAGAATGTGGGAAGAAACTAGATTTTTTCCTTCCCCAGCCAGCGGATACTGTAGCTCAAAGTCCGTGTTGGGATGCTGAGTCTCCGACACTGTGGATGTTCAGAGGCCCCATGGAAATGGGCAGAGCGACACCGTGGATGTTCAGAGGCCCCATGGAAATGGGCAGAGCAGACGCAGCCCAGTGTTCCTACCCACAGAAGGCGAGAAATAGAACATTTTCCTCATTCTTAACTGAAGTTTTCATTTTGCAGACCATTCTACTGATGAGGCAGAAGCCTAAGCTCTGCCATGTTGGGATCTCCTCAGCGCCTCCTCCCCAAGGGTGAATTTTGATCCAGACAATCGGCTTGGCTCCAACACACAGGAAGGTCAGCTCGACATGGTTCTCGGCATCTTTTCTGAGCTGCTGTGGCCTGTGTGGTCCTCGCTTTAATCCAGGCTGGCTGCTGCTGAGGCATCCCTTGCTTTACTCAGTCTCATCCCGCAGCCCTGAGCACTCACTGGTCTGCCCTTGAGGGTGGGCGTGCTGTTCTGGGGATCAGGTTTCTCACTGAGATATGGAGATCCCCACCAGACTGTGTAAACCTGTCTCTCTCTCATTCCCCTCAGGCCATTCTCTCTCTAGGCATCTTGGAAAGTGCCGAGGAAGCACAGATATTGCCCTTCTCTGGAACCCCCCACATTTCTGCCTAAACATACCCCCTCCATTCCTCCCAAGTCCAGAGGGTCTTTCTGGTCTTCAAGGGGAAGCCCAGTTCTTCTGGAACCCCCTTGCTTTACTCGTGGTGGTTTTCCCAGCCATTCTGTGAATGCCTAGAACCCTCTTTGTGAGGGCTTTTAAAACACAAAAGCTTGAAAGAAACATCTTTTTTCTCTGCTTTGCATTCAGTCACAGCCATTTTAAGAACTTGTGACTTGGATGGTTGGGGGGAAATAATACATAAAAGAGGAAATGTGGAAGAAAAGAAGAATGTGCAGCCACTATAAACCAGCTACCCCCCCTTTTTTTTAGTATTCATTGCAGCTAATTAACCAGCTTAATTAACCCGTCCTTTGCTTCGAGACGGTTTAAATAACTTTTCTATCATACAAAGAGCCAAAGACAATAGTGCCTATAGTTAATACTGGTGACAAGGATCGTTGTACTAAGCCATTCCTTTTAACAGTCTTTCAGATCATTTACAAGGCAGGTTATAGTCTTTGAATTAGCACTGTGATTAAGAACATGAGCTTTGGAATCAGACCCAGTTCTGCACTTACCTAACAGCTCAGTGACCTTATGCAAATTAAAGAACTTCTCTAAGCTTCCAGGTCCTTGGGGGAACTGCATTAATGTCACTAGGAGATGTAGATGAGCTGATGTATGCACAACACCCAGCACACGGTAAACATGAATCTTTCCTTGTGTGATTATTCATCTCCTATCCCTACGCATTACCACTAGAACAGATTTCTTCTTATGAGCATATATCTATAGCATAACTGCTCAGAACATGAAGTGAAATGAAATGAAGGTGGTAATTTACAGCCAGAATTAAAAGGTGGCAGAGAGAGAAATTTGTCTGATCATCTCACTGGATGAACAGAGTGATTGAAAGGAATAGGAGATCAATTTTCTAAGCTAAGTGTTCTTTCACTTATACCCCATATGTTTCAAATTGGGAATGATAAGAATGTACATTGAGTAGGGGATGATGTTTGTAAAATTTTGTGGTTGAACTTGATATTTTCTCCTGAGCTCCCTAGAAGCCAAAGTAAAAGGGCAAACATATAGTGTACATGATTAGAAGGGAGAGGCGTATTAAAAATGTCATGAATGATAAAAGGGAAATGAAAATTTCTTCCTCATCTTGACTTTATTTTTATGCTGTCAGTCTGTGGACTATAGAGATTAAAAGAAATTGGATAGGGAGAGGCATAGAAGATAGATTACAGAATTAAATGTCTCTCTCTAAAATGAATGCTAAGTGCTAAGTCATTCTAGTTGCTTCTGACTTTTTCCGACCCCATGAACTGTAACCTGCCAGGCTCCTCCGCCCATGGGACTCTCCAGGCAAGGATACTGGGGTGGGTTGCCATTTCCCTCTCCACTAAAATGAATAGAGGCTAACTCAGACATAAATTCTCCTCAGATCTAGGGATTTTTAAATTTAAAAAAAAGGAGGAGGAGGAGGAGGAAGAGAGCCAGATAGAGAGGCTCAGAAATCCTCCCCAAAGTTTGAAGGGGTCTGTCTTGCTTCATGAACTCCACAGGAGCCCTTTGCAGCATCTTTGCTTAGAGGCACAGCCTCTGGGAAACCCCTGCCAGTCATCATGCAGTACCAGTAAATCCTGGGAAATTAAGTTTAACTCTTGCTCCACTTAGGCAAGTCCTGAGCCTCAGTTTCTCTATGGAAAATAGTATTCATAGTCTGTCTTTTTCTGTTCCCAGGGTAGGTTCTTTTTTATCCCCTCTAAAATACTTCCTAACTCCTAAGTCATACCAGGCAGACACTGTAATATTCACTGAGGATGCAATGAGCATGAGAAACGTGGCTTATACCCTCGTGGTATCTACATTCTAACGGGAGGGACACACAAACAAGCAAACATATGAACAGCATCACGAGAGCTCAGGCTAAGTACTAGAAGACCGAAGCACGGGGCTTGAGGGGTAAGCCATCTCAACTGGAAAAGGATTGAAATTTGAGATATTCAGGGATAGTCCATTTGAGAAAGGGACGTGTTAAACAAGACCTAAAGGACAAGAAGTTACCAGATACATAAAGAGAAAGAAAAACTCCTTGTAGACAGAGGAAAGAGTGAGCCCAAAGGTCATGTAGTGGGAAAAAGAACAGCATGTCCATAGAGTATAATGAGAATGGGGAGACCTGTTCGAGGTATGTTCAGAGAGAGAAGCACAGCTCCATCCTGAAAAGCTCAGTGGCTAAGAGAAGGGGCAGGTGTTTCCTTCTAAGTGTGATGGGTGCCACTGAAAGGTTTTAAGATGGAGTATATTGCATGGTCTGATTTGTGATGTAAGCAGACAACACTTGCTGCTAATGGGAAGTAGAATAAGAAGAGATGCACAGAGATAATCAGGAAGGACCAGCATCTCTTGCCTGAATTGCAGCTAGCATTTCCTAGTGTCCAGACTCCTCCAGGACAGGTTTCCTCATAGAGGGACCCAGTGCTGGGAAGGAGGAGCCTAGATTGGCCTGTTTTCTAATTAATTTCTCCTGATCCCTCCAGGGAATTCTGTCCATATTACTGAATGCATCATGAAATTGACTTCAGGAATTACATGGGCCTTCTTAAAATGACTATTAATAATTTCTTGGATATTGTTTTCTGAAAACATCTCAATGAGAAGAGGACTTTTTTATTCAGTGCTTCAGTTTTTAAAATTCACATGATGAATCTTTGCTACCACTGCCCCAGAAAGTAGGGGTGCATAAAAAGGGAATGAGAACAATTCTTGTACTAGAGTGGAGATGAGGGATCTGGTGCCAGCTTCACCCATGCTATATGACTTTAGGCTGCCCTTCTTGAGTCCCTTTGTCTTGCAAGGGCATTAGAAAAATAATCTCTAAAGCTATCCCTTCAGTTCAAAAGGGACTACGATTCTTTGGCCTTGGATCAGAGCAAAGGTTGAGGTTGATCGTTAGCTACCGATTTCTCTGAGTGTGAGACTAGTATTAATGGAAAATAGCTTAGTGGTTCACTTACCTTTTTTTGGGTCCCTTTTCCTGAAACCCCATTTTTGGGTTTAACAGGTCCAGAATCCAATTAATTTTCAATCTCTTCCTTCCCACCCATAATCCACCTAATAAAGGTATTCAGGGGTGATTAGGTAAGTGATAGTCTTTGCTTTGGCTGATGTGTGAGCTGGAGTTCTGAGCTCTCCAGTGCCACCCCTGCATGTGATTCTGGGGCTCCACTTGCTGGTTTCTTCATTCTGCTGGAAAATGTGATCCATGGCATCAGTTCTCTTGCTATTCCCACTGCCCACAAATCAAGCTCTTAGTAGCCCAATAAAATCATGAGATTTGAGATTAAAAAAAAAAAAGAAAAAAGTTTTTGTGTTGCTTGAATGCTAATGAGACGCATATATCTGAAACAACTGATTAAAGGCCTTGGAAAGAAGGTCTGGACGCAACATTCGAGGTGGCTGATTTAAATAGGTGAGGAGCATTCCAGATACACGAATGTCAGGTACCTTTACTTCAAAGAGATGTACCTAAAATAGCCTGTTTTTCCTCACATATTTTCCCGTGAAATATTGGGACACCAACAGAGTGAGAACAAGCAAAAGGGCTGAATGATTCTCCCATCAGGACCTTTCGTCTGCCAGGTTAGCACCAACAAATGTACCAAGCTGGCAAACCAAGTGTCTCCAATGTGTTTCTAGAACCTGTTGTGCGGTTGATAATAAATAACTCCTAAGTTGTGTGATTACATAATGATAGCCATGTTCATTCACTTGTCTATCAAAGGAGCCATACTTGAGTTTGAGCTCCTTTCCCCTGGGCCCATGAAGTGTTAGCTTGGAGTCTTTAAAATTTCTAGCAATGCTGGGCTAAGTGCACTGGGGTGGAATGCAGTCCCTCTTGCTTAGTAATCCATTAGCTGATGGGTGGGAGCCCGTCAGCTTTCTATTTATTCCTTACGCCATTAAGGTTCACCTGCTGTGCGTGAGACTCCACTTGACAAAAAAGAGTGATAGTTGAAATAAAATAAGTATCAAGCCTTACAAGATCTGATGGGTATTGTTTAAAACATAATGGGCTTCATGGAAAGGTAAAGGTGAGCCCGCTGTTCGGAGTTGACACACAGCACTGTGGGCAAGATGCAGCAAACAGGACTCTTCCCCGTGTTCCAGGCCAGGGGCACTCACTAGTGGAGGGGAGTTGTTTGACAGCTGTCTTCCAAGTGCCCCCCCAATATTTGTCTGCAGTGTCTACCTAAGTCTCTTCGAAGATGCTTGATAAATTTCTCAGTCAATCTTACTGCGACTTTCTTTAAACTCTTTAGATAAAAATCATACTCTTTCTCACCTGCACATGACTCCGCGTAGTCTGGGTCCCGCAATAGGACCATCTTTCACCTCTCTTCCCCTCCAACCACACTGATCTTTCTCAGGCCCTCTGCAAGTGATAGTCGTTCTCTCTTTAATGTTCTTTCTTGCCTTATTCACCCTTCAGATGTCAGCTTGAACACTATTTTTTCAGAGGAAGCTTTCCTTGGTGTTCCGAAGAAAGTTGGTTTCTAACTGGATTATCTGCTTTCCTGCCCTTCTACGCAGTGTGTTGTATTTAATCACATGCATATCTCACTAAGCACAGCACAGCACATATCTTATTAAGGTCTGCTTCTCCCACTAGATGGAAAGCTCCTTGATGGCAAAAATCATGGCTGGCTTTCCAGCACCTAGCATAGTACCAGTTGAAGAAATAAGGTGATTCAATCCTGAGACATCCTCATGGACAAAAAAATGCAGATATGGACTGATGGCTATAGAGAAAGAAAGCTTGGCATTTCTTGAGTGTGATTCGTGATAGTTAAAGTTTATTCTGTGGTGCCTAGTTTTGACTGCATCAGTTTCCATAATTATCTCCAATAATTATCACTTAGCCCTACATAGACAACTTTTCTGAGTTCTCTGTATTCTTTCTCAACTGTGTTTGTAAACTGGACCATTTGTTTTCTGAGCTCATCTCTTTCATGTAGCATCTTATCAATTGTAGTTACCTACAGTGAGCTCAGGCTTTTAATATTTCATTCCCAAATCTTCTTAGGCTACTCCCAGTCTGCCTGTCTAGATTATCTTGGGTATTACTTTTACCATATGTTTTATTAAATTCTTACTAAATATTTTCTCTGTTGCATACCACTGGTCATGATTCTCCCAACCTCCAATTGGTTCCTCACCACCCACCACTGAGTTTTAAAATATTTGTTTTCAGTTTTTTCTTATAACTGCACCCACGTCTAGGCTTCTATTTCAGTGTCGATCAGCTATTGCCACAATCATGTCACATAAGAAATCACTCCAAAGCACAAGTGTTTACAAACAACAGCAAGTTTTAATTCTCAGATTTGCAGGACAGTAGATCCAAGGAACAGCTGATATTGTCAGCATGTCTGGGTGAGAGGGCTGGAAGCCGAGGGTCAGTGCAGCTCAACTCCGAGATGTCAGAGGGCTCTGGTCTGTTCTGTGTATGGACACGTCAGGATCCAAGTTTAAGTTTCAGCAGTATTTTGGAGGAAGCTCTCTTCCTGGCATATCTGTGGTGTGTAAGAACCAAGTCAGAATTCACAGTCACATCCGTGGCCTCTGCCTATATCGTGCAAGCTCATGTTCCAAGGACCGCATCAAGTCACGTGTCCAAGCCCACCATCAGTAAGACAAGGAGGCAGACAGCATCCTGCCAGTTTCCCTCACAGGGCTCTTCTCAACATGATATTGTATGTTTGCTTATTAATTTTCTTTTTGTGCTGAAATATTGCCCATGTCCAACTGCTCTTACCTTCAGCAACTAGAATGATGACTAGCCTATGTGAGGCACTTATATATTTGACTGATTGAGCAAAGAAGGAATAGTGACTTCAAGAGATTTCTTGCACTGAGTGCAAATAGGCCTCTAATACTTCATTCCATAACTGTGTTCAGTTCAGTCGCTCAGTTGTGTCTGACTTTTTGCGACCCCGTGAATCACAGCACGCCAGGCCTCCCTGTCCATCACCAACTCCCGGAGTTCACTCAGACTTGCGTCCATAGAGTCAGTGATGCCATCCAGCCATTTCATCCTCTGTCATCCCCTTCTCCTCCTGCCCCCAATCCCTCCCAGCAACAGAGTCTTTTCCAATGAGACAACTCTTCGCATGAGATGGCCAAAGTACTGGAGTTTCAGCCTTAGCATCATCCTCTCCAAAGAAATCCCAGTGTTGATCTCCTTCAGAATGGACTGGTTGGATCTCCTTGCAGTCCAAGGGACTCTCAAGAGTCTTCTCCAAAACCACAGCTCAAAAGCATCAATTCTTCAGTGCTCAGCTTTCTTCACAGTTCAACTCTCACATCCATACATGACCACTGGAAAAGCCATAGCCTTCACTAGACGGACCTTTGTTGGCAAAGTAATGTCTCTGCTTTTGAATATGCTATCTAGGTTGGTCATAACTTTTCTTCCAAGGAGTAAGCGTCTTTTAATTTCATGGCTGCAGTCACCATCTGCAGTGATTTTGGAGCCCAAAAAAATAAAGTCTGACACTGTTTCCACTGTTTCCCCATCTATTTCCCATAAAGTGATGGGACCAGATGCCATGATCTTCGTTTTCTGAATGTTGAGCTTTAAGCCAGCTTTTTCACTCTCCACTTTCACTTTCATCAGGAGGCTTTTTAGTTCCTCTTCACTTTCTGCCACAAGGGTGGTGTCATCTTCATATCTGAGGTGATTGATATTTCTCCCAGCAATCTTGATTCCAGCTTGTGTTTCTTCCAATTCAGCATTTCTCATGATGTACTCTGCATAGAAGTTAAATAAGCAGGGTGACAATATACAGCCTTGACGTACTCCTTTTCCTATTTGGAACCAGTCTGTTGTTCCATGTCCAGTTCTAACTGTTGCTTCCTGACCTGCATATAAGTTTCTCAAGAGGCAGGTCAGGTGGCCTGGTATTCCTATCTCTTTCAGAATTTTCCACAGTGTATTGTGATCCACAAAGTCAAAGGCTTTGGCATAGTCGATAAAGCAGAAATAGATGTTTTTCTGGAACTCTCTTGCTTTTTCCATGATCCAGCGGATGTTGGCAATTTGATCTCTGGTTCCTCTGCCTTTTCTAAAACCAGCTTGAACATCAGGGAGTTCACGGTTCACGTATTGCTGAAGCCTGGCTTGGAGAATTTTGAGCATTACTTTACTAGTGTGTGAGATGAGTGCAGTTGTGCGGTAGTTTGAGCATTCTTTGGCATGACTGTGTTAATTATGTTGAAATTTCAGCTAATCTCATTTCACTTAAACCTGTTACATGTGTCTTTTTAGAACTATGAAAGGGCTTAGCAGGATCACACATCATGAAACGATTTACGGATTGCAACATATAAGGAATATTTCTTTGCTCCTTTCCTTGTGTCCCCAAGTTACCCATGTCAACCTTTGTCTTGTCTCACCCTCAGCATAGGTGCTAAACCGTTGCCCTTCCTTTGGCGTATGACAGTATCAGAATGATTCTTCTTTTTGCTCGTCTGGAGCTCACTGGTACCTACTCTGGTACCAAAGTATAATGACTGGGGGATCCATTGTTTTGCCTGTACTTCTGACAAGCATCAGCCACAGATCATGCTCTGGTTTGATGTGGCAACTTTTGGGACAGTTTTTTTCTGTGGTAAAGAAGGAATCCTTTCTTGGGGGTGGCTCTTTGGATGCCATTAGCTTTTAAGTAGTTGGAAGGACTTAGGAGATGTTTTTTTAATCAATTATATCATCAAATTGTTGTATATATTATCAAGAGATAGGAAACTACCTAACGTCTACCAGTTTGAAATCAGAAAAACTTATTATGGTATATCTGTGTATCTCTATCCGTCACCTGTGCATCCATCCATTCACACATGCATACATGCAGTGGAATTTCAATCCCCTATATTGACAGACTGGCTAATGTGTTCTAGGCACTGAATGATAACTCATGATGTAGCTTACTCAACATTATCTTCTTAGATACATTTTAAACGAATACTCTTATTGTCAATTCTTTTTTAATAGATGATATGCTAAGGATTAGAAAATTTTAGTGATTTCTCTTTTTGAAGTTATTTTCAGTATATACTGATTATTGGATTAGTTCATCCTGTAGACAGACTAACTGTTGTGCCTATATATCTTAAATAAATGGCCTTCAAGATCCAAAGGGGGCCCTCTGTCCTCAGACAAGTTGGTGAGCAGTTCCATTTTAGTTAAGAAGGATGACACTGGTGTTCTGTGGTTATCGTGAGAATTAAACAAACATCTATCTATAAGGTTAATAGATATCACCTCATGTAAAAGTAGCCTCCAAGAAAAGAATGCCAGGTGCCATTATCATGCCATCTCCTTGATTTTCCTGGATGTTAGCGTGAGCTGCAGTATTCTGTGCTTGTGGGGGGAAAATGGGAGCTCAGTGTCTGCCTTTTCCCTTGAGTACTTTGGGCTATGGTGGTTTCTAGGGCATGAAGTTTAGGGTAGGAATGTTTGCCTTTGAATTATAAAGAGCAGTATTGGGGATCCCTAACCTTTCATCTGGTTACAGCTGCTTTTAAAGGATTACAGAAAAGACCACATCCCTAGAATCCCATGCAATAAATCCACGGTGCAGGCAGAAGTAAGGTAGAGAGAAGGAGAAAGTCTCCCCACAGTGGTCCTGGAATTATCAGAGTAATTGCTCTGCTTGAGGAGCTACTCGTGAACCAAACACTGATCAGGAGTGTTACATGGAAGGGAACCATACAGGAGAGCAGAGGAAAAGGATATGTCAGTGGAGGAGATGAACTGAGGAGGAGGAGCCGTCTTCCACTCTGGGTGACCTGCAGCTTCCATGTGGAATGCTGTCTGCACACCCTCCCACTCCTACCAGCTCTACCCTTCTGAAATGAAATGTTAGTCACTCAGCCATTTCTGACTCTGCGATCCCATGGACTGTAGCCTGCCAAGCTCCTCTGTCCATGAGATTCTCTAGGTAATACTGAAGTTTGTTGCCATCCCCTTCTCCAGGGAATCTTCCTGACCCAGGGATCGAATCTGGGTCTCCCACATTGTAGGCAGATTCTTTACCATCTGAGCCACCAGGGAAGCCTGCTGACTGTTTCTCAAATAGGAGTAGACCCATGAATCTTGCTCTATGTGCTCACTGCTCCCTATTCTTGCCCCTCACCGTCTAATATGTTCAAACATTATTAACAAGGAAGTGTTTATGGACTTTCCTTTCCCCCAGTTGCCAAAGGGAATCACGTTTGGCCAGTCCAATGTCTTTCCTTTCCCCAGCTCTGCTGAAGAGGAAAGATTTTCTTGCTGGAAGAAAGACAATGCAGTGAGAGAAAATAATGCACTGGGGTGGGGGTTGAGGTAAAAAGAAAAATCACATCAACTCAGAATAGACTGTTGTCAGATGGATTGAGCAAAGAAGTGTCTGAGTAAGGAGAGTAGGCAAAAGGGTGGGAGAGGAAAGAGAATTTTAGCAGGTATTGCTGTGGAATTTACCGTTAGGTTCTTAGAATGGCCTTTAAGGCATTTGAATAAGGGATCAAATTTTTTTTTTAACTAAATGTGGGTGTTGACATGTGCGCAGAGACAGAGCCACAGATTTGTTCAGATATAGTAGGGTTTGCTGTTGCTTAGTCATTAAGTCGTGTCCAACTTTTTTGCAACCCCATGGACTGTAGCCCACCAGGTTCCTCTGTTCATGGAATTTTCCAGGCAAGAATACTGGAGTGAGTTGCCATTTCCTTCTCTAGGGGATCTTTTAGACCCAAGGATCAAACCTGTGTCTCCTCCATCTCTTGCATTAGTAGGTGGATTCTTTACCACTGAGCTGCCAGGGAAGCTTTTATATTAGGATTACAGCAGTATTTATCACAGTGTGAAATGATTCTTGTGTGGTTCTTTGCTTCATATCTGTGTCCTCCTTAAGCAGTAATGAGGGGAAGGAAATGGGTCTGTTTAAGACACAGTTAAACCCAGCCCTTAGCAAAGTGCTTAACACAGAGAAAGTCCTTGGTAAAAATATACTGAATAGACAAATGCATGACAGAAGGCATGGCTGATGGTTCTAGTTCATGTTTTCCTGCTCCCCCTCATTTTAGGGCCATGACTCCTAGCGGAGGCCCACCCAAATCTATGTTATTGAAATAATCAACTTCAATGGAACTCCCTCCTTTTTGTTGACATTTTGTTGACTGTTTGTGGAGCACTGGATTCTCCTTATAACCTAATTCTCTGTGCAACATATTTCCTGCAAAGAGTCAACTCTCAGGCCTGTGGTTCACTCCAGGGCTCAGAACGTTCCTTCTTAATATAGAATGTGGAAATTATACAATCAGTGGGAAAAAAGTATGCCAAGTAGATAAAAATCAGTCCCACTGTAGCATAACTCTCCAGAGAGAAGAGAGAAAACTGCTTGATACTTAAGTTTAAAAAAAAAAAAAAAAGTAGCAAAATATTTCCAGTTCCGGGAACTGAATTTCATTCCTAATGTAAATATAGAAACCTCTGGAGAAGAGGATCATACTTGGAAGAGGGAAGGAAAGCAAAGGGAACAGTAGGAAAGGATTTCACTACCAAGCTCTATATCTTAATAGTAGGAAACAGCCCAAATAGAGATGTCAACCACTTATTTAATAGTGGGTGTCTCAATCAGAAAACTGAGTTTTACCTTGTCTTCTCCTCCTCCCCCAATCCCAACATTGCCTCATCACCAAATCAGAATGGTTTTATCCACTAGGTATTTTTAACTGGAGTATACTTGACATCTAAAGTTTAAGGTATATGACATGCTAATTGCAAGGTGATTACCACCTTACCACTAACACACACCTCCATGGCATCACATAATTATTTCATTTTGTGGTGAGAACATTTAAGACCTAGTCTCTTAGCAACTTTGAAGTTTGTAATACCCTATTGTTGACTATAATCAAATGCTAAATATGTCTAATCCTATCTATTTTTCCCTTTCCAAGCTATGTGTTTTTTGCCTCACCCATGGCAATGCCTCCTAATTGTTTTCTTTCCCCTCTGCCTCTCTCCAATTTGTTCTCTAGGTAGTTATCAGGATACTTGTAAAATACATGTTTGATCCCTTGTTTGCAAAGTTTGAGACTCCCTGCTGTGCATCATTATAGCAAATATCTACTGTAAGACAACTATCTACTGTAAGATACAGCAGATAAGAGAAATTATCGACTGTAAGATAATAAGAGAATAGAAATGGAGAAAAGACAGACACCTCTTAGAGAGGACTTGCTATAAAATGGAGCAGAAGGCTGATGGACAGACTGAGAGCAAAGTGAGGTCTAATCATATTTTCTTTTTCTCTAAGATGAGACAATATGTGTAGGCTGATTAGATAGTAATATTGAGGAAGAAGAAACTGAGATGTTGGAGGGACAGCATAATCATTCCAGGAGCAACATTTTTGAGAATGTGATTTGGAGCCTGTGAGGGGAGGCATGGCCATGAGCATGGTGTGCTGGAAAAGGTTTACTTCCCTGGATATCTTTTAAAAATGAACTTTTCAATGAGGGTGTTTTGGCAAGGCAAAAGGAAATTTATTTAAAAAAAAAAAACACACAACTGATCTGTATGTTTAACATTGAACATGGCTACTGTAGGCTATGGAGAGTTTTTTCACAATTATATATTCCATTTCCCCACATTCCTATTCCTTTTGATGAATTTAATGTTGTTTTCTTGATATAGCCAGCTCTAGAGGCATCGAGCATGGCCCTCCATGCCCTGCTTTCCCTTATTTGCCTGGAGAGTCTGCTTACACCACGCAGGCAGGCCATTCCATGCAGCCTTCCTAACCTAGTGCTAGGAATGTGAATAGGATCCTCAAATCAAGCTGAGTAAGCATCTCCTTTAGTAACTTGTCTTTTGACCACAAGTCCCAAACTGACATTCTTAGATGCCCATGGACTTTCTTTTTTCCCCAATGCAGTGTTTTGAAAGCACTATTTTTGGATTAGATGGCAGCATTTAAAAAATGAGAATTTCACACAAAAATAATTCAATAATATTCAAATACTTCAACAATGGCATTCTTGAAAGATGGGCATCACTGGGGCTACATTCCCACGTGGGGACAAACTGCCTGGAGTAAGCGAGCGCTCCTTGTCTGTTTGTCACCCCAGCTCACCCACTTCATGGTTTCCCATCACCATCTCTGTGGTCAGATACAGAGCATTGAGTTTATGACCACTGGTTCAGGCCCTACAGGCTATGACTGGCTTGCCTACTGCATCCTAGCAAACCAGTGAGGTGCCAAACGGATAGTAGGTCCTCAGTCTGTTCTGAACTTCCCAGGCTCCTCAGTGCCATCTCGCACAGCTGCGCACTCTACAGACACAGTCTTTCTGTTCTTGAATGGGCCGTGCCTGCACGTGCATGCTCAGTCGTGTCCAACTCTTCGTGACCCCGTGGACTGTAGCCCACCAGCCTCCTCTGTCCATGGGATTTCCCAGGCATGAACTGGAGTCGGTTGCCGTTTCCTTCTCCTGAATGGGCCCTGTCGATGCCCAAAGCCTAGATCCTTATATCTGTTCTCATTCCCTCTGCTAATGGTGCCACCCCACCCGCTTACTTCATCCTTCACATCTCAGCTTAGATGTCCCTCTCTCTGGAAACCTTCGCCAACCCTTCAGGTTAAAAGCAGATCCCACTGTAATACACTTTCAGAGCATTCTAGACTTTCATTGCCCTTATCAGTTTGTTAGTTAGACTTGTATGGCTGGTTAATGTCTCCTTGCTTCACTCGACTATAAAGATCCATGAGGGCAGGATCAGTGTTGCTGTGCTTGTTATAGAATCCACCAGGCCTCACCTGGTGCCAGATGAAACCCTCAAGGTCTATGTGAATAAATGAATGCTTCCAAGAAATAGGCCTTAAGGAAAGTAGAAGCCAGTATGTAGAGGTGTAGATGTCCATCTTATTCTATGGAGCATTATGAGTGTCTTGTCCTTAACACTCTAAACTACTCTAAGTATAGATTCCTCTTGTCTGAGATTATGAGTGGCCTAAGGGCAGGGGACTCTTGTTCCCTTTTTATCTTCTGTACCTGATACAGAATTCCAGAAATGTATACTGAATGACCAAACTAATCAGCATGGATTTCTTTTTTAAGATGAGGATGGTGGCTTCTCTGCCTATTAACTTATTCATTACACTCTTTTATCACCTCAGATTGGGCTCTATTCCAGAGCAAAAGTGTATCAGCAGTGCCCACCACGAATGATCCAGATGGTCATTGCAGGATGACCTAGCAGCTCTGGTCATCAACTTTCTGTTGGCCTATTTGCTGAGTTTTTGAGGCGTTTTATAAGCATCATTAAGCTTATCATGTCCAATAATTGTAAAAGTAGGGAGAGCATTGAATGTGCGGTTGGAGAGACTTATGATGATGATGGAAATTAAAGTGAAACAGTTTTACAGGAGTAGGTGCCTACTGGGTGTTTGTGGAATGTTCGACCCTAGGTAAATTTGTTTTTTTCCAACAGGAAAAATGTCTTATCCACATGGGATTTAAAACTATAGATCATGGAAAGTTCTGTGTTCACACATGCCTCCTCCTCAGTGAACCAGGGCACATAATTGACCAGAAAGCTCACTGGGATTAATTAGCAGTGGTATGTGAAGAGCTTGGTTCAGACTTGGAACATGGAGGATGACTTTCCAGCGAGGCCAGAGCCTAGATTCATAATTCAGTCACTTCAGGGGATCTCATTGCTTGCCTAGCGTAATCGTTGGGGCTCTTGGCTCAGACCAGGATGGGCATTGTGTGTCCAGCTGCTGCCAGCAGAGGGCAGCAGTACGCTGTGTGTGTTCAATTTGCATTCCAGATTAGCAAATCCCCATGCACTGACAAAGAGGGAAAGTGGGTGTCCCAGGACGACTCTTGCTGCTTTTCTCTGGGTGATAACACTGGCCCCACGCCACTGCACACACAGACCTTTTCACATTATGTTGGACTTGGGCTCATCCAAAATAGAGAAATGAATACACAACCAGGAGCTGCCATCACAGACAAGAAGTAACTTTAATTAAATATTGTGAAAGTTGAAAAGTTTTTACAGCTTGAATGTTTGCAAAAAAAAAAAAAATTATAACAATCTCTACAGTAGTTAGGTTCTCTAACGATTGAACTGTACAGTGTGTGTCTATTCCAAAAGTCTGATAGGAAGGTGAAAGGTTAGATTTAGAGATGACTTCGTTAAGCTGCATCCTAGTACAATGTGAGGCCAGGGTGTGTTATGCAATCCAGTCATCCAGAAGCTGTATTTTTCCCCCCAAACTGAAATCCTAGTTGAATTCTCTATTTTTGTTTTCTTCTTAAAGCCATATTCTGTATTTAGGGGAACATCTTTTATTTGTAAAAGTTCCATGTAGAAGAGAGAGGGTCAGAGGGCCAGAATGTCATTTCATCTAATCAGTGTAAATAGAGGCAATGAAACACAAATTATACACATTTTAAAGGCTCTTTGGACTTTCAAGAAAAGTTCTAACCACTACAATGGCTGACAATGGGTGGCGTCTGTCTCCAGGGTGTGAGCCGGACACCTCACCGGCTGACCCGGAGTCCTTCACAAACAGTTAAGGGGCTCACCAGACAAAATATGGCTTTAAATTGTACACATCTTCAGGCCAGCGCTTACCACACAAATTCAGACAACCTTTCTGAGTACCGAGAAGCAATGTGTCCACTTTGCTTACATTTTCCAGTTTTATTATTATTATTTCTCATTATTATTTCTCACCAAGAAAAATCAGCTTTCTTCCCCTCCCTTCCCTCCCGCAACACCCCTCCCCCACCCGTCCCAACCCATAAAAATCGCACTCTGACAGTCTAGTGAAAACCATTGCAAAATCCATATGGGGGCATGCACAGTTGCAGCATTGTTGTAAATTTTCTTGATCTACTAGAAAAAGTTACATTATCTTAAGGTAACAAAACAGTTCTTTTGTGCTTTTCGATTTCTTTGTTTTTTTTTTCTCTTTTTTTTTTCTTTTTTTCTGAGAATGTTAGTGATGACTGACAGGTCCGGTGCACAGTTACAATGTACAAGTGAAATGAATATGATTTGCATTGTTAAGGCATCCAATCTGCTGGTTTATATTTATGTGAAAGACAGAGGAAATATACAAGCAGACTTAGGAAAGAAAGTATGTTCATTGATTTCTATGAAGTTTCTCCCTGGAATTTAATGCACAAAATGCGTCACTCCAAAGGGAGAGGTTCCATGCATATTAATAGAGTAAAACAGCATTAGGGTTTTCTTCTGTAAGCTTCCAAAGCAAAGGATACATTTTTTTAAATCTACGGAACTAAATGCTACAAGAATAATACGCTACTATTTTTTGCCATAAATTGGAGAAAACTTCTTAACTTACAAATAATACAAAAATAGACAATGGCTTTTGGGTGAAAATTTAAAAAAAAATGAAGCATGGTTTAAAACAATACTAAAAATAACTATAAATGAAATGTTTAAAAATCACATTGAAACAGCTAACTATAGGTGACCAAACAAATACGCACTTTTCACATAGCAAACATACACAATAAAATAAACTGGGAGTCAGAGGAAAAGGAGGAAGGGGAAAGCAATGTACAAATTCCAAAGATAAATACATTATTTATATGGATATCTTACAAAATCCCCTTTAAAACAAAAAGCCTTTTAATTAATTTTGCAAGTATGTGCAAGCTAAAGGTAGTGAGCTTTTTTTTTTCCTTTGCAAAATATGCAGTAAAATCTTTTTTATGATATTGAAAAACCATCTTAAGACATTAAAATGTATAAATAGAACAACAACTTTGGCAAAAAATCACAAAAAATCTACAGTATTTATAACTACATACAAAAACACAACAGCAAAGAAAAAAATCTCAGGCAAATGCATCCTCGGAGCTTTGCTGCCTCTTCACCATTACCTTCTATTGTAAGAACACTTCCCAGATAATGAGAGCAATAATTCCCATCGAACAGAAAACTGTGTTTTGAGGTCTCAACCTTCTCCTTTCTCCCAGTTTCCTTTCATTCTTGATTCCAAAGCACTTAACCCGTTGTTTCAATCTACTATGTTACAAATAGTAAGGGTCGACCAATAGAGGCGCTATCTCGAATGGGAAATCTGAAAGATCTGCTGTGTTGGAGGACTGGGATGAAGTCAGCATTTAGGATGAGTAAATTTTAACCTTGTAAATGGTGGCATGTTACTGGGATTTTGACTTGATAACTAACTGGAGGGAATAGTTTGGAATTCTGTGCCTGACCCTGTTCCATGCAGTCTTCAAAGGAGATTCTCACACAGTGTGTATGCCTCCAAGCTCTCGAGAGGCCATCGGCTTCATAAGAAGTTGACATAAGCAAAAGAGAGAGTGCTATCAGGTTTAAATATGCAGTTTTAACATCTGTCTAGAGGCACTGGATTTTGAGTAGAAGGGGAAAACGTGATCACTCACATCACTGGTTAACTTTCCAGGCTGCATTTATTTACACAGTTACTTAAGACAACAATACGAAAGGGAGAAATAAGCTTGCACTGCTGAAGGGTGGCATGTTAAGTTAGATACTGGAAATGCACTGTCCGAGTAACTACCACTTGATATGCTTTAAGGCGCAGAAGCCGACCCTTAGTTTCCTAAAAAATCTAACTGGCATTCCTATTCTGTCCCATACAAGCTTTTTTTTTTCTTTTTTTTCTTTTTTTTTAAACTTTTCTGTAAATATCACCACTTCATTCTCCTTTTACACAGCTTTAAAAACATCATAAATTAAAACATGGAGTCTTATTTATAGTGTCCCTTGTATACAGCTTTACGGTTTATAAAAGACAAGTGATTGCAGAGTTAAGCTTAAAAAAAAAAGAGAGAGAGAAAGAAAAAGTGGATTTGCTTTTATCAACACAGAATAAATATATCCCCCCAAGGAGGCGGGAGGTACAACTGTAACCAACACCCTGCGTTAGCAGATCCCTTCCAATTTCAGTATTTGCAAGGTCGGCGATATTGTTTGTTTAAAAATCTGCAGTTATTGTGATTCCTCTTAAAAAGGCCTGAGTTAAAAGTTCCACTCTGGGACTTGTATCACATTACTCTCTGTAGCAGAATCCAACCTCTTCATTAATAAAATTCTTCAAGGCAATTCTTTCACATGGGAGGAACAATCATGCCAGATATTGCTGTGAAAGAGAAGACAAGAGTCAGTGGCTTTTGTGTCCAAACTTCCTACTGAAAGAGAAAAAAGATGAGGGGGAAAAAACACCCACATACCACTATGTTCGTTGAACATTAGCCACAAATGAGCTTTCTCATCTTCCCTGGAAGGAATTTTTAATTACAAAATATGCATGTACTTCATTAAGAATGTAGTGTCATCAGTGAGTGTATGTGTCTTTAACAGACGATCCTAAACGTCCCTCCAAATCTGATTTCAATTTTAAGACATAACTGGCAAGTCAGAGTTTGAATACTGCTGGGAAAGTTAGAGCCCCATCACTTGCAAAAGAGTGGGAATTTTCAGTTTGTCACTCTTTTTTCCCCTTGCTTTCACTTCCAAAATATAAAATGAAAAACTGGTCCACCACAACAGCCAGCAATTGCGACAAAAAACCATGGCTCTGCCCGTGTCCTGTATTAGCATGAGAGCTGAGCACTGAGGACTGGAGTGGCGATTTGGGTGCCTTCACTTCAGTCCTCAGGCCTGGGGTGAGAAGCAGCCAGCTCCAGGAGATGTCATTCCCTGGGGGATGAGGAGGGAGGGTGTCCCCTATACCTCTGCTGCAGTCAAGGTTTCTGCAATGGTCTGACCATGTCTCTAGAAAACTTCAGCCTAGGAAAGCTGAAGGAGATCCTAGGCAAAGGGAAAGCTGTATAGGAGAATTAAACATCTTGGAAAGCATTGTTGGGAGGCCTCACACAGTTGTACTAAAAGAGCATGGAATCCCACAGGCCTACATTCCACTTTTCCGTTTGCTGAGTAAGTCCCCCAGAGGTGCTTGCTTGCTTGTGTGCTCAGTCGTGTCTGACTCTGCGACCCCATGGACTGTAGCCCACCAGGCTCCACTGTCCATGGGATTTTCCTGGCAAGAAAATACAGGAGTGGGTTGCCACTTCCTTTTCCACCCAGAGTTGTATCCGTGAACCTCTCTGCCTCCTCGGCTAGGAATGGGGTATATTTGCTAGGGCAGTGATACTGTTAAGAGTTGTGGGAAATTTAAATGTTAACAACCAATATGAAGTGCTTAGTTCTGATAAGCTCCTGCTGCTGCTGCTGCTAAGTCGCTTCAGTCGTGTCTGACTCTGTGCGACCCCATGGACTGCAGCCTACCAGGCTCCTCCATCCATGGGATTTATCCAGGCAAGAGTACTGGAGTGGGTTGCCATTGCCTTCTCCGGATAAGCTCCTAGTGAAGACCTAATAGAGTTAGGCTCCTATTAACTTCTGCTGCTAAATTAGCTGTGTGACCTAGTGCAAACTGCTGAACTTTTCTGGGCTGTGTTTCCTTATATCAACTAGGTACTGTCCAACATGGAACACTTCACTTGATGGGTATAAGGAATAAAGGGACAAGTGCAGAGTTCAGGATGGCAACTTTGAACTAGGTGGACATGAGAGCAGTGCTTACATTAGAAGCAAGAGGCAGCCATCTTTGGCTCTCAGCGATGGCTTAGCATCCTGTCAGACGGAGAAAGGAAGTCATTGCTTTCTTTTTGTTGGCAATTCTAAATTTAAATTAATGTCCTTGTCAGTGGTGACTGCATCTAGGAAGTGACCCTCTAAATTTCCCAGCTCTCATGTCTGCAAGAATGGGCTTTTTTTAAGAGAGCCCCAAAGCCTTCAGTAGACACGGGAAGGCCAGGTGAGGCTCTGAGTGCTGTGGGCCCCACAAGCCTCTGCTTCCCTTCCCCAACCCCCTGAAATTTTCGATTCAATTTTTAAAAAAGCATTTTGCCAAACACTTTTTCCGTTAATTTTTAAACCCATCTGTATTCACAAGGAAATTTAATCCACATGTTTCTGATTCATTTACACGTAAATCATCCAAATGTTGTTTTGCAAGAGCCATTCTGCAGTCCAAAAGCTCCTAGAGTCTTTTTTGTAAGTCCTCATAAGCCATTTTTCTTAGAAACAGGAAGTGTCTCTTGCCAAATGCAGGCCAATTTAAACTCCCAACAATTTGGGATCCATTGGAAATGCAGTGCGCCCCTAAGATGCAACTGAGCCCTAGATTGCAACTGATACAGGAAGCTGGGTATTTCAATCCAAGCCTTGAGAATTCAAGATGCTGTAGCTCCAAAGGCAAGGAGGATGGACTGGGAAAGAGGGTCTTTGCAAAGTGAGAGCTCAGCGTGGTACTGCCTCCCTAAGGATCTTTTCTTCCAGGCTGAAGGTAGGTCCAGGCACCTCTACTAAAAGGCAGACCTTCCCAAGGGAGTGCTAAGACCTCTGGCAAAAGAAGTGACTTATGCCTTCCACCAAAATCTAGTCTGTGTGCCCAGCAGTCTCTTAGAGCAGAGCCTGATCACCAGGGAGTTTCCATATGATACAAAGCAAAAGGGAAAATGGACAAAATTCCTGCTAATTTGGGTCGGTGGACCCAGTCAAAATTTATCAATGGGGCCTTAAAAACATCAGGTTTTAAAAAAAATTCTAGATGACCAGAATTAAAAACAAAAACAAAAACCTACCCAGTGTTCTGATACCCGAATAATGTGTTAAATCAGTAAGATGAAACTTCGATTACAGCCACATTAAAAGCTATAAAGCAAAGCTAACTAACATGCTGCCAGTCCAGAGCTAACAGTGTTTCTTAATCTGGGACACAGGGGTTAAAAATTCCAGCACGTCAAGAGCCCAGGCTGGCATCCTAAGTGAGCCAGGTTCCCGCTGTGGGGCCTGAGGTGGCTCAGCCAGAGTCAGGCCTTCTGTAGCGTGAGTGGCACTCACTGCTGCCACGTGAGAATGCCTACACATAGCTACCACATGTTCTGAACTACTTCCAGAGAAGGTGGAGAGGTGGATTCTCTAAAACATAAAATAGCCCAGTTTATATGTGTTAGCAAAAAGTTAAAATCAAAGCCAAATAAACAAACATACAGTCTGGGGGTGTCTAGGGGTGACTGTGGTCTGTCCCCACTTCCCTCCCTCTCCTTCATTGGTCCTCAGACTCCTCTGTGGGTCTAATGGAAGCCAGGGAACCTCTGTCCAAGAAGGCGGCTCAGAGATGCTTACACCCAGAATTTTGCACGTAACATCAGGGGGTTACTGCTCCCCAGATCTCTTCCATCACTTCCTAAACTCCAGATGCAGAACCCTTATTGATGAGTGAATTTTGGGCAAAGAGTCCTGTTTGTGGCCTCTGGGTTTAGGCACTCTAAAGAGGCCTTTTAATAAAGAAACCTCATTGCATGACTGCGGGGAAGCTCCCGGGATGTTAGGAGCTGTTTTTCTTGTGTCTGTGCCGTAATCCTCAAGATTATTTATGTGGGTGAGATGGATGGGTGTTTGAGGCTTAGAATGTTCCAGAAATGCTGCTGGCATACGGACTTGCCCAAGTGGGGCTCATGAAGATTTCCATGAGGACACAATACCCCCACACTCTCAGAGAGTAACGTGTGCCAGGGCATCACAAGACTGAAGTGGCTCTGCCATCCGCCTGGCAGCTGGGTGATCACGTTCTCTGACAGAAGCTCAAGAAAACTACTGGCTTCAGTGGCAATGCAATTTTTGATTGGATAAGAACAAAGACAAAATGCAAAGTTTTGCCGAGCTGGGAGAAATCTGGAATGAAAGGGTGGAATGTGAACTTCCTCAAACCACCACATGTGTAAGGATGCGGAGCTAATCAGGAACAGGACGAGGGGACGAGCTTGCACAAACTCAACATGAGCATCAAGCAGAAGACAATTCCAGGAGATGCGCTACCTGACTGTGGAAAGCTGGGTGGGGCCAGCCAGCCTGCGCTCCAGCGAGGTGGGGAAAGGGGAGAAAAGTAGTACTATGTGGGTATGATTTCTGTGAAATGACTCTGGCCTTTTGTTTTTAATTCTTCACTGCGGAGACTGTCTGGAACATAGGGTTTAAAATCCCCACCTTGGGGGCAGGTCCAGTGACATGGTGACAGCATTCTGGGGGCTGCCTATCTCTGAATGAAATCCTTTGAGGCCCACAATTAGATAGAATCCATGCTTCAAGGGCCCAGCTTTGGGAGAAGGGAAAGCATGTCTCCAGGACTATAACTGAGTATATAAGGTAACTCAAGTCTTGGCCTCTGAAAACAGACACACTTGAGGAGTCTAAGATCAGGACTGACCAATGACATTTGATAACAATGGAAGGAGATGTCTCTGTGTTATTATCTTTAAATCCAAAATATGTCTAAATTTTACATAGTTTTTCATAGGATGTTCACTGGTCTTAATGGGCCAATAAGTGCAGAGAACTAAGAGGGAGACTCTTCTGTTTAGCTGCGGGGTGTCTTAGAGCCTTTAATTAAACTTGCAGGCATTGTGATTCCAAGATAGTAAGCACCATTTTCGAGGTTTGTTTGACCATAACCATTTCTTTCTTTTTTTTAAATAGAACATCTTATGAGACTCCAGAAATACTGAGATAAGAGTTTGTCCTACAGATGTCTCAGGCAAATAGCAGATTGTCAAACGTTTTACCTACCTGGGAGAGAAAACCAACTGGAGTCACAGAAGAAACTGCAAATTCTAAGAATGGAGCTCCTGACTCCCAGGTAAGGACTTCCTTGTTACCCTTTCTCCCTGCCTGTTGGTACCTGTGCTCTAGGAGGGTACATGACTTAGTGGCTACCACACAGGACTCGGGCTCAGGTTGTCCTTAAACCTTCTGCTTAAAATGCCTCCCCCCTCACCTCATCTCCCTGGGCCTGAATCCTACTTGCCCCTCATCCAAGGTCCAGTTCAAAGTCAACCTTCTCCATAAGGCTGGTCTGAATTCTCTCTAATCTTTCCCTCATCTGAACTTCCACAGCTGGTTGCCCAGTGGCTTGAATATGACCATTTAGTTTAACATAGGGGCTTATTTTGTGGCTTTCCTGGTGGCTCAGACAGTAAAGAATCCACCTGCAATGCAGAAGTTGCAGGAGACACAAGTTCAATCCCTGGGTTGGTAAGACCCCCTGGAAGAGGGCATGGCAACCCACTCGACTATTCTTGCCAGGAGAATCCCATGGACAGAGGAGCCATGGGGTTGCTGAGAGTCAGACACGACAGAGCAACCAACACTTTCATACTTACATAATAGTCAGTTGGGCTGGGACTTAACCCCAGTCTCCCCTGATGTGCTAGTCCTATAACTCTGGATAAGCCTTCTCAGCTCTCACTTTCTGCATCTGTATAATGGGGACAATAAACAGCCTATATCTAAGGCTGGTTGGAAGGAACACATGAGACAGTGAAGACGACAGGCTGGGAAGAAGCCCTCCCACATTGGTGCCTCTGACCATTGTCATCACCATCATGAGACCACAGTGTGTATCTGTATCTGTTGAGGAATAAATGTGTGCTGTCTCGAGCGGAGGCTGAGAAAGGGCTGCTACGGAAACGGATCTCTAAGGAGTTGTTGGTTAAAAAAAAAAAGAATGATGGACAATTAGCAGAGTGGTAGTTGGAGGTAAATAGACCTTTAAAACACTTAAGCAGCCTAACTGTGTCACCTCTAATCTTGCTTATATGGTCAATTTGCTTAACCAACTCTTCCTCTCACTTGCCCTGTCTTAATAATCACAATTCTAAACAAGGTGGGTCAAAATGAAACAGCTGTTACTGTAACAATGACAACGAGGAGGAGAATACCACAACTTCCGAGATTCTCAATTCTCTAGCCTACATGTGTCTTTAAAATTTTCAATAGAAGTGGAATTTAGAAAGCTGAAGATGAGGTCAGTCTTAGGTTTCGGGTTTTCCCAGAAGCCAAGGCCCCCGGCAAGAGACCCCTGAAAACAGTGGCGCACTGTGCTGACATCTGCAGGGGTAGCAAACAGACGACAGACGTGTAGCGCGAGTGGGTGGGCCCTGCCTGGTGAGTGGATGGCGGGAGCAGAGTGGGCAGGGCGGAGGAGAGCTTCCCGGAAGTTGGTGTCAGTTACTGTGGCTTTAATTCCTCTCCTCATACCTCCCCTGCTGCCATCACCCCGAAACTAAGGACCTTTGGTGCCTAACAGAATTGGTAACACAAAAACCACCAGGACCCACGCTCAACTAGAAGGGAAGGGCAGTGTCATCCACAACAGCAAGTCGAGCACAAGCATGCCCGGAGTTATATGCCCCAGAGCCTCCCGCTGTGCACTAGGCAGGATTGGAGAGGTGGAGACGGCTGCAGGTCAGAAGGGGGAGGCAGGCTCTGTAGTTTGGGGATCTGTGCAGACTGGGTTAGAAACGCTCTAGGGGTAACAAATGCACACACCTTTTATGTGGCCCTGTCTTGATGCCATCTCATCATTACTTAAGTATATATATATACACACACACATTACACCACTGGAAGTTCCCTTAATCCAGGAGGCTCTAAAATTCAGGCTGAGTTTCTCCTTTCAGACTCTTCTTGTTCCCTCCTTGATCCACACAGCATGAAAAGACCTTTGGCCTCACTGAAGGGCTGCCCACTTCAGTCAGGGACCCTCCAAGAGCCATGGGCCTTTTCTTCTCACATGCCACCCCCTCCATGGCTGATTACAAACCCCATTACACCTCCTTCCTGACGTCAAGTCTATGTTTAACAAGGGCTATGATTGGCAGCTCAGGAATGGTAGATTTCTGCTTTCCATAGGTTTTTATCCTTATTTAAACCCATTATAAGCTGTGTTCACTTAGGCAGTACATCCTCAGTTTGCCAGCTGGAGGTGTAGTCAGGGTGACAGAGCATTATTTTTAGCTGAAAAAGATACTTGCATGAATGGTGGCTCCCCTGTTTTTGTGGGGTGGGCATTTTCCAAACAATATTGCCTGAACTGTCATTCCAGAGTCTGTCTTCCTCTTCCCTCTAAGAAGATGGCTTTGCTGGGGGATGTTTTCAGGGATGGGCACTCACCTCGCCTGTGCTGGACAGACTGGCCAGCAGGTCTCTGAGCAGTGCTCAGCAGAGACCTTCTGGAGTCAGAAAGGTGCAGGCAGGGGGAGCTCAGGTTCAGAAGTCACACAGGGGGTTCGGTTTTGGCTCCATCATTACTAGATACATAACCCTGAGCAAACTGGGCCTTCGTTTTCCCATCTGTATAACAGGAACAGTACTGCCCTTATGGAATCTTCGAGAGAATGGATGTAAGTTTACGTCAGTACAAAGTACGTGTATGGACGTATAAACAGACAATAAGAAACAAGACTGCCTTCTTGACCGCTCTCAACCTCCACGGCTGAGCTCTGTCAGTGAAGATGGGCAAGCCGGCCACTGAAAGGAAGGTTCTGTGGGGCACTGGGTTGGGGCACAGATCCTGAGGGTTTATTTTCATCCCCTCTGTTTCTGCCTATGCCTCTGGGCAGGTGTTTACTCTCCTGATGCCTGAGTTTTACCCTCTGTACAATGGAGTACATAACTGTCCTTGTGTTTCATCAGGAAGTTGTGAGGATTAAATAAGATAAAGCAGGCACAGTGCTTAACACCGGTCATTGCTCAAAGAATGGCAACTGATGATTTTATTGATCTTACTTCCCTGCCAGCTGCCTTAGGAATCCTGGATGCATCCTGTTTACCCACTCTGAGTAGTATAGTACTTGGAAGATAGAGCAGGAGATAGAACTTTAGAGCCTGAGTTTGAAGCCAGCCTCTGCCACATACCATTGTCTCCAAGTCAAGCCATTCCCTAACCTCACTAGTCTTTTGCTTTCTCATCTATAAAATCTGAGTACTGATCCCACAGTCCCACTGTGGGAAAGGAAAGAGGCGGTGCAGCTCAGTACCCCAACTGAGTGGCAGCACTTAAGGAGAAGGTAAGAAACGGTAGACCCGTTTTAAAAGGTTCTTTTTTTCTCAGTGAATAGAAAGGTCCCCTAAAATCTTTGTGACTCTTATTTTCCAAATTCCATGAGGGGGAGGAAGTCGAACAGTTTTAATATGAACCAGGGTTCTCCAGTGGCACTTTGGGCTTTCTGGTTCCCAGCAGTAGTAAGCCTTGGGTGTTTGGTCTAAGATGTTGTAACCTCAGGGCCCTGACTGGGCCGTCACACCCCCTCCCCATGATCAGCCCCACACGTGTTCATGCTGACACAGGCAACAGGAAGGGAACCTACTTCAGGAGAAGGCCAGTCCCGGGACAGACCCTGCAGTGAGAACTTGCTAGAGTCCACAAAAGACTGATCTGATTATGGCGACCACAGGGAATGAGAGAGGAAAGAGAAACGACGACATTAGTACGTGGCGATGGTGTTTCTCAAGGAGATCTAGGGCCTGAGCAGAACTGCTGGAGTTGGAAGAACTGCTCAGGCAACTCCAGCAGAGGAGGGAAGTGGGGGACCTGGGGCCAGGTCCAACAAGGGCGAACACACAGGAACGGAAGAGCTGAGGGCAGACAGGGGCAGGCAAGCCCAAGGCTGAGCGAGCCCTGTCTGCGGCAGGCCCTGGGAAGGTGAGTCAGGGCATCTGGTTGGCCCCAGCTGGGGCCTGGGGCTTACCTTGCAGACTGTTCCCGTTGGTGCTGGTGCAGGTGGGAGGTGGGGAGGTCTGGGGTCTGACGACAGGCGCAAAAGCACTCTTCTGTTTCACGGCCGAGACCATGTTGGCTGGTGAGAAGGAGAAGATGCCGGAGGAGCTGCTGCAGTTGGAGGGGAGGCTTGTGGAGGAGGCCATGGTGGGACTGGATGGCACGACTGGGGGGGGAGAGAAGAGTCAGCGCTTCTCCCGGCCCTGGCGCACAGCCTCTCAGCTCCCACCCTGGTGCCCACCCCGCTCAGGCCACCCTTCTAGCGCGAGCCTTCACTGAACTCTCAAGGTCTTGTCAGCTTTCATCATTTGGCACCCTGGCCTGTGTTTGCTGTTGTTGGTGGTGACTGCGATCTTTTGTGTGTTTACTGTAGGCCAACTATGTGCCAGGCAGTACGCTAGAGCGTCTCAGGCCAGGAGGCAAGAGTGTTCTTACAAAGGGAACAGTATCACATAATAGCTTCAACAGTAAGTATGGCCCGCTATGGGGAGTCGGGGAAGGGAAACCAAACAAGGTTTCATGGAGGAGGTGTCAAAGGAAGTATTTCAGGTAGGACCTATACTGAGGTTCTAGCAAAGGGTCTGGGGATACAAAGGGTCTGGGATACTTGCCCCAGTGAGTGAACTGAAAGGTGAGTTCTGGAACCACACTCTGTCTACGAGGCTACCCTGCAGAGAGATGGCCAGACTGAGAGGGTGCGGTCACTAGTGGAAGGAGAGGTATGAGGAAGAAGAGTGAGTTGAAGGCAATGCCAGCATTCTAATTTAAGGCACTGATGAACGGATGGTGGTGTGTGTGTCTGATGTCTCCCCATGAAGCTACTACAGCTTCCCGAAGTGTACGTGTATGTGTGCCAGTCATGTCTGACTCTTCAGGACCCCATGGTCTGTAGCCTACCAGGCTCCTCTGCCCATGGGGATTTCCCAGACAAGAATAGGCCATTTCCTCCTCCAGGGGATCTTCCCCACACAGGGACTGAACTGGAATCTTGAGTCTCCTGCATTGGCAGGTGGAGTCTTTACCACTGAGCCACCTGGGAAGCCCTCTTGAAGGATATGACTGTATCACCATGTTCCACAACACAAATAATCCACCACGTGCTTTCTGAGTGACTAATGAGGGACTACAAGTCAAAGTTCCAAATCCTTTCTACCTCCTGCAGAACTGTACAGAGATGCATGCGTGTGAGCTAATAAGCAGCAAGATTGGGGGCTTTATGTGAATACTCACAGTCTGGGAGTGGTGGGGACGTGGATTATCAATGACAGGAGATCTCTGGTGATTCAGAGAGAGAGACAATCTAGCTGCTTGGGGGATATGAAAGAGTGTGAGTGATGCAGGTCCTCTCCACCTGGCCTTTCATCTTTCGCTAGTTGCTAGTCATCTCAGGTCACTTTAGGATATAGATATTGTACACACGAAAGCCCTCCACACTCAGGACTTGGGGCCATCACACACCCACCTTCCATTTCCTCTGTACCCCAGGGAAAAGTATGAGTCCTGTCCGATGATTTTCAGGCACTTAATTCAAATTCTAGGTACTTCCTCCTCACTGTATTATTTTCCACATTATGTAATAAACATTTTATATTGCTTTGTCACCTGCAGGAATCTTCACATCTTTTCCATCTATGTCAGTAGCCAAGCAAGCTTAGGTTGGGACCTATTACATCCTTTTTACACCTGATCAAACCAAGCAAGTTGAGACTCAGAAAACAGTCCAGTGACTTGCCCCAGTGAGTGAACTGAAAGGTGAGTTCTGGAACCACACCCCCGTGCAGGGATCTGTCTACGAGGCTACCCTGCAGAGGAAACAGATCACCAGGGGACAGGCCCCTTCCCAGGAGCACACCACAGCCCAAATCCCTGAGTAAGTGGCCTCCCCCTCAACCTCCTGGCTTTAGAAACTTAGGGAAGAGCTTATCAAGTCAGTCACAGACAGCAGTTGCCATCAGGGGGAAATGACCTCTTCTAATCAGCCCTCAGCACTACACAACCCAAACGTACTGGATGTTTTATGGAGCAGAACAGGGAGCTGCCAACCTCAGGATTTTCACAAACATTTTCTAAACTGTACTTTTCTTTTAATGAGACCAGCATTTTTATACATCTCTTAGGATTTGTAAATGTGAAAATGCGCTCAATAATAACACCCATTTAAATTGCAAAACTCCTGCACTGGAGGTTTGATTTTTAAATATTCGTAGACTTGAAATCCTGCTGGTTCACTGAGGAAGGCAATTAATCTCGTTGGCAAATGCGATCATTATGTGTATTTAGAGGTGGGGAGTTTGAGGGGGGCCTTAACAGAGGAAGGGGTGAAATATAGTCAAGCAGTTCCATTTGTTATAACATTATTAGTTATCAGCCACCACACCAGGAAGGGTGTTCACCAGTGGAAATGTCTTATTTTATTTTTTATTCTGTTTGGAATTTTTCAACATGAGTGGTTTATGAATAATTAAATATTGTGGAGGCAAAAATTCAAATCAGCTGGGCTTTTTGTTTATTGTTTTATTTGCATTTATGCAGATAAAACCATCCCATCTGAGAGCCTATTTGAGAATTTAATACTATATTTGTGAGCACTGAGGAAATCAATTAATGGAAATTAAATGTTGGAAGTTTCACAGTCTGACAGATGCAATCTCAGGCTCAGGTCGCTGGGTGTCTGCACAGGCTTAGGAAGACAGAGCAATCCAAGGCCCTAAATTGAATTGCTACCATATAGCAATTAGGTTATTGATTTAATTAAGAATGCCACCTTTTAATTTTCAGGTCATGATTGAAACCTTTTCTGATTGAGTAGAAACGAGAACACTGAAATGATAG
Source organism: Ovis canadensis (assembly GCF_042477335.2). NCBI lineage: Eukaryota > Metazoa > Chordata > Mammalia > Artiodactyla > Bovidae > Ovis > Ovis canadensis. The sequence continues at coordinate 82,893,420 of NC_091249.1, forward strand.
ATTTGTGAGAAACAATCTTTTGATGAATCAAAATCTAATGTGAAACTGGCCCCAAACACTGATGCTTCAGCAGACAGATGTAATATATGCAGATTATTATGGAGAATTTTAAATGTACAACAAGCTGCTGATTCCAAACAGATCAAGTAGAAATAAAGAAATACAGAGGTTTAGCTCACACTGAGCTACAAATTCAGCCGGAAGGTAAACGGCGATAAGTATTACTTTCAGAAGTTAACTTCTTGCAAAGGCCAAGAATGATCTTTCCTCTTTCAACAGCCTAGCACACTCTGCATTTCCACTGTCGGAGAAAGCATCTTTTTCAGTATTTTTAGCTGAGACTCTCATTTTTTAAAAAATCATACCATTATTTCATGTAACAACACAGTTTCTATCAGCTCACAAAATGCTAAGAGCTTAGAGTTATTATACACGAGAAGAGCCACCCACGCTGTCCAAGATGAACTTGGTTTTCTATGTACAAATCCTCAGAGGGCAATCAAGAGACTGTGGAGACACAGCTCATGATATTTTGTATGTAAAGACGCCAGTTCCCTGAGGTTCTTTAGATGCAATTGAAACACTGCACACACACACAAAAAAACACCTTTAACCTCAGCTTCTTCAAGACAGGGATAAGGCACAAAAGAACAATTTCTTGTATATGTTTTTTCATCATGCCAAATTTTGGGGAAAAATAAAGTGTGTTTTTTGGTTTGAATGTTTGGGTTTTTTTCTTTGTACATATAAAACACAAAAGAGAAAAAAAATCTAAACATTAAAAGAATAAAGGAGAGGGACTTCCCTGGTGGCCTAGTGGCTAAGACTATATGCTTCCAATGCAGGAATCTCCTACGTTCGATCTCGGGTCAGGAAACTAGATCCTACATGCCACAACTAACACGCAGTGCAGCCAATTAGGTAAATATCTTTAAAAATAAAAGATTTTAAGGTTTAGATACTCATTATCATGCTAAACTACTACTACCACTTAACATTATCATTCATTCATTATGATTATTACCGAGATTTACTGACTGCATCACCCATGACCATGAGGACAAGCTTATTACATGCATTCTTTTATCCAAGTATCACAACAACTGTGCGGGATGGAGAGTGGGTTCCTTCCCCATTTTACAGATAAGAACACTGAGGTTGAGAGAGGAGATGAACCTGCTCAGGGCCACCAGTCAGTGACTGGTAGAAGAGTCAGACCCAGCTCCATCTGACTGGAAGCTTGGGTTCTCACAATGACCTCACATTGCTACTCTGGTCACAGGCAAGCTCTGCTAGAGAAACAGGGGAGAAAGATGAGCAAGGAGGGCAGAGATTCCTGCTGGAGACAGTGCTGCCTTGGGCCCCATCGCCTGGGTCCTCACCTGGCAGGGCAGGGCCTGCACAATGAGCCAACACAGCACAACGCCCAGGTTTTGAAGCAAAAAGTGTGCAGAAACACAGGACACACATCTTTACTTACTGGCATAGGGTGAGTTGGCAGCTGAGCCGTTGAGGAAGGTAGGGGAGCCGCCCAAATTGGACATGGCAGCAGTGCCGTACCCATTCATACTCGTGGTGACCGAGTTATAGTTGGTCTGCTGGGGGGTGGTGCTCGGCACATACCCATGTGGTGACACGCTGCTTGAGTTGCGGGTGAAACCTGAGAGGCGGGGGCGAAAGCAAGGATGAGGGTGGCATTCAGGTGGGTGGTGGGCCTGGGAGGCTGGGGGAAAGGAGGCCTCTGGCTCTTGCCCCCTCACCATATCCCAAAGGGAAGGGGCTGAGTGATTCATGGGTGGGTTGGTGGTGCTAGCTCTGTGATTAAAATGGGAAGCGAGCGAAAGACGCATTTCTCAGGAGATCATAAATACTTAGCGGGCCTGTGAGAAGTGGCAATGCAGGACCTATAAATTATCATTTTGGAACAGAAATAAATCCCAATCTGAGAGATGTACCCTGGAAGTAACAGGTTCCTACTCCCTGGATGAGGGTGATAGGCTCTGGCCCCTCCAGAACTTCAATTCCAGCCCTCTTTGGGACCTGTCAGTCATGGTTTACAGTGAAAAGTCAAATGCAGAGACGGCTAAATTAATGGATCCTGTCTAGCCACCCACCACCAGCTTATCTGACATGATGGCTAGAACCAAAAATCTACAATAATATCTGATACACACAGACCCAGGAATCTCCCTTTTGGGGGAGGGTGGAAATAATTTTAAAAAATAAACACTTTTGTGTCAAATAAATGGGGAGGGGTAGCTTGAGGTTGGGAAGGGACAAGGAAATCAGCCGGGGTGGGGGTGGGGACAAGGGAGGGCTCCTGACCCTGATTGGTGGCCTGCGACGCCTCGGAGACATTCACGGCCAGTTGTCCACTGAAGGAATTCACGCCCATCATTCCTGCATGGACCGAGGTGTTCGTGAGGGCCGGGAGCTGGCTGTGGTTGCGAGGAACACTGTACAGAGCCTCTGCGATGTCAGCCGCTCTCTTCAGAATAATCTCCTGAAAAGCAACAGGGACATCCCGTGTAACTGCCCCAGTCACACTCCTGCGAGACCACATCCCAGGTGTTCACTGCAGGCTGCACTCAGGGCTTTCCCTGATTACCTGCACTAACTTCTGCAACCCTTTCAACAAACCTGTGTGTTCAGTCTCGTCATCATCAAGCCCATACCTCAGACGGGCCAACTGAGGCTTAGAGAGGCGAAGACCTCATTTAAGGACGCTTACCTCCTTAAGGGCAGAACTGGGCTGCATAACTCTGTGTGACTTTGACAGCGCAATAACTCAGCCAGTCCTCCATACTACCTTGCAGTACAGGACAGCAACCTGGGGCTTCCCTTCCCCACCAGTAACACAGAAAACTCTGGGGTCACTCTCTCTCACACACATATGCACACGTGCCCTGAAATTCATCTCCCAGGATGAAGTTAAAGAAAGGTTTACATGACAACCTGTGTCCTTAAGTATTAGTAGGCCTGTGTCCCTTGGACACCGACCAATTCAAGTGACACAAAAAAGGAAGGATTATCTCAGGCTTGTAGTTTCCTGAGCAAGTTGAATCAGAAACATGGAGTTGCTCTATGAAACAGAAGCAGACAATGTTCAGGCCTTGTTACATTTCTTAGGAGAAGAAATTGAGCCCCCCTTTTCCTCCTAAATTTTCTCGAAAACCTGAAAGGAATAAAATTGAGCACCAGTAACTCTCTTCTTCAATGATGAACTGTATTCCCACAGGAGATTCCTTTTAAATAAAGTACCTTTTCTCGTAAGAAAAATTATTCCCTAGAAAAGGCAATAAAAGATTTACAAAAGAAGAGAGAAGAACTGAATGGCTTTGCAACATGTTAGGCCTGAATGACTTTTTACTCTGAACTCATGAAAGAGCTTTTATAATTTTCATGCTTTTTCATTCTAACAAGGACTCTGGGAGCTTCAGCTGAATGTGGAAGGTTCGAGACCCAGCACACTCACCTGGTTGTTGTGGGGCATCCCATAGAGTGCTTCTACCAGATCTGCAGCCCTTTTGAGTATCACTTCCTGTCAGGGAGAAAAGCAGATACAGTCCTCTGAGTGAAGGCAGGGCGTCATTATCTTTTCACATGATCATGTTCTATTTTCCCTCTCACCATCCTTTGCCAACACACCGCTTTAAAGGCAGTGGGTTTGGGGAACCCCAGAATGGTGTTAAATCACCAATTTTTCCCTGTTCATATACACACTTAATCAAGTCAAAAGGTGAGCATCATTGGTACCGCAAGATAAAATACATCACTCAGTAGTCTGCCATGAGCACGATAAAGCACTCATATGTTTATTGCTGAATACAATTGCAAGGTCATTTACCAGATTACTACGATCGATGTCAGTTGGTGCATGTTATGAATCCCTAAGATGTGTTTATTTTGCACTTAATTGCTTATTCCAGGAACCATGACCTTATCAGACAGGTCATTTTCAAGAGATTTCCAATCAGTCTTCAGCTAGTAAGAAGCATGTGGCATTAGACTCCTCTTGTATATCTCCCTTGTGTGGCAGAGTCGTGAGATCAGGGGGTGATGTGCTGTTTTGTCAGAGGTTCTTACAAAAGAATTCTCCTGCCCCCAGAAGCTCCCTCTGCACCAATTTTCATGACTGGCAGAGTCTGCTTCTTTTATAGCAATTCTTTGCTATTTCAGTATTGTTTGTCATTTTCCCCAATTGCTCATTCATCCTCCTCCTAGGTGTTATGCTCTGCTGTTCACTCCAGTTGAAGAAAAAAATGTCTCCTTTCATTTAGGTGGACTTCCATATTTAGCTAGCATGCCTGTTTCTAATAATCTAGGGCACTCTACAAAAATATGTGTGGTGATAATTTTTTTCATTCTGACCACAAGAAATTGTTCCTTTATTCAGCCCCAGTTTTCTGAAGATTCATTTATACTGCAATGTGAAAAGAAAAGCTAAGCTTGATACATGTAAAATGGAGGCTTACCAGAGAACCAAACACGAAGGCATAGTATGATTATCAGAGGTGATTTGCAAGAAGATCTGTTTACTTTTTTTTTTTTTTTTTTGCTGTGGGTAAAGTTTCAAAAAGAAGTTTAACTTTAAACATTTTACACAATAGATTTCTGCATGGAGAAGCAGTGCTGTTGAATTTTCACATACTACAGACACTGATCACAAAATAGGGATATAATTGCATTCATTTTGCTGTCACCATAGCCTCTTCAAAAATTCTTGAACAACTCTTGAAATGACAAGCTTTTAGATACATATTAGCATTTTTCAATTTTAAATTCTCTATAAGATAAAATAGTTGTCATACTGCAGTAACTACTTATGACATATATAATGTCCTAAATTCAAAAATGAGGTAGAGGGGTTTTCAGTTCTCAATAAACATTTATGCATGCTTTAAGCTGCTGCTATACCCCATTTACAAAACAGTTCTGTTATTTTTCAGATAAGGAGTGGAAAACATTATATAATCAATGGGGTTTGAATCAATCCATCTGAAATAATTTCTTTATTTTTTAATGCAAGCTACAAGATAACCTACCCCATTTTTGTTTGCAGTGCTGTCTGACCATAGCAGTTAATAATTTATTATGGTATGGGCACAGTAAACCCTATCCCCAGATCAAATTCAGCCTGTACCGCTTTCATTAAAACCTCACGGCTTTATCTGGCTCTTAGAAAAGATTAAAACAAAACAGGATCAAGTTAGTTTATATACTAAAAGTTGACTTCTCTGGGTCTATATTCATTTATTTCTTCAAATGGATATTTACGTCAGTGTTTGGGCTTGGCAAAGAAGATATTTTTCTTTCTTCTCATTTTAGGAAAAAAAATATAAGACTTTTGCTTGTCAAAAGCAAGATGAGGTATGCAGTTAGAACCTGCATTTGTGAACTTCAATCTTGGAACAGTATCATTGAGGATTTAAAGCAGTGCTTATTTTAATTTCACAGGACCAGGGAGGAGGCAAATTCCATTAAACTCCAGTATCTTTGAAGTTCTTGTACCTGAAAAATTCCAATTATCAGGGTAGGCTATATATTTTAAACTGATATTTTTAGTGATAACAGGTTTTGATGACATAATTCACTTGTTTCTTTTTCTGCTTACTCAATGCCCAGAGCTCTCATCAGCATTCAACCCCTGAAAGTGAAACATGTGAACTTCACTTCCTAGGAGCTGCCTCCTCCTCCATGGAGCCAGGACACGCTTTCCACTAGGCACATTGCTGTAGTTGGGTCAGCAGCCCAGCATTGCTTCAGACCAGCAGTCTTGAGGACAGTGAACTCAATGTCATGTCCTGAAAGTGACTCTCTTAAATGGTATCTTGACTATTTTACAGTGTCCTTCATCGTGGTATCAACTTTGGGACTTAAGGGGGAGACAGCTTTTGGCTCAGCTTGGCCAATGTGATTCAGCTTCTATTAGTTATTTCTGCAAATGGGAAGGAGAAAGGAAATGTCTGGGTCCTCTATGAGTTAGTGCAGCGAACCTGCAAGGTGCTTGGATTTTGGTGACCAGAAAATTGCTCTCACCTCCATGTCATTAGGCTCCCAGTGAACTAGCCCCCAAGCGTGTTTGTGTTGGGGATCTAATATATTGCCTTTCAATCAGAGCTGAGAACCACTGAACACACAGACAGAACATGACGAGCAGGTCAGGAAAGCAATAAAGATTTTACAGAGCTGTCCAAGGTGCTAAATTTACTCAATAATGGGTTTGGCACCATAGTGTTAACCTCTCATTTACTACCAGTTTGAGGGACTAAATTGAAGTAGCTGACTTCATTTACCTTGAAATGTATATTTTATGACATTATGTAAGTAGATTGAAAGGGCACTGCAGTTTTAACAATTTAAAGGCTAAAGCATGTTTAAGATGAAACTTGAATATTTATTGTATATTGCACTTAAAGTATATAGAATGTTAAAATGTATTGATTAAATTTGTAAAAGGCATTATAAAAATGACAGGTAGTATAAAAGATGTATGCCTTTTAAAATCAAATTGATAGTATATGCTATCTCTTTGGTGGTCACAAGTGTAATTTTTTTGCAGTTTTATATGGTAATTTGAAAAATCTGTAATTTCACATTAGGAAATGATTGAGCCTAGGATGTTAAAAAAGAGAGAGAGAGAAATTTCCCATAAGGGGAAGAGCTGGATGTTTCATATAATCTTTTGTCTCTGAAATTGTTCCTAAAGTCTTATTTTTTGTGACATTGTATAAGGATCCTTCCATTCTAATATGCAATTTTAATATTTCTGAAAAGAAAGAGCATTTGACTAGTACTAATATCTAATTTTTCAAAGCATTTATTTGTCAGGAGAGATTTTCTCTTCTCTTCTTAATGTTTAAAACGACTCCCTGCTTGCAGTTTAAAACATGAGGGTAGAGATTAGACTATTCCAAGATAATTAATCCTATCCTTGGATTAAAAAAAATACATATCCCATTGGGCAATTAAAAAGACAAATACTAGTACCCTAAATATTGAAAAGCCCCAGAGTCTCCTTATAGAGGTAATGCTTATTCTCCAACCTATATCCTGAGTCAGACTATTTTTCTTTTCATAAGTTTGGACTTATTCTCTCTTAAAGACACAGAAAATGTTTACTCTTTAAAAACAACAACTTTTTACTGCCCTATTTCCTTTCACAATAAAAACTGGTCATTACCTGCCTTGCTATGACCATTGATTGATGATTATGTGAATGGGATTCTGGAGAGAAAAAATGGATAAGCTATGCTAAATCTGTTTAGAGTTAGTAGAAACACTGGAGAGATTCAAGGAACAGTCAAGTATAACTGTCATAAGTTTTGCTATGTTTTGGAACCTTAATGATAAAAATGCCAAATGAGCTACCAATACAGTGAGAAGATACGGCTTTACTTCCCATGTTGCAACCCAGTCAGTTAGCAAATAATTTTTAAACTTCCTGTTGCCCAAGTAGTTGCACACCAACATTCCTCTCCGGCACCTTTCAAGGCACCCTATCTTCCCAGAATTAAGGTACAGGGTTCCTAGGAGGTTGCAAAAGATCTCCACCCCTCTTTATTCAACCTCCTCTCCCTGTACATCTGAAGAACTCTATTCTGGGCTAGCTTGACCTCCTCAGTCTAGAAGGAACATGCTGGGCCCCCTCCTATCTCCAAACCATCATTCATTTGCTCTTACTTCATCTGGAACACTGGCTTAGGTCTGTGTCCATTTGCAATGCCTTCCCATCCTGTAGAGTCTGGTAATGAATGTGGTACTGGTGGTGGTGGTAGAGTAATGGAAAAGAGAACTATTGTGTTTGGAAAGGCAGACTTTAACTCATTCAGTCCTCATGGTGAGACTCTGTATCACCATTTGGCAGATAAGGAGACTGAGACTCAGAGAGGTCCACCAATTTGCCCTGAGGTCACACAGCTAATGAATGTCTGAGCAGGGATTCACTCTCAGTCCTGTTACACATCAGAGCCTGAACTCTTCATACTTACACTATCCTATCAGAACTAATTCCACCTTCACTGAGACTCCAGCTTCAAACCTCTCTCATTCCTCTGAAAAAGGGTGCTGACTGCCCCACCCAGAGCCACACAGAAGTAGATTCTGTAGGGTCATTTTGTTCTGCTCTTAAGTGTGCGAGTCTTCAACCTCCAACAACTAGACTGTAGGTACTTTGAGGTCATGGCTATGTCTTAATCTCCTTCTCCAAGCCCCTAGCACTGTGTTCAGCAAACCACAGCCCTTGAGAAATTCATACTGAAGAGTTTATTCTAAAATAGGTACTGATTTTTAAAAGTATGTGCTTAATTTATATGAGGAGATGACCAAGTCATATATTTGGCATAGTTTATAAAAGCAGAAGACTTAAATTTGGTGCCCCATTTGGCTCTAGACTTTTTAATCCAATATATAAATTCCCAAAGGTCATGTCTGGGGAGGTTTTTTAATACCATTTTTTAAGTGAATTTGCTCCTTCACTCCTGCTGACTTGTACTTACACTTTAATTTTGTGACTAATATAATGAATCATCTCGGGTACAGACATTATCTCAAGTTATAGGCTGCTATCAACATGAGGCTGGTCTTGATGTACATTAGCCTTTTATTAACTGTACTCCTAGACTCTTGGAAATACTTAGGTTTTTGCATACTCTCTGGAACAAGAAATATCATATCTGATATGCAGACACGACTAACTCATCTTTCCTTCTGTTTTATGACAGTAAAATCTCTGAGGATTATTCACCCTCCATGTGAATCGTCAGCATCTGATCCCAAATGTGTTGCTCTTAATAATAAGTCCATGTTCACTGTGCCCACCCAGCCTCCCAGGGAGAGTGGGAAGGATGTCTAACCATGCGATACTGAGCCCATTTATAAATCCAGTTCAATGTTTTAAGTAATTCAAACCCAGATGAGCAGGGGAGATGGCCTGAACTCCCTTCCATTCAGAACACATACAGACCAACTCATAAAGCCAGATGGGCACCCATTTACCAACACAACATTAATTTCAAATATCAGAATCAGATTTTTAGACTCTGGAAACTCCCTCATAAAATTAAAGCCCAGGGATGCTTCAGTAATTTCAGAAGACAATCTGTGCTTGGCTTCATGCTCCCTCAAGTAGAAAATAATGTTTTGAGGGATGCAGAAAACTGAAGCTAAACGATAAGCATCAACTATCAAAGTCAAGTTGACTTGGGTGATTCCTACGAAAGAAGTACAATACCTTCCTGTCACTGCACATTTCCCTGACACCCATTTATCACCAATCTACTTTCCTTATCAGGGGATTCAAAATACAGTGGGTCCAAATATCAGCAAAATATGGAGTGGAGTGGCAAAATCACTCCTGATTTAAAGTCAATAAGCACCTATCAGTGAAACCAGCACTGACCCCATGTGCCTCCTCACCCTAGAGTTTACACTGGGTTCACGTTTTGAACAGTGTAATTCAGCTTATTAGCCTTTAAGTTCCAGCTCTTTCCCCACTTGCTTCTCAAAGTGTGGGCGACACTGATTGGAAAGTCTAAGAGCTGAAAAATTGATTGGAAGTTTCTGGCAGCCCATTTCCCACAGAGCTGAATGTACAGCACAATAAATCCTAGTTGTACTGAAAGGTATTTCTGTGGAGGGTAGTTTTCTATCCCAACTTCCTTTATGTTTATTCAGCCAAATGGAAAATTCCACAATGGCAGACTCTGCGTCCTTAAAAAAAAAAAAAATCATATAATGAGGGCAGTGAGGGAAAGAATAAAACAAACCAAAATAATACTTGAGCACTGTTTAGTTTCCAATCCTCTGAGACATTCCTTAAATTTTTCATTTTTTCTGGTATTATGAACTTCTCAAAATGGAGCTTACTGCAGATCATTAGAAGCCTTTAGTGTCACACTTTAAACACTCTTTACTCAGAAGCCCTATGACTGAGAAGTGTCGCTTACATTTAGCATGGATATAATTAAACATGTTTCTGTTGAAAGGGGCATTCTCATTATGGCTAAGGACCACTTTAGACTAAATTGAAATGGAAAGGAGGAACAGAGATGAGGTGTAGGTAGCAAGCGGTTATTTCTAGGGAGGCATAAAATGCCAAATGTGTAACAATTATATTTTACAACCCTGCATTCTAAAGACTTCAGAGCATTTTATTATATAAGAAGCCCCAGTTGAAGCTTAAGGAGCATTCCAGCACACACTCATTGCCCATAGCCTTTAAAGAAAAATAAAATTCAAACCATAATCAGAATCTGCAGAAAATTTCAAAACAAAGGATTTAAGTATTTTGAAAGGGTCTACTGCTATTCGCACAAGAGGCTTTAAAAGTATTCTAAAGACACTGCAGAGGTTTGAAGGGGAGGGGTGCTTCCAAACCTCCTCTTATTTTAAGGCAGATTTCGTGTTCAGATTAGATGATACTCCTCTTCTCAAACGTATGTTATCATTGTGCCACGTGGCTGAAGGTGCACCAGAAAGCTTTGCATCTGTTAGAAGCACGGTATAGAAGACTTCTGAATCACATGAAATTAAGGCAGTTGTAAGCTAACGCAGCTATATCAACGTAAGACATACTAACTTACATGATTGACTTTTACAGTGGAAAGAAAAAGGCTGTTTTCAGGCAGCTGTTATTGCCTCAATGGAAAAAAAAATCAATGAAAGTGAAATGAACAAGAGATTTTGTCTGAGTTGCAGTTAATACCACTGAAGAGCTATGGATATTAAAAGGTCAACAAATAAATTAGCCAGAGTGTTATGAAATGAATGATTTGGCTTATAATTTTATTGAGTGAAAATTGTTCGCTGCCTATTAGACCAGGTAATTTTTATCTCGTGCCTCAATTACTGTTCCGTAAGCAATAATATAGTTGTAAGAGCTGCTGGTTCGATCGCGTGACCTCTGAGAAGCCGGCTAGGACAGCTGACTTTACTATGATGGATAACTAAGCTTGGTCTCCACGAGGTGCCAAACCTCCCTTTCCTGCAAGGGGATCTCATAAAAGAAACATTACAGCTTGATTCATTTTACCAAAATGTTCGACTTTTCAAGTGTCAGCAGTTAAGTATAAATTGTGAAACCAGGTATTCCTGAGAAGACTGATGACAATGGCTTCCCCCCCTCTTTTTGGTCTCGTGGCATTCTCTTCTAAATGGTGTCATGGTAATTGGTGAATGGGAGCCTGGGGTGCTTCCCGCCACAAATACAGTGAAAAATGGTGTCTGCACCCTTGTGGATATGACCTGCTTGGAGGTACAGAGCTGAACTTGGTAACCTCTGGCTGGCTCTTCTTATTCCGATTCATTGTACTGGTTTAAGACCAACGCTCTGGGTTAGGTCCTGCTGAGTGGCCTTGGAAATCGACTTTCTGATCAGGATGAAAGTCTCTGCTTAAAGAGAAGGCTGTGGACAGAGGTGCCTTTTTCAGGGCTAGGTTGTAAAGTCAGCACATGAAACAAAAACTGCCTAGAGTCAAAATTACCCTTGAAACTCTTTTAAGTTGCCAAGGCCTGAGCTCTTAGAAACACAAAAGGCAGAAATTAACTACTTGTGTTTCTCTTTGTCTTTTGGCTGTGGCTTCCCTTTCCCTAGGGTGAGAGAGAATAAATATCTAGTTTGAAAGTAAGAGGACCATTGAGTAAACAAAGAGATTTATTTTATGTATGTCGGCATATGTCTGTGTATGTGTGTCCGGTGTGTGTGTATACAAATGTATGTGTATATTTATATTTTTGGACAAGTACGTGTAGTTAAACTTGAGTAAGTGATACATGCAGGCTGGAACTACGCTGGACTTTAAGGATATCTAAGGGAGGCAAAAATAGAGATAGTTTTGGCTTCTTAAATTGCTGAACATCACTGGTTATTGCAGGTACTTCCAGACGAATGGTATCTGTAAATGATGATTCCCAAAGCTTTACAGATGGTCCTGACTATAACTGCAATTAAAATTCACTGCCTCAAGACTGCTGGGGCTCTGTTGGTTCTTATTACTCCAGTTTTTAATTGAAGTGTTACTCAAGGCTGAAAATAGTAAGCATGGCCAGAGACATCCTAGTGTCTGTTTCTTTGGTCTTTAAGAGGAGGGTGTTGGGTGGTTAGGGGGTAGAAATGAGCCCCTTGTGCCTCCTCCTGTGACTTCTCCTTGAACTAATGAGTAATTACATTCAAAGCCTCTGTACACAGGGTGTGATATGAAGGTTAAAGTTACCCCCCTACACACACGCACCCACCCATCAAGAGCTCCATGCTAAAAAAGGACTTGAAGGAGGCTCAAGAATACAGCTATTGGAGTAACTGTTATTACAAGTGCCTACTGTGATGACTCGGGGGCTAAAGAGAAAGAGAATTATCTCCTGGTATTGTATATGTATTTTTAATTCCTGCTGCCTCTTTCCCCTGACTCAGCCATCTGTGAGCTACCCTCAGACCCTGCTACCACCTTCCTCCTCCCCCTAGCTGAACTTGTGGAATTCTAAAAATCTGGTTTATAAAACTGCCTTTTTTCTTACAATTCCCATTTCTTAATTCTAGGAGGCAGTGCCTTAGAGATTCGGGCTCTGGAATCCAAAAGCATTGGCTCAAAACCTGCTTGGCCACTTGCAGCATTGTAAATGCAGCCCTTGGTTTCCTCTGTTTCCTCATCAGTGGACTCAGACCAGCTTCGAGCTCAGCAGACAGGCTTACGGAGCAGGAGGCAGTGATAGCAGTGATAACCCTTACTTATTTTCCAGAGAATTTGGGCAAACCCTGTGCATTCTTAGAGCCAATGTGGATTATGTGCCTGCAAAACCCTGTGAAAGACTCTGAACAGACTAATGGGGAGGAAATCTGGACATGGAAAGTCTCTATTGGCAGCTGCATGAGCTGTCCTGAGCCTCAGTTTCCTCATCTCTAAATTGGGCATGATTCAATAGTGACAGAATACCTTACTGCAGAGTTGGTTAGTTAAAGAAAACATAAATAAAGTAACACAGTGAGAATTAAAACTTCTGTGGGAGTCATGGCCTTTTTAATGAAGCTACAATCTCCGTCCCCAGAAAAACAATGTGTGCGTGCGGGTGTGTGCATGCTCATCTCACACACATACTTGTGTATACAATTGCAAAGGCACACAAAACTAGGTTAAACTCCCCCGATAAAAGAAGCATAAGCAGGAGGGGACACCAAGCCCCTGAACTGGGCATATTATCAAAATGGGGAAGTGGAATTTGCCTGTGAGTTTTCTGGCAGAGACAGAGGAGAGAGGGGTAAGAAAGAACTGCATTCCACGGTTTGTGTTTTTGACAAGAAAAGGCAGAGACAAAATGGTTTTTGGAAACAAACCCAAGCATGCTTTTCCTAAGAGGTGAATATACCATATGATTTGCTTTTGTTACTGTACTTTTCTTTTTCTTTTTTTTTTTTTGGTTTGAGTCATTTTGGTTCCCAGATATAATGTTAATAGAGTTTCTTAAAATTAAAAACAAAACAAATAAATGATTAGGATTAGAGAGCAGGGCCGGTGTCACAGTGTGGAAGATAAAGACATAGGGTTTTTCTTTCTCCTCTTCTGAAACCCTCAGTCATCCCCTTTTTTGCTAACAGGCAATGTGGTTATGTAAAGATTTCTTATTTGTATTTTCACTGATGCAACTGCAGGTTTTGAATTACGGATAGTCTTTGCATAAAGACTAAAACAATAAAAACATAATTAGAATACATGGTATACAGCCGACTCCAGTTTTATTTTGCCCCAGCTCTGTATTTATGATAAATCACTAAACACAACTGATCTTTAGGGCGGGTGATTTTGGGTCTCGTCTCTGCACTGAGCAAAACCAGGGCCTGTGACTAGCGTCTGAATTTCCATTCTGCAAGTGTACAGTGGAACTGAATAATATTTGGCACAATGCAGTGCACAACTGAGCCACTAAATGGCTGATTTACTAAATTGTTATTAGATGAGCCCTTGCTGTTCCAAATGAAAGTGCAGTCACTGTCTTCCTGCATGGCGTGTTCAGATTGTTCTGTGTTTAAATATTCAGCATGAGGCTAATGCGAACTGATGAACTGAGACTATAAACATTCACTTTCAATACAGACAGAGCAACAGAGATGAAACATATCATGTGGCCTGTGGAGGTGAAAGTGATTTATATTTAAGGATGTTGCTGCCTACTTCCATTACTTTAAGGTACTCTTAATTAGCATGGTGTTGGAAATGACTAATTCCCGTGTACAGGAAGAAGAGGCTGGGATTGTTTTTTTTTTTTTTTTTTTTTGCACACCAGTGAATGAGAAGCTACCCCAAGGATCTGCTGCCTATGTTGTGGTTCAGAACCTTGAGTTTTATTCATGGCGGGCTGCACCATGCCAGCAGAGTCTTATTTCTTCTGGGAGAACTATGGTTTCTAACATTCAGCGTTTTCTCTGTACCCACCCAAAAGGTCCACAGCCCCTCCTCAGTACCATCCATGCTTCAGCAGCCCACCTTCCTTACCATCGGCATCTACTGCACTGACTCCACAGCCAACCCAGGACCTCACTCTCCATCTCACCAGCACCTTTACTGACACCTGCTGGAATGAAGAACAACCCTTGCTCCCTGGACAAAGATAACCCCCTCCGCCTTCCTCCCCTTGGAGGGCAGTTATAGGCAAGCACTTAAAATACTGTGATCACTTACAGTAGATTAGAATTTTTTATTGGTGCCCTGTTGCCATAACAACACGAAGACAGCAGATGACTTAAGCTAAGCTTGCAAAGCAAAAGGCTGCTCATCTGGCAGTTAAAATGAATACAGTTCATTTCACAAGTTTCCCATATGGACTCTTAGTGTATGGTAATGAGGAGACCATATGGTGAGAGAAAATGCAGTGAGAACAATTGGGTTCCACTGGCTGAGTGGGAAGTAGGGAGAGAAAACCCGGGTGAGAGATTCCGGTGTGTGCGCTCTTTGGGTTCAAGGTTTGGTTGAGGTTTGTTTGGGTTTGCGTTTGGGATGGTTGTGCTCCGTAGGGGTTTCGTGTTTCTTAATCTGTTCCTTAATATGTCGGCTGCGTGAAATGACAAACATCTTGCAAATTTTGCAATATCATTCATCACAAACTGTCAGCAGTGTTTGCAAATCTGACTTGCAAGATCTTTTAAATGTGTTGTGCTTAAAAGGCAACAGTACTAAGTTTTTAGACAAAGTGCAGGAAAATTTAAGCACTTCTGACAAGCAGAAACATTAACAGTAATCATTTTAAAAACACTTGCTTGCATCTTTTGCCTGGGTGTTTAGCTGTAAATAATGCTAGAATGCATAAAAGCTTTAAAGTAAAAAATGGAATAAATACTTTTTATTATGGTTCATAAAGGATAACAAAAGAAATGCTGTGCCCCATGTGTATGTGTTATCCATAGGTACAGAGGTATGGAGATACCCCACTCTCCTCACTGCTCACCAGATTGGAAAGTGGGGAGGACAGCTTGAGAGAGGCTCTAAAGTCAATTCTGTACTATACATGCTTCATAAAAGATGAATATAAATGCATTAGTTAGACACGGTGAGCTAAATTAGAAGGTCAGGCAGGGCTGGGAGGGCTGAAAAATCACACAACCAATGAGTGTAATTACTCTTTTTTAAGTCTATTAAGTGGTGTTGTTCTATCAAGGCTCAAGGGTATAGGACATGAAGAACAAGATAAAGTAATGTGTATTTATTACTCCCACTGGATCAATTTACCAGATATTTTCAGCTCCATAAAGCAAAATACACAAATGCCGCCTTTGTTACTTTTCTCAAACTGCTTTATTTTCTCTAAAAGAGGGACTGGCTCTTGGAGAAGAGACACATTTGCCCTGTGCAGGTCCCCATGCCAACCCCTCTGGGCGGAGAAAAGAGAGAAAGCTGGTGCATGTCTAAGTAAGATGGGGCTGAGGTTAGGCGAGGGACAGAAGAGAGAAGCCTGAGCCTCAAGGCAGAATTGCTTGGGTTTCCAGAATTGGAGGGAAATGGGAACTTGATGCAGCGAGGCCCAAGGCCCTGCGTGCAAACCCTCATTTTCCATGTGCTTGCTGTGAGTGGCACGCCGCCAGCCCTCTGGAAACTCTGACCCTGTGATGTGGGGTGTACCCATCTTGCCAGGAATAATAGCCCCCATATACTGAAGTCTCACTATCAGCCCGAGAGACCCTGTTGCATAAATTATCTCATTAACACCCAACAGCCACACTGTGGTGCAGCTGCTTTCCGAAGGAGGAATCGGAGTCTGGGAAGGGTGAATCTGTGCACAGACAGCGCAGGCGGTTTTCAAAATCAAAGTCCACCTAACCTGGGTCTCCCCTCCTGACTGCTGTGCTTTTCAGAAACCTTGATAAAGCCATGCCAGGCACATTTCGGGCACGACATGTTACCTATTCCCTGGGCCTCACCGCAAACACATGAATGCCGGCCAAGCGCGATGCCTCTGTACTAATGCTCACGGATCACTCAGGAAGACAGCCGGCAAACTGAAGGGGACAGGGACACTTCTGGCCTTCAAACAGAGACAGCTGGCTCCTCGCTCAGTACTTCTGGATGGCCTCCTGCATTTCAGCATCTCAGCGCTTCTAAGTGACCACAGTCACCATCCCCCTCACCTCCACCTGATAAGAAAGGTCCACTTTCACCCCAAAGTTGGTCAAAAGTTCCTCTCCCTCCTGCCAGGATCCAGAGAGGAAGGCACATCTGTATGACAGAAGAGAATGCTGCAGCTGGGAACCCTCGGCCTGCCCTTCTCCACATGCTCAACAGAAAGGAAACCAAATCACACCTGGGCTTTGCATAAAGACAGTATTGTAAATCGGTGTGTATGGCAACTACCCCTGATGGTAGCTTTTGGAGACAAAAATCATCCGCAGAGAAGGATTCCCATTTTCTCATTTGGTAAATGGGAATGAGGTCTGCTCTCCCTTCTCTCACAAGAGGGGCTCCCATAAAACAAAGCATGTACAAGTTCTTTGAAAAAGTGCAAGCCAGTATACAAAGGCATATTATTATGGAAATCTGTCTGCTTGGTCTTTGGAGCAGTTTCATTTGACAGAATATGTGGGTGGTTGTATGAATCTAGCTTTGTCTATTCACAAACACATGGGTTTAATAAAGTGGAGTTTGTTTTTTAAGGTGTGTGGTCCACGGCGCACTGAAACACTCCTGTTTGACAAACACTGACCATGATTCTAAGAAAGGCGGAGCCCGTTTTCGTCCCTCAAACAATGGACAGCGGGACTATAAATCTCCCAGGTCCACAGGAATACCTCGTGCTGGCTCCATCCGCCACTTCCTGACCCTGCTCTTGAACTCTCACTCCACCTTCACATTCAGAGCCAAGAGGACACCGCTCTGATCTGAGTCACAGAGAGAGCTTCCTGGGGTGGGCTCTGGCCAAAGCTCTCGAACGGCGCAGTGGCTGGATGCAAGCTATGGAGTATTTCCTTAACACACAAACCCATTGTGTCCTTGATTACTCTTCCCAAACCCAGGAAAGCAGGGCTGGGAATTTCACCATCGGGCCACTAGGGACGAAGTGACACGTGCCTGGGCTATTTGTTCAACGATTCTGAACGTGATGTGCAACCGTGAAGATGTTTTTAAAAGCAAATACACAACACTCAACCATATATTCCTGTTTCTCTCCTTTCTTTATGAATAAGTGCTGCTTGGGAGCTAGAGACCTCAACCATTAAACCAAATTTGTCTCCTGTTTTTTCAGGAAATATTTATAGAGTGGCAGTGATGGGCCAGAAACTATACCATGTAACACACAGGATTACTTCTTTTTATCCTGATGTGATCCTGGTAATGTCTGCATGGTTATTTTGAAGTGAAGTCACTCAGTCGTGCCCAACTCTGCGACCCCATGGACAGTAGCCTGCACCAAGCTCCTCCATCCATAGGATTTTCTAGGCAAGAGTACTGGAGTGGGTTGCAGTTTCCTTCTCCAGGGAATCTTCCCAACCCAGGGATCGAACCCAGGTCTCCTGCATTGTAGACAGACGCTTTACCATCTGAGCACCAGGGAAGTATTTTACCCCCATTTTATAGATGAAAACACTGAGGCACAGAAAATAAAGCATACAGTCCACTGCTGACCCAGATTGGGATTTCCTGAGTGGCAGAGATTGGTTAGGAGAGCTCTCCAAAGTCAGAGTCTCATTCTCACAGCTGGCAAATAATCACAGCTACCTTTTTGTTGAGTGACATATAAGTGATGAAGGCAACCCCCCAAAGAAGGAAATATTACTATCTCCATTTGACAGAGAAGGAAATTGAGATACAGAGCGGTAAAGAATTTTGGGGCAAAAAGGAGTTTTGACCCAGATGACAGAGCTGGAGGTGGCATGGTTCTGAGTTCCATCTCACCCAATCTGACTCTCCAGTCCCTTCAGCAGACTCGAGAGAGATGCCAAATGAAAGTGAAAATGGTTCCCGAATGGAAACAACGGGAAGAATCTGCTATGCACTCATGACTTCTTTCTACCACTCAGAAACCTTAGGGACTGACCACTGGGTGGGCACATATTATTTACATCCTTGTGCTATGAAATTATCAATTATTTTCCCATAGGAAATGCATGGGAGCTAGGTTCTTGCCAGACAAAGGAAACTAAAGATAATTCTCTCCATGGCACTCCTATGCTGCAGAAGCAGAGGATCAGTCACTATTACTCTTAGATTCTCTAATTGCTCACCAAGAATAAGTCAGGGTGAAAGGGAAGGAGGTGTCAGGTGGAGGCCCCTTGCAAAGACAAGGATCTGAACAGACTGACACTTCATAGAGTTTCTTCCTCAGGTAAAATGCTCTCAAGAAGTTTTTCTAAGGTGAGTAGCACCTAGCGGAGGTGAAACTATAATGGGAACTCAGGGCTGAGGCTGAAGGCTCTGTAGTTCTTCCCAGGCTTAGGAGAGGACGGACTTTGCTTGTCACAGTTCTTCCTCACTTCCGGCAGGCAGGGCCCCTCACCACCCTGCCAGCCCCTAGTATCTGTGCATCAGTTTCAGGGGGGGGATAGCTTTCTCCTGGACAAGGCTCATTCTGACAGGTGGCCCTGCCCACCCCGCTCCCACGCAGCTGACCCCACAGGTAAGATATGAGGATGAACTGATCACCTACAGAAGTTTGCTGAGCTAGGAAGGAAGCCAATTTCATTTTTGTAAGTGCTTTACGAGGGGAAACGGACCTGGAGACGACATATCTCTAGACTTACTGTGGCTTGTGTAGTCAATGAAATTTCACTGTGCATCGTCCTGCCCTTTGACATTCTTTAGCATTAGGCATTCTCTCCTCTGAGTCCTCACACAGCACTGGTTGTCCTTTTGTTAAACGTGGCTATTGTTTTCTGTTATGCATGGTGTTGTATATGGCAATATCTCCTACACATGGCCTGACTTCCTTGGGTCCAGAGATGGGAATATCTCAACGCTGACAACAGTACAGAAGAGAAACCAATAGACGTACATTTCCTTTTTTCTGCACTGGCAGTTAATGACAGATCACTGTATGACATATATTGCACTGAGTGGAATTTCTGTTTAGTTTCTCCCAATTGTGTCTTAGGTGGGATGTTTCTGGAGGGAAGAGGCTCATGTCTCAGTGACCCAAATGCAAGATCTGTCAATATGCTTTCCTTTGAGCTCTAGCTGTTCTCCCCTCACCAGGAATAGTCATGGGGGCAGAAAGCAATATTCTGTTTCTTCTTGAGACATGATATGATAGGATGATTAATAATCTGGACTTTGCAAGCAGGCTTTGTAGATCTGAATCTCCGTTCAGTGGTTTACATGTTGTATGACCTTGGGCAATTGATTTAACTTCTCTTTAGTTACTTTCTTCCCTAAAATAGAGGTGGTAATGGTACCAATCTCCAAGGGTTTTTGAGAGGAAGAAATGACACAAGTGGGCTTCCCAGGTGGTGCTAGTGGTAAAGAACCCACCTGACAACATAGGAGACCTAAGAGATGCAGGTTTGATCCCTGAGTCAGGAAGATCTCCTAGAGGAAGGCCTGGAAACCCACTCCAGTATTCTTGTTTGGAGAATCTCCATGGACCTCTGGAGGGCTATCATTCTTGGGGTTACAAAGAGTCAGACATGACTGAAGCAACTTAGCATGTATGTACAATGACCCAAATACAAATAAATACATTACCTGGCACATGAGTGCTTATTACTTTGATTATTGCTTACCTTATTGTACTAAATACACAAAGCACAGAAATACTGAGTTGCTTCTCTATGAAAATTTATCAGTAGCAAAGTTTTCTGCCAATCATCCAAGCCCACATCTCCAGAGACTGCAAACCAAAGAGAAGGTATCCTACCTTTGGCAAACGCTCAGGGTCACCAGGGTGCCGGGGAATAACCTTCTGTAACCTCTGGAAACCATAATCAATGGTGGGTTCGTTGAGCGCTACAATGAAGAAGTCATACAATTAGAACAATTTCAGGAAATAAAGCAGCATATGATTTGCAGCACTTGTGGTGTGGAAATAACTAGGAAGTCCAAGGTTTCACTGATACTTTTGAATTAGATCATAAAATGATGGACAGAAGATCCCTTTTGTTGAACACTTCCACCATCTAATTCCTGCTCTTTACCATGGTGGGGACTGACTCACTCTAAAGAACATGAGAAGCAGGTCCTGAACTGTGCTCTTCTGGCCAAATTCTATATTTCTTACATTGTTGGAGGTAGAGAGTAAAATGGAATTGGATATGAGGTTATAGGATTTCCTTCAGTCAGAAGGTTGGGTTAAAACACTGGAAGGCTTGTCCAAGGGTGTTTACAGTCATAAACAGCATAAGAATCTGCTTAGGTACAAAATATTGAGTGGCCCTCAGTTGATAGAGGAGTTCAATGCCAGCGGTGGCAATTAAGCAAGCGTGTGGTGATGGGCACAGGAGTCTGGATCTTCTCAGTATGCAACGCCTATGCTACCCTTGGAAGACTCTGAAATGAGACAGGAATTGAAAATGCCCTTGGTATGACACCCTCACATCTAAGATGACAGATTGATGCACCAACATCAATATTATTTCAGGGAAAGGCTAACCCCTGTGGAGCAACCAGCTTAGAACAGCTCGGTCCCCAGGACGAATTTTTAAAAAGAGTAAAAGAAGAGCATAGTATTTGGAGATAGTGGGCCTTTCTGTACCCTAATTGACTACACTTTCTTCAAAGCATCCTTAAATTCAACTCGCCACGAAGTGGACTCTGGTATATCGTTTTCAAAGTTCCTCCCCAGGATATGAAACATCTCCAGCCTTCCTTGCCTGACCAGAAAAAGACGGCGGCTCCATCCTCTAGCTCATCCCTCATCTCCTCTAAGTAATGGACGGGTGTGGGGGTTTGTTCTTTTATTTTTAGTGTAACCAAAGTATTCAAACACATAGTTTCTCCCTTACTGAATAAAAAGACAGTCTCTGCAGTTCTGACATTTTGCTATACATTAGAAAACAAGGTGCCATATGCTTTACTTAAAAGGTATTTCCATTAACCTAAATTTTAAAACTAAGATTCATACTACTGCTAACTTTAAAAAACTGTATTAAATCCAAATAGGTCCCAAGACTAATGGAAGCAATTTGTATACCAACCCAAACTGACTGGCCCACTTTTCAAAATACAGGTATGATAATCTTGTGGTTTTAAAAGGATATTTAAATTGAAAGACTGTGAATTTAGTACATAATTATACCAATAGAACCCTTTAACTTGTCAACTTGTAAATCTAAAAGGCTATCAATCATTTCTAAAGAGGAAATAAACCTTAAAATTCCTTGATTGACAGTGCTTACTTTTTATGTAAGAAAAAAAAAAAAAAAAGAAGGGAAAAAAGGCTGCATAAAGTGGCCAGAAATCCATTTACAAAAGTACATTGTTTTACATAGGTGAGTAAAAAGCCAATAATTACACCTCCAAAAGACATATAAATCAGAGTAAGTACTTTTTCCTCACTTGTGTATTTTAAGTTGGAGTGAACTTCAGGTAACTTTTTATTAAGAAGATTTCTTTTACCCAAATGCAGTGCTTGTTGAAGTTGTTAATAGAGTAGCATTTTCATTTAAGATAATGTAATCATTTTTGCAAATATGAGATTTAGCCATTTCTCCCACGTTCTCCTCCTCCCTACTACCAATTCCAAATGGTAAACTTTCAATCTGTCTCTTGTGGAAATTAACTAAAATTACACCCAAGTGAACCAAACCTCTCTATACTAGTATATGAGTTAAGGCATAATATTTATTATTCCTCCCATTTTATGAATTACTTTCTAAACCCTTGAGAAGAATTATTTTTTCAAATTAGACTTGTAGAGAAAAAGCCATGGAATTCTTTATGCAGGGGAGCTGTGACTCATAAAATCCCCAGTATTTAATCAAGAAATGCACAAGAGCAACAGGAATGAGCACCTAGGTTAACTTGTATATCACATATCTCCCACCCATAATGCTAATTGCCAACAAAGATGTTTAACCATAAAAACAGCTTTAGGCAATTAAACGTATCATTTTAATACCTAAAGATATAGTTCAGCATGCTGAAAAGTCTAATTCTTGGTTTTACTTTTCAGTGTAAGCCACCAATAAAACTTGACTTGTCGACCTACCCCTTCAGTTGTTTGCATAATGAATTAATTCCTACTGTGTCAAGAAACTCATGGCTGTTAACTGAATGACTGTCTGATGTATTAGGGGGAGGATGTATTTCTCTGACTACAGGACCAACTCATAGCAGAATGACTGACATTTAGTATCCACAATTAAAAGAACTGATTCAAATATCATATGGAACTAATAGCTAAAGAGCTGAGAAGTCATTCTGCTGCCATAAACAGTAATTGAATTAGATATATTAAACTCATTATTCAAAGAAAAATAAGCATCTAGTCTATGGAAGTATGCTATGTGAGGGGAAATATTTTAGGTAGAGGGACAAAGGCTTTTAATTTATTTCCCATGTCTTTATGATTTGCTCTACACTCATATTTTCTATTAACCTGCCTTCAGTTTAGGTACTGAATATTTCGATGGCATTGTCCAGTGCTGTAAACAAAGATAACACTAAAGATATGTAAGCAAAGCTCATTGTCTTAATTGAAAGCTGCCTGATGATTTCTCTGACCGCACTAGTCTAAAGAAAAGTATTAAACCAATTACCGAGTGAGAAGGGCCATCTGATCAAGACTGTTACTTATAAACAATAAAACCCTGAAAACTGATTAACAGTCTAGGGAGGGGGATGGCTAAATTATGGCACACCCATAGGAATATGATGGAGTCCTCAAAAGCAATGCTTTGGGGAAAAAATATTTAAAAAATTTAGTGGCATAAAATATATTGCTATGCCAAGAAGCAGATCACAGAAGCATTTTGCCGTATGGCTACTTCTTTTTAATGAACATATACAGAGAAGAAAGAAAAGGTTTCTGTGTATAAACTGCTTAACAGTAGTTCTAAGAAGTGAGTCTGAAAGTGCTTTTCTTCCTTCTCTTTGTGCTGCGCATTGTATACATTTTCCACAATGAACATATATTACTTTTATAATCAGAGAAAAAGGTTAAGAGCTAGAGATTGTTCCCAAGATGGAATCTGACCTGCTTGTATAAAGTAATGACATAAGAAACTTTGCCTTAAAAGGGGTCTGTATACCCTTTAATAACCTTGCCTAGGTTATTACAGACCATAAGAAAAATAAGTAGTATACTTTCGGCCAGTTGTATAAATATGTGACTATTCATAAACTCTCTGAAAATCAACAGAGAAGGTAACGGGGAGGAATCATAAAGAATGGTATATTTATTTTCATCAGTGGGGGTAGTCGTACCTTAGGGACATACATCTACTCTGCAAGAATGTAATATAAAGTTAATCCTTCAACAAAGTGACTTCATTGTATTCAAGCACAGGGCTCAGGGGGCGCCAGAAGAAATGTAACTAGTCAGATTCTTCCCCTCAAAATTTGAGACTATTCTGAGAATTCCACAGAGAAAGAATAAAACTTAATCAGACATGATTAGTCACAAAGTATAAGTATCTTAGGTTGTAAAAAGAAAAAACAAAACAAAAAAAAACAACAAGAGAAAACAAATTGTCAACTGCAAAAGGATTGCAATGATGAGGGCCCCTCACGTCACCCCATTTCCAAACACCTAGTCCACACTCTGAATAGGGTTTGAGAGGCTGTTATTCCAAACAGAAAGAGAGAGGCTCAGAGGTTTAGAAAAGTCCATAATCCCAAAGATGAAAAGCTTCCATTTTTAAATCAGAATAATAAAATGGGACCAATGAGGGTACTTTAAAAATTCCATAAGATAAGACTACCCTGGTGGTTCAGTGGTTAAGACAGTGCTCCCAGTACAGGGGGCATGCATTAAATACCTGGTCAAGGAACTAAGATGCCACATGCCACATGGAACAGGGGAAAAGAAAAATAAGAGGAAAAAATCCCACAAGGTAATTAATTGTCCATTGATTCTATAATCATTTTTAGTACCTCCCATGTGTTCAGATGATGATGATAGGAATTAACTCTTTTATGTCACATAAGCCCTTAGATGATGTCAGTGACATCACAACTTGATAGACATGAGTTTGAGCAAGGCCTAGGAGTTGGTGATGGACAGGGAAGCCTGGCATGCTGCAGTCCATGGGGTCACAAAGAGTCAAACACAACCGAGTGACTGAACTGAACTGTAGCCCTTAAAAATAAAAGACACACATACCCAATGTTCACTGCAGTACTGTTTACAATAGCCAGAACATGGAAGAATCCTAGATGTCCACTGACAGATGAATGGATAAAGAAGTTGTGATAGATACACACAATGGAATATTACTCAGCGATAAAAAGGAACAAATCTGAGTCAGTTCTAGTGAGGTGGATGAACCTAGAGCCTGTTATACAGAGTATTTAAGTCAGAAAAACAAGTACCTTGTATAAACACATATATATGGACTCTAGAAAAAATGGTAATGATGAACCTATTTGTAGGGCAGCAGCAGACACACGGACATAGGGAACAGACTTGTGGACACAGTGGGGGAAAGGAAAGGGTAGGACAAACAGAGAGTGGCAGTGAAACATATATTACTGTATGTAACGTAGACAGCCAGTGAGAATTCGCTGTATGATGCAAGGAAGCTCAACCCTGTGCCCTGTGACAACCTAGAGGGGTGGATAGGGTGGAGGAGGAAGAAAGTGTCAAGAGGGTGGGGACATGTGTGCACCTATGACTGATTCATGTTGATGTATGACAGAAATCGATACAACACTGTAAATCAATTATCCTTCAATTAAAAATACATAAATTAAAAATAAACTGTCTGAGAGGTATACATAATCTCGCCCTAAAGAGAGATGAACTGCTCTGATTGTAGAGTTGTAACCCAGCTTGCCTGGAAAAGCCCATGGACAAAGGAGCCTGGTAGACTGCAGTCCATGGGTTGCGAAGAGTTGGACACGACTGAGCGACTTCACTTTCACTTTTCACTGTCATGCATTAGAGAAGGAAATGGCAACCCACTCTAGTGTTCTTGCCTGGAGAATCCCAGGGACAGGGGAGCCTGGTGGGTGCCGTCTATGGGGTTGCACAGAGTTGGACAAGACCGAAGCGACTCAGCAGCAGCAGCAGCAGCCCAGCTCCATCCAGCTCCCTTGGCCAGGCTTTCTTCCAACTCAGCAATGCATCCTCTTGCCACCCTGATGGTCAGATGGTGGGTCACCCCTCTGCTCTTCTCTCTGACACTAGCATCACACTCCACTCCACAGGGCCATGTGGATTGAAAGACTGGCCGGACTACTGCGGAGCCACAAACATTTGCATTCAAGATTTCCTGCCCTGATCACTCTTAGAGGTAGATACATATTAGCCGAGAAAATAAGACCTCATGGAGCTGTGTACATACATACACTACAGGAAGTCTGAAACTTCCCTATCAATGCACAGAAGTTGAGATTAAATGACTCTACATAACAGAGCAAGGTTGCAGGGCAGATATATCAGCTGACATTTCAGCAGGGTCCTCTCTCAGCTATGACAGGATACCGGGGAATGGGTATTGGGAGGAAGCATAGGATCCATGCATGGACGCTCAGTAACACTGGAGTCATTACTTTTCAAAAAGGAAAAGTTAAATAATAGTTTAGAAAACACCAAAGCACTACATGTCGCCTTATGTAGGGTCAGCTTATAAATGGCTCTGGGTTCCCTCCCAACCTCACAATCTCCAACTCCCCTAAAGGAAACCAGCAACTTTCCATGCAGGACCAGTCTACACAGAGCCGTCCCCTTTGGGGCTTCAACCAAGGATCTGGTCAAGGCAGAAAAGCTCTGGTTATACAAAGCTATTTACAGGGTTCAAATGTCCACGAGGCTACATGCAAAGAAAACTTAGAATAATACAACCAGATTTAATATACTACTCACAATGACAAGATTACAAAACTCAATCAAAACATCTGGTAATGAGTCAATCCTAACCAAATATATATGTGGATTGTGGCCTTTTCATGCCTTTAGTTGTCATTTCTTTAATCCACTTCAAAAACACATCAAATAAAGAAAAATCTCTTTAAGAGGACTCGTTTGCAAATTAAAATCGTGTAATCAAGACAAATGCATTCTCAGCTATGAGGACTGAGTTTTCTCTTTGTCAGGTTGCCTTTTAGAGAAAATACTCCTCGACCCTCCTTAACTTCTGGAAACAGAAGTTCTGGTACCCCTGGAAACAACAGGAATAAAAGGCAAGAGAGTTGTGTTCCCCAGCATAAAGGGAACAGCGCTTTGGGTGCCATTCCAACATGAGAGCTCAGAGTCCCCTTGCTTTTATGGCTCGGCGACTCACTGCAGTGCTCTATTTAAAATAAAACATATTTTCTGGGGTTTTAATTTCCTTTTTTTAATGGTTGTGTGGCATGATGTCATTTTGACTGGAAATAAAAAGAAATGCAGATATTAGAAAGGTAATATTTATATTCTATTGCCATTTAATGTCCAAACAAATATCTAGACTCAATGCCAAGTAATAAATAAGGCCTCATAGCAGAGGCAATGATAAAACCAGCACCTGGGTCTCCACACTTCCCTGGTGACTACTCTATATTTGAACTAAAGGAATAGCAGCAGAGCATTTCCCTTCAAGGCAGATCCATTCTGGGCATAAGAGTTATTACATATGTGTTAGGCAGAGTCTTTTTGTTCCATAATGGCCCTATTTTTCCCTCAGTCACTAAATTAACAACCAGAGGTGAACAATAAAACAGCAAGTTATCTTCAGGAACCGATCTTTAAGACTGACTTGAAAAGATATAAACCTCAAAATCAACCAGAAACCTAAACAAGAGCCAGAAATATGCTTAATGAAGAAATGTGTTGCATTTCTAGCCGCTTGGATGTTTCATCCCTCGCCTAGATATGTAGGGCACACAGGCATTCCGGGTTGCCTCTTCCCGGAAGGGATATACTCCCTAAGAAACCTAACACCAAACCCCCTGCAAGCAGAGCCCCCGCTTTCGGTGTGAAATGCTTTCACAGCCTGGCGCCCTGCCCCAGGAGCCAGGGAGGCTCAGAGGAGCTTTAGGAAGAGGCTCACTGAACTGCAGAAAGCTGTCACTAAACCAGAAGCGTGTCAGGATGAAGCCAATATGGGCAGAATTTACCAATAGAGGAGCCAAAGAAAAACGTCCAAACTGGCTCTGAACATGCTCTGATTTCTTATTTGTAGTCTTCAAACCCCTTGATGTGGAGCAACAACACTGAGACTCAAAAGTAAAGCAAAGGAAGTAATACCTCTCTCTACTGTAGGTCCCATCAGAGGTACCTACAGTGTAGGCTTGTGTGGCTGCATTCTCTTTACAGAGCCAGAGCCTGCGAGGTAAAGACTGGAGGGAGAATGGGAGCCACAAAGTGGATCAGAGCCCAGTATGAAGAAATGCATGGGCTCTGGGAGAGAGAGGTGGAGGACCCTGACGACTGTCACTTGGAAAGCTTTTAAAAGGATTGCATATATTTGGAAATTAATAACTACTCCAGAAGTGAAAGCAATCAAGAGCAGGAAGCAAGAATTAAGAGCGACTTGTTTTTGTTTTCCAACATGGAAAAAGCTTTACTGTTTTCCTAAAAGGAATATATTCTTATTTTATAAAAAATACAAAAGAAATGCAAAACAGTGGGGGAAAGCCCACATAATAGATAAACTTTTGAGTGATTGAGTGAGAGTCGCTCAGTCATGTCCAACTCTGCAAATCCATGGACTGTAGCCTGCCAGGCTCCCCTGTCCATGGACTTCTCTAGGCAAGAATACTGGAGTGAATTGCTATTTATTAGTGTGTAGGCTTTCACGCATTCTTACAATATTGGTTTATATAAATAGAGATTATATACATATTCATATCCATCTCATTCTTTTTAATGGTTATAGCATATTATATTATATGGATGTCCATAAAACTTATGCAATAAATCCTGTTAGTGGGGATGCATTTTTTCCCCCAAATTTTCACTGCTTACGTGTTGTAATGAACAACATTCACGAGAAATTCTTGGGTAAAAGAATATATACATTTCAAGACTTTTGATTCATATATTTCCTAACAATCCGCATAAAATATATACCAATTTACATGTCGATGGGTTACTTTTGAAGGCATCTGCAAAAGAAAACTAATTTTTAAGATTAGTTCATTCCTGAACTCAATTATTCTCTAAGTTATAAGGACCTCTGAATAGTTTTAATAGATGTTAAAGATCACAATGATTCCTTGGAGAAGTGTCATTTCAAACATACCCCGAGGTCATATAAGACCCTTTTCCCAGTAATATCCTAGCACTTTATAGACCTTATCTCACTGATTCCTTTAATATGCCCTTGACATAAATGTTAAAATTTATTACTCCCAATTTGAAGGTGAGAAACTGAGGCACAGGAAGAGCTGGCTGCAGGAATCAGAACAAAAGCCTCAGTGCTCTACTTACTAGGCCAAGATGACTATTTTAATATTGATAGATCTCAATTAGCAGCATATTGACAAGTCCAGCTACCAAATCAATTAAATGGCACCTTTTTAAAAAACTAAATATCTGTGCAACAGAAATGAAGCACTAGGAGGAATCCTTGTGCCGGACTCCTGACTTTTACAGGTGAACACACACTTGGCCTGATTTTTTAAAGCTCACTCTGTCACCAGGCACAAACCTATTGGAGAAGTCCCCTGGCATTTTAAACTTGCCTCTCAAATGATCAAGAAACTGTGCTTTCTGTCTCATCAAGTTCTTCTTATAGGTCTGAGCTGTGCTCTCAAAAGTTGATTTGTCTTTTGAGAAAAAGAGATACATAATGCTGTTGAGATCCATTAAACTGACTTATTTCCTACCACAACCAATTGGTATTTTCTAGCAAGATCTTTGATGAGAGGCAAAAGTGGAGCATTTCTTAAACATATCCCCTTCTTGCCCTGGAGGGTTACACTCTTATCTAAAATGGGAAGTAGGTGAATGTACAATCATTAGGGAAAATTGTACTGCTGTCTAATTGTGATGAAGTTGATGAGGTTGCCCCGGTTACTACATATGATGTGCTCTTAACAGTTTGGCCTTCCAGGATCCTTAGTTTTCCAAATATGATGCAAGTTTAAAACTAAAATTAAATCCCTCAAGCAAACAGAAACTTAAAGATCTCCAGGATTTTTTCTTTTTTGCCTTTCAATCTCTTCCATTTTGGAGTTTCTTTTTTTAATTGATCACTTATAGGTTTCAAAGCTATATTTGCTCAACTGAATGCAGAGAGGACAGTTGTCAGTGTGTAATGGATGCTGGTGTTTTAAGAATTGGAGGCCAACACATTCTGTATTGCTTCCTTAATGTTTAAAGGTAAATCCATCACTCTCTTCCCTACTGGCATATCTTCTGATATAACAAGAGTAATATTCCTTCTATAATTGTTCTTCAGATTTCTTCCTAAAGAGTTTTGACAATAACTGTTATCAAGGGGGTAAAATCACCCACCCTGTCTGATAAACATGTTTTCTTGTGTTCCCACCCAAGCGAGTGCTTGACACTGTACTTTTATCATCCAGTGTGTGTTCAGAATGAGCTTAGAACAGCAATTGCCGGGAATAGGCAGGCGATAAACCGCATTGATTTAACACATCTTGTTTTCAATCATGCTCGGATTTTCTGAGCACGCATTTTTCCTGTACTCCGGCTTGTAGCTTTTATCTGACGAGCTGATCCCTTTTCACTGGAAAATGAAAAGGTCGCACAATAAGACACGGTTTACTGGAACTTGAACGCGCACCAGGGAAAGTATTTTAGATAAATACTGTCAGACATAGTGGAGCTGAATTTCAACAACACAATTGTTAAACAACAATACTTATTACTCTCCTAGAACAAGCTACCAGCATGTTATAGTTCTCAGCAGGGAAGAGCACTGAGTCAGGCACCAAAGCTCAGAAAGCCCACTCTGTGCCTCGCGCTAACAGAGTGCGGAGTTTGGGGCCGCGGTCCCACTTGGGACTGTTAATTTCAAAAAACTACCGCCACTGTCACACAGTTGTTTCCTCTAAGCCAGTGGGCAGGCTTCAGAAGAGCTGGGTGACAAAGTCACAGCAAAGTTCTGCAGACAGATTGGGAAGGAGAAAAAGATCCCAAGAAAAGCGACCAAAGCGTGATTATAAAGAGCCTATTCATTCTAAGAAGACAGGAGAGTACTTGTGACCAACAGATATTTGAGGATTAAGTACTTATTTGGTTATATTCTAATAGACTCAAAGAGAGCGTGTAACAAGTATACTGTGTGGAGCGTTAATAATGACCTTGCAGATAAGCCTAGAGGTTTTTGTCAGCCTGGACTCCAACCTTAATAGCATGTGATATAAAATAAATGAAGTCACCCTTCTTCAGTGTTGACCCAACCTAGTGATGATTATTACTGGCTATCATTACCCTTTGATTTAGCCACAAAGTCTGCTCTGCCTGAGAGTTTGAGGCTGGAATCCTACCTTTTCAGCCTCAAAACACATCCTGAATGTATTATATCTCTATTCATTTTCTGTGCTAGAGCTTCTTGAACTTTCTCCCTTCACAGTTATTATTAGGCATCTTAATAATCTTTTCGCAAAGCCTTCAAGCCAAAAGAAATGTCTGACAATTCTGCTTAATTAACTACTTAGGTCCAAATAGATTAGTATTTATATCCTCACATCTTAGCATTTATATCCTAATAGCTTAGATTTTGAAAAAAAAAAAAAAACAACAGAAATGGAAATTAAAAATAATATAATAATCCTTTTAATTCATCCTAAAATAATCACAGGAACTTACTCGTGGGATGTGTGCTTCTATTGAGCGCAGCACAACTTCTCAAAGTTTTGAGTAAGATCGGACATTGACACCCACTTTTGTATTCCAAGCTGATTTTCACAGCAACTGTTTAAAACTCAGCCTTGCAAAGTTATGATTCCATCAAAAGGAAAGCAGTGCAATCTAATATTGAGCTCTGAACCACCTGGAACTAGCAGCTTGTCTGATACCTGACAAAGTACCACCTGTTTCCCTTTGAACAGCCCATGTCACCTTGGACATTTGTAAGGACACCTGGTGCGTTTAAGGACACATGAACTACTTAGAAGCAGAGAATCAATTAAATGCTAAGATGCTGCAAGGACCCATTGCATTCATTGTGTCGTTTGTGCTAATTATTAATATAATAGCAGCACCAGCTAACACTTCCTAAGGACTAACTATGTGCCAAGCACTATACATAGATTAACCTATCTGCTCTTTACCAAAAACTTAATGGGAAGTGTAATTGTTATTCTCATTATACAGAGAAGGATACTGAGGCCTAGAGGAATTAAACATTTTGCCTCAATCCACAGAGCTAATGAGTGAAAGGCTAGAGATTCAAGAGCAGTTAGTCTGCCGCCCAAGGCCTGCTCTTACCTCTTTGATAGGATAGCCTAGCCTGCAGCACTCCTCTAACGCTTTTCTTGCTCCCAATATACCCCTCTATGTACAGTCTAATTCTCACTTTTGTCCCAATTTATGTCCTACTCTAGCCTTATTTGACTTGCATTTCTTTAACAGCACACTTCCTGCCTTTGTTCCAATCCTTTAGAGTAAGACAGAGCTAGATTATCATCCGGGCTATATGACTGACCAGCTATGCGCCTTCTGGAAAAGTCACATTCTTTAAGTGTCCTAGTACATATTGTGAAGATGTGATATAATACCATTTGTATAATGCTTTGCACACAAAAAAAAGCCCCAATAGGCAGTTGTTGTTACTAATAACAGAATATCTGACATGATCTTGAAATAGGGGCAGATGTGGGGAATATAGGAATAACTAGATATATTTATGTATTCTCCACCCTCAAGAAACTCCAGAGGCTAGAGGGACATGAAGACAGAAGTGGAATTCTATAACAATGTGATAATTACACTGTGACGATGCAGAATTATAAGGGAACATCGGGTATTCCTCACTTGTCCTTGAGATTCAGCCTTTCCTCCCCTACTCACACTAATAGGAAATTACAGTTCAAAGAATTCCACCACTTCTGACTCTCAAATGTTACTCTGAAACAGAGCTCTATCTGGAATAGGACATAATTATTTTAAAACCATATAAATTTTGTGATAAAACGGAAACAAAATATAGGTGGTGGGCACCTAATTCAACTGGGGTTTTTATCCCAGAGATGAGTTGTTTTACATTGCTTAATTAATTCAATAAGATTGAGCACTTGCTGTATACAACCAGGTGCTCAAGCAAATGAGAAAGAGAGAGAAGTACAACACAGGTCCAGTTTTCCATGCGATGTCCAGCCAGGAGATGGTTCCATCTGAAAACTCTACTGGGCACTGTGATGTGCCCGAGAAGAGTTTATAATCCAGGGAAGAAAGGACTATCATCAGTCACTCAAAAAGATACAAAACTGTAGCATTACTAATGCAGTAATAGTATACTGCACAGGAGAAGGGAAAAATAATTATCTGTACTGGAGTCAAGGAAGCATAAACCCAAGAGATCATATCTGAGTTGGACGTATAAGGACAAGTAGGATTTTACTACTGAAAAGGGTGGGAAAAGATTCATGTTGATGTATGGCAAAACCAATACAATATTGTAAAGTAATTAACCTCCAATTTAAATAAATTTATATTTTTAAAAAAAAGAGAATTTGAGACAAAAGAAACAGCAAGAGCAAAGGCTGTTTGCTGTTATCTATAAAAGGATATGACGTGTTCAGATACGATTAGATATTCCAGCTTGGGGAAACCATAGTTTATATATTGGGAGTAGGCTGTCGAGGGGTAACCATGACTAACAGTATTGGCCTGGAGGGCCTTGCTAAGAAATATACCTGGTGAGTAACAATGGGCTATTAAAGATGTCCCATATCACAGAAGAGACACAATCAGATCTATATTTCAAAGACACAACCATAGGAGTCCAGTAAAAGATGGATTTTAAACTCAGAACTATCACAATAATCCAAATGGAAAATAAAAGACCAACTAATAATGAGGTGGTCATGGAGGAAAGGGTAGATTTCAGAGATATTATAGAATATAAGTTTCATGATTTCAGTAACATGGTAGATGTGAGGGATTATAAAAAATGGAGGCTGATTCTGACATTTCTAATGTATCTGACTAGGTGAATAGAGTGGCCATTTAGCAGGATAAAGAATGGAAGAAGTAACTATCCACAGAAGGAAAAATCACGAGTTCAACTTCAGAAATGCTGAATTTGGGGTACCAGTAAGATATCCATGTGAAAATGTTTAGTACACAGTTGGAAATAAAGAACTGATATTCAGGAAAAAGATCAAGGATGGACCTAAAAAATTAACACATTATCAGTAACACTGAGATATAGGTAGCAGCTGAAACCGTCGATGTGAGATGAGAACAAAGAACAGACAGTGCTATGGGGAATGCCAGCAGTTAAGCAATAGTTCGAGAAAGATTCAGAGACAAAAAAAAAAAAAAAGGTCGATACAAAACAAAGAAATAAATATCAGGAAAGAATAATGTCCCTAAAATCTAATGAGGAACTTAAAATTGTCCACACCATCTAGTGTAGCTGGGTACTAGACCAGGAGAGGGCTAGGGAGGAGCTGTCAAAAGAGACCACTCCAAGGTGAAGACTCGTGACTACTTTAACCCAGAGGCTCTGGCTTTCTTGTGTCTCACTCAATAACCCCCAAATACAAAGATCCAAGCACATCAAATCGGTAAGGGATGAAGGCAAAGCTATTTGCCCATCTGAAGCTTAGCTAATCACAAGAGGCACAAGAGAGAAGAGGACATTCAGCCCTGACTGGAGTCACCTAGGTCCTAAAGGAAAGTGCAGAACTCCAGGTGCCCTGAGACAAAAGCTATGATGGCGAGCTCACGTCTAGGTCTGGCCATTTCTCTTGGAAACTGGAAGGGATAGTTGGAAGGGTGAGGATGATGGGATTTTCCATAGCTCTTGAGTTTTTCTGCTCCCAGTCTTGATGACTGTCTTCTCAGAAGTGGACAGAACCCAGCTAATCCCTCACAGCACCCAGTTAGGCTCTACTGCTTCTAACCTACTCTATATATGGACTTGTGAACCATGAGGACTGGCTTTCCTTGCCACAAAATATTGACAAAAATATGTTTGTATATATAACCAGAATTTAATCTTCTTTGGATGTCGGTGGTCTTAATATTGGTCCCTGATGACTTAACAATCAATAGATGTTTAGTTAAGCAGTTCACTTGTTTTGGAGTAACAGTTATTGTGTGGGTAATGGGTATGTGGCCACTTCCGCAATAACCCCACATCCCCTGATGGAGTGAACGTTACAATCACACATTTGTTGTTATTAGCTCAGGAGATGCTGGAAACCAATTTTGAAAAGCAAGTAATAAAGCACCACATAAAAAATAATGGTGTAATTACTTCTTGGTCAGGTTAAACCTACTGTGACGATAAAAACCAAAGGGAGCAGCAAACATCATAAGTGGGTTTGCTGTAAATTTGACACTGGTTCTGACCTTCAGTGAGAAAAAGTCTTGAACTCACCCACCTAAGCCAGATGCATAAAAGAGTATTTGTGTCACATAGCTTTATCAAGTCTCTGTTTAAAAGCACTTTAATGAATGTGCTCCAGGAATGCTATGTCAACTCTCAAGAGCTAAAGAGAACAGACCAATTGCTAAATTACTGACCCACAGGCTTTCAGATTCCCAT
The DNA here is from genome assembly GCF_042477335.2 of Ovis canadensis. NCBI lineage: Eukaryota > Metazoa > Chordata > Mammalia > Artiodactyla > Bovidae > Ovis > Ovis canadensis. The sequence goes on from NC_091249.1 coordinate 82,928,662, forward strand.
TTGAATTTAGGCCCTCAAAAAAAAAAAAAAAAAAAACAGATTCAGAAATTTCATGGGAGAGCTATTGTACCATGAGGGTACAATTGGTTCTCTAAATGTAGAAGAAGAAAGTAGGGGGTCTAGTTGGAACACAGGCCACACTGTCCAGGAGGTGAAGGAAATTCTGATTGTTGGTGTCGATCTATGAGCAAACACTGGTAACCCACCAATGTGAACAGAAGACACACCAGCCTCTGCTTTCAGGTTGTGCTCTTATACATCTCACCTGAAATGCTACATCCACATGAAATACCATAGGTGGAGGTGTGAGTGTAGGGGGTGGGGAGAACTTTAGCCACAGTTATAACAGAACATTTAAGGAAGGCATGGCACAGTCCATGCGTAAAGATATTACTTGCTGCCTTTGATTAGTTCCAGCTTTGGGGAAAACAGTTAATATCTTTGCTTAGCCCTTCTAGAAGTTGCAAATGGTTCTCCTAAGGTTCATGCACTATGAACTGACACTCTGACAGGATGCTAGAGCCAGCGTTAGCACACTGGAAAAGCAACAACAGACTCACTTTTACTAATGAAAGTGACTTCTATAGGCTACATTCTCAATGACACAACTCTCTTGGAAATGCAAGTACTCTTGTATGCTGATGGTTGTTTAGAAATGGGTACCAACTTTCTGCAGGGCAAACTAGCTAACACTGAATGGAGAGGATGAAAGATTAAGTTCAGAGACTAAATCATGTGTTTAGAAACATCTCCAAAGGAAGCCCAGTGGCCACACAAACCACTTCTAACAACACTATTTTTCCACTGGACACGGTACACACCAGACTTGTCAGCCTTCAGAAATGCCATTGTGTGTTTCAGGAGGTTCTTGCTCTGCCTGCCCTGGATCCTTCTCTTTCTTCAAACTGGAAATAGAGACTGAAATTCTCCAAACCAGACCTTCCAGTTCTGTCTAAATTGATGGGTACGATGGAGTGGCTTAAAATGAATAATAAATGAGAAAAGGAAAAAGAACTGACCTTCCTTCCATATTCCCCCTCTACAATCTACCTGTCCCCATGCAGGTTGGTGCATTTAGAGGAAATGAAAATACATATTTAACACCATCTGTGGAATTCACTTTGCCTGAGGCCACTGTGTCAGATATTGTTGCTGGGTTTTTCAGAGGGCAGGGGCATTTCTGCAGGGACAGAGACTAGGCCTGATAAACTGCTGACCTAGTCCCAGATGGAAAATTTTTATGATTATATTGGGACAATAGGTACTTTCAGAACAAAATCAAACATACTGGGTTGCATTTTTCAAAGGCTACCCAAACAACTTTCAGGGAAGAATACATACTTCTAAGTCTCCTTTCTAAGTCTGGAATTAACAACTTGATCTTCATGCGGTCAGGCAGAGGGCAAAAGCACATCATTCAATCAGCTTCAGAACTTTACTGCTGCAAGGATCCTTCCTTTTATAGCAAACACAACCAAGCTTAGAGATCCTAACTGATCAGTGCAAGACCCAACAGCTAGTTAACAGTTGAATCAGAAAGAAAAACTCCAATGTTGGAACCTAATTCCCCACATCAGTTTTCCATGAAAAGCCTGATTTAAAACAAAAAGGATCATTTACTGAGAAGTGAGATGTGGTACTGGGCATTTAAAATTTGTTAACTTATGTTTTTTGTTGTTTTTTTTTTCCTTCAATGGCCCCAAAGGTTCCTGTTTCACAAATGAGGAAACAGAGGAGATAAAGGGTGAATGGGCAATGAAAAGAAATATGACTGGATTATATCCATGGAAAAAAGACAGAAACTGCCCTTTAGACAACATCCTCATTAAAAGACCCATCTACTACAACTGCTGACCATTTCAAAGCCAAATGGCGCTGCCATTTTATAAAACGGCCACTGACTGCAAGGAAGGTCAGCAAAGGCTTCCAGGATCTTTAAAATATCATGGAGGATGTCTACAAGGTGTCCACATTTTAACAAAACCATTGCCAATCTCTCAGTCCATTTTGCGAAGGTTCCTGGGACAAAAAATCATGTGCTCTGACTTGACCTAAATTCTTGTAAAAGAAATGTGACAATAACTGTTGCCCACAGGACATGATGCATGCTTAGAATGTACCAGAGCTGTGCTCAGCACTGTGTTATATATCATTAACTCCTAGCCACCCTTATGAAGTCTGTCCTGTGACTGTCACTGTTTTCATAGATGAAGGAAGACCCTGAGGACAACAGAGACGTGATGGATCCTGCCCAAGGTCTACGGCAATAAGAGCAGAGCCTGGATCCCAACTTAGGCAGTGTCCAGTGCCCACCCCCTTAGTCACCCTCTACACTGGACTGCCCCATGGAAGCATTTAGCTGATACACTGGAAGGGATGACGTTATCTTCCCCTCGAGGGAAACATGGGTGAAAATAAACAGTAAAAGACTGTATCCAGCAAAATTATCTGGCTTTGACTTGAAAGGATAAATGTGTACCCATATATGCCATATACACTCCAAGAGGACATAAGTTTAAAAAGGGAAACTTTCCAAAGTGGATCACACCTAAGCCCCAAACCATTTTCTATAAGGTGTATGGTGGTGACGTCACCCATAAAAAGGATGAGACATGACACACACTTCTCCCTTATCACCTCCCACCTTCTTTAGTCTCACCTGGCAGGTTTTCCTTAATCAAGGAACTTGAAAATTGTATGGAGTCTTGAGGCAGCTCTGGGTAACATGGCTAGAATTCTGATATGCTTTCTTCATTAACTGCTCATACTCCAGAAATGAGAATGAAACCTCTCCTCCTGGGGAGTCTTTTCACTGAGAAACTCATCTTAATTGAATGCACAAATCAGTTAACTATCTTCAGATTCACAACCCATTAATGCCCCATTCTCACAGAGCAGCTTCTTTCTGGCTTCTTGAGAGGCTGACACTCTCAGGGCTGTGCTGAAATGGACGTGAGATTCAGCAGGAACAGGGAGGGGACAGCAGAGAGAAGGGCTCACTCTTCACCAGCAAAGGAGCGTTCCAGGGCTGAGCGGGAGGAACAACGGATAACACTGCCTTTGCAAAACTGACATCCTCCCACTACCAGTCTCTGTCAATTGTCAGGGATTCACAAATAATGCCATTGTGCCCTCAGAATGCCAGTTAAGCAGGCTTCAAATGTGTCTACCGAGGGAAGATGAGGCTTACAAATGTTTCATGGACATAATACCAAGATGGTATTAGTGATAAAAGCAAATGGGAAAGAAAAGCTAATTGCACATTTCTCTCTAGAAATATCTGGCCTGTCTTAAGGTCTCACTTTTCTTTCTCTCTCTGGAGCGGGAAGATCTAAGTAAGGTTTTGAGATGTGTCCCCGAAAGACTCCTGTTAGGTTGCTCTGCAGAGCACGGCAAGTCCCCATGGAAGAGACCCTGGATTAACTGCCCTTCTGTGACAGGGGTGGCTGAACTCTGAAGCAAGAATTATGCCAGCTGGATCTCATACTGAGCCACGTGAAGGCAGAAGAATGTGAGATTATGTCTCTGATGATGAAGACATTTATAATTAGACTTTCTAAGAGATATAAGCATATTTCTCACTGTGTGGGGAACTATTTAGGCTCTATCAACATTTTTTTTTAATGTCATGAAATTATCAGAAACCACCAGGAAGATCCATTTCCCAAAATATGCAATACCATCTTTTTAGGCAGTCTGATCTTGCTTTTGAAATAAACTCAGAATCTGTGCTTCCTTTAGCCAAGATTCTAAAATCAACCATGACTACAATTCTGTGAATAACAGAAAGGAGACGCCTGACCTGCCACAGCCCTGCCTTGGGCTATGCAATTGAAGGTACCACTCAGCCCACAGTGAAATCCACACTCGGTAGGAACTGATGTGAAAGTAGGGTTCCAATACACCTGCTAGTAATGCCGTTAGTTGCAACATAAGCCCATCAGCTCCCAGAAAGTTTAGGATTTGGAGAAAACAAAATAACAGCGTTACATGAGGGAGATAAACACACACTGAATAGCAGCAGTTATGAGTTTCCTTTACGTGGCAGGAATATTTTCTTGGCTTTGGGATTTAGGATGTCAACAAGAAAGGCTGGGCATGCCAATTCTCTGAGTTTTGTTTGCCTGCCAGAATATTTAGAGGTCTGGGCAAGGTAAACCAACTCTCCCACATTTGTGCTTATGGCAATATGCCATTGACTTGTCCCAATCTGGGTATTCAATTATCTTTCCTCATGATGATACCAACATGGGAACTTTATAGAGAACCTATTTTATAGTCTGCAATGTGGGGCACTGGATTTTATTTCCCTTTGGACAATAAGACTGTGGTTAGCATAACACAGTGAATCCAACATCAATCCTCTTGTCAAAAATAGTCTTATGAAGGCCAGAGAGAGGGTGGGCACACAGGAGGCACACCCAGTTGGCGATATATAAACACTGAAAGAGAAACTAAAATAAATGCTGTAAACAACAGAAGTCAAAGCTTTCTTGCAGTCATTAAAAACTGACACTGTAATATTCAAACAATAGGATATTTACTGAAATATCAGATCAATTCTTAAAGGATTTCAGGTCCCAGTGGGCTTTATTTGAGTTGTCTGTTCAAAGTCCATTAGACAGGGTCCCTGCCTTTAGTAGAGTGGATCCAAATAAATTCTAAGAGAGGAAATAGATTCCATTCTCTGTTTACTTTATTACTATTGATTTCTGAATTCCCTCCGATCTCTTTCTTAACTGAGCAGATAATATACATTTAGTACCAAAGGTAATTATCCCAAATGAATACAGTTTGCAACTGAGTGATAAAAAAGAGAAAGGACACTGACAGATTAAACACTTCTACATTAAGATGTATGTCTGATTGTATTAATATACACAAGAGCCTTAATATGCTCACTTTATGGCTAGATATAGTTTCCTATGCTAATCACAAGTTCATTTGTACACTTAGACATATTTTAGTTCCACTACTTTATATTTTATAGCAAGATCATATAGTACAAATGCTAAAATAATAAAAACAAAATTATTTCAAATATTTTTTCAAATCTCCCATCTACAAAAAGAGACCATTTAGACAACGTTTTTAGACATATAAAAGGGGTTAGAAAATTTAATTGCTAGAAATGACAACGGTTTTTAAAGCATCAAAGATAGCAAAGAGAACAAGGAGTGTATCATTTTTAAAGTATATATAAAACAATTTAAATACCCAGTGACAGAGGAATGGATAAATAAATTTAGTATATCTACACTGTGGGAGATTATACAGTCTTTTAACACTATGTTTATAAAGAAGTTTTAATGCGTGGGAAAATGCTTGGTATTCTGTGAAAAAAAATAGGATATAAAAATGTGTGTGTGTATATACAAACACAGTATAACCACAAATATGAAAAAATGTTTATATATATTTGTTACACATAGAAAAATATGAAAGCAATATACAAAAATGTAAGCAGTGGTTATCTCTGGGTGATGGGTACCGGATGGTGTTCATTTCTCTTACTCTATCCTGTTCTCTAAATTTTCTAAAATTAGCATACATTATTTCTGCATAGTGTATACTATAAGGTAATCACTATAATTACCCAAATATATAATCACTAAACACATGATAGATGAATGGATAGACAACTGACATTGGATGGAAGGTCTGACCCATGTTATGTTTATTCCTGGCTCAAGACTATCTGGGAGCCCTTGCATGCCAGGGGCTTCTGTTCTGGCTCCTCTCTGAAAACCTGCCCATTTATGGGTGAGTCTTCTACAGGGCCCTACCAGACCCAAGTATTGAACATGCAGTGATCATCACATTTTTAAGGAAGGAATATAATTACATAGACACTGAAGTTCTTCTGAGAGACAGCAGAGCAGAGCAGTTAAGGGAATGGATTCTGGAGCCAGATTGCCTGGGTCTGACTAAGCCTCCTCCGCTTACATTTGAGGAACTCTGGAAAACGACTTAATCACTCCATGCCTCCATGCTCTATATAAAGTATATAAAGCTACTTTATTTAAAGTATCGACCTCATAGAGATGATAGGATGGTATAGCCTTGTATGAAAGTGGCTTAGTCATGTTCAGCTCTTTGCAACCCCATGGACTATACAGTTTGGGGCTTTCCTGGTGGCTCAGCTGGTAAAGAATCTGCCCACAATGCGGAAAGCCTGTGTTTGATCCCTGGGTTGGGCAGATCTCCTGGAGAAGGGAAAGGCTATCCACGCCAGTATTCTGGCATGGAGAATTCCGTGAACTGTATAGCACTAGCATCTTTAATGGAGAAGGCAATGGCAGCCCACTCCAGCACTCCTGCCTGGAAAATCCCATGGATGCAGGAGCCTGACAGGCTGCAGTCCCTGGGGTCGCTAAGAGTCGGGCACGACTGAGCGACTTCACTTTCACTTTTCACTTTCATGCATTGGAAAAGGAAATGGCAACCCACTCCAGTGTTCTTGCCTGGAGAATCCCAGGGACAATGGAGCCTGGTGGGCTGCCATCTATGGGGTCGCAGAGAGTCAGACATGACTGAAGTGACTCAGCAGCAGCAGCAGCAGCATCTTTAAAATGCTTAGAAGAGTGTGACACATAAATATTTAAATTATTAAATTAAAAAAAAACTGACTTGTACCAATCAGAATAAAGTTACAAATAAAGAAATGAACAAAATACATGTAAAACATTTGAGTTTTTGTGTTTTGATAAGCTCACGTGGGGTGAGAGTATAATGTTCTGTCAAATTTAAGTCAGTACTCAGGAGTATAGTAGTTTTCAATGGCTTTCCCTTACTTGCCAGAGATCTGTCCGTTATCCATTTCTAGAATATTGGTGATGATATAAGGTCCAATGGAATACTTACTATGCACTAGTACTGTTTATAATGCTTGGTTTGTGACTCTGTGTGTGCATGCTAAGTCGTTTCAGTCATGTCCTACTCTTTGTGAATGCTATGGACTGCAGTCCACCAGGCTCCTCTGTCCATAGGATTCTCCAGGTAAGAACACTGGAGAAGGTTGCCATGTCCTCCTCCAGGGGATCTTCCCAACCCAGGGATTGAACCCAGGTCTCATTGTGTCTCCTGCATTGGCAGGTAGGTTCTTCATCACTAGCGCCACCTGGGAAGACTTTGTGAATCTATACTTAGACTCTTGGAGAAGGAAATGGCAACCCACTCCAGTATTTTTGCCTGGAAAATACCATGGACAGAGGAACCTGACAGACTGCAGTCCATGGGGCTGCAAAGGGTCGGACATGACTGAGCGACTAACACTTAGACTCTAACAGAAGACTCAGAACTAAACTAGGTGTAAAATAAATGGTATGCAGAATGAAAAAGTCAATGAATGAATTATTTCACCCCAGTTGCATCAAACTGTCAAAATGCGGGCATATTTCCACAAAGGGAAATACTAAGAACTAGAGTTGAAATGTAAGGTTCTTGGGATCTAAGATTTATTTCTACTGTTATAATATGGAGACAATGAGACGGCATTATCAAAAAAGAAGGGCAATGAAAAAAACTGTTTACTCTGGAAAAGCTGTCGTTGAATGCTTCGCACTCTAAGGTCTACCAGGATCCTTTGCCTGGGGCATCCATAAGGATGGAGGAAGCAATGAAAGTCTCTTGGTGGAGAGGCAGGAAGACAGCCACAGCAGCACCAATAAACAGAAATGGCACATCTCACTGGTTCTCTGGGTTTTTCCTACCAGGTAGTGCATGACAAGAGAAAGCCAATTCAACTGAAATCAGAAACAACACTTGAAATAACAGTAAAGAATGGTCAGTTTTACCGTAATAAATTTCATTACTGAGTGAGAGAGGAAAACAACTATTTTGAGACCCTATCCATCGTTTTGTATGCATTTCAAAGTTACTCTTCACGCATCTAACTTCTAAATTCATACTGTAACTGTGAGCATTTTGTGGAGGTCTTGGCTCCAAAGCAGCAAAGGAGAAGTGAAAGGTCCCATGGTTGTAAACTCTTGATAAGTTCTCAGTGTCACTTTTTTCAAATGTGGAACTGCTCAAACCACACAGATAATTATAGATGACCAGATTGTAACTGTTTTATTGCTTCTTTTTCCCCATAAATTTTAATTTTGGAAAGTTAAGTGAAAATGTGGTTCCAATTTTCTACAAATTGCACACAATTTGGTTTTAACAAGAAAATAGAAAGAAAGGGTATGTTCTTTAAAGTGAATTATGAACTAGAGTTTGTTTTCGCTCGCTCAACACCGCAAGAATAATAAAGCACAAAATTTAGAAAAGATGCCTTGCAAAATGAAAATAATGAACTGTAGTAATAAAAGCATAGAGTAATTTTTTTATCTAAACATGATTTAAGCAATCCAACAGGATAATACAACTGAGCTAGTCTTTCTATCTCTGGTGAAACAAGCTAAAATAAAAAAGGAAAGAAAAAAAAGAATGAAAGGAAACAGGGTAGAAGCTGCCGACAACCTCAATGCATTGTATAACAGGAAATCTCTTAAGAAGAAAAGCCTGAGCACATCCCCATCTTATTCTCTCCAAAAGTGCCACAGACTACAGAACTGTTAGAAACAATTAACATAGAAAGCATTGAAATGCACACCTAGAAACAGAACAAAAGACAGGAAAGAGATTTTTAGTGGAAAGAAATTACTGCCAGTTGCTGGGCTCTGGCTATAACCATAGAGTTAGACCAAAATATTTCCTCTATTCAAGATGAAGAAGTGAAGTTGCTCAGTCATGTCCGACTCTTTGCGACCCCATGGACTGTAGCCTGCCAGGCTCCTCCGTCCATGGGATTTTCCAGGCAAGAGTACTGGAATGGGTTGCTATTTCCTTCTCCAGGGAAGGTTATTCAAGGTAGTAGACAACAACTAGCATATTAATGATAGGAAACCCATGGTGTGTGTCTACCACAACAAAACTACCAGCTTGATGGCAAATAATGAAATCAATCAACCAGCTGTTTTTCTCTCCTTTGTGCCAAACATTGGGTTGAATATATTCCTTAAACTAACCATTGCTTTCATCTTATCAACAAAGTAGACTATATCTAAGTGCAAGGCAAAATAAATTATTCAGATAATACACGATTTCATCACAGTTGTCAATCTCCATTGGTCAAATTGCTCCAGGCCCATATTATGTAATAGGACTACCATGGCTTCCTCCAGGTTCAACTTCTAAACTGTTTACTTTCAGACTGTGACAACCAAAGATCACCTGTGCTTTGCTTGTATCCTAGAAACAAAGCTGATCAATCCTTAATACTCGGCGTTATCTTGTACCCCTCGGTTTTCTTTCTGGGCCAAAATGTCGTTCTTGCTGACATGTTTCTATCTGGGGTTAAAGTTCCAAGTGTAGAGGGCCTCTGATCATTAGAACACCAAGTTCTGACTTATGACGGTCCAGCTATAAACTGGGACTTGGCAAACTTGAAGTATTACTCATTCACTAATAATCCTATTAGTCAAAACTGCAAACTTCTGGTCAACTGCATATTTTACATATTACTGCACAAAGCTCGAGCAGAAGTTCACCATCCAAAATGTCCTTTGAAGGCATCACAAACAAGAAATGATTTACTCTCTCAAAATATAAACGCTGAATTCCACCCCCTACCCAGAAGTCAATAAATCTACATGTTGGTAAAGAGGCTCTTCCCCACCTGTATAAAGTCAAGTTATGTAACCCTCAGGCAACGACCGTTCACTGAGCACAGATTTCATATGTCCCTTGGTCCCCAGTGTTCACAGATGATAAAAGTCTGATCAAAATGCTGATATAGCAAAATGGAAGGATTTCACAGCAAAATGCTCAAAAACTGCAATGACTGAGCCAGAAGGAATCCACAGAAGGGCATCTTGAGAGAGAAGCAAATGAGAAGGATTACTCACAAACCCAGGCTGATGCACTATTCCATTCATTCTTCCAACCACTTTTCCGTAAGAACTCCCTCACCTACGCCTCCCACTTCAGCCTTGTTTCCACATCTACAACATCAGATCAGAAATGCCATCTTTTTTACATGACAAGGATCCCCAAATAATTGGCTCTTATTTCTAAGAAAAGTGTCTGGATGATACTGGATGAAGATAGCAAACTCTATAGTCACTTCAATGCAAGTAATTGTTCTTACTCAAAACTGAATGCAAGTGAATGTTCAGGATTTTCCTTAATAAGATGAATAAAATAAATACACTAAATCCCCTCAAATACCTTAGCAGCGGCATGGCATGGAATATGAGGGCAGGGGGTAGCAATGCAAATTATGAGCTTAGGAAATCATTTGTATATAAATTCTGGAATAGTGTAGAACATATGCTAAGAGCTAACAATGAAGAGAGGGAGCTGGGTGGGGCAGAATTTCTCTAGTTTCTTATATAATCTTCACATATAAAGACTGCCCATTTTTGAGATGCTAGCGCTCTATAACAAGGGGAGAAAGCAGAAGACTAGAACTGAAAGCAGTCCTACAGCCTCAGTGCCCCAGGCAAAACCCATCCCCAGAGCAGAGTTCCCTGGACCCCCAGGCTGGGCTGCCCTCCCACTCCAAGGCCACTTATCCAGTTTTCTACCAGAGTGTTGTATTTGACTGGCATCACATGCCAACACAGCCTGCCCTCTGTTTATTTCTGCTGTGCACAGGAGTCATATTTGTATCCCTGAGCCTTTGCACCATACTTTGCATACAGCTGGCACTCAATGAAAGGCAGAGAATGAAATTCAAGTGGACAACAGATTTGCCTCTGTTTTAGCAAGTTCATTTTATTTTTAAACTCCTAAACCCTTCTTGGGATTAGTTCACTGAAAACCTAAAGGTGAGAGAAAGGACAGGAATTGAGAGGGCATTTTGAGGCATTTGATGGACCTGGAATCCTCACAGAATTTAAGTCTGAGGCTTATAAAAGACCTAGTACAATGCCTGGCCCAAGGTAAGTATACCCTTATGAGCTGAGAACACGCATCGGTAAGAGAAGCAGGGAGTGGTGAAGGGACTTTCAGGAAGATGGCTGGTGTGGAGGGATGTCAAGAGACCCTGTGAAGACGGACGAGGGAATTTAGGACAGGGTCAACCAGCAGATGTGAACACAAGTACCCATATATTCAAACCACAGTTTGGAGAAAGAGCCCCTGAAAGAGTGTATATCAAGACAGCTGGTGGCTTTTCTATCAAAAAAGCAAAGTGTAAAAGGATACTTTTTTTTTTTTTTTTAAGGTTTTTCCCTGAAACTTCTAACCTGGCCAAAATGTCGGTGGCACTTTAACGGCTTAGATAAATTAGGAGCCAACCTTAGGGAGTTTTGGAGTTGGCCCATAGTCCTAACTTACTGAGCTTGCTATGCCCTGGAGGTGGGTTCACACCATCAGGTCATGGCTGAGCCTCTCAGCTTCAAGCTCTCATTCCAGCAGACTCTCACCCTTCAGCCTAATCTCAACCACAGCTAAACTTTCCCAGCCTCTGGAGACAAGCATTTGGGCTGCCTTCTGACCAAGTGTGAGATAGGGTTGTTTTTTTTTTTTTCTGTTTATGAGAGGCTACAGAGCCTTTCCCAGGATAATCAGTCATCTTGACTGGTGACCCCAGGCAGAGGCAGACAAAACTGGGAGATCTAAATCAATGGATTTGTTTTGTAAAAATCACTCAACTCTATTGGGACAAATTTGATTTGACTTTACTTTTATTTGCACCTCTTTTTTAATTTGAATGACATTTGTTTTTTAAGAGCTACTTTGAATACTTTGCTTGAACCCATTCCTAATTAAAAATAATCTCTAAGTATAAAAATTATGGTTTTCTAATTTTGTTTTTATTCATGTATCCATCAATCTGTCCATTCAACAGCCATTACTGAACTTTTTACGCCCCACCAGGCATTATGCTTGAGGTGATCAAAATGCAAACTCTATCCTTCCAGCAGTATATTTTTTCATTCCCCAATAAATATTTGGTAAATAAAATGAGGAACAAATGAACTAAGTCATGAAGGAGTCAAATGCAAATAAGAAAATAAGCAGAGGGGAGTGAAATTTATACATGTGACATTGTTTGAACACTCAAATTCTTAGTGAATTCTGCCACAGACTTAAAATGTGGGCATTTCTTGGTCACTAATTCCTGTGGCCTTGATGTTGAGGCTCTGGACATAAAAACAAAACAGTTGGTGGGACTTTTCTGTAAAAATGAAGACTTCTGACCCAGATGCTCAGAAAAGAAAATAAAGTGAGCTCTTCCCAGACACCCCATCCCCTTCCTCCATGGGCTGAGCCAGGGTTTATCTTCTCCTGGTTAGTCTGGAGCAATGCTTTGCTCAGCTCTGACCCAGAGGTTGGCATGGTACAGATGGCAAGGCCACACACCTGCTCACAGAACTGGAAACCCTCAGTGGCACCTAGAGCTTCACAAGGCATGCATCCTATGTTCTCTAGAGAGAAGGAGGGCTGTGTGCTGGGTAACCCACAATCATCATCACAGGGCCAACCTAATTGTTTCCTTTTTAGGCTAACCCTTGCACTCTCATTTCTGCACATGTATAGCCTTCCTTCTACTGCATCAAGTAAGACATCAAAGCGTCCTTCATTCTAATAGTCACTGGGGAAAATATGGGATGAACTGAAATCTGAGAAAAGCAGACCTTCTAGACTATAATCTCCGTGAGGGCAGAGCCTGTGCGCATCTGATACATGCTATCTCCAGTAAGTACACTATGGATGCTGATTAATAAATATCTGCAGAATGGATGAATGAACGATCAAGGCTCAGTGCTACATTTCAACTACCCTGGTGGCTAAATACTAATGATAATGCCACACGCAGAGTCGGGCACGACTGAGCGACTGAACTGAACTGAATGCCACGTGCTCAGGATGCTAAGGCCACATGCTCAGGACGCTAAGGTCATCTGCCTGTAGCCAAATCCTGGTTTTGCCACCTTCTTGTTGCATGACTTGGAGCAAATTCTTAACTCTTCTTTGACTCAGGTTCTTCACATGTAATTTGGGGATAATAATAGTACTTCTCTCATAGTGTTAGGTTTCTTTTTTTTTTTAAGAACAGATGTCTAAAAATATGTCGTATACTCAAAACAGTGAGTAGAGTGTAGTTAGTAACCTTTTAAGTGTTAGCAGCAATAGTTGTTGTTATTTGCTAAAGACAACTGGGGGATTCATACAGTCAACAAACATTTTTTGAGCATCTGCTTTGGGGCAGACATAGTATTAGGCACTGTGAATACTCCGGTGAACCCAATAGAAATAGATTGTCAGATAATCAATTCACAGATTGAGAACTACTTAAGGTCATCAATTGTAAGGATTCCCATTTCTTGAGTCCTTAATATGCACCATTTATAATCTGCTAAGTGCTTTAATCATATTATCTGTTTTAATCAATACAACAAACTAGTGAAGATTATATGTTTATTTCCCCCATTATTCAAGATAAGAAAATAAAATTTTAAGTAGTGAAGTAACCTATCAAAAGCTAGAGAGCAGGGCTTTTATCCACTCTTTCATTCAACAACCACTGGGAACCACTGTATTCAAGGCTCTATGTTGACAAGAGAACTAGCACACACAAGAAGTCACAGTGACAGCCACAAGTTTTTCAAAAGCAACCTGTCTCAAATTAAAAGCACACAGCAGAGAAGGATTATAATAGTTGAGCTATGATATGACATTTATCTCCACAAAGATGGGACAACACTAAACAAGTAACAGTTCGTTTTGACAATCTGCTTGCCAACAAGCAAACAAATAGTGTTTTAAACTGATTCAAATGCACCTGACATTTAAACGCATTAATAATTTTAAAAATATATGATCTATTAGAAAAAATAATTAGCATTCTTTTTAATTCAGGCACTACAGAATCTAAGTAATCATTGTTGCAATTAATTACTTCCTTATTGCTTGCCACTTTCCTTTCATTACAAGAAATTACAGAGTAGAAGCAATTTTACAATATATATTTATTCAAGCTAAGATGATTTGACATCATTTATTGTATTTGTACTTCCCACACATTAACTTATTATTCTTTTAAAACTAAAATTCCTTTAGCTCCAAACTGACTTAGCATACTCCCTGCAGTGACATACTTGATAATCATGACTCAAAAATGTGGAGCTGGAAGGGGCTGAGATAATATGTTGTCACTCCCATATTTATCATTACATTTCCTGAATCACCCGGCTTCGTAATGATGATTTCTTTCCATTCTTTGCACTGTTTGGCAACTACATGTTTTGTGAATACCTAAGAACGCTTATAAATATTCTCCTTCCTTGCAGCCAATAAATCTTTAAAATTAAAAGACAAAGTTAAAATGACTTCTGCACTTCACCAATGCCTCCACTAAATGTACCATACATCTCGCAATTTCAATATTCACAGTTTAAGACTCAGTGATGACTTTCAATCTTACTTTGTGGATAAAGAAGGAGGGGAATGCTTTGTAGTCTACTGAAAGCTATTTTAGGAGTTAGTCTTGAGGGTTGGATATTTTATTCTTTCTGTTTCTTCATCCTTCCCTCTCCATCCACCTTTATTGACATGGGCATCAGTCTCTTGTTCCACAGAATCTTTTTTTCTTTTAAAGTCAGAAATGGAGAGACAAATATTACAGAAACAACAATTTCAAGGATCTGGTGCAATGACATGGATCAATGCTTATTGAAATTTCTGGAAGCTTGATCTGCTGAGAACATAGTCAGCCGGTATGGCTCATATTTCTAGATAATGATCACAGAGTGACTGGGGGGTGGGGTGGTGAAAGTGAAGCTTCTGGGCAAATGATAGCAAGGCTTTAGCACTGGGGAAAATCCAAAGATGCTTCAGAAAAAAAGTGTGTCTGGGTGATGCTCTGTGGGCTTGAAGTGATATCCATTTATATACCGTTCTAACTCTACTGAACTATTTGCTATTTAAAGAAGCCCTTCTCCCACCTTTATGCTCTCTATCAGATCACACTTATTTTTTTAAATTTATTTTTAATTGGAGGATAATTGCTTTACAATGTTATGCTGGTTTCTGCCCCACAATGATGTGAATCAGCCATAAGTATACATATAATTAGGCTTCCCTCATAGCTCAGTCGGTAAAGAATCTGCCTGCAATGCAGGAGACCCGGGCTTGATTCCTGGGTCGGGAAGATCCCTTGAAGAAGGAAATGGCAATCCACTCCAGTATTCTTGCCTGGAAAATCCCATGGACAGAGGAGCCTGGTGGGCTACAGTCCATGGGGTCGCAAGAGTCCGACACAACTTAGCAACTACACCACCACCACCACCATAATATATCTCTTCCCTCTTGAATGACCTCCTCGTCCCTCCTGCCAATCCCACCCCTCCAGGTCATCACAGAGCACTGGGCTGAGCTCCCTGTGTTATACAGCAGCTTCCCACTAGCCATCTACTTTATATATGGTTATATATATATAACTGTTACTCTTTGAATCCGTCCCCCATCTACTTCACCTGCTATGTCCACAAGTCGACTCTCCACATCTGCTTCTCTATTCCTGCTCTACAAACAGGTTCATCAGCACCATATATATGTGTTAATATATGATATCTGCTTTTCTCTTTCTGACTTATTTCATTCTGGATAACAAGTTCTAGGTTCATCCACCTCACTTCAACTGACTCACATTCATTCCTTTTTATGGCTAATATCCCATTGTTTAAATGCACCGCAACTTCCTCGTCCATTCATCGGTCAGTAGACATCTAGCTTACTTCCATATCCTGACTATTGCAAACAGTGCTGCAATGAACACTGGGCTTCTTATTTTTTTCATAACACTTTTACCAGTCTGAAAATTATGTTATTTACTTGCTAACTTCTGTATTGCCTTCCTTCTCTTAGTAGAATATAAGTATCTTGGAGGCAAAAACCTCATTTTTCTGGGTCACAGGGCCTAGAAGATGCCTAGACGGTAACTGGTATCAAAAACCTTTTTGTTAAATTAGAATGTCAATATTATTACACCCTCTCTTTCAAAAAAGAAACAAAATGATAACAAAATATTCACTACTGATAGGATCATCTTAAATTCTAGAAAGAACTTAGACTTCTTCAGCAATGAAAGACATTCTACCATTTTAGCAGTTACTATGATGATGGGATATTGTCAAGTTCATGTGTTAACATCGTAAACATTACAGATAAATTTATAGATTCATGATTGATGCATATGAATGTCAAAATTTCAAGCCATCTTAAAGATTTTGCTCAGAAACAATACTACTACACAGCCTTGTCCACAAACCATCTTAAAATATAAAATGATGTCATGTCAAAACAAAGTGGCATAAATGTATCACATTCAACTCAGTAACTTATGAAGAAATACAACAGATGCAAATGTCTTTAGACAAGACAAGCTGCTGCTGCTAAGTCACTTGTGTCCGACTCTGTGCGACCCCATAGACGGCAGCCCACCAGGCTCCCCCATGAATTCCCTCCAAATACAAGGACCCATAATAGAAAACAAAGATCTCTCTGGTCCCTAAATGAACCACACGGCACTGGGATTGTCATTAGCTACTGTAAGGCAACGAAGAACTTATCAAATCAGAGCCAAAGTGTTATTAAGACCAGGCACAGTGGCTTTAAGGCAATATAGATTTCTGAGCTATTTATTTATTTATTATTACTATTGCGGGTCCCACTGTCCCAGCTGCAACAATCCCAACTCTGCAGGGTCCGTGTAACCAGGCGATAGTATCTAAGAAATAATGAGCTGAGGAATGCTGTTCTTTCTTTCAGAGCAATCTCAGGTGCGATCTTATACCGTAAGGACTGGATCAATACACCCAGCAGCAAGCCGCTCGATACCTCCTGAATTATTGCTTCATTTTTCTTCTTATTATAGATGAGTTGTGTTATTATTTTCCCCAAATCAATATTTTACAACCTTTTTTATCCGTTTCTCCATAAATTTTGTGATTACTTTAAACTGGGAATTCCGGTACACTAAATAAGATGCAGTATTTGAAAGGGACGGGATGTACTGACATGTTTTTGTTTTTGTTTTACTCTTTTAGACACGGTGCCTTGTTTAAAGGCACACCATAATCAACAGCTGAAGGAGCGTTTTCACAGAGAAAAGTTTAACATAACCCTGTATTCGCAAAATAAAAGTGCAAATCCTTTAAAATAGCAGCAACCCAAACAACTGCAAAGCTGAAAAACACAGAAGGAGGTGCAATTGATCAGCACTTTGCATCTGAAATTTCATTGCTAATGCTTCTTCTCTCCTCCAGTTTAAGGGCCAATGCAATTCCCTTAAATTGTTTCTCACAAAGGAGATAAGTCTATGCACCTTGGAGAGAGCTAATTGGCTTCTATAGCTGTCTCCTGCTAAGTGTTTAAAACATCAGCAAATCAAATCATGTAAACTCATACCCTGCTCTGCTGTCAGTTTGCTCCAAGCTTGATTATTTAGATGTTCACATTAGCAGCGCCCACACTTAAGAAAGAGACCGGGAATACACTCCCTCTGTGAGTTCCGGGATGACTTGAGTTAATTCTATGCTTCCTATGAAATAATGTGTGTTATTTGGCAGAGATGCTCAGTGGTAACTAAATAATCATTACTGTGCAGCCAGTGGTAATTACATGGTAATTCACATTAACTTCATAATAAGCACTGTATTTTTCACTATACCCATCTGAAGATGAAGCAGAATCATAGTCTTTCATTTCTTTTTAATGCCACCCAAAATAAAAATAAAGTAAAATCACTCTAAGGGCAGAAGGACAATATAGCCCTGGTGAGTTAAGCTACAGATTTCATTAAAGAAATACTTAAATCCATTAAGTCTAATTAGACATGACATCCCAGAATTCACAAACAGCACTTCTAATAAACTCATTAAAAAATTTTGGTGGCTTCTTTAGAAAATGGGAGGAAATTATGTTATATTACAGGCTGTTATATTACATTAAGGTTTTATAATTTTATATGGCCTCTTCTCTTTTTATGTAAAGACCTACAAAACTTTATAAGAATAGTTCTACTTAAATCAATGAGTCTTAAACAACAATGTGCTTCTTGTAATATGTACTTAATAATGCAATAAACTATTCTAAGTGGTATAGAATAAAAGGTGAAGCACGTTATTTTGATTGGCCGAAAGGTATCAGGATAAAGGGACCTAATTTCTTATAGCATTGCAATGCACAAGTTACATTCAAATCTCCATTTACATATATATTATTTAATTTGGGCAATTATCAAATCCTCAAACCACTTTTCCATTACAACCTGGACCCTTAAAAGGATTCACATCATGAATGCATCATACGTAAGTGTACGAAAAAGAACTCTGAGGAGAAGAAAGCAGTAGGAACAACTTTAATTGAATACTTATATTAGCAGATTAAATTGGGTCTGTTGTAAATGATCCACCCCTTAATTAGCTGCAGTTAGAAGTGGAATCTTTTTGCCTTTTCATACTGTTCATGGGATTCTCATGGCAAGAATACTGAAGTGGTTTGCCATTCTCTCATCCAGTGAAGAAATTAAAAGACGCTTGCTCCTTGGTAGAAAAGCTATGACCAAACTAAAGCAGAGACATTATTTTGCCAACAAAGGTCTGTCTAGTCAAAGCTGTGGTTTTTTCAGTAGTCATGTGGATGTGACAGTTGGACTATAAAGAAAGCTGAGCGCCGAAGAACTGATGCTTTTGAACTGTGGTGTTAGAGAAGACTCTTGAGAGTGCTTTGGACTGCAAGGAGACCAAACCAGTCAATGCTAAAGGAAATCAGCCCTGAATATTCATTGCAGGGACTAATGTTGAAGCTGAAACTCCAATACTTTGGCCACCTGATGTGAAGAACTGACTCATTGGAAAAACCCCTGATGCTGGGAAAGATTGAAGGCAGGAGGAGAAGGCGAAAACAGAAGATGAGATGGTTGGATGGCATCACCGACTCGATGGACATGAGTGTGAGCAAGCTCTGGGAGTTGGTGATGGACAGGGAAGCCTGGTGTGCTGCAGTCCATGGGGTCACAGTCGGACACGACTGAACTGAACTGAGGAAGTGGAATTAATATATTTTATTTTTGATTCTACTCATTACATTTAGTATCAGTGGACAACTAGGTCTTTTTTGCTTTTCACCAACTGATTACCTTTTAAGGACAGTCTGATAAAAAGCTTTATTTCAATTCTAACATAAGACCCAAGCGAGGTTTCGAGCTGAACCCCCTTATACAATCTGGATTATTTTTAATGAACTATGATATGCCACTGAGGCAGTAATATATTCTTCTCTGATAACTGCAGAACAGACCTGCAAAAATCCACACAGCCATTCACTGGCAGCCAGTCAGGCAGCAAATAGCAACTGAAACACCTCAGTGCCAGGAACACAGCACAGATCTCTTCCCAAGCAGATTTGCATCTTGTCCCTGGTCACCATCATCTTACAAGTATCTCCCTCTCACTGCCCCTGATGATAATGATGACGATGATTTTGTGTCTAAAGCCACTCCGTGTAAGACCACTAAATCCAGCAAAGCATGACACACCTCCTCAAGGACTTTCAGGGAACTGAGGTTTAAAGGCAGAGTGGAGGGTCCACAGGTGTCTTCAGGCTAAGGGAACACACTCACTAGTTTCCATGGGCACTAGACACAAGGCTGTGGCGGGGACAGCATATTCGGGTGGACGCTGTCTCATCCCTCCCTCTCTGGACCTTGGGACAATGACCCTCCTGTCTAATGAGGTTTCCCGACACTTTCTGGTGACCAACAGAAGTCTTGATCTTAAACTGGGCTTTCACCAAAAGGCAAGATAAAGAAAATGCCCTTAGATCACAAGGCTCCACTTCACCAAGGGTAAAATGGCACTTGACTTTCCACTCAGAGTTTGATTTACTCAGAGACGAAGCAAAGCTCCTCATCTCTTATCAACAAAAAGTCAAGAATGAAAACAAATTGGAATGGTGGTGTCTGTGACACTTTTTAAAAAAAAAGATCACATATCGGAAGCCCAGGAATCAAACACACTATACTATCTCACCCTTTCCTTGAAAGGTCAGAGACTGATGACCTTAAAGAATTCAGAAAGAGCCTGCTAAATACTATAGTGATGTTGGTTGAATAATTTTTATATCCATGCAAAAATGTGATGTCTTTACATATTCATAAATATGAAGTCCATTCACAAAATAACTAGGTAAGTCCATTTATGTATGATTTGTTCCAGTTCTGTATACAAATCGATTATACATCAGATCAGTTTGGGAAAAGCTCTTCCTACAGAAGTCTCAGTTACCTTCTCTACAAAATGGGCAGGTTGGTTCAGGGTATCTCTGAGGGCTTTTCTGGTTCTAAAATTCAGACTTACAAGTCTGCCTTTCTCCAATCCTGTTCTGATAAGATCCACTGCTCAGTGAGCACTTACTGGATGCAAGTACCCTGCTAAGTGTGTCACATGCGTTATCCAACTGGATCCTGACAGCCACAATATGAGAGATTACCATTCCCCATTTTAAAGATGAGAAAACAATCTAAGACTGTATCAATATTAAGAAACAATTCAGATCATATCAACCAGTGGTAAGTGCTATGAATAAAATAAAACTGCTGCATATAATAAATGTGCAATGCTGAGGAGGCAGCCTAAGACTCCAGAGGCCTCCATCTAATTACTGAATCATATCTGCAGAAAACTAAAAAATAAAGTACTTGAAGTCCATTTTTATATGTAAAAATATGAAATACCAAAATGTCTAACCAGTTACTTAGGGTGAAAAAGATCCAGTACCAGACCCATCGCTAGGTAACCTAGATGACTTTAAATGAATCACTGTACCTCTCTCTAAACTGCAGTTTTCATACCTGAAAATTGGTCTAAAAATACTTGCCCTTTCTACCTTACAAAAGAGAATTAAATGGGAAAGGCTTGGTCAACCATATAGACTGCACTTAGGTAAATTTACTTAATTACATAGACATAAAAGATAAAAAGGAACAAAACTGGGCCATCTCTAGAACCATGGATGGACCTAGAGACTGTCATACGGAGTAAGTCAGAAAGAGAAAAACAAATCTTGTATACTAACACATATATGTGTAGAACCTAGAAAAGTGATACAGATGACCTTATTTGCAAAACGGAAACATGACAAAGACATAGGGAACAAACGTATGAACACCAGGGGAGGAAGCGGGGCAGAAATTGGGAGATTGGGATTAACAATATATGTGCTGATGATCCTGTGTATAAAATAGATAATAAGAGCCAACTGTATAGCGCAGGGAGCTTGCCTCAGTGCTCTTTGATGACCTAAATGAGAAGGAAATCTAAAAAAGTGGAAATATATGTATACATACAGGCTTCCTTGGTGGCTCAGATGGTAAAGAATTTGCCTGCAATGCAGGAGACCCTGGTTCCATCTCTGGGTTGGGAAGATCTCCTGGAGGAGGGTATGGCAATCCATTCCAGTATTCCTGTCCCGAGAATTCCAAGGACAGAGGAGCCTGGTGGGCTATAGCCCATGGGGTCACAAAGAGTCAGACATGACTGAGCGACTAACACCCACACACACATATGTATACATATAGCTGATTCACTTTGTTGTACAGTAGAAACTAACCCAACATTGTAAAACAACTATACTCCCATAAAAATTAATCTAAAAAAGAAAGACAAAGATGAGACACAGGCCCAGTAGTCAAGCTTGCTCTTTGGTCCCTAACATATAACTTTCTGACAAGTCACAATAATTTTTTAGCTTTGATGCCAATAATTTTATTTAGCAAGATTTCCAAGTCTTTAGATGATCCTCCTACTTCATCTGAGCTAATCGGTGCACATGTTCCATTTTCTAATCTTGAACAAACTGGAGAAGAACCAGACACACAAGCCTGCTCCGAACAGATTCTTCAGGGACGCTTTCCTCCACCCAAACCTCCCAATAAATTCAAATAATCGGCTTGGTCTCAGTGAACGTTTAACAAGTCAGTTAACACCAAAAGGAAACTATGTCTATCTCCAGCACGACTGGGAGGTTCTTATTCTGTGCAGATATTTAATGTGAATATATTCTTGGCACTAAAGTTAAAGTGAAAGTCGCTCAGTCGTGTCCAACTCTTTGCAACCCCATGAACTATATATATAGTCCATGGAATTCTTTAGGCCAGAATTCTGGAGTGGGCAGCCTTTCCCCTCGCCAGGGGATCTTCTCAACCCAGGTATCAGACCCAGGTCTCCCGCATTGCAGGAGGATTCTTTACCAGCTGAGCCACAAGAGAAGCCCTCTTGGCACTAAACACAGGCCTAAAATGACTCCATATTATGTGGGAGTTGAGACTTACTGATGCTAATCAGCAAGGCTGATCCCAGGTGGCACTGCCCAGCTGGTGAGGCATCCCCCTGTGATACACAGAAGGGAGCTACAGTTGGTATTAACAGGGAAAAGATGAACAACTACATTTGAAGGCCAAAGAGCCATGGGTTCAAGGGCAAGTCTGCTCTTCTGATGTTATTCCTGCCCATGATTTAGGGAGTCCCAGCTTCTGTCCACTCCCCCTCACTGTTAAGAAGTTTGGCAGAAATTCTCCAATCTGACATTAATGGGATGATTTGTACTTTCAGTGCCCTGAATAATATAAGGTCCATAAGATCCAGTTTATTCAAATCAAAAATACTATGTGGTATAGAATTCGGTTCATGCCAAGAATCACATTCTCCAGGCAACAACAGAGTGAGTTGCCATTCCCTTCTCCAGGGGATCTTCCCAACCCAGGGATCAAACCCAGGTCTCCCGCATTGCAGGCGGATTCTTTACCACACAGCCATCAGGGAAGCCCCTCATAGTATTCAGTTCACACCAAGGACCACATATGCCATATGACCCACCAAGAGAAAAGATGGATCAGTGTGCTGGCATAAATGGAAAAAAACTCTCTTCTTTTAAAAAGCTCCCTTGTTATATACTTGAATAATTTTAAAGTCTCTCTTAAGACAAAGTGGTTTCCAATTATGTTATTTTTAAAACTAAATACTATTTAGGGCAGGAAGCAACTATAATCCATGATAGTTTGGTAATGCTTAAGAGGTTGCATGAAGAGGACAGCAGAAACAAGGAAGATTAGAAAACTTACATAAATGTAGCAATTTTCTCAGGTCTCTCACCATTATAAATGTTCCTCAAAACAAGACTTTCAAAGACTAGTTTTAAGAACATTGCTGAAGTGGTTATGTTTGGAGACTTAAATATAGAAAATGGTTAGTTCTGGCTTTGATAAAATTTCCTGTGAAAGCATCATGTCCAGACTCAAACAGAAGATCTCAAACAACTAAAATAGAAGAGAATATAGTAGGACTAAAAACGGCTCTGATTTTGCTACTAAAGTCAATTTGTTTTGTAATGAAACAAACTGATGTTAAAGATGACTGTAATGAGTTTGAATAGAAGTATAAACCCTAAAGGTAGAAAAAGTTATATTTGTAACTGTTGTCAATTATGTATGGGGTTTTAAATATGTATACTTAACTAAATTAATGTGCAAAATACTAGAAATAGACTCACTGGCATCTATAAATACAGAGGTTTGGCTAACTTGGTCCTAAAATATAGAAAACTTTTTAGGAAAATGACAGAACACCTTATATTCAAAATCATCCTCTTGTTCTGACAGATATGGTGCTAAAAGTTCTGTGAAGGAAAAGATGTGGCTATCCAACAAGAGGGGAACAATTAGGTAAATTATGATGTGGCTACAAATAGACTAATACATACCCACTAAGATGCATTTAGGAAGAGATTAAGCTAATAGAGGACATGTTTACTCTCCAATTCAAATTACAAAGGAGGATACAAAACCATATAAACATACTGTGATTAACTCTGACAAAAATACATTAGAGTTCCCAAAATAATCTTAGGAGACTGGAAAACAATAACAGAAGGATGGGTTAATGGGTTTCTTCATACTTCTCGTGTTTTTAAAAGTTTCCCTCCTACATGAATATGTATGATGTTCATCACGACATGATTTGTCTAAAATGGCTCCAGTTCCTCCTAGACCTCCTAGAAATACCCCCACTCTCCCATCGCCAACAATCTAATCTTTTTGAAATCACATAATTCAGAAAAGGAGTAAGTGAAAGTAATACTACAGGGGATTTACTGCTTCCCAGGCTCTGGTATCCTTTGACTGGGGTCCAAATCCTGGCTCCTCCATTTATTAACTACATCACCTAGGCACTTCACCTTTCTAAGTGTTTTTATCTGAAGAGAGGTGGCCTTACACAGATTCTCAGAGGAAAAAATGTTTTACATTCCAGTAATGCAGTCAGGAAGAAGATGAACAGAGAGGATACAGTAAGAGAAAAAAAAAAGTGTGAAATAGGAGAGAACAACAGTAGAGAAGTCCAGAAAAGCTGTTGGAAACCCTTAGTAGAGAGAGGAAAGAAAACAGGAGTTCAAAACTCTAGTAGGAAACTGTGCTATCCTGGGGAAGAAGGTCGGAGGGGGAGCTGCTTTGCCCCACCTATTGTTATAATTTTGGAATTCAGAGAGGTTAAGTGTTTCAGATGAGTTCTCGTTTTCACCTGTGGGAAGCACAGTACCGCTTCACATAGTGGGGGAAATTTTACAGACTTGCCTTCCTTGGCGGTTCAGGTTGAGAACAAATAGCTATGGGGAAGAGGGTGCCATTCCAAACCTCTGAGACTCGGGTCCTCTGACAGCTGAGGCCTTCAGAGCTACTTATGCACAGTCAGTTGGGGTGGCAGATGAATCCCAACCAATAAGGATGCCAAGAACAACATGGGTATAAGACCAATGACCCTATGACGTAGGCTTTTCAGGAACAAAAGGAGATGAGAATCGAGAGCTTAGTTGGTAAAGCATCTGCCTGCAATGCTGGAGACCTGGGTTCGATTCCTAGGTTGGGAAGATCCCCTGGAGAAGGAAATGGCAATCCACTCCAGTATTCTTGCCTGGAAAATCCCATGGGCAGAGGAGCCTGGCGGCTACAGGTCACAAGAGTCGGACACGACTTAGCAACTAAACCATGCTTCAACAAGATGAAGCTACAACTCATGATGAGATTTTGAAGTGTGAAATGATCATGAGAAATTAAAAATTATTTTACATTTATAAAGCTCTGATGTTTATGATATGTAGTTAAGTGAAAGACCAAATGAGTATTATGTAAGGCATCACCCTATTTTGGTAATGATTCAGATATCTGCATAGGAAAAAGATAAGACATATCCCATTAAAAAATAATATTAACAGCTAACGTGTTATTTATGTATAAAGAACTGGGATAAATGTTGACACTTTTAATACTGTTTTAATTCTTTTCTATTGGTACTTACTGAATTGTCTGAAATCAGCATGGGCAACTTTGCAATAAAGAAAACCTTTAATGCTCTAGTGGGTGCCACACCACTTAGTTAATGGACAGAAAGACAAACATCCATACCATTATAACGGTGGACACATGAAACAGAAAATACTTTGCCATCAAACATTTGGAATAAATGTTAGGAAAGGAGCAAAAGAAAGAACTTCATTTTCATTTCCCTCCCCCGCCACTGCCCTCAGGATATTAGAGAAAGTTTCAAGGTACACAGTTTAAGTACTGAAGGGTTAATTTATCATGATGCTGGGTTAAAAAACAAAAAACAACAGCCTTGAAAACTTTCAAATAGTTTATTGGCTTTGAAAACCAAATCATGTTCAATCATACTAAATAGATTAGAGGTTCAAGGCTTTATAGTATTGCATTACGTTGGCATGAATGCATATAAAGCTCAGTCCCTACCTTTATTGTTAATAGCTTTCTAATCCCTGACTAGAAATTTATAGTTTAGAAATGGCAACACATCTTAAAGATTAAAGCCATGTGACAAATAGTTCATGTCCCTTAATAACCAAATCACATGCCTTAGATTGGGGAAGCTTATCTGCCTTTTCCTCTATACAGTTTCATTGGTAGGAACTACTTTATATCCCTATTACATGAATGATGAATGGGGCCGTTGGTTATGGTCTGTTATTTGCTTGGCTGTAGTCAATATGTTTTCTTTGGACAGGGATTTCTGTGATTTATCTCTCTCCTGGCCTTATCACTTATTAACTCCGGGTAGACAGGAAAAAGCCAAGGTTGTATATAAGGCCTAGTGGCCATTTAGACCTCTAATGTCAGTGAAAATATCCCTTTTAATGATCCTGTTACACTAGCTACTCAAGTCCTGATTACACTCCACTCCAAATAGGAAATAAAGGTCGTATTTCTTGGAAAGTATGTACATAAAATATGCAAAATAATATGCTTCCTTCAGACCAGCTTTATTCTTTGCAGAAACGGCTTTCATTTTACAGATGTCACAGAAGTACAATGGGTATTTTCAGTGATTCTTGTTGCTCTTTTCCCCGTATGGCACCAACGGTGTTTAAGTTTACAGATGCCACTGGGTTGAGGACCACCAATCACATCAATGTATGTCAGATCAGCAGCGATTGTACTTTGTGAAAAAATTCCCTTTGGCAAAGGAGAAGCAGCTTGGGACTTAGCCTTTGGATCACAAAAGCAAAAAAGAATAAACATTCTCTCTCCCTTGAATTCTTTTCTTTGTGTGTAAATGGCTCATTTGGAGTAATATTTGAGACATGTGGACAGGAGCAGCCTGTTAATTTTTCTTTCTTCTTGGGTCTTTTCCAATTAGGACACAGCTAAGGCAAAACTGCTCGTCAAGTGTTCATTACACAGCCCTCCTTCAGCTGAGTCCTAAGTGAAAACAATCTGATTTAAAAGAAAACATATTCTTGCCTTCCTTTCCCCCGTTCTTACTGAATTTTCTTAGACCTGTCTTTATAACAATTAACACAAGTGCAGAATACTACCCTTTATAAAGCATTTTCATGCCCATTCTTTCATTGATACCCACAAGACCCTTGAGGCACCCAGAGGAGGAATAGTCCCACTATCTATTCACTGAGAGGAATCCAAAAATCTGGGCCTGAGCCCTTCATCCCCTTCACCTCCATATCCAACCCATCTCCAGGTTCTGTCCACTTTTCCTCTTAAATATCTCTTGAATCCTCTCTCACTATATTCCATCTCTACCCATTACTACCCAAATTAAAGTCATCGAATCTCTTTTCCAGACTACTGCAAAGGCCTCCTTACAGGTCTTGCTTATAGCATCCATTTTGGTTTCCTATGTTCCAGCCAGCCAGAGTTTTTCTGTTTTTGTTTTACTTCAAGCAAAAGTCTGGTTATGTCCACCTGTCCACTTTAAGGACTGCCCATTGCTCTTGAGATGGCAGACAACTAAATTCCTCCCCACGGCTGCAAGGCTTCATAGGCTTGTCTCTGCCCGCTTCTCCAGTCTCTTCTCTTGCCATTCTTTTCCTCTCTCTCGATTTTTCAGCCTCAGTGGAATTTTTACAGCCTTCCCAGATGCCACATTTCCTCTCAGAGCCCTCTGACGTGTTCCTCTCTTCCGGAACACTCAGTTTCTTTCCACAACCACCCCCCCACCCCCAGCCCAATCCTTCATGAACTCCCAGGTTAACTCTTAATCACCCTTTAAATCTCAATCCGTACATCTTTATCTGACAGACAATATCTCTGACTGACTGACTAGGGGTCCTTTGTTATATTCTTGCCTGAAACTCTGTGCTTGTTTTTCTGGACACTCAGTAAGGTTTGAAGTTGTAAACTTGTGAATATCCATGTTTCCTCTTAAACTACAAGATCCATGAGAACACGGTTTTACTCAACACAGTTTTAGTACACTGTCTAGAATAGAACAGACAATCCACTAATACCTGTGAGATGAGTGAACGGAGTAACAAAAGAAAGTCATGAAATCAGACAACCTAGATCTTTTGATTCTGACTCTAATACCTAGAAAGAAACAATTTCCTTAATCAGATAAAAGCTGGCACATATGTAATACTAAATAAAATGTGCTCTCACAACCAGTTCTTTATATTTTGAAGAGAAACATACCCATTATCTGCTTCTCTCCTTTTTTGCTTGCTTTTAGGGAACACTCATATTGTACCAGGAAAGCATTACATACATTGACCTATTGACTTCTTAGATGCAGTTACTGTTAAAATATCTCATTTTACAGATAAAAAATTAGTACTATGTAATATAGATCCAACCCCATTTTTTTTTCTTTAACAAAAAAATCCAACTACTATGCTCTCTACATGTAAATTCACATTAAAGGAGATAGATTCTTAATTAACAGCTCTTATTTACATTCCCTGCCATCCAAAGCACAAAAATCAATGAGGACCCATTGATTCTGTGCAGTATGCCACTCAATTACTAGAGAACACCTATCGTAAGTAAGATACTGAGTCAAGGTTCTTACAGTGGGCAAAACAAGATAATTTCAGGGAGGTTCGCTGCCTGTGGACTTTTTGAGATGTGTCTATCTAAGAACAGAGGAAGAGAGTGAAGGTATAAGGAAGTGGATGAATGAGCCGTCTAAGCACACGCAACAAAAGAGCTCCAAGAACAGCGACTCTTCCAGCTAATCAAGACGAACCACAGGAAACCTCAAAGTCACCTAGTCAACTGGCTCATTTTACAATGAAAACCCTGAAGTCGGGAGCATGTCAGCAACTTGTCCCATGTCTCATAGCCAGTTAGCAGGGCTGGGACTAGAACACAGACCGCCCTGATCTCAACCCAGTGCTCTGGCCACTCGCTACAGTGGCCAGAGAACACTTCAGAGGGGAATCAAGTTTGAACTGGATCTAGGAAAATCACCATATTCAAAGTTGCTAACCATACAGTAAGCTTGAGGCATAGTGGGGAGACTGGGACTAGAGGAGCCGAGAAAGCGCCGGACCCAGAGCACAGTGAAATGTGAATGACAAGCCCAGGGGTTTGGGCTATATCTTACATATAGGGAGCAAATAGGAAAAGTTTCTCTGCACAGAAATGGTACAAAAGTGACTTTCGGGAAGCTTAGTCTGGCAATGAATTAGTGTAAGAGGAGGCAGGAAAACAGGAGATTCACTTGGTGGAAACTCTCTACCTTTTCCCTAAGCCTGATAACTTTGTTTATCCCCAGGATGGCAGCCTTTATTTGTGCAGGTTTCCAAGAACTAAAAACAGAGCTTTCTGCCTGAAACCTCTTGAAAGGGGAGTTAAAGCTGATTATAACCTAATATCTTTGAAGGGGGCTGGTGATAGATGGTACCCATGTTACTATGGCCTCCAGAAGAGGGGTTGAAGTTGGGGATGGAAATAAGAGAACAAGTGTGCTGTTCCTGGAAAATCAACACCTGAGAACTTAATAAATCTGGGATGCTTTATTAAATGTTTATTATTTGAGGCCATTTCTAAAAAAAAAACTTGTTTAATCAAAATAGTCATTGTCACATTCATAAATGTTTTTCTTACTACCTTATTTATACTGTGCTCTATTTGTGGTTGATTAGTATTACTTATTTCTCTAATTTACTGATAACCACAGGTTTATTACTAAAATTCCAAAGGACATTTCATAGACTTCTAGAACATGATGGAGAAGATAAACAACATGGAAAATATTTACACCATATTGGGGACAGCAATGAATGAATGAATAATAATGATCATCACTTATTAATGGAAACTACTAATATCTGGCTAAGTGCTCATGCTAGCTCACCTTAAGTGCTTTATACACATTTCCCTGATACTAAGAACAACCCCAGAAAGTTATTTTTCCTTGCAATAATGTAAACATGAGGTAGCTGTGGTTTAGAGCCATCATACTACATACCCAAAATAATCTCTCTGGTAAGAGGCAGAGCTGAGATTTCCATCTATACCCATCAACTCTTAAACCCAAGGACTTAATCACTATGCTGTTTCATCTCCTTGGAAGTGAGAAAGAAAAGACTAGGGGGCAGGAATGAAAAGAGTGAGAAGGGAAGAAAAAAGCAGAGAGAGTGGGGATAGAGGGAGAACATAGAGGAATGGGGAGAGAAAAACAAAAAGAAAACTGGAAAGATATGGTACATGTCATCAAGTTTCATGGAATATCTTCAGGCAACACGACCCCTTCTACATGCAAAGTAATTCTGGGCATATGGTACAAACAGGAAGCATTTCCAGGAAGAATATTTACTTCAAAGTAAAGTCTGAGACTAACAAGAATTTTGTTTAGTCCTTCCACAAGAGCAGGAAGCTTGATGGAAAATGTTAAGAACAGGAGAACTCAGCACCAGAAAGGATTAGAGCTGTGACCCGACCAAACCAAATCTGACTATTGGATGAGCAACCTTTGGGGCTTTCACCAGCTTTGGGGCAACAGGTAGTATATGGTTCTTGTACACACCTAAGCTGGTCTAGCATCCTGGTGGCCCACTGCTCCAGGCATATTTTCCCCAAAGACACCAACCACTCCAATAGAGAAGTAACTGGAATGAGGTTTAAAACTACATTTAGATTCGGGCACCTCTTATGAAGAGAAGCCAACTTGAAGAGCTTTGAAGAAGCAGCTAAAGCCTTCTGAGAGTCTTTTATCAACACCCAAGGTTACTTCAAGTTTAGCAGGAGAGAATTCTACACGTCACTTAAAGATGTAACAGCAAAGAGGCTACTGAGAAGAACAAAGATACCAGGGAGGCCCCCTCCAGGGCAGTGGAGGTTTATGGGGATTGACTTCCCACTGGACTAACGGACCAGACACAGGATTAGGGAGGGCTCTGAAAAAAGTCCTGTCCTCAAAAGGGTTTTTGTTTCCTCCTATGAGAAAACATGATTTAAAATTTAAAGTCAGCCTTGCTCTCCATTTACATGAGAATAACTCGCCACAATAAATCAGATCAGGGACAAGATATCCAGCTCTTTTGTTCTGGTCCAGTTGGGATTCACTTTGCTCCCTCACTCTGATGGAGCAGACACCAGAGAAGGGCACAGCTGGCAGCTGAAAATCCTCACGTGTCCCTGGTCTGAAGCACCAAAGATGGAGAGCTGCACTCCTGTCCCTACAAGTGGAGCCAGCTTGCAGGCAATCTGTGTTTAGTCAAATTCTTTCCTCCCACCCCCAGAAGTCTGCTTTTATTTGCATAGATTAGGCCAGGCTGTTTCTGTCTCAGTTGTGTGTGGGTTTTTCTTTTTCATTGATTATGGATTTTTGCAGACTTGCACATACGCACGCGCAAATCCTCTCACACACACTCAAAAGCAGTACCTTCATTCGGGATGTTTTCAGTGCCAGGACTTTTTATTTTAAAGGAAAAATTCCAAGTGATATTTTCTCCTAAGAAACAGTGTTGGCTCACCCTATCCAGAAAACCAAGCCTCGCATCTTGAAACGCCATGGATGTTAAAGAAAATGAAGTGTGAGCTTCTGTGGGAGGGGATGGAAGTGGGGGGAGGGTGCGGGCTGCAGGTTTCCAATGAGCTGAGTAGTTGTTCGGATACAAAGAACAGAGAGAATTTATGACCCATCTCGACACCTTTGCTAGACAGTGGCAACAAGCAGGTAAACTGAGCAAACCACCAAGGTCTGGCAGCACCAGCCATGAATGTGTGACCCTTGGTAGGGGCATTTAATGATAATGTCAAGAGTCTTCCGTGTGGTTCACCAATTAACAGAGACCCTCTTTTGTTAGAAATGATGTAATGTCACAGTGACTGTGAACAGCCAGCCATATCAGTGGGGAAGTTTTTGTACCGGTTTCTTTGAAATTTTATTTTTCCAAATCAGAGAAAAGTGAGTCTCTCTCATAATACTTAAAAAACTAAGTCTTCCTATCTATGGTCCACCATAGATGGTCCTTCCATCTATGAGGCAGGATCACCAAAAGCATTTTTTCATACTTTAAATTTCCTGCACACTTACACACGCGCGTGCACACCCAGGACTTCTCTCTCTTATCCTTAACTACTTTGAGAGACTTGCAGATTGGCCACTTTTATCTTTGATCTTAATTCCCCCGTCTGATACAGGTTTTCCAAGATGTGATTTCTTAAATTGATGGCAATTTTTTTTAATGGTTAAAAAAAAATTCCCAATAATGATGGGTCCCCTAGCTATTTTCTTTTGAGAACTTAAGTAATTTAATGAGGATGATTTTTTTAACTTTTATGGCCAGGTGGCTCAAGGGGATATTTTGTTGAGCACTGATTAAAAATAATTTCTTCTAAATGAGACCTGACCACAGAATGGAACCATTAATGGGCAGAGACGCTGTCACCAAAGCGGAATCATGCTTGATTGCCTCTCGTTCCTCCCACAACACGAGCGTTTTCTTCTTCTTTTTCTTCTCCTTTTCTTGTTCTTAATGGCAGAGTAAATAAGCAGCCAGCGAGGCCTAAATGTTTTCGACCAAAAACAGAGTCCAAACTCCTCAGAGAAAACATTTGGCCTCTGTGGTTTTGTAATATGTTCCAGAACACCGAGTTCAGTGAAGAACATTGTGAAAAACTCCCATCCATCGGAATGATGGTGGGGAATGTTACAGTATCAGAAGTTTCAATTGGTCCTTTTCCTGCAGGCCCATAATGAGGCTTGTAAAAAAAAAAAAATGCGCTATGTGGAAGTTCTCATGGGAAAAATGAATGGCAAGAAATCCTAGCTTTAAAAGAAACAGCTAATCTGCTAGTTTGATTGTTCTTCAAAACTTACGCTGAACCAATGAGCCTAATTAAAAACACTTGGCCTACTTCTATAAAGCATCATAGCTTTCTCTATGCTTCGTTTGTATACACCACAAAACTCCAGATAGACTATTATTTTTTCAAGTGCTTGCTAACAAAGTGCTGACTTTGTTGGGATGGCTGAGCTAATTTCTTGAACTCAGTGTGAAACCTTAGCTAAACAAAATTGTGGTAATTTTCCTTAATTTGTAAAAGTGATTGGAGTGCAAATAAAATTTTCCTCTTGGGTCAATCCTATAATTTTCAATTAACTAAAACTAATCGTCAGGCAGGCACCAAACCTGCATTTTGTTTAAAGGACTGGGAGGCATTTCCAAGGGTCAGGATGCATTAGCTGTTTTTATAATTTTGAGAGAGAGGGTTGAGCGGGGAGAGCGAGTCACTGAGAAGCATGGTTGATTTTGTTCCTCCTATTAAAATACAACAGGAAAGATGCTTTGAGATAAAATGTCACAGTAAAATAAAATTTGTCCATTTAATTGTATGGTTATAATTAGGATGTGTTAACACAGTTATCCCTTCATGCTCTGGAGTCTCTTTGTGTGAAAGCAGCTTACACTCTGTACTTAATCTGGCTTTGTGGTCCTTTATTGATTAAAGAAGGAAACATGGGGCCAGTTTCTGGAGGCAACAACCCAGCAATGACTGCTACATAGCAGAGGACATAGAATGTCCCCATAGCCAGTGTGGTCCTTGGACCAGGATCATCAGCCTCTCCTTATGAGCTTGTTAGAAATGCAGAGTTTCAGATCCCACCCAGAGCTAATGAATCAGAATCTGGATTGCAACAAAGATCCCTGGGTGTTTGGTTTACATGTAACACTCTGAGGATCTCTTTGACTACACACTGGGCACTTAGACTATGCACTTGATATGTTTCCATAGAGAACCTGCCTGGATCTCTCCATGTGATGTGAGGAAATTCACCCTCACCCTAGAACCCTAGCTTCTTAATGCAAGATAGGTCCATGTGCCAAGGCAGGTCCATGCGTTTGGGATGGCAGGAGGCAGTCATGGGGAACAAAATGAAGCTTAAAGGGAAAGAAAGCACCAAAACAGAATTAAATATGAAAATCACCAAAAGTCTTTAAATGGCCATGGCCAGGCTAGAAGAAAGTTGTATTGTGCACCCAAGCACATTCCTACTCCATAAAGCAAGAAAACCCCCACATGATGGCTTAACATCCAGAGACTCTTAGGACTCTATAGCACTTCTCCTTGCTCATGCCACTGCCTTAGGTATCTAACCCATGATTTCAACAGATCCTGTCATTCAACAAGGACACCTAGATGAAATCTTATCTAATAATAATGGTAATAATAGTAGTAGTAGTAGTAGCAACTCATTTCATCATAAATGGGGCGAAACGGAGAAAATGGGTCTTAAGAAGAAATAGATTTTAGATTAAAATAACACTTATACACACAAGATTGAGTCAAAGAGCCACAAGGTCAAGACCGCTCTGTCCACCATCTGCAGTAGTTCTTACCTGTGTAAATGAATCTTCCAGGTGTCCCTTTGCAGAACTGTTTGGATTTGTAGGACAAGGTGACCTCTACAACACCAGGGATATGCCGAGGAGGAGTCTGCACACGGATGGCATGAGGAGTAATCAACTAGTGGGAGACATTTGGGGGGAAAAATTGTCATTGTAATATATAAAGGACTCATTTCACAGCTTTCTTATCGGTTCTCAATAAACATAGCCTTCAAACACCTAATTAACCTGTCCATGTTTAAATACAACCATGATGGAACCTGTATAAAAGACACTGACAACAATATTTACAAGTGCTCTGAGAACAGTCATAACAACTTTATCTGAGTTTTCCTACATGGCAGGCACTCTGCTTCCTGGTTTGAAAAGTGAACCTGGTCTAATGAAATGATTTATCTACTACAGGATATCCTTTGGAAAAATCTCTGTTTTAAGGCAGACACCCAAATCAGCACTGAGCTCTGCCACACCTCTCCAGAAGCTGCTGGGCCTGGTGCTTGAACTGAGCCCTTTTCAACACGTGCAAAACACAGAGGTAGGAAATCCATGGTCAAGGCGCTCTGATGAGCTGCCGAGCCCATGTAGGAAATGCCCCAAAGACCATTTGGTGCATTAACTACCAAAGGAACAATCAAAGAGCTTTGAAGAGGAAACCCAAGAAGCTCTCTCCCTGGAACAGCTGAGAGGTCTGGCAAGACTAAGGACTGTCCATAAAAGGGAGCTGGAAGCTGCGGAGGGGCCGGAGGATGATCAGTGGTCCATTATGCAATGTCACGTGCACAGGGAGAAAGTTCATTTCTGAACCCTGTTGGTAATCAGAGCACACTGCAAAGCAGAATTTGCTTTTTAGTACTCTTATCATTGTTTATATAACTAAAATGTTATTAATGGCCATAAAACTGGCATTATCTGTTTCTTTGAAAACTTTAGCCCTGGTAGTTGACCTTTGATGGTGCTGGACTCTGTGTGCTCTCTCTGGTGTGTGCAACTGCCTGTTCCTTGACTGCTTTCAGATTTGTTTAGCTCAGGGCTGCAGTACTGAGTTGGTATGTAATGGGTGATCATTTGTACCAACTCATGTTTGTGCTGTTCTTATAACTTAGAAAGGGCTTTTGTTTCAATGTGCAAATTTAAATATTTTGTCCAGAGAATCACAGACAACTCCATGAGGATCAAGGTGACCGCACAAATGCCAGCCCCTGAGTCCTACCTAGGTAGACAGGCCCAGCACAAAGTCCTGGCAAAAAGAATGTAAGAAAGTTGCTCCTGCTAAAGTCCACAAGTGATTTCTACCAAATGCTCCTTCTTGAAACATAAAGGTCATCTGCACAGAAATCACTTTAAGTTAGTAATTAGAAATGCCTATCCTCTCCCTTAGAATGTGTGCACCCTTATTTGCTGGAAATATGCAAAAGATTCTTCAGGAATACCATATTTATGTGGAGCCGCTGGAGACTGAGTTCTCAATGGCTACATTTTGTTGGATGGCTAAGGGTTTACCCATAAAGGCACAAAAAATATTTACTTAAGATTTTGACCTGTTCATATTGAAATTCTTCCAAAATGCATTATGTTTTCTAAAATAACCAAAATATATATAATTTAACTTAGCCTTAATAAATCAAGACTTTCATTTGAAATACCCCTTGTTATATCTTAGTTCTGTTTATCTTAGATTGGTGTATCTTCTATAATACAGAAAAGGCCTAGGTGACCATGAGGTATGAGGGGCTGTTTTCCCCACAGTAAATGGCCCTGGATACTTATGAGTTTTAAATTATTTCTATTTTGTTCATTTTCTTTGTCTTTCTTTCTCCTAGTGTCCTTTGCACCTTCTATACTTCTCTTCTAATCTTTAAGGACCGAAAACAGGAAATCTAGTTTATTATTGTGTAGAGAATAAGAGAAGGAAGGAAGCTCTGAAGAGTAGTAAAAGATGATCTTCCAAAATCAAGTGTGTGTTTAATCTCAACTGATCGGATGGTGTTCTTACAATGTTGGGATTAACACTAGTTGAGTACCAGGGTAGGAGGTTACCCACTATGTCATCGAAGGTTTTACTTGCAAGCACTAATTTGGTCAGGTCAATTGTATGTATTCTTATCTGCTTTTTTCAGATATGAAAACAGAATCATAAATTGTTAAACTGCTTGCACAAAATCACCCTCTTAAGAGCAAATAAGAGCAAAAAGTGACCCTGATAGTTCAAAAAATGATAGAGAGTAATTCTTTCTATCTAATCATAAAGAAGAAATGTTCATATTTATATCTTTAAACATTTTAATTTTTTTATTTTATTTAATTTAATTTTTTTAATTTTAAAATCTTTAATTCTTACATGCATTCCCAAACATGAACCCCCCTCCCACCTCCCTCCCCATAACATCTCTGTGGGTCATCCCCATAAAGCTAGCATCAAACTCAAAATTTTCAGATCCAACACTATATGTATATGTGTTCTTTTTAAACTCACATGCTATTCATTTTTCATTTTCTATCTGGTCCCTGGTTGTGCCTTTGATGGTGGAAGTTGCCAAATAGTTATATTCCAAATAAGTGGCATGCTTCAATTCTAAAAGTTACTTGGACTGTAGAGTAAGATTAAATCACAATAATATTTAGGAGAACTTTCAGACAGAGAATATTTTACCTACCCTCCCTTTTCTCAGGGGAAATACATTTTAAAAGATGGAAAGATATCAGTAAATAGATAATGGAGACATCTTTTCAAGTATAAGGATCTATGAGTTGATACACTAAGGAACAAAACTGATTTAGAAAATTTATAAAATTTACAAACTGATTAGACATGACTGCAAAGAAACTACTTAAGAGAGTAGGGGGTTGGCATAAATAAAATTGAAACAAATTTTCATTTACAATTTCATTTTCCATTTTAATCATTCACTCTAACTAAAGCAGAGATTCACTCTTGAAATAACTGTCCTTTGCAAATAAGGTAGAATATGAATCATCATTAGAGAATGAACTTGTTGATGTTTTCCTTGCTGTAGATGTTAGTCTGGGAACAGGCTCTCACACTGACACATGATGGCATTCAGAAGGAAAAAACTGTATCTAACCACTATCAATTAGATAGCGGAGAGGTTTATTTACAAGAGGAAAGGTTTATTTATTAATCACTCAAAGAATTACAAATTTATTACAGGAAGGAATGCCAGTAATCATTTAAAATGAATGCTCTCATTTTAGCAGCTAAATACACAAAAGTCCAAAAAAGTCTAGTGGCTTCAAAAATGGACCCAACATCTTAGGGAAAAGATAGGGTCTAGATTTGGAAGGCTAGTACCCCAAACCCCTCCCCCATCTCAGAATAAATTTCCCACATCATTCTAATCGGGCTGAACAAGGCAGCCCCTCTAAGCTACAGAAGAAGGGCTCTAGTATAACTAAATTTTTCCAGCGTTCATCATTGCAATAGCACTTCCTAAGTTTCGCCACGTCTATAAACAACCATTCAATTATGTACTTAAAATTTTTAATTGGTTAACTTTTTGCTTTGTTGTTGTTTAGTCGCTCAGTTGTGTCCAAGTCTTTGTGAACTTTTGTTTCAAATAACTTATTTTAAAAGGACACTATATTACTATTGCAACTGGTTGTGGTAATTTTAAAGTTAATATGATGTTGTTAAGTTCTAGTTAGATAATGTTGACAACTTGAATGGGTTTATTGAAAAGGGAGTTGAGCTAGTGTTACAATACAGACTTGTTTGCTCCAACTGAGACTCTCTCCCTTAACATAAATCAGAAGGCTGAAAGGAGAAATAAAAGGAGAATCACTTTCTCATGATGATTCAGTTCTATTTAATGTCTGTGTTAAATCCAAAATGGTCTCCTGTACAACCAGGGGCACATGCCCCACACTTTGGGAAATTCTGCTCTAAGTGATTCGAGAACAGATTCACTCTCTTGGCTTAACTTCCTTAAATCACAAAACGAACAATTTGAGTTAAAAATAAACATACTTCTGAAACCCTGTAGCATCTGATACTACTTTCTTCCTTTTTGGAAGTCTACACTTTCTTCACTTCTGCGACACTAATTATAAGACCTAAGCCTCAGAGAGTGTCTGATGGTTTACCAAAGCACTTTCACATTCACTATCTTTTTAAAGCCTATCTTTATGGGATATGTATTCCAGACAAGCAAAAATTGAGAGTCAGGCAAGATAACTAATATTATTTGGAAACAGCAGGAAGAAAATCAACCTCTTACGCCTATAAATAAGTGTTTTCCAGAGGTCCTCTCTTATTCATTGATTCCTGATCTCTTCCTGTGCCAACTATTTCCTTCTGCCAACTTGTTAATTGTAGACATTTCCCAAGTCTTGTTCTAGATCTTTTTTCTCCTTCATTTGCCTAACCATTCTTGAATTCACTCACTGGCTCAACCACATTAGCTAAACTGACTTCCAAGTCTACGCCTGTGGCTTTGATCTCTTTGGCCAAACACCACATTTTTATCAGCAACAGAGTAACAGAATCTCCCCTTATATATCCCCACTTCAATCTCAATAGGATGCAAAATCATTTATCATCTTACTACGTATAACTGTGCTTCCTGATCCCGTGTTCCCTCTCTCAGATAAGAGAACACTACCCTTTGAATCACCCAAAATAGAAACCTTGGGATTATCTTTTTTCCTCCCTTCAAATTTTCTTTTAGTCATGTTGACCTTACCTTCTACTGAATTTCACTGGCTCCTTGCCTTTCTCCTTTATCCTGTTCAGGCTGTCACCATTTCTTACTCAGATGACTGCAATATTATAAATGCCTTCTAAAATGGCCTTTCTCTACTTCTACTTTCTCAACCAGAATTGTCCTCTTCAAACCAACCTCATTATGCCATGCCCTGACTCAAACCCTCACCTGCTCCTTCATGTATGGTATGTAGCCCAGACTCCTTAGCATGGTAGACAGGTGCTCCAAGGCTTGAGAGCTGACTGCTCTTTCGAGTCATCCTTCCCACTCTGCCCTCCCACACTCTGGAGAGAAGGCCACGTGGATATATGAAAATAGCCTACCATCTTTGCCTTGTTCATGCCATTCCTTGCCTAAACATTCCCTTACTGCTGTTTCTCTTGTTCCTTAATATCCCGAAGAGATATTCTCTCTTCCAGTAAGTTTCACCTGATCCTAAGAGTGACAGCTATTCACACCTTTGTAAAAATTTATATAATTATGGAATGCATACTCGAGAACTTAGCATCCTATTCTACCTTGTGCTAGAAAGATTTTCTTACACATCTTTTTCTCATTAGACAATCCTTGAGGTCAGCAACAGAGTCTAATTCATGTCCATACCCTCTAAAGTATTTAAATTAATGCCTCATATACAGGATATTTCCCAAAATATTTCTGACATAAATTCTTGTATAAATTAGGCCAGAATTCTACTAGATGTTTGACTGCATTAAGCTAAGTAATAAGAGTCCACCCTATCCATAAATATAGGATCTCCTATCGTTTCTCCTTGGAAGAAAAGCTATGACAAACCTAGACAGCATATTAAAAAGCAGAGACATTACTTTCCTGACAAAGGTCCATATAGTCATAGCTATGGTTTTTCTAGTAGTCATGCATGGATGTGAGAACTAGATCTTAATAAAGAAGGCTGAATGCCAAAGAATTGATGCTTTTGAGCTTTGGTGTTGGAGAAGACTCTTGAGAGTCCCTTGGACCTCAAGGGAATCAAACCAGTCAATCCTAAAGGAAATCAGTCCTGAATATTCATTAGAAGGACTGATGCTGAAGTTCCAATACTTTAGCCACCTGATGCGAAGAGTTAACTCATTCGAAAAGACCCTGATGCTGGTAAAGACTGAAGGCACAAGGAGAAGGGGACAACACAGGACGAGATGGTTGGATGGCACCACCAACTCAATGGACGTGAGTAAGCAAGCTCCAGGAGAAGGTGAAGGACCAGGGAAGCCTGGTGTGCTGCAATCCATGGAGTTGCAAACATGACTGAGTGGCTGAACAACAACAACTATTCATAAGAGCCCACCATTCTTAACCTGAAAATATTTAACCGTCATCCCCTAACTTGCTCTTAAAATTATCTAGCTGGCCCAGCACTCAGATCCCTGCATGAGACCACTGCTCAGATATCATCTAAGAGGTAAAAAAGATGTCTAAAGGTCTGTGACTCACTCCAGTGAGAATGGATAAGGTGAAAGAAAGAAAAAATATTTAAGCAATACAAAAAAGTATTACAATTTAAGCAATACAAAAAAGGGCCACAAAAGATCATCTCTCCAATAGTAGCATTTATCTCTAGACTGATGATGTTAATGTGATACAATTTCTCTCTCCCCATTCTTCCTCCTATGTGTGTGCACATGTGTATTTGTGCGTGTGAGTATACATATGCTTGTACAGAAAATAATAGCCATATAAACAATACTGGAATAAATTCACATATTTATAGGTATTAATTATGAGAAAAATCTTACTAAAGTCAAAAGTAGAATACTATCAGTTTATGCAATACGTATTACATGTGACTTAAATAAGAATTAGATATATATTTGCATGGAAGGAAGAGTAAAGGAAGATCATCGGGGTCAAGAAAAGTTACAAGATGGTAAAGTTACAGGTTACTATATTTTCTTCTGCATACTTCCCTGAATTCTCAAGCTTCTCGACCATAAGAATGCATTCATATCATAATTAGAAGAAATCATTTTTAAGGGTGATATTACAATGAAAGAAACACACATTGTTTCTGCAAAGCCCAGAAGAGGCTGCTGGCACACCAAGGACCTACCAGCAAACAGTAATTATACTCTTTCTGAGCTACCTATATGAGCATTTTCTCTTCATATCAGAGCACAGGAGCAGAAGAGTCCTGAGTGGTCACCAGGTGAGGCATGCTTCTGGGTACAAAGTGGAAACTTCTCTGGCCATGAGAAACAAGAAACAGACATGGAGGTCGCCGGTGGGGCCTGTCCCTGATCAAAGTGGGAAACAGGAGAGAGGAACACCTCTGTCCGTGGATGCACAGAGCATCATGGAAATGCACAGAGGTGGAAGCAAAACCCCCAAGAGGCAGTATGCAAAGTCTGGAGTCCAGACGAGGGGCACAGGAGAGGATAATTCTCCATGCAGTTTTTATATGTCTCAGAAGTATGACCCACATGGTGGGCAAATGAGAGAACTCAGTATTTTAAATTAATGGGGACATACTGGAGAATTCTGGGGGAAAGGGACAAGTCTTTGGAATCACTTTCTTCTCTGAGAGCCAGTAGCACTTACTATCTGTACTCCTCTGTGTGCTAAGTGCATGCATGCTAAGTCGCTTCAGTGTCCGACTCTGCGCAACCCCATGGACGGTAGCCCGCCAAGCTCTTCTGTCTGTGCGATTCTCCAGGCAAGAATACTGGAGTGGATTGCCATGCCCTTCTCCAAGGGATCTTAGCAACCTAGGGATTAAAGCTGTGTCTCATTATGTTTCCTGAACTGGCAGGCAGGTTCTTCAGCACTAGTACCGCCTGGGAAGCCCCTTATCCCTCTAGCTCACATTAAAAGGATGGTGATAATGATCTTGATGGCGACTTTAGGAGCAATGACTTTTCATTGTCTTCTAACTATGTGCCAAGCTATCTGAGAAGCTAACTACGTGAGAAGCTCTTTCAATGATTTTTGCTCTGTCGTATTAAGGGCAAGCATGGGTATTAGCTGGTTCACACATATGGAAAATGAATTTCAGCAAAGTTAAGAAAAATGATCAAGGAACTGATAGGAAGCATCAAGTCTGCCTGTCTGGTGACCACCATTGTACAACTGTCCCCCCCTACTGCTATTTATTGTTTTTCTATAATTCCTGGTACTTGTACTTTTCATCCTACCTCTACTGTTGACAGGATGGAATGGGTCCCCAGTCTCTCCTACATCTAAAATGTTCTGGGAACGTAGTAGGTCCTCAAAATACCCTTTCTCATTGATGAGAAGCTGGCTGGGAATTATTTCCCACCAAAACAAAAAAGCAATTCCAAGGTAAGCCTTCATGCATGTTTTCCAACCAATGGAACTATATGAAATAAATGCAATTTGAAGTTCCAAGCCACAACACAAAAAAATAACTGGGATTACTAGAAAGCACACCAGTGATTTTTCCTTATTATGCTTTGGACTTAATATTTTAGCCTTAATCATTTTCAACACTAAAAAGTTAAAAGGGGGAAAAAAAACAACCCTCCAAAACAAGCAAAGCCTTAAAGAGAAGGGGTAAAAGGAAGGAAAGGTTTCTTCTCTAGAAAAATAATTAACAGTGATGACTAGAAAAAGCCTAAAGCAGGAACCGAGAGAGTAGGTTTTAGGTATCACCCATCCAAGAGTCTGGGTTCTAAGGGACACTGGCCCATTCATCCACTGTCACTCTCTGTGCCTCAGTTTACCATCCTAGCCTGCATGTGTTCTGTTCTGTTGGAGTACTGATAATAATGTTAAATATGCTTTGTGTGTGGTAGAGCTTCTCCAGGGACCCTAAAGCACTTTCCAGATTAATTTTTTAATTTATATATTAATAATTCTCACAGCATTCTCCCTCCTCCTCAGTTGGGGTAATAATATCTATCTCTTTTGAGATAGGCAGGGGGTGTTGCGTGACGGACATAAAACAGACACTTAAATAAGGAAACTACAACATAAAAGCATAATTAAAGCTTCCAAACCAAATCGACTAAGGATTTTTAAAGAGACACCACAGTGTTGGTGACCATACAAGCAAACTTATTGTCCTTCCACTCGGGTGTTCATTTTTCTGTAGTTAAACATGGTGTTTAAAAAAACATTGTTTTCTGGAGTTCTTAAAGAAAGCTGAAATATGATCAGCATGTATGCTTGGGGACTGTGCTGGCTGAACCTACATATTTTATCTCTATTTCCCCGAAGTGGATACAACATAAATCAAGGGATGCCAGTTCTTCTCCCAAGTTCCTCAGTGTATTCTGGTTTGTTCCCTAATCAGGGTTCCTTGGGTTTCGTAAGACAGATTTTTTCATTCCCAAGAATTGCCTGTCTCAAAGGCAGTATACGATTTCTCAGGGAACGTGAGAGAAAGCCCGTGGAAGCATTTACTGTTTCACAAACATTCTGGTTTCCTTTTGCCCCTTCAAGAAAATAACTAAACCAATGTTTAGCAAAATATGTTGGGTCACATGAATTCCCAAAGATAAACGTTACGTATGAATTGCAGAGGAGACTTTGGAAACTAAAGTTGCAGAAACTGAGTTAAATAGGGGATTTAAAATCTAGCTTTTGAACAGTCAGCAGTATCTCCTAACACTGTCTAAAATTTCTCTCATATCGGTATCGACATAGACACAGATACATAGAGAAGAGATAGAGATCTATTTTCCAATTGACTGTCTGCATCTCCCAATGAGAATACAAGCCCCATAGGATATGAGCTTGGTCCTTCTTGTTTTCTCTACTCTGTTTCCAGTTTTAAGAGTGCCTGGGAAACGAGCAGACATTCAATAAATACTTGTTGAAGATTGAATGAGTAAATACTGTGACACCGTTAACTGCCACTAATAATTAGGGTAAAGATTCAATAACATCCCTTATGCATCTGCCAAAAAGATATTATCAATACTACTCCATTCAAAAAAACTGTCTCTACTGAAGAAAAAAAAATTTTTTTAACTTTGCTCCCACAGACTTCCTGGCAGCCTCATTAAACATTCACAAAAATATACTGCCCAATTCTTCTGACCAAGAAACTAACCAGGTCCCTAAATCAATGCAGTTAATTGTACAAAACAAAACAGCAATAAGATCATCTTTCAAAATAACAGATCGAGGAGAAAAAGGCTAAAATAAATACATTATACTTGAACTACCTTTGGTTTTTGTGGGTTGATTGATTTATTTATTTTTCGGTAATTTATTTTTTAAATAAACTTTCTCCAGCTCTCTTCCCAGGATGTAAATCTTGTGCCAATTGGGCCCCATTAAAGACTGGATCCTGTCCTGACCATCTGGGAGCTGGAAAAGCACTGGTGAGTTTCTGAGGTCCAGACTATTCCAGACGGAGCGGACTGGACACCAGTAACGCCAGCCCCTGTGGTTTGAAAGTGTACAATGGGCTCTTTCTCGAGGCTTGTTTTTCTACATTCAGTCAAGAAGGAACATCACCCTAGCTGGGCCTGGCTTAGGGTCCTAGGTTGCTGCTTTCTTTGTTTGCAAATTAAATATAAAAGAAAAAGAAAGGCCAGATACATCTTTGGAAGGGACTGAGTGATTGTCATCAAAGTTGGCCAT
This sequence comes from Ovis canadensis, assembly GCF_042477335.2. NCBI lineage: Eukaryota > Metazoa > Chordata > Mammalia > Artiodactyla > Bovidae > Ovis > Ovis canadensis. The sequence continues at coordinate 82,973,109 of NC_091249.1, forward strand.
TTGCAGGGCACAATCTCACCTGCAGAAGATTAAGGAATTAGGAACAAAAAACACAAGAACCAAAAGGTAGAGTAGCAAGCTGTGAATCCACCTTTCACCAAAAAGTCTTTCAGGTTCTTGCAGAGCTCTAAGAAAAGGATATCAAAGCTGTAAGACACTAAAGAGTGACTCATTCTAATGTTCTTGGGTGGTATAGTTCCTGTCTGCATCCTATTTACAGTGATCCTTGCACATATATTCAGTAATTCCCAATTTAACACGTGCCTCCAGGAAGTGAGCTCTGCAGAAAACTGAAGCCAACCCCCTTAAACACTGTGCTTTCACTGAAACCTTTCGAGGACACGTTACACACATCTTGCTGTTTCAGACAGAAGATATTGAATATAACTGCCATCTCTTTCTTGATTACTCAGGCCCACTGTCATTATGAACAGTCATTAATGTGCAGTACAGTAATATAGTTCTGCATCTGCTTTTTCAGTTTTCCTTTCCTGCCCTTGACATTAAGCTGTCACTTCTGCTGTCAATGAGCCTTCTTCTAACAACCCGCCTATACTTTGCTCCTTCTAATTTGCTATGTCCTGGGAAAACAGATAACATAGTTTAAAATTCCTGTTCTGGTTACCTCAAAGTCTGTTATTTTAATTATCTTTTTTTCTTGTTTTTTTTTTTGTTTTTTTTTTTTTTGCTCACTTCCGGTTTCATGCTGAATTTTGGAGAGTTGCAATGACTACAACAATCTTCTCTGGGTCATTGGGGTTACACTATATTCTTTTTAGATAGTTAAAAGATCACTCTAGAGTCAAATGGATTTGGGTTCAAGACCAGGTTTTGCAAATTACCAGCTGTGGGATCCTCTGAAAGTCACTCAGCCTCTCTGGATTCAGTGTCATTGTCTGGGAAAGGGGAGGGGCCAGCCATCTGACTAGTGCTGCTGTTGTTTAGTCACTTAGTCATGTCTCTTTTGTGGCCCCACGGACTGTAGCGCACCAGTTTCCCCTGTCCATGGATTTCCCAGGCAAGAATGCTGAAGTGCATTGCCATTTTCTTCTCCAGGGGATCTTCCCAACCTAGGGATCAAACCAGCATCCCCCGCAAGTCTCCTACATTTATTGTAGGGTTAATTGACTTAACGCCTATAATGATTTTAGGTGAAGGCCTCACATTATCCATCACTTAAAAAGTGTTAGTTTTATTACTACTTAATCCTCACCATAACCAACAGATTTACACTAAGGTATTTATGTGCATCCTTATTGCACAATAAATATACCTAAATATAAGCTACCTAATTATACCTGTATTAACAAAACCTAAACTGCAATCTATCTGGTACTGACACTGTGATGCAGCATTGAATATAACAGTTGCTAAAAAATAGCATTTGTCTGGTTGAATGGATGAATGACCAAAAGAAAGTAGAAGTAGTGTCATTCAACACTATTTGGTATAAATTAATGCCTCTAACATGTAAGGCTCTGTGCTAGACACTGCAGGGGACTAAGCTGAATTCAGCATAGATCCTGCCTTCAAGGCAGAGAGCAGCCTCTTACATCAGAATAGGAAGTGATAAGGAACATAAGATGGTACAGATAAGTACATTAGGAATTTAGAAGAAGAGAAAATATTTTATATCTAGAGTTGTGAGGGAAGATTTCATGGACAAAAAAAAAAAAAGTTTTTTGGATCTTAAAAGGCAGATGTATCTGGGCACAGAAAAGAGGGAAAGGCATCGTGGAAGGAGGAATGGGATAAACAAGAGCACAGAGGAGAGAAATTAATGCAGGCATAAAGAGCTGCGAACAACTCATTGTGATTGGAGCAGAAGTTAAGATGAATGGGGGGTTAGGATGCGGAGAAGAAAGGTCAAAGCGTTACACGGCTGTGCTTGAATTCCAAACGACGGCATCATGGCTTTAGGAAATAGGAAACCAGTAAGGCTGCATCAGGAGGAAGATCTCAGCTCAAATCATCAGGGAGCCATTCCGGCAGTAAGCACTGAGCACATGGATGAAATCAGCACAGTGCTATATAAATATCGGTTTCCTTCACTAAAGTCACAAGACCACAGCCAGTGTGAATTCTGTCCTTGATTCCTGCTAAAATTAGAAATGCATCACACTTTGGGTTTTTCCATTTTTAAGTTACATATGTGTACATTTTGAATGCACTATAAACAAATAACTGAAAATGTCAACCTAAACGTGTTTTTAACTATCTATAATTATCAACACAGATGATAGATTTAAAATGCCTTAGTCATTAAAAATAACCATACAGACTAGAGCATTTTAAAGAATAAGTTTAGCATGTTTGTAGCTATGTGACTATATTAAAAAGACCATTAGACTATTTTTACATTGTTTTTAAATATGCTGACTCATTTAGAAATCATTCTCTATAAGATAAGTTGAACATGAAAGGTATTCATCAGAGTCATACCCAAAGTTTGATATAAGTGATTCACACTGCTCTTTTTATTCTTAATGAAAGAAGTGTACAACTTGGCATTAAATATCTGCCTCCTAATAGATGATCAATAAGTATATGTGGAATATAGAGTTGGCAACTTATATATTTAGGAAAAAGTAAGGAACTAGGAATTATTTAAAGCCTGTACATTTAATAAACTTTGAATTAAACTTATACCTGTAAGCTTCAATATTTGTAAAATATATGACACAGCTGTTTACACTGTACCCTATTTATATTATAAATTTTTGAAAGAGATGATATTTGAGACAATGTCTTTCTCCACGTTCCTTAATTTTCTTTTTTATTTTAGTGGAATTGTATCTCATATAAATGTGTTATACATAATAGTCATTGGAATGGTGATGCCATCATGTATAAAACTTGGGATGGTTTGGTAAATATAAGGGAGTCTGGTGGTGCTAGTGGTAAAGAACCCGCCTGCCGCAGGAGATGCAAGAGACACAGGTTTAGTCACTGGGTTCAGAAGATCCCTTGGAGAAGGGCATGGCAACCCACTCCAGTATTCTTGCCTGGAGAATCCCATGGACAGAGGAGCCTGGTGAGCTACAGTCCACCAGGTCGCGAAGAGTCAGATGTGACTGAAGCAACTTAGCACATGCACACATGCTTAAAAAAAAAAAAAAAAAAAACAAAAAAAACAAAAAAAACCTAGGGAAATGTCATGGGAAACATTGGTAGAAAAGAAAATTGAATGGGGAGTGCAGTTGGAGTCTGGAGAACTGGGCTAAAACCCTGGTGGCGGCTGCTGCTGCTAAGTCACTTCAGTCATGACCAAAAGTAGCTAACCAGGGCAAGTCACTGCACCAGCAAGCTCCAGAACCTCTTTTGCCTCACTTTCAAAATAAAAGAGCTGCATCTAACAACTGGAAAGACTCCTCAAAGTCCTCAAAATTTTGTGACTCTGCATGTGGTTCAGTAAAAATCAAGGCCAGATATAAGGCCTCAGAAACTCATAGTGGGAATAAGTACAAGTTGTAGTCATTCATTCTTTGATGTCACAGAAGAGAAAATACCATTTATTTCTATTTACAACCCTCCCTCTGAGCTATGTGCACAAATGAGAATGGAAAGTACATATATACACTACCATATGTAAAACAGATAGCTAGCAGGAAGCTTCTGCGTAGCACAGGAAGCTCAGCTGGGTGCTCTGTGATGACTTAGAGAGGCGGAATGGGAGGATGGAGGTGGCAGGGAGGCTCAAGAGGGACCACGTGCATGTATACTTATAGCGGATTCACGTTGTTGTACAGCAGAAGCTAACACAACATTGCAAAGCAATTAAACTCCAGTTAAAATATAAATAATAATAACAATTTAAATTAAAAGAAAGCAGATATGGAAAGGAAGGAAGACAGAAAATAAAAACTGTATTTAAAATCTTATTTTCAAACTTCTGGATTCAAGCAGCAAAACTTCTTCTCAGCTCCACAAGCTGCCATTTACCTAACTACAATCTTCCAGAGGTCTCTCCTGTAGTGGCTTCTTTTGCCTTTTCCCTGTCTCTGGGAATGCAATTGAAGAAAACATCCATCTGGATTAAAAAGAAAATGCATGACCCTTGGATGAGGCTAATCAGTTCATACAGTGATGTAACTCTGACTTCTCCCATCTGAGATAAACGGTCCTGGCAATCTTTAAATATAGCTGTCCTACAAAATCACATGGCATCTAATGCCAAGTGTATATGGACTAAAACCAGTTGCAAAATATGAGTGAATTTCTGTTCAGAGCCTTGCAGCATTAAATAAGAATGGCTCCAAACACTGTTAGTCTAATCTGAATAATACTCTGCAAATATTTCAGATTTTCTTATATCTACTCCAGCCTAATCACTTCATGACTGGGTTGCATGACTTTACTTCATTAACATGAAACCCACATGGACTTCAGCCATTGTTAACACATATCTTCCTATAACGTGATTCCTGAGGGGAAAAAAGGGTTCTGTGGTCACAAGAAACACCTGGAGTAACAGGCAAATTGGGCTTTGGAATACGGAATGAAGCAGGGCAAAAGCTAATAGAGTTTTGCCAAGAGAATGCACTGGTCATAGCAAACATCCTCTTCCAACAACACAAGAGAAGACTCTACACATGGACATCGCCAGATGGCCAACACCAAAATCAGATTGATTATATTCTTTGCAGCCAAAGATGGAGAAACTCTATACAGTCAGAAAACAACAAGACCGGGAGCTGACTGTGGCTAAGACCATGAACTCCTTATTGCCAAATTCAGACTTATATTGAAGAAAATAGGGAAAACCACTAGACCACTCAGCTATGACCTAAATCAAACCCCTTATGATTATACAGTGGAAGTGAGAAATACATTTAAGGGACTAGATCTGATAGACAGAGTGCCTGATGAACTATGGACAGGGACTCATGACACTGTAGAGCAGACAGGGATCAAGACCATCCCCAAGAAAAAGAAATGCAAGAAAGAAAAATGGCTGTCTGAGGAGGCCTTACAAATAGCTGTGAAAAGAAGAGAAGCAAAAAGCAAAGGAAAAAAGAAAAGATATACCCATTTGAATGCAGAGTTCCAAAGAATAGCAAGGAGAGATAAGAAAGCCTTCCTCAGCGATCAGTGCAAAGAAATAGAGGAAAACAACAGAATGGGAAAGACTAGAGATCTCTTCAAGAAAATTAGAGATACCAAGGGAACATTTCATGCAAAGATGGGCTCAATAAAGGACAGAAATGGTATGGACCTAACAGAAGCAGAAGATATTAGGAAGAGATGGCAAGAATACACAGAAGAACTGTATAAAAAAGATCTTCATGACCCAGATAATCACAATGGTGTGATCTCTCATCTACAGCCAGACATCCTGGAATGTGAAGTCAAGTGGGCCTTAGAAAGCATCACTACGAACAAAGCTAGTGGAGGTGATGGAATTCCAGTTGAGCTATTTCAAATCCTGAAAGATGATGCTGTGAAAGTGCCACACTCAATATGCCAGCAAATTTGGAAAATTCAGCAGTGGCCACAGGACTGGAAAAGGTCAGTTTTCATTCCAATCCCAAAGAAAGGCAATGCCAAAGAATGCTCAAACTACCACACAATTGTACTCATCTCACATGCTAGTAAAATAATGCTCAAAATTCTCCAAGCCAGGCTTCAGCAACACATGAACCATGAACTTCCAGATGTTCAAGCTGGTTTTAGAAAAGGCAGAGCAATCAGAGATCAAATTGCCAACATCCGCTGGATCATCGGAAAAGCAAGAGAGTTCCAGAAAAACATCTATTTCTGCTTTATTGACTATGCCAAAGCCTTTGACTGTGTAGCTCACAATAAACTGTGAAAAATCCTGAAAGAGATGGGAAGACAAGACCACCTGACTTGCCTCTTGAGAAATCTGTATGCAGGTAAAGAAGCAGCAGTTAGAACTGGACATGGAACAACAGACTGGTTCCACATAGGAAAAGGAGTATGTCAAGGCTGTATGTTGTCACTCTGCTTATTTAACTTATATACAGAGTACATCATGAGAAACGCTGGGCTGGGTGAAGCACAAGCTGGAATCAAGATTGCTGGGAGAAATCTCAATAACCTCAGATATGCAGTTGACACCACCCGTATGGCAGAAAGTGAAGAAGAACTAAAGAGCTTCTTGAAAGTGAAAGAGGAGAGTGAAAAAGTTGGCTTAAAGCTCAACATTCAGAAAACTAAGATCATGGCATCCGGTCCCATCACCTCATGGCAAATAGATGGGGAAACAGTGGGAACAGTGGCTGACTTTATTTTGGGGGGCTCCAAAATCACTGCAGGTGGTGACTGCAGCCATGAAATTAAAGGACGCTTACTCCTTGGAAGGAAAGTTATGACCAACCTAGACAGCATATTAAAAAGCAGAGACATTACTTTGCCAACAAAGGTCCATCTACTCAAGGCTACGGTTTTTCCAGTGGTCATGTATGGATGTGAGAGTTGGACTATAAAGAAAGCTGAGCACCAAAGAATTGATGCTTTTGAACTGTGGTGTCGGAGAAGACTCTTGAGAGTCCCTTGGACTGCAAGGAGATCCGACCAGTCCATCCTAAAGGAGATCAGTCTTGAGTGTTCATTGGAAGGACTGATGCTGAATCTGAAACTCCAGTACTTTGGCCACCTGATGCAAAGAGCTGACTCATTGGAAAATACCCTGATGCTGGGCAAGATTGAGGGCAGGAGGAAAAGGAGATGACAGAGGGTGAGATGGTTGGATGGCATCACTGACTCAATGGACATGAGTTTGGGTAAACTCTGGGAGTTGGTAATAGACAGGGAGGCCTGGCGTCCTATGGTCCATGGGGTCACAGAGTCAGACACGACTGAGCAACTGAACTGAACTTGGTCACAAAGTTTGGGACATGCAGCATACTAAGTTTTAGATAGTCAAATGCATGTATGTACCTCAAAAGCTCTAAAACAAGACCAGCTGAGTTTATCTGACTCCACATTTCTCACATTTGGGCTTCCCTGATAGCTCAGTTGGTAAGGAATCCTCCTGCAATGCAGAAGACCCCAGTTTGATTCCTGGATTGGGAAGATCCACTAGAGAAGAGATTGGATAGTTCAGTTCAGTTCAGTTCAGTTGCTCAGTCGTGTCCGACTCTTTGCGACCCCATGAATCACAGCACGCCAGGCCTCCCTGTCCATCACCATCTCCTGGAGTTCACTCAGACTCATGTCCATCGAGTTCGTGATGCCATCCAGCCATCTCATCCTCTGCCGTCCCCTTCTTCTCCTGCCCCCAATCCCTCCCAGCATCAGAGTCTTTTCCAATGAGTCAGCTCTTCGCATAAGGTGGCCAAAGTACTGGAGCTTCAGCTTTAGCATCATTCCCTCCACAGAAATCCCAGGGTTGATCTCCTTCAGAATGGACTGGTTGGATCTCCTTGCAGTCCAAGGGACTCTTAAGAGATTGGATATCTACTCCAGTATTCTTGGGCCTCCCTTGTGGCTCAACTGGTAAAGAATCCGCCTGCAATGAGGAGACCTGGGTTCGATCCCTAGGTTGCAAAGATCCCCAGGAGAAGGGAAAGGCTATGCACTCCAGTATTCTGGCCGGGGGAATTTCTGGAGAATTCTAAGTCCATGGGGTCACAAAGGGTTGGACACAAATTTGCGACTGAACACCAAATAACTACCTTAAGCTGTATAAATTCTCTCAGATTTGTCAATGACTAAAAGGACCCTGAGAGCCTCAGAGTCCACCACAGAGACCACCTGGACAGACTAGAAACCTGATTGGTTATTGAAGTAGTCTACTTCTAACTACACTATTCTCTCTGCCTTCTAGAACCTTGCCTAGAATTTTAAAGCACAAATTTAACTCTGCATTGCATAAACTTAGAACTCTCTAAGTTGCTACATGAGAGCAAGCTGTCTTTCTAAATAAAATACCGGGTCCCACAAAGCCTAACATTAATCATCCACAGTACCTACTCTAGTGTTAGATATCAGGAGGCAAGCCAACCAGTACTTGTTGTTTAGAAGTTAGAAAGATATTAAAAATTGAACAATTAGCTCTGCTAACCAGTAGCAGGAGCCCCTCCCTCCTCCTAATCACAGGGTGATAGAAAAGCAAAACAAAATACATCTATATTCAAGAAAAAACTGAACCCATTTTAGCACATATCAACCCTGTTGGTTTTTCTGGTTTTATATGTAAAATACTACAAAGTTTTTTTTTAAGTCTTCCAGGGTAAAACATGTTAAGGAGTACCAAAGTATCAGTAAAATAATTTGCTTTGTAAAAAGAGAGAGAGGAGAAACGGCCAGAAGCAATAAGGAAGAGTAACAAAGATGGCAGTCCACATTCTCAAGAACACCCTGTCGTTCACCCCAAACTTGGGAGTTCGCAGAAGGCAGCCCTGAGTTAGGAGCAGGAGGCTGCCACCTTTCTTTCTTCCAACCCTCAGGGGGCAATCAGTGAGCTAAACTGAGCTACTCATTTGCAAAAGATTGGGCTGGTAGGGAATGGGCACAGATGAGGGTAAATTAAGCCAGCCCTATTTTCTCTGGCTCTTTTTTAAATTCTTTAGCTAAAAATAGTCTCCACATTATAGCATCAGCTGCTAATCTAAAATGTTATCTCCTTGTCCTGGCCCACCAGCCTGTTTCCTGAGTGCTTTGGGCTACAGAGTGAGGAAATGGAGGAGAGAGAAAAGTCCACTTAAAGTTAAAAGTACTAGATTTCAGAGGTGGTGTAATCTCAAAAGACAACGCGGCCAGGGACGAAGACTTGGGATAGATCGGGGTCCTAGAGAAGAGGCCCAGATAGGTTAATTGTCTTAAATATATAAGTAACTTAGTCACTTATATGGAATAAGAGGTTGTCTTCTGCCTCTAACACAAAGCACATACTCTTCTAAAGCTAAACTCTTCCTATGTGTCAATGGCTCCACTCACAAATCAATACAACTAGAAAACGAAAGGACTGCTCTACTTCTGATCCTCTACATGACAAGCCTAGCTTACCCTGGGAGGTGATACTGACTGTTAAGATACTGTCCAGTATAAGGCATCAATGGCAAGTCCACTCTGGTCTGATATGGTAAAAAAAAAAAAAAAAACAAACCCTAGGGTAAACATTTTGGCATAGGCTAAATCAAGAGAGTTGGACCATAAAGAAGGCTGGGTATCCTTAAAGAACTGATGCTTTTGAACTGTGGTGCTAGAGAAGACTCTTGACAGTCCCTTGGACATCAAGGAGATCAAAGCAGTCAATTCTGAAGGAAATCAACCCTGAATATTCATTGGAAGGACTGATGCTAAAGCTCCTATACTTTGGCAACTTGATGTGAAGAACCAACTCACTGGAAAATATCCTGATTCTGGGAAAATTGAGGGCAAGAGAAGGAGGCAACAGAGGATGAGATGGTTGAATGACATCACTGACTCAATGGACAGAGTCTGAGCAAACTCTGGGATATAGTGAAGGACAGGGAAGCCTGGTGTGCTGTAGCTCATGCGGTCGCAAACAGTCGGACACAACTTAGCGACTGAACAAACCGTGGACAGTTAAAGTGAGCTCAGGAGTTGGACTGCATGGATTCACATCCCATCTCCAGCACTTGATAATTGGACAGCTTATTTAACTTCCCCAACCAAGTTCAATTTCCCCATCAGTGAAATGAGAACATGCTGTACACGTGAGCTGGCACCATGTTCACAAAGAGCCTTAGCAAACACTTAGCATAGTACCCGGCAGGAACCAACTGCTCAATGAACGTTAGGGAATACTAGTCCTAGTCTACTTTCATAGATATCTTCTCTTAATACTCACAGTTATCAAGCTTTGATTCTACTCAGTGGAAGCCTGGAGACATGGCCCCCAGCTTTTTGTCCCTAAGGCACATACTTTAATACTGAGCAAAAAAGAGCCTCGGTTACTACTACTGCTGCCGTTACTACTCCTACTTCTGTACCGCTTGGATTACTGTGCATGTCTTTTTTCTCTTCTTTCTGTCCTTTGCTCTCAAAATTCCACCCACGTGCTCTCTCATTAACTTGGGCTTGTATTTCCTTCGTAGAAACATTCATTGTGGTTCAAATCCCATCTCTAGCACTATCTGTCTGTGTGATGGTGGGTAAGTTTCTGAACCTCTGTGACACTCAGTTTACTTATATGTATCTAACGTAAGGCTATAAAGTGAAGTTGCTCAGTCGTGTCTGACTCTTTGTGACCCCGTGGACTGTAGCCTACCAGGCTCCTCTATCCATGGGATTTTCCAGGCAATAGTCCTGGAGTGGATTGCCATTTCCTTCTCCATGGGATCTTCCCAACCCAGGTCTACTGCATTGTAGACAGACGCTTTACCGTCTGAGCCAGCAGGGAAAAAAGGATTGAATAAGATAATATTCATGAAGTGCTTATACATGAAAGCCCTCAGTATATGTGAGCCATTTTGCAATTTCTCATCAGTATACGGTAGACTAGGGGACTTGGAACAGCGCCAGATTCTCTCCCTGCTCTAACAAAAGGGAGAGCATTATATCTGTCAAATAGCCTGTATGAAAATCTACATTTGTAAATAGTTTAGCGCATTTATAAAAAGTTCACCTCTCCAAGACTCATTTTTTTAAATGTCAGGACCATCGTGATGATAACAGCCCAAATTAAAGTCCTCCATCCAGACACTCAACTGCTCATGCTGCAGGGGATTTATCTGCTAAAACCTGGCTTCCCAGGTGGCACAGTGGTAAAGAATCCACCTGCAATCCAGGAGGTACAAGAAATGCAGGTTTGATCCCTGAGTTGGGAAGATCCACTGGAGAAGGAAATGGCAATCCACTCCAGAATTCTTGTCTGGAGAATTCCATGGACAGAGAAGCCTGGTGATGCGAAGAGTTGGACATGACTGAGGACAGCACATCTGCTAAAAGATTTCAGGACACTACATAGTGTGGGCTTTCACCAGGAAAGAGTCATAGCTGATTTATGATAGAGCCACAAATAAGAGCAGCTTGGGAGAAGGAGGTGGGCAAAGAAAGTGAATGTACCCCCCACCCTCACCTCCCAACTGGACCCCCCCCCAGATCCATTTCAAGGGGCTTCTGGTATAAGCAAGGCAGGGATGGAGGAGGGAGGAGGAGGAGGACAAAGGTATTGCCTCAATGGATGTTCCTTTTCATGATGTGCATTGATTTTATTTATGCAAATAGATTCTTTAAAGCAATTCTGGGCTTCCCTTGTGGCTCAGCTGAAAAAGAATCCACCCGCAATGCAGGAGACCTGGGTTTGATCCTTGGGTTGGGAAGATCCCCTGGAGAAGGGAAAGGCTACCCACTCCAGTATTCTGGCCTAGAGACTTCAATGGAATGAAGTCCATGGGATCGCAAAGAGTCAGACACAACTGAGCATCTTTCACTTCCTTTCTTTTAAAGCAATTTAGATAAACCTAAGTCACTCACCTAGAGCCAGACATCCTGGAATGTGAAGTCAAGTGGGCCTTAGAAAGCATCACTACGAACAAAGCTAGTGGAGGTGATGGAATTCCAGTTGAGCTATTTCAAATCCTGAAAGATGATGCTGTGAAAGTGCCACACTCAATATGCCAGCAAATTTGGAAAACTCGGCAGTGGCCACAGGACTGGAAAAGGTCAGTTTTCATTCCAATCCCAAAGAAAGGCAATGCCAAAGAATGCTCAAACTACCACACAATTGCACTCATCTCACACGCTAGTAAAGTAATGCTCAAAATTCTCCAAGCCAGGTTTCAGCAATACATGAACCGTGAACTTCCAGATGTTCAAGCTGGTTTTAGAAAAGGCAGAGGAACTAGAGATCAAATTGTCAACATCCGCCGGATCATCAGAAAAGCAAAACAGTTCCAGAAAAACATCTATTTATGCTTTATTGACTATGCCAAAGCCATTGACTGTGTAGATCACAGTAAACTGTGGAAAATTCTGAAAGAGATGGGAGTACCAGACCACCTGACCTGCCTCTTGAGAAATCTGTATGCAGGTCAGGAAGCAACAGTTAGAACTGGACATGGAACAACAGACTGGTTCCACATAGGAAAAGGAGTACATCAAGGCTGTATATTGTCACCCCGCTTATTTAACTTCTATGCAGAGTACATCATGAGAAACGCTGGGCTGGAAGAAGCACAAGCTGGAATCAAGATTGCTGGGAGAAATATCGATAACCTCAGATATGCAGATGACACCACCCTTATGGCAGAAAGTGAAGAAGAACTAAAAAGCTTCTTGATGAAAGTGAAAGTGGAGAGTGAAAAAGTTGGCTTAAAGCTCAATATTCAAACCATGAAGATCATAGCATCTGGTCCCATCACTTCATGGGAAATAGATGGGGAAACAGTGGGAACAGTGGCTGACTTTATTTTGGGGGGCTCCAAAAATCACTGCAGATGGTGATTGCAGCCATGAAATTTAAAGACACTTACTCCTTGGAAGGAAAGTTATGACCAACCTAGATAGCATATTGAAAAGCAAAGACATTACTTTGCCAACAAAGGTCCATCTACTCAAGGCTACGGTTTTTCCAGTAGTCATGTATGGATGTGAGAGTTGGACTATGAAGAAAGCTGAGCACCAAAGAATTAATGCTTTTGAACTGTGGTGTTGGAGAAGACTCTTGAGAGTCCCTTGGACTGCAAGGAGATCCAACCAGTCCATTCTGAAGGAGATCAACCCTGGGATTTCTTTGGAGGGAATGATGCTAAGGCTGAAACTCCAGTACTTTGGCCACCTCATGTGAAGAGTTGACTCATTGGAAAAAGACTCTGATGCTGGGAGGGATTAGGGGCAGGAGGAGAAGGGGATGACAGAGGATGAGATGGCTGGATGGCATCACCGACCCGATGTGAGTTTGAGTGAATCCTGGGAGTTGGTGATGGACAGGGAGGCCTGGCGTGCTGCGATTCATGGGGTTGCAAAGAGCTGGACACGACTGAGCAACTGAACTGAACTGAAGTTAGAATTTAACCTCCCTTTTCTGTTCCCAAAAGAGGACAAGAAAGTAGGGGAACCAAGTGGAAACTGGGGCACCTGGACAAGGTGGAGGAACAAATGAATAATTTCCTGATGTGCACCACATCCAACATGGTATACCTGGCTTCAGACAGGCACAAGCTTATAAAGGAAGCATCACGCGAACCTCACTTACTCTCAGGGTCAAATATACTACTGATTTGAGCCCGCCACCTCTCAAGCTTCACTGTGGCTACTATGATCTGGATAAAAAAGTTCATGTTGTATTTACTCTTCCCTTCTCACAAGGTCCAGGACAAGCAACAGAATGAGAGATAGGAAGGGATGAAGACACAGCCTACGGGCCCTGGGAAAGTTTGTCTTTGTGAGCACCCCTGCCTCCAGCAGCAATGAAGACACCAACTTGCAAGCAACATACACCAAGTACATGGAGCTTCTAATTTTACAACCCAATGCTTCCAACAAAGAAGGGGTGCAGCGGCCAGGGGAGTGCAGTTCACCTCATGTGCGACATGTTCCAACTTGGACAATAATCAGTTTGGTGGACAGGGAAGTTCATCCCTGATTCAACTCAATGGGAGCCTTGATTCTCTGAGCAAGCGTTTGCTGCTTGTCACCCATGTGGGAAATACAAATGCAGTGGCAGCATGGGCTGGCAAGGGGCTTGCCAGAGTGGGTTCTTGGCAGTGAGATATGTACACAGAAGGCTTTCAAGAAGGGCAGGCTCTGCTTTGGAAAGATTAATGTACTCAGTCAGCACAGTCTTAACTTTCTGCTTATCTCTGGGGCCTATCTAAAGAAAAAACACAATACAAATATCTGGATGAGCTAAACAATGGTGTCATGGGAAAACAACCAGAAATGGAGACAGAAAACCTGAGTTACAGCTCCAGTACTGCTACTGAGTCCTCTGTATGGCTACATACCTATCACTAACACTCCCAGGGCTCTGGATGGCTGCTTTTGGGTTATATAGTTAAATATATATAATTATCATATTATATAAAATATAATTATATTTTTACATATTATACATGTATAATATATTATATATGTATAATATATATTATATATGTATAATATATATTATATATGTATAATATATATTATATATGTATAATATGTATGTATGTATGTGTGTATATATATACATATATGTTGCCGTTTAGTCACTAAATTGAGTCCAACTCTTTTATGACCCCATGGACTGTAACTTGCCAGGCTCCTCTGTCCATGGGATTTCCCAGGCAAGAATATACTGGAATGTGTTGCCATTTCCTCCTCCAGAGGATCTTGCTGACCAACTCAGGGATCAGACTCACATCTCTTGTAAATTTTCTCCATTGGTAGGCAGATTCTTTACCATATATATATATGCTTAGACTCTTTCTCTCACTATATATATAATCTAAGCCTCAGTATCCTTATCAAGAAAAGATACATACTAACAGTATTTACTTTGGGTGTAAAGGGAAGATTAAGATGACCTGTGTCAAGGGCTCAGCACAGTGCCTAGTGTATAGTAAGTCTCAACAAAGTTTCGTCATCCTTTGACCACTTGTAAAGTGTATAAGATATAAGTGAACTCAATGGTCTCTTGCAGCCCTCGCACTATTTTTATTCTAAACTTTGGAGAGATAAAAGAAAACAGGCTCTGGGCACGCTGGCTAAGAAATCAAGTTTCAGTATTTAGAAAGCAAAGGCAAGTTTGCCATGCCTTCTACAGAATGGTGATACTCATGTTTTATAATTTGAGATAACATTGATTACTGCCAGGCAAGTCAACTGGCAAATTAAAATAATGATCACAATGCTTGGAAAGTACTGCAAAATCAGAGCACAGTCATTTTCATATGATTGAAGATCCATATTGAGATGCTTGGGAGGTTATAAATTCCTAGGGCAGGAAAGAGGCCTGAGTTAGTCTAGGTTCTCCTGGAAAACCACTCACTCTTTGATGAAGAGTCATTGAGTAAGTCAAGAACCACCTATACCTAGATTATTACTGTCCCATGAATGGTGATCGTTAAAGACGGATGTATATTTGTAGACTCCATCTGCAAGTGTTCACAAATCACTACCTTGTTACAGGGCTTTGCCTATATATATATATTTGTGAATGTGTGCCTCCTTTCCAATTCCCAATACACAATAGGACCTCTACACCATGGCCTGCCCATGAGGACAATGACGAAACTCTCCTGGGGCTGTTGGACCAGTGGGTGGAAGGCATTCCAGCAGAAAGTGATGTCTCCTGGTAAACCCAACCCATCTTTCCTAGTTTCCAGAGTTCTGCAGACTAGAGCTGGCCCACCCAGACTGGCACCACAAAATTCTACACACTCTATTAGAAATTCAAGTGTAGACAGTATCTTCAACTAGACCAAGCTATTAGATATTAATGCTCAGACAACACCTACCTCACTCCAGACCAGCATGGTACCGAATATGACCTGTAACCCATCAAAGAAATTGTCCCCTATGATGATCACAGTCGCACCTCCTGTCGTCCATCCTTCACTCGGGCTGATGGCTTTGATACAGGGAGTAGCTGCTTTTCAACACACATGAAAAAGAGAAGGAGTCTGCTGTTAGAACCAAACTTTAATGATGGGAGACTTGAGAAAAAGAAAAAAATATCTTTTATCTTTTTACGAACGGAAAGTCCCTCAAGATCTCAGCCATTTCCTAGTCACGTTAGGACCTGAAACTTCATGGTGCAATTTCAGTTTTTAAAAGCATTTATTTTCTTTGTTTCTGTTAAGATACAGATATTTTTACCCAAATCTTTTTCAAACCTGAAATCTTATGAAATAAAACATAGAAGTAAAATTTTTTTATGAAATGCTTACGATTTTTTTTCATGGGTGACATTTTAGAATATACTAGAAACCTTATAGAATTGCTTAATAATTAAATATATCTCCCAAACAGAAAACTCATAGATTTTTAGATAAACATTCATGTCCAATGGGAAGGGAAGAAAGAGAGGAGACTGGAACAGAACACCATTCTTGTTCCATGCCTTCTGTCTGTACCACTAGTGGAGCAATATTCCTGAATAAAAACCATTACATCTTTTGCAATAAATGTCATGGATCCCATTTTATAGACGCAAAGTATGCAGGTCATTCAGGGTGAATTATGTAACCAAATGGCTGAGTCAGGGCTGAACCACAGAAAGTCCCATGACCTTTGCTTGGTTGTCATTCCCAGGCATAAAACCCAAGAACTGGCTTTTTCAAAACTTCCTATATCCTTTCTTTCCATTATAAATGGTCCTTGGAGATGGGAAATAATTTGCAAATACTGTGATTCCAGACTGGACGTGGTTTGCCCGATGAGCATGGCATGCTTTCAACAGAATTACTGGGCATAAAAGAAATCTCTCAGGGAGTACTTTCGTGCCACTGAGAATTGTTAGCTCCACAATGCCATGCTGCTATTTCATGATCACTTTTATGAGCAAGAACCAAGCAAAATGCTAAAGCAAAGGAGATACTGTGTCAGGAGAGAAAATGAGACCCTCTTCTTTAATAAAAAGTGTACTAAGTACTTTAGACTGACTTTCCAAGTATTGAAACCAATGAGAGCACCAGTTAATTTTAATAGGAAAAAAACTGGCAAAAAATTTCTGGACTTTGTCAAACTTGGCAAAATGTCATGCTTCAACTTTTGCAAGAAGAAAAGAAAATATGAAGCCCAGCCCTAAGGGACCATGGCTCACGTGCCACCATACAAACAAGTAGAATGGGTTTGATTTTGAGTCAAATTAATCTTATAAAAATTGCACAGAGAAATTTGGAAATATCCAAACTAAATATTTCATGTTGGCTGAACTCATAGCAGTGCATTTACAACTAACACTGGGCAATCCAGATGCCTTTTCTCTCCTCCACTTTCTCCCAAAAACAAAATAATTAATCAAGGAAATGTAAATGATTCATGGCTTGAAAATTCTTGTTCAATTTTTAACACTCATAAAGGTTGTGGATCAATGTTCCACAGACATAGGACGTTTTCATAAAATTTTCCCTTAAAAGTAACCATGTTCAAATGCATGATTGAGTACTCCCAAACCAATGGTAGAACATGATGCATGATCCCAAGCAATTTATAAGAGAAATAAACTACATTTAGCAACTATATAAAATTCTTAAAATATAAACAGTTTGGACACATTCTAGTCAATGTCTCAAAATCTTAATTCTTAACTCCTAACTCAGTATTTAGTTGCTAGAGTGGGATAGAAAAGGTATTACTATATACTTAGATACTTCTGAGAAGAATAGAACATTGGTTTTACTAAACTGGTCCTGAAAGAGTCTCTCTGATGGCAAAGTGTGGAATCCAATGGTATCATTAAATGCTGACTCTGTGATTGCCCTCATTAACCAAAAAATAATCTTGGTGCTTATTACCTGTATTAGTTTAAGGATTTCTTCTGAGTTTTAACATTTTATTTGATTTGATTCACATAAGCATGTTCTTTTAGTTAAGTATGGGAGCCTCCAGGCTTTCTCATCATTGCACAAAAGGTGGCATCTGGGCATGTTAGTGTATCTTTGAGAGTCTCTCTTACAGGCAAAGAAATTATAATAGCATATGGCCAAGAACTGCAGATTTTAGACTTGCACCAGCTTTCTTTTTTCCATTTGCTATTGTAGGATAAAGAAGGCATGTAACTACACATATGTATATATTTATGTATAGATATAAGTACATATACGTATATATCTATGTGATGTAAGTACATATATGTATAGATGGTGTGCATATACATTCCAACATTTCCTAAGGAATCTACCAATGTTTTCAACCATTCAGAAACAAAGTTATAGGCCAACTAGTTGGAGCTAAATGAGCATCAAGTTAGTAGAGAAAAACTGGTGAAGAAACAATATACGATACCATCTTCTTAGTTTTTTGGGAGGGGAAAAAAAGGCTTGGAGGAAGTACTAAAGGAAAAAAGAGGCATCCGTGGGTCCATCCTACCCTTGTGTTCAATACAATCCACTATCCCTGTTGAGGGACTAGGTGCTAATCTCAGAACAAGTTAGTCAGGCATCTCTTTATAAGCTGAGACCTCAAAGTTTTCCAGGTATATATGTCTCCTGTACACCTATGTCATAGCTGTCTTAAGAGGAGTTGTTTGGGAAGCTGCCCTACTGGGAAGATTGGAAAATCTGTAAAAGGAATCCTGGGCTGACCCACTGAGAGAGAGGGCTAAGGAAGGGATGTTACTGGCATTTAGTAACCTGAAGTCAAGAATGCTAAGTATTCAGTAAGACATAAGACAGTTCCCCAAACAAAAAACCCTAAAAATGTCAACAAAGCAAGGTAGAAGACACTGACTAGCTAAATGGATCAGGCTCAAGAGCAGCTGTTTAGAACTCACAGATACACACCAGCCAAGTCAAGAAACACGAGTGAACACAGCAGCCCAGGGTCTCAGAGCAAGCATGACATGGCTGGCTGCTGACACCAAATTGGGAAGGCTCCAGCCATTGGTATCCCCACACAGATGCAGTCCCTGGGTGAGCAGGTCTTCTGATTTTTCAAAAGGAACCAGGAGCCCAGATTTTTATGTGAAATTTCCCAGTCTTCAAATGCTGGCAACTAATTCATTTTTTTAGTGTGTAGGCCAAACAAAATGTTTATGGATTTAAATTTAACTCATAGGTTGCCATCTGACATTTTTACCCTAGTCACAAACTTGCCAGACTAAAAGCAGCCCAAGAAATACTTTCAATTGTGCCTAAAACTACAGGTACCCAAATGTTCACTGCAGTATTAACTGTGAAAAGCTTAAGTCTAAGTGTCCCCTGAATAAGGGAGTGATTAAATAAATCATGATATATCCATATATAGGATATGTCAAGGGTCATTAGAACAGATGAAAAATTTTCTATAAACTGACATGGAAAGATATCAAAATACGTACATGAAAAAAAAAACACAAAAAACAATTTGTAGCTTAATAAATAGTGTGATTCTATTAATCATAAAATGATATATATATGCTTATAGGCATGAGCATGTGTAGTTATGTGTGAACAGGTGTGATAGACAAAAGTCTGGAAGGATGTCTAACTATCCCCAGTGGGTCTATATGAAAAAGGAAGGTGACTAGAGAAGAGAGACTCTATTAAATTTTACTCTATAGATAACTGTATGGTTTGAATTTTTCAATGAGCAGCTTCTAAGGTAGTATGTTTTAATTTTTAAAAAAGTAATAGAATGGCTGCGATCTAAAAGTCTACAGGCAATAAATGCTGGAGAGGGTGTGGAGAAAAGGGAACCCTCTTACACTGTTGGTGGGAATGCAAACTAGTACAGCCACTATGGAGAACAGTGTGGAGATTCCTTAAAAAACTGGAAATAGAACTGCCGTACGACCCAGCAATACCACTGCTGGGCATACACACCGAGGGAACCAGAACTGAAAGAGACACGTGTACCCCAATGTTCATCGCAGCACTGTTTATAATAGCCAGGACATGGAAGCAACCTAGACGTCCATCAGCAGATGAATGGATAAGAAAGCTGTGGTACATATACGCAATGGAGTATTACTCAGCCATTAAAAAGAATACATTTGAATCAGTTCTAATGAGGTGGATGAAACTGGAGCTGATTATACAGAGTGAAGTAAGCCAGAAAGAAAAACACCAATACAGTATACTAACACATATATATGGAATTTAGAAAGATGGTAATGATAACCCTGTATGCGAGACAGCAGAAAAGACACAGATGTATAGAACAGTCTTTTGGACTTTGTGGGAGAGGGAGAGGGTGGGATGATTTGGGAGAATGGCATTGAAACATATATAATATCATATAAGAAACAAATCGCCAGTGTAGGTTTGAGAGAGATGGTATGGGTAGGGAGGTAGGAGGAGGGTTCAGAATTGGGAACACATGTACACTTGTGGCAGATTCATGTTGATGTATGGCAAAACCAATACAGTATTGTAAAGTAAAATAAAGTAAAAAGTAATAATAAATAAATAATAAAAAAGAAAATTAAATTTAAATAAAAGAAAAAAAAGTAACAGCAGAGCATTTAATTCTGTGAAAGATAAAAGCTGTAGGCTTTAGAATAAACTGACACTAATTTTTTTAAAGCCCAGATGTACTGACTACCAGACCCTGAGCCTTCGCCCGCCCCTTCTTCTCTTTGAGAAAGCTCAGAGGACATCTGCAGCAGCCATGGACCTGTTTTTCTTTCACTCAGGATATCCAGAGAGATCCAGAAGAACGACAGTTCATAATAATCACAGTGGATGCATTCAGAGAAATCTGAAGGTGAAAAGTCTCATGAAAGAGTTCAACTCAACCCAGGAGTACAAGAATCAACACAATTCTATCTCGAAGGAAATATTCTGGAATAGAGGAGAGGGGTGGATTTGAATACAAAACCACGTTTACTGACCAAATCTTGATTTAATTAATAAGACTCTTCCTTCCTCACCAATAAATTTTTCACACTCTGGGTATCCACAAGGACACTAAGCCAATTCCTGCTTCTAAATCTCATTAAAAATATAAGTCTGGGTTGGTTTTTTTTTTCCCCCAAACCTCTCCTCCCACCCCCAACAGCCACCCAAGTAAAGGAGATTTTCCTTCCTTCAAACTATGACAATAACATGATTACACTACCACAGTTTAGCATAATGGCTCTGAAATGCTCGTGGCACACTGCAGAGTTAAAGTGGAAATTATTAGGTAGCTCTTCTTTGTTATAATAATGATCACTCCACAAATAAAAGCTCTTCTCCCAAAGGTACTGCAAGGCACAAAATGCTAATTCTGAAGATTATGTGTGTGCTTTTATTAAATATTACTATGCCCTGCCTGTTTGAGGGCTTCTCTGCTCTGATTGTTTTATGAGTACCATGTTAATGTCATTCCCATCTTACTAGCAGCAGGCACACATTTTAGCGTTTGTATGAGAGTTGATCAAAGGCCACGTGCTGGGGGAATTGCTGAGAAAACACGGACAAGCGATAAAAATCTAACAGATTAATTGGTTTAAATTTCATTTCAGGGTGTTGAACTTTGGCTCGGGACTCTAATACTACACCGTGAGTCAGGGCCTAATTACCAGATTTCCAATTTGTTTCTGAACAATGGTTGTGGTGAGAAGGAAAAGAGAAGGAAGAATGAGAAGGAAAAAAAAAATGAAAAAAAGAAATCATTCAGGCTCCAGTACATATTTAACAACTAATGTTCTGTGTGCAGACAATTGCACCAGGGGACATTCGTGCTCACCTGCTCTACTTGCAGAGTATTTATATTTCCTTTCAATAGCCACAGAAGGCAGAAGAAATCATGGATGGCCTCAGCAGTTTCAAATTTTCTGACTTACAGAATCAGTATTATAAGATTCTAATGCCTGCTCACCCACACTAGAAGTATCAGGCTCTTTATTAGCAGGTAAATTTATAAGCTGGATCACCCCTCAGCCTCCAGTAGAAATGATCTATTTCACTGATAGAAAGTCGGGGCCAGGAAAACCATGTTTACCTCAGGGTTTATGGGTGGCCTTGGGAATAAGGGTTAATTGAGCTCAGAGGTGCCTGCCCATTGAGGTGAATTAGTGGTGTGTGCAGCTATCAACAGGGGCCTGGGGCTGCTCTTATTTTTGCCTCTGAAATCTCTTTGTACCGTGATCAATACCTCTCTTGTTTGGGGTAGCCGAACAGATGACCTGGGCGCAGCATTTACCATCGCTTCTCCCTAAAATGAGGCTTTGCAACAGTTGATGTCTCATTATAATGAAGTCTCATTAGAGATGCGCTGTTTGGTTCTTTTCTCCATCCCTGTATTTAAATACCACTGGCAAACAACACTTAGTTGGTAAGAAGTACAAATCCAGAAAAGTTCTAAACTCATTTAAATCTCAAAATAAAATTCCATTGAAGGTTATTTTCCATTTCCTTTGTGTATGGTATATTCAAAAATGGAAGCCCTCTTTTTCCAGCATTCTGTTCTGTTATCTAGAATTCTCTACTACTGATGAACATTTCTACAGAGCAGATACCGATGCTTACAACGCAGGTGAAGATGCTGGCACCAACCCTTAATGGCCTCTGAGTAAAGATAGAAAGATGCAATTATGTTAAGTTGATTTTAACATTCAGGGTATTATAGCATCTGAAAATGGGCCAGAGCTCCAGCTGTTCAAATTCCACATTTACCACTAAGTGTGACCTTGAAGTAGTCACTTACCCTGTCTATTCTCATCCATTCTAAGCAGCAGTGGTACCACCTCACAGACTCCTGGGAAAATGCAGCAAGTGCCTGCTTGGGTTTTGCTGTTTTACTACGTTCCAGGCACATGGGATTCTAGTTACTAATATATTAGTTACTGTCATCATCAGTTCCCCA
This sequence comes from Ovis canadensis, assembly GCF_042477335.2. Lineage (NCBI taxonomy): Eukaryota > Metazoa > Chordata > Mammalia > Artiodactyla > Bovidae > Ovis > Ovis canadensis. The sequence continues at coordinate 82,995,459 of NC_091249.1, forward strand.
CTAACCAGTTTATTTTCTAGAATACATCATAGTCTCACCATCACAGATCATATAATGTATTATAAAACTTTCCTAGGAACTTTCAATCCAGTGACTTGCTAACATAGCTAAGTTTACTGAGGAGGTGGATTTGGCATCAGTACTTACAAACTAGGATGTTTATTCCTAAGGTTCTCATTTGCCTGGAATGAAGATTAATGGCAATCTTTTCAGAAATGAGGAATTAACTTTAATGTTATTATCCCAAATTCTTGAGACTTGGCAGAAAATGTTGCGAAACCCATGAGCTCAGCTCCTTTCTGCGGGACACTTGTGACCTCATAAAATCTCAAGCCTTTTTCTCCCTTATATCTACTTGATTTTGGTGAGGTTATGCTTGGGCACAAGACAGTTCCAGAGATGGGGACACAAGGTACTCCCACTTGGACTCAGTGAACAGATTATCTGCCCTTCCTGTTTAATCGGACTATTGTTTTGCTGGATTTTCCTTTTAAGTGAAATGATGACTTTCCTGACGGCTCACAGCTCAGCAGCAGCAGCACCTGCATTCTTTGATCTGGACAACCGGTAGCTGCTAGCCAGGGAGGAAGGCAAATGGAGGGTTTGACCCGAATGGGAAGCCTGGCCCTGTGAATTTTCACCATGTACAGGAAGCGAATCTATTCTAAGTTCACCCCCTCTCCAAGTGGAAGCCTTAGACACCAGTAGCAGTTATAATGCCTGACCTGAACCCTAGCACCAGGGGGTACAAACTTCACTTTCATAACCTCACCACAGACTCCTAGTTAATAAGCAGATATACACATTTGACGTTCTCTCACTCAAGATGGACCATTCTTTGTAACACTTATTAACTTGAGTAACCAAATTTATTTCTGCCTTTTATTTTCTTTAGCAATTGCTTTATGCACTTCAGCATATTATTGTTAGGGTTTTTATTTGGTTTTGTTTTGTTATTGGTCTGCATTTACTGCCCCATCCACTAGCATACCTAGATATTACTTGGCAAACAATCATATACTATATATACAAAAAAGCCTCCCTCCTTCTGTGTCCCCCACCTTCTACCGTGTGTACTTGTGTGTGACTGTCATTTTGAAGAGAAATGTAACCTATGGTATAGATATTTCTCAACACCAGATGCAATTAAATCTATTAAATATTAAATGAGGAGATCAAGTACTTCAAGTGTTTTTCATTCTTTTTTCCAAAGTGACTTCTTTCAGCAAGAAAGCCCTTTCCTTTGACAACATTAATGGCTCTCCCAGAAAACAAGTAAAGATTCATAGTCACTAGATGGACACGCAGATCCAGTACCTATCTGTATCAACGCACAGTTAACCTAGAGGGGTCATCTAGGGGTATTTAAACTTAGTGGAAGAACTAAGTTCCAAACTATGCCATATGCTGACTACAAAGCAAGCCCAAATTATATCCATTTCCTGTTTGTTTTGCAGATTTCTTTTTCTATTCTGACTTTTAAAAATTGCTCAAAAATCAGTGGGCACAGATCTGAACAAGGGAAGGACAGAAATCCTGGTGGAACAATTGCAGTCCGAACATTCTAAGACAAGCACGTTTGGATTTCTGAGTTTGTCTATTTGTGATCCAGACCTCTGTGCAAGTTCACTACACAGGGTTATTTAACAACTGAGCAGTGAAAAATCTTGACATTTTGATGTACCTGTAACTTCTAAATTGCACTTGAAAGATTTGCTGAAGGCTTTTTAATGACACACAACATAGCATTGTTTCATAATATGCAAAAATTGTTTGTTAAAAACACTTCGGAAGCTCAGAATTTCATAACTCAAACAGGTAAGAATATACTGCTTCCCACCTCAAGTTTGATCTGCCAAATTCAAAATTAAAATGTACAAAATATTAATCCTAGAGGAGCTCATAGTAAATAATGACATCAGTTTTTCTTTTTTGTTGTTGTTGTTCGATGATTGTCAGCAACCCCTTTGCAACAGACAAAAATAATCATGGAGGGTGAGAGAACCCTCAAAATAAATAATTCATGGATCCAATTGTGATATTTGTTGCAACAATAGTAAATTCACTTGCCTCTGATTAAACAGTAAGTAAATAACTCTTTTCTTCCTGACAAGGAGAACTTCCATGCACAAAATTATTTTTAGCCCAATTCTCCTTACTATCCTACTATACGAAGTTCTAGATGTGAAAGTCATGGAAGAAAGGAAAATGAAAATAACTTTCCAAAAATGGACACCCAATATTGTGAAAAGAGGAAACAATTTTCAGGATAAAAAAAAAAATGTCGCTGCTTCTTCATGGAATCCTCAAGTCTTTATTTGCAAGCAATCTCTCTGGGTCTGGAAAATCATAAAGTCAAATATGAGCAAGTCTAGTGGAAAATCTGTGACGCTAATCTTGGCTAGAGCCGTATTTTTAACAGGCCTTGAATGTGTGTGCCGGATTACCCAGATGGTCATACAGGAATCAGCCTGATAGGATTAAACCTTTATACTGAACTCTGCTCCATCTGTTCTCCAAGGTTTGCCTTTCCTTATCTAAATATGAATTTTTAGCCTCCTTGTGTCTGGGAGTCAGACTAAATTCAGCATTCAAAGCGGAGATGTGTGCAGATAATTTAACATTTCACTAGTTAATCTCAGTTGATATCAGCTTGGTCTTTTTCTAGCAAACATTTTTGTAAAGAATTTTCCTAAGAAGGAATTTAAAAGTATGGAGAATCCACGTTCTTTGTTAGAAGGCTTTTCTCCTCCCATTGAACTCTAGGACTCACTCCATTCACTGTTCTAATAGGGGTTTACACTGACGTTTGCACAGAAAGACAGAAAAGGAAGACCTGTGTCCTCTCTCTAGATCTGACTATAAGAAGAGATGACATATAATTCCGACTGGATGAATGATCCAAGGAGACTATATTCGTGTATATTTTGTTCTTTTTCTCCCTTTCAAGTATTAGTTGGTGTTCGATAAAATTATCTGCAACAGCTGTCTCTATCGTGTTCATTAGGTTTTCTAGGTTTTTATGGAGGCTTTCTCGGGGTGGAGGTTATAACTCAGCTTCATCTTCAGTGAAACAGGTTGATGTTTGTTTTGCCCTCCTGCGCCTCTATCCCTCGAAGCAGTTAAAGCAGTGAAGTTAAACTCATTTCTCAGCTGGAAAAGTTGGTTCTGGGCAAGTTGCAAGACAGAGACCAGTAAGTTGCCAAAGGGCCAGAGCCTGGTGGATGGTTTGGGGGTTTCCAACCCTGTAACAAAGGACAGGGGAGGCCTATGACTGCTGGGCTCAGTGAAGCAAACTAAGATACAAACGAATAAATAAGTGGCATGAAAGAAGGATCTTCTGGACTTCTGCTTTGTGTCTGGTCTATGGCCACGTGGTCATTGGATGTGTTGGGTTTACACCTGTGATGGAACACAAGAGCCAGCAGCCTGTGGAACCCCAGGCCTAAGAAGAGAGGATCCCTATAGCAGTCTAGTGGGGTTTCAGGGGTTGCCCACAGTCCCCTTGGTAATCCTAGTTTCTGGCTCTGCGCCATCACGAATGGCAGCAGCAAGCATCTCATCAAAAATTTAGGCTTTTCCACACATACGTCTAGTTATTATATTTACACAGTACGCTTAACTGAACAGTCAGGGAGCAGAGAGCAGCAAAACTCCCCATTCAAGCTTAAGTAGACTTACACTTATTGACAAAACATCTTGTAGAACATGTGTGTGGGGTTCCTTAAACTGACAAGAATTCTAGTCAGGTGATAAGGGGTGATCCCAATAGGTGATCCTAACTGATGAAATCCACCAAAAGTAATCGCTTACAAAATAAACACACACACACACACGCACGCGCACACACATACAGTCCCACTGTTTATTCTCTATATTTTATCCTAAACAAGGACACTGCACCAGATGTTTGATTCTGTTATTTAAATCTGTTTTGCCCCATATGGTAGCCACTGGTCATAGCGGCTACTGAAATTTAATTTTTAATTAACGAAAATTAAATTAAAATTATTTTCTCTGTCATACCAGCCACATTGGCCAACAGCTCCATGTGACTAGTGATTATCACAGAGGACAGTACAGAAATAGAACCACCATCACAGGAAGTTCTATGGGACTATGCTAATGTATAGTTCAAGTATAAATAATGAGCCAGTCATTGACAGGGAATAATCAGAGATAATCATTTATGGGGTGTCCTCCATATGCCACGAATTGTGCTAGGAACAATTAATCTCTAATCCTTCCAACAGTGATCACAAAAGCAAATGTTCACAGGGCCAGGCAGGAAAGGAAATAAATAAAATGGGGTAGGGGCAACACAATGGGAGAGGTGGGGAGTGTGGGAAACTATAGAGTATCTCCCCCTTACCCAAAAGGGACACAACTTCTCAGTTTAACTTAATCATCGCCATCAGAGAATGTGGCAATACTACCTGCACGACCACCCCTTCTGAATATTAAGAGAATGGGCACATCCAGATTTTCATGTAAAACATCTCCATTTCTAATGGTAAAGCAACATATACATAGTTTCTTAAAGCACCATGCAAACCAAATCTAAATATGACTTCAAGCTGGATTCAACCATGATCTGATCTGTCAGTATGCAATATCTATGAATCCTTGGAGGGCCAATCATCTTTTAGTCATTAATCTCTGAAACTGCATGTCTAACACTGCCACCGACTCATCAAACAATAAACACCAGCCACAACCACTGTCAGTTCTGTCTCTGTTTGTTCAAGCTCTCTCCCAGAACAACACAGAAGTCCCCAACCATCCCCGCTCTGCTGTGCAAAAGATTTTCTATAAGCAGTTTGGGAGACAAGCTCTGTGTTCCTGAAGGATTTCTACCATCATCACGCAAGATAGCATAGATAGTGACTTTTTAAGGAAACCATGTTTTGAATGTAAGCAGCATCTCAAAATCAACCTTGTCCAACCTTTAGCACCGCACAACTCTTGCTTTGTGCTTTTCAGAGGAGTACTGCTTACCTTTCTCTCCATGACCAAGGCTACTACTGCTAACATATTTCAGTGAACTTTTATTATTGGGAACCTTATCATTTTGAGCCAGTTTCCTCTCCTCCCTGACACATTCAGTGATGCTGCACTCCAGTGTTTGTTATAACACAGATGTTTCCGTGGTGATGATCCATGACATCACAAGCACTGGGATGTGTATCATTAAACTTATCCAGACAGAGGAGCAAAGGAGAGTGGGAACTCCACTTCCATTTGAACTCCACGTTGGACTGACCCAGCTTCCTCAAAAATTACTCCTTGGGGTCTGGGTTGTTCTATCTGGGCTGCAAAGAGCAAATACTCACTCTTGCTTGCTTGTGATTCATTTCTACTATCATATTATTAATTAGGTGCTAAGTCCTGTCTACATACCAAATCCCAAATGAACCTTCCTCTGACATCCACTTTCAAAATGATACTGCCCTACTCAGAACCTTTCTGTGGTTTCCCCTTAGTGACTGGGGATCCCTACAGATCAAGTCCACCCTTAGGAGCCTAGCTGATTCTCCCCTCCCAACCTCATCCCCCACTTCTCCCAAACTGGAGGGAGTGCTCAGCAGCATGTGGATCACTGCCTCTGGAATTCAGGATGCCTCAGCTCACATGCCAGCTTCTTCACTTACCAGCCTGGGCAACTTACTTTTCTTAAACCTACCACTTTAATTGCGGATAATCCAGGAGCACTCACCTTGTGAGGTTTAAATGAGTTAAAGTGTACAGAGCTCAGTACAGTGAGATAGAATGAAGGGAAGAGGAAGACAGGAAGAAAACAGAGATGATGATGGCTGGCTCTCCAAATCCACTGTCTCCAAGCTCCTTCCACTACGAAACCTCCTTTCTTCACTAGGAGGTTATACCATTCACTTCCACCCAAACAGTATTTTGCCAAAAGACTGGTCTTTTGTGGGAAGTTGTTTCTATCCCACTCTACAAACACTACCCCTTCAGTGAACTCCTTCATGTCTTTCCCATTCATTTGTCACTTATTGCATATTTTTCTTGAACTTTTACCTTTATACACATACGGAGGTGTGTGTACAGCTGGGCATGTGTATATGTATGCAAATCAACCCAACTATCAACACATCCATTGAAGGCAGGGACTTCATTCATTCATAAACTGGATGGGTCAGTACTCTGTACTTAACCAATACTTGACAATTAACTAGTAGTGTTATATTTTCAAGGGGTAGCTCATATATTATCTCAATTATTCTTAATATCAACCCCAAGTGGTGGGCAAGGAGATGTTATTTTAAATTCCAGTTTACAAATGAGGTAACTGACTCTTGGGAACTCATTTGAACTTGAGACTTTGAGAATCCACATTGGTCAGTAAAGACAGATATTTAAAACACTCAAACTACCCTTCAATTTTGGGTATATTTGAAATTTCTGCTCAGTTTGGCTAAAATACTCACTTCAATCATGTAAACATAGCCTAAGTCCCATAAAATCTTAGTTGTGAAATTCCTTATTCCCAAGACAGAGGGTGGGTATTTATTAACTTTACAGAATATTACTACTCTATTTCCAAGTAAAGTTATTTTTCCCTTAAGACTCAGCTCCACATATGAATTATAGTAAAATTTCTCTTTACCTTCTTCTGTTTCCAAGTTCAAAAAATGGCATCCTAATATAATACCACAGGTGCCAACTTAAACATAGGAACACTGGAAATACTGCCAGACTTCGAGGCTGCGAAGATTTTCTATTGTTGTAAGTTGGGCTGCTAAACACACAGAGTCCAAACATCGCATATAAGTGATAGTACCACAAGAGCTTGTATTTTTAAAGTATAGCACAGTTTCCCTTAACTTTCATTTTCAACCTGGACATTATCCATTTCAATGGTGTTCATTATAGGATTTTGCATACACAATGATAAAAGTTTACAGATTAAATAGGTTACCCTAAAACGGTAACCTATTACCGTTAGATTCTCCAACTTTTTTTTTTTTGAGCAACACAGACTGGATTCCACAGGCATTAGCTAACCAAACCAAGGAGAGTTTCTAGGATCTTGCCAGAGTTGAAAGGTAGAGGAATCTGAGGTTTGACTTTATAGATTTGTTGCACAAAATTGTTACTGGAAGAACACAGCTGGTTTGGTGATTCAGCCAGGAGATTTTAACAAAGAATAACCCAAACTCTGCTTTACCGCTGTACTAAAAAATGACAAAAGAAATGCTGGGGCACATTCCCTCATCCACAGCCCCACACACAACATAGCCTAAAAGCATCTGCCTCCAGCCCAGTAGGTGCTCAGTACCTGCTGCCCTCCCTACTGTGCACAAAAGAGAAGTGGCCTAAGAATCATAAAGAATGAAAAAAAGTTCTCGATTTGTACTAACCACATTAATTTTAATCATACTTCTCAGTAACAGCCAGAGTCTACTGCTATTTCTAGGCCTTTTGACATCTGTATATTGCTCTGCCCCAAAGTGGATGAAAGAAACTGATGTGTTGAGAAGAACCCACAAGCCTGACACTGTCCCTGTCTCTGTTCCCTGTATTCTCTGTCTACACATCGCCCCCAGAGCTATGGGGGGAGGAACATGGGTTTGAACAATTGGTGTCCTGTTGATTGCAACTGTCAATTAAATAAAACAGCCACCCAGGAGCATATGTTCACACATAAAATATTAAATTCACAGATTGGGATAAAAATATATTAATACCTGGGTTCCGCTTTCATGCTTAGTGGTCAGATAAGTATTCGGCCAATTCAGTTCTATTTCTGCGCCCTGTGGGCTCGACGGTGTTACTTTTGTGTTTCACTTTTCTTTTCCTTCTCTGGTTACTGTCTGGTTTCCTATGTCAGTGCCTCCGTTATGACTGACCAGCAGCATACGTTTAAGCAGGATTTTAATTACTAGGTCATCTCCCAGCCAACTTGCCCAAGGCAGGCTGGCAGGAAAGTCCTACAATCCATGCCTTGCACTTCTCATGCTCCTCTCCAGATAAATCTCTTATTTTCTGAGGACACTAGATTCAAGATGGCATCGTATTCATCTGATAAGGATGATGATCACCTAATTTCTATAAAGTTTCATTTTTGTTCACTGAGTATTTCAAGTTGCAAAGCTGGCACACAGAGGTTGAGATGGGGTGCCCGATAGCGTGACGTGATACCAGGATTTTTTATCTTAACCCAGAAAAGCACCTTCCCATATATCACTGCACATGCCAACTAACATACCCTGGGGATTTAGCACAGATCTGGCTTTTCAATTTGCCTTTGAGTAACGTCGTCAATTTGCTTCAATTGAAGCAGGAATTATATTACATGATCAAATGGCAGGAGAATTTCTCTCCACCTCTGAAGTCCAATGCAAGAGAATCAGCAATGACTAAAGAGCGGGAAAGAACAGTAGTGATGGCCGCCTGTGTCAGCTGGCTGGAGGTCCAAGTGCTGGGGGCACAAAACCCCACTCTTTTTTTCTTGTTGGCTGCAACCAAATTTTTGAAAGATGGCTCCAGTGTTCCTCATTTACTAAGTGGAGAGAATAATGGTAGTGCCCTCCTATGGTGGTTAAGAGCATTAAAAGAGATGATATAATGTGTTCAGTATTAAACCTGATGGGTAGTAAATGCTCAAAGGCTGCTATCAAAATAGCAAAACCACCATCACTCGAAACACTGGCCTGAAAGCTAGCATTTTACTGGGCAAAGAATTCGTTAGCCTGTGATCACAAAAATACACTGGATCCACTTCTCCTGGTCAAAGAGAAAGCAATCTATAGAAAACTTCCAAACTTATTTTCTCAAACATGGATCTCAGACCTAAGGCACTTTTCTGATTAGCTCTCCCCCAAGCTTCTAATATTTTGTTCCCATGTGAAACTTCAGACACACTTTCTCCTCTGCCTAAACTGCTCTTTCCTACTTGCTTGACAAATGCTACTCCTTATTTTTAAGTGTCGTTGATTCTTCAGATTTGGCTGTGTTCTCTTGTTTAAAGCTCCCTTAGCAGTCTGCGTTCCTCCTTATAGTGCTGACCATCATTCAACTTAAGTAATTTCATGTGCAATTATTTGCTTTGTATCGACACATAAACAGACTCACTTACATGACCATATACCTCACAATGTCAACAACAGTGCCTACCTTGTTCACCTCTGCATCTCTGTGGTCTAATAGAGCAGGCAGTCAATAAACATAAGTAGATACCTGATGGAATAAGCAAACGTACTAACGAAGAATCATCAGAGTTAAGATATTAAGGTGCTAAACAGAGCAGCTGAAAAAGAGTTGAGACATTTTCCAATGGTTATTAACCACTCTGACACCCACACTGGGCTTCCTCACTGAATTAAGCTGAGGCTCTGTGGAATCAGGTTTCCTAAGCTGATCGGTCCCCCTTGGAGCAGCAGGCACTCCATTCTCATGAGGGTTAAAATTAGCACCATTAAGCTCCTCCTGCACTGGGCTCTAATCATGCAAGGGCCCAGGTGGATCTTGCTGACAGATGTTAAGGTTAGAAGGAAGGGTAGCAGCCAGATGAGGAAACAGGGCCACCCCCTTCCGGAGGTACCAGCACTTCCTGTCTTTAGGCCTGGCTGGATCCTGCCTGCCCCGCCCCTCCCCCATGCATCAGTTTCAACACAGTTGCTGCTGTTTCTGTCATTTGAACTCAAATCCTATCTTCGAAATTGATGGGCGATTCTGCCCCTGACAACACAATGTCAGCTTTGCTCAGTGTCCAGCTGGTTCCGTATATATTATCATAATGCGCTGCCTGGGTGGACCCTGGCTGATGCTCTTCCTTGACTCAAATCCTCCTTTCCACACCAATTTCTGCTCTCTGACATGCAGACACTACTTGTTTAAAAAATGAAAACAGAGTTTACAGCTTGGGAGACATTTTGATTTTCAAAATCCTAAGAGGACATTAAGTCTATTCTCATGGAAAACTGAACTAAAAAGGTTTTCTATTAAAAAAACAATATACAACTCATTTAAAAAAAAAAAAAAGTGTTTCCCAGGGTCCTATACTGTTTCCTGGTGACATGAAAGAATTATTACTTCCCTCAATGCCCTAAGCCCTCCAAAACAGTGTTTCCCAAACTTCAGTCCTGATTTTACTCCATCTCCTATCACTTACTTTATGACTTAATTAAGATTATAGCTGCTATTTTTGTTTACATGGACTTACTTTTTTCTTTAAATTTAGTCTTGCCCTAAGCAACAGCAGCTGTAGGTCACAACTTGGGAATGCTTTGTTTATGGTGAGGGGTTTTTTTGTTTTCTGTTTGTTTTGTTTTTTTTTTCCTTATGCATTAAGAGAGACATAACTATTTTTTGAGTTTTTTTTTTAATTTTGTTGGGAGTATAGTTGCTTTACAATGTTGTGTTAGTTTCTTCTGCACAGCAAAGTGAATCAGCTATATATATATATATATATATATATATATATATACACATATATCTCCTTTTTTTTAACATTTCCTTTTCATTTAGGTCACCACAGAGCACTGAGTAGAGTTCCCTGTGCAATAAAGTAGGTTCTCATTAGTTATCTATTTTATCCATAATATCTAAATAGACATTACTATTTTTTTTAACTTTTTTTTTTATGTTTTCCCCCACCACCTAAAAGGATACACATACTGCACAGGAAACTAGTCCAAAATCTCACGGCTAACCATCAAGTGACGTCAATGTTACACTATCTCAGCTGAAGGAATTCAGAGAGAACACCAGGTGAGAGCTACCTAAGGCACAAGTGTTTGTGTATGGCACACTGTGCGGCTTTTTCAGGACTCCTGGGACCCACTGCCAACCTCCTGCATAAATGCCCAAGGTAAAGGGAAGTGGCCTCAGGTCTGTCCTGTGGAATGACCATCACCTTGGTATTTTGGTGGCCACTCACCAAAGCAGTGAGTGTATCACAGCTCAATAGATCAGCTGGGTTCAAATGACAAATCATCAAGGCTTAAAGGGCTCAGCAAGCCCCTTATCCCCAACTAACAGATGAGGAAACTGAGACCCCCAAAATCAAAGTACACAGTGGATGTCACATAGCAAAGCAGGGGCAGTGCTCTGTTATTTATTTCTACATGTATGAATGAAAAGGTTCAAACAAAAAGATGTTTCAAACCCATCCTGATCAGTGCCCCTAAATATCTTATCTTAATAAGATTTATGACCAGTACACAGAAGTTATTTGCATATTCATATTATGTGAATCCTCTGATATTCTCAAGTAAGTAGAAAGTAATTAGGAAGAGGCCTTTGGTTTGAGACAATCAGTTATGCAGATAAACACAATTGGAATTATGATGCTTTTGTAACCGAATTAAAAAAAAAAAAGGTTTAAATGTTCTGTCCAAGTTATCGGCTGAAAGCACCATTCTGCCCCCTCCTCCCATCCCCTCCCTTGACACTATGTGCTTATTAAAATAAGCTAGGTGTGGTTCACTCATTTACTAGGTCACACAAAACACCAAATAAACTGTGGGAAGTTTCCCACAGTTGAGAGGTTTGTCAAGAAATTTATATAAGAAAACTATTTCTTGTGGGGTGAAGCTCAGTAACTCTTCAGTACCCCAACAAGGAGATTCTTAGTATCCTACCAGTCTTATAACTCACAATTTTACACTAATCTCATGGTCTCCTTTTTTACTACCTTGTACAGAGGAGCCTGGTGGGCTGCAGTCCATGGGGTCGCAAAGAGTCGGACACGACTGAGCGACTAACACTTAACTTAATACATGCCAGAGAGTCCATATGGTCAGCAAATGAGTTCTACAGAGATGTGTTAGACCATCCTTGCAAGTAAATAAAATATTACCAGCCAGCCTCTCTCTCTTATCTTACCAGCCCCATGAAAAACATATATGTCAGCAAATAAAAGAAGTGTTTTCTTGATTTGACTATAGCCATGAGAAAAATAGGCTATTGAAGGAAAATAAACTCTAAGGTAAACATATATAATATGCCCATTAAAAACAAGAAAAGATATATCTGGATTAACTTTTCAAAGGTCTATTTGAAAGCACAACTAGTAAGTATAACTGCCTTACTTGTATTGAGAAAAAAAAATAAGAATAGTAGGACAAGAAATAGAAAGAATATTAGCATACTGTATAGAGTAAGTAATTGAAAGGACAGACTCTAAGGTACTTCCCTGGTAGTCCAGTGGCTAAGACTCTGCCCTCCCAATGCAGGGGGCACAGGTTCAACTCCTGGTCAGGGAACTAGATTACACATGTCTGGACTAAGAGTTCACAGGTCACAACTGAGACCCAGCACAGCCAAATAAATGAGTTTTTTTTTTAAAGAAGGCAAAACAACAAAGTATGGACTCCGAAGTCAAGCTTTCTGGGTTTGAATCCTAGATTTCCAACATCCTTGCTGTGTAACTCTGGGTAAGTTACTTAAGCTATCTTTAGTCTCCCTTTCCTCATCTTTACAATGGGTTGCCCACAGTACTATGTGCCCAGTACAGTAAGGGCTCAGTGAGTATTTGTGTCATGATTGTCAGCCCCACTGATATGCAGAGCTCTGTGATTATGTAGACCAGGCTTGAGTCCCAGTTTCAGCTCTGACTGCGGCCTTGGGTAAGTTGGTGACCTCTCTAAACCCCAGTTTTCTCATCTGTAAACTGAGGAAAATAACTGTTACAGCTTATCAGGCTTGTTGAAGGATTTGATGAGATGATATAAGTAAAATGATTAGCAAATGCTCAATAAATGTTAGCTGATAATAGTCCAAAAATAACAAGAGCAATAATAAGAAAAAGAATACATACTATCACCTTGCCTGGTCACTATTAAGCAGGATGGCAAAGTCTGAGCACTATTTCTCCTTTGTCAGCAGTGCTGGCTGGTGGTGTCATATTCAAATAAAGACAGAGTAGATCACCAGCTTAGCAGTGCCCTGTAGCTTATGAACTCTTTAATCTGCCTGATGCTGAGCACTTACTGGCTCCCAAGTCTCCAGTGTTAGGATTTCTGGGGTTACCTGCTTTATGGATTACTCAAGGGAGACTTTGAAAATCAGTCTTCACTTACATCCCTGTTCATTATCTTGACTTCTTGCCGGGTCCTTTCTATTGCAAGGCGAAGACAAAAAGACACCTTCTGCGCTGCTCAAAGAAAAAGACCTGATGTGATGCTTAAAAATCTGGGGTCTCTGTCCTCTATAACTCATCTGGATATTCTTAACCCTAACGTTCTGTTCTTGCATCTGTCTTGCTTTTCAAGTAGGAAAAAAATCAATTGATAAGAAGTGACACACCACCCTGGGTAACAAGAGATGATGCCCATATTTTTCTGCTAAACTAGACCCTTCACTGAAATGGGCCTGGCTGGAGTTCTGCACCACAACCAGTCCCATAAAGGGCCACTGTCCAAGCGTAAAGCTCTGAGTCATTCATCCTCTGCCCTTGTGTTCTGAAGGTGCACTGCGTTTGTCAGGAGGTTGGTGAGATTTCATAGATGTTCTTCTTGTGACCTTGGAATCCCAGAGATTCCTGCAAGTCTAAGCCAGCCAGAACTGGAAAGGCATCCGGGTAGACCCTACATCCCCTGACATCAGTGCAACCCCTGAAATCCTTACTTACTGGTCAGCATACCACAGGCAAACACAGCTTTAAGTGGATTTTGATGGAAACTAGCCGTGTGAGCGTAAGCTGGCTAATGCCCTCTCCAGGCCTCAGTTTTCTTCTTTGGAATATGAAGGGCTGTGTTAAACGACCGTCCATACTTCACTGACTCTTCACTCAGCACGAGGTGTGTGTCTAGCCACTGACCATGGAGGGAGGGGAGCCAGAGACTTGGGACAGTATGTTTCTCTTTATTTTCCATCATGTAGTTTTCTTTGATTGGGGTTAGATAATATACATTTCATACATCCAAAAGCACAGCAGCCCTTCATGCTAAAGGCCTTAGAAAAGTAAGTCTCTACAAGTTCAGAAAGTAAACTCTTGCTAAGCTATTTATGAAAAAAGAAATTCGATAAGACAAAACCATCTGGAGAAAGAACGCTCCAAATTTGGGACATTCTTCCTATTTTGAAGACATGCACTATTAACAGAATGAGAAGTGATGAGGGGTACAGCTCCAAGGTACAGTCAACTCCGTGATGAGCTCCCAAAAGCTAGGAGGGAAGGGCAAGGTTATAAGTCACTCAGAGCAATCTTGCCCCAGGCTTTTACGACATACTAGGAGTCTGCATAACTGACCCCGAGCTCTTAAAAGCCCTGCCTGGCTCTCCCATATCATCTCACAACTGTCACTGACCATGGCCTAGGCATCCACACAGGCCTGGCATGATCTGACCTTCAGCAGCTTCCCCAAACTCATCTCCTGCCACTTTCTGTGGCCAGAGCAATAGGAGCCATTGCAGGCTGCTTCTGGTTCCTTGGACTCAATTAGGCAAAACAGCCTTTGCACATGCTCTTCCATCTGCCTGGATATTTGTTTCCGCCCCCTGTCAGATGAAAGCTTACTCATCTCATGGTTCTGGCATAAGTGAGATTTCCTCAAAGAAGGCTTTCTTGACACTTCATTTCTCCTCTCTCCTTTTATGGTTCCCCTTTGATGCACAAGTCTAAGGAGTTAGTTGTAAACTGTGTTTAGCATCTTCCTTCTCTATTTACATCCTACTTTCTAAGAAGACAGCACTCTCTCTGCCTGTGCTCCTGCAGCTAGCTCCCTGTCTGGCATGTGGTGGAGCTTAGTATGAAGGAATGGAGGAAGGAATGATCTGAGGTCAACCTTACTGACACCTAAGAAAGAGCAATACTAGAAAAGTCTTTGGAGTTCTCTGTTTCTCCACAGGCACCTCAGGAGGTACCAGCTGAGTGAAGGTACCTGTCAGTGGCTTCAGTCCGGAGCATCATAAAATAGTGCACGTGATACACATGATATCTAGAAAAATAGTACTGATGAACCTATTTGCTGGGAAGGAATGGAGACACGATGTAGGGAACGGACTTGTGGGCACAGCGGGGGAAGGGGAGGGTGGGACGAATTGAGGGAGTAGTACTGACATTGATATACCACCACGTGTGAAACAGATAGCTAGTGAGAAGCTGCTGTACAACACGGGGAGGCGAGCCTGACCAAGAAGGGTGAGATGGGGGCGGGGAGGGAGTTTCAGGAGGGAGAGGACATATATAAACATAATTATGATTGATTCAGGCTGTTGCACAGCAGAAACCAACACAACATTGTAAAGCAACTTTCCTTCAACTAAAAAAGAAAAGAAAATAGTACACGTGGAAAGGTCTAGAGATGGTCCCAGCTAGCCCTGAGAAAACATACACAACTGAGGTCAGAGAAGCAAAGGGACCTTTTCCCAGGTTTCCTTTTCCCTTAAGCTAGTCAATGGCAGCGACAGGACTAGAATCCAGCTCTCCAGTCGGCCCATCCTCCTCCCTCTAGGTCCAACAGACACTCACTAGCCACTTCTGAGGGCCTCATTACACAGAGGGGAGAAGAGGGCCCTTTGTGTCTTTGGAAACTCCATACTGTCTCTCAGTTTGGAGTAATCTCCCCAAGCCTGAACCATCTTTCTCCACACATCCAGAAAACAACACATTTAAGTGCAGCTGCAAGTCAATGGGGCTGGATACCCAGGGGCAACCAACAGAAGCAAAAATCCACTTCTGTCTGGAGCAAAAGGATTAAAGAAGGTCAAATGCTAAAGAGCAAGAATAATACCATATTGTCAGGGGCAGCTGGAAGGGGCCACTACAATGGAAAAGTCAGAACTGACTGGTAGTTGGAAAAATCGGATTCTCTTTCTCCACCACTGTACTTATAGCAAGGAGATGGCCCAGCAAGTCTAACACTATTCAATCTTTATTCTACAAAGGATTTTTAGTTTGACCAAATCCCACTTCTGTTTTATTTTGGGATCCTGGCATCACTATACTTCACATTTCAATCTTTGTAATTACTGTGAAGGGAAATTGAATTGTTTTGTATCCGATGCCCACAAAACTAAATTTCAATCACTTTCCATTTAAAAAGCCAGAAGTGTCTTTAAACATTTGTGTTTGAGCCAAAAAACTAAGTCCTTGGGTCAGAACTCAAGAACAGTAAAATAATATAGTCCTACTGATTTTTAAAGTAAATATCAAGGTTTGTACAAATTTATAACACTTTTTTTAAAAAAACTCTTAATCTCAAGAACATCTCACCAAGGCCTTAACTGCACTTCCAGGAAGGGTGACAGATGAGCTCTTAACCCCCTCAGATTTCCCCAAGGACCCTGGAGGAGGCAAGTTACCCAGAAATACAGAAAGGGGAGACAAGTAGAGGGAGGGAGAAAAACACATGCACACCAAAAAAAAAAAAAGTCCCCTTAAAAAAATGAGCATTTAAAGTGCTTGTCAGCCGGCTCCCTGACAAAGACAGTAGTGTATTCATAGCCATTTGCATAAATGCTGCCGGTGAGTTCACCATGCCTGCTAGCGCTAATGGTACATAAAGTAATTTAGTCACTTCTCCCGGCATTCTATGTCAGAATGATGAGCACCGGCACTTTGCCTTGTTGCATATTAGATCATTAGATAATAAAGTGTTAGCGCATGCAAGCTGGCAGGGTCCCCACACTGCAGCTTTGTAAGGGCACTGCTTTTTCCAACAGGGGGCAAAAAATAGAGAAACGGATGCCACGTGTGGCCTTACATTCAAATAAACACCACTTGAAATCTCAGAACAATGATAATATACCCTGCAAGCCCTTCGAAGATCACTAGCACACAGTCCCCAGGAATTTGCCCAAGTGATGGGGAGATTGGAAGGGCACAGGAGCCAGGGCTGTGCATTACCTTCCCTGGGGTCAGCTCAGGGTCTTTGACCCCAAGTCTACGTTTTTTCAGAAATCAGAATCCTGAGAGCAGTTGGGTTCTGAGGCTGCCTCTCTCCACAACTATACATCTTCCCTAACACTACTGCTTAAAGAGAAAACCTCACTGGCCTAAACTCTCTCATAAATATCCAGCCAAAGAAAATCTCAGTATTTATGAATGAAGGAAAAAAATAGGAGGGAGTGCAATTACCATGAGCTACAGCGTGCCAGGATTCACCCTCTCTGGACCACACAGGAGTCTACGACATAAATTTGCCTTTGTCAGCTCTCTTACTTGAAATACAGGGACAGTTATTTGAGCACGGAGGTTTGTGAGTCTGTGGGTCACACAGGGAAGACAGCATGAATGTAAAGTGTGGTATCTATTTCTCATATGCAGAAAGGTGAGCCACGAAACAGAACTTTCTTCCAACCACCTGACAAGCAGGATATAAAAAGAGATGTGCAGAATAGCTCAAAATAATTCAGGCTACCTGTAAATGAGATGGTAGGGAGCCCAGAATGAGCGAAAACAAGGCTCCTGCAAGTCACCTAGGAGGTGCAAACGGCGCTTGCAGTCTCACTGTGGGGCAGCTCTGTGAGACGGAGGTGGCAGAGGGAGGGGCTGACGAGGGGGTATGGCTCTGTGAGCCAGTTTCAAATAGGATTGTTTAATAGCAAGTTAAAGTATTACTATACCCTCAAGTCGACGTGAATTAGCATCAAAGTCCACTCCCACACAGCATCATGAAGAAGCCCACAGTCACTCTCTGCTGAGTAGATATTTATGTGTCAGCCTGAAGTGTCTAAATGAGTGGGTGGTTATGTGTGGTTGGTTGATTCATTCTGCAGAGAAGCAGATTTCCACGTTACTGTCATTACTGAGAACCTCCAGGTGTCTGCCTTTTTATTCTGCTGGGTAGAAATGAAGTCAGGTTTTGGTGAGAGGGAGGCCCTCTAGCTGAAGGAGATAGGACACACTCAGGTCCCAGTGATGGTTAACCATGAATACACAGTGAAATGTCATTATTTCTTGAGTAGTATGCTAAGAAGAATATGGTCATTTGTGGACTGGTCACCTGCAGCTGAGGAATAAAATGTTGTCTTTAAAACTTAGAATACAAATGCTAGCCCAACTGAAATATTAATATGTCCACCTAGAAGGGAGAATGCTCCAGCTGGAAGGTAGCTTATAGACATTTTGATCCAGAAATCTCAAACTGTGAGCCTCTGGCTGTCTTCTACCTAAGTGACTTTCTTCCCCTGTCCTTCCTTCAGGGGCTAAAACACTTTGTAATTTGCTACCAACAATTAAAAATTGAAGGAGTTTTACTTCTGGTCAGACGGGACATCTGGCCCACCTGGGCTCTCCCTGCCCTTGATGACAACTGCCCGGGGCCTGGGTCGGCAGAGCATGAACTTGCCCTTCTTCCGCAGTCTCCACCCAGCCGACTTCCGCTCTGTATGTGACCTGCCCCCACCCAAGGCACATTTTTTTTTTTTTTTTTTACCCCTCAGAGATCATCACCTTCACTTTGCCAAGAAGGCAACAACGGATCCTCAAAGGTAAGCTGACTTGTCCAAGGTCACACAAAGGCTAGAAGTGAAGCTCAGAACTGGTTTAGGTTTCAAGGCTCTTTCTCTACCATGCCATGATGTAAAATAATGTTCCTGACCTCCAGGCCCTAGAGGTTTCCATGCTAGTGAGTTTGTTTTGCACTGGTTTGTGTTGGGGTTTTTTGGTGGAGGGATGATTTGCAAGGTGTCATGTGCTCTCCCACCAGCTTCCCAAGGGCAGGAATAGGAACCTGGGTGTGGTCTGCACATGAAGCACATTTTAGAACTACGGACCCATGACTGTCAGATACCAAACTGACAGTCAAGTCTGTTCCCAGACAGGACAGTAACTAATGGTCAGAGTTGGAAACAAGACTTTGGCTTTTAAGCCACTGTTGTCCAAATTGCATCCACTGAGTATTTACCTATTTTTTCCTTCTTCCTTTCACCTCAGTATCTCTAATCATACAAAGTCTGAAGTGACTCCAAGGGTATAAAAATGGCAATATTACTATAAAGTGAGGATCCGAATAATTTTAAGTACAGAAATGGAGCTAGGAATGTAATCATGAGCAGGTGTTTCAAATGGCCTCCTGCAAAAAGTAATATCCATCCATCTCAGCACTAATGAAACCATAAAGCAGCAGCTTTTGAAAGATGATGGTTTACTTTAAAAAGACTGTAAAACTGGATGTGGTATAGAATCCCTTCTAAGAGTGTTCCATCTGGCTAATTAATAAAAAGTACAGATTGTGTATTCCTTAGGCACAGACACACACACACACAAAAAAAAAAACAGGCAAAAATGGTGACAGTAGTGTGTTTATTAAATTGAGATGCCAGCAGAGAAAGGAGTTTTCTACCCTATGAACTACATCGTGGACAGTTCATGGTCCACCAAAAGATCAGGCAGTCAGGTGGTACTTTGTGTGATAGTGTTTTCAAAAGAATTCTGATGACCTAGCAAACTGAAAGTGAAATGGGGAAAATAAGTGAAGAGTTGAATTTGAGGAGGTTGGAGGAAACCTAGCACAGTGACTGGTATCCCGTTGAGACTCAGTCACAGTGTTTTGGGTGGATTGATGGATGGATGAAAAATGGATGGATAAATAAAGGATGAATGAAATGGCTGGACAGAGGATGATGATGGATGGATAGATGGGTTGATGAACAGGTGGATGATGAATAGATGGATTCACTATATAAATATACAGGTAACTCAGAAACATTTGGACATATGCTCAGTCCAGCCTCTTGTTCCTTTGAGTGGCATTCAATTTCTTTGTTTCAAATTTTTGTCTGGTTTCCTCTAGTCCTCTCAAAGGTACAACTAGCCATAAAATGAAGACAAATATGATTTCTCCCCACCAAAATCTGCCTATATAAAGCAGGCTGCACCATGTGGTGATGAGGGGTGGGGCATGCACAGGGCACGGAAGGGACATTTAGTTTGGAATTTATATGCAAAAAGAAACACATCCAACCAACACTTTGGAACCTTATCTTCAAATGAAGTTAAATGTATGGTCACAGACACATACCAGTAGGATTGTAAAGAAGTGAAGTTCATTATACAATCAGGTCAACCACAAACTCAAAATACTCAAAATCTCAAAAAATTCAAAATCAGGATTTTTGTTGCCCTGCTTTGGCCTTTCACAATTTTTAGAATCAAGTGGCAGTTTAAAATAAAGCAGTGGTCCAATCTCCCTCTGTCTCTCCAACATAAGGATGGAAATGTCAGCCATTTCCGGGGTAGGGACCTGTGCAACAAGAAAGCCTGGGGCCTCCGAGATATGTTTCTGTATTGAAATATTCAGCATCGATACTGTTCAACAGGACATTTGAAATTTGAAAAGGGGTAGAAAAGATGGTGGAGTTGGAAGAAAGAAACCAAATAAATGCACAGTTAAAGTAGCAATGACAACCAATGAAAATGATTCGCCTACCATGTTCCAGATAAGAGGGCGTACCTTCCGAGGGGTCAAGCCTCCGAGCCCTCCGCCCATGCTTTGAGTTATTATGGACAAACATATTATCAGAGACTGCCAGGACATGGCCATCCACATTGACTGTCGTAGACACCACGACCTGGAGACAGGAGAGAGAAATGAATGAACATTTTAATATAAAAGCACGGAGGGTAATAAACTCAAGTTAAATAAATAACAGCTGGGAGCTGCAGAAAATTGCATAGCTATTTCACATAATAACTGGTGCTTATGCTGTACAAGTCTAACAAGAGGAGCTATTGATGAGTGGGTCTTTGGCATGGAACGCTTTTGATGCAGTTTTAAGTAAAATTGCACAGTTTATAGTTATACAGCAGAAGGTACACTGTTAACCATAATTTTAACAAGAGGATCTTTATTAGCATATTTTTTTTTACACAAGGGTGGTTGTGTTTCACCTAAATTACCCTTCAGTTTAGACACTGAAGCAGATATCACAGTTGATCATGCAAATAAAAATCTTTTGAATCTTTAAAATATTCCCCCTCCCCCCACCACTGTGTCAGGGTTAAGAGGAGAGAGAAATGAAAAAGAGAGGTTTCAGTGAGAGCTGGGATGCATTTTTCTCTCCTGGGTGTCTTTTTGGGGTTTCTTGTACTTTTTTCTACCCACATTCGTTTAGTTAAGCAGACAGACCAAAGCCCCCCTCACCACCATCACCACCACTACCCAAAAATCTTTGCTAATTAAGAGTCTTAGAGCTGTGTTTCAAGGCCAAAAAAACAGAAGTCTTGGCCCAAGGTATAATCAGATACCCTGGCAGTCCCATAAACTGATTGGAGTTTGCCAGAAGGGACCCAGGCAAGGGTGTTTTCTCACAGAACTTGGACTAAAACAATAAGAAGAAATGACCTACACTTCTCCTTATATTAAATGGGGAAGAGGATTAAAACTGAAACCCACAGAGATATGTTTATTCATGCGACCTCTTACAACCAAATATAATAATTGTCTGTAATTGCAGCTTCAGCGTCCGCCTCATGCTTTGACATGGGAAACAGCAATCAGCCGGCTCCCGTTTAATCCACCTATTATGTTGACTAATTAACTTTGCTCGACAGTTTATTTCTTCCTCCATTATCAGCCCCTGTCAGCCGCAAGCACCCTGCAGCATAGGGGGGACCTCAGGCTCTTTGATTGATCACCGATAGATTGACATGCAGATTAATTTAATTAGAATCACCTCACTTGAGAAATGAAAGACAATGGCAAGAGGGCTAATAGATCTGCTCTCATAATGAGGCGAACCTCCAGAGCCAAGGCTGAGGATTTCTGATTTATTTTTGCTCAATTCCCCAGTTGCTTGGGAAGACTCGCGCTTTAATTGTTCTTGGTTTTGGCGCTTCAATTGTTCTTGGTTTCGAGAGGCATTAGGCCCTGAAGAGGTGAAACGCTTTACAAGGATTGGCACATACTGAGGCCCCAGCTTCTGAGAAGTCTTTTCTCCAAGTTGGGGAAAGGGGACCCTGCCTTCTAGAGTCTTGGGCAATGAATGCTCTGATTTCATCACCTGAGTTGGACAGAGGGGAAAATGCTGGGCCTGTGAACTGTAAGCCCTGCCTGGAAAAGCAACCCCACTCCCAATCCTGTAGACCACCACCAATGGATGCCACACTTAAAAGTTCCACCGTCTCCACCTCTTTGACCTCACAGCATCCTCACAGCAGTTCAACACAGCAGATTCCTTGCCCTTTTGCCTCCAAGATGGCAACACAATTTTTCTGTTTTCCTTCTGGGCCCTCCCTTCTGCAGACTCGAGGCCCTTCTCCCCCACATCAAGAGGACCTAGACTTCCTCAGACCCAGAAAGAGGGGTCCCACTCTGGGGTCTCCCAGGGATGACTCTGGGAGGGCTCCTGTGAGGTCCCCTCCATTCTCCCTTGGGGTCCTCAAGATCCAACCCCAAGCAGGACTCGGATCCACACCTGATTTTAGTTTTCACTATTTTACTAAAATGCAAAGTAAACAATTAAGAGAGTCCATTTAGGGACTCAGGGCCTTCTCCTTAGTCATTGTGATATCCAAAATTCCAGCCAGGGCAAGTCATTCGTGGAAGGATACAGTCAGTTCTAAGCAGCAGTTTGCAAAGTGGTTTTTCTGTTTCTTCATGATTGACCAACCAGATGTGACGGCTGGAGGCTCTGTGTGTGCCTCATCAATTATAGGTTAATTTAGAAGGAAGAGAAGGAGAAAGACTAAGAGGGAGAGAAGAAAATTCTCTGTTCTTCTATTTTTGAAAAGTACTATGAGTGGTGGCAGAGTCTATATTATTTAAAGCAACAGAAATTCATTTTTCTTTTTAGTTCAGGAGATGACTTCGTGGGACATTTACAATTATGTAACGGAGCTGGGTCTTTCAAAGAATTTTTGATTTACTACAAGACCACAATTGAGTGGTCACTGGAGTCGTTAGCTGAAGAAACTATAAAAGGAATGACAAACGGTATCTGTTTCCAGTGTCAGGAAATACAGAAAGTGGTTATTCTAGATGTCTGTCTTAAGAAAAAAAAAAAAGCAATGACAATCCAACATGCACCTGTAAGTCAGACTGCTACAGGCTTAAAATATTCAGTATCGTTTAAAGACACTGTCATCTAATTCCTACACTGAACAAAAACTGAAAACGGTTAGGAAAGAAAACTACACCCCGTATGTCTGTCTTTTCTTGGCAAGATAGGATAATTTCATAGAAAGACCAATTATAACTGGAGAAAGATAATACCAAGAATTCTCATGCCTTTAAGTTTCTAGAAAATAAACACCTTATATGTTCCTCAAAAACTCATAACACTGTACATTTTAACTCCCGTACCCCAAAATAATTTCTCTCATTCCAATTTGAAATGATTAGGATATAGTTAAATAAAATAAATGCTGCAATTAATCCACAGAGCAACTTGTAAATATATATATATATACATACACACACACACACACACACACACACACACACATATATATAATGCTGAGATGCAAAGGGAGCACTGAAAACTCCTTTAAAAATAAGCCTATACTGGGAGGGAAAAGGGCCTTCACAGTTTAAACACAAGATTAATGAGGTGCTGACATGTTCATGCAGGCAAGGGGACAGGCAAGCCTGCCAAATCTTCAACCTTCCCAAATTTTGTCAACAAAACTCAGCTTGAATTTGGGACAGATAAACATGGAAAATGATTTTACATTTGGACTTGACCATCTCTTCCCTTTTCTACCTTCTTCCTTACTCTGCTGACCCAGGATAAAATGAGGAACAGGTATATTTAGAATTTTATGATATCTGTTATAATTAACATAGTCTAGAATTATACTAATACAGTGGCCACACATTGGGCTATTTAAATTTAAACTAATTAAATAAAATTTAAAATTCCATTGTTCCTGAGTTCCATAGCCATATTTCAAGTGGTCACTAGTCACATGTGGCTGGAGGCTACTCTACTGGACAAGGCAGTTACAGAACACTGTCGTCTCTAAAGAATGTTCTATTGGACGGGGCTGCTGCAGAATGACTTTGAAATAAATTGTTCCAATTTATTTGTGAGGATGCCCAATTTATTTCTCCTGAAATAAGTATTAAGCTTAGGCATGTTTAGGGTTATATATTCTGTATTATCATTGTATTTTGGGGGAAGTAAAACTCTGTCTGGGGAAGGAGCATGGCTTTTTAGTATAGCAATTCAGAGACATGCTGATGAACACTCAGTGTGTTCCATGGCATTTCTGTTTGTGTCCAGTTCTCCAGGTGACAATATTCAATGTGAGGGAAATAAAAAGGCCACAACTATACACAGACTTTGAAGTTTTCAATTTCTTGGCTCATTACAGTGGTTCACAATTTGCTATGTTATATCCTAGATCTAAATAGACCTAAATGTTATTATTTTTACTATCTCCCCAATCTATTTAGAACTAAAATTCAAAACAAAACTTATGACTTTTGACTCTCAAGCCTTCCTAGCTGATGTGACTTTGGCCATGTAACTTAACCTCTCTAAGCCCCTGTGTCCCTGACTCTCAAATGGAAATGTTAATAGTACCTAACTCATAAGGTTACTGTGAGGCTTACATTATTTAAAGTGGTTAGTATGGTTTCCAGTTCTCATAGAGCAAACGTTAGCAGTGCTGGCAGAGTTGTTGCTTTGTTGGTGATTTCATCAACAAGTTCAAGAACCTGTGTTGGGCTGATAATCTGAAGCATCTTATTTGCTATAAAGAGGACCCAGCAAAAATTGTTATTTTCAATACAAGGATACAAAAATTATTTCTTCTACATTCACTTTTTATTAGTTTAACAATGAAATCTTACAAACTTAAAGACCTTCATGTTCACGACATTTAATTATATAATTTAGACCTCTTGTGAATTGCAAATTTCATGGTTTCTGTACTTTTGCTTTTTATAAACCATCTGCCTATTAGCCTTTTACATTCTAAACTTGAAATGAAACCTTATTGCTCTGAAATTAGCCTGTAAATTTTTCTGCATTTTATCAATGTAGTATATTTTTCCTAATACGTCATTTTAATGAAGGATTCTCTAGGAATTTTGTTATTGGTTATTATTTCCTTGTTATCATTCTTTAGACTGTCCCTCTCCCCTTTCAATCAAGCAGGAGATCCTGTATGTCCCAACTATATTCTCTCAAACTGATGAAGCATAATCTGTCTCATGAGCAGATTTTCAAAGAGACAGGCAGCTAAATTCAGTGATGAGTGGCAGATCACATTAACAAAAGCAGCAGCTCATGTGGATGAAGGGGTTAGGACACAGGCCACCAAAAGTTGAAATCTATACATTTAAACATTTCTAGGGGGATGATTAAGTCATAAAAATATTTTCAGTGTTTAAATTTAGAATATCTTGGTAAGAAGTACCTCTCTCTAAAATATAACATCTTCAGCAACTTAATTTTGAATAATAATTTAAAAATTATAAATCTTGGTTTTTAAGGCTTATATATGATAACTCAGTGTAAAGAAATTAGTGCTAAAGTTGGTCTATTTCACAGCTTCCTTACCTCTGGGTTTAGCTTATTCTATGCTTGCGTTAATTCAGAGCCCTTAATAAAGGTATGAAATGCACTGGCCTGAAGTACATAAAATGAGGCACTCTATGGAATAGCACTCAGCAATCAAAAGGAATAAACTATTGATACATCTGAATGAATCTCCAGAGAATTACATCAGATGAAAAAAGCCAGTATCAAAAGGCTACATACTGCATATTATGAGCTGAATTGTGTCCCCCTCAAAATGCACATGTTGAAGTGCGAACCCTGGAACTTAAGAACACAACTGTATTTGCAGATGGAGCCTTTGAAGAGGTAATTAAGTTTAAAATGAGGTTGTTAAGGTTGGTCTTAACCTAATCTTACTGATATCCTTACAAGGAAAGGAAATTTGGACACACAAGGGTCTTCAGGCAAAGAAAACAGACCATGTGAGGACATAGCGAGAAGGTGGCCATCTGCAAGCCAATGAAACCAAGCCTGCCAACACCTTGATCCAGAACTTCCAGCCTCCAGGATTTTGGAAAACACATTCCAGGCCTGTGGTATTTTGTTACAGCAGTTGTAGCAAACTAGTACACTGCATGATTCTATTTACTACTTCTTGAGATAACAAGAATTTAGAAATGAAGAACAGAGAAGTGGTTGGCAGAGATTCGGGGCAGAGGGAAGATGGATGTGGAAGCTACATAAGGCCGGCATCTTTGCAGTGAGGAAAATGTCTAATATCTTGACTGTGGGGTGACAGATACACAGACCTACAAATCACAAAATAGTATACACGAAAATATATACATGGATGGGTACAAGTAAAACCAGAGATGTGAATAAGATGAGTGGATTGCATCAATGTTTATATCCTGTATGAATACTGTATGTCATGTCCGACTCTCTGCAACCCCATGGACTGTAGCCCGCCAGGCTCCTCTGTCCATGAAATTCTCCAGGCAAGAATACTGGAGTGGGTTGCCATTCCCTTCTCCAGCGAGTCTTCCTGACCCAGAGATTGAACCTGGGTCTCCTGCATTGCAAGCGGATTCTTTACCATCTAAGCAATAGAACAATAGAACAATCTAATACTGGTCAATAATTTTGCAAAATATCACTATATTAGGGGAAACTGAATAAAGGATACACAGGATCCCTCTGAATAATTTTGTACATCTGCATGTGATTTAGCCATCATAGTAATTTAAAAATTCGACTAAATAAAAGGCACCAGCAACCAGAATGTCCAACAGATGGATAAATAAACAAACTGGTAATCCACAGAATGGAGGATGATGCAGCAATAAAAAGAAATATGCTATCAAGGCACAAAAAGACACGAAGGAAATGTAAATGCAGATTACTAAATGAAAAAAGCAAACCTGTAAAGACTATATACTTCATCATTCCAACTATATGACATTTTGGAAAAGGGATAACTATGGAGATAGTGGAAAGACCAGTGGTTGCCAGGAGTTTGGGAAGAGGAAAGGAGAGATGAATAGGCAGAGCACAAAGGAACCGGTGGGGGAGGATGGAGATGAAACCATTCTAAACGGCACTATAATGGTAGACACATATCACGAATCTGTATAAACCCACAGAATGTATAACATGGTGAGTCCTAGTGTAAACTATGGAAATTAATAATAGTATATCAATACTGACACATCAGTTGTAACACATGTATCACACTAATGCAAGATGTTAATAAGGGAAACTGCCTAAGGGGTATTAAGGAAATATATGTGAACTCTCTGTGCTTTCCCTTCATTTTACTGTAAGCCTAAAACTTCCCTACAAAATAAAGTCTACTAGGTCAAACTTCTACCCTCTGCTTCACCCAGCCCACATTCTACACCCAACCTATCAACTGAACTACCCTTTACAAGCTCCTCCAATGAGTCCCAAGAGACCCAAGAAATCAGCCAATCTAGAGAAGGGGACGACCGAGGATGAGATAGCTGGATGGCACCACAGACTTGATGGATGTGAGTCTGCGTGAACTCCAGGAGATGGTGATGGACAGGGAGGTCTGGCGTGCTGCGATTCATGGGGTCGCAAAGAGTCGGACATGACTGAGCGACTGAACGGAACTGAACTGAGTGGCTCCCAACTACGAGCTTTCTAATGTAGCCCTGGAGACAACCCTGCAGAAAGTGTACCCTGATTCATCCATAGGAAGGATGCATACTATAACATGCAATAACTTGCCTTTGTTGATATGGGATCATATCAGTTCCATGTGGAAACACAGTAATCTCATGCACAAGAGAAGCTCGAAATTGGCAGTTTCCATGGCTTTGACTAATTTTAAAATAGAGAGTGTGATTCTTATTCAATAAATGCAATTAAGTTGGAAGATATGTCACCACAAGAGGTTCATAAGAGAAAATGATAAAAGGAGACCTCAGTAGTTATGATACTGCGAATTTATCCAATTCCTCCTTTTTAGTTCAGTTCAGTCGCTCAGTCGTGTCTGACAGCTTGGAAAACTGAGACCCAAGAGGCTTAAAAACTTCAGGGCCACAGGGTGAATTAAGAGCAGAGGCAAAGTTGAAGGGAAACTTCAGACTCTAGGCCCACTTTTGGCCTCTCAATGCATGCTCCCGGCTTAGGTCCTCTTTCCCCTAACTGTCTCTTCCAGTACACATCACTGTCTATCTGACTGACTACACTTTAGGCATTATCTACATAAAAATGGTCTGCAGCAGTTGGGTCTTCATTAACTTTGTCCTTTAAAATCTCCTTGGCTGATATGGAAAGAGATATTCTCTGAAACCAGCTTGATTGCAAGTTTCTATCTGGTTGAAAGATCCCAAATAACTCATTAAAAATTATGGAGGACGCATGAACCTACAGGACGTAACAGAGTGGAACTGCAGGAGTGAGGGATTGAGTAGCTGAATTAAATTCACTCTCTGAGCCTCAAGAAAAAAATCTCTCTTCTTTTAACAGTAAGATAAGAACAGACACTTCTGAGTCCTTGGATTCCTGTGCTAAACTAATTTGAACCATTAGAAACTAGACTGAGCTTCTGTCTCCTGAACTGTGACACACTGTAGAAATAAAAACTCATCATTGTTCTGAACCTAGTTTTTCTCTCTGTGGATCAGGATACTTTTGATGCCTTTTAGTGTTGTTGTCGGCATTTAACTGGTGCTCCATTTATGCGTTCCCATTGGCCATTTTAAGTAGCAGTGAGCCCAAGTATACATAACTGCCATGCATGCTTTCTGTTTATGGGACCACGGTACACGGACATGGAAACTGGAAGCAAGAAAATAGCATATAGTCGTCAGTTCAGATCCCGGGCTCAGACAGAGCTGAGTGTGAACCCCGACTCCACCACTCACTAGTCTGTAACCTTAGATAAGTCACTTAATCATCGGAATAGGTGTCAGGCATCATTTTATGTACGGGAGAAGCAGCAATGACAAAGTGTGTGCCCATCAAGAGCTTAGTCTCTGTCCAGAATAAAAAAGAGTTTTTAGACAATAAACAGATAAACAATGAAAGCAAATTTCGGAAGATAAAAAGTTCCGAGAAGAAAATAAAATGAGGAAGGGGGTGAAGCCCAGGCAGGAACGACTTTGGAGCAGATGATTAGGAAGGCCTCTCGAAGGAGGTGACATTTTAGCTGAAATCTGACTAATAAGAAGTAACCAGCCATTCAATGATGTGGCGGAAGAATGTCCAGGGGCACAGGATAGCAAGTGCAAAAATCCTGAGGAAGGAATGAGTTTAGTACATTTGGTGAAGAAAAATGATGGAAGAGAAAGAAGGTCAATGTGCTCATTTGGAGCAAAGTAAACAAGGGAAAGAGGGTAGAAAAACAAATAAAATTATACATGTAAAACACTTAGTACAAGGTCTCACACATAGTAAGAGCTCTATAAGCTACAACCTAAAAAGTGGAAGAATATAAGAATACCTCTGGGTTGGCAAGTCTCAGTAAGCACCACGCATCCTCAGATCCAATAACCACTGGGCAACACTGATCAAACCAAACACTTCTGTGTCTATCCTTTAATATATTTTACATTTTTTTTCAATAGCAACTGTACTTAATGTAGGAATTTATTTCCTCTAAGTGCAGAGCTACCACTCATCAAATCCTGGTTATAAGGATTCCTTTTCAGTGATGCATATTTTCTGCCAAGGCCCAGCATAAGGCTCATGCCAAGATACATATTTGCCCAATAAGCCGTAATGGTTTAATATATCAGGTTGAAAATCCACCATTTGTATTTACCATGTTATGTGAATTAATCCTGTATTCTGAAACTATCATTAGAGCTGCTTTCAGTATAATTAATCAGCATGGTGCATCTTGAAATTATTCTGTAGGAAGAGAGTGATTGCGGCTCAGGCCCCTAGCATTCTGTTGGTAAAGAATTTAATTGCAAGATGTGCTGTTTGTCAAAACAATATAAGACGGGGGTGGGGAACGGTGGGAGAGAAATAAAAGGGTTGAGAACATTTCCTTCTTTCTTTAAGTGCCTTTAAAAAGCAGACCAAAACTACAGAGAATGGGCATATATTTTAAGAATCCTCTAATCATACCCTGTGGGCTTCTGAATAAATAAGGATTCTCCAAAATTTATAGAATTCACCGAAGAAGGGGGGAAGGCAGAGGGTTGCCTTTTAATATCATTAACTACGTCATCATTTTTGAAAGCCCACACATTTTTGGTGGGAATTTGGGAAGAAAAACCTGGTAGTTTCTCCTCATATTTCTTACCCCACCCCCATTCCAAAAGAAAAGAAAATTGTTCATCTCAGATAAACACGAGACAAACATGAATTTTGGGTTTGCTGTTCTCTCTGCTCAGAAAATTCTTCTGGTTCTTCTCAAAACGACTTATTCTTATCCATTAGCTCTGAGCTTAAGAGTCCCCTCCTCGAAACTTTTCCTTGGTCACCTGCTTTTAAAGTATGTTCCCATCCCCCATCCCACACTGGTGTTCTCTCTCATAATACCCTGCTTCATTTCCTTTAAGCAATAATTGAAAATTTTAATGATGTGAAATTATTTATTTGTATACAGTGTAGCAACTGAAGGTCACTGTCCCCCATATTACTATTTTGTCTTCTTGGACAGTACAACTAGACATTTTCAGGCCTCTCTGTGGTCATACATGGCTGTGTGACAGACTTCTAGCCAGTAGAATGTGGGCAGATTTGACAAGAATCATTTCTAAGATGAGGTTTTTAAGCCCATAAGCCCTTCCATGCACTCTTTACCCTTCAACTGGATGTATGGAGACAATAAGGTTCTAGGGGGTGGTGGAGACAACTTCACATACAACAGCGACTCATTCACCAGGAACACTTGCCTTGTACCATTATGTTAGGGATAAACAACCTTCTGTTGAAGGTGAGCCATTAAATCTTCTTTGGTCTATTTGTTATAGCAGCTAGTATTATCCTAACTAATAGATCCCAACTAGAATTTAAGTTTCATTAGAGTAAACACTCCATCTTTCCTGTCCTTATCACAATATACTCACCACCTACCAGGTCAATAAATACTACTGAGTGCAGGCATGCATGCATAAACAAGCATATCTTCCATTTATGTTCACATGTAGTTACAGATCTAACATTTATACACAGATACAGATTTACAGCCTGTGGAAAACTTTGTTAAAGCAATAAGATGAATTTGGAAATTTACTTCCCAGTTTTCCAGGTATTACGGTATCTACTGTGATGACAGCTTGTACCCAGTTCTTGTTCCTCCCCTCACCTCCCCGCTCTGCCAGCCCCAACAAGGGAAGCTATTGATAAGGATTTAAATCTTAAGCTTGAATTGTCTAGCTCCCGTCAGTTAAAAACCAGACCCGTGACATGGTTTTAACACAGTCCTTTGACATTAGCATCTTTTTAGTGTCAAGATGAAGAAACAGGCTCATTTAGTCACAGGGAAATTCTCCCCGTCAGAAGAGAGAGCTGTCTCCATCCACCGCCTTCCCTCCTGCTCTCTTTCTCCCATCGTCCCCACACCCACAGAACTGAATGAAGCCTGTATCCACTGTTGTATTTAAGCAAGTTTGTTACCCTAACCACAGCCTGGGGATTTCAAAAGAAAACATCAATTATAAGCTTAAAAATAAAAAGATTGTACCAAATTCTCTACAAGGCTTATTCCATACTGCCTGAAACTATGAATACAGCCGAGCTCTGCAGACAGTGATGAATTTCTCAAAAACGCTAAGGTCATGCTAATTGACATGACCTGTGTAATTAAGCAGTCTCTGTTTACACACCAGAAGCTCAGCTGCTGTGAGGCTGAGTTTGCTTGACAGAATATCTTTACATGTCAAGAGATCAACAACCTTTCTTATGTCCTCCTCAGTCACCTACACAGGCCCCTGATTGCTGTTCAGAGGAGACGCACTCTGGCCTGGCTGCATGAATATACACGGACCTGGGGAATAGGACAAGAGAGAAAGTGGCATCCCTAACAGGTAGGGGGAGCCCCCTGGACAGGCAGGAGAGCGTGCCTTCACTCAGATGTCTCTGGGCCTTGGGTTTTCAGTGTCACTGGGAAAAGCCACATTGAGATGTAAAGAGGAGAAGGGAGTCTTCTCATGCCAACTTGACACTCTCTCACTCCCCTCAGAGGCAACAGTGACATCAAAATATTTGAAACCAGCTTTCCAATTAGCGTACTATGAGAAAAATGAGGAAAATCATATGTTTGCTCATGGGAAACCTTCCACCAGTGCTTCATCTCTGCCAGCCAGCACAGCTGCATAGAAGACTCATCCTCCCCCTTTTGGTTTAGTCCTAAGAGCTGGGAATGTCAATATGATTTCCAAATGAGTGCTCCAAGCCATCAGGGGCACCTGGATTCAGGCTTCATTTGTTGAAGGGTCTTTCTTGCCCTGAGAACTGGCCAAAACCTCTACCAATTAGGTGAAGCTCAGGCAGCCTTCAGAGCAATAACCTCTTTCTCTAAAGTTCACATGAGTAAACACTGACCAGCACTGTGGCTATAATCAGAAACAGTGCTCAAGTTTTTCCCCTTCTGCACAACTCCACATTCTGCTTGACGAGATATATTGGAATCCCAGTGTTCTTCGGGCAGCTGGCATCCTTAGGTTCTATTCAGGGCAAACACCCTTTTGAACACTGTTCTTGACTTCCCTGGGATTCTAATACTATTCACAGGTACCCCCTGGGCTCTCAGATGTAGAGAGACCTCCTTACTGCCTCACTACGCATCTGCCTAAAGGCTGTGGACAAGTTCTTCACTGTTGCACCACATTAGAGAACATCTGGGTCAAATCGACTGGGTTGAATCACTGCTTCAGGACTTAGTAGATGTGTGACTTTGGGCAAACTGCTTAACTTTCCTAAACTTTACGTACCTCATTTGTAGAGTGGAAGTAATTCCTATTTGCATGACCCTAATTCCTGTTTGGATGTGTTGCCAAGATAAATATGGTAACTCATGTAAAATACTTAGCACAAAACTGCTCACAAAAGTACACCAGCACTGTTAGCTTCATCATCATCATCATTACAGACAATGTCCATAGATGTATATCAAGGTACATACATGGACTCATATATTTTTACATATAAATATAAATGCAGACCCAAATATAAATGGTCATCTCCCTAGCACTTAATATAGTTAGAAATGAACCAAGACAAGGAACACAGGAAGAAAAGCAAGCTTGAGGCAGAGGCCCACGCAAAAAATGAGGCTGACAATGGTGTTTAGGGCACATTGAGTTGCAGTTGCTGGATACATCCAACAATGCATAAGACCATGTGTTAACCGTGTGAAAGTGATGATTCATGAAATACGCAAATGAACACAAATACAAAACAAAGTGTCAGTGCTCATTCTGCCACAGGCTCCCTCTTTCCTCTCCCAGTAAGCAGAAGTCGGTGATAGGAATAAAGGGGGTTAAATTTGAGCTCTAA
This sequence comes from Ovis canadensis, assembly GCF_042477335.2. Lineage (NCBI taxonomy): Eukaryota > Metazoa > Chordata > Mammalia > Artiodactyla > Bovidae > Ovis > Ovis canadensis. The sequence goes on from NC_091249.1 coordinate 83,028,804, forward strand.
TAAGGAATTTGTCATTGCTGATAGAGACAGAGCTCTTCTTTGACACAAAGACTGACTCTGTAGTGGTCAAGGTAGCAGCCCCTACTGGGAAAGGTCCACCTACTTTAGGATCAGTTGGAGAATACTGAGAAAGAGCATTGTCAAGGCGGGACCTTGTGTTGGGCAACTTTCAAGTGTAATCAAAGGGTGCACTCTTTGGGACAGCAGCACTGTCAGCAGGAGAGTATGTCAGAGGTCATCAGGGATAGGACTGAACCTGTCCTATCCCAGTGATTCCAAACCAGGGGCAATTCTGCATCCCCTTCCCCATAGGGGACGTTTGTCAATGTCTGGAGACATTTTGGTGTCTCTCATGACTGCGAGGGGTGGAGGATGGTTTCTCTACTGGTATCTGGTGGGTAAAGGCCACTGATTCTGGCTAAATATCCTTGGACACACAGAACAAATCCACCTCCCTCCCAGTGAGGTTTATTCAGTCTAAAGTGTCATTTCTGCCCAGGCTGAGAAAACTTGTACTCAACTATTGGCCCAGCTTTAGTTTATAGCAAATATTTTCTTCAAAATTGTACATTTATATTTTATCTTTTGCAAATCGGTCATGCTTTCAAAGTACCGTCCTTTATGAAAGAAGAAGAATCATCATTTTTACTCCATTTTACAGTAGAGGAAATTGAAGTTTTGCAGAAATCTAACTCATGCCTCCTTGTCTCAGTAGCCCTTCTACTCAACAAAGAATAACTACTTTGTCTGCAAAAATAAAGCTTTCTAGACACTCTCAAAAATAACAGACTGAGTTGGTTCTCATCTCATCCAAAAGCTACATTCCTATAATTCAAAGCTTTCAGACATTTCACTAGCAGGTCCTGCAAGGGAAAATAAGGCCCCTGAAACCTTACACACACTCTCTTTTAGATTCCCAAAATTACTGAAGACCATCTCTAACTCTGCCACTCTGTGAAGCACAGCCAAGTCGATCCTAGTATTCACAAGGCATCATGCAGGTCTTAGACACATTTATTATATGTTATGAATTGGTTCATGTCTGGACATGTCTTTTTCCTAACCCAAGCTTGGTAAAAGGAGATACATGGCCCATTTCAAGGCCAAGGTAAGTGACAACACAGTTTATACAAAATTCATTCTCACATTTTAAGACACTTAGCAACACATATTTAACAGCATCACATGTTGCACAAGCAAAGATGCTCCAACTCAACACAAAAATGTCCTGAGTAGGCATGAGAGCACCCAAGTCTGCCCACTTGGTCAGAAGCTCCCCAGGAGAGACATTTTCCAGGAAATTAGGCATCTAGGGGTTCTCCCCATTCATCTGTCAGGACAAAAGGCGGCAAGCTCAAATGATTTCCAGAACTGCTTCAGAATCTCAGGGGCAGGAGTCTTCTTTTTACTGAATTTGTTCTTTCATGAGACTACTAAGTCTCACCTATTAAAAAAAATTATTATCTTAGAGACTAAGAGATCTTGACATCCAAAAAGTAATGCCCAGAATCATCCCTTCCCTTTCTCCCATCAGAGAAGGTACAGAGAAAATTTGTCCAGATCCTCTCAGAGATCCTATATTTCAATCTACACTTAAAGCAGACTAACTCTACCTAAGAACATACCTTAAACTCCAAGATATTTTCACTGACAGACCACATGGGCATCCATAGATAGACACATCATTACTCTGGTGAAGAAACTAAGATTGACCAAATGAGTTAGTCATAAAATTCGATGGAGAGCAACATAAGGGTCTAGAACCTTGCTACTCCAAGTGTGGTCCATGGCTTTGCCCATCACTTGGGAGCTTGTTAGAAAGGCAGAATTTCAGGCCCACCGCAGACCTCAATTAGCAGTTTAACAAGATCCCCAGAGGATTCTCGGCACTTTAGAGTTTAAGAAGCACATACCTAGAATTTAGCAACCTTTCCAAAAGCCTAACCACCATTCTGTGTTTTGGAAGTTAACAAATGTATTTTCACATATTTTTCCTTTAGTAAATGTATAATTATATGAGGTTAACATACCACTAAAGCTTTAAATGGAGGCAGATCTGACTGATGCTTGAAAACATTTACATGGGCTGAACAAGGACATTTCTCAAACAGACTGAACGTCACCCATACTGCCCTACACGCTGCTTCTTCCGAGATCCACTTTTAATAAGATAATTACTAATAATCTCCAAGATTGGAAAGGGAAAACAAGAGAAAGGAAGGAAGAAAGTGACGTAATTCCAAAATAGCACAAAGCTCCTATTGACCAGTTTTCTACCTGTAGAACTTTAGGCAAAGACTTCATGATTCATATGTGCTTCACTTAACATGCAGTGATTTAAGCTAGTGGTCCCCAACATTTTTGGCACCAGGTACCAGTTTCATGGAAGACAAATTTTCCATGCACAGGGTGAGGAGGGGGTGGTTGCAGGATGATTTAAACACATGACATTTATTGTGCACTTTATTTCTATTATTATTATATCAGCTCCACCTCAGATCATCCGGCATTAGATCCTGGGGATTGGGGACCCCTGGTTTAAGCCTATGAGTCCATTCAGGAAGCCAGAAGAGGCTCAAAGGGTACCACAACCTCAACCACTGAACACAGGTGGCTCAGTCCTAATCCTTCTCTAATTAAAACAACAACTTCTAGAGAAAAGACACCTAGGGACCCAAACTCACCTGCTTGTCACCTCTGGGAAAACAATGATACAATGAGACTCTGGATCTTCTCTACCTAAGACTTCTTTTACTCTCTCCTGATACTCATTCATTATTCAGGTATAAGAAGGGCAAGACAGACCCACCTGGAATCTCCGCATGTCACGTGGGTTTCCTGCATTCTTTAGGCAATTTTGGTTACATTTGAGGAAAAATTTCAAGAAGAACCTGTGAAGAAACAAATTACCATGGTTAGCATTTCAGTCCTCCACAGAAGGGGAAAAAAAAGTAGTAAGTCACTTCTGGGTTGTGCATTCTATTCTCTGGGCATTTTCTGAAACATTCAGAATGACGTCAGAGCCAGTATTTGGTTTAAAGATTTAGTCCGCGTTTCACACCCAAGTTAGATGTTCTATATGAAGAGAATGCTCTCCGTGGTGCAAACAGATCTCACAGAAGAATTAAGCCCCCAAGGAAGTATTTTCACTCATAGAGAGGGTAAGTCTTCCCTATAATTTAAGGCAGGTTCCAATTGGAGATAATTGCCTGAGAATTACTCATGGTCCCCAACAACAACATGTAATTTAAGCACCATAAATTCACAGATGATGAAGCAGCAAAATACATGTTGGATGAATATAAGGACATGGTAAACACTTTTTATCCGAGCATCTCCAAGTAAAACATTCTGATTAGGAGTGCTTATGAGAAGATTCACATACTGACTAAAGTCCACTGATTTTTTGAACATGAAAGTGAAAGTGAAGTTGCTCGGTCGTGTCTGACTCTTTGTGACCCCATGGACTGTAGCCCGCCAGGCTCCTCTGTCCATGGGGATTCTCCAGGCAAGAAACTGGAGGGGGTTGCCATTTCCTTCTCCAGGGGATCTTCCCGACCCAGGGATCAAACCTGGGTCTCCTGCATTGCAGGCAGACTCTTTACCCTTTGAGCCACCAGGGAATCCCAAGTAAAATTTTCTGATTAGAAGTGCTTATGGGAAGATTCACATACTGACTAAAGTCGATTGATTTCTTGAACATATCCCATATGTTTTCCTTACATGCCAGCTATAGACAAAAGCTATTTGTGATCGAAGAAGGAACGTCCTGCTTCACAACCACCTGATCTCTGAACTGATTCCATAACAAAATCCATGGGTTTTACTGGCTAGGGTGACCAAAGGTCTCAATTTGCCCGGAACTATACTAGTTTACATCAGCTGTATTATTGTAAGTGTGAATAGTTCAAATCAGTCAATCTTAAAGGAAATCAACCCAGAATATTCACTGGAAGGACTGATGCTGAAACTGAAGCTCAAATACTTTGGCCACCTGATGCAAAGAGCCAACTCACTGGAAAAGACCCTGATGCTGGGGAAGACTGAAGGCAGAAGGAGAAGGGGATGACAGAGAATGAGATGGCTGGATGGCATCACTGACTCATTGCACATGAGTTTGAGCAAACTATGGGAGATAGTGAAGGACAGGGAAGTCGGGAGTATTTCAGTCCATGGGATCACAAAAGAGTCTGAGCTACTGAGCAACAACAAAATGAAAAGTACCCACTTTAACTTTTAAAAGTGTTAGATGAGTTATTTCTACTTTTCTGTGAATCAGGAGAGTTATTCCTATATTTCTTAGGTGGGAGTTGTTGAAGTTCATCATGGAAAGGCAGCATGATCAAAAATGTCCAGTCAGGGCATTCTTGTTAGTTACCTACAACTAAACCTCTCCATCCGCCTACTAATATGTTTGGGGAAAGAAGCATTTTGAAAGCTGCTGAAAGTTCTTCATTCCTTTTTACTTTTAGGGATATGGATTTCAGGCCCACTTTCCCAAAATATTACAATGCATTAAAATGTTGCTCAGTTAAATTCTCATAGGAATTTTCCTGTCATCACCTTTTCCCCATTTCAAGTCTATACTGCAGTAAAATTCCTACTTCAATACACATAATTTGTGAGAAACTATCAAGCTGGGATGTCTGGATTTAGCTCTGAGTATAAAGTCTATAAACCAAATAGCACCTCTATAATGAGTGAGAGTGAGTGAAGTCGCTCAGTCGTGTTCGACTCTTTGCAACCCCATGGACTGTAGCCCGCCAGGCTCCTCCTTCCATGGGATTCTCCAGGCAAGAGTAGTGGAGTGGATTGCCATTTCCTTCTCCAGGGGATCTTCCCAACCCAGGGATCGAACCCAGGTCTCCCGCATTGTAGACAGACGCTTTAACCTCTGAGCCACCAGGGAAGCCCAGAGCACAGCACAAAGAAGCACCAAATTCAGCCTACTTCTGAAAACCAGACTAAGCGATGTCCCAACAGAATCTCTCTCCTCCCCGGTCTCTTAGACTCTGCCAAGAGGGAAGTATGGCATGGGAATAACTCTTTGAAGAGAGACAGTGACTTTGTCCACCCTCAAAATCACATTTTAAAATGTAAACATCTTCCTGAAACAGCTCTTTCGACATCACGCAACGTTCAACTGTCCATCAATAAGACCTGGCTTCTGAACAATCCTTCATCCCTACTTCCAGGTTCTGTTCACAGAGGCCAAAGTTTATCAACCTTTCTGAAAAAGAGAAATGACTCATGGCACACTGCTGAGCCCAGCTGAGTAAAATAAAATCCTGCTGAAAGAGCAACACTGGCCCGTTGGCCAGTGCAGACCTGGCCACGTGCAGTAGGGGAGTCTGGGGACAGGAGAGGGGTTTAAGGGCGTGGTCCCAATCCTAAGCGCCTCTGCACTGTACCCCGCTCTAAACTCTCAGACAGCAAGTGCTGGGAGCCCTAGCGACCACACCTTACTGTCGGAAACTGTCTGATGTGGTGGAGGTCAGGGATAGTGAGTCTGCCATCTTGACCGGGCTCAAGCTTACATCCAAAGACACCTAAAGTGTGAAAACTGGCTGCTTCTTTCAAGCACAGCTGGTTGAAAGAGAATATTTAAAAGCCACACAAACCCCAGGACAGGGCTGATTATCACTAAATTGACAGTAAAAGTCGACTTGGGATGATAGAAATGCCATGACCCTTAAAAATATTCAGACTGAGATTCCTATCAAACTCTGACAGATACTGCTGTGTGACTTTTAATAAAGTGCTGAACTACTCTGCACGACACTTCTTACCTAGAATTTGGGTATAATACCAGTCCCTATCATAGAAGGTGACTATGAAAATTAACTGCAATGATACATAGTGTCTGGAACATGGTACACACAGTGATGGTGGCTGTCATAATAATAATCTCTTTCATGTATTGGGTGCTTACTTTGCGTTCAGAAAGCTGAGAACTTCAAATATATTTTCCCATTCAAGCCTCTTAAATAACCTCTACTATTAATCCCATTTTATTAATGAGGAAACTGAGGTTCAGAGAACGTAAATAAGTTGCCCAAAGGTTACTAAACTAGGATCAACTCAAATTTGCACAAAGCCTGTGCTTTTAACCATTGTGCTACAGTAGTTTTAATAATCACAGAAGTAGTGCATGGTTGCTATTAATACTAATTGTATCATTGACAGGAACTGTACCACAATGGCAGCTGCACAAATAAGAGTAATCATAAGAGTAATTATTAGTACGATTGTTTCCACACTAGCAACCTGAACATTGTGGAGGGAGACGTTGCTGCCATTCTGCATCCAGTGGGCACCCCACTCCCACACCTGGTTCTTCAGGACTGATAGATAATATTCGCCGCCTGTGTATGTTTAAAGCCATTTGAGCCAGACCCGACAGCCAGATTCAGGTTGTGTTGGAAGGAGCTGTCAGCACACCCTCTGACATCTTCAAGTCAGACAACTGCTAGCCACCATGAGGGGGTCCATCTGGTGCCAAAATGGATTTTGAAAGGCAGGCAAACAGGACGTTAGCTCTGCCAGAGAAACAGAATCAAGGGGGCAGGGGATCTTCTGCCTCGGCGATGAGCCGGGCGAGGCGCCTGTCACCAGCCCATCGTTAGCACAAAAGCTATGCTGGGCACAAACCAGATCTCCGTTACCCTAAGCTGCCCTGTCACTTGGCACGCTGGCAGCATCTTCTGCCCGCCCTCTTAACAGCGGATCCCTAGCTGAAACTGAAGGCTTGACCATCTGTTGTGGGGAAGAGACAGCGTCAACTGGTGCCTGAGGCCTCACACAAGCCCTTATGTGGCAAAGACACTCAGAAGGGCTAGTTCTGTTGGAGAAAGCCAGCCCTATCCCAGGCGGAGCATCAGGAATTCTTTCAAAGTTTTCCCCCAAGTAGAGGCCAAATGTCTGACCCTTTCGGATCACACTTCCTTAAAGGAACTGCAAGGAGTTAGAAGCAGGAGTTAAAAATATCCCCACCGAAAGATGGAGTTAGATGTGGCACACAAAGTTTTTTTTTGGGGGGGGGGGTGGTTTATCAGGCTGTTTTGAAGGCATCTGTAAACCTGGGGACACGTGCACATCTGCTGGTCTGCCGAGAAGATATCAGATTCCAAGGAGGAGGGGTGCTTTGAACAAAGGGGAGGTTAGCATAACTCAAAACCACACTTTTGTCTACCAAATTACCACATTTTGTGTGGCGGGTGTGTTTGATAAAGTTGTTGTCAGGGAGAAAGAGCGCACACCCTTATCCCAACTGTGGGAAACTGACCCAAAGCGAGACAAAGCCCCCATTGACCCCTTAGTGTTCCAGAAGTCCATAAACTACAGGAAACAGCCCAAGAGGACCCAACTCCAGGCTTTTTTTTTTTTTTTTTTTGAATGGGGGAAGGAGTGGCAAGAAACCTGACACCTTTCCATTAACTTTCAATACAAATAATATTTTGTGGTCATACAGTGTTACATGATTCAAAACACTTCTATCCTCAGAATCTCACTGAATCCTCACAGAAGTCCTACAATTAGGCAGGTCAGGAATGCTCAACCCATGTGAAAGGCAAAAAAATAAAATAAAACAACTAAGATTCAACAAAATTAAGATATTTATTGAAAGACAAATCTAAACTAATACCCTATATATTGGCTCAAAGGACTCACTAATGTATGAGTTATCTCTGTGGATTACAGGACTTTTATAAAGTGACCTAAACTAACACTGCACCTACCTTCTTCACCATGTACGTGGGAAAGTTGAGAGGTCAGGAACATGACAGTACTCACAGAGTTACAGTTGTTCTGAGAGCTAAAACTATTAATCCACAAGTCTTGACTTCTAAACTGCATGATTTTTCCAATGCAGTGTTAGTTTTTCAAAAGCCAACCCAATAAGAGCTCAACACTGGAGCTCCTGGATTTTGCAGTCTACTAATTCCATTACGAAGGGCTTCTCTGGTGGCTTAGTGGTAAAGAATCTGCCTGCAATGCAGGAGACCTGCAGAAGACACAGGTTTGATCCCTGGGTTGGGAAGATTCCCTGGAGGAGGAAATGGCAACTCCCTCCAGTTATTCTTGCCTAGAGAATCCCATGGACAGAGGAGCCTGGCATGCTATAGTCCATGGGGTCACAAAGAGTTGGACATGAGTAAGCAACTGAGCACACATGTACACACACCTTCATTAGGAAAGTGACAGTCTAATAGAAGTTGTGTTCAGGTTCACCAATGAGGCTAATGTACGACATTACCCTCACTGAACATTACTGAACCGACCACACATATTTGTAGAACATAACTGCTTATTCAATGATTTCCCTGTATCACATTTTACCAACCAACAGATATTCAGTATAAGGAGTAGTTTCCATGTGACGAGCACAGTGCTAGATACCAAAGGTACCACTAGGCACCCCCAAAAGGAAAGTTATTAGTCAACAGGATAGGCCCCATCCATATAAGGATGTAAAATAAGAAAAAATCATCTCTATATACCCAGTACATGGCACAGGACTCAGAACCAATGGCTTTTTGGTAAATATTTATACTGCTAAACAGAATCCCAAACCTCCCAAGGGTAGAAATAGGACCGTTCTATGATGAAGACAGCAGTAGAGTACTCTGGACAGGTGCTTGGGTTAAAGATAAGATAAGCCTAGGTGAATTTCTCCAATTCCCTGAGCATCAGTGACCGCAATAAAACATGAGAGGAGCAGTACCATCCCTTCCAGCCACCTGGTGTGACTCTCATCATAATCCTACCTTTACTCTTTAATTAATTGTGCTACTTTAGAAAAGTTATTTAACCTCTCTGTGCCTCATCTGTAAAATGGGGGCAACAAAATCCGACTTCAGAGGGTTATTGAGAATTCAATGAGTAATATATGTAGAGTGTTAAAATAGTACCTGGCATAGAAGAATAAATAATTCTTTCTATCATCAACTGCTCTAATGTTCAGAGATACTGAAATTTTTCAGGTACAGAAAGTATTCTCTCTTTGAATGTTAAGGTTAAGAAAGGAAGCAAAGATCTATGTAACTGACAAGAACTATAGGTTTCATTGAATGATCTACAAAAAGAAAAAAAAAAAAAGAAAGAAAGAAACAAAAGGCAGGTAATAATGACTAAAGTAGCTCTTTCCAAAGGCCAAGACACAAAGGGGAGGAAAGGTAACAGCTTAAATCACAGAGGATTGCAGCTAGTCACACCGAAGGGCACACAGAGTAAAACCATCCATTAGGCAACAGCTTGTACATCATTAATTATTATGCAAAGCATTGTGATAGATCTGGGTTGAGCAGGTTGAGTTTTCACTGCCCCCACCCAAATTCTGAAAAGTCACGTTTGGATGTTTTCAGCTGCTCTCATAATGTCCAGGCTGGAAAAGAAAAGCTTCAGGACACACCTAAACCAAGACATAAAAGCCCCATTCGCAGTGTTCAGGCTCCCTGAAAGTTCCTCCGACTTCTCCCTGTAGACGGTTACGTGGCAGACGCTCCTTCTCAAAGATACTCCAGACGCGGAGGCTCACTCCGCCCAGTGAGGGAAACAGCTGTGTGGAAACAGCTGTGGGGGTCCCTGTGTGTGAAACTCAAGCTGCTCCTGCACACACTCGCTGGAGGGTAGAGAGGCAAGGGCCTCATGATTCAAAGGTCATCTTTGGAGGAATCCTTGCCACAAACAGCGCCATCCTCTGGGCTCTGCCACCGAAGCGCAGAACCATCTGCCTCCGAGACTAAATCTACTGCCCAGATGTAACCAAGAGAGTTTCCTGGAGTACAAGGGTTCTCTCATATTAAAAATATTTAACCAGAAAGCACCTATCCCCACCCAGACTCCTGAGATGCCAGGGACTGTCTCAGAAATACCACTGCTACTCCATGGGAGCCCTCCGTGAAGAGGTAAACACAAGTCCATAGCCCTGCCATGAAAAACAGATCACCCTTGAAAACAGGGGGCCGAAACAGCTAGAAAGAGAAAACTTTATTTTCAATGTCAACACTTTTGGGTTCCTAGTACACAGAAGAAGTTGTAGAGTACAGTTCATCCATGTGAAAATATGATACCTGCCAAGTCTGCCAGAACCCCAGGGATGCCACCAGAGCAGGCTGGGGAGGCTGGGCCTGTGTGAGGGCAAAGGTTTCTGACTGCCCGGCTGACCTCCTCCCCTTCTCTGATAATGCACCGCTGAGAGAGGACCCGCCTTGACTCAAACCCCTGCAGTTCTGTCTGGGAGACTGAAAAGACCAGCAGGGGAGAAACAGGATCACGGAGGGGATTCTATGCAGATTGAAGCTCATTCTCTCCTCCCTGCCTGAGGTAGGAGGTGGAATGATACCAAGCTGTGGCTCTATCTTAGGGATCCCAGGGGGAGAGCATGTGGCTGCCCCTATTCTTGGCCACTGACTACTAGGAGTTTACCTTCTCCCCTGGCCAAGGTCCTTCAGATCTTAGACATTTCTGGAAAGTGTTCTCAGCCTAAGGGATGAACATGATCAACTTGAAAAGCATCCATGACCTCAGAGTTCAGAGTTAGGCTGTGATGGAAGGACATAATCAGTGACAAGGATTTACTCCCCCATCCTGAAAAAACAGGTGGGGGAGGGGTTGGGATAGCATGGCAGCAGACTAGAGAATTTTAAAATAGTTTTCAATAAAAGCACCCATAACAAATAGGTCTCCTGATGCTAGAAGTCAAATCTGAAAGGTGGGAAAAAGCACCAGGATAGCAAAAGGGGAGAGGGAAGGCCAAAGAACCAGCGGCCAGTAGGGAAAGAATAAACTGCAATTCTTTAGAAATGACACACAGAAGGGATGCCAGGGCAAGGGGGCTGTAGCTTACACCAACTGCTGCAAGGTTACACTGGAAATTAAGCGAGAATTTAATTAAACCCCCAAAGAACTGAATTAGGTGTTGCAGAGAAGGCGTCCATCTTTAGGGATACTCTTCTACAGAGCTGACTCAAATGTCAAGTATTTCTTGCCTAAGTGTATTAAGGTATAAACCCTGGCCATGGGCAGACATTTTGAGTCACCCTAGTAGTTTTCTCTGCAGCAGGAATGAGCAGATAATAAACCCAAGTGTTGTCCATTGATGGAGGAAATGGATAGAGAAGATGATGCACATATATACCATGGAATATTACTCAGCCATTACAAAGAGTGAAACAAAGCCATGTGCAGTGATAAAGATGAGCCTAGACACTGTCAAACTGAGTGAAGTCAGACAGAGAAAGACAAATACCAGACGATAGCACTTATATGTGGGATATAAAGAAGGGGCTCAAATGAGCTTATTTACAAAACAGAAACAGAGGCACAGATATAGAAAACAAACTATGGTCACCAAGGGGGAAAGGGGAGGGAGGATAAATTGGGAAATTGGGGTTAACAAATACAATATATAAAATAGTGTGTGTATATATATACACACACTATATATAAAATAGATAACTAATGAGAGTCTACTGTATAGCACAGGGAACCTTATTTAGTACTCTGGAATGACCTATATGGGAAAAAAAATTGAAAAAAGAGTGGATATATATGTATAACTGATTAACTTTTTTCTGTACAACAGAAACACATGTTGTAAATTCATTATACATCAATGACAAGAAACAAAACAAATTCCAAGTGCTTTTCCTTCTCAGAGCTGGGCACAGACTGAGAATAAATTTGTCTGAAACTGTTTCCCTTAAAAGGGTCACGATCTGCAAGGAATCATGCAGCACAGAGTTCCTACAGACCCAGGGTAGGATCTGACACAGGCGTTGGGTCTTGGGATTCTGAGTCACTGGGGCAAATCCTTCCCCAGGCTAGAAAAGATGCAAGCGCCACTTGGCTTCAGTAACGATGACCCATCCCACGAAGCCAGACATAAGATGAGAAAGGAGAAATCCCAACACCTAAACTGAGCAGATACTACAGCAGACACTCAAGTACACCACATGCAGGACACTGTTCTGAGTGCTCCACATGTACTAACTCATTTACTTTTCATAACAACCCCAGGAAGTACCATCTCTAGTCTCACTTTATGGATAACGGTACAGAGGGGCTATGGAATTTGCCTAAGATTACCTGTCTAGTAAGTGGTAGAGCTGGAATTTGAATGTAGGCAGTTTGGCTCCAAAACCCACATCCATGAAACTACATTCCTTTGTACATTGTGTGTATGTGTGTGTATATATATGTATATATGTGTATATATATATATGATACATATGGGCATACACATCATTGACCATATCTAGCTATACTCTTTTCAGCATTGTAAAATTCATTCAAGATTAGAGCTGAAGTCAGCATACAGATCTCTGGTATTGTCACTAGAATAATCCCAATTGTAACTGTTTATGTGTTCCAATTTCGCTTATGAAAAACCTTCCTATTTCAAATACATTAATAGATTTTAACCATAATGAAAGACCAGTAAGTCTTGTAACAGAGCCAAACCAAGTTCAGAGAATGATGGCCAAAGCAAAACCAGTGTAACCTGGGTCTCTTGGGAGGAGTCAATGAATATAACCTTAAGGATTTAGTTTTACTATCCGTGGTTACCAGTTCCACAAGTCACTATCTTTGAATGTCTTTCTTGCCAACAGAAAGCCACAGGTTAAAAATGAAAGGCTTTTAGTACCCCTCTGTTTAATACCCCTGTGTATAAAATTCTGAAGCAGATTCATTTAGAATCTGATGTTACGATTTCACTTTTCCTCTAAGGACTCAAAGAGTTTTGATATTAATTTCCCCTGTGGAGGTGATGTATATCAGAGAAATATGAAGTTCAAATCCACAGTAACTGAAACACATGGGTTTTTTGAACATGCAACTACTTTTTTCAAAAGTTTATGAAGTATAAACATTCAGTGTCGTTAATATACTTCCTATAATCCTACTTATCTTCCAAGCAGAGCTTAAATGCACTGAGCCCATGAAATCTGCCCAAGAACCTCAGCTAGAATCAATCACTTCCTCCTCCATTCCTGTACAGCTCTGGTCACATGTGGTCTTCAGGTCTTGCACTCCAGTTACCTGAGTAACCATCTGCCCCCTCCACAGCACTACAGACACCTTCTCTATCTCCCTCAGCACCAGGGACAGCTGTATTTGTAAAACAGTAAGTAAACATCTTACGTGATTGACCATTAACATTAATGGCAGTTAACTTTGTATTATAGCACAAAGATGATTTCTTTCTCCTTTTCATTCTTTTCTCTACTTTCTTAATTTTCTCTGAATAGGCACTACTTTAAGATAAGACAAGCGAAAACTTTTTTAAAAATTGAAGTGAATATCATTTAGCATGGAATCTAGGGAAGGCTCTCTCCATTTTGCAATGGATAAATTAGGAACTAAAAATGATGAATGTCTTTGCGAAAGTCTTTATTCTCTAAGATTTGCCAGTTAATTCAAATGAGAACACTTAAGAGCTATTCATCTCACACTCTGTAAGATGTCGATCTTAGTTTCCCATATGAATAATTCATAAAAGAATATCAACTGGGCAGATTCCACACCACTGGTGTCCTCAATTTCCTACTTTAAAATTCTTCAACATCAACTTTTAAAATATTATCTTTAAGCTAAACTTGTCAGTGTTCTTGAAGCACTTAAGCATAACCCAAAGGGACAAAAGGTCATGTAATTAATAGTATGAAATGGATCTCCTTTCTCCAAAATCTCACAGACCCTTCTGATGACCTTGTTGAAACTCAGTGGTTAAAGTTTATGGTGATTTGCTATTCCTTGCTTCAGGCTATTTCTACATCATCCATTAATTCAATCAGTGCCTCCTTCATTCAGGAAGTGTTTACTAAGCACCTACTATGTGCCAAGCACAAGCACAGAGACAACTTCACCCCCGCCCTTACAGAAGCTCATCAAAATGCAGTTCTCAGGCCACCGGTGTCAGAACTGCCTGGGAAACCTGCCCTTGTGGGAGTAGGGGGGGTAAAGTACTCAAATAATTCAGGTATACACTGAATCTTGACGCTTAATAATTTAGTTTTTAAAGTCAAAAGTAATGTCAATACCATGTGATACATGCAATGATAGATTTACATACCAAGAAGAGTGAATTGCACGGAAGGAATGGACATCTCATCATGCATCATTGAAACTTAGCACAAAAACTTATGTCAAATCACCTCGGAGTAAAAAGAAAACTCAAATTCACTCACCCATCCCACCTCCTGATCAACATAAGCCACAGAGAAAGAAAGAAGTGCCTAGTTACCATAGAAAGCTGATACTTGATGAATTTTTGCTTCAAGGAAAAGAAACAACTCATTTTTCTACCAAAAAGGAAAGAAGAGATAAAGGCATCAGCTGAAGAAGTCCTTTCCCAAGAGAAAAGCAAGAAGTCTTGCCAGAATGAAAATTATTTTGAAACCTACTTAAATCAACACCCCTTAAAAAAACCTCACTTCCTTTGTCTGTTCACTTTTCAGGATACATCCTTCCCCATCCCAGTCTCAGCATCACTCTCTGTTGCCTCCCATCCTCCACGCTCACATACCATTGGGGATAATGACTTTAATTTGAGCAATGGCTTTCATCGAAAAAAATCACTGCATGACAACAAGCCACAAGTGAAGTTCAGACAAAAGCAAGTGACTCCTTAATTTGGATTTAAAGCTCAGGATCAGTCTCCAAATAAAAATGACCAGTGAGGAGTCAGGCCCACAGAGCACTGACAATAATCTCATGAGCTCCAAATTATTCCAGTTTATATTATAGGCTATCCAATAAGTCTATGTGTTCTAGTTCATAAAAATATAAGAAGAAATTTGTCATTTTAAAATCATAATGCAAAATAGAGTCTGACATGTTATTAAGCACTATTTCTCATGATATCATGAGGATGCTGATGGAAAATGAAACTAAAGCAATATTGGAGACAAACAATGACATAATTGAGACTTTCTGAGGGCGCTTTGCAGCTCACAGGTCACACTGCCTTGCCCTCCCTTCTCAACATGTTACTCTTAAACAGCTTCAGTTTAAAACAAAAACACTCCAAACAAAACTCCAAGGAAGCTTTTATCACAAAAACTGGTCAATCACCTAATAAAACAGAACAAGAATTTACAAATTATCTAAGTCCAGATATTCTTAAACTGGAGGCAATGGATGGTCTACGTCAGGTTCTTGAATACCTTAATGTTGTATGCAAAGTTTTACTCACACTTTTTTTTTTACTGTAGAATGTGTCCTGAGTTTTCACAAGATTGTGGAAAGAATCAGTGAGTTGACTGCCCAGAATCCTTTTCCACCCATTTTGGTGACCTTCCATCCTTCTTTTGAAGGACTTCCCTGTTCTCACCCAGGAGTCCTTGTATCTCAACAGTATGAAGTCATTCCACACTTGGGCCAGATTACTGCTTGTGATTCAGACCTGACTAGTCACAGCACCCACCCCACAAACTCTATGACTGCTACAGAGACAAGCATGTGACCCAAGTCTAGCCGATCAAGCTCAATCCAAGCCTGTGGCAGGATTTCTGTTAGAGTCACTCAAAACAGAATTGGGCTCCATTCTACTTAGAGTTGAACTTGGAAAATGTGAGGCTGTGTGTGGTGGAAATCTTAATTCTCCAAGATGAGTCCATAACAGAATATAATCCACTAGTATCCCACCTAATAGGGATGACAGGACAAGAAAACTCTACTAGGTGGGGAGGAGAGAAGGCAGAGAAGCTATCTTCAGGAAAGGAGGCAGGCAGGTAAAGCTGGAGATCAGCAGAAGGGTGAAGCTGAGAAGGTAGCAGAAGGGAGGGTCCCCAAAAAGCATAAGTAAAAGAGAGAGAATATTCTGTTCTATTGGGCCCTGGTTACAATCAGGATGTACAATTTCAGTGTCCTATGACCTCCTCTCAACTCACTGTCCAGATAGACAGATAGATCGACAGATAAATAGTCCATTGGACATCAAGGAGATCAAACCAGTCTATCCTAAAGGAAATCAACCCTGAATATTCACTGGAAGGACTGATGCTGAAGCTAAAGTTCCAATACTTTGGCCACCTGAAGTGAAGTGATAACTCCTTGGAAAAGACCCTGATGCTGGGAAAGACTGAGGGCAAGAGAAGAAGGGGATGACAGAGGATGAGATGGTTGGATGGCATCACCAACTCAATGGACATGAGTTTGAGCAAACTCTAGGAGCTGGTGATGGACAGGGAAGCTGAGCGTGTTGCAGTCCAAGGGGTGGCAAAGAATTGGACATGACTTAGCGACTGAACGACAACAATAATAGGTCTCTCCATGCAGGTAGCAACAATGAGTGAACCAGGCTGCATGTAACACCTAGACAGAACCAGGAACTGCAGGAAGTGAAGAGAAGATGTCTTGGTCCACATGGGGCAGCCTGACACTTCTCCAGCTAACTAACTCCAAGGGGGAACCTGGGAAGAGTGTTGCCAGAGTTTCCCATTTTAACAGAAGCAGGAAATACATATTTAGTGTGAAGTCTGCCCATCTTTCAGACAATATAAGGGCCAAATTTAACAGGTCTGGGAGTGAAGTCCCAGTTCACACCTCTTTCTCTAAACTATAATAACCAAACTAGCAGCAAGTGATCCATCTGTAAGGCTAGGGCAGGGCTTCTTTGGGCTGATTTTTAATTTAAAAAAAATTTTTTTTTAAAGGAGCCCTTTAGCTCCACTAAATAGGACTCTCAGTTCAGTTCAGTCACTCGGTCGTGTCCAACTCTTTGCAACCCCATAGACTGCAGCACACCAGGCCTCCCTGTCCATTGCCAATGGGAGTCTACTCATAATTTTAAAAAGCAGCTTCTGCATTTGAGATAATGGCATGTTTTGTTTTGTCATTTTTGAGAGTCCTTGTCATTTGAAATCCAGATGTACTTAAGCTTGATTTTCTTCCAGACTTTAGGCAGCTGACAAGTTCAGTTCAGTTCAGTCACTCAGTCATGTCCGACTCTTTCCAACCCCATAGACCACAGCATGCCAGGCCGCCCTGTCCATCACCAACTCCCAGAGTTTACCCAAACTCATGTCCATCAAGTCTGTGATGCCATCCAACCATCTCATCCTCTGTCGTCCCCTTCTCCTCCTGCCTTCAAACTTGCCCAGCATCAGGGTCTTTTCCAATAGTCGGCTCTTCACATCAGGTGGTCAAAGTACTGGAGTTTCAGCTTCAACATCAGTCCTTCCAATGAACACTCAGGACTGATCTCCTTTAGGGTGGACTGGTTGGATCTCCTTGCAGTCCAAGGGACTCTCAAGAGTCTTCTTCAACACCACAGTTCAAAAGCATCAATTCTTCGGCACTCAGTTTCCTTTATAGTCCACCTCTCACATCCATACATGACTACCAGAAAAAGCATAGCCTTGACAAGATGGACCTTTGTTGGCAAAGTAATGTCTCTGCTTTTTAATATGCTGTCTAGGTAGGCCATAACTTTCCTTCCAAGAAGTAAGTGTCTTTTAATTTCATGGCTGCAATCACCATCTGCAGTGATTTTGGAGCCCAAAAAAATAAAGTCTGACTCTGTTTGCACTGTTTCCCCATCTATTTGCCATGAAGTGACAGGACCAAATGCCATGATCTTAGCTTTCTGAATGTTGAGCTTTAAGCCAACTTTTTCACTCTCCTCTTTCACGTTCATCAAGAGGCTCTTTAGTTCTTCTTCACTTTCTGCCATACGGGTGGTGTCATCTGCATATCTGAGGTTACTGATATTTCTCCTAGGAATCTTGACTCCAGCTTGTGCTTCTTCCAGCCCACCGTTTCTCATGATATACTCTGCATATAAGTTAAATAAGCGGGATGACAATATACAGCCTTGACGTACTCCTTTCCCAATTTGGAACCAATCTGTTGTTCTATGTCCAGCTCTGACTGCTGCTTCTTTACCTGCATAAAGATTTCTCAGGAGGCAATTCAGGTGGTCTGGTATTCCCATCTCTTTCAGAATTTTCCATAGTTTATTGTGATCCACACAGTCAAAGGCTTTGGCATAGTCAATAAAGCAGAAATAGATATTTATCTGGAACTCCCTTTTTTTTTTTTAAATGATCCAGAAAATGTTGGCAATTTGATCTCTGGTTCCTCTGCCTTTTCTAAAACCAGCTTGAACATCTGGAAGCTCATGGTTCACGTATTGCTGAAGCCTGGCTTGAGAATTTTGAGCATTACTTTACTAGTGTATGAGATGAGTGCAATTGTGCGGTGAGTATTCTTCGGCATTGCCTTTCTTGGGATTGGAATGAAAACTGACCTTTTCCAGTCCTGTGGCCACTGCTGAGTTTTCCAAATTTGCTGGCATATTGAGTGAAGCACTTTCATAGCATCATCTTTTAGGATTTGAAATAGCTCAACTTGAATTCCATCACCTCCACTAGCTTTGTTCGTAGTGATGCTTCCTAAGGCCCACTTGACTTCACATTCCAGGATGTCTGGCTCTAGGCTCCAGGATGTCCACTCATAATTTGAAAAAGCAGCTTCTGCATTTGAGGCAATGGCATGTTTCTTTCTTTCCTTTCTTTCTTTTTTTTTTTTTTTTGTCATTTTTGAGAATCCTTGTCACTTGAATTCAGATGTACTCAAGCTTGATTTTCTTCCAGATTTTTGGCAGCTGACAAGTTGGGTGAAGGGAAAAGTCAGGAAAAGCATCTGCAACCAGAAGCACTTTTATCAGCATGAGGCTGTCCATGGACGTGAGTATAGACAGAGGGAACATCATCCACGCCCACCTGTTCACAGCTGGATTTCCTAAGGCACTTAATTCAATCAGAAGCAGTAAGTTTCAGTAGCATTTTACAACCAATTAACCATGCTGGAAACAAAACACCTGACTCAATGCCTTCCTCCCAGCTTCTGAAGAGTCTGTGGCCTGGAAAGTCAGCAAATTGGAAAAATGTCTATGGAAGAGGATACAGCCAACCCAGTACAAACGAGCTTTCTCTCTTCTTGCATTTAATGAGAGGACACATGAATCTGGCCAGGCCTCACTGACATGGGAGTCATTCATGTTTTCACCTCAAGCCCCCATTTCACTCAGCGGGTCCCAGGCCCCCATTTCACTCAGCGGGCATTTACAGGGATCATTCCAATGAATCCCAACATGACATTCCCTGATAGGTCCCATTGATAGACCCATTTCACAGATGAATATACTGAGGCTAGAAACATTGGTAAAAGAGCCCAAGGTCTCTTTTACCAAGACAGTAAATAGCAGAACCAGGACATGTGGCCAGTTATAGTTCATAACAGAGAGTAAGACTACAGAGCAAGGCTCCCTGCCCACCCTTGGACCAAGTTAAAAGTGAAACTATGTAATAAGAGTGGGTTTCTGTTATTTCTGGGAATAAATCTCCTTGAATGGAAAACAGGTATTCAAACTTGTGCTAAGTTCTATTAGCAATAATTCTTTGCTGAATCAACAATAAAAACAAACTATACTTTTAAAACTATGCTTCACTTGAAAAATCATTTCTTTTCTAACGTTTTCTAATTGCTCTGCAAAAAAACTCTTGAAGGATGTGTCAGTGATGGGTACAGTTGCTCTCATTTGATGGATTGATCTACTGAGGCTCAAAAAGATCAAGTGGTGTGGCCAAAGTCACCCAGTTGCTTACTGGCAGCCTCTGTTCTGACTCCAGCCTTGGAGGCTTCCTTTTACTTCCACAAACAAGCCAAACTCTTTCTCACTCTGGGCCCTGGAATGATCTGACCCAGTTCTTTCTCATCCTTTAGTTCTCCCTTAGACATCGCCTCCCCAGGGAGGCCTTTCCTGCATCCTACCTCAGCAGCCCCCTTCAGTCCCTATCACTGTCTTTTTTCACCCAGAGTCCAGAATAAGGCTCAACATCTGGCAGTAAAATATTTGCTGAATGAATGAACAAGTAAGTGAAAAAATGCCTGAGGGAGTCCCAATGTTCTGGTTTTCCTAACTGTCAATAGGGATAGATTGGAAGTTTGGGTTTGATATGTACATACTGATATATGACAACATAGCTAACAAGAACCTACTGTGTAGCGCAGGGAACTCTGCTCCTGTAATAATCTAAATGGGGAAAGAATTTGAAAAAGAATAGATACATGTACATGTATAACCGAATCACTCTGCTGTACATTTGAAGCTAACATTGTTAGTCCACTGTGCTCCAAAATAAAGTAAAAAAATTTTAAATATATAACAGTGATTAAACAAAAGGATTTTCTCATCACTTCCAGATAGAACCCCATGAAAGGTGACAGATAAAAATGAATCCTGCTCCAGAGATATTTAAGGGCCATCTGCTGAAATTAGACCATGATGGTGGACCCTCCCTACCCCACACCAAATGTACACACTTGATCTTAAATGCCTTTTCCAGTTGACCCAAAGCTAGATTATTAATTCTGATGGGATGAACCACAACATATGGTAGAAATAAGTACAATGGTGATAAATGAATAGTTTTCCTTACTAAGTGAAAGCACAGCATCTTCAGACTTCAGCAGAGAAGTTGTCAGTGGGTGTGAAAGGCTAGAGTTGGGTCTCTAACTCTTACCCCTGAGTTCTCATCTCTCTCTCTCTGCGGTACAAGGGCTACCACGTGGAACAAAGAGGTACCTGATTGAAAGCCGACAGAATCCCTCCAGCTCAGGCCAGGAGCTGTGGAGACAGGGCAGTGCTTGAACCCCAGAATGTGTTCTATCCCAACCAAACAGTTCACTTCTAGAACATTCCCCTCAACTCATAGAGAGTGTGGAGTCTTATTTTTCTTTTTTTCTTTTTTAAAAAAGAAGGTTCTTTTCTTACAAAGATGATGAAGATAAGTTATTCTTAAATGGAACAGTCTGGGAAAATACAGGATTTCATGTATTCTTCCTTGAACTATAGGATCAAGAGTGCATGTACTCTCTAGTGCAATGACTCTTAACCGGGAAGATGCAGAATACCAATTTCTTTCTGAACATGGGTGATGTTTTTAAGGCAAAGACTGATTAGAAGTAGCCTAACTGAATACTTTCCCAAGTATTAGGTGATTTTTATTGAGCAGTTCCTATGTGCCAGATACTGTGTTTAGTGCATACATTATTTATCTAATTTTAAATTTTATTGAAGTATAGTTGAATTTACAATGTGTTGATTTCTGCTGTATAGCAAAGTGATTCAGTTATACACACACACATATTCTTTTTCGTATTCTTTTCTACTATGGTTTATTACAGGATATTGAATATAATTCACTTGATAGATGGTAGGGCCTTATTGTTTATCCATCCTATATATAACAGTTTGAATCCACTAATCTCAAACTTCCAATTTTTCCCTCCTCCATAATCCACCCTGCTTAGCAATCAGTCACAAGTTTGTTCTCTACATCTATGAGTCTGTTTCTGTTTTGTAGAAGAGTTCATCTGCATCATATTTTAGGTTCCACATACATGTGATATCATATGGTATTTTTCCTTCTCTTTCCAACTTATTTCACTTAGTATGACAACTTCTAGGTCCATCCATGTTGCTGCAAATACCATGATTTCATCCTTTTATGGCTGCATAGTATTCCATTGCATACATGCACCGCATCGTCTTTATCCACTCATCTGTCGACGGACATTTAGGTTGTTTCCATGTCTTGGCTACTGTAAACAGTGCTGCGATTAACATAGCGGGGTGCACACAATATTTTAATCTTCACCACAACCTGACACTCCTCCATTCACCCTCTGCCCTTGCCCCAACTCTCCAGGGAAGAAAACAGTTGAATGATAGATTAACTTTTCTACCAACAGACAAGTACAGAGAAGATTAGAATGTGGGGGCTCATGAGGCAGCCTGTGCTCTAAGAGCTGGAACAGAGCTCTCCAGGAACCTAGGTTCTCTGTGCTCCTGGGGGGTGCGTCAGTCAATGTGCACTCAATATTGCTTAGAGTCCACTGTGTGCTAAAACCTGTGCAAATGCCTAAAAAAAACCCCAAAACTTAAGCCTCCTTTCTGCTGTTGAAGCACCCCTCTCCTTCGTGATCTGGACCAAACTTACCACTGTAACCTTATTCCTCCCATTTGTCTACCTTCAAGCTTACATGGACCACTTCTCCTTCCATCTACCACCCTCTGCTTTGCCCACTCTGCGACCCTGCATGTGCTATGGTGCCTCTTATCACACTGTGTCCTTCCCTCTCCCATTCCTTCTCACCTGAACAACTAATCATTAGTCAAGACCAAGTCCAAACATCACATGGATCTGCACATTATCCTAACCTTCCCAAACCAGTATCCACAAACTCTCTCCTCTGTGCTCCCACCATAATTATCATGTTGCAAACAATCAAGCTTCATTTCTCTGCTGTCCTAACACAAGTTCCCACTCATTCACCATGGCGTCAATTTTTATAAGATTCAAGTCCCTAAGACCAAAATTTCATCACCAACATCCTAAGTATAATCTTTTTGGTGCTGTTAATCGTTGAACTAGAATCCTGCACTGGGCTATTTATACTCTAAATTGCTCACATTTCTTCCCTTAGGAACTAAACATAAAAGCAAGCACAAGTGCTTTGTGCCTCAAGTAAGACAGTCCATTCAGCAGCAGTCTCGAGTCGGTGTTGGGTAGAGGTTTTTTTTATACTAAACACAGAGAGTTGAGAAAAAAAAATCTATTTAACTCTGATTTCTTGCTTTTTGTTAGAAAGCTTTATAAGTCACTGCTCAGTCTCACCTAGTAGAGGGGTCACTGCTTTAGCTGGGATTGTGACAAGCCACTCCAGAATTAGAGTCTTTTATTATCACATTAGTACTGGGAAAAGTCACATAATTAACAGAATTTATCCTCATTTACTCTGCAAAAGCACTAATATTCAATCTCTCTGGCTCTGTTTAATTACTTTCCTTAACACAACTTTTTTTCCAAGTTGACCCTTCCTGGGCTCATCTACAGAAATGTGTTAAAACTTTTCTCTCTCCACTCCATTTAAACTGCTATACTTTATTCACTTGAATAAGCATAAAAGGGGCACCAGGGTCTGTCATAGTTCACACAATGCCTTTGAATTAGCAGCCGTAACGGTGTCATACTTGTGTGGAGATCCTCTGTTCGGAGTAAGTGATGACAACCACCAGAATTACTGTTAATTGTAATATGACACTCGCATTATACTGGGTGCTTTCTAGTGGTAAACTAGCATTAGTTCAGGTGCCTGAGAAATTCAGAAGTGGAGACACCACAATTCTTTAAAGAGAACAGCAGACCCAACTGACACATGCTACCTTCAGTAAGACCCGTTGGCTCATTAGAGTGAAGAGGATGGGAGAAACACGCACGCACGCACGCACGCACGCACGCACACACCCCGCCCCCACACACACACATCAAGCCACCACACACACACACGCACGCACACACACACACACACACACACACACACACACACTCCACGTCAAGCCACCATTAGATAACAAACTCATCATCAAATAACAAATCTGGAAGACACTGAGCTTGCCCTTTCTCTATACTGATTATGTTCTTTTATGTAGCAAGTCATAGAGAAATCAACGTTTAAGAGACAAACATTTAGTAGAGGCTCAACACCTGCTCCCCTTTTTCCACAACACAGATAAAAAAAAGTATGCCTCTGTATTTCATATTGAGACAGTCCACAGCCTGTTCTGGAAGGTAGGGGCTCAGAGGGAAGGAGAGGATTTTTCCCTTGAGCAGATTTTTTGGTGTTGGTTCACTTCCTGATGAGGTCAGGGGTGAGGTGACTGACGGGATACAGTGGATAAAATGGACACTCATCCTGGTTCCGTGGACTGTGGGGTTCAGGCATAGAGGATGCAGGCAGACTCCTGCCTGGGGCACATCAGGGACTTAAGAGGATCCACAGCAATCATCTTTCCCCATGTTTGTCTATGAAGGTAAGAATCAGCCCCAATTTATCTTCCCTAGAAGAGACTCATATTGGCTGGAATATGAAGAGATGGCAAATGAGAGGTCTTTTTATCTGTCCTCCATTTTAGCCAAGTGACATGAAGGGAACTATAGTGGTCTTTATCCCAAAGTAGAATAAACTTGTGAGCCCACAAACAAGATATAGCTACGTTCACTGGGAAATAAAAGATTCCTCTCCAACCTCCAAGCTTTACTTCAATTGTTTCTCTGATCTGTAATGCTTTTCTCTCCAAGACCACCAACCTTCCAGGTCTTGTCCAGATTCCTTCCCTTCCAGTAAGACTGCCAGATTCTCCCAATTTGGAGTTAGTGTCTCACTTCTCCATATACCTAAGGCAACATCTGTGAGTGTCTTTCTTAGGGCTCTTCCAGGTCATTTTATATTTAAGTTATCTATACATGAATCTGATTGGTGCACTTGGTTGTGAACACCCAGGAGAGCTATGTGCATTGATACGCTGCCTAACTTCAATGATCACACTTGGGGTCATGCCTGTCTGAAACAAATTCATTTTTCCCCCCAAAGCTGCTCTTCACTTAACCTTTGGTCAAGTGTCTCATCATTCTCTGCAAGTTTGCTATTTATCACCTCAAAACCTCTGCACATACTATTCCCATTGCATGGAATTCTGCCTACTGAAAGGAAATCAAATTCATCTTTCAATGCCAAAGCCTCCTTGATCACGTTGGCCCAAAGAGCACTAAGTTACCACAGCCTTTGTTTCTATCAGACTAGCCCCTTAGCTTATCTACATTTACATTTTTTATCTACCCAACTAGATTATAAGCATCCACCTTAGCTGCCTCCTGAGAAATCTGTATGCAAGTCAAGAAGCAAGAAATGAGTATGTCAAGGCTGTATATGATCACCCTGCTTATTTAACTTATATGCAGAGTACATCATGAGAAATGCCAGGCTGAATGAAGCACAGGCTGGAATCAAGATTGCTGGGAAAAATATCAATAACCTCAGATAAACAAATGACACCACCCTTATGGCAGAAAGCAAAGAAGAACTAAAGAGGCTCTTGGTGAAAATAAAAGAGCAGAGTGAAAATATTGGCTTAAAACTCAACAGTCAAAAAACCAAGATCATGGCATCTGGTCCCATCACTTCATGGCAAATAGATGGGGAAACAGTGAGAGAATTTCTTTTCTTGGGCTCCAAAATCACTGCAGATGGTGACTGCAGCCATGAAATTAAAAGACGCTTGCTTCCTGGAAAGAAAGCTATGACCAACCTAGACAGCATATTAAAAAGCAGAGACATTACTTTGCTGACAAAGGTCCGTCTAGTCAAAGCTATGGTTTTTCCAGTAGTCATGTATGGATATGAGAGTTGGACTATAAAGCAGGCTGAGCACCAAAGAATTGATGCTTTTGAAGTATGGTGTTGAAGAAGACTTTTGAGAGTCCCTTGTACTGCAAGGAGATCAAACCAGTCAATCCTGAAGGAAATCAGTTCTGAATATTCATTGGCACTGATCCTGAAGCTGAAACTCCAACACTTTGGCCACCTGTTGTGAAGAGCTGACTCACTGGAAAAGACTCTGATGCTGGGCAAGACTGAAGGCAGGAGAAGAAGGGGACGACAGAGGATAAGATGGTCAGACGGCATCATCGACTTGATGGACATGAGTTTGAGCAAGCTCCGGGAGTTGGTGATGGACAGGGAAGCCTGGTGTGCAGTAGTCCATGGGGTCGCAAAAAGTCGGACACAACTGAGTGACTGAGCTGAACTGTAGTGGAGAGATATTTTATTTAATCATTCATCTTCCATAGTTCTCGGTAGAATTTTGTTTGTGCATCACAAACATCCATTGTATAGTGAGTGAATGGACACTGATCAAATATTTAGGGTCTCCAGCAAAATATTAATAAGACAAGTATTGATAAACTACCACGGTACTGGTAATAATACTTCTACTTCTGTTATTACAATGAGTATATCATGATTACTGTTATCTGGGTTCTTACTAGAGCTACTATTATTTGAGCGTCTATTAACTGCAAGGCAATTTGCTGAGCATGTTACTAATACCATCTCATTTAATTCCCACAATAACCTTAAGGTATCACCTATTAAGGTAGGTAGTATTCATAGTCCATTTTTATGAGGTCACAAATATATTAAGTGAGAGAGCCCGGTTTCAAATCCAGGTCTGACTAAGGTCAAAAATCATGTTGTTACTCACTACACAATTTGTATCCAGCTTATCATTATTGGGAAGGTATTCAGAATGCTTGTGGGGCTTCCCAGTTGGCTCAATGGGTAAAGAATCCTCTTGAAATGCAGGAGGCGGAGACAGACATGAGTTCAGTCCCAGGGTTAGGAAGATCCCCTGGAGGAGAGCATGGCTACCAACTCCAGTATTCTTGCCTGGAGAATTCCATGAACAGAGGAGCCTCGTGGGCTACAGTCCTTGGGGTAGAGAAGAATCAGACACATCTGAAGCGACTGAGCACTCGCAAGGGGTGCTTCCGCCCTGCATGCCTACTGCCTGACTACTCACCCTGGCTCTTAGGCAGAGGAATGAGGATTTGGGGTATAAAAGCGGCCCCATTCAGAGTCTGGAAACAAGGTACCATTATGTGGAAAGAAGCCACCTCTCCTGGTTTCTGTCAGCAATGAACTTGGACACCATTTTGGCATGGTCCTTTTTGGAGAGACTGTGCATTTTCTCTACTTTTTTTATTGTTCAGTCAGTCTTGTCCAACTCTTTGCGACCCCATAGACTGTAGCACGCCAGACTTGCCTATCCATCACCAACTCCCAGAGCTTGCTCAAACTCATGTCCATCAAGTCTGTAATGCCATCCAACCATCTCATCCTCTGTCATCCCCTTCTCCTCCTGCCTTCAAACTTGCCCAGCATCAGGGTCTTTTCCAATAGTCGGCTCTTGACATCAGGTGGCCAAAGTATTGGAGCTTCAGCTTCAGCATCAGTCCTTCCAATGAAGATTCAGGATTGATTTCCTTTAGGATTGACTGGTTTGATCTCCTTGCAGTCCAAGGACTCTCAAGAGTCTTCTCCAACACCACAGTTCAAAAACATCAATTCTTCAGTGCTCACTTTTTCACTTTTAGAAGGAAAAAGAAGCCCTCTCTGCCTCTTAACTCCCTTGCTGCCATACTTTCCTCAGTCCATGGAGTCATCTTGAACTTTAAAAGAGCTATTACTTAATGGTTTGCTAGATAGACATGTGACGTTTCTGACTGCTCAGAGTCACTTGCCCATGCTCCCCTTCAGCTCTAGCCCATGGATCATCTTCCAACTCAGGGAACCAACACATTGGCTTCAGAACCCTGGCACTGCCACCATTACATCCACCCCCAATGCCCTGCACAGAGACAAACTTGGGGGCCTCTCGCCCCCAGCTGTTCTACTGTGTCAGCATCACAGGCAGCAGGACACACATTCCAGTGCCAGGTGGATTAACCTCCGCGATGACACTCCGTTTTAGCTTTAGCCTCCCTAAATCCTCAACAAAAACTTTAACAGTTAGCTCTGATTTAGGACCTTAACTGTAAATCTCCTCTCTTCTCATGCACTCACTAAAGGGATGAGTAGAATCTATTCAGACCTTTTGTAAGCACTTGTCTATTGTGTTTGCTGGAGGATTCAAGGTAACAGGTAAGAACCATCATCACTGTGAGCCTCGGTTAAAGGCAAGCCGAAAAAGAAATAAGAAAAAAAGAAACTGGAGGATGGAGACACATTATTAATACCTTCTTTGACATGGTAAGCGCAGAATATGAAACACGGGTGGGATTTTCTGAAAATATGTGACACAACATCATTCATTTATAGAAAGCAAGCCAACCTGCTGGAATGTTAAAAACAGCAGTAACCGAATTTAAACTCAGTTCGTGGAGCCGTGTTGATCAGCAACTGAGCCCTACCGTGAGAACAGATCTTCTTTTCACTCAAGTGAGGATCTGCAGGGGTATTTTCAAAAGTAAATAAATGGTCACAAAGAACAAAAAAGATCAGTAAAGAATTGAGTCTCTCAAAAACATCCCTGACAAAATAAACCCCATGTTTATGTATACTCCCTCAATTGGCCTGAGTCAGAAATCTCCTCTGCAACTTAAAACCCAAAAGCACAGGAGTGGAGAGAAATGTCCGGAATTAGCTTAGTCAAATGCTGCCTTAAATAAATGCTGTCCTGGTGCTTAACAAGAGGCTAGTGCCGAAGCCATTTTACTTTGACCTTAGCAATTCCCACTCCCTTGCAATCATACATCACACTAGTTTCTTTTTCTTTTGGTTATATGGCATCTGATATGTAGATTCCTCTTAAAAATTACACTTTAATATATTTAGAAATAGTATCTAGCTTTTTCCTGATTATAAAAATTGAGTTATTAAGAAAAAAGTTTAAATACTCAAAAGTAATAAATTAAAACCACCTCTATCTCACCTTCTCTCAATGTTTTCATGTATATACAAAAGTTTATAATGATATGCAGATTTTATATCATTTTTTTCATGTCAAGTAATTTTCAAAATGTGATTTTTTTTTCACTCTATAATAGTTCATTATATATAGTATTCAACAAATCTCCTGTTAGTTGATTACTTTCATTTTTTTGCTATTACAAATAATATTTTAGTGAACATCCTCATCCATAAAATTTTACCCACATATTTGAATACTTCCTTGTAGTTTCCTAGGATAAGAACTGCCGAGTCAAAGTGGCGTGTTTTTCAAAAGTAAGTGTAAAGAAGTTTCATTTGACAATGTGGACAGGAATCAAGGTAAATCAAGATTCAGGCAAACCAGACTGCAGAAACTCTAAGAAGTGGACTTTGCTGTGCCAAATGGTACAGGGGTCTCTAAGCATTCATGTTTATAACTAACTAACTAAATACAGTGACTACACTGCACAGCCATAGGTCCAACCTGTCTTACCCACAGTCACAGAGCTTGTAGATGCCCAGGAAAGCACAGTCACCATCTGTAATTATAATTAACCACAAATCAGGTGGTTGAAGACAAGTGTGCTCTCTGCCACTAGTACTCATGCCGGTCTCACTGAACCTTACAGGGCTGAGAAAAGGATTCAACTAGAGCAAAGCAATTCACATACCAGACACACTCAGAGTTTCTACCAGGTTCATGCTCCCATCAAGATGCCATGTCCAAGCGGAGAGTGAAAGCCCATGTTAACAGACCTCTGCTTAAAAACTGAATGGAGTCACGGCCTCTCTGAGAAGCTGCAATATTTATAGAATAGCATCCTATTTTGAGTTTAGCCTGTAGAGAAAATTTAAAGCAAGCAACCTACAACATGGTTACCATTTTCTTAAAATCATACCTGGAAACTGTTTAATAAGACCATCCCATCAGGAACAGTAGTCATTTGTTAGACTAACATTCTCAAAAAAGTTAATTTCTCCAAGATCCTGCCATTGATTTCTGGAGATATCTTGTGTATCTGAGATCAATTCAGTTCAGTCACTCAGTCATGTCTGACTCTGCAACCCCATGGACTGCAGCGTACCAGGCTTCCCTGTCCATCACCAGCTCCTGAAGCTTGCTCAAATTCATGTCCATCAAGTCGGTGATGCCATCCAACCATCTTATCCTCTGTCACCCCCTTCTCCTCCTGCCTTCAATCTTGCCCAGCACCAGGGTCTTTTCCAATGAGTCAGTTCTTCATATCACGTGGCCAAAGCATTGGAGTTTCAGCTTCAGCATCAGTCCTTTCAATGAATATTCAGGACTGATTTCCTTCCAGATTGACTGGCTGGATCTCCTTGAAGTCCAAGGGACACTCAAGAGTCTTCTCCAACACCATAGTTCAAAAGATCAATTCTTCAGTGCTCAGCTTTCTTTAGAGCCTCAAATATAACTGATATTAAGATCCCATCTCACTGTTTCATGGGACAAAGGCCACCATTTGACCTGACCTCCAGTGAGCCAGTCAGCTCCATCTCATCCCTGTCCCTTAGTTCCTCTATGCTACAAAACTTGATGTTTCCTAAACTCTCTGAGCTCTCTCAAGCCTCCTTCAAAGTTAGTTCTTCCTCCTGACACAGACCTCCCACCCCTTCTGGCCCACTCCTGATCTAGAAGAATCCTCTAGTTTAATAATTATCACAAACACTACTTCTCTGTCTGAGCAGACTCCCCAAGTTCCTCCAGACAGGTATGCAACCTCTCACCCTCAGGGTTCCCCAGGCATAATCCTCCAGAACCTTATCTATCATGTGACTGACGCTGTGACCTTCTGCCTCCAAGCTGACCTCCCCAACTGCAGAGTAGCTATCCTTGAAGATAAGAACCATGTCTTTTCACCTCTGTATCCTCAGAACTTGAGACAGGGATTATAAATACCTGCTCAGTTCTGAAAGAACAAGAAGCATGTAGGTAGCATAAAAATGGAGTTAATATGATAAAATGCTATCTACGCTTGAGAAAGAGCTGAGAAACCAAAATGAATGAACTAGGGACACCAAAGCAGTCTAGAGGTAACCTGTGCATACAGCACAACATGCTTTATTATAAAGACCATATGCTGGAATGTTTGCAAAATCAAATTGTGCTAAGGAAAACATCCCAAGTTTTATACTATGTGGCAATAATCTTAATATTCATGAATTGGGGACTATCATCTATAATTAACACAATTCTATAAAATGTCTTGGCATAATCCAAATTTTTTTTCTTTAGTGCATTCTAAACATACTTTACATAAGTGATGCCAAAAATCTCACACTGGTAACACATTTACCCAAAGTTAACAGGCAGCGAATGTAGAGAATTCCCACAGTTACTGAGGGAGCAAATCAAACCCATTAACTTGGGGCTTATCTTATATACGAAGAGAGTACTGGTTGTAAACCAACCAAGAGCTGATACTAAGGTCTTATAAAATCTCAAACACTCTCTTGTCTGATAAGACAAAGAAACAAGGGGAACTACTGCAACACTGAGATGCTCACAGCCTGCAAGAATGAACGAGAAATACAGGAGTTATCTAGCATAGCTTCCTGCCCAAAGAAGGAACCCCTTCTCCAGTGTCCTGGCCAAAAGATGCTCTGGCAGCTCTATGGCTATCCTGGGAGCTGGAGACAAAGCACAGAGACAGGAAGGCTCCCTCCCCTCATGGACTCAATATTCTAGTGTAGAAGACAGACAGAAAGCAAGTTATTTTAAAAACCTACAACTGAACAGGATAATACCAGTTACTGATTAGAGCTATTGGAAGAGAAAGATGAGAAGTGATTGCTGTTAGAAAGGGGATACATTTAAAGAAGGTGGGCAAACTTTTTAAAAACAGATAACTAATAAGGACCTCTGTGTAGCACAGGAAACTCTACC
Organism: Ovis canadensis; assembly: GCF_042477335.2. Classification (NCBI taxonomy): domain Eukaryota; kingdom Metazoa; phylum Chordata; class Mammalia; order Artiodactyla; family Bovidae; genus Ovis; species Ovis canadensis. The sequence goes on from NC_091249.1 coordinate 83,060,056, forward strand.
CAATACACTGTAATGACCTTTATGGGAAAAGAATCTTAGAAAGAGTGGGTATATGTATACGTATAACTCATTCATTTTGCTGTGGACCTGAAACTAACACAACATTATAAAACAACTATACTCCAATAAAAATTTAATTAAAAACTGAAGGCTATGGTATAAATAAACTAACAATAAAGAAGGTGGTCAGGGAAGTTCTGCATGACAGTATTTTGGCAAAGCCCTGAAGGATAAGAATGAGCCACTCATGCCAAATTCTAGGTGAAGCGCACTCCGACAAGTGCAAAGGTCACTGAAGAATAGTGACCGAGGTGGAAAGTGATGCAAAATGTCCCAGAGGAAGCAGGATCTTTCAAACCATGACACAAAGCATCCCGCCATAGGGGGGGCAGGCCTTCCCATCCATGCTGGACCACTCTTGGAGGCTCTCTCTTCTCGAGGGCAGAATTCTCCTGTCATTCACCTAAAGAAACGTCCAGCTTAGACTGGGCTCAGAGAACAACACTCGCCTCTTTCCTCAAGATTGCCCTTAGATAACTTCACGTTGCCACTCCATCTATCCCAGACTCTTCTCCAGGATAAGCAAACTTATTTTCCCATCAACTTAGGACAAGAGTCTAGATGCTTCACCATCCTGTTCATCCTTTTATGAATACTCTCTCAGACAAAATCCCTCTTAAATTATGCTGTCAGAACTGAGCGGGCCCCCAGAATGTTAGGGGCAGTAGGCAGGTTCGCTAAGATGTGAAGTCAGATAAACGAGGTTCCAGTCTGGGCTCTACCATTTATCAGCTGTGTGACCTTAAGCAAATTCAGTTTACCTCTCTAAAAGTCTCTGCCTTCTTATGTATGAAATGGGGATTAATACTGTGAGGACTAAATAAGCAAATATATAAATAAAGTCCTAAGGGCTATGAAAGGCATGTAGAAAATGCTTGATATTTACTACTACTATTATTACTAGTTGTTGCTATTATTATTTGACCTCAGTCATCCTCCATCTTGGTCAAAAATCTGTATTTGTTCAAATGCCAGTTAAATATACGTTTGCTTTTGTTTTGTTTGTTCGTATTTGCATTAAGGGTCTAAGGAATGGGCTGGGGGTTAGGAGCCATGTAAATGTAGACTGAACCTTCTCTCCCTATGTCTTTTGCATATAATACAATAGCCTAATCTGGTCACAGTAACAGAAAGATCCATAGAGAGATAACCTAATCCATTAAACTGGGATGCTTCAAGATCCCAGTTACCGTAGGAAATTTAACCTGTCCCTATGACTCAGATCATGCTGCGCATACTGAACAATGTTTGGTGATCACCCTTTTGGGACTAGAGAAGAGTCTCATCCCTCTTTTCAGTCTTTATCGGGGGGCCCACATGCCAGTCCTCAATAAATACCAGTAAGTGTGAAGGAAGGGAGAAGTCAACTAAAGGTCTCCAGAGACATAAAGGATCACACTGGCTCAACCCAAACGAAACGTATCACAGGCACAGAAGCAAAGGCTCAGAGAGGTGAAGAGACTGGCCTAGAGGCACACAGCCACCCTGGATCAACAGTGGGACTCTTAGTTAATCTCCTCCCAGAGAACCATCCTAAGTAAACCACTCACAGACTGGCCAGGTCCTCTGTCCTCCTTCAAAGCCTCTCAGCAGACACGTCCTGTGAGGTAGAGGAGAGGTGGGCTTCTGCCCTTCCACAGCGTGTATCCCTAGCTTATCTGAACTCAGAGTTCCATAGGGAGTGGAGAGTCAAGGCGAGCATCCTCCAAGGCTGCCTCCCTCTCACCTCAGGAACATCGTCATTTTTCTCTTGTCATAACCCTTCCAGCCTAATATTTGACAGCTCCGATAGGGTACTGTCCAAACATTTATTAAAACATTTTAAATGATGAATATATCCAATTATTACTATTAATGCAGCTAATACTGACTAATGAGGGGGAGACTTGGGAGCTGGTGTCCTGCAATTCATTACCCCTGCCTTGTCAACAATTCAAAGCCCGAAACCTAATCATCCATACCGGGCCCTGTTATATTTCACACGTCACTTTTAATAAGTCACTCAGTGCCTATAAATTAATGTAACATGTCGGCGTTTATGAGTGTGGCTTTGTCGCAGTTAACAAATGATGTTCTGGGCCAGTCTACAACAGCTAGGCAGTGACGAATGATGGAAGATGATTTCTTTCCAAACTATAAACTATACACTGGGGACTCCAGTAATACATATATATAGCCACACATTACATACACCTAAGCACACATAGATATACCTACACAAACTAACAAAGCACACCAAAACACACGTAAGCACAAATGTGGGATAAATATGATGTGTAATTTGTGGCCAGGAGCTGTGTAATAACCACTGCTCTCTCTTCTCCATGCAGCACTGGGAACCAGGACAGTCCCATAAGTGTGGTTAATGTTGATTTCAAATTTGTTTTAAGTTCTCATCTTTGCTTCTGGCCAGGTTTCAGGACAGCCAGACATCCTAATAATGGAAACCCAGTGGTGCTGATGAAAAGGAGAGGGTCGGTGTGATGCCCAAAATGCTAGCAGTTGGAGGAAGAGTCTGCATGTTTATGGAAAAATTGATGGCTTTTTGCTTTTGGGGTGGAGGAAGGTACTTATTTGCTTCTAAACAGACCTGAATCATTTATAATCTCCTTCTAAACTACAACTTCATATTTCACAAAATCACTTGTATACAATTTGGGTGTAACTCAACCTTCATAGTGTCATCTAATTCAAGATTCAAAAAGAGAGAAGATTATTCTGTAACTGGTGTCCATTTTTTCACTACTTTGCCCATGTCCAAAGCATCTCTGGCACTGAGGGAATAGTCCAGATCCTCACATATGTGGGTTAAGGACTATATACAATGACAAAAATCCTGGGCAAAGAAGACCATGGGTTTCCATGGGAGTCACTCTACAGTTAAGACTACAGATTTGGGGGTGGAGTTCTAGGTGTAGACAACATCTCTCTCCACCTGCCTTGATTTTCAGAAAATATAACACTGTATATTTTTTGGAGAGCACTAACACTTCCAGATGGTTAGATATTTATAATTTTTTTCTTTCCCCATGACATCCTATCTAAACTTCAGAAAATGTTATAATAGACATTAAAATTAACAAAATTTGAAAAATTATGTACTCAAATAGTTTGGAATGGATCCTACAGGGTCCTTTCATGCTTCCTCTTTGACATCTTTCCAAACCATTAGCTCTTAGAACCCATTTTCACTGGGCTTTTTCCTACGTGCTTACAAGATTTAGAAGATACCATTACATCTGACTATATGTAGTCTACAAGAACTTTTAAAAAAATTTTCCCCTGAAGATACATTTACACCTGTACATTTGTATCTGGGAATTCTCTATGTGGTTTTGCCTCAAGGATTCAGCTCAATTACAGTGCCAAACAATTACAGTATAGTTGTTAAAGAAACAAACAACAATGACAAGAATGGATTTTTTAAATGTCTTGCCATATTCCCTATTCTAACATTAAATTAATAGTAATAAACAAGAGCTTTAATTTAAATGTCTAGAAAAGATGCGTATTTTATAAACTCAAAAGTTTATAAAGACTTCAGTTTTGTGTATGGCTGAGAGGTCAGTTGTTCTAATCTACATCCAGTAACATGAGAGAGCTAAACATGATGTTTTTTTCTTAATAAATCACTCAGAAATTTAAAGGAAACTAAGAAAAGCACTGTAAACCTGTCTTCATTACATGTTCATTTAGAAGAGAGTTGCACTTTGTCTGCTGGGGACCCATTAACCAATTTGTTTTCCTGGGGTCTGGGATTGTCTAGTTCACGTCACATACCCTAAAAGAGTGGAGAGCAACCAACAGTGATGCAAGTGCATTGCTTTTTTGTTATTTTTAAGTTGGGCAATGTCTGGTACTCAAGAAAAACTACAGGCTGGGGTCATATACAACACAGCCAACTGGAAGGACTAGTGCTCAGTAAGTTGGGTGATGACTTGGTGCCCCAGTCTCCCAATGCTTGCACAACTTTTGGGCAGTAAAGACGGTAAGAATGCTGCACAGCAGACAAGAGTCAGGGCATTACCTTTTGGGGGGCAAGGGGTGGGGATGGCATAAGCAAAACTTGAGACATTTGCAACATGTGTGATGTTGAAATCACTCACTTGTAACCTACTCCTGAAAAGTTTCAAAAGGACTTCAGAAAACCAACTCACAGTGACCGAAAGAGGTTTTATGTTCCCTCCACAAAGACAGTGGGGTAAAGAAAAGAATAATAATGTGTACTCTTTTGGGAAGTCTGAAGAGTGGGGCATTCAACTTTGCCTCTTTCCAGAGCTAGTGTCTTCTGGGGTGTGTGTCAGAAGGAAAAACACTTGTGTGTGTGTGTGTAAAAATGAGGCAGAAATGGAAGACACTAGAGTTTTAGGCACTGTGTGGAAAGAACGGTGTCTGCTCTGGTGGCTCTATAAAGATATCAACCAAGAGGAGACAGCTGAAAAGCGCTTTTCCCAGCAGAGGTCTTCACAAGGCACAGCAAAATCCCGCAGGGAATAGGGACAATTTGCATAACAATATGCTGTTGCTTATCAGGGGACCCAAGGGATAGGATCCCCTTAGAGAAAAATCCACAGTTCTGAGTCCAGCCTGTTGTGGAGGAGAGCATTGGTGTTCAGTTTGCGGGGGAAGAGGAGGGAGTAACCCCTCTTCAGCATTACTTTGCACAGGAAATCAACAAGACCCTCAAGCTTCCTCTTCTCCCAAGCATTTGTTTTTCTATATTGGTGGTGGGTGGTGTCCTTTTTTTTTTTTCAACTTTGCCACAGGTCCTCATAGGCATGTCTCATACTCTCTCCTCCCCCTAATTTTTGTTTGTTTTGCTTTCATCTTTGGAGACCCACCTAACTCCAATGTTTCCCCATTCCCTTTTAACTTCACTATCCTGCCTCTTCATCCAGGCCAAGGATCTGGACTCAAGCATGAGAAAGTCAGTTCTCCATCTTGCAAACTTGGAAAGATTATTCTTTCATGAAGATAAGTGGAAGGTCTATTCTCTGCTGATCTAGGGGACATCTACTTTGCCTGTCTTTTGAATTGGAGCCGTGTCTGAGGGTGATATTTATTCTTGCTCTCTTTTGGGGGAAACCAGGTAGGGAGGCTGTTGAAGAAAGCTAAGGAAATCTAGAGAATGCAAAATCCTAATTCCAGAAAATGCCAAATACTCATGAAAAGCAGAATTTCGTGCTCCAAAGTTGCTACTGTTTATCAACAAGCAGTCTACCTGGTGCCAACGCCAAGTTTCTTTGCCAAAGCACCTTGGCAAGGGCTGGATATAGAGGGCCCAAACAGAAATGTACATGTTCTCCACTGCAACTAAAGATGAAGTCACATTTGGCCATCTTACTAGAAATATGATGTTTATAAATGAAGTGATATGAAGATTCTGCTCAATTCTCGAAAGTACTCAGTATGCCTGGAGTCCCACATCATTTCTGGGTGTCATAATGTAAGATATAAACAAAGAAAAAAGTTAACAATGAGAAGTAATAAAGTTTCATTTAATACCTACTATAGATCCTGAATGATGATAGATGTTTTCAAATATTATCACCATTTTAATTATGAGAAATTTGAGTCTTAACCACAGAGCCATGGCCCCACAGCAAGGTAAGTGGCTTATTTGGAATCTAAATTGACATCTGATTGACCTAATGTTCTAGCTCTTTGCTCTCGTGTATATTTAGCACAGAGCGGTCAAGAGGTCAGAGGACTCAACTCAATGTCACAAGGAGACTATCTGCCTGTTCACTTAGTCTGAAAGAGAAGAAGCCTTGATGAGACAAGAAAGCTGTTTCTAAATATGTGAACTATTTGCTTTGTGGCTAAAGCAGCAGATCTATTCTTTAAAAGTCTGTAAGACAGAACAAGGACCAAAGATTGAACATTTCATCAAGCAGATTTCTGCTCAACAGAAGGAAAGAACACGCTAAGGTAAGATGAGCTGTTTTGTGAAATGGTGGGTTCCCCATCACTGCACATGTTCAAGACCAGACCAGACACCACTTGGCAGAAATACCAGGGAAGTGAGGGACTCATCGAGCTGGTCATTAATTTCACTTCAAGTCATAGGAATCTAAGACCAGCAGAAGCTTGGGGAGTTTTAACCTCTGACATGCAAATGGCTACAGAAAACAGATTAAGATATCAGAATCAAATATCAGAGACGCTGAAAAAACAAGTTCTACAATTCTCCGTAACCTTCTTCATTTTTATTAAATAATGTTTTAGATACATTTTGTCTTGGAAAAATGCCATTCAACTGCATTAACACAACTGTTGCTAACAGAAATAGTTACATAACAATAGTAATATACAGAACAATCAGAATAGGGGAGAAATAGCCAGAGTCCTTCTTACATATGATCACATGTCTGTGGAGAGAGAAATGAAGTGTTCAACAAGTAGTCTTGTTTAAGTCATGGTAAATGCTGTTCTGACTTTCGAAGGGGGCCAAGGATCTGAATTCCATCACCACAGATGTGAATCGTAAATGATGGAACCTTAAAGTATTAGAATGGAGAACCTCTAATACAATCATGTCTTTAAACGGATTGCTTGGTGGACTTACTGAATGTCTCTGTACACTGGAGGTGGGGGAAGGAGGCAGGGGTATTCATTAGTGGTTCATTAGTGGTAGAGTTGGGGCCACAAACTTCCTCAGACATTATTCCACAGCAATGCACCAAATTCATCCTTTCATAACTGAACTTCAAGGAGTCACAAGACCTGAGCTTGGGACAGTCAGAACCAATGAGATAAAAGCCTAGAAGAAGACAGAGAATCACCAGAGCAGGTGCAGAGGTACTCAGTGGAATTGCAGCTGTGGCTTTCCAAAACACAGAACCTTGGCTGAGAAAATTTTAAAAACGCTTCACCACTCAGCTCTGCTGCCAAAACAGACTCTAAACAGCAGCCAGGAGGGACATTCATCCCAAGGCTTAAGACAAGATGCCCCTGTCTACCCAAATAGAAAGGTTAAGGTGTTTCCTGATTCACACAGTAGAATGGAAAGAAATAAGAAGACATTCACATCTGAATTTTAATTTTAAAACCTGCTTAGCATACAATTCAGTCTTGTCAAGTGAACTGTCATGAGCTTCTAAAGAACTATATAATTTATTCCTCAGCCACCTCCCTGTGTACAGACATAGGCATTTACTCCACAGGATACACAGAGTAGATGAAACAGTAATCTAATTTCATCTTCAATCATACCTCACTTTTCTGTGTGTAAATTTTAAGGAAATATTAGTTAATCAGAGCCCTGCTATCTAGCACTAATTCAAACACAATGGATACATGCTAAGCTATCAGACATGCCAGGCACCATCCCTGGGCACAGGCTAGAAGTCTTCCAGAGCACATTCTCTTCAGACAACAAAACAAGCCAATATTCTGGCTTTCTTGAGAAATGTAGCTTGTCCAAGGACTCTTCTATAGAGAATAACACTGATTTCCTACGTTCCTGTGAACGTTAATCTGTAAGCTCCTCTGTGGTTTACAACAACCTCTCTGAGTCCTCAAAGCCTTCACTCATTAATGACAGTCAATTTCACCCCTGGCACTGTCTTACTATGGGGGAAAAGGGACTCCTGCACTTTTAGAAAAATAATTTCACATCAGTATGAGTGGAGCCTCAGTAAGAAAGAAAAGAAAATTGAATACCACCCTATTTAGTTAGTAGAACTTCCACTGTCTAAAAACAAAGATAGCTAAATTGCACAAAAACATATGCCTCCATCTCACCATCATATCAATTTCTCTTTTCGCCCATTACTCAACTTTATCTTTGGCTCTGCTAAATCCCCAGCCCTCTGGAATGTTTCATCACTGCATTGGCATGATCACAGTGTCCTCCAGCCTTCAACTATTCATAAAAGCACTTCTATATTTGTTGCCATTTTATGTATTACCTATAATAGTATTTAATATTTTACAGATATTGATTCACCAATTTATTTTTAAATGACACTTTTCATTACCATTATGAATGAAAACAAGTGCCACTTGTCTTAGATAAAAGGAAGTAATACAAATAAAAGTCGATGAAAACAAAGTCAAAAAAATTAGCTAAACTTTGGCTAGATACTTTTTCCTACCAAAGTGTGTTTATTAAAAAGGGAGATGAAGCAAGTGTGAGAGAAGTGTTAAAGACAGATTAGCACCAAACTGAAAACTTGGCCTAGTTAGAAGGACTAAAGGAAATTTTACATGGAATTATTTCCTCCTTACCTGATTTAGTGTTATTTAAAGCTACTCTTGGGTACCACTTAAAAATCATCTGGCTGCCAACTTAAAATGAGCCCCTGAACCAGCAGCAGCATGCAGGTATGCTTGAGAAATAGTGAGTTGGCTGATGCAGGTGTGGGAAAATGCACATCACACATAAGGGAGGGCAACCTGTGTGATGGAAAGAAGGCTAGAGGGAAAAGATTGATCAGTTGTGGGAGAGGAGATGGAGGAAGGTTTGCTAAATGATTTGTATAGAGTTGGAAGTCCCTAAACCAGCAGAAAATTCATGAGTTTCCCCTGGTGCAGGAGAGAACAAAAATATATCAGCAGTAGGTTATGAGCTGCCATGAATGCTTCTATCTATTTTTCTCTTTACACACGGAAAATGATAGTGAAATACTAGAAAAGTAGGCTCTGTCTGTGGTGAATCTGGCTTTTGATACTGATTAACATTAGCATATACTTTTGAAACTAAACAACTCAAAGAGAGAGAGAGAGAAAAGATATGACCACCGTGTCTTCCCATCCTAGAATAAATTTCAAAACAGTATGATATAAGTGGAACAGAGATCAAGTTGGCAGAAAAGGGAAAGGAGCGTTAGGAAAGTAAAATAAATAGGTGCAGAGAAACTGTCATACAACCGAATTGAGACTCGGTATTTAATTAGGGACAGCAAGCTTGAAAGCCTTGTAAATGTCTACCCAAACCAACCACGTGTTGGTTAACACAGAAACATACAAACTGATCAATAGTACAAAACAAAAGGGCTCAGGTATGCATGTAGAGTCATACATCATTTCAATAAATTATGCTGTGTGTAAAGACAGGTTTTTCTAGAACAATCATTCTGGGATCAAGAGCTAAATCATTTCAGCCACATCTTGATTTCTGTAAAACTCGGCAGGAATTATGAGGCTTACCAGCATCCGGACAATTAGCATATTATAAATACAAAAATGATATATTAAAGGGAGAGGAGGAAAAAAAGGCCAGCGTTTTACACCTACAGTAATATAATTCCACTACTTAATGCAAAGTAACAGGCCTCAGAGTGTTTGGGATCCTCTCGTATGGTGTTATCTTCTCTATCAGTAAATGAGACTATGTGAACAGTACAACCTATAAATAATTCAAGGCCTGAGATGGCAATTATAGAACCATGCACAACTAGCATGAATATTTTATGAAGGCTAAAACAGCCCTCAGAATGAATCATGGAGAGATGAACACACACACACACGAGGCAGTTTTGGCCAAACTGTATTCCAAGAAAAGGCTTCTCTTTGATCCCTGGCACGCCTTTATTTTACAGAAACAGTGCCCATAGTTATATATTTTTCCTTTCTCAAATTTATTTCTTAAAATCCAAACACAGAGGAATGAAGGAACAGACCTGTCAATAGGGCAGAAGAGCTTGATATAGAGGAAGGACAAGCCATTTTTAAACGGAACTTGTGCAGGGAATTCTGAGTGATTTTTTTTTTTAACCTCTCCAAATGGACTCAACAAAAAGTATAGAATTCCAAGACATCAAAACCGAAACGGAAACCAGCATCACTTCTTTGTGACTCAAGCAAGAACACAGCTTACTCAAAAACTTCCCTGGTATAAATAAGCTTTTATTTCTAATTATTCCTTGAGGACTACCTATAATCCCTGCTTTCACTACATTTATAAGACAAAACAAATATTACTGAGCCATAAGCCTGTGCAAACAAAGTACTATATTTAAAGAAGAAGCCCAGATGTCACACTTTACTAGGAAATGAGCAAAACCACAAGTTCTGTGCTGCTTCAGAGGATGTACACAGCTTAAAAAATGAAATCATAAGAATTCGTGTCCTGATTTCTCTTTGCAACATAATTTTACTATTTGAATAAGAGTTAATATTCATTTGAATGTTGCAGAGATTAGTGTTCATCTTTTTCACCCATCTCTTATTTACACACACCCAGATAATATCCATGTGGTTAGAGACATACTAGTGCCTTCCTCAAGTCAGTTTTACATAATCCACTTTCTTAATCACAACCTAAAATTTTTCAGGCTTTTCCCAGTTCCTTCCCACAAGATCTCTAGATTTATGAATACTTCTGGTATGAACATGGACCTTTTTCACCCGATGACAACCAAAAGAATGGACCTGGAGAACTCCAGGACGTTTCTATAGAAAGAACCGTAGAGATTATCTGATTCAACTCCTTCAATTGCAGATGAGAAAAGTTGAGTGGATAAGAAACGTGCTAGAGCATCTTCAGTATCACACAACTAGTTGAGACAGAAGGACCAATAATAATATAAGATGGAATAATGATAAGAATAAGAATCAACAATAAGAATCAGTAAAAACTTCAGATATTTACAGAGAGCTCATAATAAGGCAGGCACTGTCTCCTTTAGCCTCTCAAAACAAAGGGCAGGTGGCATTACGGTCCCCATTTAAAGAGTAGGAAACAGGCTTCAAGAGATTAAGAGTATCTTCTATCCCCAATCCCATGACCCTTCCCATGGAACATACTCTTCAGCAAACTACATCCCCATTCTCTCATTAAGCTTCAGCTACAAAAATCTTTACGACATAGAATCGCTGATTTTTACCGGAGACTTCCTAGCTGTGAGATACAATGTCTTCTATCTTACTTTACCTGCTACTTTGCAGGAACTCTGAGAGCAAAGAGAAAGAGGCAGTTCCTACAACCTGCACCACAAGAACATCAAGAAAAACAATACCTTTCCACAAAATGTTTGGCATTCCCCTATTATTGAGTTTTCAAGTTATGAGCCACTGCTCCACTGGGTGTGCCCCTCGTGTTGGACTTGAGGCATAAAAATACCCAGAGAATATACAAAGCCCAAAGCAACAAATTGAGACACTGCCCACCACAGCAGTCGATGGGCAGGGTAGTGTTGGGTTTTAATAGCCCTCTTTGGGCTATTAACACAAAGAAAATAAAAATTGTATAATTCTCCCTCTCTCCCTGCTCATGCCCGGTTCTGGATTTTAGTATCAGGAGTATAACACACACAGGTCTTTATACACTAGTGCACTAATCCAGTATAAAAAGAATTATTCTGCTTGCTATTTTCTTTTAGGTGCTCACTCCAAAATATGCCTGGCTCTAGACCACTGTACAGAGAAATACCCCGTTATGTTGTAAGAGCGTAAGGAATTAAGTAAACTATTGCCTTTTGGAACACACTTCCTTTAAATCTCCCCCTCTGCTGTCTCCTTTCCCCCTGCACCCAGATTTCACTTCAGAGCCTCCATCCTGTATTTCCCAATCCAAGCCTGCAAAGATGTTCTGAAAAGGAAACCCAAGTAACTGACTGAACACCACTCTCTGGACCCTTGCCTCTTTTCTTCCTATAGCCTCTCGGCAGCTGGGGTGTCATTTATTATTTACATGCACCTGAATGGGTTAATCTTTTCTTTTCCTTATTTTGACAACCGTGTTTATCTTTTGAAAAGGCTAGCGGAGGCGCAGTGTGGCACTGCAGTGCTAACTGCTAACACATGGGCTGTGCTGCATCTCGGCAAAAATGTCTTTCATACTTGTACAGGCACCTCCGCCAAGATCAACACCATGAGTTTGATTTTCTTCATCATGAATTGACAGCTTATTTATCTCCATGGAAGAACTTTTTAAGCCCTTTAGTCACCCAGGCAACTTAGGAGGCATTCGGCTGACTATTGAAAAATATTATTATAGCTTGGTAAGAAATAGAGGCTAAATTATTTCATTCCAATTAGGCTGTTCTTCCTTTAAAGGGACATTTGGGTGACCCTGTTACAATGATAATCGAATACTACAAACCCATGTGCACACACACCCCTTTTAACTGATATTTAATTTTGAAGCCCTCCTTAGACCTAATTCTAGGCTGCAAGCACAAAGTTTGGTGGCAATGCACTCTTTGCGTGGATCCCCTTTCCAGTAATGTTCAGGAAGCCTCATCAGAATAATTAGGAAAGACGTCATTTCCGTTTATCGTATCTTGCTCTGGAAATAATAACTTCTGATGCCAGTGAAACCAGCAAGAAATAGTACTCAAATGCCAACCCCTGAGTCACGATGGAAAAGAACATGACCCCACGTGGCTGCTGTATGGAACCAAAACCAAGTGCAACTCTGTCAGGCTCTCCCTTCCAGACGGAGCTTGCCACTGCTCCTGGAAGAAGTTTAAATAAATTTGCAAGCAGAAAACAACCCAGAAAATACTAACAAATTGAGTACTGAAATGAAGAATCCAAAAACCATTTTCACTAGTAATAAATCACCTGCAATTTTCCAACTAAAAGCAGGAGCATATTGATCTGCTATCATGTGGGGACAGATCTGTATGTATAACTATTAGCAAAAAAAGCAAAAACAAAAATCCGTGCATGAGCAATTGACATGGGGAGACAGAAGGACAAGAGAGCAAGGTCTATTGGATAGATGGCAATGATCTCTGACAACAGAGCCTCCTGAGCCTTAGCTGGTGCCCAATTCTCTAAGAGAATATCTCCAATTAAGACACTAGTTTCTGGTGTTATGACTTCCATATGACAATAGCAACAAGAAAAAATGTTTACTGCACCCTTACTGTGAGCATATGTATAACTACGTAGGCTTCACCTCATCTCAAGTCATTATCTCATCTCATCCCCACGACAATCCTATAATGTAGGTGTATACTATTATTGCCTTCATTCTTCAATGAGGAAATTAAAGCTCAGAAAAGTTCAACAATTTGCTCAAGAGCATCCATTTCTACTATTAGCCAGCTTAAATTTCCTTCCTATACTTGAAAAATTCAATAAATGGATGAAAAACATAGATAACCATTATTCCAAATCTGAAACTAAAATCCGCATTGTTTTCTGTCCTGACTATAGTCCATGATTCACTCTGTTCGGATTCCTACCATCCATTTTGCTTCATTATGATCCGCTATGTCCCTTCTATTGCCAGAATGTTTTATGTGTAAATGTCTGACTAGGATGGTTGATCTGTCCAGTTATGAAACCTGGCACTTAAACAACATCAATGGTCGTAAGGGTGAACATATAAACTGGAGGCACCCCATGAGTCTTCAATGTTGTCTTCCATAGCATTTGTAAGCGCACACACCCAAGGGAGAGTGGCATGCATCAGGTTGAGTTTGGGAAAGAAGCTGTCCCTGAGAGAGGCAAGTTCAAGTGGAAACACCCTTTGGTACCTCTACCTGAGTATTAATGAATGGGAGAAAAGAAAGTCACAGAGCAAATATGACAGAGACTCAACGGGAAGAAACTTACGTAGAAAAGCACATTACATGAAAGGCAAGGCTGAGAAAAATAAAATCACGTTCAAAAGTCACAGGAAGTTTGACTTTATTAATAAAGAGAGAAAAAAAATACAGAGAGGCAGATAATCTAGCACCTGACCAGCCCCAGTGTTTCTACAATGAGCTGTGAATGTGAGTAATTCCTAAAGTCCCAATAAGATTGTGAAACACTTAGGGCAAAGACAGGGCCACACGCCTTCTCTCTCTCTATCTCTCTCTCAGAGATTCCACCGTCTGATCACCTCATTTAACACACACACACACGAAGATATGGGGGTGCGGACAGGTTCAATGACCAGCCCAAATCACACAACCCACTAGTGGCAGGAAGCTCATTCACCAGCAAGAATCCATGCCTATTGACTCCTTACCCTGAACATTTTTCTAACTGCCAGCTGCCTCTTTTAGGGGGCTCTTGATAAACACTGCCAAGCTCTGGGGGATCTGAGAAAGGAAAGGAGGGAGGGTCTGATGTACCTTGGGGCTACTGACATGCTACATCATGCTGTCCCCCGCCATCCAAACCTAGCTCAAAAGAGTTTCACACAAGTGAAACAGCAGCTTTGGAAAAATGGGTAAGGATACAGTGAAAGCTCAAAGTTAATGATTTTTAAATGAGGAGAGCTAGATGGAAATGCAGAGGAAAGAAAAGCTTGAAGGATTTATTATCAATCTGACCATAAAGATGATCAGGCAAGATGAAAGATGCACTGTATGCATATATACACACTTGTATATTGCCACACTTGTATGCCCAGCACTGTATTAACATATGTACATATTTGTTCAACAGAATCCTTCAAAGTACTCTCCCTTAGAGTCATTTTCAGACATTTCTCAAACATGATACAGATCAAAATGCAATATACAAAGTCAGGTAATGTCCCCAGCATCAAATTAAAATAGCTAACTGGCCAACAGATGGCAGCTAAAGCAAATCACTGCCGATTTAAATAAGAACGGCATTCGGTTCAGTTGCGCACATTTTTCTAGACAGAAGTTGACTGCTAAATGAAATCAACTTCAGAGTGCAGTTGTTTGTAGTACGAAGGGGAAATTACAAAAATCAAAAATGCCTCCTTTGTTCCTGGAACCTGGGGTGATTCACAAGCACGGACATCCCCAGGTCTTCTCATTTTAAATCACTAAAGGTGGACATGTCATTCACCCAGGAGGTTATTGATTAAAATAAAGAACAGGAATGTTTTCTGCATGAACCTCACTTCTGCTGGCAATGCTGTATCGCTTAGATACTGAAAGGAAAGAAGGGGGGCGGGAAACAGCAGAAAGAGGAAGGGAGCAGTCACAGACTGGGGAATAAATAACACAAAGAAGCTTTCTGGCCTGAGGACAGAGGCAGAGGTTGGCATTATTTTACATTAGAAACACTTCGTATTCAAAACGGTAATTGATAGCAGTGAAGTGTTGGGGAAAAGAGCCACTTGCGTGCAGGCAGCCTGCCCTGCCAATCAAACTCAAGCTTTCTTTGAATGAATAAAAGCTTCATGGCACTATTATGCTGATACAGTCAGACAGGACTAAAGTAGCCTGTTTGTCAAGTTTATGTGCACTGCCCCAAGCTACTTAGATTCTGATGCTTAAATAATTCCCTCAAAATCGGCCACAATTTTGGATACAGTTTTTTTTTAATCAGCACAGTATAAATCTTACCTTGGAGTTGCCCCGCACTGGCCAAAGATTGGGGAGGGGGGCACAGGTCCCCCTCCTTTGAGGACTAAGAGAGCATTTGGCTGCCTTTTGTTTAGAATCTGCGGCGCTGGAGCGTTCCGCACACAGTCTGCGTGTGCTGCGGGCTGTCTGAAGCCTGCAGACATTTGCCAGATTGCGTATTCCCAGCTCTACAGGAAGTCAGTGCAGAGAAGTCTCTCCATTGCCTTCCTTGTCATCATGGATTTGGGGTAAATAGCACCAAACCTTGCCTGCTACTAACTGATCAATGAAAACTGAAGGGCCTGGGGGGTTTTTGCTCCCTAAAGGAGGTCCCAATCCTCTGCCTCCAGTGGCACGGCAGGGCTCTGGGCACAGGAAGGATTGGAAGGTTCCAGGACCCCTGTACCAGCAACGTGGGAAGCCTGAGGAAGGTCTCTAGACACTGAGGGCAGCAGGGACCCAGGAAAGCTGATAAGGAATCGGCCCCCACTGCCTGCATAGGCCTATGTGCCTCTGCCTTCCCAGTTGCCTCTGCTTAAAAATGCATATGACAAAACTGTTTTGTATTTGCAAAGGACTCGTGGGTAACAATGAACAGCAATTGGGCTGGAAATAGATTTATCAGGCTTCAAGGATTATTGTTTGCTGAGCGATGGTACACACATTACTATTTCACAGTTCAGCTATGACATTATTAACCTACTGTGCAAGGATTTTATTGCCAGATTGGTCCATTTATCAAAAATAAGAGAAACTCAAAACCCCATAAGGAAGTTAACATTTCAGGCAGCCTTGGCTTTCACTTAACACCATTAATCTATCTATTTACACAAGAGCAAGAAATGTTCATTTAGTAACGTCTCTCCGTTTGGTATAAAAGCTGCAAGATGGTACTGAACGCAAGCATGAGAATGTCATCCTCATTGTCACAGGAAAAATGAGTGTTTTCTCCTTAAAATGAGTTGGAGTCCCCAGAGCCTGCCACATCTTCTGGGCTGCCAGGTACTAGAAACTTGGTGCTCAACCAGTAAAGAGCTAAATCCAAGTATTGGAACATTTAAATGCTCAAGCTGGAAAGAGAGATGTGGAGAAAGGTGGACACCCCTAATTTTAGATTTTGTGACAATATACAAAACAAAAATAAAGCAAGTTTCTTCAACAAAAAAATTTTTTATCCAACCTTATCACAGTGAACTTTTATAATAAAAAAAAAGACAAAAAAGTGATAGCAAGCAAGTCAATAATTCACAGAGATGAAATTGATTTTGGACTACAAAGATAGTGGTCTTCTGACATACCTCCTCCAATAGGAGGTTTCAGTAACACAGAGATATTCATGGAGCAACACACACGGTCATGTCACACATCATGGAGTACTCAGCGCTACATATATACCACAAGATATCACATAGCCTTGCCATCCATGTGTGAATCTGTATGATGGTGTTAGAAATGTACTTCTCTCTGGGTAAAGACACAGGCCTTGAAAAAAAAAGGAGTGGGCAAAGTGACTCTCTTTCCATTCTTCAATCTCTTCTGTTTTCTCCTTCATTCTTTTTGTTTTATTATCTCTTTATGGAGGAGAAGATAATCAACAAGCTCATAAAAAATGCCTGCAACCATTAACATTGATCCTATCAATCTATTTTTCTTCAAAAAATGTAATATTGGAAAAAGTAAAGGGATGCCATAACAAAATAGAGGGATGGTCATTTATGGTAGGTACATATGTATGTATGTATTTATGTGTAAATATGTACATACATGTATATATCCTCCCTTCACATATACACACACAAATCAACCCTGAATGTTCATTGGAAAGACTGACGCTGAAGGTCCATTTTTTTAGGCCTCCTGATGCAAAGAGCCGACTCGTTGGAAAAGACCCTAGTGTTGGGAAAGATTGAAGGCATAAGGAGAAGGGGCAGCAGCGGATAAGATGGTTATCAGCATCACCAACGGAATGGACATGAATCTGAGCAGACTCTGGGAGTAGCGATGGATAGGGGAGCCTGATGTGTTGTTATGCATGGGGTCATAAAGAGCTGGAAATGACTTAATGACTGAACAACAACAACAATATCCTCCCTTCACTTTTATAACACACACACACATCAGTGTAGAGAAACATGCCCAAGCTATGTGGATAGTTAAAAAATTTTCAGCAAGCCCTACTGAGCTCCTCCTATAGAAAAGATTCTGCATTTGGCTGAGGGATATGTACTCTGTACTCTCTATGTAGCCTTGAATCAGTACTAGGAACTGTGTCCAGTATTTTACAAAATTATTGCATTCGTCCTCATAACAATCCCACAAGAGTAATTAGCCCCATTTTACAAATGAAGATGATAAGGCTTGAACGGGTAATGTTTGCTCAAGTAACACAGCTGATAACTTGCAGAGGCTGAGCTCTGCCTACCTCTAAAACCCGGTCACCCGTGTGGCGCTGATTAAGGAACCAGAGAGGACACTGCAATAAAGATATGGGCCCTGTCCTGGAGGAGCCCACAGTCCAGCAGAAAAGCCATACACAGTGAATTATCAAGGCAGAAACCAACCAGCTTCATCTCAATAGAGTGAGAAGTTAGGCGGAGCATGGTGAGCTCAGCACTGACTGGGAGAAGCAGGGTCTTCCTGGAGGCCGTGTGCTCCAGCCTACACGCATTCCTCCATCACCTAGGACAAATCTGCCATGCAGGTACACACATGCCCTGTGCCTTTTAGCGTTTCTGGTGCAACAGTGTTATTCGTTCAAGTTTTCTCCCCTTAAGTCACTGCTCTAGTATTTTCAGAAGCATTTGGTTCACAGACTAGAGTAGTTGCCATGATTCTGAATCAAGTCTCATTCATTTCAATTATTATGAGTCAACCAAGTCATTCAGTCAATGAAGTGACCTCCATATATGGGGCTGATCAAGCTGGTGGGTAGTGCTCCTCTTGGGTGTGTGAGGGGAGAAGATCAGCTAATAATACCCTGGCTCTGGGGGGATGGGGGTGGAAGAGCAGAACTGACACACAGAATTTACTATCAACACGCCATCGGAGGTTTATTGAGCACCTGTTACCGGCCAGACACTCAGATAGCATTTTGCCCAATCTGCTCATAAAATCCTTCTACCTCCTCAGTGGCCATACACTGGCTCCTGTACAGACAAGGAAACAAGGTCCATGAGGTCTGGGCAAGTCCCTTACATGCCTCATTGCTGAGTGGCAGCACTGGGACTCAAACCCAGGTATGCCGCGCTCCAGACTCCACATTCTTAATCATTATTCTCTGCTGCCATGAGGTTCTATATCTTTTTTAAATTTTTCTCTCCCTAGAATAGTCAAATGCCAGCAAATGTGTGATTGAATCTAGGGGGTCTACCATGCAAAGTACCTACTGATGTATTTCTCCACCTGTGCCCGCCCCGTGACTCCCCAGCCCCCACTCCATGCACAGTTTGAAGGAGGTTGTTCTAAGGCAGGAAGAAGAAAGAAAACAGACCTAGGAAGCTGGCCTGGCTGCATGCTCAGTATGAATGGATAAGTGTGCTGCTACCTGTGTCCAACTCTCTTGTCCTAATCCTTAAATGGAGCCCATCAAGCTCACCCTTCAGATTATCTGTAAGGATAGAGCTCTTATCTGTGCAGCCTCTTAGAAGAAAAGTCACAATTTGAGGTATTTCTGTCACCAGCATGTGGCACTGGAAAAGCAGTAGGGGCCAGCAGCTAAACTATACATTTCAGAAACCCAACAGACGTGTGTTGCATTGGCAAATCAAGTGCTGGTCTGAAGCCAGTCACCCTGTGTCTTCCAGCAATACTCATCAATAACTGACCAATTCCATGCTATTTCTGAAGTATAACATTCCAAGTTAGATGGATGGGCATTTGCTTTGCATTGGACCTTTCAAGTCCAAAAGATTCACAAACACATTCCCCAGAATCAAGCATTTCTGTTCAGATTTGGGGATAAAGGAGGGTGTTTGCCATGGGGAATTAATCCCACAGTCTACATATATATATATATATATATATATATGAAATATATATATTCACATATATATATATATATGAAACTGAATTCAAGTAAATGATGTTTCCGTTCTCTTTCATAATGAAAAAGATTTAACCCTCACCCAACATCTTTATAAGGTAGCACTGCTTAACCACTAGGGGATTAAATAGAACCACTTTGGGAAAATGAACATTTGTTTGAATTCCAAAATATAGAGCAGATGGGATATTCTTTTTACGAAAGAAGACTTTACATTTCAAAAGGAGACACCATCAATATAGAAACCTAGATTTTTCAAAGGTCTCAATTTCAAATAGCCTCTTTCTGGTACACTGGCTGGCAAAAACAAGCTGGTACTTAATAAACATTTTTTCAATGATTAATCAAATGAATGTCTTCGGTTCTAATGACGTTTTTTTTGGATTTATAAGAACACAGGTTCCCATTTTGATACGAATGCTATGATCAACAAAATTAGTAGGTACATGGATTTCTGCTAAGTGATAATGGTCAAGCCAAAGTATGGCCTTCATCAATTATGCACAAATCAAAATTTACCAGGGTTTAATTTCCCTAGATTAAAAAAATAGGTTTCAATTTATACATAGTTCCTTCAGAACCAGCCATTGTACCTATTAAAGTATACCTGTAACGTTGCAGAATCAGTGAGCTTTACGCTCAGGCTCATCTCTGGAATGTCCTGTTGATCAGAAGTGGTTTTAACCTAATTTTCATATGTCATAAATTAGATCACTATCCTTATAAATTTTTCGAGACAACTCTGAAGAAAGCTTACGGGGAAATTACCACTTTGAATAATCACCTTCATGCTCAGATTCTATCAGCATCCCAACCAGCTCTTCTGTGGTCAGAAGCACCTTTTACACGCCTCCTTTGACGTTCATGCTAACCTAGCAGTCTAGAAGTGATTTTCACTCCATTTTATATCACCTACTAGGATTCACTTCTGTGGAAGAGCAAGTTAACGAAATAATATATCTAAAACTTTTCAAATTTATGATTCAAAGGGGGAAGAACAGTCTAACCTTGAGCTCTAAAGAGTTTGTTAATGAATTTCCCAGGTTCAAAGTGAATAATTATTTCTGTTTTGCCTCAGTATGAATTCAAATGATTGAACCTTCCTACCAGGTTTTCTATTTTCAGGGGAAAAGGAAGAAAGAATGACTTCTCCACTTAAATGTCTAAATCGGGCTGCATGGAAGGGTTCTGGTCAGTGAGGGCTCAGCAGAAGTCCCATCCTTTTGTCCTGGAAACCTTACAAATTATTTATTGGATCCAAAAGAGAGCCACAAAACACAACACATATTGACAATTACTGCTTTGGAGTTTTGTTTTCCCATTTTTCTCTCTTGTTGAAGAAATAAAAGAGGCTCTTAAAATTTACTCTCTTCCCCTTCCTCAGTGTATGTACGCATGTTGTATGTGTACAGTGTGGCATCCAAGTCTGAGCTGAAATCGAAATCACAGGTATCACAACAAAGAGAACGTTCAGTGGGCCTATTTGTTCTCAGAAAAAGCTCTGTACATTCCTAAGGGACAAGACCGTGCCCCATGTCTGGAGTCATGATGCTGCATAACTTCAGACAGCGTTCACAGCCCATGAGCTGAAGTTGTTCAGTGAGTTGACTGAAAACATTTTCTATGACTCAATTTAAAGTCTGTACCTCCACAGGTCCCAATAAAAAATAGACAAATTATATTAAAGACCATGGAACTGGTACTGATACGTTTCTGAACAGAAAAGTTTGCAGCTGGGGGAAAAATAGTATAATCAAAAAGGTTTAACTTCTGTTTGTTCATGAATTTGCTTCAGTGTATTTCTGCTGGTTCTCCCTTACCTCTCCCACTACAAACTCTCCTCACCCACTCAGGAATACTCACCATCACCTAAGATCCTCTTCCTCCTCTTCCTCTCCGCCTTCACACCAGATTTTCCTCCTGCTGCCCTACCCTTTTTAGATGTGCTCTTCTTCTAACCAACATGAGCAAAATGTTCTTTCTTCTATTTCTCCCAACCAGCATGTTGAGTAATTCTCTTCCATTGTTGCCCTCATCTCACCAATGTCACAAGTCATCAAATTCCCAATGAACGTGTTAGAGCTTTGCTCCAAGTGTACCTCACTGAGCAAGATCTGATCACATTACTATCAAAGCCTACCCTGATTTCCCAGGACCTTGAACCTCATCTTTTAGAAGCTGATTAACATCCTGCAATGCTAATCCAAACACTTAATACAATATGCCTGGCTGCCCATGGAAGCCATTCAATTAATACTTGCTGAATGAACCTCTAGTAACCAAATCAATAGAAGGGTAGAGGGGAGATTCTACAAGCAGAAAATGGCTAAAAGGACTCTGAAAAATTCTGATAAAGATAATATTCAAGCTTAGCTTTTCAGTTGAAACAGTTGGAGGTATTCACATGATCATTCTACTTTGATTTCTTAAGGTTAAAATTTGTAAGTGAATTTGTTCAAGTCTCAGTAGTTGTGCTATTGCCTAATGTTGTATACTGGAACTGGGGAACTCAATCCTCAAAAATGTTGGCAAAGATGAGTAGAAAGCTTTAGAATAAATGCATCTAAGGCAATTATGATGCTGAGCCAAGAAAATAAAATGTTAACGTCTGGTATCTCTAATTCATTAGGGATAGCAGGCGACCAATGATTCCTAGAGTTTAGAACTGAAAAACCCATTAATTACTTGTCAAACACTCCCATTTTGCAGATTCAAAGTGCCTACAGATAAAGGGAATTTATAAAAAGACACAGAATGAGCTAACGGCGCAGCCAAAAATCTTGGTCTTCTCTACTCACCGTTTCTACTCTTCTTCTCCTATTAATTAGATACAATAATTTTCACACTTCTAACCCCCCAGATTGTTATGAGAATGAGCAGAATAGAAATACATATGCTAGATGCAAAAGAACATTGCAAAGCAAAAACTTTCACACAAGGAATATTATATGGGATCAAGCAATATTAGATTTTTCCCTAAATGATGTACTTATATAATTTTTCAGTTGTTTAATACCTGTCATTCAGGCCACAAGCCCTTTACTGTTTGTAAAATTATGCTTTTTCTACAAAGAAGGTCAAAGATTGTCTCCATCTGCTCATTCATTTAAACCCCCTCATTCATTTAAAGCCCTTATCCCATATGTGACAACAACAGTCACCAGCCTCTTCTTTGTGCCTTTCAGAACCGTGCAAACTTCCCAACAAGCCCCTATTTTTATTCTTCTTTTCTACAAACACAGGAAAACAGAGCTACCAAATAAGCTTTCAATACCACTCTTGAGCATATATCTAGAGAAAATCATGGTCTGAAAAGATATATGCACCCCAATGTTACCTGCAGCACTGCTTATAATAGGCAAGAAAGACACAGAAGCAACCTAAATGTCCATTGACAGAGGAATGGATAAAGATTTGGTACATATATATAATGGGATATCACTCAGCCATTAAAAAGAATGAATAATGCCATTTGCAGCAACACAGAGGGACCTAGAGATTGTTCATAGTCTATGGCCACACTGAATGAAGCCAGAGAGAGAAAGAGAAATACCGCATGATATCATTCATATGTGGAATCTAAAAAAATGATACAAATGAACTTTTTTATGAAATAGAATCAAACTCACCAACCTAAAGAACTAATTCATGGTTACTGGGGGTGAAGGGTGGGAGAGAAGGATAGTTAGGGAGTTTGGGATGGACAAGCACATGCTGCTGTATTTAAAATGGATAACCAACAAGGACCTACTGTATAGCACAGAGAATTCTAGCCAATACTATGCAACAACTTAAAGGAGAAAGAATTTGAAAAAGAATAGATACATGTTTAACTGAATCACTTTGTTGTATACCTGAAACTAACACAACATTGTTAATCAACTATGCTCCAATACAAAATAAAAATTTATATAAAACAGACACACAGGCCTTTTCCTGTCTAAGCCTGGGACTTCTATAGCATTATCTTACACACCTCAGTTACTTCTTTCTCATTGTTACAAATAGAGACCAGAACTGAAAGTAGCATTATATTAATAGCAGTTTCCTCCAGGTTACTGTCTACTCAATACTTCTATTTATACTCTTCATTTTGTCTGCTGCCTTTGTTTTTAGTCCCTCATCCTGCCCCTAGCACCCTGCTGTTGAGCCTGGTGTCAAAGAGATGAGAGTTTTATACTCCAGTTTTATAAAATAGCACGAGATTATGCTATTTTCTCTTGACTCAAGGATAGGTCACTCTTGAAGGTGTAGGTTTGCTATTTAACATTTTTAAATAAAACTTAACAAGCTTTGATGGCATGAGTTCTGCCCTCCTTTTAGCTAAGTCCTCAAGATATGATTTACTGCCACTTAGTGTCACTACTCTTTCTCTGCATCCTGGCCTAGCGTCTCTCTCATTACAGGCATTCAAAAGGGCTGCTAGTCGCTTTCCTCCCCCGACTGAAATGTTAAAGACAAAGAAAATACCTCGACTTTGGAGTACAGACAGGTTTTCTGTCCATTCAGGAAGCTAATCCATAAAACAAACTAGTACATTATAGCCTCTTTTCCACTACAGAATCACAAACTACTCTAAAGTCGGGGGACATTAACCCTCATCATTTCCCACTGTTCACACTCAGTTTTGGGTTTGCGCTTGTCTTTGTTTTGAGGACGACAATGGTTTCTGATCTGGGGGGAGTGAAGGAGCATTTTTTAAACCCCTTGTTTCCCTCTTGCCACTGCTCCATTTTGGCTCTTCAGATCCCATTCCTGTCTTTTGCCAGCTTCTGTAGGTAGAAAACTGAGTTTGATGTAAATTGATTTCAATAGGAATTACCTCTCTGTAACTGTGGGAAGGAGCGCATCTGTCTCCTGTAGTAGCAAAATCCTCTTCCTTTCTTTTGATACATATGTGTGTATTTTCCCCCTAATGCTCATTCTCTGCAAACAAAAAATAAATCTCTCCAGCAGCTCTCCTTTGTTACTTTTAATCTGGAATTGAAGTAGACTCAGTGCGAAAGCCTTGCCACTGTCCGAGCCACCACTTTCCCAAGTCTCATCTTTGGGCTACCTTTTTCTCTGGTAGTTTTCCTTCTTAGGGTCAGTGTTTGTATATACATGTACATAGGCCTCTGTGTTTGTATATACATGTGCTTATCTATGTGTGTCCATGTATATACACGTACATATGCGTATTTGCATATGTGCGTTTCTGTGTTTGCTTGTATACATTGTACATTTGCTTTTATACAGTAATTTGCTATTCTTGGCTCAGCCAATTCTCCTTGGAAATGTCTTAAATATTCACCTCTCTGTTACTCTATAGGTTTCCAATTTTTATGGACTAGGAATATTTGGGGGGGATATTATTTTCCATTCTTCTCATCTCACTGAAAAACAAATGAAGCAAAGGGCAGTATTTACTTTATTTTTATTTAAATATGTTTGTTTATTCATTTGTGTATTTTTGCCAACTGGTTACTATTCAACCAAAAGCTCCCTCTTGTGTATATATGTCAACACAACCTTTACTGATTTTATTCACAATTACTGTGAATGCGCAACATACCAGGGAAAATTATCTTCCAAAGATCTCTCCCCCTCATTTTATTCCCACACACACAAACACGTACAGTTCTTCCTGATACACTTAATATTCTGTTCAACAATATATCCTTCTTCCACCTATATATACCATCCTCTTCAGTATGAGTGATATGTATTATTTTCTCATTTCATAGTTAAGAAGGAAAAAAGTTAGGGTGGAAGGGTCAACAAACCTCTCAGAACTTGGCCAAGGTTGGAATCTGTTTCTTTGGTGCATAAACAAGCTCTCAAAATTCCCCATATTGATCAGAGCTTATGATATGATTTTTCCCGATATCATGCTTCACAAAAAGAAAAAGATTTTAAAAAAAGAAATGGGGCACTCAATTTCTGTTCTTCATTATCCTTGATTTCAAGCCATAATGATTTTGCTCCCTCAGCATGCATTCCAAGGTCCTCTCTTACCTCAATTGTTTCTAACCCTTACTTTATATGTAAGGTTATTCCTTAGGTTTTATTTTCACCAGCTTGACACTTTTCTTCTTTGCTGATCTTTCCTAAACAGTTTATGTCCCACAATATTTATTCTTCTCTCCCACACACCATTCATTTTCATTACTCTTCCATGATTTGGCTATACCCATCATTTCTGAAATAGAGAATGCCTGAACTTCTTTGAAAATCCACATGTCAAAACATAATAAAAATGTTTTCATTGCTACATTGTTTTAGAAAAAATGAATGGCTTGCTCAACCACCAATTCCAAATTTATATTCAATTTTGGGAATACATATTATTAAGCCTTTTTTCTCTTTCCCTGGTTATAAAAGACTCTACTCAGTGGTCTTGCATGGCTGGGATTAGGAGTTAGGCATTCCTTATAAATCAGTGTAATCTTTCCAACAGGACATCACTGTATTGAGAATTCCTCTCTGTGCTGTGCATTTTCAATTATGTTACATGTTTCTACTTAGTAAGCCAGCTTAATTCTACCCTGTGTCACTATATTAGAACATGCCCAGGTTGGGGAAAGGAGCAATCTTACTTCTCTTGTAAGTTGTTTAGCCTTTGGCACTTATAAATCCCCCCAAAACACTGGGGAAATCCCTTTTCCTTGCTTTTAATATGTCTTTAGATTTATTACTCAAAGAATCTGCTCACTTAATCCTTTGCTGAGGCCAAGGTTTGTCAGCATTCTAATAAAGGTTCTATGAAGGGGAAGCGAGAAAACAAAAATCACAAAATCAGGTGCCCAAAGAATGCTTCAGACTTAAAACGAATTTCCAAGTTTATTCTCTAAAGAAAGGCAAGAGTAGGCAGAAGGCTTTAAATTACTCTGCATAAATCCAGCCCCATTTGTCTCAGGCTTTACCCTTAGACAGTCAGGCAGGGCAGGCAGCAGGACAGAGCCCAAAGGGCCCTTCAGGGACCAAATTACTGATTTAAAATGGGGCTTGTGTTCCAGGTGTAGGACAATATTATCTGAGAAATGTGGCAGAGATGCAGTGTGCTTCAAAGAGCTCTGTTAAAAACATTTAAAATAATCAAAGCTTATGTCATTTTTAAAAGGGGGAACGATTGAGAAACTTCATTGAAAATGTATCTTATACAGTTCTGGTCAAAATAGGAAAAGTCCTGCAAACGACCCAAGGAATAAGGTCACTACTAAAAAATTAACCTGCTGTCTAAAATGCCACTTCCATCTTCTAAGCGAAAGTGACAGGGTCTCCAGAGTTTTTATTGTATAATGAAACAATTGTTAAACTTCCCCATGCAATTCTGATGCAAAAGATATAATGCTGGGAGAATAGGTATTGTCTCAATCAAATCAAGCCTAATTTCTGTTCTTTTTCCAAGCTTTAGTTAGAGAAAAGGGTATCGAGGATTTTTCCCTTTGGTTTTTGAAAATTATCTATGCTCACAAACAAGAGAAAATATAGGACCAAGGGCACAGAGATTAAAAAAGTAAAATTCTCTTAATACATAAATACATCTTTATCCCTTTCAGATTTATCTTTCTCCTCTTTTTTGTTCATACCTCTTGAAACCATCCTGGGTTGAGTCAAAAGGCAGATTATCCTCTGTAATGTGAAAAAGATTCCCTAAGCAAGAATCACCAACCCCTCCCCTTCCAGCTGGCCAGGTATTTGCGGTTCCAGAGAGTGCTCCATCCTTTAAAGCTCAAACCTGATACCACCACCTCCACGGTCTTACTAGCAGGATTAGCTGTTCTTTCAGCTTCACATAGAAGAGCAGAGAATGTGACAGAGAGAACGTGAGAACTCAGCCATTAATTTTGTCAGAGGGGCAGGTCATGTGACTTCCCTAAATTTTCATTCCCTCACGTGTAAAACAGAGCTCATAACTATCCTACCTATTTCAATGGGCTTCTGCAACAACTAGATGGACTAAGGGAAACAGCATTATAGCTGTTCCTCTATGTCTCTCCATTCACAATGCCCCATCTGAACCCCTTTAAGGAGCTGCATAGGTTTCACAACTCAGAATTCTTTAGATTTTAGAAAGGCAATGCAGCACATATTCCATACATACTGTATATTATGTAACACTTCATCAGTGAAATGTATGAGTATGAACAACAAAAGTAACAAACAAAATCATAACAAGCACCAGAACCTATTTCTGTCTGTAGGAATCTTGTTCAAATTTCCTCATTTGCCAATTCAAGAATACGGATTATCTTTTTCATTTATAGGACTCTGAACATCAATAATAAATGTCAGTAGGAAATGTTGCTTATCAATATTATTCACTGAGCATTTACTCTGAGCAAAATACTTTGCACAGCATTTGGAAAGAATACAAAAACAGTAAAAAGTAACATTTTGGAGGTGTTTTATAATAATGATGATGATATAATACTTCAATTAACATTCACTGTTTACTATGGATCTGAAGCGTTTAACACACATTATCTCATTTAACACTCAACTATTCACAAGTGTTACGCCCAGTCTGCAGACGGAGAGCCTGAGGCTTAAAAAGGAAAGTTAGGTACCCAGGTCAGGAATGTGATCATTCCAGTTGTGGACCACCATTACATGAGACAAATAATTTAAGATACTTCGTGGGGCCACAAAAGTAAGCAACTCATATAGGGGGAGTGACCAAGCCAAAGGAGGACCCAAAGTCTGTTACAGCCTGAACTACCCAACCTGTAACCTGGATCCCTTGAGACAGGTGAAAACTTCTCCCAGTCTATAAGCATACTAAAGTTTGAATTCCCCAACCAGCTGTTGACATGCAACTTCCAAGTTCTAAAAATAAAACTCCTGAGATCAGCCACATATACTTTTGGAACCATGGACACATACAAGCACTTCTGTTCCTGAAATGTGTTCTTGATGCAATGAAATAAGAGAGAGGCAAGGAGGAAGAGGAGGAGATTCAAAGAAGATAGGAAAGAAGAGAGAAATTCCAAGTTATTCTACATAATGAAAGAAAAATTAAGGGCAAGCTGAACAAAGAAAGGTCCTTTAAACACAGACAATAAATGAATAAAAAATTAATATGAATTGCTTACCCTTCACAGAAGGCAAGTTTCAAATTACTTGCAATCAAAATAAAATGTTCCTTAATCACTAGAGGATAAAGAGCTTTTGAAGACTATGGTATGATCCTATGTGGAAGATTATGTCATTTGTTTATCTTCTGTACAGTATTATTTGCTACACTGATGGCAAGTGGGTTTGGTTTGTTTCTTCATCTATTACAGATTAGATAGCAAGTATTCAGAGGGCAGCAGCTGTCCCCCACACTCTATTGTATCTCATCTTCATATACATCTCTGAAGGACTAAATACCCAAGAAATACTTCATTCGATAATAACAGTCATAGCTCCCATTTGTGATGACTCATAATGTCCCATGTGCTGATTGTTCTCCCTAATTCTCTCATTCAATTCTTGTTTAAAAGGAGTGTTATTACCCACAATTTCCTGACAAAGAAAGCAAAGCTTAAGAAGCTTGAGTAATTTGCTCAAGACCACACAGCTAAGTGGCAGAAGCTGGGACTCAACTGTATGATTTCAAAGTTCCTGCTTTTCTAATGTTGTGTGTATGAATTGTATACTTTTACACACATAGGGTATATTCATACAGATGGCTGCTTTGTTTTCCATCATCTTGCCACCTTCGTTCATGACTCCGGCAAAACTATAGCCAAAATGACTCTAATAAGCTTTTTTAAAACTTCTGTAGCAAAAACCCAAGGGCTTTCCACTTTTGATATCTCATTTCTCTCCTTGGGGAATCAGGAGAAACCTGGATGTCTTCCCCTCTATCCAACCTAACCAGGTGGCTCAACTAAAGAGTTAGAAATGTGCCCTAGGTCACACAGTCAGGCAACAATGGAGGCTGGGGTAGAATGTGTGTCCCTTAACTTCAGACCAAGACACGTTTAACTCAAGAGACATTTTGAGCAGTTGGTTTGTATTTATGAAGGATCCACTTACTAGGCACTTGGTACTACTGTAAGACAACTAAAATTGTTCTTATTCTCATTGAATTCAAGAGGACAGCTTAGACACATGAAATTAATAAGTGAACTTCTCAAGCTGACAGTACTAAGCACATGCAACCCAACTTCACAAGAGCCACCATGCACGGTGGAGAGAGCACTGGCCTGGAGCCACAAGGCTCAGCTTCTCATTCGAGTTCTGCCACCGTCTCCAGGGCTGTTTTGGCCAAGTCACTTTCACCTTCGTCTTACACGGTCAAGATGATGAGCTTGGGAAAGTAGAAAAATGTCTCATCTCAACCAGCGAAGAGCGGTGTGAATGTCAGCAATGGAAAACGGGGATATTAATAGTACCTCCACCCACTGCAGGGAGGAAGAAATGAGACGATATACAAAAGTCAACAGGCAAGGTGTCTAGAGTGATCAACAAATACTACCCACTGCTATTTGCCATTGAAAGATCATTGTCAATTCTGAAACTCTGTAAAAGGAAATGTTTTGCCAGAGTCCAGTTCCCCAGAAGACTCTAATCTCTTGCTATTTAAGGACCATGACTTTTAAGTTAACGCTTGGTCTTCAAAACATTAAAACAGTATTATCTGGTGTTATTATTATAGAAAGAATGTGATCAGCTGCTAAACATCAGTGACATCCAGCCTGAGTCTGATGGCCCTTGGTCTTTTTTGGTATCTCAAGGTGTTCTTTTACCAGTATTTGCATTGGCAACTGTTTCACGTCATTACTAAACATTTGACATCAGACTTAAGAATTTCTGACACTGGCAAAGAAGTTCCTTCTCCTCACTATACTTTCTCAGAAATTACTCATTGCAGTCAAATGTGCCCAAGGCCTTGAAGCACATGAGGCGAATCACCAACCAGAATCAGAAGTTCTTTCTACCACAGAGCCTTGAAGCATTTTCCCAGGCTCAGAGCAAGATAGTCCCTTTAATTTTCATAATGTAGCTTGCATTTTTTTCAAACAACCCAATAGCAGAGGTTTTCGTAACTGGGATATTCGTCAGCTTTAAAAGGATAGAAGACAACTGTAAATATAAATTGACATCACTTTTTCAATTTCCTCGCTTCTGTTATTTTCAAAACCTCAGACTTTCCACCAGTCGCACTGCATTCAGTGAGGCTGAATACCCATGTTAAGCAGCAGATTACATTTAATAATCAGCAGAAGCTGCTACACACTAAGACAGTGAGGCCTGAGGAAGGGACCACGTTTGCAAGGCAGTGAGAGACTGTCTGAATGGGTCATCTGACCAGCCTGAGGAGCAGCTTATAACAGCCCCTCTCCACAGCAACACCCCAAACTGCTCACAATGAACCGTGAAGTTTCAGCACAAGATGCCCGATTCTCCTTGTGAAAGCAGAACAACCAGCAGCCTACGGTTTCAGATACTAAAATTCTCCGGGCATTGTTGTATATAGATGACTTCTAAATTCTTGAATTCTACAGTCTTGTATCAGGATTATTACATGAGATTAAAGATTACATGTTAATTATTCCAACAGGTGCCTCTTCAAAATAAAAACAATTTCTGCCTTGAAAACACCCAGAAAATAAATTTTATTTTCTGTAACAGGACAGAAAATACTGTAAGTCTTTGCAAGCTAAAGCACATGCACTAGTATAAAATTATAACACACAACACGTTCCTGGCACTTAAAAAGGTACCATTGCTAAAACTGTCCTAGATGCCTACGGGTTTGACATAAAACATATACGACAGGGTAAGAGAGAATCCCACTATGTCTACTGTGCTGCTTGTGTAAGTCTCTCTATCAGTGAACAATTATGAGGCAGAAAGACATTCCCGAGTGGTGGGAATCACATGAAGCAGTAATCTCATCCGCAGCTTAATAGTCCTTTTTGTGTGTGTGTGATTTTTATCATTCTCCTTTTATGAGGGCCGTATGCACAGACTCTTGATTGCTTCTGCAACGTAAAAAGAAGAGGATGTCCCTCTGAATCCCAATGATCTGTTTTGGCCAAAATCAGACACCAAAGCTGTTAATAGGAAGAACACTTGCAATACGGGAAATCCTATAATGTAACAACCGGTGCCATCGTTAGACACTCTCAATACAGACGCAAGTTACAGGAGATGGCAGTTCTCACTGACAACTACACAGCTATACCTCTCTGTCCGTCCTGTTTAAAGAATAAGAAAGAAATGTAACGGAATAATTTCCTATACATTCTGGGTGGTCACAGCCATGTGTTTTAGGACCGCCTTTTCCATGGGGAAGGTGTGGTTTTGTGGGCAAATATTTTCATCCCCTTCCCCATGCCCCCCGGGCTATGTCACACAATACAAAACTGTGGGTGGGAGAAGATGGATTGCTCATTGCCCTCCCACTCTGTGGTCCTTCTTTTGGATGGCATCATCGGACCCAGATGACAAGCCGGGAGGCAGGAGGCTTCCAGCAGCAGCATCTGGCCCTCTGGCAGATGGTCAGGCCCTCAGGTTCCCAGCTTGGGTTCCCTCCAGATGTGTCTCATGCTTCTTCTGTTTGTGAGCATCCTCCTTCCTCAGCAGGGTATTTTTACACAAAGTCATTTTGGACCAGAAGAACTGGCAGGTTCTTACCTAAGAAGTGGATCCTATGTTTTGCCCACTGCTTTACATTTTGCTCAAAGATGCCTGGATCCAAAGGCATATAAGAAAATAGTATCAGGGCTGTCTCCTTGGAGACCTGGGTGCTGAGCTGGTCTATTGGGGAGAAGGGACTGAAGAAACAAATCATGCTGTGCCCTTACTCCTCCCATCACTTTCTACCCCAGTATTTTTTTCCTACGCAAATAAAAAATTTACTTAACACTAAGGACAGCTCAGAAGAGAACTGTCTGTCACCCAGGATGAGAGTGCTCTCTGGGTATTTCTGATTTAATGATAACATGAGCCCTGGGCTTGGGAATTGGTACCATGTATACGACCCTTAATTTTTTTCAACATGACAGCTACCACCTGTTCTGTTCGCTACTCCCTTGACTTATTCCCCAGCCACTGCCTCAGCAGGACTAAGGTGCCTGCTCCCAAGTTCTGGTGAAAATCACAACAACCACAGAAATATCAATTGTAACAGCAACTGCCATTTATTAGACAGTAGGTGGTATGCAAGGTACTTTACATGCCTTAATTGAATCCTCATAATCATTCTTATGAATCTACCCATTCTGTGGAGGAGCAAAGCTGAGAGAAGTAAGGCGCTACAGACAGTAAGGAGAATAGAAGACCTGGGATTTGAACAACGACTGCCTGATCCCAAAGCCTGTATTCTTTTCCTTCTAACACAACGCCCCACCCCAAGACGCCATTAGAGTTTATCACAAAAAAATTAAGAGACATCCTCATCTGTAAACTGATGGAAAATCCTAGACTGGCTTACACTGGAAAAGAACCTTAAAGGTTATCCAAACAAGGCTACAAATGTTGCTAGAATGTCCCTTTGCTCCTGTGTGTACTCCTCTTCCAATGACATTCTCACTGCCCTCTAGGCAGCTCGTGCCACTCCTAGACTACTAAACCAGAAGCATCTCAGCTGAAGCCAAGCAACTTCTTTGTTCACTTTCGCCATTTGGGTCTGCTTCTTGCTCTTGGGAGTAACACAGAATAATTTCTCTCTCACAGATACCTCACTGAACCCACATTTAAACCCACTTTCTGGCCTCTACTGGGATAGCTATCATCAACTAGTTCTCTCTGTATTTCTCAAGTTCACCTAGGACCACTAAAACTTACAGCCTGAAAAATCACCTTGATTATTTATTCAATTTGCTTATTATCTGTCTGCCCCTGCTAGGATTTAAGCCTATGAGAGCAGGGATATTGTTTGCCTTATTCACAGCTAAACTCCCAGCTGCCACTTGATAGGTAGTCAACAATACATGGGTGGATATATCTGTCTTTCAGCTCAAGTAAACTCATGAATTCATTCTTCATTTCTTCTTCTATTCATTCCTTCAACATCTAGAACTGAGCACATCCACCAACTGGGTGCCAAGAGAAGTGTTAGGTGATAAATTCAGTCAACAAGAACTTACTATTACAATAATAAAAATAGCTAACGTTTATTAAATGCTTACCAGGGTATATGTTGGATACTTTACCATCCTAGGGCTATGACACAGGTATTTTCTTAACTCCCTTTTTAGAGATATGAAAATGGAGGTTTAAAGACGGTAGTTACTTCTCAGGATTATATGAGCATTAAGTAGTAAAGAGGTAACTCAAAACTGAGTTTTCTGTCTAAATCATATGCTCTTACTCCTACCGTGTACTGCCCTCCACTGACTGGTAATAAAGGGAGTATTTGTCTATGTTAAGTTTGTTTCACTATGTTGTTGTTCAGTCACCCAGTCATGTCTGACTCTTTGCAACCCATGGACAGCAACATACCAGGCTTCTCTGTCCCTCACCATCTCCCAAAGTTTGCCCAAGTTCATGTCCATTGCATCGGTGATGCCATCCAGCCATCTCATCCTCTGACACCCTCTTCTCCTTCTGCCCTCAATCTTTCCCAGCATCAGAGACTTTTCCAATGAGTCAGCTGTTCACAACAGATGACCAAAATACTAGAGTTTCAACTTCAGCATCAGTCCTTCCAACAAGTATTCAGGGTTGATTTCCCTTAAGATCAACTGGTTTGATGTCCTTGCTGTCCAAAGGACTCTCCGGAGTCTTCTCTAGTACCACAGTTCAAAGGCATCAATTCTTTGGCACTCTGCCTTCTTTACTGTCCAGCTCTCACAACTGTATGTGACCACTGGGAAGACCATAGCCTTGATTATATTGGCCTTTGTTGGCAGAGTAATGTCTGCTTTTCAATCTACTGTCTAGGTTTGTCATAGTTTTCCT
The DNA here is from genome assembly GCF_042477335.2 of Ovis canadensis. Taxonomy (NCBI): domain Eukaryota; kingdom Metazoa; phylum Chordata; class Mammalia; order Artiodactyla; family Bovidae; genus Ovis; species Ovis canadensis. The sequence continues at coordinate 83,094,256 of NC_091249.1, forward strand.
GCCAAGAAGCAGATATCTTCTGATTTCATGGCTTTGGTCACAATCCACAGTGATTTTAGAGCCCAAGAAGAAGAAACGTGTCGCTGCTTCCACCTTTTCCCTCCTCTATTTGCCATGAAGTAAAGGAGCCAGATGCCACAATCTTAGCTGGTGTTTTTTTTTTAATATTTTAAGTTTTAAGCCTTTTTTTTTTTTTGCTATAGGAAAGGAGAAAAAATTCTTAGGGAGCTAACAAAAAAGATTCATAATTTAGAGACAATCACATGATGTAGTCAAAAATTCACCTCTAAAAGAACAACAGATCAACCACAGAGCAAAGGTACTGATGGGATGCTGTGTCCAAATCCTAAGTATACTTGAGAAATGGAGTGATCAGAGTAGGGTGAGGCCAAAAAGGCTACTCATAGAAACAGAGCAGATTTCAGCCTGGTCCCAAAAGACAGTTATTCACGGGAAAGACCAGGCAAGAGTTTCAAATGGGAAAGGAGTATTCTGACCCAAATCCCAGAGATGGAAGAGGTTCTATGGGAGAAGAAGTGGCAAATTCTGCCAGGCTGGAGTGAAAGAGAAAAGAGACGAAAAACATGAACGAACACCCAGGATACACAGAAGAAATCTTCCTGAACATCTTATATGTTCACAGAGCTGGGACCTTCAGTTAAGGAAAGTTCAGGGGACAAATCAGCACAACCATTAGGCTGAGATCCCGAGGTAAAGTGGAGAACACTGCATGGCCTTGACTGCCGTGAGGAGACAGTCCCTCCAGTGAGAAAGCCTGTCACAGGGGACTGTGATTATAATCGGCAAAGCCCCCTTCCCCAGGCTAGCTCATTCATTTATAAATAAGAAGATTACTCACTGCCTATATGCATAAACAGCTTTCTGCATCATCTTTGGGGTATTTTCCCTCCACCTTTCCTGCACGTATGTCTCTTTCTGTTTTCCTCTTTAAATGCTCATTGTGTGTCTGGGTCATGATGAGTTTCCCTACCAGCCGGCATCAATTAACAGTTGCAAGTCAGGCCAGAGATGGCCTCTCTCCCTGGCTTCTCGGAAGGGAGTCCCTTGACTGGGGGACGTGGAAGGCCCTGGCATCAGGAGGCCTTCATGCTCTGTCCTCCCTGTCACGAACCTGGCAGACAATGGGCAGGGCTTGGGTTTTTAACTCCTGTTCGGATGGTGGATCTCTTTCTTTCTTGCTCTTTTTCACTTAAAGTAAATGCAGTCTGCTCACTTTCCAGCCATTAGCGGTGGCTGATTAATTTTCCAAGTGAGTTCAGTTTTAAGCCACTTCTACAAATAGACAGTTGATTGAGTTGAAGAGTCAAGAAGGGATTGTTTTTTAATTGTATTTGATCCAAAGACAATCAGCAGCTTTACAATCTCACCTCTCTGTATCCTCTGATTAATTATGAGCACTATTCCCTCTGCTCGTGTTGACAGAGCACTTCATAATTTTCCATGCTCTTTTGCACTTATTCCTGGTGAAATCCTTCCCACACCCTGTGAGGTGGATGGGGCAGGTGGTATTACCTCCACTTGGTAAGGTGAGATGTGCAAGCTCAGAATGTCAGAGGTCTCACTCTCACAGGAAGGGTGCCGCCGAGACACCAAAACCCAAGTCCTCAGTCCCCATCCCATTTCCCTTCCTGTGGGGCCATACCAGCAAGTCAAGGTGAGGGAACTGCAGTAGGGTGCCCAGGAGCTCACAGAGCTGATCTGAGTTCAAATCCCACCCCTGTCTCCTGGGGCTCCAGTTTCCATAGCTATAATAGAAGACATGGCAGTACCTGCTCACAGCGCTTACTTGCGATGGATAGGAAGAACCAGTGAGGAAAAGCACACACTGCTAAGGATACAGCCCGGCCTCCTCATCTTTGCCTCAGTTCTAAATACTGTGTACCACATGCCATTTTTTTTTTTCCTGCTTCAGGCACTGAACTGCAAAGAAGCAGAAATCACAGACTCTGAACCCATGGCCTTCATTTTCTTTAGGAAACAGAACTTTTCTGGTTTTACTTTTTTTTTATGACCAATGTTTGAAAATTGGGAGACTGCACAGAAAACTCAAGATTTCCCAAATTTCTTAGAACATGAGACATTCCACAGCAATACTAGGTCCACATTCCTACCTGGCAACAATCTGCTGGACCTCAGCAGAGACTCCAACTTTAGAGAGTACACACACTCACCAGTTGACCCCAGTCCCCACCACTCCCTAATGCCTTTTTCAAGCCTCACTACTCATTTATTTATATTACTGCCTGGCTCAGGCAGCAATTTCATTTGCAGGTTCTCCGACACTAAGACAACAGAGGGCCAAGCTACAGGAACTGTTAAAACACAGCCTAGAGCCAGACAGATGACTTGCACTCACCAGCACTGTGAATTCTCATCTTAATCATAGCATTTCCGTGCATCCTCTTTATCATCCCTGCTTCTCACAGGCAAATCTGCATGGAGATTCTGCCCCTTTTGTGAGCAGAAAATTTTAACTGGAGTCAAAACAGCATAAGCTGAAACTAAATGAGGATCACAGACTTAGGCCTAGAGTGATAGCTTTTACTTTCTGTAAAAATCTCCCAATTTGCACCTATTCACATAAACATTTCTGCCGTGTGACTCCAAACTGCCCTCAAAATATATTTTGCCACTTGATAATCAAATTCGCTTATGCCATAAAACGCCCTAGCTCCTATGTGAATATTTTATTTAAGTCAGAATTGAGGAATATTGACTATTATTGGAAAATTAAAGGGCCTTGCACTCTCTTAATCATGAGATGAGTTGATTAAATGGGCAGTTTGTCGGAGAGTTTGGACAGTGGCATCCTGGCATGGTGGTATAACTAGGTGAGGATGAAGTCATTTTTCAGCTCTACTTGGCAGAGCCTTTTATTATTTACAATATTTACTTTAGGGAAATCTTGGCGTGTGTCATATTTGTCTTGCTGAAAAATGGGCCCGTAAATGCATATCACCTTTTGAACAAAGCCAAATGTTGTGATACTAATTTGGTTCATGAATTGTGCAATTCACTTCCTTTGCATGAGGGCAACATTATTCTTCTGCTTTTATTAAACTATCATAAAACAATTTTTCTTGCTCATTAATGAAATATGCATTGTATCGCCAGAGCTGGGGCAAAGGGATTTCATGACTCAAGCTCTAAAGGTGTTCCAGTGACACTTCCTCTCTGTTCTAATGGGTGCCACCGGAAACACTAAGAAAACAAGAAACCAGTAAGGAAACCTTTGCCCTTTCCCCACTTAGTGGGTAGCACAAAGGAAAAGGGTACCCAGAGGAGAGGAGAAAAATATAGCAGTCATGTTTATGAGATTATTTCCATGAAACACATACCTCCACTAATAGGAGCTATTATAAACCGCTCTTGATTTAATTTTTCATTTCACTCAAGTCTACTTTTAGTCTCTTTAAAACTAAAGAAAGTTTAGTTTTAAAGAAACTTTGCCACCAACACAGCCAGGTCTCAGCTTTGCCACCACGTGGTGGGTGATTCAGTGAGGAAACAGGAGTAAAGCGAGAATTAATACGGCTCCACCCAAGGCTTCCACCTTGCCAGTCTGGGTGTTGTTTCATGGTCCCACCTGTAACAGCTCGCTTGCCTGGCTGCCTGTCTTGCAACCCTGGCAAGGTGGGAAGAAGTGACACCGACTCAGGGTATGTGGCATTTTAGAAACCAATCCTGCATTCTTTTTCCAGAAAAACCATTCTATGCAGAAATAACTCCAAATTCAGTCTAACAAGATGTGCCACCAAAAAGACTCCATTACCTACCTGAATACACTCAGTATTTGTCATGTGTTGGAGGAGGAGGAGGAGGAGAGGGGTGCGGGGAGGAGGCCGCAGAGCAGACGCGGTGCTCTGTCCTGTATCTCAGTGAATCCTGGCTCCGGCTCTGGGAGGAAGGTACTGTTATCACCCATCCCTTTTTCACGAGTGGGGAGAATGGAGAAAGATGATAGAGCCAGTAGCTTGTTCAACCTCAGAGGGCCAGGAAGGAACACAGTCGGAGTTAACACTGAAGAGCACTTTGCTACTGGACCACGCTTTGTTTAAGCACCTGACTGGGCTATAACTTGCGTGTGTTTCCAGAGCACCCCGGGCTCAAAGAAACAGAAGAGACACAGTCCTGCCCTCCCATCCCTTATCCATGAGCAGGGGAGATGACAGATAAATATATGGTGCTGACTAATTTTAAACACGAGCTGAGTGCACTTTTCTCTCACGTGACTCTGTAACCTCTGGAAGGTGATTTATACCTACAGATGTCTCATTTTTTCAGAAACTGAGGAGCACCTAAGGGCCAAGATTGCCTGGGACTTGGGGACTCCCTGAAATTGGGACTCTTGGTGAGAGTATCAGGAAAGCCCCAGGCAATAAGGGCAGTTGGTTGCCTGAAAAGTAACTGTGTCTAGAAATCAGAGGTACAACAGTAAACGAGACAGTCATGAGCCATGCCTTCAGCCAGCAGTCAGTCTAAAGGGGATTCAGATAGAGAGTAAGGTAAATGAGACCAGGAGAGAGGTACAGTGCAGGGCCAGATCACAGACAAGCAGGATGTTGTCAATATGCTTCTCTCAAGTCTAAAAAGTCTTCCAAATAAACAAAATCAGAAATAAAAAATGTAACTTTTTCAAAGAATTGCAAATATACATTTATTAATGAAGCTTAGAAGATGAGGTTGAAATTATGTACACAGCTTACAAATATTAGAAAATGCTTATGTATTTTAGACTATTATTATTTTGTAATATATTTATACTCATCTCTGAGATGTCTTGTGTAAAACTGAAAATACTGAAAACACAAAATTTTCTGAACACAAGCAAGAGTTCGTGTTAGTGTGACCAAGGTCTTTCCATTTTCCTGGGTGTCCTGGCTCCATTAGATGAACTGCTGAGTAATCGGTATCATTTGTCATTTTAAATGAGTAAGAACAGAATTAGTTCTCCTCCTCCACCACTATCAACACCCAAAATGTATTTTTTGAGCAATTATAACGTCACAGTAGCAATTAATGTCAACAATATAAAAATAACAAATGCTCAGAGGTGTAACCAACCAAAACCAGGATAATCATCCCCTGGGTTGATGTACACTCTTGTTCTCAGTGCACTTATCAGGTAGGCAGTAGATTCTAGAAATCACATCAATGGGAATCCCACACCGTACCCGTGTAATGAGTTAACGTAATGGAGGAATTAGAAGCCACAATGACTTTTTTCAAAAGTGTGACTAAACAGTTGCAGAAACAGGAGTCCAAAAAAACATTAACAAAATGAGATGCTAACCTTTCCCCCAACACCCACCACAAAGTTTTGGCAGATGAAAATTACTGAGCTGGAATTTGGAAACTGACGAGCAACACATAAATTCTGAAAAATCAAGTCAGGGGAACTTTGCGGGTCCTCTCACTAGCCCCATCTTTACTTTTAAAACACGTTACCTTGTATGCTTGCCAGTTATTCCCAAAATCCTGCCATGTGACCTATGCACACACATGCACTGTACATCTTTATGCACAAATGAATCGTCTTTGTACATATCCATATTCCCTCTGTGTGCCTCTATACAGATTTGCACATATATTATCTTTGATCACAAAAGGCACAGTCACAGGTACATTACCTTAACATACCTTGGTCTGTGTGGCCATACATTGCAACTTTTGTCTACAAAACAAATCCCCAGCTCCTCCTCTCTCTATCTTACCAAACTCCTCTGGAACTTGAGGCTTTCATTAACTCAGTCCCCGCTCTGAGGTTCTAGTTTCACCCAGCCATTTCCACTCCCCTTAAATTAACCATGCTGAGTCCTGCAATGGGAAAAGAGCTTGCCCACAAGCACGGTGTGTATTCCAACCAGGTGTGCATTGTTACTTCCACCTTAGCAGTTCCCAACTTCATTTTAAATATGGCTAAGAGGCCTCAAGAAATGCAGATTTATACCCAAAGAGATGTGTTTGCACCTCCAAACACAAATTATGCTAATCAGGTGTTCCCGCCGAAGCCAGGAAGAAGTGGTGTGATCACTGTCAGGAAGCCTCCATGACTGGCAGCCAACTCCTACTGAGAACCAGAACCAGTTGGCTCCTTGGAAGCATGCAGAGCACACGCCTCCCTCCCCTTAACTAAAGGCTGCTCCACACTCTACCTGTCCAGCGAGGCCGTGGTCAAGCTGTTCAGCTTGCCATGCATCAATGCCACTTTGTTCAGACTGACTGGCTCTCCCGACAGTGACCCTCCTGCCGTCTGTATTATTTAAAGGAGATTTATGGTTGGGTGTCTCGTGTTGTGAAACACGAGCTGTGACCCCCGGGCTGGGGAACCAGCAGGGAAAAACATTAATATTATGGCACATGGGAAAATGAAACTCATAGGCAGCAGCAAAAAAGAACAACGGAAATATGAGATGGGAAATGTATGGACCTGTCATTAAACTGTATCAAATATTTGAATTTCCTCTCTGATGGAACCTCAAAATATGGTTAGGTTAGGGCTATAGTGTTTTTTATTTAACTTTTAAAATTTTTTGGTTTTCTTGTGTTCTCAGAAACAAATGCCTAACAGGGCTTATGGGAAGAAATACCCCAGCTTACTAGAGCACCAAGAATCCTGGTTGCATATTAAAGAGAGCTAGATAATTTTATGACCATTAGGACCATTTGAAGTTATGCATACTAAATTAAGAGTTATCCAAACTCATCCTTCAGGGCACACTCTGATCACTGGTAGGGTCAGAAAGAATCCACCCCTTTTCTGATACCTTGTTCTTTAGGACGAGCGGCACTAGTCATTAGGAGGGGTTTAACAGTTACTGTCAGGTTAAGGAGCAGAGGAAAAGACCAGAGCTTGAACCAGAAGAGCAAATTTGGAGGGTTTCTTATATAATCAGATGTGTATTTCCTGATTTCCCAGTTGCATATGTTTGAAATGAAGAGGCATTACTATCCTAATGTGAATAAGTCTGACATTTTATTATTGACTCTTAACACTAGCCAGAAACAATTTGTCCTTCTTTGGGCTCAGTGTCCTAATCTGTAAAATGGAAATAAATATTCACCACTCCAAGCAGAAGCAGGCCACCCACCAAGCAGTGGTCCTTCCAAAGATGGAAAGAACTATTCTGGCATCTAGAGTAATGACATCTTAATAAAAATGCCTTTCACATGTTGATCTATCTTCCTATCTTTCAGACAAGCATAACCTTCAAAAAACATTTCTCTTAGAAAGAGACACATTTCATTTCCATTAATAGTACTTAGAAACTCATGAAACTGAATGAGCATAGAGATACGTGGAGGGAGGTGGGGCACTATTGAATCCTAAACATACCTCTTGCTTGGAAAATGTTTCAAGGAGACCTGTGAGCTTCGATTACTTTGGTGAGAGTGTTGTTCTGTTGTTTTTTAGTTGCTGAGTCATGTCTGACTCTTTGCAACCCCATGGACTGTAGCCCGCCAAGCTCCTCTGTCCACAGGATTTCCCAGGCAAGAATACTGGAGTAGGTTGCTGTTTCCCTCTCCAGGGGAATCTTCCTGACCCAAGGATCAAACCTGTGTCTCCTGCATCGGCAAGTGGATTTTTTACCACTGAGCCACCAGGGAAGCCCTCGTTGAGAGTAGATCCTATACTACAGAAACAGTATGTTTAAAATTATCTGCAGCAAAGATGATTTTTTAAACCATATTTTTTATTCAGATGTGATTTCCTTTGCTCAAGAAAAATTAATTGACACGTGCCCTCAGACTCATCTCCAAAATACCTGGTAATCTTTTTTCCAATGTTTAAATATTTCTCACAACAAATGGCCTTTATGGTTTATGGAAAGGCCTGGAGACTGTGAGCCCCGTCTTCTCTAGATGCACACCCCATTAATTTGTGCAGGATCTTGAAAAGTACTGGAATGCCCCTCAGACAAAGGATGGCTGAAGCTTGATGGAATGATTCACTAGGAAACTGTCAAGTCCAAGTTGCTGCCCCAGAAGAAAGCACTGCTATCCTTATGTAATCTACAAAATTCTACTTCCAATTAGCTTCTGCTTCTGGGGACACTGAAGCAGGTGCTCACAGCCCAGCAGAGAGAATTTCCTTCTTCTAAGTATTGCAGGCTCCCTTCTATCTTAAGTCATTAAAAGCACATCCTGAAATTGCAGTAAGTCCCAGCAAACTTTCCTCAATAAGTCACCCATCTAAAGCAGGGAGCTTCCACGAATCTCCTCCCTTTCATCAAAGTATTGAATACTAAATATAAACGCAACATCTACTTTATACAAAATGCCTGGACCTTCTTTAATTTACACTTCTAGTGTTCGATCTTGCTCATTTATCTTTATATGTTTCATGCCTAACTCAGTATGACTAACTAAAGCTGTCAGCTCCCAGAGGTAAGGGACACAACCATTTAATTCTGTCTCTAACCAGCGTGGCAGTCCAGTAGTTACAAGATGATGAAGAGAAAGAGCTTGATGAAGATAGGGATTTTATTAAATTGCCATAATCCCTGGGGTGGAAGGAGAAAGAAAAAAGAGAAGATCCATCTTTTTTTTAGTTTCCCATCTCTTCTAAAACCAATCTACAATCCATAACTACTACAGCCTAAAGACCAGGGCATCTCTGCCTGTGATAGCATAGAAGATGAACAAATCACATCACTCGGCCCATCACATATCACCCAAGCCTTCAAGTGCCTCAAGTAGGACAGGACACCAATTATTCGTGCTGTAATCCTTAGCTGGGACAACTGGGAGCTCAGAATCTCAGCACCCAGTCCACGTGCCCAACTTGGCAGCTAAAATGTAACTATTAGGCAGCACTGATATTAGATTAGATGATGCTGTCATCCCATTGTTATCCAATTTAGTCTACTCTGACATGGTACAAAGTGGTTTTGTGTCAATAATGGTTAATAAATACAGCCGTACCTGAACACTATCACCATTTCCATATGCTTTCACAGACAGGAAATGGCTCTCTCTCCCATTTCTCCACGTGCATTTCTTTAGTGGGTAATGACAGTTTCACCTCCAGAGTCTATTTGACTATAAAGAACATTCACAGAATGACCTAGATATTTGGATCAAAAGCATCTGCTGTTGACTGAGGGCTCACCTCACTAGTCTGGGCAGTATGGGCTGTATGGGCTGTATGTGTCTTATTGGTGGGTGAGGCGAGTAAGTGCTCTTCCTAGCAGATCCTTCTGAACAGATACATAGAGATCTCATTTTTGCACAAACACTGCAAATTTTAGGCAGCCACTGTTTTCATCAACAGATCCCGGTGACTTACCTGGCCAGGATTCAAATTCCAGAATGTAGTTAATGCTTGGAATTCCTATAATCTTCAGTGTTTTTCCCATTAAAATGTCATGCTATGTAAAGGTACAGTCTTGAACTACTTAATTACTTTGCAAGTCTTGTCTCCTTAAGAGTACTATATTTTATAGAGCACTTAATATACAGTCTATACCTTCCAAATTGGCTGGATCATAAAATCTGACCAGAAAATATTGAAGTATACAGGTTCCCAAGCCCCATCCTAGACTTAAAGAATTGAAATCTCTTGGTAGAAGTGCCTGGAAACGTGCATTTTCGACTACTCTCAGGTGATACAGATGAACAGGAGAGTTCAGGAAACAGACAGATCTCTGCAAATTTTCACAACAGGCCCATGGTAAAGACAGAGCAAATAAATGTTAGCTGCATTTTACAGGTACAAAAAATGGAGCTCAGAGAGGCTAGTTCCCTTCACTTTGCTTAATTCTGCCCCATCAGCTCTGTATCAGGTATATATACCACTTGTATTCATATCCTCCCTTTTATCAGCCTCCATCAAATTATACATAGCACTCTGTAGGTCTGTGCTGCACTCAGTCACTAGGTCAAGTCTGACTCTTTGCAATCCCATGGTCTGTAGCCCTCCAGACTCCTCTGTCCGTGGGATCTTCCAGGCAAGTGGAAGTGGGTTGCCATTTCCTTCTCTGACTCTGTAGGTGACTTAGTAGTTATTCCTGCAGATAGTAGGGAGGCTGACTGCACAGCAACTCCTGAGACTTTCTCTCCAGTATTTTCAGAGGACGCTTGGCATGCTTCTGCCCATTCTCCATCCCTGGCACCACTTTTGGTCTACATTCTGATATAATCACCATCCATTCAATAGAGCCTCCCTCGGCTGAGGAATTAATCACCAGAAATACTGCACATGAGGATATAATATACAAAATATCTGTATAATACAAATTCTTAAGCAATTATCCTGTACCACTGGGTCACATTATGCAACTTAATATTTCCCATAACAAAAGTAGAGTTATAGGATTTTTTTAATGCATACGTTGTTAAGTTTTACTTTAATCATTTGTGGCATTCTTTAATATTATTTTACTATTGCATGTCAGTAATCAGTGACAATTAAATTTTTTAAAACTTGCATTGAAAATTAACTCTCATCAGAAAAAGGATTAAGATCAGAGCTTTCATGGTTCTAAAGCTGAACTAAGTGGAGGAAAAGATGTGACACAGGGGGGAAATTTCCCTTGACTCAACACACGCCATTGGGCTTGAATGATTTCTGAGAATTTTCCATCAGTGTTTTCTCAGATAGCCCTTGGTGGTCTGTGCTCTCAGCGTCATTCCTAGTAATTCTAGCAGGAGTGGCTATACCCCAACAAGGGGAAACATGGTTCTGTGTGCCCCCACTGAGATGTGGGGAAAGGTTGTGTAAACATCTGAAGAATGAGACTCGGACCCTACACCAGTTCTGGTTTATGTATTGCCTGAGAAGACAGAGAGTGGTGGAAAGGGAGCTCAGGATGGGTTTGGCAAGGCAGTGGGCAGGCCCTCCATCTCTGCCTCTCGGATGCCTCCCAAGGACACAGCGCCTTATTCAGAATTCGAGTTTGTGGAGGCTTTTCAATCAATAACATATGGCCACGAAAGCACTAGTGCTATACAAACAGACTGAAATAAATATGCTCAGCAAATAAAATATCTGTATGTGAAACAACAAAGCTTTTAGTTTAACTGCAGAAAATGAAAAACAAGTCTACTTGAAACCAGGCTAAATGAGCAACCAGTTATTCAATGGGAGTTTTTGGAGATGAATGAGCTGGCAGATGCTTTATCCAAATCATTAAGGCCAGATATCAATAATTCCTAAGGAATGGAGGCAAAACTCACCAGCCACAACTCAATGCGGCCAGAGCCCCACACCCTTTCTTTCCCCGCTAGGACTGGTACAGGGAATGCTGGGACACACGAGCTGTTTAAAAAGCCGAGTGGCTCCTAGCACACCAGCTTGTTAGCCTTTATCTTACATGCATTTTTTTTTTCCTTCCAGATTCATGATTTCAGATTAGGTAGGTGGCGGGGGCGGCTCTAAATATACCTTCCTGTTACCCAAGACCTGGATCAGGGAAGGTGCTTATTAATATCATGGAGATATGATTTTTAATGATCTCTGAAAACAGCCTATATGGGTGTGAATAATGGCACTGTCTCATTGCATGCGTGGTTTGTGCTTTTGTCTCAGACAGGTTCATTTTTCACTGGAGGGGAAAGGTTCATGCCGCACGAGGGGGGTAACCAGTTGATGTTACAAGGCTGCCTATTAGGCCCCTTGCTGCTCCACATGTCACAGGGAAGGACTCCAGCCGGCAACCTTAATGCCTACTTCAGCATCTTGAAGAAATTAATGAACACAGCTTCTATGGCAAAACATTTCAATCAACCCTTACCAGCTGTGCCTACATTTAAGAAAAAGAAAAGGGGAGGGTGGCGGGGGGGGTGGGGAGCTGAGGGGGGAATGCCCAGGTTTATCAAAAAAAAGTTTCTTCGAAAGATCAACGGTGGTTTTGGCTGTGAGCAGGGGCGTGGGAGGTGGAGGAGGAGGAACAGAAGGAGCAAAGGTAGAAGATTGCCAGCGCGGAGTGCCAAAGGATGTGCTCTGGCCCCTGTGTTTGTTGGACAAATTAAGCACGTTCTGGTTTTTCACCTGCTGAAGTAGCAGCCGTGCATATGGCCTAGAAGTTAAAAATAAGGAAATATGCATACATTACCATACTTAATGGACGACCCTCTCCATTTAATATGCAAATTTCCTGAAATATTACTGAATGCCGTCTGTTCTAAATGAATAAATTTGAATTGCAATTAGAATAATCCTTTATAATTAATGAAAACTGTCAATTTTAGTTCATAAGTAATTTGATTAACAGGATGATGGGACACTTATCAAGTTCACTGGACTGCTAGGGTATGAGAAAACTGACAGTGAAAACGGGGCGGGCCAAGCACTCAGGCTCCACCGGAGTATTATCCTAAATTATTGATAACACAAGCTAATGAACTTCAGAAAGTGAACTCTGGGGGCCTCATTTAAAGGGACAGCTTCAGAGGCGAATGGGCAGCGTGAGATGGAGATCTTTCAGAATGCATCTTTGCTGGTATTTCTGGCCCATAGGAAAATACATGTTTGGAAATGCCAAGGCAAAGGAAAACACTGGCTCAAAACATACATTTACCGTTTCCAGCTGTTGCTGGAACAAAAGGAAACAATAGTCAGAGGATAAATGTAAGAGAAGACAATGCAAAAACATGTGGAATGAAGTTTATGGTAATGCATCACAGACGAAGGACACAGCCATAGCAGTGAGGCCGTCTCCATTTCCCTTCATTGTTTCTTCCTTCAGATAGATCAGGAACAAGAATGATTTAACTGGTATTAATTGGGCATTTATATAAAGCAACTGGGGGATGGGGACTCCTTGGAGACACACATGCAACTCTTAGTTATGGCACAGATAACAAGGGCACAAAACGACCCTAAAGAAATAGATGCTCATCATATCATCGTTGAGGAGGGAAGGAGGCAGGAAGAGGGTTAACGTTGCAAGAGAATGCTGGCCTTCTTACTGATGCTGTTAGTAACATGAAGACAGAGCAAGTAAAAACAAGAAAATAAAACAAACTTACTTCATCTTTTCCAGAAATTGATTCCAAAACTCAACACAAAAATGTATCAAGATTGGGTCTGCATTTGGGGGCTTTCACCCTCACTGGCAGGTGAAAAAGTGTATTTAAGAACCTTCTCCTAGGAGTCTCTAAAGAGCAAGAGTCTGGCTATCTTGCCTCACAGCCTCCTGTCAGACCCTTGCTTTTTCATGCCTTCCCCACCTGTAGCCCCTGACAACTACCAGCTACGTCCTTACTGACAAACGAGACTCCAAATTTAGTTGATGTTGGCAGCACAGAGCCAAGTCACAGTTCTTTACTTCTGTCTAGTTCTCCTACACCCATTGAAAAGTACCCTAATTCCAAGGATGTCACTTCGGTCATGTCTGACTCTTTGCAACCCTGTGGACTCTGCCCATGGGATTCTCCAGGCAAGAATACAGGAGTGAGTTGCCATGCCCTCCTCCAGGAGACCTTCCCAACCCAGGGATCGAACTTGCGTCTCCCTTGGTTCCTGCATTGCAGGCAGATTCTTTACCGCCGAATCACCAGGGAAGTCCCTAATTCCAAAGATGGGAGCTAATCTATTCAAAAGCTCTCATCTCTGAAATCTTAGAATTCATGTGGTGGTAACCCTGTCATGGTAACTCAAGATCATTAAGGAATAATTTTCCAATAATAATACTAGTCATAACATTAGTCATAATACTACTAGTCATTTGATATAAAAATTTGAATTAAAAACTAAATAAAATAGGGGCTTCCCTTGTGGCTCAATGGTAAAGAATCTGCCTGCCAATGCAGGAGACTCAGGTTTGATCCCTGGTTCCAGGAAGATCCCACATTCCATGGAGCAATTAAGTCTGTGTGCCACAACTATTGAGCCTGTGCTTGAGAGCCCAGGAATAGCAACTACTGAAGCCCCACACCCTAGAACCCATGCTCTGCAACAGACAATGAGAAGCCTGCACACCACCACTGGAGGGTAGCTCCCGCTCACCGAAACTTGAGAAAAGCCCGCACAACAACAAAGACCTAGCGGAGCCAATAAACAAATAAATACAAATTTAGGAAATACAATAAATCCATCACATAACGATGATGGTGGTGCTTTTCTTCCAAAGCACAAATAATTCATTATTTTATTTTTTTTAGTATTCTAAATGCCAGGCATTATACAAAGCTGTTTGAGAGGGAGAGGGTGGGATGATTTGGGAGAATGACATTCTAACATGTATACTATCGTGAATTGAATCGCCAGTCTATGTCTGACGCAGGATGCAGCATGCTTGGGGCTGGTGCATGGGGATGACCCAGAAGGATGTTATGGGGAGGGAGGTGGGAGGGGGGTTCATGTTTGGGAATGCATGTAAGAATTAAAGATTTTAAAATTTAAAAAATAAAAAACTAAAAAAAAAAAAACAAAAAAAAAATAAAAATAAAAATAAAAAAATAAACACTTCAGGCGACCCTGGAAGTACATATTACATTCATCGGAAAGAGTAAGTACCCTGCCCAAGGAAGGAAGCACAACCTTGGCAGAGTCAGGATTTGAACTCTGGGTCTGCCTGTCCCTGGAGCCTAAGCTGTTGACCTAACAGGTATTCCAGGCCGATTTCCATTTTGCAACAGTGTGCTTGGATGCTGGGCATATATACTTATGCTGTAGTTCCTGTCACTTTACAGTTGCGTTGTCATTTCCCTGCTCCGGACCACCATGACTGCTAAGTTGTCACACCATTTCCAAGCCAGCTCAGTAGGTATACATTTGGAGTCACTGTCCCTGCCTCGAGAGGTGGGGAACAACCAGGTCATAAACACTGTCTTTTGAGCTACAATGTGTGCTAAAAGCAACCCTTTAGCGGCTCTGCCTCCCACCCAGTGTCTTTTGGAATCCATATATTTAGACCTCAGTTTTCCAAGCATGGCCAGGTACCAGGTAAGGCTCATTCCCTGGACTCTGCCCTAGAGTCCTGTGTTGCCACTGTCCTAAGTAGCCAACTTGGGCCTTGGGAGATCTGTAATAAAAGCTGTTAGCTCTTTGACACTCAATAAAAGAAACAAACAAGAAACCAATGATGTTCTTGGTTATTAAGCTCCCTATTAGACCTAAATAAAATTAAGCAGCTGGTGGCCCTATGTCTCCACAAAGTTAATATTAAAAACTCTCTTTGAGCCATTTAAATCCTTTGTACATAGACTTCAAGCGTCAAGCACCATCATTCTTCCCAGCAAAACAAGCAGTTTTTTCCCTTTCCACCCCCACTAGTCTTTCATATGCCTCTGGCACCCAGAGGATTTCTTTGTTTTTCCCTATAACTTAACCCCATCTGCAAATCCCCAAGGTAATAACAAGAGGGACCTAGCTGGATACTAGCCTCTCTCCATATTAGAGCAGGGAGCTCTTTCAGAGTTCTTCCATTCAGTATTTCTCAAGGGTTGTATGCCACCACTGGTTTTAGGTGTAACACTTTTTTTTTCTAGTGGTTATCTAGTTATTTTTAAGTATATTCAGTTCAGTTCAGTTGCTCAGTCTTGTCCAACTCTTTGTGACCCCATGAACCATAGCATGCCAGGCCTCGCTGTCCAACACCAACTCCCGGAGCCAGCAAAGAAAAATCATAAGCAGACATAAAACTTTTGGATTCACAAACAGTACTGCCTAGCTCCACACCTAAGTGACTATTTAGATAAGAAGTAGTGAAGATACTATTTTTATATTATAAAGACAAACATGGAATAAATACTACTCCCGGTGCTGCTCATCTACAGCTAAAGTCACAAGGGTGTTCTGTGAATCATGGGAACTTCCAGAAAAACCCATCTAGCTCAAATCCTTCTTTTCCCTTAGCTCAGAGGTGCAGGCCACGCAGCAAAGTAGAAATGAGGCTGGAGGGGAACTCGGATGTCCTAGGAAGGTGTTCTTTCCTCTACCCACGGACTCGGGCCTTTCTCTGGTTCACTTGGGAAGACAGGGGAGAGTGAACCACAAGAAGGCTGCAGAGCTGCCCAGGGGCACCTGAAGATGAGGGGACAGAGAGCGAGCAGCAGTGTTCTCCACTCCCCTTCCTCAGCCAGAGCACCTCCTCTTGGGTTAGCTTTAATTTGGGGGATCCGTATCTGATTTCATTTGAAGAAAAAAATCTTACATGAGATTTTTAAAAGGATTCCACTGATGCAGTGATAAAACATCTTCAAACTATTGGAAACTCTTGGATTCAGTCTTATTGTACCATTCAGCCTTGTTCATGGGGGAGCAAATTGGTCTCCATCAGCTGCTCCCAAAATATAGCTCAAGGACTAATAACACTATAATCTCCTGGGGTGGGGTGGGGTAATCTGTTAATAATACCAGGTGATTCCTGGACTCCACCCAGTCTATTTATAGAAATAAAATTCCTGAGAGCAAACATCCCAAAATGTGCATGTTCAAGTAGCTTCCTAGGTAATCATACACCCTGAGCTAAGATCTAAGAACCAGTAGGATGTAGTGATGGATTACCAGCAGGGCCAAGAGACAAAAACATTAGTAAGAGAAAAAGAGGTTGTGACCAATGGAGAAAGACTGAGAAACTGAGATTTAATAATTTTCTGATCCCTCTGTGGAAGACTGCCTTATGGTTAAGCCACCTTATGATAAAGTTATCTTAGTACTTATGTAACTAAACCCAATTTCTCACCCATGCATCCTCACCCCAACACTTAACCCATCCTTTAAACTGAGTTCTTTTCTGAAGAGAATGGTGTAACCATGAGGTTATGACTTCATCAGCAGATACCCAGGGGAGCATCCTGTGTGCTGGGTGAGGCATGCATACCAAAATAAAGATAAGATACAGTTCAAAAGTAAGTTTCACTCTGGTACAAAGTTAGCACATACATTTGAAAATGTGTGCTTTCTCCAAATTTAAGTTCAGAGTGGGCTTGTATATAGAAATGAGCTACTGATGGAGTCTGTGTGGGCCTTCAGCTCATGCATTTATTATCAATGAAGCCAATGCTCCCAATATACCATGGCCTAGAACTCTCTGCAAATGGATGTTAAAAATCCATTTGGTGAAAGAACAGAATTTTTTTCATGGTAATGCAGCTCTGCATTCAGACTCCATCTGTTTACCACTTGTTGGGCCTGCAAGGATGTGCAGACACCCTCCAAGGCTGACATGGGTGGTCACCTCCCATAGAGCAAGAAATAAACCCGCTTTCATTAACTGCTGGCATTTATGAGGATCTCATAATAAAATCAGAACTTCTTTAATGGCAGTTTAGAATAATAACAACCTTGTAGGGGAAAATGGTAGTCATGTTACTTGGGCAACATGTGGCCTAAGTAGCCAGAGGGGGGAACCCTGAGGGGGTTATCTCACAGGTAAGATCAACCACACCTGAGGGGCTAGTGAGAACAATCTCAGTGCCTGTCACACCTGGATCTGTAGGGACTTGCCAAACAATGTGCTGGCAAATGATGGAGAAACAAAGACGCCAAAGGGGAAACAAGTCTATCCTAACCTTGAGAATAAGAAGCAATCCCAAAAGATGTATTCCAACAACAGTGCTCAATTTCACAATAAAACACCAGTGATCTGGCCTGGGAAGAAGACTTGAAACAGAACTACATCTTCTCTCAACCAAAGGTTCATTAGTGGCATGAAAGTCAAACTGTTCTTCACTCAGTCTTGTTCAACTCTTTGTGACCCCATGGACTGTAGCCTCTGTTTGTGGAATTCTCCAGGCAAGAATACTGGATTGGGTTGCCATTCCCTTCTCCAGGGGATCTTCTCAACCCAGGGATCAAACCTGGGTCTCCCACATTGCAGGTGGATTCTTTTCCATCTGAGCCACCAGGGACACCTCATTAGTAACATATGTGGAAACAAAGGACAGGAATGTTCCAGAAGCAAGGGTAATAGGGTTTCATTCACATAACAAACACCTACCAAATGCTAAGCACAATCCATCATCCAATTTAATCCTCTCAGAACCACACTGTGGTAGATATTATCTCAACTGATACACAGGCATAAGAAATTTATCAAGACTGAGCAAGTTCCCAACTGTAGAGGTATTTGACACCTAAGCTGTGTTTTCTGCCATATGCATTGCACACAGCCCACAAAAGTGCAGAAAGAAAATCTAGAGGAAAAAATTGACATCTTAGAAAACATTCTCCTAAATGCCCCATGATGAAAATAATGACAGCCACAGTTTCCTAGTACCTCTCATGCCATACATATCAATATATGACTTCATTTGATTCTTTAGTCACAGATGAGGATACCAAAATCAAGTGTTCAATTACAAGATCAAGTTTATATAACGCCTAACCAAAACCCGGATCTTTACCCAAGTCTGACTCCCCATTCCCTGGGCTTTCAACCACATTCTTCTATCTCCTCCTACGAATGAAATCTTCCTTTTCCATTCCTTTCAACTGGAGATGAAGGTAAACCAGAATCTTAAACTTCAACTATGAACAGGCTAAAAGGAATGTGTTGTTCTGTGCTTTCAAAGACTTGCATTTTATGTCACCTGGACACACGGTAGACAATGTGTGTGCCCCACAGTCAATGTTCAGTGTGAAAGTTGGTGACATGAAAGCCACAATGAGCCAAGAAACTCTTCCCCAAAGTCAGTGGAACCCCTGCCAGCCAATTCCATCTCATGGACTTGCCCCTTTCTCCTTTGAATGCAAGCTATTCCACTGGTTTGATACACTCACACCCACCTGGAGAAAAGAAATGACAGAACTGGAGAGAATGGCATGAATACTGAGGTTCTTGTGTTTTAATTTGCCTAAAAATCTGTGTGTTGTTAAAACAAATGCAGAAATTAGCCATATGGGAACCTAGCTTGGGTACATATCTTCATCTGTCACCACATTTGGGAGAGGGGGGGACACTGCAGAATCATTGTACTGTTTAAGCTTATAGAGGGAAAGAGAAGTCTGCTTGGAAACAAACTAATACTGAACACATGTTTATGCTTTTGACCTCACAATATGGTAACTAATGATGCTTCTGCAAACTGACTTGGGAAAACAAATGGATGACTGCAGAAGGGAGAACCCCAAATGAGGGTGATGAGCTTCATCTCACCTCCGTTAGCCCTTAATTCTTAACAGGACAGCCAGCACAAATTCTGCACAGCTTGCCTAAATAGATAAAATCAAGCCTTATTCTGAATTCAAATCTTAGACCCAGTGCATGTAATACAGTGCCTTAATAGGTTTCCAAACTCTCATTTGGCCTCAGTTATACAACCAGCTGACACTGAAAATAATTAATGCCCTTTAGGACTTGCATCTGCTTCTATGGTTCCAAGTCAAGGTTTTTAATTGGGCTATTTTGGCATTTGGAGACAATGGCAAGGTGAAATAACCTTTCTTTAATATTTTTGAGGTCAGCAGATACTCCTGCCAAAGGTCATCCTTCAGGTTCACAAATGAGTCATTTGTATCACCTAATGCAATCTGTGACTTGCAAATTGCACTGGGATGTGTTAGCGTGCATTAATTAGTCCATGTGATGAATACTGAATTCATCATTACTAGCCAGAGCTTGTAGAGATGTGCCAATACTTGTTTTGGTGGTTTGTGGTTGCTTATTTTTATTTTATACTACACTTCCAACCCTGGTCTGAGATCTTCAGCATCGCAGGCTCAATAATTGGCATATTAAAGTTAGCCCTCTCACTATGGCACAGCCAGGACCTGGGAAAAGATGCACTGGCATAAAAATACTGCAAAGCAGGAAGAAACCACAGTCTCCCTGTCTTTGGTTTGTTTAATCTATAACTCAGCATCAAAAGATGATTCTTTCTGCCCTTTATGATCCAGAGTGTAGCTAACCTTGAGAGAGAGAGACACAGAGAGACTCTTGTTTCAAACACTTAACTGAGAGCAGTGCCCTGAGTTGCACTGGGTCCCCTCAGCTGCTTGGCAGCTACTGCCTATAATGAAGGCATTATTAATTTCAGTTTCAGGGGATAGAAAATCAGGATGTGGACACTGTATGGCTATACCATCTGTGCAGTTGACATATATTGATTCATACCTTCTTCCCATCTGTCCTTGACACTGTGCAGTAACAAAGGTCACAATATTCCTTTTCCTGGAATTCCCCCACCACCCCACACACCAAATGCAACTTGCAATCCAGTATCCTTTCGATGCTATTGTGCAACTTCTAAGGAAAACTGGGGGCAGAGTGCCTGCATCAGTCATCTCCCAGGTAGGTCTCTTGGACCCAACAAAACAATAACCAACCACATCAAAGAGATGTAGGAAAACAATAGCTCTTCCACTTTGCTTTAAGATGAAGTCAATGAGGGGCAGACATTCAAAATAGATTTTCCGGTTCTCCAGCATTTTGAGAATAACAAAGAAAATTACTCTAAAAGTTAGCACATTCATTTCACACAGAAAGGTACAGTAGCCAATTAAATTATATACAGTAGATCAAGGGAACTGGAAAAGTAGATTTACAGAAAGTTATGAAATGCTGAAAACCAGCAGGTGGGTACACCCTGTTCTACATTGAGGACACTGGGAGAAAAATAAAGACTTCAGTTGATGAGATATTTATTTGTGTTACAGTCCATATACATTTTCTGAAAGAAAAAAAAAAAAGAACTGTATCTGTTATTGTCACTTCAGGAGTGAGAAAGCTTGAGCCAGATTTTGGTGGGATTTTATTTCAAGGACTATCACTTATTTTATTTCACTTTTTCCCCCAACTATTCTCTGTCTAGGTAAAACTGAACACACAAATAACTGAATTCACAGTGGACTTTTTTTAAGATTCAAGTGGCCACTTCTATTTGCAAAGTAAGGAGTAAGTGGCTAATTGCAGCCCAAGTGAACGGCTGAGCCTACAATTAAACAACTAGGTTGTATATTGGGGGAGGGGTGATTTGAAAGCAGAAAGCCGCTCCATGGAGCCCCCAGGCCTTTCAACAGACTCGAGGGACCCCAGGAAGAGGGTTAGGAGATGTTCCATCAAACCAGAGCTAAGCTGCTCAGATTTACAGGGTTCTTTTTGTCAGTTTTTCCTACAGCTCTAAAATCCTCCAGATACAGGTAATGAGCACTGTATTACCCTTCACACTCTAAACAAAGTAAATATCCAACCTTACCTTACCTTATTCATAAAAATCTTCTCTCTTTTCTTTTCCCATAAAATCATAGATTACATTTTCAGCCTATATTTAATGTTGAAAATGAATCCATCTTTCAGTTACTCCTGAGAGAAAATATCGCAGCTTTCAAAAATATTTTAAGGAAATTTCCCTTGCTTTGGAGGGTAGATCTCAGATCACTCAGCCAATTTGATTTCAAAACAGGAAATTTCATTTTGATTAAACTGTGTAGCTCTGCTGAGCTGCAATCTTGGACAAGAAATAAAAGTGTTTGGGGAGTGTGGAAGGATTTTAAATAGCCACATTATGTTAAAGGGATATACTATTAGCTCCTTTAAGTCAGCTCTAGAGGAAATAGCATTAAATGAACAAATAGTACACAAGTCATACGTATCTGGGTCTTCAAAAGTTCCCCATGTGTAAACCCAAGGACTGGCCTAGTACAGGTCCCTTTCAGATCCACATCCCCATGATTCTGAGTCTTTTTTTTTTTTTTATTGAAGGCTAATTACTTTACAATATTGTAGTGGTTTTGCCATACATTGACATGAGTAAGCCATGGTGTACACGTGTTCCCAATCCTGAATCCCCCTCCCACCTCCCTCCCCATCCCATCCCTCTGGGTCATCCCAGTGCACCAGCCCTGAGCACCCTGTCTCATGCATTGAACCTAGACTGGCGATCTGTTTCATATACGATAATATACACGTTTCAATGCTACTCTCTCAAATCATCCCACCCTCGCCCTCTCCCACAGAGTCTAAAAGACTGTTCTATACATCTGTGTCTCTTTTGCTGTCTTGCATACAGGGTTATCATTACCATATTTCTAAATTTCATATATATGCGTTAGTATACTGTATTGGTATTTTTCTTTCTGGCTTACTTCACTCTGTATGATAGGCTCCAGTTTCATCCACCTCATTAGAACTGATTCAAATGTATTCTTTTTAATGGCTGAGTAATACTCCATTGTGTATATGTACCACAGCTTTCTTATCCATTCATCTGCTGATGGACATCTAGATTGCTTCCATGTCCTGGCTATTATAAACAGTGCTGCAATGAACACTGGGGTACACATGTCTCTTTCAATTCTGGTTTCCTTGGTGTGTATGCCCAGCAGTGGGACTGCTGTCATATGGCAGTTCTATTTCGAGTTTTTTAAGGAATCTCCACACTGTTCTCCATAGTGGCTGTAGTAGTTTGCATTCCTACCAACAGTGTAAGAGGGTTCCCTTTTCTCCACACTCTCTCCAGCATTTATTGTTTGTAGACTTTTGGATCGCAGCCATTCTGACTGGCGTGAGATGGTACCTCATTGTGGTTTTGATTTGCATGTCTCTGATAATGAGTGATGTTGAGCATCTTTTCATGTGTTTGTTAGCCATCTGTATGCCTTCTTTGGAGAAATGTCTGTTTAGTTCTTTGGCCCATTTTTTGATTGGGTCGTTTATTTTTCTGGAATTGAGCTGCAGGAGTTAAACACACACTTTTTGAACCATGAACTGGTGATAGACCAGAAGCCGCAGCTTCTGGCAAGTGAAGGAATATTCAAAAGCCACAGACTCTGAGCTCAAAGCCAAATCTGGGCATGGCTTATCATCCTCACCTCTTTCTTTTAGCCCCTTTGGCTTCAGCATTGATTCAATAATCCTACTTGAAACGAAGTTCACACAGATTCGTGCTGTTTTAATCACTTGTTGTTTTAAACACTGGAGACTTTCCCTACAGCCCAGATGTGTCATTCACAAAAACACTGTCCCCTGTGAGAATTACAAGATAAAATCATATGTTCTTAGTTATCCAACTTTTTATCCTCTAACATCCCCCTACTGAGTTCACCCTGGTCCCTGGTAGCCTATTAACATCTGCTCTACCACATGATCGGTGAACAAACAACTGGAAACAACTGGTAGAAAAGACAGCTTATTTGATGAACCATAGCTTCATTTGTCTGTAATTTTCTTGCCTTTTCACTGTGAACTGACTCCCTCCCTCACACAGGGGTGCTGCAAAGAGAAAGGTGGTTTTAAATGTGGTTTTCATCATATCCCTAAATATGCAAGCCTTTCAGGTTCTGCTGAAGCCACATCAGAAATCTCTGGATGCCACTGGGCAGAAAATCTCCTTCATTCATTCAACACAGACAAAAGAAGCTGAGGGTAAATTCCTCTTTCCTTACATCAGCTACAGCAGAATGGTCCTGTGCTATGGTCTGTTTCATTTGCCATTATCCTTGTACCACCAGAATGATCTATTAAAAAATGACCAGCTTAATCACACACACAACCTTCCTCCCCTCCCTTCCAAATGGTTTCTACTGCTCTTAGTGTGAAATCCAAAGCCCTCACCATTGCCTCATCTGTGCCTACTTCTCCAAGCCCATCTTGTGCCTTTCATGCTTTCTTTCTATTCTTTTCTAGCTTTCTTTCTATTCCTGAAATATACTAAACTCCTTCCCACCTCAGGACCTTTGCACATGCTATTCTCACTGCTTAAAATACTCCTCTCATTCAATAGCTCACCACATGGCCAGCACCCTCTCTGTCAGATTTCATTCAGCTCAAAGGTCATATTTTCAGAAAAGATGCTTTTGCCTCAATTCAAAGTAACTGCCACCCTAGGCCACTACTCAACTCTCTATTACATCATTATGCTTTGTTTTCCTTAAAGTACATGTCACTTTTATCTTGCTCAATGTCTAGGTTCCCCTGGAATGCAAGAGCTATCAGAACAGGGGACTTGCTCATCTTGTTCAACTCTCTGCTGTCAAGAATAAACCAAACATATAGTCAGTACACAATTAAATATTTGTTAATACATGATGCATAATTGAATAAATGAATGAAAGAATAAGTGTTTTAAAACAAGGGGTATTTAACTGGGGTTCATGGGCATCTGGGCTTTAAGATGTCCTTGAACTCTCTCAAATTACTTGTAAAATCCACTTATGTGTATTGTTCAGGTGAAAGGTTTCAATTTTCATCAGATTCCCAAAGGTTTTATGACTTTTGAAAGAGGAGAGCCTATTAATAACAGGACCCCTAATTTTAGGTCGATCAGAGAATTGTCTTATTTTTGCTGACGCCCTGAGTAGCCATATGACTAATTCTGACCAATAGGAAAGGGTACCATTCGTCCTCTTCCCTTCCTCTGGCAGTGATGTGGAGGGAAAGGCTGGAGCTCTAGCTTTGACCATTAGGTGACCTTGACAATTAAAGCTAGGCACAGCAGAGCAACAAATTAGAAGCCAGGTATCCAACAGCACAGAGCACCACCCACTCCTAAACTATTGCTAGACTTCTTAGACAGGAGAGAAAAATAAACTTCTACTTTAAACTATTGTTATTTGATGAGGGTATGGTGGGTGGACATAAGAGGGAATTACTTGCAATAAAATTACTTCTAATTTAATTATCCCATTGTTTGCAAAGGAGATGCTGATGTTCATAGAAGAGAATCAATACGTTAATACATGTGAGCGGACACAGTCCAAGATGTAGTTCCCAGTACTGACCCATTCAGGATCTAAGTTTGGTGGGTTAGAAAAATAGGAAAATGGATTCAAATGGTACAAAAGGAATTTCATTCAATAAGCCTCAAACTTGGAGGTTTACTAGAAAGTAAAATCATGAAAGCAAATAGTACTTATTTGATCCATTGCATTTACACTTTCACCATTAAAATGTGCCTATAATAGATGAGTTACTTTTCTAACAATAAAAAAATCCTTTCCACAACCATCTTTCAGCAAAAATAATGAAGCCCACCTACGCACCGTCTGTATTTAGACAATTATACCAAAGACTCTAGCTCATTTTTATTCAGGTCCACCTGTAAGGAAATGGTGGTGCTTTTTGGTACATAAATGTATCTGTGTAGTATTGAAATTTAATATTAACCTTTATATATTGACTTTGAAGGTAATAATAAGAAATAATGACATCACCATACAAATTAGTATTATTATAATATATGGACATGTCCTAATCCTGTGTATTATTAGAAATAGCTATCATAGTTAAATTATTGACCTATAGCAATGAAAACACCCAGGATTTATTGTATATAATTTGTGTATAACAGATGTGTTCAACAAATTCATCCACAGAGACTTTAAATTTATTAATTGCAACTCAATCAATATGACCACAAATAGAGGACATTATTATTTACAAAGTGATGAACCAGTGGAACAACAGGACTTTTTTGTTGATGCCAGAAACAAAGAGAAGTAAAAGTAATCCAGGTCTGTTGATGTCTCCTTCCAATCACGCCTCGGGTTTAAGGTCAGAAGGCTTCTCTCCATCTATGCAGTAGAGGTCAGTTACGGAGATGAAAGGATGTAGACAAAGATTTACAGCTATATTACCTTGGGCAAGTTACTTCTTTGATCTCCCATCCTCCTCAACTATATAACTAGGGATCCACTTGTTCTTATTTGTAGAGACGTTGGGAGGAGTGAATAGGATAATTTTACCGTGTCTGGCAAATCATAAGTACTCACTGCATGTCAGTTACCATCAATGAGGTCACCATCACCACTGTCTTTCTCTGTGCTCTTTTCTTAACTGGATTTCCTATAGTGAACTCAACAGCTTTCCTGAATTGGTTTTAGTTCACAAATCCATCATCTTGGTCTTCTTTCTGTCTCCTAGAGTACCAAGTGATGCCTTGAAGCAGTGCTTTCTTCATGGATGTGAGCTGAGCTTGGGCTGAAGAGTAACGCTGTACGGCAACTGGTAACCCTCTTATCATTTTCTGAGTTAACCATCACTATCCATTCTAATAATACAGGAGTTAAAATGGCTTCAAAACAGGAAAGCAATGCCTTCTTACCTCAACACCAGGCACAGCCCATTTATGCTAAATGCCACTCTGAGTCCTTCCCAGAAAGCACTGGCAGCAGCCAAGTTCCCAGAGGCAGCCTGCACCCAACAGATAAGATGAGGCAAAGCAAATTGCACTGGACTAGACAGATGACCCTGCTGGCTTGCATTGAGCTAACAGTAAGCATGGCTATCACTTACTGATCACTTACTATGTTCCAGGCACTGTTCTGAGCACTTTGCATACAATCTCTCATTTAATTTTTCTGACAAATTACATGAGAGGGTTTCCATTATTATCTTTTTGTTACAGTTGTGGGAACTCAGGCTCAGAGGATCTGAATAGCTTGCCTACAGTCAGATACAACTAGAAAATTGCATATCTTGGCTTCATATCCAAGCAGCCTGACTAAAACCTATTTGTCACACACTACATTGTGATATTCTGGGAAGTTGATCTAAGCATTTCAGCACTCACAGATTCCCACCATGCTCTGCCAGAGGCTTCTGATGACAATTTACAGAGACAACTCAGATAGTAGCTAATTACAACCTCAGGATGTTGACATGCAGGGGTTCAAATCCCAGGTCTGCTCCTTATTAGCTTGATCTCTCTTTGACTCACTATTCTAATCTGTAAAATGGGGATGACAATAGGGCCTGCTTTGCAAGCTTGTGAAGATTAAATGACATGCTGGAATAAAGTTTTCGGCACACTGCAGGACACATAGTGAGTGTTCAACAAATAACTCTGTTGACATTTTTCCCTCCCTCCTTCAGAGATATATTATTTAAAAATAAAAATAGAGGCCCTGTTACTTATCATATGCAGCCTTGAAGCCCTCCCTCCTTACATCTGGATGATAAAATGTAATTCTTAGGGAAAAAGATAATTTTTCAGCACGACGTTCCCTATCTGCAATTACATCAAAATCACATTAATTGAGCTATAACACTGTCAGACTCAGCAGCTGGAAAGCGCATCCATACATTCTAAAGAGAAGGCCATTAATTCAGCTCTCTACAGCATGGCAATGAAATCGGGATGTCCGTTCTCCTGCGTGATTTACTGTCTTTCAAGCTGCTTAAGTGGGAACCTCTACAAAAAGATTTAAGTTAAGTGACTCTTGTGCTGCTCTGAAGCTCATTTATTATTGAATTAAGTTTTCATTTCGTTTAAAGGGAATAAAGAAATATAGTTTTACTTGAAACAAGGTAAAACATTTAAAAGAAATCGACTATTATGATCCAGGAAGCCAGTTTATATATCTGCAAATGATCTCACCCTGCTAATGCTCTGCTGAAAAGCCAAATTTCAAGTCATAATGTAACTAATATGCATATAATTTGAGACTTTTGCATGAGAGCTTATCCTTACTCTTCAACTTTATCATTTCTCACTTTAAAATAAAATTTTTTTTTTCTTTTTTCAAATCCAACACAGGGAACAGGCTGGAGAAAATCCAGGCAGAAATAAACATTTTTGAAAAGTCTAGGTTTTCTTTATGACACAGAGGGAAACAGAGGAGTGAGAGGAGACCAATAAGCTCAGAGAC
The DNA here is from genome assembly GCF_042477335.2 of Ovis canadensis. Classification (NCBI taxonomy): domain Eukaryota; kingdom Metazoa; phylum Chordata; class Mammalia; order Artiodactyla; family Bovidae; genus Ovis; species Ovis canadensis. Next base: position 83,121,752 of record NC_091249.1, read on the forward strand.
ACAGTATATAGGTTTATCAGCATGTGGCAGAAAAATCAAGGCACCGTAGGCATATAGTATTAAAAGATGTACAGCAACTTGGTGCACAGATGAATTGTGTGTGGCAGACAAATAGAGAATAATTCTCTGCTGTTTGAGAAAGCACAGCTTCAGTGCCTAAATTATAAGCCCTTGCATTAGACACTGGGCAACAAACCCCTTTTAGAATTAGTAATCCTGTCTGTCCACTGTCTGGATAAAAGAGATGGCATATTTCTATATAATGTTTCCTCTTGTAAGTCTTAAGCAAAACAGTCAAAAGTAATATTCCCTGTACTAAGAAGTCTCTAAAGAACTAAGCACTTCTGAACAAACCACATTTTCGAAAAATTTGCTAGAACCCCTATAATGGTGTCATTTACACTCCAGTCACATGTGTCTACAGCACAAGACCCTTCATAATTAGGTATATACACTATACCAGCTCACCGCCTAATTAGCAAATTATGTTGAAAATAGCATCCTGCTAATTAACGGTTATTATGGCATTTCTGAAGCTGAAGCTTTAATTATCACCAACCTAATGCTTGTGTACAGAGGGAAAAAAAGATGCCCCCCTTTTTTTTAAATGATCAATAAGTGCAAGAGATTATTATAAGGCAAATCTGCTGACAGCTGATTAATTTGTTTGATGCAAAGTTACTGTGTGTTTCATATTATTTTATCGGAGTTGCAGGAAAAAGGTACATAATTTTGTTTCATTAGCAACCTCTGCGATTTATCACTAGAAAAGGCACCCCCCCCCCCTTTTTTTTTTGTTGTTTGTTCAATTCCCTCTGTGTTTTTGCCTGTACCAGCATCAAAGTCAAGAGCAGGAAGTTTTAATTAAGTGACACTAATGAGGTCGTTGAAAATGATACTTCAGCAATTCAGCATGCTGTTAAATGTGTTTATTCTATAATGTCATCAAAGGTGATTGTTTTCCCTCGTAATAGATAAAATTCATTACCATAAGCATTGTACTTTTGAGTGTTAGAAATATGAAATGCAAGTTAGTCAGGTGTATCTGTTGCATGTTTTTCCTCTTTTGCTGCCAATTCAAATTACTGGACCTAAAACAAAACTTCAGCAAGCAAGACTCACTCTGATTTGTTTTCTTTTTTAAAATCTCCCCTGTTTAGTAATTAACAGGCCCTGTCTGGGAGAAACAGAACAAAAATGAGCATGCAAATAACTAATCAAGGAAAGCTGGAATCAAAGGGACTGATGAGGGGTGAAAAGATGTTCTCCTGAGTCTGGCCATTGTGTTGCTGCTGCTGTCGCTCTGCCAACTCAGAACTGCCCGCCCGCCTCGTGGCTAGCTGCCTGGGTAGCCCCACCACCCACAGTAGAGGCTGCACCACCGTGTCAATCAGCATTGGGTATGAAGAAGAATGAGGACATTTTGGATACTTCTTCCTCTAAAATGGTTTCGGCCTCCCAAGTATAATTTGGCTGTATGACCCACTTTGGGAAATTAATTATCACATTGTGAATTTCCATGCTTCCTAAGGACTGAAAATGATTTTTCACATTTCTGAGAGGTCTATAGGAGGAAGCAATAAAATCATTCCATTCTACAGATAGGGAATACTGAGCAGAGCATTTCAGCCCAGGTCAGAGAAAGAACTGACAGCTCACCAATTTATACCATCTCTGTCATTCCAAATAGTCGCTCTTGATTTTCTTAGGTTAATCAATAGCAGCCCACTTTCATACTTTGCACAAAGTTAAAAGTTCTACAAGGTTTCCATTTCTCTTTTAATGAGACTGGCACTAAAGGCAAATCCTTCGTCGAAGTAGCAAGTCTCATATCTTACCTAGATTTAGACAACAGTGATTATCTCCCACACAAAGCTTCCAATGTCCAAGGTGTATTTGTTTTTAATGCCAAAGGAAACCCATTCTAATTTACAGCAGCAACTATTCTTTAACAATGCTACTAATTCACAGTAAACTAAACAGACTCTGCCTTTTAAAAAAAAAAAAAAAAAAAAAACTGACTGCCCAGCCACAGATCAGGACAAAGGGAAGTTAAGTGGGCTTTTTCAAGACACTTACTTAACTATAGTAACTGAGAAATTAAACTTGCTTTTTCCTTCCTCACTGGGCTGATTTTATTCTAGGGCAGAAGGCTGGATTAGGTGACCTCATGGAATGTCTTCACAGACTGTCTCCACCAAAATTATTAACCAATTCCCTGAAACATCTCAGGAAAATTAAAGATTCACTATTGTGAAGCAAACCAAACTTTGACTTAATTTGCCATTTTTCAACCAGTTAGCTGCAGAGGAAGCTCAAAATGCTCTGGTATTACAGAAAAGTACAGGAGGTCAGCAGTTTTTTTATTGGAGGGTTGAGCATAGGAAAAACATTAGAATGGCTCAGAAGTATTAACAAGGTGGTAAAAGCTCTAAATCCCTATCTAATGTGCATTAATGAAACATGAGAACATACAGGGAGAGGCTGAGGGGCACCTAACACTCCAGGAGACTGTGAAACAGGGAGTAGCTTCATAGAAGCAGGAGATCCATGCTCATCTGTGAATTAAGGGAAAGATGTTTCTAGAAGAACCAGAAGGCCTTTGCCAATTAGGGTTTATTGTCCAGGATTTAAGTCTCTGATTCTCTTTGTGGTTTCTCCACCTTAACTTCAGCTACCACCCAAATGCTCCTCAAAAGGACAGCAAAGATGTAAATAAATGTGAGTGTTCAGTGCCAGTGGGGGTGTGGTGGCTGAGCACTTTCTTCCACGAGGGGTGGGGGCCGTATCAGCTAGCACAACCTCTCTAGGAAGCACTCTGGTATTGCATCTAGAGTTTAAAAACATTCACATCCTTTGATCCCATAATTGCACTTCTAGGAATCTATCATAAGGAAATCAGAGATGCTTATCAGAGCATGATTTACAATATTGAAAATTTAAAATCTTAAATGTCTAACATTGGCAGATTGGTTAAATAAATGATGCTCTATCGCATGATGTAATATTGTGCAGTCATTAAAAAACATGTTCAAGAAGCACATCTTAATAAATATAACAACCACAAGGAAGAGGGCTTAAGAGGTCAGGTACTGTGTATGGTATATGCCCATATTTAGAGATTTCAATACATCTATTCAAGTGAGCATTAAAAAGTGAATAGAAAATAAATACCAAAATGCAAACAAAACAAATACCAAAATACAAACAATAGTTATCTCTGAAAAACAGAATGAAAAGTAATTTGAATATTTGTTTTTCCACTTTGTAAAAATTAGTCATTTAAAAATATTAAAAGTAGAATTCAATAATCTTTTTCAGAATGCACCCGAGGTATTAGGAATTTTATAAAGTTTATTATATAAATTATAAAATATAGTATTACATAAAACATAATTAGCCTAAATTTTTTTCTCTATTAACTACATAACTGTTCAGCCCCATGAAGCTCAGAGAATACTGAAATGCTGAGACTACTATTATGCTCAGTATAGCACTCCCAGAACACACCTTTAAAAGATGCCTTCACATTTTATAACCATAGTAGTCATCTCCACTTGTACAGTTTCCTACAGATTTGTATGATGCAAGAGTACAACATCTGAAGCCCTAAATTGTTTGATAGCACTATCTGGAATCCTAAAAACACTTACTCCTTGGAAGGAAAGTTATGACCAACCTAGACAGCATATTAAAAAGCAGAGACAATACTTTGCCAACTAAGGTCCGTCTAGTCAAGGCTACGGTTTTTCCAGTGGTCATGTATGGATGTGAGAGTTGGACGATAAAGAAAGCTGAGCGCTGAAGAATTGATGCATTTGAACTGTGGTGTTGGAGAAGATTCTTGAGAGTCCCTTGGACTGCAAGGAGATCCAACCAGTCCATCCTAAGGGAGATTAGTCCTGGGTGTTCACTGGAAGGACTGATGATGAGGCTGAAACTCCAATACTTTGGCCACCTGATGTGAAGAACTGACTCATTTGAAAAGACCCTGATGCTGGTAAAGATTGACGGCAGGAGGAGAAGGGGACAACAGAGGATGAGATGGCTGGATGGCATCACAGACTCAATGGACATGGACTTGGGTGGACTCTGGGAGTTGGTGATGGGCAGGGAGGCCTGGCATGCTGCGATTCATGGAGTCGCAAAGAGTGGGACAAGACTGAGCAACTGAACTGAACTGAACATAAGCTAATATTTTCCTTAAAGATTTCCTTTATTCCTTTTACAGTGATGGATATTATTCTTTTTTCCCTTTTCTTTTTAAGTGAGGTGTAGTTAATTTACAATGTTGTGTTAGTTTCAAGTGTACAGCTAAGTGATTCAGATGTGTGTGTGTGTGTGTGTGTGTGTGTGTGTGTTCCCAGGCTATTTCAGATTCTTTTACATTACAGAATATTACCTGTGATGGACACTCTTGTCTATGATTCCTTGGACCTTCTGAAACCACTCTCAAGTTATAGAAGTTTTCACTGGGCTAAGAACATGTGTAACCAAGGCTCAGTGTTTTTGGCTACGCTGTCATTGTTACTTTTCTTAATCAATGAGAAACTGTCGATATATACATACTGAGTATTATTTAAATTTTGAAAGATAAAATGCAAGGCACAGAAGGGAAAATATTTTGATGTCTAATTAAATCTTTTCATTGAGATTGCTTCCTAAAGGGATATTTAATATGTTTTCCACTAGAGAAAGGAGGGGGAGAATCCAGCTACCAGGACAAAATTTACAACACTAAGCAACCATCATCCTTCTGAAGGATAACATAATTACAGCAAAAATGAAGACAGGGAAAAGGAGTGCACAACAAGCTACCTTGTCAGCTGGAGATGAGGAGATCAATATATTGTTTGCTGAACATTTCCCAATCAGATTCGTAACACAACTGGATATACATGGGCTTTAGGGATGCTCAGAATATCATATAGATTTTACCCAACTGGAGAGTAACAAAAATAAATTTAAACTCTTCGTCAAAGGCTTCATAAATTATCTGTTGTTGTTTTAACCTTTTCAGGGCCATGAGGAAGAGGAAAGAGAGCTGAGAATAAGGAGTTTCAGTTTGCATCTCTGTCCTATTTCTAACCCATCACTTTTGGAAAGTGACACAACCTCTCTGAGCCAATGGGATTCTAACCTGTCCATGGCTTTCTCAACAGGTCTTGAAAAGTTAAGTAAATTAATATAGGGCTGGAGAAATAGTAGGTGCTCAATATCTCTGAGGGGGGCATTTTGGGTTCACTTTGAAATAAACCGACAAAAACAAATAAATGGGATCTGCTCATACCCCAAAAGGAAAGAACCTGAGTGAATGTATTTGAAGCACAAACCTTTTAACAAGCATCTCCACTACTTTACACCTACACAGTATGACAATCAGTAGTAATATCACTTTTCAATGACTCTTTTTGTGTTTTGCTCTTTATTGGACCACAGAAAAGCAAAACTCACCCTTGTTCAGCCTCTAAAATACAGATGAAAACAGGCCATGGAGTCACAGGACATTTGCCCTGTGTCCCCCACTCACAGGTAAGCGAGAACACACGTGCACTGGGTGTGCGAGGGCCAGTGTTGTACGATTACCAAGCAGGGGAGATGACACAGATCCTCCTGAATGCTCCTGGAAAGTGCCTCACATCTTATAGCCATGTGTCATTTACAGGCATACTGGCTCCTTCTTTCCTTCATTCACCTTCTGCAATGCAGAGCCGTATCATGCACTATATATACACGCATATACACTCTCTCTCACTCACTCACACACACACACACACACACAGAGGCAACCTCATTATTGCCAGACTGGGTTGGCTTCTTAAAGTTACCTGCAACACTGGGTGCCATGCTACTCTGTCGAGTTAGGAGGGCAGGTTACTTGGAAGATAGAGGCAAATGGAAGCTTCCGGGGTGAAAGATCAGGGACTCCCCTTTTCCTTCCTCTTTTCCCAACTCTCAAGTTCAAAGGTCTTCCACAGTTCAAATAAACCCTTCAAATGTCAACTCTCAGGCTTTGCAATGGGCAGTGTCAAACACTCGGCAAGAGTGTGGATTCTGGCATCAAACTTGAATTCAAATCCCTGCAAGTTATTTAATCTCTCAAAGCCCCAGCATCCTTAGTGGGCTGTGGTAAAGCTCAAAGGCCCTAACGCATATGAAGTGTTTAGCGCAGTGTCTGCACACATGCCCACTAAGTGCCATTACTAAAGAAGCAGAAGTAACATTTACAGCCTAGTCCCGAGCTAAATGCTTTATGTCTATGACTGTATTCATAAGTCTACAAGGCGGATACTACTGTTATCCCCATTTTACAGAAGAGGAAACAGACTCATAGAGGTTCATTTGACCAAGAATCATCAAGAAAGTGACCGAACTCAGGTGAAACCCAGAAGGCTGGCTCCAGATTGAGTTGCTAATGGATACACTATATATTTTTAATGTGTGAGGGTTGAAGTCTATTTAATATGTTTTTAAATTAAAAAAAAAAGCTTGACACTAGTGTTCATCTTGAGAAATGATGGGCCCAGTCAGTTTTTGCCTGACCTCAAGGAAAGTGCCTGGGTGGGTCCATGTCCCTCATCCAGCTCCATGACCCTCACTGAGGCCTATTCCTCTGCCCAAGAGAAGATGAGAATGGGGGATTTGCCAGGGGTATCTTAGAGACAGAAGCTGGTCAGAGGCTATATTCCAAGGGTGCAGTTCAGGTGAACTCAGAGAGCAGAGTCCATGGGCTCCAAGAAGCTGAGGAACATTCCAGAGGTGTGACACAAATGTGCCTGCTGCAGCATGGCCACCCCGCTTGCCCACTGAGCCCCCCCGGGAGCCACAGGCACAGGTGCTGTCGTCCACTCCCAGATTAGCACTCATGAAGCCAGGGCAAGCGAGCTGGTAGAACATCCACTTTCACCATGCAGGCTCTTAGTTTCTGCATGTGCACACACATACACTCGGTTAGACAAAAAGAAAAAAAAGAGTAAGCAGGAGGAAAACTAGATTCATCCCCCTAGAAGTCCTTTAATAAGGCAGAAGCATACACAAAAAAGCAAAGTAACTCTAATTTTCTTCTCTTTAGCGACCCTGTTAAAAATGACCATGCAACCCCATCACTATAGTTAGCCATTTCTGGGTTGGAGCACATTCTGACAACAGAATAGAATAACTCTCACTCCTGAAAGTATAAAATACACCAGAAGTGGTGGCTATGTCCTCATTTAAACAAACATGTAATGAACACCTACTAAGTGCTAAGTATACAAGATAATATCAACATGATACCAGAAATCTGTCAAATACCCAGAGGTTTTCCAAATATGCAGATGATTCATGTTCCATTTTTATTCAGCTATCTTTCCACTGGATGGCCACTTTCCTTTGCCGTCCAGTAGAATTTGGTCTAGCAGATGGACAGGCTCAATGTATATGACGCTACTAGATTCTTAAAAAAAAAAAAAAAAAGAGAGAGAGAGAGAGAGAAAAGCTTGGTTTTCCATCGTCTGCTTGACACCACCAGCGATAGATAAATCTCTATGTGTGCTCCCAGGGTGCCTCACTGCACAAAATGTCTTGCTGATCCCATTCTTGCTGTGTGTCAGTACCAGCACAGGGAAGATGATATCAGTTATAAAAGGAAAATGGTCTTCAATTCCCTTCCTGTGAACAACTTCCTGAGTCAGTTTCCCATTTCAGCCAAGCATGAATGGCTAATCAGTATACACAGGATAGCAGACAGGAGAAGGAACACTGGAGATAAAGCATTTAATACAACCTCGGCCCCACCACTTACCACCTGTGTGACATCAAGTGAGGTACTGTATATCATTGAGACTTGGTTTCCTCCTTGCTAAATGGAAATAATAAAAGCCCCGAAAGTGTTCATGAGATACACATAAAAAGTGCTTTGCACACTGCCTGGCATGCCTCCACATGGGTACACCTGGGCACCGACTACGTTGAAGGAACATGCCAGGCACCATGAAGGGCACCCAGATGCATCGACAGTGATCCTTCTCACATGCATGAACTCACAATCCATAATGGGAAAGGCAGTCTTTTCCATGTCCCTCCCATGTCACGGTCCTCCCAGCCCACCTCTCCCCAGCCTCTGTGTGGCTGTGTGCAGGCTTCCTCCTCTGCATGGGAAGCTCCTTGAGGGCAAGAATTCTCTCCTGGGGTTTTAATCTTATTGTTTTTCCATTTCCCCCAGCATGCGCCATAACAGCAAGAACAGAGAAGGTGCTAGATAAATGCTTGCTGAATGGACATATGAATAAAATAGAGAACAGAAAGTGCCACAAAAGCAAGTGCTACAAAAGTGCCATGAAAATTCAGTCTTTTTGATCATACCAAAGTGGGGTCAGGGTGATCAGAGAGGGCATGGTGGAAGAGCAAACCCAAACACTTGGCCTTAGGGAATAGGCTGGATTTAGTGAAACTTGTCAGGGAGGGTCATTCTCATCCCTCCATGGTCTAAATTCACGCCACCTCTGCCCTCAATGGGCTTCCCAGGTGGCACAGTGGTAAAGAGTCTGCCTGCCAGTGTGGGGGTGCAAGATATATGGCTTCCATCCTGAGTAGGGAAGATCCCCTGGAGTAGGGAATGGCAACCCACTCCAGTATTCTTGCCTGGAGAATTCCATGGACAGAGGAGCCTAGCAGGGGGGGTCCATGGGGTCACAGAGTCGGACACAACTGAAGCAGCTGAGCACACACACACACTGCACTCAACAGTACAATGAAGTGTGGGCATGCGTATCAGAGGACTAAGGTTTGCCAGGGTATGGGGCGGGGTGGGGGGGTATGTGTGTGTGTGTGTGTGTGTGTGTGGGCGGGGCGGGGGTGAGGGGTGATCCCTAGAGTCAAACTCATTTTTCTCTCACTCTCAAGTGCCCAGAGTCCTATCACAGGACGGTCCCATCAGCTCTATCTTTCTAAATGATTTGTTTTTCACTCAGCCCAGTTTAGCATCATTGAGAAAGCCTGCCATATAAAAGACTAATATATACTACAGTTAGGAAGCCTAGGATTCATTCTGGGCCCTTTGGTTCCCTTAAAGAAATAGGCAAATTGGACAGAAATCAAAGAAGGGAAGCCACAAGGATTAAAGAGAACAGCTGCAGGGGCTACTTGTAAGGGTTTTCCCCCAGCACCAGCCAGGAATAAGCAAAGCTCAGGGATGACAAAAAGGACCGAGGATCAAATACGCTCCCAGAGCAAGGGTGTAGGCACACCGATGAAGGGAAAGAATTGCTCAGGGTCACGCGGAGGGGTAGAGCAGAGAGGGATGGGATGTAATTACAGGAAGGAAACCTTGGGCTGCAGATCAGGGCAACCTTCTTAGGAACACGCTCAATCTGAGTGCGGACCGGCTTCCCAAGGGAGGCCGTGGAAGCCCCATCGCTTGAGGTGCATAAAGCCGCCGGACAAAAAGCAGAGACAGAGAGTGAGAACAATCTGCCCCGCGCAGGGGGTGGGACAGGTGACCTCACGGGGCCGCAGGCTCCGCACTTCAATGACACGTCGAGATGTATTTCATCAGGCACCCACTGGCGAACACCGAATGCGCTGTGCCCTCCAACCCCCTCCCCCCCCCCACTGCAGCCATTGTACTTTCTCAATACACCACTCAAGAAACAGTCCCATTCACTTCAAGAGACCCTCCATGGCTCCTTGCTGCCAGTGAGCGTCGGGAGGATAATATCTCGCCGTGGACCCGGCGTGTTCCCACTTGAAGGCAAAACGTGGCTTTGAAGGAAGAATTTTAGCTCTGGCTCAGTGCCTTAGTCTTGGCTCCTGGAACTGGGATATTTTTGTTTTGTTTTGTAAGAGACCCTTTCAACTCAGAAGATACTCTTTATCTCCACTATGGGATTCTGAGTGGCCAAGACAAAACTGAGATAGTTTAATATATTCTCTTGATCAATCAAATGGCTCCCTTTAGCTTTCAGAAGAGAGTCCAATATTGCTCACATGGATTGTAGTGCCCACAAAGATCTCCGCAGACTCACCTTCCAGGGCCCTCAGCTGCAGCATCACACCCCTTTTAGGGTTTCTCAAACAACCTGTGTTTCCCTCCACCCCAGGACTCGTCCCTGCTCCTCCTGTACCGAGCACTCTCGGGCTCCCCCCACCGTCAGGATTACATTCCCGCGCTCAGGCTGCCATTACACACCACCACACTTTAAGGCGGCTTCCACAACAGCAAGGTATTCCTCAGGGTTCCGGAGGCTGGGAAGTCCCGCATGAGACTTGGCACGGTAGGGTTCCAGGTTTACATACTGGCTGACTTCCATCCTGTTTATCCTCACATAGGAGAGGACGCACACTCTAGCCTCTCATCCCTGTTTTATGAGCCCAACCCTTAGGACCAAACCAAAACCCAGTCACCTCCCAAAGGTCTCATTTCCTAATACCATCATACTGGCAGGTAGGGTTTCAACATATCAATTGGAGAGAAGGAAATTCAGTCCAGAACATTCCACTGATCCTCTTCCTTCAGGACCTAGCTTTAACTGTTGACTTTCCAAAAAAAATTTTTTTTATTGGCGTGTAGTTGCTTTACAGTGTCGTATTAGTTTCCACTGTACAACACAGTGAATCAGCTATACATACATACAGCCCCTCATTTTTTGGATTTCCTTCCCATGTTGGCTGAACTTCCCTGGTGGCTCAGACAGTAAAGAATCAGCCTATAATGCAGGATACATAAGAGACGTAGGTTCAGTCCTTGGGTTAGGAAGATCCCCTGGAGGAGGAAATGGCAACACACCCCAGTATTCTTGCCTGGAAAATTCCATGGGCATAGCGTCGTAAAGAGTTGCACACAAATGAGGGACTTTCACTTTCTTTCCACTTTAGGTCACCACAGAGTACTGAGTAGTTTCCTGAGCTATTCAGTAGGTTCTCATTAGTTATCTATAAATGTCTTTCCTGATCTGGCAAAGGGTAGGCTAGGGCCCCTCCAATCAGCATCTGAGCCTCACACACTTAGCTCTGTGCAATCACTTAATACAACATGTGCTAATTTGTCCTACTTGGTCACCAGTCCACAAGAGGACAGGAGCTGCAGCCAACTCGCTCTCTGCTGTAACTCTGAGACTTGCTATAACTTTGAGATTTGGCACACAAGGTGAATGATTCAAGAAACATCATATTAAAAGGGGTCCGTGGGTACTTCATGCTCTTCATAGATTCCATGCATACCTGAGTGTTTAACATGCATAGGACAAGGGCTGGGTCTTCTGGAAAATGCAAAGATGAATAGAAACTCATCCCCAAGAACTTACAGACAAGGCAGGAAGAGAAGATACACATATAAATAACATGCCAACAAGGTACAGAGCCAAAAGTGACTGTCATACACAGTGCTATGGAAATTCAGAGGCAGGACACACATTTTCAGCTGGGTTGGGGAAATGGAGTTGGGAAGACTTTCTAGAACAGGCTGTAGAATATAGGATGTAGAGAAGACACTCAGAACGCAGGTATGCCAGACAGACAGACCTGAATAAGCAAAGGCGCAAAAGCTGAAAATCTCTAGCACCATTGGCTCAAGAATAGAATTAAAGTGAAATTCAACTGTAAGGAAGCTATCTTGGTCACAAGTCTCCTGAATATCAAGTTTAGACTTTATTATGAATGTGAGTGAGTGACACAATCAGATTTTGTTCTGTGGTATGGGTTGGCAGAAGTGGACATCTGAGATATAATTCGTAAGGAAACCTAAAGTCTGTCACTTTTCAAATAACCAACCAGTGAGCAGTCAGTATTCTTGGAGGGTCAACCATGTCTGCCTTCCCAAGGGGAGATGAGAGGCTATGAAATGGCCCCTTGCCTCAGAAATTGTCTACCCAACTGCCATCATGGAAATCCATCCTTCTTAGACTTATGGACCCCAGGATCCCATCCAGAAATACAGCAACCCAGCTAACAAAAGTCCTGGATTATGGAGTCCAAATATTCTACTTCAGAATTCTTAAATCATCTCAGGCAATACATTTGCATGCCCTCTTATGGCTCTCCTCACTAAGGGCTTTGCCCAGGGGTTTTGTTAGGCCCCTTTCCACTCGGCCCTCCTGTTTCATTTACCTGGTAGACAGCTGCACACCGAACCTTGTCCAAGCGCAGTCTTGGGAAGACCTCTCTTGCCCCTACTTCTATTTAGTGGGACTGTCAGTGGCAGCTTTTGCTGATGAGAGAACCACAAAGCAACTAGCCAAACAGTGCTACAGCAATAGCACAGGCCTGCTCCATCTGCGAGAGGAGATAACAAAGACTGTGCCCAGGATGCTCACTCGCCCTACACACCTTCTGAAACCAAAAGGGTAGGATGTGCCCAGAATGAGAGGTCCTACATCGGATGAGGCTGCGTCTCGGGAGGAGTAATAAGTACAGAAGCATCTATGGCCATTTGCGAAGCTACCAGATTCAGGCAATTTAAGCACAATTAATCCCAGGGACGAGGGAGCCTGGTGGGCTGCTGTCTATGGGGTCGTACAGAGTTGGACACGACTGAAGCGACTTAGCAGCAGCAGCAGCAGAAGCGGTATCAGCCCAAGGTGAGAGACCAGGAAACAAAAGCTCAGACAGACAGCTGGCAAGTGATGGAGCTGAGATTTGAACCGTGGTTTGTCTAATTCCAGAGCCCAAGATCTCAACTACTTTGCTAAACTGTTTGGTTGCTGTATTTATTGTAATATCCTTAGGGAGACAAATAGGATAGGGTGTTTATTAATAAGGCTCCCTCTTCCCAGCCTTTTATAAGGGCAGGAGATGGAAAGGGCTCTCCTGTGCAAAACTAGTCTTCTGCCTTCCACTGGTCAAACAGAGGGATGGGCTTTAACAGAAAGTGAATCCCGAATCAAAGGTCCTACCCTGTGGACTATCCCTGGTATAAAACCACTCCAGATGGGAGAATGGCCTGTGGATGAATAGAAACCGATTATTATTATAATCATCATATGTGTAACATTTGGGCAGGAGACAGCTCCTGACAGTTTCTTGTGAAAAGTTATGTCTGTCTGACTGAACAGAGTTTAATTGAAAATGTCAACCACCTTGAAGATCATTAGGGTGAAGCTCTTAGCCTCAGGAAAAGACAAAAGTGAAAACAATCCTCTGTTGCTGCTGATAACCACCTGTATTGGGGTGAACAGCAAATGAACAGATGAGCATATGGCACGTGGGGCTTTTTGTGAGCCATTCAAGCACCAAATCCTCAGGTTTGCTGTGAGTGAACAAGATCCTCACTCCAGACACACACATTTGTAAAAGGCTGGATCCAAGCAGTCAAGACTAGACAGATCATATCAGGAATGTGTCCAAATGCAGTGAACCTCTTCTAGAAAATGACTTCTTGAGGCAGGAATTTGTTTCATTGGTTGCTTTGTCTTGGAATAGCCAATCACCTATAGTCAATGCTTAGTATTGTTCATCCCTCTTTCTCTGTTCTCTTCCTTTTCTTCCTGCTGACACACACAAATACACACTATGTGGACAGAAATACACATTCACACACACATACACATACATCAGGGGTTTCCACTAAATTATTCAAACCCAGTTTCTCCTATAAAGTATCCAAGGATACCCCAAGAATCTGGGAGCCTTGGTATATTTGCAAATAGTTTCCAGCTGATATTTTCTCTAGTACTTTCTGAAGTAAAAAAAGAATGTGGCTATTAGAAAAAGATGCATTTTATAAATATGGAATACGCTTTTACTACCAATATTGACAAGAAAGAAAAAAGTGGGTAAAAATTCAGATATTAACACATAGATCATTTAAAGGATTGCACTGAGAAACTCTGCTCTCTAAAATAAAACATATATACTGAACTACATAAAATACCTTCTTAACATTGTGAAGCAGTGTCCTTAGCTATCACCAAATTTAGCACATGTCACTGTATTTGTGAAATCCCAATCTGGTAATATACAATGTAGAGCAAGCATAAAATCATGAACTAGTTGCCAAGGGCCCTAGCTCTGGAATCAGACCACCTGCATTCACATCCTGGCTCTACAACTGACTGGTTGTGGAACCTTGGGAAATGACCAGTGAAACAGAATCACCTATAGTTAAAGTCTTTAAACCTCAGTCACTTCATTTATGAATGGAGGAAATAGCAAAACCTAGAACCCCACAGGGGAAAGGCACTTATCACAGTGACCAGCCTCAGTAAATGAGAATGGTTATTAAGCTTCAGTGAACCCTAGAATTGGGTAAATGGGGACAGATTACCAGTTATCATGAATTTCAAACAGGGGTTTAATTTCGCATGCAAGGAAATAGGGAACCAGGGAAGGTTTTGAAGGAGGAGTGGTATGATAAGGAGGCCTTTAAGGGAGCATGAAACCATGAGGGTCAATAAACCACAAGGGAGAAATGCTGAGTGCAGTGGCCATCAAGAAAAGTCCCTGCAATGATCCAAGCTTAACCCCCTGTATCTCTGGATGAGAACGGCAGAAAAGGCAAAGACAAGAAAAGGGCCTTCACCAGGATATTTTTAAAGGAGGAAGAAAAGGAACAGGAAAGGAGGGGAGGGAAGAGGAGAAAAGAGAGGTAGAGAGAGAGAGAGGGGGAGGGAGGGAGGGAAGTAAGGAAGGAAAGAGGGAGGGAAGGGGGGAAGAAGGAAGAAAAGACTGTTCTAGGTGACTGAGTAGGATGACTCGTGGTGAGTCAGATGAATCGAGGGCAGTCATCTGAACAAACTGAATCTCCTGTCTTATGACACTAATGCAAAGAGTGGCCAGAATGACACACAGGCCAGTCATCACTCTAACTAGACAGTCTTTAGGGATCCTTCGGGGCTGGCCTCCCAAGTCCAGAAGTTTCCTGATGGCCCTCCATTCAGTGCATTTAGCATGTATCTATTGGGCATCCACTATGTATAAGACACTGTGCTGGGTTCTGGGGACACTGAAATGAAGAGAGACAACAAACCGGCTCCTTTGGAGTCTACGACCTATCACATAGACAGCCATAAAACAATTCAATTCAAAACTAAGTCATGAATTCCAGTCATGCTATGTGTTATCAGCGGCATCCTGATCAGATCCATCCATATGAAAAGGCTTCTAAACGGTACGGTTCCTTTACTGAATCTGAATATAAAACCTCCTACATTACTTTCAGAAGTAATGTGGCTTCTAGAATCAGAAGCTGAGTACAGACGTTACTAACAGCATGCTCATGCCTGTTCTAAGCAGCAGCCTGTATGCCTGGGAAAATTTTGAACCATCCCTGAAATCTCAGTTGAAATAGAAAGTAGAAATGGAAGACAGAAGAGAGCCTGGGATGAAGTGGAGGGAGCACCGGAATATTCTACACAGCACAACTGCTAGAAGTCATGACCTATCAAATCACTTCAAAACATCTCTCATGATCTATAGAAAATAAGAAGATTAGGCAAAATCAATGATAACGAAAAATACCTAGTCACCTCACCCTGCTGTACCCTTAGCATATCCTTACTGTACTTCTCAAAAAAACACTCCAGGCAGCCATCAGCAATGGAATTGTGTAAGGAGGAGAGACAAGTGTATTTTAAATTCATCAGCCTCTAAGGTCCTTTCCAATCTATGTCGTGGCAACCGATAACTTTAGAGTTTGGAAGGTAAGCAGAAGGATTGCAGCCAACAGAAATTGCAAAGGATGAGTAATCATGTCAGAGCAAAGCTACACCTGAAATAGACTTGGAATGAGCATCATTTCCCTTGTAGGTAGAAATGAGGGCTGAACGGTAGCAATTTGGAGCAGCTTATTTTATAGCAGTCCCTCACTAAAGAGTTAAGCATCCTTACCCCATTAAAATCCAACCTTGGCCTGTAAAACACTAATCCTCTCTGTATTTTTCTCTTAAGTTGCAACATGAAGAATGTTAGCATATACTGAAGAACTTCTAATGATCCATAAAAGTAATAAATCCTTCATTCCTAGAGGGTGGGTATACTTCCTAAGAACTATTCAGGAGCCAAAAGTGACAGACTGCTATGAGGAACAGACGTTCCAGGTTCTCCTGCAATGGGGACAAGAAAGGGGATGCAGGGTGGTGTCAAAACCTCCCCAACATTCTCCGAGGGTGGAGCCCTCACTCCCTTCTTTGCTCAGGGTGATCTGGGCTCCTCTCACACATATGTTTGGTGTCTCAGATGTCAGGAGAAGCCTGAGGGCAGACCAATGGCAACTTCTACTCAGCCAAAGAATAGGACACTGGTTTACTACAAGATACAGAGCAACAAAGCAAGCCCCCATGGAAGAATATACACTGCCATGCTTTAAAAAAAAAAAAAAAAAGAATTATGCCATTGGAGCATGGTCATTACACAAGTACACTGAATAAGGGCCAAAACTGCTTAAAATGGCTCTTAAAAATATAAGTCTTTCTTAGATTGCTTCTCAAGTGCATTATTTTTATCTATTCTATTGGGATTAAGAACGGCCTAGAATCCCAGCTTGAAAGGGAAGAGTAAAATTTTCACTACCTGCTATCTCTCCGTATTTGTCACTACCTATCAGAAATCCAGATGTGGACATCCTTGACATAAAGAAAGCACAATTAAAGCCTGAGACAAGGCTAGTCCAAGCTCTGCCGGAGCCAAATGGACCCTACGTGGCTCCCTTCCGTCTCAAGCCCTGCTTGGCGGCTGTGCCTTTGACTGACATGTGACATTCTTGTCTTCCTGGACAGAGAAGCCAAGCTCCTGATGGTTATCGACATCAGAAAATGTCATGTCTGAATATGCTTTAGCTGGACCTTCCTCCCTCACTTCATCTCCTGCCTCCTGCCCTGCAGTTTATTTTAATTATACAATGAAAACTCTCAAGTATGGAATGGCTGCTCGCCATATCACACAAGCCCCTAATTGTACTCTGGAGCTGGATCGTGGCATTTTATCACCCTGCAATGGTAAAAGGCACATTTGCAACAGGAGTAGGTCATGGAATATTTTCTGGAAATGCCAATGGATTTCAAGGCCCCTCCTTTTTTTATACCACACACTTGTGATTTCATCTTTGTATAAATTACATCTCCTCTCTTATACTGTTTCCTCCTCTCCTTCTAATCCTATACAATTTCTCAGCATATGGATGAATGTTAATATCCTGATCCATAATCACTCTTATTAAACCACAAAAGCATTTGAGCAGAGTTAATGTTTATATTACCATAGTTCCTATACTGTGATCGTGTGCCCATCTATCATTCTTCTTGCTCTTTTAAAACATTTTCATCAGTAAGAGCATAGATCATAAGAGAGAAGTGTTATTCAAGCTTTTCCCAAAAGAGGCCACTTCAACAAGATTATTTTGTAGAAGACAAAAAAGGTGACCCATGCACAATCTGGACACAGCTGGCGAATCTAAGACTGCTTCAGATGGCTGTATATGCAACAAATGCAGGCTTTCCCCATTGTATGTGTTCAATAAATGTTCACTGAATGAGTCTCTCAACTGATCACATGGTCACATTCAAATACACCTGACACGTATTTAACCAGGAACTCCCATGCTCTAGTTGCTACATGTTGCATACTCATCCTCTCATTCACACTAAGAACAAATTCTCTTCTGATAACCCTTCCCCAGCTCGATACAAACCTTCAGGAAGAAGGGCTCGTGTGTTCAAATGGCTTATAAGTCACCCTCCCCACAGAAGGGGGAGGATTTTTTATTTGACAGATCAATGTCATATCACTTTTAAGCAATTCCCAGGAGGTGTATGGTGGTGCATGGCCACAGCTATTTCCCCAATACTGCTAAGGAAAAGGAAAGGTTTGGGGCTAACTTTCACAGAGGCAGTGGACTAAGAAGAAATGGATTATCGATGCTTTTCTATTTCCTGGCCCCAAAGTCTCTAATTAACACTCATGAAATTGGCTTCTCCTGGCACTTCCACCTACTTCCCTTGGATGCGTTTCATGTCAGGACTTGGGAAGAAGCAAGGTTTTATGTAACAGTCTCATTCATTAATCCTTAGTGAATACACTCAAGAAAAGGTACTCAGGGCAGACAAAAGGTCCAGAGTCAGTAGCCAGCGAAGAATGATAACCTGTTCCTCACACTGCCATCTCCCAACAGAACTTTAGGCCAGGCAAATGTTCTACCATAGCGGTTCAGTATCTTCCATTAATATCTGCTGTAGTCCAGTTTTCATGGAACCAAACAAGAGCTGATGCATGTGAGAAGCACTCAGCCCAGTGTTTTACAAAAAAAGAGATGCCCCATGAAAGCTATTTTGAGATCTAAAAAGAAATACAAGATATCTTAAGAAATTCAGATGTTGGTGAACTCGGCATTGATCCAAGGACCATGCAGCAAGCAATGGAGGCATTTCCTCAGTGACCTGGCAGATACCCTTCAGGTGTGACATCTTTGAATGTGAGAAAGCAAAGGGCTATAAATGAGTGGTGTGAGCCATCTGCAGTCTTATTGTGGCTGGATACTGTGGGAGTGTGTAGGTTTAATGTGATTGAGTTTCTCCAAAAGTCAGCCACCCCAACCACTCTAACCCACCATCACTCCCAACTTGAATCTCCTTAGAAGTCAAACAAAACACATCTGACTATGGACTGTACTCAATGCATACTTACCATTTTGGAATCCCTGGACTCTTTGATGCATGTGGTATTGAATCATACACTTTTTTTGCATTATTTCACTTTTCACTTACTAAGCTGTGACTTCCCAACTAGACTACAAACACTTTTGACCATGACACATTTTTGTCTGGGTGTGTCTGAGATGCCACGTGTTTACTAAACAGGAGCTCTATTACATACTGCTATGTTGAACAATGGCTCCTAGGAGATGTAACATTTCCCAAATGAGGGAATGCAAAGCAGAAGAGGGAACTTGGTATCAACTTGAGTGACTGCTCTTCCTTCTCTTCTTCATTCTTTTTTCTTCCTAGCAGGTGCACGTTTGCAATGGTGATTTCTTATTTAATTGCTAAGTATTTCCTCAGTAGAGTAAAAGCCATCACGGACCAGATACAGGAGTATGCTAATTCCCCACTTCTCTGGTAATGCACAGATTCAATGGGGTTTTCTTCCCGCCAATGTGCGTTCATAAATGCCATTAATAGTAATGGGAATCAAATGCAAAATATCACTGAGTAAGTAGGCCCTAGTGCATGAAATATATTCGCAACCACAAGGACAAGCTGCCACACAGTTCACTGCCTTGTACTAAATTAGGGGCCGGGGATTCTCTGATTGGGACCAAGATTGTGATAATGACAAATAAAAAGAGAAAAGCCAGTCCCTGTTTCCCGCTTATCCCCGACCAAGACTATCCTTGACTTACAGGTCAGAGACAATGAGAAGCTTTGAAGCCAGGAAACGGAGACAGGGTGCAGAAAGATGCCAACTCCTATTCCTGCACGGGAATTAATGAAACACAACTCAGCCAGTTCAACACGGCTGCCCTTTAGTCATCCCACCCACTAAAAGACACTGTTAAAAACCCGCCAGCTTTTATTAGCAGAAACAAACGGAGTCGACTACCAAGCACTCAGGAGTTTTTTCATCCTCAAAGTCCAGGATGGCTTTGCCATAATAAAGGTCATATCTCCTAACCACGGTAATGTTCACACAGCAACCTGAGCTCCAGGCAAGAGCCAGGCCAGCTTCTCAGTGTTCCCCCTGTAGAAGGTGTTGCCGATTAAACTATCACATTTCAAAGGGCTCCTTACAGTAAATAGGAAAGAAAGGAAAAAAGAGATCCAAGGCCTTTTGTTAGTCAAAAAGCTAGGGAAAGGCGATAATTAACCCATTTTTGTAGAGAAATCATTTGGACAAAAGTCAAGGGATTTACCACCCTGTCAATTGTTAAGTCTAGATAAGGACATTATATTCCCCTGGCACAAAGGGGGACTGAGAGGGAGAATAGAAAGTAGGCCACTACTACTACTTTACCTCACATCTGAAAAAGGACTTTTTTTTTGTCCTCCCAACGCAGTGATGGACTAAAGGATTTTTTTCCCCCTTGCACTAAAAACATAACTTCAGAGCCATGCTTTTGCATTTTGTTAAATATTCAAAGGTATTGTGCAATTAGCATGTCATTAATGAATAATTAATTATAGCTAAAGCAGCCTTCAGATTTTTGCAGCTAAATTATTTAAACAGCAAATATAACAATACAATGCAATGCTTTCCTTCGGTGTTCTGTTATTGCATTATTTGAAAGGAACAGCAATATTACTTTTCATTAGTTGCAAGAATTATGTGCAACAAAAGCTGTTTTCCTTTTTTTCTTACCTAAAAGTTGTTTCATGTGCCCTAAAAGGGAAAATTAATTCAATCCAGATTAGATTTCCTAAGAATTAATTAGCTGCAAATATCTGGAAACTATAGCTAGGGATTGAAGGCTTAGCTAACTAAACCTAAAAGAAAAAAAGTAAACCTATTTAAAAGTTGTCCTTTAGAAGAACTCCTGCACAAAATTACCATTTTCAAGATATTTGGTTACCACTTCTGAAAGAGGAAACCCGCTAAAAATCCTTGTTTTATTTTTTTAAGCTAGTGGGTATTACAGAGTCACCCCCAGCAAACAGTCAAGAGTTAAAGAGAAAGTAATACATCGCTACTTGCAGACATACATCACTAGTGAGACATGAGTTTATATTTATAAGTTGCACATCTGGGATCAGTTGACTTACCCATCTGCTAACTACACCAGTAAACAGTACGTCTAGGACCGTCATATCCTTGCATCCATCACAAATTCCTGCTTTAATTGTGTGTTTACGTGGCAAACCTCTGCTTAAGTATATTTTAAGACTGTTTTAAGCAGTTGTAATCGCTCCTTTCTTCTTCATATTAACTCCAACACGTTTTATTTACCATTATGACAGACTGTGATTTTGCAAGCCTCACAGATAAATAAATGCCAGAGATCATCCTGCTTGGAAACAGGCAGTCTCTGTTTCACAGAGACTGGGGGCTTTAACCTGCCTGGTCTGAAGGGCTCGGGCCTCTTGCACAAATGTCAGTGCCTTGAGTCACAAGTTCAGATCTCAAGAAGGCTATGTTCATGTTTGTATCTCTAGAACTCCGAAAACTGTCAATCACACAGGCTGCTTTAGAAGAAGAGGGAGAAGAAGATTTGTGAGGAAAGGTCTAATTCTAGTTTGGGAAGATGAGATGCCACCCAAGGGTTGGCAGCAGAGTCCGCCATCATTTGACAGTGATGGACTGGAGAGTTCCGAGGTGGTGGGGGAGTGGATGAGCCAGTGGCAGAGGGTCAGAAGTACTGAGGAGCCCAGAAGTCAAAGGAGGCTGTAGCCCATGGTCTTGCCAGATTTTCAACCCAGTTCTACAACTGAGTTCCATAAGCATGCTAAAAGTAAAAGCATGGGTTTAAAAAAAAAGAAAAAGGCACTTTCCATAATTAGGGAAAAAATATGCACAGTGTTCTGCACAAAAAGGGGGAGGGGATTTTACTGTATGTTTTCCCAACCTGCCTTTTACATGTATATGTATAGCAAGATGTTAAACTTCACACAACATTGTTAAACTACCTCTTGGGTTTGGGGAACTGAAAGTCTTATGTGCCTATGTATTATTGCACTGAGGCAAAACTGTTCAACTTTTCTACACGATTAACCATCGTTTTCTCAGGGTGTCCTCACACAGCTTGCAATTTCCAGCTTCTCAGTAAATGTTCAGATCAATATGTGGCTAATAGGGGTGGGGGTGGGGATTACAAGCTGCAGATCCTCCCGGAAGCTAAAGAGTCACTCTGCTACAATCTCGTTAAATGACAGTATGGCAGCAGGCAATTTACCCAGGCCAAGGAAGCTGTGGCTTGTCGAAGACATTAAAATCCAAATGGGCCAGCCATGGTGCCAAATGTACTCATAGGCTTTGCAAACACATAATCCAGACAAACTGAATTAAATCACAACCAGTTTATAATTAATTTGCTTTTGAAAGTCATGCCATGAGAACAAACGTGTCATCCATTTACAACGAAATGTTCTTAGGGCGCCCCTACTTAATGATGCCTCTGTACACGACAGAACCTAGGCAGGGGGTGGGCAGTGGGGGACAGGTTCCAGGAAGCTAAACTTTTCTGTCAACCTCGTGGAAGCTTGTGGCAGTGTGGTAGGTGGTGTGGTCCTGGGGCCTCTCTGACCACAAATGCCAGCTTCGCTATGCCAGAGATGTAAAATTAGAAAATACTCCTCTTGACAGGGCATTGCCCTTTCCAGACTCCATCTTTTAAGTACAGGCACTCGAGGGAAAGATGAAACAGGAACCAAGGCAGTCATGCTTCATGTGAATTTATTTTCTGGACTTGAGGATCCAAGGAATCTGAGAGCCTTATATACATGTGACAAAGAAACTAAAATAATGTAAAAAGGAGCGATTATCCTGAATCTTAAATGGAGTATTAGGTGCCAAGCACATTTTTTTCCTGTACTTCTTGGCAGACGAGAGGCAATTTACAAAGAAGTAACCACAGAGTAGATGATTAAAGTAAGAAGTCTTAGGTCTTATAGTCAGTATGAGGCAGAGGCTAGATTCAAACCCAGGACCAGCTCAACAGCCTGAGATCCTAGGCTTCCACTTTTTATTTCACCAAGAGCCAGATCGCATCCCTCTCTTTCCAAAGTACACAGGCCAGTGAGACTAAGTGTGGCTGCTTTTCAAACTTGAACTTCACATCAAGGTAAACTCAACCTCATCCCTATCAATTTCTTGAGGAGACTGGGCCAGAGAGCACGTCCAGCTCAGAGTCCTGAGTTCATTTCACTAGAACTCCCTTAAAGGCACACAGCATTTCTGATCCAAAATGGTCCTTAGTAGGCTGATGTCTTACACCAGCCTTGGCACCAAATTACTGCTAGCTATCTCCAAAAGTCAGACCAACCCTCTAAGAGTAGAAGAGCACTACTGCCGAGGGCAGTCCTAAGAGGGTGCGGCAGCTTCAACAAGCAGCTGAGAGGAAGAGGACTTGAAAGAACATGTTGGGCAACGACATTAGGAAAGGAAGAGTAACTGTTGTCCTTCATTCATGTCAAAAAGATTGATGTCTCACAGGCTTGAATGTGCCACACACTGCATTCAGTTAGTAAAAATATAAATACATGTGGATTTATGTTTATGTGTTTTTAGGATTTAGAAGCACACCCCAAATCATCAAGATAATGAATGACAAAGCCAAGATTTGAACCCAGCTGGAACTGTAGTATACACACACTCCAATCCACAATACTATCATTTCAAAAAACTGTACTTTGCAGGGATATGTCAATAGCATGTCCAAGATCTTCACAGGTGAAAGCCTACACTGCAGTTTCCTTCCACTGAGATGTAACCTAATGGTCTCTGAGCATTTCACCAGGAGGAGACCAACAATAACATCTCCGAAGGGACAATTGTGGCCATGAAAAGGAAGAGAAGAAACGAGAAAGTTCAGGAGGTATTTGGCTACTAGAATCAAAAACTGGAAATTTAACTGGAAGCTTAATTGCAGGACTTCTCTTAAAACACACACACACACACCTTCCAGTCATTCTGTCTACAGCAACCATTAAAAACTTGCTTCAGATCATGACTTTAGTGTCTTCTAAGTTATTTCCAAGCATCCAAATAATCACTGACTCTGAAACTAACAATCCTTACTAACAGAAAACAGAAGTGCAAAATCTTATAGAAAGATTCAAATGGAATTAACAAGGACAGAGGTTCTAGGTGTTAGACATGTACTACCACTGCCATTCCCTCTAATACCTCCACAGCTTCTACACTAATGAAAATACCAATAGCTTCCATCTACTCCCTGAGAACCCTCTACTATGCTCTCTGCTGAGTGCTTTATATGCCCCACATCATTGACTCTTCACGAGCACCCTGCAGCAGAGGTATTATTATCCTGTTTTACAGATGAGAAAACTGAGGCTTCAAAAGTTTAAACCCTACACAAAGAGCCAATTAAACACGAAGAAAAGTATTTACCAAACCCATCTGTAAGGTAATGCAAAGCTAAGCACAGTTGTGGATACAAGAAAGCATGACATATTGATCCTTTCTATCAAGGACCAGAAATTCAAACTGCAAAGATCAGGACACATCAAAAAGCATATTGATAAGGCAGATCTAAAGAGGAAGTCCCAAGAGGGCAAGAGCTAAGTCCATCTTGTAGCAAGTTGAGTCCTAATGGCCTGGCACAGCATCTGACCCATAGGGCATGCTGAGTAAACAAATGTTAATAAATGCAGAAAATAGTAAGTGTTGAATGAGCATTTTAGAATTCCTGGAACCCATCTCCTAAGCATTTGGTTAAATGAGGTTAAGGCTAAAAAAATGGTCCTGATTCTGCAACTACTACTTAGAAGTCCCCTGACCCAAGGCACTTCAGAGGAGGTTGAGCCCTGCTTGGAAGGCATGTGTCTCTCACTTTCATCAAATTGGGGCAACCAGAAACCTAGAAAGCTTAATCAGAAAATCTCCATTTCTCTTTGTCCATATTCTGCCATGGATGGCTTCTCTGCCAAACATTTCATAGTTACCTTAAAGCCAAACAATATCTTTCAAGGGAAGTGACTGGCAAACAGCCATCACCTCTGATGCAGAAAAATACCACCATCACTCCTAGGCTTAAATGCCTTCAAGGAGACCCTGGAACGAAGGAGTCTTTACAGGCAATCTGATTTTTTTTTCACTCCCCTTTTGTGGAAATATCTTTTACACAAGGCTTAAAGAAAAAAGGGAAAAATAAGAAGAAGCAGCAAAGAAAAAGAAAACCTGCCTTAAATGAAAAATTCCAATCTTGCCTTTGTAAAAACCCTCCAAGCCCCAGTCAGCGGCCCCTCCCCCTTTATCCAGGCCTCTGTGTTTCCCGGCAAAGGGGTTAGAAAGCTGTTGAAAAACATTCTCCTGCTGTATTGAGACTGACATCTGACAGAGCTCCGTGGTGTCCTAACTTGGGTGAATTTAAATGACAAGCTTGGCTTTATAAGTCAGGGATCCTCTTTTACAATAGAACAGCATGATTGCTTCACGGTAGAGGGGGAAAGAGGAAGAATCAAAGTTTTCTTCAAATCCCCAGTGGTGCCATTGACCTGTCAGAAGGTTGTGACCCACTCCTGTTAATCCATGCAAATCAGATGTCTCCAATTTGTGCAACTGATTGGACTACCACACCTTTAAATTCAGGAAGCGGCTTTAGAGTGACGCTCCTATCAGAGAGGTTCAGTTCACCTCTCATTTTTTCCTTCTTCAAAAACATGACAGCTGACTTCCTTTAAGTCCTGCCCTTGCTCAGTGAGGGAAGACTGTCTGATGGTTTCCTGATTAGCATCAAGGCAAAAGCAGCATGTTTTTCATAGACTAATGCTATTACCTAAATTATAGGCCTGTTGCTCTCAGCATCGTCCCCCCACAGACAGGTTAATATACACATCCCAGTGGTATTATTGCTTTGCTAACAGTCACCCAATCATTTTTATACCACTGGGGGGGTAAAGGTCTGGTATTCCCTAGAACACACTTCAGATCCAGATGAGAGAATCATATAAAACCAGAAATGATGTTTTCAAACCATACCATTCAAAACTGACCAACATTCCCCAGGTTCAATGCCATGTGCCATTCAGATGTTAAACCAGGAGTAATTTCAAGAGGAAACATTCAGAAATGGGAAATTCAAAGGCTGGTATATTGGATAGCAACAGAAATCAGGCCTGTGTGCTTCTCATATCATGCAAGCTGTCCTGAAGTCATTCTGAACTGGTTATTTATACAAGATCAGTGCCCAGAATTGGTGTGAATCATATAAAGGTAATTTGGAATCCTACAGAGAGAAGGAGGCATTTAAAGGACTCGAGCAAAGTTTTACTTCCTGAAATCTGGAAAGTTGCTATCTTAAAGAACCCCAGAACAATTGGCATATAAAGGAGATCAGTCCTGGGATTTCTTTGGAAGGAACGATGCTAAAGCTGAAACTCCAGTACTTTGGCCACCTCATGCAAAGAGTTGACTCTTTGGAAAAGACTCTGATGCTGGGAGGAATTGGGGGCAGGAGGAGAAGGGGATGACAGAGGATGAGATGGTTGGATGGCATCACTGACTCGATGGACATGAGTTTGAGTGAACTCTGGGAGTTGGTGATGGACAGGGAGGCCTAGCGTGCTGCGATTCATGGGGTTGCAAAGAGTTGGACACGACTGAGCAACTGAACTGAACTGAATATATATATATATATGAACAATAAATAACTTTAAATTGCCTATATTCAGGAAACACTATTCCCAAAAGCAAGAAAAAACATTAAATGGGAATAAGCCCAACCAAAAATATAAAGAAAAACTCTACTTAGGGATATTAAAGACTTGAATAAAGAAATGAATATATATGAGTATATATTCATGCAAGGTCAGAAGACTCATTATATATAGATATCAACTTTCCCAGATTTCAATAAAATTTTGCTCAATAGACCAAGGGAATTATTTTAACCTAAAAAGGATTCTATAGCTTACATGTAAGAATAAATAAAAAGAAATAGCTATGAAAATGGAAGGATATTATAACATTAAAACATATTTACTCCATAAAAACTAAAATTGCACATTAAGGAATTCAAATCAAACAGACCAATCAATGGAACAGAATAAGAAGCCACGTGCCTATATGTCCTTACTGAGGGCTGATATTCAAAACAGCAGGACTAACACCTACACTGGCACCAGAAGCTCAGACTGGCAGGCATTACACATGCCCTCTTCAGTGTGCCAGGGGCGACCCTTTACATTGATAAAGAAGGGTCATAACTAAAGGGGAAGGGAGAGATGGGAGGCTGGAGCAGCAGCTATTGACCAGCCAGCATCAGCATGGAGCAATTTTAAGAGTTTGATAAGATGGCTCCTGTACAATGTAATGAACTTCCATCCATAGTTCTTCAGGCACTCTGTCTATTAGATCTACTCCCTTGAATCTATTTGTCACTTCCACTGTATATTCATAAGGGATTTGATTTAGGTCATATCTGAATGGTCTAGTGGTTTTCCCTGCTTTCTTCAATTTAAGTCTGAATTTGGCAATAAGCAGTTCATGATCTGAGCCACAGTCAGCTCCCAGTCTTGTTTTTGCTGACTGTATAGAGCGTTTCCATCTTCAGCTGCAAAGAATATAATCAATCTGATTTCAGTATTGACCATCTGGTGATGTCCATGTGTAGAGTCGTCTCTTGTGTTGTTGGAAGAGGGTGTTTGCTAAGACCAGTGCAATCTCTTAGCAAAACTCTGTTAGCCTTCGGCCTGCTTCATTTTGTACTCCAAGGCCAAAATTGCCTGTTACTCCAGGTATCTCTTGACTTCCTAGTTCTGCATTCCAGTCCCTTATGATGAAAAGGACATCTTTTTTTGATGTTAGTTCTAGAAGGTCTTGTAGGTCTTCATAGAACCACTGAACTTCAGCTTCTTCGCATTAGTGGTTGGGGCTAGACTGGATTACTGTGATATTGAATGGTTTGCCTTGAAAACGAACATAGATCATTCTGTCATTTTTGAGACTGCATCTAAGTACCACATTTCAGACTCTTGTTGACTATGAGAGCTATTCCATTTCTTCTAAGGGATTCTTGCCCACAGTAGTAGATATAATGGTCATCTGAAATTAAATTCACCCATTCTGGTCCATTTTAGTTCACTGATTCCTAGAATGTCAATGTTTACCCTTACCATCTCCTGTTTGACCACTTTCAATTTGCCTTGATTCATGGACCTAACAGTCCAGGTTCCTATGCAATACTGTTCTTTATAGCATCAGACTTTACTTCCATCACCAGTCACATCCACAATTGGGTACTGCTTTTGCTTTGGCTCAAACACTTAATTCTTTCTGGAGTTATTTCTCCACTGATCTCCAGTAGCATATTGGGCATCTACAGACCTTGGGAATTCCTCTTTCAGTGTCCCAACTTTTTGCTTTTTCATACTGTTCGTGGGGTTCTCAGGCAAAAATACTAAAGTGGTTTGCCATTCCCATCTCCACTGGACCACAGTTTGTCAGAACTCTCCACCATGACCCATCCATCTTGAGTGGCCCTACACAGCATGGCTCATAGTTTAATTGAGTTAGACTAGGGTGTGGCCCATGTGATCAGATCAGCCCTGGGTGTTCTTTGGAAGGAATGATGCTAAAGCTGAAACTCCAGTTCTTTGGCCACCTCATGCAAGGAGTTAACTCATTGGAAAAGACTCTGATGCTGGGAGGGATTGGGGGCAGGAGGAGAAGGGGACGACAGAGGATGAGATGGCTGGATGGCATCACTGACTCGATGGACGTGAGTTTGAGTGAACTCCAGGAGATGGTGATGGAGAGGGAGGCCTGGCGTGCTGTGATTCATGGGGTCACAAAGAGTCGGACGTGACTGAGCGACTGAACCGAACTGTGATTGTAGTTTTCATTCTGTCTGCCCTCTGATGGGTCAGGATAAGAGGTTTATGAAAGATTCCTGATGGGAGAGATTGACTCTAGAGGAAACTGGTCTTGTTCTGATGGCAGGGCCATGCTCAGTAAAACTTTAATCCAATTCTCTGTTGATGGGTAAGGCTGTGTTCCCTCCCTGCTCTCTGGCCTGGAGCCAAACTGTGGTAAAGGTAATCACTGTAATAGCCGCCTCCTCCCTGACACTGCAGCAGGCCACTGTTGACCCCTGCCTCCACCAGAGACTCCTGGACACTCACAAGCAAGTCGAGCTTAGTCTCTTGCTCCTTTCTCCTGGCTTCTGGTTTGCACAAGGTTTTGTTTGTGCCCTCCAAGAGTCTGTTTCCAATCCCACAGAAAGGCAACACCAAAGAATGTTCAAACTACCACACAACGACACTCACCTCACACACTAGCAAAGGAATGCTCAAAATCCTCCAAGCAAGGCTTAAACAGTATATGAATCAAGAACTTCCAGATATTCAAGCTGGATTTAGAGAAGGCAGAGGAACCAGAGATCAAATTGCCAATATCCATTGGATCATAGAAAAGACAAGAGACCTCCAGAAAAACATCTACTTCTGCTTTATTGACTATGCCAAAGCCTTTGACTGTGTGGATCACAACAAACTATGGAAAATTCTTGAAGAGATGGGAATACCAGACGACCTTACCTGCCTCCTGAGAAATCGGTATGCAAGTCAAGAAGCAACAGTTAGAACTGACATGGAACAACGAACTGGTTCCAAACTGGGAAAGGAGTATGTCAAGGCTGTATATTGTCACCCTGCTTATTTAACTTGTATGCAGAGTACATCATGCGAAATACCAGGCTGGATGAATCACAAGCTGGAATCAAGATTGCCAGAAGAAATATCAATAACCTCAGATATGCAGATGACACCACACTTATGACAGAAAACAAAGAGGAACTAAAGGGCCTCTTGATGAAAGTGAAAGAGGAGAGTGAAAGAGTTGGCTTAAAAGTCAACATTCAAAAAACTAGGATCATGGCACCCAGTCCCATCACTTCATGGCAAATAGATGGGGAAACAATGGAAACACTGAAAGACTGTTTTCTTGGGCTCCAAAATCACTGCAGATGGTGACTTCAGCCATGAAATTAAGAGACACTTGCTCCTTGGAATAAAAGCTATGACCAACCTAGACAGCATATTAAAAACCAGAGAAATTACTTTGCCAACAAAGGTCCATATAGTCAAAGCTATAGTTTTTCCAGTAGTAGTGAATGGATGTGAGAATTGGATCATAAAGAAAACAGTACTAAAGAACTGATGCTGATGTTGAAGCTGAAACTCCAATACTTTGGCCACCTGATACGAAGAACTGACTCATTGGAAAAGACCCTGATGCTGGAAAAGACTGAAGGCAGGAGGAGAAGGGGACGACAGAGGACAAGATGGTTGTATGGCATTACCAACTCGATGGACGTGAGTTTGAGCAAGCTCCAGGAGTTGGTGATGGATAGGGAAGCCTAGTGTGCTGCAGTCCATGGGGTCACAACTGAGTGACTAAACTGAAGGTGTCTCCGTGGTAAAGAATCCATCTGCCAATGCAAGAGACTCATGTTCGATCCCTGGGTCAGGAAGATTCCCTGGAGAAGGAAATGGCAACCCACTCTAGTATCCCTGCCTGGGAAATCCCAAGGACAGAGAAGCCTGGAGGTCTACAGTCCACAGGGTTGCAAAAGAGTCAGATATAACTTAGCACCTGAACAATAACAACAAGGAAATGATCTATAGACTTCAGTTTTAAATCTGAATGTGAAAAAAATTTGATCTCTGAATGTGAAAAAATGAAAGAGCAATAACAAACCAAAGGAAAATATTTAAAAGAAACGTTGTAAAAAAAAATTTTTTTTAAGATAGGCTCTGCGGTGGTGGTTTTAAAATATGCTCACCAATTCTTTAAATGGCTACCCACTCCAGTATACTTGCCTGGAGAATTCCATGGACACAGGAGCCTGTAGGACATGGGCTACAGTCCATGGGGTCACAAAGAGTTGGCATAACCGAGCAACTAACACTAACACTTCAAGAGGCGGGCTTTAGCTCTCCTACCCTAGATGCGAGCTGAACTCAGGGATTTAACACACAGAAAATATGGCAATGCATGACCTCTAAGACAAGGTCATCAAATGCATTAATGTTTCCTATCTGTTCTTTCTCAAGGCACCCTATCTGGGGATGCTAGTCACCAGGGCATGAGGACACTCAAACAGTAAGAAACTGCTTGAGGCCTCCTGCCAACACCCTTGTGAGTGAATCATCCTGGAAGCAGTTCTCCTAGCCCCAGTCAAGCCTTCAGATGACTACAACTGGTCTTAAATTCCTATGAATAATAAATGTTTACTGCTTTAAAGCTAAGTAAAAATCCATGAGAAAGAAAAGAAAAAGAAAATGAAGAGTCAATTCACAAAAAGTAAATTACCCAAATGACAAAAAAGCACAAAGAAAAATATTCAACCTCAGGAATAAGTACAAGATGCCAATTAAAATAGAAGTAAATAACATATTTCAGCTTACTAAGCTGGCAGAGGCTTTTAAGTGAGGGAAGCCTGTTCAGGATGCCAGTAAAGTGAAACCTCTTAAAATCACGGTGGGAGTATAAATAGGTATAGTCTTTCTGGACTATATACCAGTAACATATACCAGAAGGCTTAAAAATATTTATATCCTTTCATTCAAAGATTACACTTCAAGGAGTCTAACTTAATCAGATTGGAACCTGAAGATTTATACCCAAGGTTACCTCATTTTTACAGTAACCTCAAAAAACTGAAAACAGTCTAAACATTCCACAAAAGAGGGATGGTTAAATAAGTTATATCCATAAGAGGTAATGTTGTGCCATTATTTTTTTTAATTATGAGATACATTAAAATAATCACAATGCCACAATGCATTAATAAAAAAAGCAAAATACAAAAGAGTATGTGTAATTCAATTTTAAAATACATAGAAAATATTCTGAAAAAACTGAAGGAACTGTTAACGTTTTTTAAGTCTTTGAAAAAAAGTAATTTTCATTTACTTGTCTGTATTCTCTCAATTTTTAGAAAAAAAAAGTTATTCTTGTAACAACTTAAAATAAAATTTAATTTAAAATCATTTTAAAAACAATAAATGGCAAGCCAACCACCTAACAACTTATACAACTCCCAAGTGTGGAAGTCATTTCTATTTTAAAAATAGTTATTTTTTAAGTTTCTGAGAGATAGAGAAAGAAAAGACATTTTAAAAAGAGAGAAAAATGAAAACCCCCAAATCCTAGACAACCTCTTTCCAGGTAATAGAGGAAAGTCTTGATACCTGGAAGACTTTTGTATAGACTTTGACACAAATATACTAATTTTATTTGCTTATGCCTTGCATCTATGTCAATTTGCCGATCGACTAACCATCTTTTCATACAAGTGCTGAAGGTTGCCAGTTGTGACAGATTTGAACTAATGGTGGTGGCACAGAATGTGGTTTAAGTGATTGATAAAGCCAGCAGCAGCTTGAGGGGTGGTATGTTCCCAAATATGTAAACAACACTGTCAACAACCAGCCCATCCCATGCATGTAACCCCCTTCTGGGATGTGTTGAAAATAAAATGGGCACATCCAGCTTACCTTCCTCTAAGCCTCAGACAGAACAAATGATCACACTAAACTCAGAGCTCCTGGTTCAAAAACCTTTGGGATGAGGGATTAAAATGACTAGAGTGGGTTGCCATTTCCTTCTCCAGGGGATCTTTCCCACCCAGGAATTGAACCCGGGTCTGCCAAATTGCAGGCAGATTCTTTACTGACGGAGCTACAAGGGAATCCCACAGACCTTACACCCCATCTAACAGAAAACAGCCCTGCAACGCCCAGACAAAATGCTTCCCAAGCAAAATACTATTACAGCTGCCAGTCTGCAACTTTTGACTGCACACTCCCTGGGAAAAATGTTTCGTTATGACTATAGAATCATGAAGACCTCAGTGCTATAAACCAGTGTGTCACTATAGTAAAGTGTTGTTTTACCAGACTACAACTTACCACATCCTATTCACTCTCCTCAGTTAACTAGCATTGTTTTCTGTACTGAGCTCATAGTTGGGGGCGAGGGGTGGGGGTAAGCAAGCGCTTTTTAAAAAGCCCATGGAGGGATTCATGCTGAAGGGTAAAGAACAATGAATTAGAAGTCTAAGCACCAGGTATAAATCCCACCTGTCAGACCACCTAGCTCTGGAACTTTGGGCCAGTTGGTTCATCTCTGCGACCTCTGTTTCCACTTCTTTAAGGCTGAGGTTTTATCAGGTTGTGGGTAAGTTCCCTGCTGACTCAAAAGGCCCACAATTCTGACTTAAGAAAACAAGGACACCAAGAGTCAGTCCATACCCAGCCCAACTTCCTCCATGACATCTCCACAGCCAGACCATTATTTACTAAGGAAGACAAAGAAATACTTTTCTATCAGAGAGGTTGGACAAAAAATTCACAGACTGCACCATTTTCCTGGCATTCTGGCCAACAAAGTTTGACTATAATAATGTGTCTCTCTAACTTCTTGGTGGCCTAGAGTTTGTATTTTCACTTGCAGACTGTGGAGGTCTAGGAATGAATGATATTCGCTGAAGAATATTATACTCAAATGTCTGCTCCACCACTGGACAATTATGGTATTCCACCAGATTTGAATTTGTAAAGAAAGATTCTCTGCACACCACTTTTGAGTCTTAAAAATGTTCAGAGGTTGACCACAGAAAGCAAACATTTTCCAACAGAGCTGCAATGATACTTTGCTGTTAACTTTCACAGAATGACAATATGGGCTTCTTTGAAATTTTCATCTCTTACATCAGACTACAGCAAGAGTATCTTTAGAACTGACCTCCAAGACAAGCCACAACTCCAGCTTAAAGAATACTCCAAAATCCATGACAAAGGCTTTTCTCTCCAACTGAAAACATCTCTTCAACCTCTTCTTTGATTACAGGCTTCTGCCTACATGCCAAACATACTACAAAGAGGTAAAATTACCATAAAATAACCCCAGAGAACCAGTGTTTTTTAAAGGTGGTCGTCAACCGATTTCTACTGTATCCAGATAACTTTGTTTTGTTAAAAGAAAAAAAAAAAGCTATTGGGACTTCCCTGGTGGTCCAGTGGTCAATAATTCACCTGTCAAGGCAGAGGACACAGGTTCAATCCCTGGTTCAGGAAGATCCCACATGCTATGAGGCAACTAAGCTCGTGTGCCACAGCTACTTAACTTGAGCTTTAGAGCTGGTGCTCTGCAACTACTGAGCCCAGGAGCCGCAACTACCAAAGCTGCACACCCTAGAGTCCATGCTCTGCAACAAAAGCAGCCACGGCAACAAGGGGTCCATGGACCCCAACCAAGGGTAGCCCTCACTCACTGCAACTAGAAAAAGCCCATACACCGCCACAAAGATGCAGTGCATCTTAGATAAATAAATATTGTTTTTGAAAGCTGTTGAACCAATACATGAAAGCCTGATGTAAAAAGGTAAAAAGGCACTATCCGGCTATTAATGAAAAGACAGTACATGATGGAATAGGTAACGAGAGAACCTTACGACATTTCCCTCCGCACACCTTACAAGACTGAAAAGTCTCATCTGCATTTGTTTCTTTTCTTCCACATTTATTGATTTCCTCCTCAGAAGCAAACCCAGTACTTAGAAATAGGAATGCAATAAACAATACTACATGTTCCCTGCCTTCAAGGGGCTCACTGATGTGGGGAGTTGTGTGGTAAGGCACCACTACACAATGAAAAAGTGCTACAAGAGAAGGCAGGGTGCTCACTATTCTAAATCAGCGGGTCTGAGAAGACCTCATTGAGCAGCTAATGCTGAATTTAGTCCTCAGGTTAAGTCAAAGACAGCCAGATAAACGCTGAGCCAAGGATAGAGCTAAAAAGGACAAACCAGCTATTGGAAAATACAGATGCCAAGACAAAAGCCACCTCAGGGTGTATGGCGAGTTTGTGTCAGTACAAGGAGCATGAGGAGAAGAGCAACAAGAAATGATGCTGTGTGCAGGGCTAAGAAGCCTGGACTTTTCCCTCTGGGACGATGAGGAGTCAGGGCATCCAAATGATCGTCAGCTTTAAACAAGAGAGTGATGTCATAAGGGTCCTTATAGTTGCTGTGTAGACACTAGATGGAGTAGAGTCAAGACTGGAGACTGAGAAGGAGCTAGGAAGTTCTGTAGTGATCTGGTAGTGAGAGATGATGGTGAAGCCAATTTGGCCAGACAAGTGCAACAGGATGGAGAAGAGAGAACAAATGTGAGACACTGAGAGGGTCCAGAGGCGTGCAAGTGCTGGAACTCCTAACCTGTGAGGGTACCTTTAAGCTCAGCATTCCCAGCCTAAGTCTTCCCCTATCTCAGAAGCATCAACAGCACATGATCGCCAATGCCCAGGGAAGTTCTCTAAGCTTGGCAGCACCCT
This sequence comes from Ovis canadensis, assembly GCF_042477335.2. Lineage (NCBI taxonomy): Eukaryota > Metazoa > Chordata > Mammalia > Artiodactyla > Bovidae > Ovis > Ovis canadensis. The sequence continues at coordinate 83,156,669 of NC_091249.1, forward strand.
AAAAACTGACATGTAATCCTTTCAGTCCTTCAAACAGGTGGGGACTCAGAGATAACCAAGTGCCCTGACTGTCAACTTCTTTTTCAGCTAGCCCAGCCAGAGTAGTACAGCATTTACTCTGGAGCAGCAACTTTCCATTTTTACTACACATATGACATGACATCTGCCTACAAGTAAAAAGGAACATGAATTTTCAAGTAGTAGAAATGCAACAAATCCTCAAGATGGGTAAGAATATATTTCCCATTTGTCAAACAGACTGACTTCAGTAAACAGAGATATCTTAAGACATGACGTGTCAAACAGATAATTCAATCTGTCAGGATACTTGGTAACCCGACTAGAGATGTCACGTTGTTTACCAAAAATAGCACTGGACTCTGAGTCGGAAACTTTGATTTTTCAGCTCTGGCTTGTCACTAGTTGTGTAAAGCTTTGTGCTTCTTTGCCTTAAAATGAGGAAGATAGGATGAAAGACCTTCAAGATTCTCTTCAACTCAAAGATTCTAGGATTATCTCCATCTTATAAGGTGTTTTAAATTCATAGCCACAAGAACCCTATGAGAGAGAAGCTCTGAGGTGGAGCTTTGAAACTCCAGTCCCCTTTGTAACAACAGAAATCCTCTTATGTCTTTTATACATATTATTTGTTTAAAGAAAGGTTATATTTTTTTAAAGCTTGTAAACTTGTGCTCAGTGGATTTGCATATTTTCTTAAAGATTCCAATTCACCCCTCATTCTCCTTAGGAAGATTAATATCATCCAGAAGTTAGGGTCTAACAGAGAGTAAAGATTGCTCTGCAGCTTTTGATCTTTGTAATTGTTTTAAAAATCCATGTGATTAAATCAGTTATTCACAGATGCAAATTCTGTGTTTATTCCAACCTCTAAACCTTCTGTGGCATTTGAGTTTATAACAACTTTTGCAAATGTTGATTTAAGATTTGGGATTAAAGTAGGAACACACCACCTGTCTTAAAGTTGACATAAATGTTATAAAATGGGATACTCGACTTTTTCTAATCCTTGTCTCTAACCAGACCCATATGTAAATTTCACACAGTAGTATTTAGTAGCATAATTAATCCCTACTTTATGTTATGAGTAATATTTCCTATTCCCGACCCTGTAACGTCCTTTAAGAAGATCCATGTTCCAATTAGACTAGCCCATCGGCACTCTTTTAATGAGCAGATTAATCATTCAGATGGGTACAACGGTGTCATCACAGGTTTTAAATATGATAATCTACATCCTAATGGTGCTGCAAAGCCTTGGCTTAGAGCAAAAAAGGTAGACAAAATTGGTGAGAGTTTCATTTTGTTCTCTATCTGGGACAATGCAGGACACAGGAAACCTTGAATCATGCAGAAGGGCAGATTTAAGAAGGCAATCATAATTCAGTTACAACAATTATTTCTTGAGGAGGTCACATTTGTTGATTCCCTAAGTTACATGCTCCTACATTCAACACTGATATGGGGAAAATTTTTCATATTTTCTTGGTAGAACAGCTTCTTTTTTAGAACTCTATTCCCAACCTCCCCTTCTAAGAAAGGATGAGTGAGTGAAGTCGCTCAGTTGTGTCCAACTCTTTGTGACCCCATGGACTATAGCCTACCAGGCTCCTCCATCCATGGGATTTTCTAGGCAAGAATACTGGAGTGGGTTGCCATTTCCTTCTCCAAAGAAAGGGTATAGGAAGGGAACTTCCAGAGGAGAGCAGTTTTAAAATAAAATTACTTTTGGCCCAAACTAATCCATATTGATCAAAAGGTTCCTCCAGAGAGGTATTGGTGGGGTAGGGGGAGTCTTTCCAATTTGATGACTACCTTTCACATAAGCTTATAGAAAACTACTTATTTTTCTCTGCCATCATTTTTCCTCCCTACAAAAGCAGCATTATAGCCAAATCTCAGACAGCATCAGTTCTTTGGGATATACAGAGCAAAACAGAGAAACAGGCTCACAGAGAAAAATATCAATAAACTCTAATTCACCCTGACGAAAAGTATACTCTTAGAAAGTGATTAATAAACCCAAGAAATGCAAACCAAACACGTTCTCTTTTCTGTACTTCTCTGAAACCAAGTCTTCCTTTGAATTCTTATATTGATAACCAGCTTCCCCCATCTCACTGAAACTTGTTCACTCAAAGACAGGCATCTGTTTGGCCTTGAAAACAAGGTCCAAATCATCTTCTTGGACTAGCAAGTCATAGTTACATTTTTATACAAATAACCAAAAGCCAATTCCTTTGTACCTATAGCAAGGATTAGCTGCCAAGAATTCTCCAAAGAGAACACAGGCTGACTTGAGCAGATAGTGAAGAATAGTAACTTAGGGCAGATGTCAAGTATATGATAAAGGAACATAATGGGATGGTGCTGTTAATATGCTCAGAGTAACCCCAAGTTCATCAGCAGCATCTGCAATAACAACTCAAGTTTCTGGATCTACACAGATAAAAAGCTCTTTCAGGAAATAAGACATTTAGAGAGCAGTACTTGAAGAGGGCTGGGGAGGACTGCTTTTTAGTGACAGCACCATCCATTGAATTTAATAAATTTAACATAGAGCCCTTAGAAGAACAAGGCACTGTGTACACAGAAGTGCAAGAGATACACAGATCCCTCTTGGGCTGGTCCATACGGCTCTAATTCCACTGGAAAATACAAGAATGCAAAACAATCTTATTTCAAAAGGCTGAATAAATGTACAACTTTCTTGAATCGTGGACCATAATAAATATGTCCCTTATCGTAAGGTGGAGCCCTTTTCTACGAGACACAAATTAAGTCCCCACTACTATCAAAATCCTTGTTCTAGGACAAATTTCTTCTGCAGGGTCAAACCCATATCTATCTCCTAGCCTTTTGATATTTTCCTATCAAAATCTGCTCTGAAAAGATTCTTAAACTAAAGTGTAAGTGTCGAGTATGTGTTTAGAAGATCAAAGAGAGGTCTGTATTTGGTCAGAAGTCAAAATATCAATATGCTAGAATTTCAGCAGCAAAATTGCAGGGGTGGGGAGGAGTACATCAGGTAGGGAAAGAAAGGTGTAAGATGGTTTGGGGGAATGAGAAAGGGAAGAGGTGTTTCCTGTTCCAGTACCTTAGATTTATCACTTAAGAAGCTTCCTCAAGACACAAGATAACCATGCTTCTTGCATGAAGTCACTACCATGAATAAACATGAATTCACCTAGTTTCTTCCTAGGACGATGATTCTGAGAAAACTCCAAAAGGTTCACTTTCCAAAACTCACTAATTTGAAAAGGTTTGTGAACGAATCATACATGGACACTCTTTTAAGAACAATGGCTTAGCATCTGTCCTTGAGAGAAAATATTTAAAACTCTAGGAGACCCTCCCTGAAACAGGGATTCTAAGTGCAACTCCAACACGCTTGTCTGTTCTCCAGTAGGTTTAACTCCTCCCCACTAAGTACCACATCATGGAAAAACACATGTCAACAACTACCAATAATTGCAAAAAAATAATTATAAATTAGTTCTAGAAGTCTAAGTCAGTGCAATTCATTTAATGCTTCCACTGAGATCCTAGTCCAAGAAGAGTTAATCAAGCATAGCGGCTTTCTAATCAGAACAGTGAACTAATGATCGTATTTCTGAGTAATACCAGTCAGATAATGCTCTCAAAAGGTAGTTAACATCACTTCGGTGGACAGGAATGACAAGTGCAAGTCCTAGTAGGGGTAATGCATCATTCATGCCCCCTCTCATTCTGACATTTTAACGTTATCTTGTTTTACTGTGTCGGCCTAACACTGCCACTGCTGGCAAATTAAACTGTGAACTTACAAAGTGGGTGGCAATAAATACAAATTATGAGAGTTCAAAAGATGTCCCTGGAGGTGCACTGCTAGACACAGAATGTCTCTGGCTTTTCTGTCACATAGCAATAGACGAGAGACAGAGCAGAACAGGCCTTCTTGGAGGTGGGGGGGTGGGGGGAAGAATTAACTAGCTGATGATAAAAATGAGATGAAAATTAAGGGAAAACACATGTCTCAAAAATCGATTTAAAGAAGAACATACCAATGAAAAAGGGAAAAGATCCAGAAAAACTATATAAACATCAAAGTCTTATAATATACCAGTCTTTTATGTCAATGACATCAAAAATCTGTTTTGAAATTGAGCCATGTATTTATAAATTAACAAAAATAACTTCCAGGTATGCTGAGTAAAATTTACAGTGAGAAAATCTGCACTGAAGCCATGAATCGTTTTCAGCTTATAAAGTTGTTGTTAAATGAAAATCGGAACCACAGTCCCCTTTCTGAACCTAACAAAGAAAGGAAAAAGAAGAGAAAATCAGCTTCTTCTACGTAACTGTGGGTAGACCAGACTGGCATGGAAGCCACTGAAAATATAAGTATCAAGAGTTCCTCGGGAAGCAGTTATAGGCCAAGAAAGGAGACTCTCAGAAGTCTTAATTTCTGCAAGAATTCCATGTGCTCTTCTAGCCAACTCATTCTCAAGGGTTAATGGGCAAAGTCAGGGAGAAGCAAATGAGCATTAAAATGGCTCTAGAAATCTTCTGGGGGCTTTATCAACTTCAAATGCCCACAATAAAAGGCAGAAAAACACCTGAAACAAAAGAAATCTGCCCCTTGAAGACACATGAACAATGACAGCCCTAGCAAGTACACCAGGAGATCAGATTTTTTTTAATATCGCCTAACACTGATACTTTTGCTCCCAATTTGGTCTAGTTCCACTAATGAATCTTATAAAGTATTTTATCTGCCTATTCCATGCCCACAAACCACTCACAGGAGACTGGGAAATCATCACTTCTTCCAGAGTGCAGATATCAGTTGGACCATATGCAACAGCGGCCTGTTTATTTTTCCCATAAGCCACCAGTTTCATAGAAACTCATTAGCATCACCTGTGTTAATTACACTAGCAAACCAATCAACAGCTCCTTCTTAATTAGGTTTTCTTTATTAAAGCCGGAAATTGCCAAGGAGACAAAAGTCACCTGGGGAAATTATGTGAAAAGGAGTGTTTATGCCAAATTACACACTAAAATAATAATAAAATAGCCCGGTTTGTTTACAGGAAAAGGAAACAATATTAATATTCAAGGTCACTGGCACACTCCTTATTAATTATTCTCGTTATATTAAATTGTGATCATTTCTGCTTCAAGAGGGCTGGCTTATAGAAAGTCTTTGTACTTGAAGTTGACTCACATCAGAGTTTAATGGCTGTGGTCAGCGATTATGACTTGCTTATTCCATAAACACGAGCACCTACGGGTTAAAGCAGTTAATACTAATTTCATGAGCTCATGTCCCAACTGTAACTCAAAATCCTGTATGTCTGTTAGCAAACCTAGAAAGGCATATAAAAATCTACTCTGAAAGGAAAAGATAGGCATGTGACTCTTGGAATTTGCAGTTCTCCTAAAAGAGGGAGGAAAAAAGACTTCCAATCATATTCCTCTCACTTTCCAAGAGCCTTTCAGCCAGAGGGTGGGTGGATCTTGCAGGGGGGGTGGGGTGGTTCCAACACTGAGAACACAAAAGCAGCTTTTAGAAGGAGCTTCTTTCCCTAAGGTTAGACTTATAGGGAGGTTCCCCTGGGACATTTAAACCAAGCCTGGCTGAAACACTAAAAGGAGATGGTAGGGAGCTTCCTGCTCTGGTTGTGTGGAGGTGGAAAGGGAGGAGCAGTCCTGGGACCTAATAGATCTTTCCATCTTCAACTGACTATAAGGCTAAGTACACTTATCATGTACTCAATATCTATCTTCGGAATAATCAAATCTGGGTACACTCATGTATAAAGTGGGCCTAACAATGCATAATCTGATTCATACAAAAAGAATCAGTTCATATTTAGAAAGTGCTTTGATGACAGAAATCACTGTGAGAGTGATATTTGTTCTTATTCCCATTGCTCCTGGAAAACAGCCTGTCCAGGAGGCCTGTGACTTCCCATTCTCTGTGGTCAAAAGAGCAACAGGTAAAAAGTCAACTAGATCTGGGAGTTGAACCTGGAGGGAAAGGAAACATGGACTTGAACAAGCAAACATCGATGGAATCACTTTCCCGCATCAAGCCCAGGACCCAGCAGTGCTGGCTCTCAGTGGTTCCCCCTTCTTAGGGTCTTCTTGGCTTCTGTGTGAGTTGCCACACACTTTCCACTTCAGGTCAAGGCATGAGGAAGCTGGCTGAATGTGCTGAGGAATATTCATTGGAGACCGAGGAGAGTTTGCTGCAAGCCTCATAAGAACCTTTTTGTTTTCTGGAAAAAAATGCCACAGAAGATGACAAAAGACCACAAGCAGAGACATCTGAAATGGTATTAAAGCCAGAGAGAAAGAAATATCAAAGGATTTTTGTTGTAGACTCTCAAGTCCAGGGACCCAACACCTACTCAGTACTGCCTTCAAGATCTAAGGCCCTGGAGATGCTCTCTCTCCTCCACCTTGGGAAAGGTGCCTAGAACCTGGAGTATGTAACTCTGGAATTCCTTCCTACTGCTCAAAGAGGAATAGCCAAGATGAACATCAAAGGAATATAGCTAAAAAGGGGAAACAGAATAGGGACTCTTATACACAAGTAAAGAAATATTTGGATACAGATAACAACCTATGCATTTCTTTCTCTTGATCATCTTGCTAATTGACACAGTCATTTTTAACCTTCCTTTCAGAGCTCCCATTGGCTTGTCTGAGAATGAAACTTCAGTGCACACAAAAGTCAAGGTGTCAGGGTTGAGTCTCCATGACTGACTGATGACCTTTGTGGAAAGGTGCTTATCAGGACAGGCCACTGTGTCGCCTGCTCACCTCCATCTACATTCCCAGCTGCGTTTTCTCCCTCCCAGCTGGATCCCTTGTCACTCAGGCCTCAGCTGAGTCTATTTCACATGACCTCACCCAGATCACACACACACTGCATATCTGGGCACACAACTGTTACATCACTGGACAGTTTAGGCAGAATGTTAGCAATGGGGCTATCCAGGCAGATCTTTAATGGGGGCAAGGATATGTTCCAAAATATATTTTTATGCATCAAGGTCAGCTTTAAAATCCTGTTAGTGAACCTAACACAGAAGCCATTCTAAAATAAAAAAAAGAATCCTAAGTTGTAGTGGTTTTTTTATTCAGGGTTTCACTCAGGAAACACTAGGAGACCTTGAATACTCAATAACTGTTGCTGGAAATGCTTCCTTTTAGGATTTACTTGCTTATTAAAGACTGGGTAGACGTCTCCCTCACTGTCTGAAAACCTTCTGTCTATCTGTCCTATCTGTCCACCTCCAATGGCTTCCCATCTCACACAGAGTAAAGGGCCAAGAGTTTCATATGGACCACGGGGCCCCTGAAAGGTCCCATTATGCTTCTTGCAGCATCACCTGCTAGTCTCCCCCTTGTTTACGCTGTTCCAGCTACACTGATCTCCGGACTCCTTCTCAAGTCTGTTAGGCACACTCTTCTCTCAGGGCCTTGCCTCAACATGGCTTGCTTCTCCCTTGCCTTCCCTTCCCCTGGCCAGGCTCACACTCTCTACCCCTTAGGTCTTTGTTCAATTGCCAACGTATATGAGGGGCTTCTGGCCAGTGTATTTCAATAACAATTCTAACCCTACCTCAAACACTCCCTTCCCCCATTTCCTGAATGATTTTCCCCAGCAAAATTTAACACTGTTTGACATCCAACGTATTTTGTCTTTCTGTCAGGAAAGGAAGAGAGAAAGAATGTTACTGCTACCTTAGCTTTCTACATTCATTTCTTTCCCTCTTCCCACCCACGTCCCATCTCTAGAATACTCTTCTGCACCCTGCCACTCCAGTCCCACCTCCTTTACCTGCTTAACATTCAGTCTTCCTTCGCCACTTTCTCAAGCGTCTCCCTGGCCTCCTTCACCATGTCAAACCACCACACACACTCTTCTATCTCCACTAAGCTGACCCAGCCAATCGATCAAACATTTAGTGTTCATGGAACCCATGTGACTTGCATGATCTTAGTTCCCCAACCAGCGCTTGAATCCTAGCCACAGCAATAAAAGCACCAGGTCCTAACCACTGGACCACCAGGTAATTCCTGAGTGTCCTCTCTTTTATGAAGGTATCCCATTATAGATTTCTCATTTATGTGTGATTGTTAAAATTAAGCTCTGAGCTCTACCCCCCGCCCCGCAATCCCACAAGAACAAGACTCTCTCTATTATCATTATACTTCAAGTTACTAGCACGCAGAAGAGATGCAATTCTATTTGTTGGTTGAATAAACTAAAAACTTACTCTGCAGTAAACATTAATTTGTATACTATTCTTAGCTAAGAGCTTCACAAAAGTAGGAGTAGTAACTGTGGTCATTGTTATTGTTTTTAATAACAATGTCAGCTTTTGATTCTTGTCATCTCACCCCATCTGACCCAGCACCATATGCCCCACTTTGCACCCTGAAAAACACCGAAGACTCCCAGATCTTATAAACTGCAACTCCCTTCTTGTTTCTAACGTACTTTGACGGTGTTCCCATTCATTCATGCCTCCATTACCCAATTTACCATTCTGAATATGTCTATATGTCTACATGCTCCCCAAGTTCATAAGTGCAGCTTATTCTCTTTATATCTCTAATTCTTAGTACAGTGACATATTCAATAAAAGCTTGAAGAAACAAACAAATACTTCCTCTTTTCTGACTGATTTCAAGTCCTCTGTGATTAGATGACAACCTGTGATTCAGAGACCTCCAACAAAATCAATGCCTTGTCTCAACTTTCAAGAGCATGCGGACTTGAGGAGGAAAGTGGCAAATCACCTAATTTTGGTAACCTGTGTTCACAGTCTCAAGTAAGGGTAGCCAGCAGTTCTGATCTTTAACAGCCTGGAGTTTCTCAACTGCCATTTGAGAGGCATTTCGAAAATCTTCAATTCTGAACTGTTTCACTTTAACAATCTGTCTAAATTTCAATTGTTTTACATAATTTTTTTCAAGTTTATCGGTAAGAAAAAAATTCTCTTTGGAAATATACACAGCTTTGAGATGAGGATTTTTTGGTAGACAATTTCTTGAATACACACACACACATTATCTCCCTGCTAGACAATAATGGCTCTTTAAGGAGCTGTCGTAATCAATTGTAAAAACGCATATTTAGAACACTTTTTAAAATGTGTGTATTATAAAAATGTTTTAAAATGAAAACTATTTACCCAAAAGACTATAATGGTTCTGAAGAGTATTTTATAAATCCATATTTGAGACTTTAAGGGGGGAAAGAAAAGATTTCTGACCTGGGGAATCATAAAGACTTCACTAAGCCATTAACGTTTACTCTCAAGGGCTAAAAATGTTGCTGGGAACTATGTTTCCAGGTTAGAGAAAAAACAAAGACCATTCTTCTGACAAAGGGTCTTAGATGCAACTCTGTCCCGCCCCAAAGGCTGGAAGACACCAGTCCATTATACTAACTAATGGCACACTTGGAAGAAAATGCCATCCAAAAGATGTTAGCCCAGGGATCTTGACTAATGGGTACTGTCTAATGTTCCAAGATCCCATCATCGCTGGTCACTGATGAGACATTCTAATAGTACTGCATTAAGACCTTGGTGGAGAAAGTCACTGTGGGAATCTGATAGGATGAATTGGATATTTGAGGAGAAAACACTCTTAGCCCCTTTCATCTCAAGCCTGATACAGAAGAAAAGAGATGATTAATAATCATATGTAAAAACTTAGTCTTCTATACCTTCTGTTTCTCCTTCCACAATCCCAGTCAAGGAAAACATATTTGATTAAGAACCCTTAGCCCTTGTACTTATACTTAGTACTGACTAAGTGTTATATTTACTAAGGCAGGAAATGGGACACTTTCTGGTTAATAGAGGGAAAATGCATTCACTTCAATACTCCATTGGAAATTTTCTCAGGAGATGCAGGTTTTGCCTGGTCAATACCAGAAAATACATTGAACTGATCCCAAAGTTATGATGTTATATAGCGTCTTCATATTTTTTTGTCAACTCTTTTTTAAAAGAAGAGTTTTTGCTTTTGTAAGAAAAAAAAAAGAGCTGAGGGGCCCCAAAGTTATGAATGTCATATTGTGCCTTCATATTTTTTGTCAACTCTTTTTAGCAAAAGATTTTTGGTTTTTGTAAGGAAATTTAAAAAAAAAGAAAAGAGTTTGGGGCTGGCACAAAAGAAAGAGGGAGAAAAGAGCAAGAAAGAAAAGGAAGGAAGACTGAAAGACACTGGTGATATCATATACTAAGTGCTGGCCTGAAGCAAAATATCACAGGTAACCTATAAACAGAAGCCAAAACTGGAAAGACGGGAACCTTAACCAGAAACACATGAGAAACACTATTGGATATAAACGATTGTGGTGAAGGCTGACAGGGGGCTCGCGTTGACACATTTTTCACTTTTTTACACTGTAGCTTTCTCAAATCTCTACTGGGCTTCCTCAGACACCTTCCCTATCCGGTCTGAAGGACCAGCTGAGTTTGATCAGGATACCAGTGCACCCCCATACAGGCAAAACGAGGTCATGGATGACTGGGCTCGAGTTTACCCCAAAGAAGTTTAGTCCCTAATAGTTAATGAAATGAGCAGATTTCCTTCTTACACCTGAAATAACCAACCTGCCTCCAGAGTCTGCTCAATATACCATCTCCAGCAGCAAACAGCCCCAGCCAAGAGTACCTTCAAAGCCAAGCTTTCATTTATTGTCAAGACAGAATCAAATTGGTCCTTTTTCTGTAACATGAGTTATGCCCATCTAGCCATTCATACACAGCAAAGTACTGGTTCATTGTGTTGGCTTCACTCCCTTTCCTGTAACATAACAAATAGATCAAATACTCAAGAGTAACAAATACTCAAGAATTCTTACGCCCCGTGATGAGAGTACTCAGCTCTCGTCAGTGGTAATGGGACTTAAACCTAGCGTTTTAGGCAGAAGGCACTGCTTTGTTGTGACTTTTCCTTCTTTCCCTGAGCTTGATTTCACACCAGCTATGTTCACAAACCCATAATAAATCACTAGGAATGTAAAATACACTACACTTCCCCCCTACGTTGGCCTGGGTCATTTATCATTCTGTGGATTTCAAAAAGATGGTAGTGTTTTTATTGCAAAGGCCTTGTCATTACAGAAACTAGAAAAGTATTGATCACAATTAGATCATATATTAGCAGCCCCTGCTGCCTGGACAGCTGAAGATTTCAAGCTAGATCATTCTCCCCTCTGTTAAAATTCTGGACAGCAAATTTCTTTTATGTTAGAATAACAAGTATAAGCCCATAAAATGTAACCTAAAAATGTAATTATAATTGCCATGCCAAAAGCAAGCCAGTCAATATCTTCATGATTCTAATAGTTTCAAGCACTAATACCTTAACAGTCTCACATCACAGTACAGATTAAAGAAATATTTTGTCTTTTTATCTGTATGGAATGGCCAGCGTAATCACTGAAGCATAGATAGCTAAAATATTTATTAGTGAGTATACATCTTGGTTCAGGCAGCGAATGTCAATTTAAGGATGGAAAGTTACAACCTAGCTTTTCACTCAGTCCATTTTCAGGATCCTCTAGTGCTCCTCAGGTAGTCATCCCAAGCTGAGGAAGAGATCTTAGACTCTGCCCCTCTACCCTAACGAACTCATCTGGCAGATTTTCCAGAAAGAAGCTCTTCTCGGGAGCTTTGAAACTGGCCTCAAATTGACAGTGACTACCGTGGAATCAATGTCAACCAACAGGCAAGCCTGAAAATAGGAGAGCTGTGAGGACGGAAAGCACAAAGTGAGGCCACCTTGACAGCAGCAGGTCCTCCCACCCACCCTTCCTGTCCAGCCAAGCAGACAAACAAACAAGACTATCCATTTTAACATGATTGATCAAAATAAATGCTATCTGAAATTGAGAATCAAAACCTTTTCCCACAGAATACATCATCTGTAATTTATATCCTGAAAGGTACCTATCATTACATTCTTGCCAATTACCAAATGCAGAATTAGAAGGGACATGTAAAAGGGTTTCTCCAAGCTAGACACTTAATATTGTTTCTTTCTCCAAACTGTATGATTAAGTTACGTAGATTTGGAATATAAGACATATGAAAAGGTGTTTTAAAATGAACAGCATATTCCTGATCATGTCTCTTAGAAGGGAACATATATTTTCTCCCAATTAGTTGAGCAGGAGGAAATTTTAATACCCTATCAGTTCAGACACATCAGCACACTGGTCAAATAAAAATTTCTACCATGTGATGTGCACAATTAATTTTACAATTAAACTTATCCGTGTAATGTACATTTCCAGAGCTAGATAGAAATCAGGTGGGGAAAATCCGCTTCATTTAGGGAAATACACTCTGTGACTTGGTAAAAACCGCCACAGTGCTGCCCTCCCCATGGGCCACTGAGGGAAAGCATCTATGAGGACTTCTCCCCAATTCTCAAGCAAACAGAGCAGCAGGCTTCAATCCACCCCACTGTGGGGAAGAGGGAGCAGGAAGGAGAGAGAGGAGGGCAAAGGGGATGAAAAACGAGTGATGCCCAGCTCCGGAATTAACTGAGAATGCCTACCTTGTCAGCCAAGGATGGCCAGACAAAGGGAAGAGGCAGTCTCACACCTCCACTGTCTACCCATGGGTTAACTGGCATTTCTCATACTTTTCACCCAGTCTGACTTGACAGATGCCTAACCTTAGCTACTGAGTGGAGACAGGCTGATGGGTCTTGGCCATAGAGGGGGAAAATTTTTGATGCTTCTCACTTATGACATGATTGATTTTCTTTCAGCGGCCCTTCACTTTGGGAAGTGGCGAGGGCTGGCTCACTGCGCCCCGGTGCGCCCTGACCCCCGACACGCGGCCGCTGTGAGGCTGGAAACCGATGACGGCAGAAACCTAAAAAATCAATAGGCCCTGTCAGTCAGGGGCGAGGCGGACGTCTTTTAAAAACCCAATCACGACATGTATTTGCTGCATGGTGTGGATCTAGTGCACACTTGACAACACACTGAATTTCCCCTTCCCCTTATTTATTTATTTGGCTCTGTTTCACACTTCATTTTACCTTTTTGGGGGAGGGGGCGGAAAAGACCTTAACCTTTCAGGCAGTGAGGGAGAGGGAGCAAAGCCCTGTGGTAAGGCTGACTCTTCATGATATTAACAGGAAAAATTCCCTGGAAACTATTTGAATAGTATGAAATAAATAGAGCCCCTTGTGGCTGCCAACATAAACAGTGACATCATTTTTTTTTTTTGACATTATCTGGAAAGAATTTAGATATAAGACTTTTAAGTCTAAAAACACATGAGGGCAAAGCTGCTTAATAGACTTGGTTAAGGGAAGAGTATTGTTTAATTTTTCTTTGGGGGTTTCTTTAAGGTGCAAGAATGGAGGACACACATATGCACACACACACACAGACACACACACACACAGACACACACACACACACACACACACACACACTAGTTCTCTGCCGGGGAACTAGCAGAAGCACCGAGAGAATCGCTCACTTTCTGAGCAGGGTCAATGTAATAGTCTCCATTCAGTGCAGAAGAAATACCAAATATGCATCCTTTCTTTGGGAGACAGACAATGCAAAAGATGGCATTTAGCTTCTTCGTGATCTGAGGAAGGGAAAAATAAATATCAACAATGACAGGCCAAGAAGATAAGAGAAATACCATCAGGTGAAATGCGGCCACACAGGGAAAGAAATTCCACACTCTCACACTCGCACACACACACACACACACACACACACACACACAGAGCAAGCGAAACGGATCAGGAGACTATAGAAAAAGAGGGAAGGATACTATCAGGTACAACTGTGTATTATGGGATTTATGTGCAAGTGTCTTCCAGAATTTCTGTGACATGCTTTTCTTTCTTTCCAGAAAAATAGGTGTATTATGCATCATCTTAAAATCTACCAAGGTAAATATCATATATTAAAAAGAAAACAAATAAACAAAATCTCTGCCTGAATTCCCAAACTAAGCCCAATTAAAGGTTTTTTTATGGCTGTAAACCTGACAAGCTACAATTTCCCCCTGTTGCAGTGGGTGTGTGTGTTTTAATGTAATATTAATGAGCCAGGATGGAGGGTCATAAAAAGTGATAGGTTTTTTCGATGGTAAATTATAAATCGGTATTGATTTTTCCCGGCACTAATGCAGCCAGCTTATTGTAAGACACCACAGGCAAAGTGCACTTTATCAGATTAGACTGGGGCCGGTATCAAATATACATGAGAATAAGGATGCATCTGTGAGTTAGACTACACTTTTCTTCCCTAACAATGCATGAAATTTTTAAGGAAAAAAAAAAAAAACACCAGACAAGAATACTGGGAAATTCAACATTTTTTTTTTCCAAAGCACAAATTTCCAGAATTGTTGCTCTTGGGACAATTTATTTCCAATTAGAATAGAAAGTAGTAATAATACTAATCAAATTATAAATAGTTTTCTTTCAAGGCTATTCTAAGTTTCTTTCATTTAATTTGTAGTGTCGCAACGAAAGGGCACACTCTGGCCCCTCCGCCATGTCCAGCCTCTGGCTGCAGCATGATTCTTTCCCTCTGCCCACAAGTCACTGAGGTGCAGAACTACGGTGGACCAGAAAGTGTTATTTTTTCAAATGACTGAGGTTCCTCTCTGTTGGTATTTTATAGTCATAAGGACTTCATTAGACACTTCAGCGGAGCTTTCAGCTCTTGAGAGCCAAGAGAAGCCAAAGAGAGCATAAGAACAGGAGAAAGAAGAGAAAATGACTGGAACCCATTTCCCTGGACAAAGATGTTATTATTTGTCTTCTTTCTCCAAACATGGGACAGCCTCTGACTCACTCGAATGTCAACAGAGATGCAAGTCCTCACCCTGAGTGTGTGTTTGCCTTTTGTTCTTTGGCCGAGACTTCTCCAGCTTTGTTGGGAACGCTAGCAGCCCTGTTTCCAAACACTTCCCGACTTCTTCCTATAACTGCTAGCACACCCTCTATCAAAATCTGCCGCTCTCCTCCTGCACAAAGGCTGTGCTCCTACCACGTGACACCAAACCGTGCCCAGCTCTGAGGCCGGGTCCTCAGCCAAGATTCCTTCTCTGTCTCCACAGCGTGAACAAGAATTGGAAACCCACACACTCACCCCCAAGATAGTCTTTTTTTAAGAAGTCGGGGAGAACATGTGTTTATTGACAGTTCATTAACAAACATCAACCCCCCTGCAAGCTGTTTACTAAGGAATGTAGTGAAGTGAAGAAGTGTGAATATAAATAACTAACAAAGGGAGAACGAGAGAAAATATCTCAAGGCTGTCCCCTTTTAACGTATTTTGAATCTGTTCTCTTTTCTACTGAAAACATGATGCCACTGAAAGTATATCCATGGCACCCAGGACAGTAAAAACAATAGGTATTTGTATACTGATACCTAGAACATTTAAATAAAACACAGAAAACCTGGGCTACACCATTTCATCTTATTTTTACTCCTTGTCTAGATCAAGGGATGTAAATATTTTTTTTAAAAGGAAACATAAGCTAATAATTTTCATTATAATAAAGTTACAGCTAGAACAAAATTGCTTATTTCTAAAATTTGAAGGATGTCAAAACCACAGTAAAAGTTCACAAAAACCAGGCCCCAAGTTCGAGGAGCATAAAATCTAAGTTAGAGGTAAGCAAAATCAGCAAAAAAAAATATATATATACACTGTTCAGTAAGGTGTTTCTCATTTGTTACATCGATACTCAAAATGGACCATATTGAGTAAGGGTAGCTAACTATTTCCAAATGTTAAAAAAAAAAATCTTACTACAATATCCTTGCATCAAAATGACTCCTGCAATTACAGGAAAAAGGGAAAATGTTTTGAGACAAGAACAAATCAGGTAAAACCTAATAAAGCCAAAAGGAAATTAGAAAAATAGAAGGTTGTTTTCATGGGAGTTTAATCTTTTCACCGAAAAGTGATCATTATATGTCAAATCAACTTCTTAAAGATCTATTTTATAACGTTATGAAAGTGAAAGCATACATTTTACCTATGCTAATTTAACTTTATTAGTGATGCCAAAACCCTCATTTACATTTTTCATAAAATCAAACAGAGGTTCTCCCTGCTTTAGGGATAAAGCTAATAAACAAACACATAAATTAGTGTATTTTAATTAAATGTTATCCCATGAAATAATATTGTACACCACCATCTAATATAAGAACAACTTTCTTACTTAAAATCCAGTACAATATTAAAATATTCAAACTCATTAAAAATTAATTTAAAAATACTTTACAAATGTTCAAGGACTCTGAGTTCTCTATTTTTAAAGGTTTTATGTTGTTGCTGTACCTATGATGTAATCCCTAAACTCCCAGACAAATAGTGCAAGAAGCTAAGATTACTTTGCAGAACTGCACTGACGGACTTAGAAAAATTGCTATTCCTTTCTTTTAAATTTTTTTCAACAAAACAGTGTTGCCAGAATCTTTCAAAAAAATTAAAAAATAAAACATGTTTACAGCAAAACAGGATTGAATAACAACTTCAGGTCATTATTGTAAAGATCTGCAGTACCTCACTGAAGATTTATCTCAGCAAGGCTCCTGACTGCATAATTTGAAACTGCATTCAACTCCCTTAAGCAGAATCTGAGCACCTACTAAGCACCTAACATGAGCTACGCATGTGGGATTTAATTGTCAATGTATGGCGTGGGGAAGAGGATTGAAAACAAGCTACTAGCAGCCTAGACCAAAGCACAAACTAATTGAAACTCTACAGTAAAGACTCGATAGGTTTTACAACATGTCTATAAATGTCTTCTGAGATCCCAGGTCAAACAGATAAAGTGCCATGAGAGAAGGAACTAATGAATGCAAATCATTTGACATTTATTAAATAAATATTAGCCACTACAGTTGTTACTAACAGTATTATTTGCACAGTAAGGCTCAATCACAGATGCAGATTGACCAAAGTTTAAAAACCTAGGTGTAGAGAATGCCCTTGGGCTCACTTCCTCCTTAAGCTAATCATCATTTACTGAGGGACTCTTTCTTGTGTGTCAGACACTGAGTTAGGCAAAGAGAATGCAAAGAGCAACCGGATTAAGCTACCTGAGGGCCAAACTTTGTCTGCCTTATTCACTGCTGTGTCTCCAGTTCCTAGCACACTGCCTGACACACTGCAGATATCTGATAAATATCTGCTGAATAAATGAATTAATAACCAAACAAAAAGACCCATATTGACAAGGCATTCACAGTTTAATTACTTTTGTCATACTTGGATTTTTCTATAACAAATCCAGCTAGCTCTTTTTGGAAACTCCTCCCTACATAAAAGCAGATTAATAAAATAGCTGTGATCCCTTGGTTTGGAGCATATAATATAGCTGGTATTAAACGGAAAGGTCGCTACTGTGGTCTAAATAGGGGCAAACTTCTGCTCAGCATCCTATGTATGAAGTTCTTGGTTTAACCAGAATTATACCGGAAGGAAATTCAACATACACACACAAAAAAATGCTCAGAAATACTGTTTTGTCGCCTTGTGAGACTGAGCCTTCACAGGACCCGTCACCCACACTTCAGCTAAGAGGCCCAAAATATACATCATGGAGGCCCCAGACTCCCCAAGCCCCGTGACAGAGCTCTTGTCAGGAAAAAACCAGCTTTTCATTTCAATCAAATTACTGTGATAGCTCAGACGGGGGTAAAATAGCACACGGGTTCCCCTTTGGCAACAAACCTTTAAAAAAAAAAATCATATCTTTCTTTGGTTGAAATTGTTAGTAACCTGAAAACATGAAAGAAGAAAGGAATAATGGGCCCCAAGGAAGCAGGTAGGGGGTTTTTGTGCATATAAGTTGTTTTGAAGAGGTACATTCACTCAGCAAGCTCTCTGACAGTATGACTGACTTGATATTTCCGATACAACTGATTTACAGCGCGATCTGAACTCCGCTGCAAACACTCGTGGATGCGGCAGGCATCTTCCCGATGTTGGTGGAATGTTCTCTAGAGTAGTATTGATTGCACAGTGATGGGAAACGATAGGACAAACCCGAACTAATTAAGCAATAAGCTCAAAGACTACCTACCTTCAATACTGTTTGAAGGTACATTTAATTATTGTGTGGATGCAACAACAGAGGGAGGAACATGCCATTTAGGTAAATGTATCAAAGAGTATTGACCGAATGACTAAGGCTCCCTATCGGCTCTAATGTATTTAGGAAATCAAAGAGCATAAGAAGCAAATATTTCTGTTTGGAAAGTGAATGCTACCACATGGGTGGAAGCATGGAAGAGGGAAGCTGATGACCAAACCAGAGATAATATACTCAACCAAAACCTAGAATAAGCAGGTTCCAAGCCCACGGTGGGCCGTGGGCCATTTTAATAACACCTAAGGGCATTTTAGTACTTTATTTGGGCAGAATCTCATCCTACAACTTTGTGTGTATGATCAATAAAGAAAAACAGAAGTGTTTCTTTGAGTGGAAATTCAGCAGCAAAAGACAGAATTAAACTGATGGCTACTGTTATGATAATTGGGCACTTTAGTTGGCTGATTTCCCGTGAATCTCATAAACGTCAAAGTCAAACTTGGAATCACAAAAGGAATAAAATATCTAAAGGAACCCTTTGGGGCCTGGAGGTCCTCTGAACTCAACCTTTCACTTTACAGGAGACCACTGCCTGCAAAGTATGCTGCTAATAACATAGCCACAGTAGCCAGTCATAAATGTTTATGTGCTCACCTGGTTTGAAAACTGACTTCTAAGATTCTGCCCAAGATTTCAGCTTTCTAAATTCTATTCTCTAAGCTTCTCAAGTCTCTTGCCTGATGACCTGAGTTTAAACTTCATTTTTCTATTTTGTGGGTACTTGATCTTTTTTAGAGCATTTTTCTTATAGGTACCACCATCACCATTTTAAGGCAAAGAAAGAGGTACTCATGATGCATTCAGGGTGATTTTAGTGATACAAGAACACGGGCATTAAATAACACTGAATCACATAATGAGAAAGTCTGTCCCTTTCCAGTTTTCTCTTTATTTTACAATCAATGAGAGAGTCTCCGCTGGGTGCTAGAATTTCTTGAACACCTAATGCTTGCCAGCGTCCACGTCTGACAGAGCCCCTGGCAGGCAGCAGCGCCCAGCTACAAGATCACAATGCTGCTTTCTTTCCTTTGCGTATATTCCGTGGTCACCTTTCATTTACTGTAGGTGAGGCTGAACTAGCACTTACTGCAGCACATAAAGTCTCCTTTTCAAATAAATTCAAGTTTAAAAGAGTGAGTTGGTGTAAATAAGTTTCTTGCTTTAAATAGTACAGATGGTACAAAGGTATGGTAAAAGTCATGGGAGAAATCTGAGAATGATGCTTGCAAGGAAACCCTGGTATAAGAGAAAACACCCAGAGCTGAGAAACTAACAACCTGTGTTTTTCATGGTAGTTCTTCCACTAACCAGCTCTGTGACCATCTGGAAGTCACTGAACATCGCTTACCTTGACCAAAAAATAAAACATTAGATGAGTGTTTTTAACCTGACTATCCACTACTATCACCTAGGGATCCTTTAGGAAATGCTGTTCCTGGGCTCTACCCCAGATGCATTAATTCAGAATGTCTGGAGACAGAGACTAGACATCAGTATTTGTTCTAAAGATTCTCAGGAAGTTCTAATGTCAGGCCAGGGCTGAGAAACACTGAGGCAGATGATTTCCAAAATCTCCGGAATCCTAAGAAGCCACTGAAGGGTACAAGAAATGCAAACATCTGTTTTCTTCTTTTTTTCTTTTCAAAACTTCCCTCTCTGTCTTTCAAAGTATCCAAATATGCTTGCTGACATGACACTTCCCATTATCCACAGAAGCTACTGATGAGCTGTTTGCCTGTTCCTCAGATCAGTAATAGAGCTGTTAAAACAGAGGCATCAGAGTTAAATTCGGGAATCCTAGACAGACAGTGCAGATTTCTAACTCCCAATCTAGTGTCTGGGAGAAAAAGAGCAGGAGGAAGGTACGACTCCGTAATCTGGAGGCCAAGGAAGCCAGGAAGTTCAGCTCCTGAGGCCAAGCACAGGCAGGCTTACGGAGCAAACTCCCTGGGGAGACATGGATCCCGCTGAAGCCTGGACCATCAGCCCTGGGCCAGCCTTCTCCTATTGCCACTTAAGCCCCTTCATCAATAACCACTTACCCCAGGAATGGCATACCAGCAAAGCCATTCCGAGCAGCCTGGCGCTTCCATCCAGCACAGTCCTCAGGTCAGGGGGCAACAGCGTGATAAATGCTGAGCCGCAAACTGTGATGTCTCTCCCAGCCACTGTCTCCTTCCCCAGCTTAATTAAGGAACCTCTCTCTGGCCTTCCCTTTCATCTTCCCTTCCTCGGTCTGCGGTCACAGGACTGTTTTCTACTTCATGGTGTGACAGGTGCAAGAGAATGCTGATGACAAATTCTGAAGAATACTAGGAACAGATATGATTTCAGAACTAGATTTTTTTTCTTTCTCTTTTATTAAAAGAGTCACTTCCGTCTCCTCCTGTGGGCTTCCCAAGATGATTCTCAGGCAGGGTGTTCAACCTCAAGCACTATGGGAATACACAAGAAGAGTACCCCCCACCCCATTATATAATATAATAATCAGCTGTAATCAACAAAGCTAGGGTTTCCTGGCAGGCATATGAACCCCTGGTTACATATTCTCTGATTTTATAAGAAAAGTCAGATACACAGATATGAATGTGAAATCTTCTCATTTTATGATACTAGCTTCTAATTCAAAATTTTTTAAAATATTCTGCAGACCAAACCAAATTCATCTATGGGCTGAATTCACTCAGGGAGCCATACATTTAGGGACTCCCATAAGCCAGGAGGTTGGGGGAAGGAGAGAGCAAATTCCTCAGAATTTAATGTCCCTCATTTCACTGCATTTGCCAGACTTTTAAGACTCTTGTCTGGACCCCAGCTTAACAATTCAATCATTCACCATCCAATTAATGATTAATATGACTATTTTTATAGCTTTTCATGTGTACTTCTACTAAACACCCCTATGAATAAGGTACAGTTATCATCACCATTTCATGATAAGGAGGCTGAGGCTCACAGTGATCAAATAACACAGATCACACACGTCCAGAGTCTTAGACACACTGAAAGCTGAGGCTAGCTGATCCCAGTGCCCATTAACAATGAGGAGTCCCATCCTAGAACTAAGACGTCTCAAGAAATAGCAGATATGCTGGTCTAGTTGGGGAAATAAAGCAGACAGATTTTTTAGTAAAATCCAGGCTTCCCATGTACCCCAACCATGTGCCTCTGGGCAAACTGCTTCCATTTTCTGAACCTCCATGTCTTCTATAAAACGGAGATAGCATTAGCAGTCCTCATACAGGCTGCTGGGTGGGCCCAGGTAGAGGCTTAGCATAGAGCCTGAAGGACAACAAACATTGGATATAGTTGGGCTCCTATTATTATTTTTGTTTTCTTTACTGTAAGTCTGTAAGTCATCACTGCTTATATTCAACCTTCTACCCTAAAGCTAAGGAATCCTAATATCCCCTAAGGCTTTAAGAACACTTTGAGCTTTTTAAAGCCTTTCAACATCCATTATTTCACTTTATCCTTCCAAGAACCTGATGGGGTAGGTGAGACAAGTTTGACTTCATACAGCAGACAAGAGAACAAAGAAGGCAAAGAGAAGTTCATTAAACTTCCAAAGTCACACAGCTAGACACAGGCTCCATAGTAACCTGTTCAGTTTAGTCGCTCAGTTGTATCCAACTCTGTGACCCCATGACTGCAGCATACCAGTGTTGCCTGTCTCTCACCAACTCCCAGAGCTTGCTCAAACTCATGTCTGTCAAGTCGGTGATGCCATCCAACCACCTTATCCTCTGTTGTCCTCTTCCCCTGAGCTTTCCTCAATTACTACACATTCAAGTAGCAGCTAGGCAGGGGAAACCCCTAAAAGTAGACAGTATGCGTGTCTTTGGGTGCCTGAAAAATTAATGGGAGTTATAACACAACTAATTGTCCAGAGTAAAAAAATATAAGAGAACTTCTGAAGAAAAGGAAATGAATTGGAATTAAAACACTGAAAATTGTATAGATAAATACTTAGAGAAAATATGACTAGAAGAAATGACTGACAGGAGAAGAAACTGGAATAGGGACATATGAAGAACTTCCTGGAGGACAGAAAGGGACCTAGGGTTTCTGCTATGCATGTCACAAACTTACTAGAATTAGGAGTGGTGTCCTGTGGGTGAACTGGAGCAGCACTGTGAAGAAAGGACATCACTCTCCCCAACTCCTGCCTCTGGAGCACGTCGTACGGCCTGGACAACTGAGTTATGAAGTATGGTATTTCCAGCATGGAGCACAATATTTGTCCCATTAGTTCAGTCACTCAGTCATGTCCGACTCTATGCGACCCCACGGACTGCAGCATGTCAGGCTTCCCTGTCCATCGCCAACTCCTGGAGTTTACCCAAACTCATCTCCATTGAGTCAGTGATGCCATCCAACCATCTCATCCTCTGTTGTCCCCTTTTCCTCCCACTTTCAATCTTTCCCAGCATCAGAGTCTTTTCAAATGAGTCAGTTCTTCGCATCAGGTGGTCAAAGTATTGGAGTTTCAGCTTCAGCATCAGTCCTTCCAATGACTGTTCAAGACTGATTTCCTTTAGGATGGACTGGGTGGATCTCCTTGCAGTCTAAGGGACTCTCAAGAATCTTCTCCAACACCACAGTTCAAAAGCATCAATTCTTCAGCGCTCATCTTTCTTTATAGTCCAACTCTCACATCCATACATGACTATTGGAAAAACCATAGCCTTGACTAGATGGACCTTAGTGGGTACTCATAGTAGGTGGACTGGCTGTTGATTGGCTGATTGTTTAAATGAAGGAATCAGAAAGACGGAAGACATTATCTGACCAGAAAGATGGAAGAAGCTGTGAGCCCACCTGCAGTGGACCTGGCCCATTTCGTCAGATGTCTGTTATTTTTCCTGCCCAATCCCTCCATCATCTCTTTGTAATTGTACTTTCCCTTTGGTGAACTGTCCCTGGTCCATTCTTGTGATCTTAGAGGAACTGACAGCCAAGTCAGGCCAATCCACTTTTCTCTCCTGAGATGCTGAATCTTGAAACGAGTAGGACGCAGGAGAAGAAAAGGTAGGGCTCAGGCCTTTGGCCAGCAGCATCCTGAGAGACCACTACTGACCCCAATCCCCAGGGCTGCCTTACATACACACTCATCTTCTCAGCACCCTATTATTGAACTCTTCTTCTGACTTTTAAGCTTACAAGTTATGACACCAATAAATCCTTACTGCTTCACTGACACGTTCTATAGCTTGTAACCAAAGGATCATGTGCCTCAGAAGTGAGCAGTTGAGTGGACAGGGTTGCTATTATACCAGCTGATACAATTCCAAGAGACTTTAAATAGACCCCATTGTTCTCCCAAGTATGCCTCCCAGAACCTATCAATAATATAAATATAGAGAAGGACATGGCCAGTTATGTTGTCCCTGGCTGATGCAGGGGAGATACCTGCTCTAATGATTTCTCTTGTTCTGGCTCAGAATTAGGCAAAACAGAGCCAATGAAGTGACCCAAAGAAACAGGGGAAAACCCTCAAAAGACTGCAACAGAAAACCCTCTGGCAGCCACTGGTCTAGTTCACCACAGGCTGAAGCCCTCTCCTCTGCCCAGGAGAAACACTGCTGAACTGTCCTGATGGTGATGCAAGCACTGTTTGCCTTGGAGATTACTGACTTCCTGACCCTCCAAGACCCAGTTATCCGCCCACCCACCCCAACACCTCGAGCCACAAGTCTCCAGGATCATAGCTCTGGACAGATGTAGCCTGCAACTCTCTATCCAGCAAGAAACAGGAAAGGACAGAATGGGAAAGGAGGGCTTTCTGCAAAGCCTCCTCTTCAATCCCTGGTCAGAAAGTGGGGCTTCTTGGTTTTTAATAAAATCCTCAATTGAACCTGAAAGCAGCCTACTGGGAGATCACCCATCTTATACCAAATGGCAGGCAATTTCTTATGAGTGTGAAGAGCAGACACAAACTTCTTCATGTCAAATGATGTATACACATAGCCATGAGGCTCCTGGAAACCCTCAAAGTGCTTAGTCATGGCCATCACAGTAATCCACCACCAATTAAAACCAAATGCAGGTATCCCTGGGAGGGGGGCAGACAGGAACTTGAAGTGCAGTGTGGGTACAGCCCCACTCACTGAAGCCTTCCTCTCTCTGCGTGCAACTCCAAACCCAACTCACGACCATGAGCGTGGAGTGGCCCTGAGCACCAAGATCAGAGAGCAGCAGAACTACTTCAGAACTTTCACTTAAGACGCTGGCAGGGCCGGTGAGAGGTCAAGTGCCCATCACAGCCACTCATTCATGCACTTACTAGCTCGTTCCAGACATGCTGATTACGAAAGCATCCAAGACATGCTATCGCTCACTACTTCCTTCACTCAAGACAACACCTGTAGACTACCTGCATTGCCGTGCTCAGTGCTACAAGGTATATTATTTCTGTGCAAAGCCCATGAGAAGCTTATGGTCTTAGCAGGAGGATTTAACAGGAAAAATACAACTAAAAAGCAAAGTGGAAAGTGACGAGTGACATCAGAGATCCTAACAAAAAAAGACAGCAGATGGCAGAGGAGCTGCTGGAGAGGGTGACTTAGAAGTAGATGAGGGGGACTTCCACGGCAGCCCAGTGATTGGCACTTCAGGGGGTGAGTTCAATCCCTGGTCAGGGACCTGGGATTCCACAAGGAGCCAAAATATAGAACAGAGGCAATGTTGTAGCAGATTTAATAAAAACCTAAATAAAAAAAGGGGGGGGTCCACATCAAAAAAAATCTTAAAAAGAAAAAAGAAGTAGATGAGGAACCTTTAAGAAGGAAGCAAAACATGAACCTCCTGACAAAAGATGGGAAGGATTCTTAACACAGGAGTGGAGTCGGGCTGTGGCAATGGCGGGGGGAGGTACAGTCAAAGGGGCTGTTGGATGGGATAAAGTACACAGTCAGAAAAACACTACCATGACACCTCAGTGGTGCTCTTCTGCTGGAGTGGAGCATGCTGTGGGGACACCCCAGGTAAACCAGGCCCTGGGTTCACATCAGGAAGTCCATTAACCAACATTCAGCAGTCATGGTTCTGTGAAACCAGATAAAGCCCCTTCCTTGGAAAGAGGCATAATAGGAAGTACACACAAAGAGAGCTTCCCCAGCTACAGTGTGGAGGAACAGACAGAGGAGGCAACTTTTAGGCAGAGAGACAAATTAGAAGTGTAATGAAGCAGGCCTAAACTACGGTGGTGAAACCAGAAGGGAGCCACACGAAGACTGGCTCTCACTGAAATGTCACTAGTTCAAGCCTGAAAAATAAATACCGGGCGTGGATTTGAGAGGCAATGTGATTCCACCCAGAACTGGGCTCCAAGTTTGCTACTGCTGCTGCTAAGTTGCTTCAGTCGTATCCAACTGTGTGTGACCCCACAGACAGCAGCCCACCAGGCTCCCCCGTCCCTGGGATTCTCCAGCGCCAACGCAAACAAGAGCTGGTCGTGTGACCTGGACCTCCCTGTGCTTCGGTGTCTTTGTCTGTCACTCTCTGTAGTTACCTCTAAGGGGAATTTTGCTTAGGATGGGCAGATGGGAATGTTCTTTCACTTTTTTGGTAAGAATTATAAAAGCTTAGGCTAATAACAGAATTATACTCTTTCTTTAAGGTGGTTCTTCAAAGCTTTGTATCCTCTATGTCAAAGATAATTCAACTTTAGAGAGAGGTTAATCTCAATGAAACCTATCACATTCTATTTTCCTGAGCACTAGTGAGCCAAGCGATAACAAGAGCCAATTACCTGTGTGAGAACTCCCTTAAAGGATCCCAACACCAAACCTTAGTCACAGGACCTGCAATATACATATGTCCCAGTCATCAAAATGGCAACCCACTCCAGTGTTCTTGCCTGGAGAATCCCAGGGATGGGGGAGCCTGGAGGGCTGCCGTTTCTGGGGTCGCACAGAGTCGGACACGACTGAAGCGACACTTAGCAGCAGCAGTCCTCACAGAAAGAGCAACAAAGAAATAATGTCAGAGGCAGAAGAGAGAACCAGGAAATCTCAATCCTACTATTTACTGTCTCTGCAACTTTGAGCAATATATTACTGAGCCTTCATTTCTCCATCTATGTTGTGCTAAGTCACTTCAGTCGTGTCTGACTCTTTGTGACCCTGGGGACTGCGGCCTGCCAGGCTCCTCTGTCCATGGGATTCTACAGGTGAGATAGGGCAAATAATATCTATCACCTAATACAAATGAAAGAATTAGATAAATATGTATCACAAAACATAATGCCTGACTCATAGTAAGCACTTGATAAATAGTAGCTGTTATTCATTGTTATTTTTTATTGCTTACATCACAGGCATTGTTTCATTAATTTTAAACTACAATATTTTGCATATCCACTCTAGCATACCAGATGGTAGCTTAAATATATCCGAATTGCTCATAAAAACAGTTTGAGACATTCCATTGAATAAGTCACTGGTTTATTTTTTAAGTTGAAAAATCTCATATTTTATGTAAGAGATGCCTTTGTAGAGATAGTCTTTTTCAAAACACTACCACATGTTTTGCCACTACTTCTTGACAAAAATGTTTTCAAGAAAAGTCACACACACACAATTGTTCTGCTGTCAAGAAAATAGATCAGGCCTGAGATGTTAACATTGCCAAAAGATGACAGTATTTGGCAAGCCTAAAACTGTTTGTCATCTTAAAAGTATTTATGCAAAAGCAGAAAATAAACTATTCAATATTTTAGTCATTTTAGGTGATTCAGGCAAGTCAGTGGGTTTTGGTTTCAAATGTTCTTGCAAGAAATTCACCCTTCTTTCACCTAACTAGTTTTATCCTTCAACCTATAAAATTTAAACTGTTTCATAAATTTTATCTGTGTTACCTGTGGAGTTTTTGGCATTTGTACAATGCAAGGGCTAAAAATGCCCCTTGCCTCTTACCCAATCTACCCCTTCCAATGTTTTTGCAACACTTTTCAAATTAAAGGCATTTACTAGCTCTGAGACCCTGAGCAATTTACTAACTTCCCAAGTCTCAGTTTCCTCTTCTTTTAAAAAAGTTGGGGTGGGGGTTGGATTGAGGAAGAATACAAGCCCTTCCCCGGCTTCTCACATGGGGCTAAGAGAGAATGGATCTGAAAAATCTTTTTGTTAATGGTAAGACCATTTGAAGGAAGCGGGGGATGGCGAGGACCCATAAAGCCAAAGCTTGTTCAGCTAAGGCTTTCCTCAACATTTTCCTCGCAGAATCCTTAAATAAATCCTTGTAAGGGCAAAAAGGTGCCCCTTTTGCCTAAATGCAAGTAACGGTTGAGTTCATATAGAAGGGGAGCCCAAAACGCTCCCAATAGCTTTGCTTAATGATTTTTTTGTCATCAGAATTAAATAAATGTATGCCCTTTCGGAACAATTTATGAATGTGTATCTTGTGAAGTTATAAATACATTTAGATCTATTTCTCTTCCCTTCTTATAAAGACATTGATGTGTTTTTTCTGACATGCCTCATGAACTCAGTCAATCACAAGTCTTTCTTAATGGAAACCACATGTCTGCCCAGAACTGTGTAATTATAATGCTAGGATTCTTGGCACTGCCAGGAAAAGGGGCATTGTCAAACCAATTAAAGTTTATTTACTTACATACCATTTCTGGATCAGAATGTTCTTTCTTTTATGCTGATGCTGAGAAAATATATATCTCATCAAGTTGTTGTAATTGTTTTTTTTGGACAGATTTACATTTCTTACCAATTATATTTCTGGTTTTCAGTTCCTTTGCATGTAACTAAAAATTTTTCTTTAAAAAGACATCTGGGAACAGCATCATGAGATGTTCTGTAAATAAGAGTTTGCACATTTCACACCAAAATTACTGTGCTTGTCTATTTCGCTGCTGAAATGTAATTTTATAGGATTTATCTCTACTAAGGGGTATATTAAGAGCATTTCCTTTAGACTTGTTGGGAATTGAGCATGCCCTACAAGGAGGTCTGAGTTTGGTATCTGGCTTAGCTCTTGAATTGATGGATTATCACGGGGAAAAAAAAAAAAGATTTCTTAAAGTCTCAGTATTTCTGACTGAAAGCAGAAATGAAAATTCTACTTACAGAAATAACAGTAATAATGGCAAGTACCATGGAAGGTGAGGAAACTAGTGGAAAAAAATATATGGGAGCAGACACCAATTGGCTAAATGGCCTTGGACAAAGTCTTCAATCATTCCCAGCCTTTTTTTTTAAATCTGCAAAATGGGACTAATAACACTTATTCTATGAGCCTCAAAGGATTTCTCTGAATTTAAAATGAGAGAAAGTAACTCTCCCTGCCTCACTCTCTGTAGCCTTTCACTCTATGAAACCTAAGTCGAGAACCATAATCACAAACCAGCAAAAATAAAACCAAAGAACAAACTTAGAATAAGGCCAGAAGTAGGGGACTTAACAAAAGAGACAGAAAAATCTCAACTTCCACCCCAATGGGGAGAAAAGGGCCCGTCAAGGAAATAAAGCTGACCTAGGTCAATGGGCAGCCACATGAAAGACTGGCCTCTGAAGCTTCTCCTCCACTTTCATCACTGGAGACAAATGATTCCAGCGTGCTGTCAAGAAAGACAGGAAGATGGGAAGGTGGGGTGAATTACTGATTCTCGTCTCTCACTCTAATGCTGGCTCCACCAATTCCCAGGAAGAAGGGGCAGACAGCAAGCATGAGGAAAGTCCCTCAAGTCCTTGGTGGGATGCTGGGATGAATCTCTCCAGCCTGAATGTGGGTGTCCCTCAGAGGGGGCACAACATGAGGGACAGCTCTCATCTCTTGGGGCCACCAAATTAAATGATTGTGAGATTCTTCTCAAAGAGAGGCAAATGGGAAATTCTAAATATAGGAACAGACCAAAGCAAAACAATTTTCTATAGGTACAATGAGCAATCTGATTCCCGCTATGGCTTGGTTATTGTTGTAGAGCAGCTTCACCCAAATCCAGCAAGTTAGTCAACGTTAGCCTCTGAACTCTTGCCCTTAGAGACAAAGGACCTTTCAACTTACAAAGTCCGCCAGAAAAAAATGTGAATGTGCCTTACAACAGGGGGCTGTGCTAATACAACCACAGGCAAAAGAGTTAACAGAAACTGTGGAGTGGAGCGTGTCCCCAGACGTCAGGGTCTACTCTGCCAGTGACAACTCTGAAAACATCACCTGAGCTCCTTCTGAATAAAGTACTATATTTCCTGGAACTCTAAGTCTAAAATTGTGTCTGACTTTAACATTTATATCATATTAGTTTGATGCCTCATAACAAGAACGACTGATCTTGCATTACCATTTTCCATTTCATCATTTGAATTATTATTTTATCAGAAAGTCATTTCTACCTCAAATATACCATTACATTAAGAGACCCAATAAGGAAAAAAAAAAAAAAAAAAAAGCAGAAGTAGCTATAGTTTTGCTCACACTAGTAAAGCAGAAAATTCATGAATGCCTTTTTTCATTAGGTTAGAATTCTTCACTCCAGACAGCACTAACGATTACTAAAGATTAAATTTGCCAGTTCATTGTAATTTTTTGAACATTCAAACTAACAATGCAGAAAATGTAGGGTTGGTTTTCTTTCTCATTATATAAATATCTTTAACAAGAAAGTGAGCTTTTCTAGCATATTTTGATTTTTGAAAATGCATTCTGGATTTAAGTTTTCAAAAATGCATCAACTACATGAGAGGCTAACTCTGGTCTCCAGAAATACACTCAGAGTGGACAGAGCCCTCTCCTGGGTGAATAACCACAGACTGAGAGAAGTGAGTATGTTCTAGTTGGTTTTCCCTCTGCATTGTCCTTTAGGCCCCTCTCACCCAATATCCTGGCCAAGCTTTGGGAAAAAAGTCTTGGAAATCCTCTCCTTGATAGGAGAAGTAGCAGAATGGGAGAAAATGGTGTAAAATTAGAGTAAGGACATGCCAAGGCCTTCCCCAGCAATCAGATTATCCCTCTTTTACTTCTCCCCAATACCCTATCTTCCTTAGATACTTACATACAAACAGTATACAGTAATCCAAACCTCATTATTATTGGCATCTTCCTGGGGTCATATTGTATTTAACAAGACTAAGATTCAATGTGACATAGTCACTGGAGAGGGAGTTTTGAGGCAGAGTGGTGGATCAGTGATAGGAGGACTCTGGATAGATTTCACTTGGACCTGCTGGGAATGAGGCATACAAGCATCAGAACAATTCTGTGACTGTACAGTCTCCAAGTCCCTCTGTGTCTGCAAGTCTAGGAGGCAGAACCACATCCCAAGGCAGAGGATGCTTTTAACATCCCTTAGCATGGTGCCGAAGAGCCTAGAACAGGCATTATGTGGACAGCACTATGACTCAAGGATATGTGAAGCTCTGGGAGCTCAGATTTATTCAACTTCTCTGTCTTTCCTGCAGGGCTGTTGTGAGGATTAATTGAAAAACTGACAAAGGAATCCAACACCCTGCCCGGCACAGTGTAGCTGAATGATAGAATCTAAGTTTCCTCTTGCTTCACATCACAGCCCACAGACATTCTGTCCTCCTCCACCTATGGGTAGGGTGGTCCCGGCCTGAAACTATGAGCTAACAGAAATGACCTCATCTCTGGTCAGAGACATGCAATGCAATTTTATCGCATGATGCACAGAGACTCCCAGAATGTGTCAGCTTAAACCTACTGATTTCAGGGGTGCAATGATGGGTCAAGTTCTGCAACAAAGAGGACTCAGCCTCCCTGAGGATCTCAGCCCTGCTTTGGCAGTCTGGCCTCCAGCCTTTGAGAATACAAATGGCTCTAACAGATTCTGGGCCCCAAATCCAACTTTAATTTACTGGTGACCTCATGGCTTTCAGAAGCACTACACAGGACTTATCTGGAATTCACTCTTTCCTACGCCCTTTCTTTTATTGGATAAATCTGATGATCATGCTGATTTCTTGGATCTTTTTATCTAGAAAGGAATTTTTCTGGAAGTACTTAGTATTTTTAATCAAATCAAGAAAGAATTTTATTTAAAAAAAACTTGCAAGCATATAATTTCTTAATATAGTTTCTTGGTAAATTAGTGATGGTTTAGATATAGTTTTTCCTAATTTTCATGAAACATTTTAATTAACTTTCATTCTATATGTTAATCACAACGATTATAGTTTAGAAATTGGAAGTGGAAGGTTATGATTCCTGTCTTTTACTCAAAAAAGGGAGCGGGACTGGTTTCTCTTACTTTCTTCGAATCTACTTTATTAAAGCAGTTTCTAAGTATGAGCTTATTTTTAGCTATTTAATTCAACTGTGGATGTGAATTTATGAAGGAGTGAGGAGGTCAAAGTCACAGGGAAATGGTGGGAAGGAAGGCAAATTTTAATTTCTAAAAAAACTGCTTAATTTAGCAAAAGTCTATTTAGGTAGTCTTACAGGGACTGGACACCTTTATCCTATATACTGCATTTCTGCCTTAAAGGTAACAAATGTAAAGAATTACAATACTCAGACCCATCCCTAATAAAAAAAAGAGGCTCACACACCACATGTCTGTTTCAAAGCTGTAAGACAAACGTCAAGTGAAATATGTTATGCCTCCTCTCTCGGTGAATATTGCTTCATAATGATGTGTAAGGCCAGGTTTGACTTTAGAATGCTTGACCTCTAGACAGTTCTACTCAAGAGCTTGGTGGCACAGATCAGCCCTCTTCTCCATCCACCTCTGGCTCAGATACACATCTCAAGAGGCTTCATGCTCCCAAAGGAACACTCCAATCCTCACATCCAATCCCTTCCCCATCCTCTACAAGTAGCCCTCTACCCACCCCCACCCCGCTCAAGACTATGATATACACACCCTGGGAGGGGGGACCTGGTGAGAGACTCAGGAGACCCTCTGGAATTGGGCTCAGGGCCTTTGGGGGCTCTAATTCCCAGGTGCCGAGAACTCTGAGTATGACTGAGAGGGTAGACAAGTTCCCAATAGCCCCACAGACTTCTCATCCATTAGGAGGGTTATGGCTGGGGGACAAGGCGGGGCCCTCTGAAGAGCAGAGGACTCTCTTAACTCTGGGTCTCAGCATGACACTGGACATTCAACCACATTCTGAAAAAATGGAAATACTGGGCATTCTCTGCAGTTTCATACTAAATATTTTAGAGTTTCTAATTTTCTAAAAATTGCAAATGTACATCCTAGAATTGCGCACACTCGCTCTACTTCTCAACCTCCCAAAATCCAGACTCCACCTACTAGAAATGTTTTTCACCTTTCTGTATGCTGTGCCCTCCACGGAGAACAACCCCACCCTCCCAGGATCGCTTTCTCTTGCTAACTCCTCTTCATTCAGAAGGATTCACCCCAGGGCAACTACCTCCTCTAGGATACAGTCTGGGACCTCATTTTCCATTGCTTGGGGATAGCCATTCCCCTCTTCTGTGCTCCCAAAGTATCTGCTTTATAGTGCTATACTGCAAGCCATTTATTAAATATTAGCTCTACTATTAGCTCTGCACCCCACATTCTAATCTTCTTCTGATCAGGGTTATTTATATTTGTATTACAGAGCCAAACATCCAATACATACTTGCTAAAGTGAATTAAACTCAGCTCACGGTGGTCTCATCTCAAATGCAAACTTCTCAACAAGGCTTTCAACTTTCTCTAAAATAGCACCCTTATCAAGCTCCAGCCCCTTACCCTATTTTACTTTTCTTTATAATATTAACTACCTAACATTATATTAGATATTTATTTATCTTCCCCTTCTAGGATATGAGTTCCACAAGGGCAGGGACTTTATTTTAATGACTGCTGAATTCACTGTACCTACAATAGGCAGGCATTCAATAAATACTGTTGGATAAGTAAATAAATGCACCAAAAATATATGAACTATCTCAGCTTTCTCAAACTTCAACCATTTGTATATCTTTTGCCAATCCACCCACCACTGTTATTATTTACTTAATAATTTGACTTTAAAATGATATGATCCACTCTTTCATTTAAGTAAAATTATTTTCAAAAGAAACTATACATAGAAAACCAGTAAATTGAAGATAATCATAAAAGCAGGTGCCAAATGATAAATTTAAAATGTCTGTAGGTCTCCTAAAATTACCTTATGGTCCAGTACTGGTACCTAGACTGTAACTTACCACACTTTGAGAAACGCTATCGACCTGAACAAAGAGACCTTCAATTCCCAAACTGTGCCAGATTGCAAAGTATATTATGCATGCTTCTCACCTACTACTGTAAAATATCCACAACCTGAAAAATTCAGCACCTACACCCTAAGCATTTCTCTGTCATGGAAGCTTCAAAGGTTCAGCCCCAATACCACGCTTCTCAGATTGCAGTGAATGAACCTCAAGCACACACAAGAGTTTTTCTGTTTCATTTTCTCTCTGAAAGAAAAAAAAAATTCTCACAGAAAAAAAAGAAACAGAGTGAAAGACCCATATTGACAGCTCTTACCCAAAGACTCAACTCTGAGATTTATCTACGTTGCAGGCTGAGACATAGACAGCTTCTGAGTCTATGTAATGCCCCCAAATAGAAGATACGGGTCAATAGTTACTCCAAACGATGGATTGATAACTGTGCAAAACAGCAGTAATTATGATCAGTTTCCAAAAATTTTCAAATTTTCTTCACTTCCACAAAGTCAAGACTCTTCTTCACGAGTCTCTCAAAATTAGTTGCTAAGCTTAGTTTTTTAGAAACCCCTTACATTTAGTCAAAGGATCAGTCTTCAAATTTCCTCTCTTGGCTAAGAGGGAACATGAGATGTTTTCAGTTACAGAAAAGAATACTTTCCAAGCATTTGTGAGAAATTGGTGGGTTTTTGCCTTTTAAAATGCTACAACTATACACAAATATTTTAAGTCTATTCCAAATAGCTAGTCTTCAGAATTATAAACAGAGAATCAGTATGTTCCAATACTGACATGGTAAAAGTGAAAAAACTAAACTCAGCAGTGGCTAACTTCAAAAATATGCTCTGCACTGATCTGTAGTATTTTTCTCTTATTTGAAGTGAAGCCCAAAGATATAACAACAAATAAAACTCTACCAACTTTTTAATTGCCTTTATAGAAACATATAAATGAAATTATGCATTAACATTTTATTGTAGAATAATAATATCCAATTATTTTCTGTTTTGCTGTCCTATTGTTTTCTTTTCCTGCTATGGGAAGTTGTTCTTATATCACAAGCATTTTTAAGAGACATTAGTGTGTTGAGCAGTTATTCTCAAAGGTGGTCCCATGGAACCCTGAAGTTCTCTGAGTCTCTTTCAGAAGGTGAACAAAGTCAAAACTCTTTTCCTAACAATACTGATAGTGCTGATATTTGTACAGAATTGCAAAAGCAATGATGGATAAAGCAATGACGATGCCTTAGTGAGAATCAAGTCAGTGCCACCAAACTGCACTCAACAGCCATAGCCGTTACCATCATGAACTTGCAGTAAACACACACGTGTGGACACACACACATAAAAACCATCTCACTTAAAATGTCCTTGAAGTAGCAAAATTAATTTTATTGAACTTTATTAAAATATTATACTGTATTAAATCTCAACCCTTTTTATATCTTCCTAATATTCTCTGAGGTGAAATGGGAAATACAAATAAAACTTTCTGCTGCATGCCGAAGTGTTCAGGTAAAATACTTGTGCAACTGTTTGAACTATGAGCTGATTTTTGCAGAACACCATTTTTAATTGTGAGTACAACTTACAATGTTTATTCAGACTTGGGTACTTGGCAAGCGTCTTCTCAAAAATGAGCAGAGTGGAACTCTCACTTCATGGAAACAATCGACACTCACGTGTTGCCAACGATAAAATTGAAGCTTTCAAGTGAAAGTTAGTATTTTGGGGAAACTTGTATCCCCAACTATACACTTGAAAGCTTCCTAATAATTTCTCTATTGAGACTGACTCTGATATTAAAGAATATGAATATGAATTTTTAACACTGTACAATAAAATGTTATTTGCTTCAGTGAACATAATTCAGGGAAACAATATTTTCCAAATATCCAATGCATGATGTTACAAAATAATAGTGGATAAAAGATCCATTCAAGGTGAAAGATATGTAAGTTCATACTTTAATGCATGAATTCACACATTAACGTAAATACTTCAAAGAATATAAAAAATTCATTGATATGGTTTAAGATTGAATACTACAACTAACTTTAAAGAAACTACCACTTGTTGAATTTTGGTATATTATCAAAGAAGAATATTCACAATTATTTAAACTTTTAAAATAGTCCTCTTTTTTCCAACTACATACACTGATGAAGCTGGATTTTCTTCATATAGTTTATCCAAAATAACATGTAGCAACATAATGAATATCTTGTTTTCTATTAAGCCAGAAATTTCTTTAAAATATTTGTAAAAATGAAAAATAATGCCAGTCTTCTCACTAAAAATTTTTGTTTCAGAAAATAGGTTTTTCCCATTTTACTATATATTACTTACAGTAAAACGTAACAACTTACATTAAAATGTATTAACTTATATTAATAACAAATATAGGTTTGCCACTGTTATTTTTAAATGAATAATAAACCCTTTTTCAAGTTCTCATTTTCATTTATAATACATAAATTATAAATATGGATAGATCTAAACCACATAAACAAAAGTTTGCTGAAGTCTCAACAGTTTTTAAGTGTATGGGTCCTCAGGCTTTACACTTAAATGAGCACTGGGTATAGCTTTGAAGAAACTGGACTCTGTAGTTAAGAGAGGCCCACCCACTACAGTTCAGCCATGCACTGACTGCCTAGCCCCTTGCAAAAGTTATTTAATCTCTCTGAACCTCAGTTTCCTTATCTGTAACAATAACATTGTTCCTCCCCCTCACAAGGGCTGTTATGAGAATTCCATGAAGTCATGGCTACATTATCCTTAACACATTGTGCATTCTTTGTAATTACTAGCTGCCAAAATCATCTTTATCTTGCCCTTTTTGTCTAACTTACTGACACTGGTGAAAGCCGCTCAGACTTTGAGCGAGGGAAGTAACTGCCCCACAAAAGAGAGATGAGGCTGGCCTCCCTTCATGGATTATAAGACAACAATTTACCACAGTATTGCCTGACAGAGTGATTCCACCAGGGCTCAGCTCTCTTCTTACCAGCTAGTGCTACCAGAGTAGCAACAAGGCAAAGGAGAAAATTTTATCACTTTCTGAGATAAATGAAGTCATTTCCGTTGTCAATCACCAGCTCTTGTGTATGTGAGCGTGCACAAGTGTGTTTAACCCAAGATGGATGCTCAAAGTCAAGTAAACCTATTACTAGCAATTCAATTTTGTGATAGTTTCAGGGTTCAAATGCAGTTGACATTTATCATCTTTGAAACTTTTTGCCATGATCTTAAGAAAAGACAACTAGCCCTATAGAATGAAATAAAAAATAAACTCCTTTTTTCTCATTTAAGTCCTGTGGGATAGGTACACAAAACTACAAAAATAATCATTTCTCAATTTTCCCCTATTACTTTGTTCCATAATTTGAAAACATACAGCTCTTTCCACTGGCTGCCCTTCTAATTCTTCTTTTTATTCCTGTGCCAGTGCAAAAGGAATTGCCAACGAAAGTGCTATAAACAGCCATGCCCTTGCTGAAAAAGGCAATATGCCGTCAGCCTGACATATACCTCGCTTTTCCGCTCATTGTCAACACTGTGATTGATGGTGTAGTTCATTAATGGGGAACGATTGTCAGCTTTTCCTGAATAAATATAAAAAGAAACAAAGAAATCCCCACCCTTTTCAGGCCAGAGTGAATTATTTCCTATTTTCCATGCTTAGGCTTAAGGATCCATAGGGCATTTGTTACAAAGTAAATAATGGACATAACCTTTAATGGAAGAAATTTTAGTTTGGGTTCTAGAATGAAATAATTTACATTTTCACATATATTTATATAAATACTTTATATACACATACACACACATATATATACACACATAACTGTATACTAAAGATGAAGTATTGCTTTCAAGGAAGTCTAGTTTTAGGTTCCCAAACTGCTTATAATATATATATTGCTTATATATTATAATATATATACATATAAAAGGAAGAAGGAATTATATTATTATATATAATTATATAATATATATATATAAGAGGAGGAAGGAATGCTATTCAAAAGGATGAAACAATTTGGGAGGCTAAAGCTATACTTCCTTTAAAGCAATACTTCATCTTTAGTATACAGTCATATAAAATTCAAGAAATTATCACCTTTGGAAACCTGTAAAGTAAAAGTGATTTGTCAGGTGCTGAACTGCACGTAACAAGAGTCATCAGGAAAGAAGGCAGTGAACTGGATGGATAGTTAGGGAACTAATTTACAGCTGGATAGGAAAGTTGATTAACGTCAGCCCACATCAAAAGGAAATCTCATGGAAATTACCAAAATAGATTTTCCTTTCAATTTCTGTATTCATAATGCAGGTTAGGAATGCTTTCAATAGGAAGCAGACACATTTACATGTATAAGTTGAAGAAAGGTCAGATGGTTCTCTCTTGGTCACCTTTGCCCTCTTATCAGGAGGCATTGCCTCTGACTCTTCTCGGCAATGGCACCCTCATCTTTTCTGCTTGTCTGAACTGTCCTAACTGGATCTCTGCTAGGCACAAGATCAACAAACACCATCGGGTGTGTCTTGCTTTTAGGTTTGATGTACAAAAAGCAACAACTGAAACAAAAACATCCTCATGCATGCGATGCTCACAAGCAGATGTACACACAGCATTTCACTCTGGGCATTCTGTCCCTGTACAAATTTTCTTGGGTGGTAATGTGCTAATGACAATAACAGTGTATTCTGAAGATGTGCTAATTTCTTAAGTCAATTTGTGGAGTATTTTGCCTTCCCACTGGAAGGCACAGGGAACTGAGAACTGTAGAAAAGCTGGCCCTCTGCCACCACTTAGAGACCCACTCTGATCATAATAGAAAGTGACTTTTTAGGACTAACCAGCAGACCCTGGGTGATTTAAGATGACAGCTTGCCTATGTTTCGTGCATTCTTACACACATATGCAGGCCTCAGTTTCCAGCAAGTTCTCATTCTTAATGTCAGTAAAGGGATTCAAACCCTAATGAGAGCTCATGGTTATTAAGCACTCACCACATGCCAGGCTCAGGACTAGACACAGTTACCTCCCTTCCATCCACATTCCAACCCTGTCAGGTCTCAACTACCATTATTCCCATTTTAATGATGAGGGGCACAGAAGACACAAGAAGCTTATTCAAGGCCACATATGAGTAAGTGGGACAAGCCAGGATGCTCACCCAGCCCTGTCTGACTCCAGAGCCAGAACTATGAGCCACTAAGATCTGTGGCTTCTGATTAACTCTGAAATGTTGGAAGTTTCTATCAAGAAAAGAACAATCTCCACTTGACTTTAAAATGCTTTATAAAGTGGTAGCCATTTGATTTCTCATTTCCTCCTCACCCTAACCACATTAAGTCGACACAGCAGATGATAATATTATGGTCATTTTACAGATGAGAAAAAGAAAGTCCAAAGGGGCTAAAACACTGCCTTAAGATTCAACAACCATGACTGGAATAACTGGGACTGGAATTCAGGTCCATTATTTTGCTACAAAGTGACAAAATAAAAACAAATAAATAAATCACTGAAGTCTATCAAAGTCACTTAGTGCAAAGGTAGTAGTTGTTGCCGTATTTCATTTTGCAACTGATTACCTTGTTATATGGGTTTCCCCAGTGGCTCAGCCAGTAAAGAATACACCTACAATGCAGGAGATACGAGTTCAATCCCTGGGTCAGGAAGATTCCCTGGAGGAGGAAATGGCAACCCACTCCAACATTCTTGACTGAAAAATCCCATGGACGGAGGAACCTGGTGGGCTACAGCCCATTTGGGTCGCCAACAGTCAGACACAACTGAGTGACTAAGGGCACACCTTGAAAAAAAATGAAAGTAGCTGAGTTGTGTCCAATTCTTTCACCACAACACTTCTACCATGTCACAGAAAATTAAAAATCGGTTGTGGAAAATGGGGAATTTGAAAGAAGAGAAAAGTGCCTCCCAACAAACTCCAGGATTTACAGGTCACAGGGACCCAGAGACTGTAATACAAGGGCTCCTGGGCTTCACAGCAAACGTAGATGGATGTATTTTCTGGAATCTGTCAGGGCAAGGCCTTGACACCCATTCAGAACACGCCACCAAGAAGGAAATAATCCGCAAGAGCAGTAAATATCTGAACTCTTTTAAGCGTCTCTGATCACAGTGCTCATCATTAAAATTGTATGACGCCAGAGAACAACACTTCATCTACTGCCTCTTTGACTTAAAGAACCCAACTCACAGTAGTTCACAATGTGTGTGCCTTCCCCTAAATATTGTCAACAGGGACCATGTGTACATGTTTTGCTTCTTAAAGACACGCTGAGCTGTGGGCCAACGAGGAATATAATGAACCAACACCGATAATGTACGTACAATGAATTTATTCTGTATTCCAGAGGATTCTTCCTTCCTATTTTCTCCCCAGTAAATTGAAAATTATATTTGTAACCTGATTTTAAAGCACTCTGAATGTGCGTTTCTCAGAGCTATTAACTAAATTTGGGTAGGGTTTTATATTTCTTTCCTGTACATTTATTATTGGGCATCCACAAGAGAGAAGAAATTAAAGATCAAGGAAATATCAGAGTTGTGTCCGCTTTTGTCTCTTCTGTATAAAAGGAAATAGAACATCAACTTTTAAAATAAAACATTAAAAAATTATGAAGATGGAAGGCACTAGTTCCTTAACCTTTTATGGGCGTGGACCCTTGTAAGATTTTGATAAAAGCCTTACCCTAGGAAAATGTCTATTACTTAATAAAAAGTGTTTCATCCACTTTAAAAGTTTCACTGCCTCCCCTCAAAATCTAGTCTTGAATCGCCTATAGGATAAGAATCCCTGAATTATAATTCCCAACACCATGAAAAATCAGTTCATCTGACTGACTTGTCCTATGTGCTAACAGTCATCGATGGCATTCACGGCTTAAGATTGCAAGTGCAGCGGCTATTTAAATTTTACTGGAACCCACACCTCCTGACCCTTCTCTTCCTCTCTTCTCACTGGATGCATTACTCAGTCCATGCATGATGGTATAAAGGAGAATTGAATTAACACCGCAGAGAGAGTTGCTTTTGCATCTCTGGCACTTAAGACACAGACCTTAAGAGAGGGGGCTTCTGCATCAAGAAAAAACAGTGTGCATTCCTGGGGCAGTCAAACCAGAAGGGTCACACTTCCAAGAGATAACTGAAGCTGAAAAGGAAGCCAGGCTCTTTGGGGAGCTGGCTGACACCACGAATAAACTGCATAATGATTTCCACTAGGGAGTTCAGTGGGGTTGACATCGTGAGTCCTTCACCATTGTCCCAGGGTGGTGGCAACTGTGTCCATTTTTACAATCTAATTTTACAATAGATTAACTTGGAAAAGGCTGAATGGCAAAGAGGCTGTATGGGGCATATAAGTGGAACCAACCAATTCAGTCATTAGTGGGTACAGCACTTTTATTCCCCTCTTAGAGAGAGAAATACATCAAGAGCCATAATCATCAAATCACAAAGCAACGAGGGACTCCATTTCAAATAATACCACTTTTAATGCTGCCCAGAAGTTAGGTTTGCAATTTCACAAACTCAAACAATCACAGTCATGCCCAAAAAGGCCCATCTTGGGTTCTCACTGGTGATGACTTCAAACAAGAACTGATTTGTCAGACTTATACCCAAACACACCCAGCTATGGCTCACACGTAAGAAAGTTTGGCTCCTAAACGAAGCAAGAAAACAACTTCAATTTCTATTCTCTATTTAACAGAAGGTTTCTGTTTAATTTGTTCTCTGCCTTATAAAGCCATAAAAATGAGCCTGACTTGCAGAATTCTATTTTTAAAAACTCTTCCTATTTACATATGCTTTACTTCTCAAAAGAATGTCACCTTCCTATTAATGCAACACTTAACAAAGGCAGTGTCAGAAACATACCATTGGTGGGGGCTTTGTTTCTCACTTGCCATGTTTTGATTGGGATCCGTGTTAATTCATATGCCCTCATTGTGAGACAACTGAAAATTATCATTGTCAATACAGTTTCCTAACAATCCCAGAACCCAAGCAATTAGGTATAAATAAGTCATTGTCGGCAAAATAAAGAATGTCGTCTAATGTCTCAGATGAATAAAAGGAACAGCTGGAAAAGGAAGGGAGGGAGCACAGAGAAAGCAGACCCAGAACTTCTTTATGGAGTCCAAGTAAAAGGAAAAACTTTATATGCCTAAATAAAGACACCAAAAAAATAAACATGCTTCGAAAATCATTATCCAATATACTTTTAAGCCAATTCCTAAAAAGAGCTTTTCTGAAATGCTTTTGGATGACTGTTTATACGTTAAAATCAACATTTAAATTGTGCTACAAAGCTTATTGTGCACTACATAAGCAGTCCTAAGACCTCTAGAACAACATAGCTTTGGGTTTAAGCCACTGAAAACACACTCTGTGCACATGAAAATTTTGTTCGCTTTGGTTGGGAAAAAGTGAGGAATGTGCTTGTCTCCAAGTTAGAAGAAGGTCAAGAAAGTATTTTTAAAATATATTCCTCCAGAAATGACCAAATAGCCAGGGCCCTTATGTGCACCTGAGAGGTTTGCCAGCCAAGAGGCAGATCAATTTCTGAAAGAAGCATTCATACCTTAAATATGCATTTATGCTCACCCCCTAAAATGCACAGTTCCAATTTTTTTTTCAAAAATAGGAGTTTAGAAATGAGGGAATTGGAAACAACGTAAGTTCTGTTTGTTTAAGCCAATGGTAAGTATCATAAGATCTTAAGGGAAAAAAAACCTTAGCAATCAGATAGATCTGATTTTACAGGTCACTTTTTGCAAACAGGAAAGCAAGTCTCTCCTACAATGTACAATGAGGACAACAATCCATTTAATGATGACACAGGAGACATTTTTTTCTGTAATCTAAAAACTGCTTCATGTTCACTACTTTTCAGTATACTATTTCAAATAACCATTCATTAGATTTTCACATGTAATAACAAGGGATTATTTCTACTAAAACAAGGAGGACCAATGAAAACTAAAATAAGAGAGTATTGTCAGACATATAAGAAGCTAAATTTTGACCCAGAAATTCTTTTGTCTGGGAACCTCTTCTAAGACTGAAATCAGAGTGGCGATCAAAGGTATTCATCACAGTGACATTTATGGCCATGAAAAACTGGAAATAACCTAAATATCCAATAATGAGGGGATGGTTAATGAAATAGTAAATCACAACTGTAACATTTTCCAAATATGCCTAGATGACACAGAAAAATTCTCATGACATCATATGAATAGAAGTTACAGGGTTCAAAGCAGTATATACAGAGGGTCAGGTTTTATCTGTTTGCAGTTCATCACGCTCCCCACTTTATGACACATGATAACCATTAGAATTCTTTTTCAAAAATATATATATTTTAGAACATACACATACTATATATTTTATTATATATATGTACTTTATTCTAGTTGAGAAACAGACAGACAGACAAGAAAGAAAATTTAAAAAGAAAAGAAAAAAAAAGGACATGCATTCCAAGTGCCTATCTGTGGGTAGTAGCACAAATGATTTACTTTGGTTTCCTTTGTAAACTTTCCCATATATTCCAAGTTTTCTACAACACGTAATATCAGCAAAAGGACACATGGAAGAAGTCAAAAAGACTTTTATCAGTTTCAACTCTAGTTAACATGATTTCTTTTAGACAAAAGGAATGTAAAATCCCAGCAGTAGAAGGTGACTTCCACACTGGGTTCCAAGATGCTCCAGGGGTCTCAGGACCACTGTGTGGCTGAGAGGGGAGACTCAAGCCAGTGATGCTACCCCAGGCTCAATCTCCTCAAGTACAGCAGCTTTGCCTTTCTTTCTGTAGATATTTTCAATTTTCTGTCAAATCAAACACGCATGAAGAAACAGCCACACAGAAAAGTTAAGTATCTTGCCTAGGATCACATGGTTTGTTAGTGGAAGATCTCAGATTAGAACTCAAATATCCTAACATGCATTACCTTCTGTCCACAATGTGGTTATGTCTGTACAAGGAGGAGCACATGCTTTCAGTTAATTGCTTCATAGTGGTAACAGACCCACAAAGAACCACCCAAATTTTCTTGCACAGCACCTTCCCCAAAACCTCATGACTATACTTTAAAAAAGAAGCCCTGTTTAAGAAATGCCACTTGGAAGCCAGTCGAAAATGTCTATGCTAGTCTGAAAAATCTTCCTTGAAAATCATCGCTTGCCTCCCTAATCTTTAGAGCAACAAAATTCATAGTGCAAATATGAAAAAGATGGCTGATCTACTGAGGATAGCTTCATATTATTCATGAGAGAAACATTTTATACAGTACATATAAAACTAGCCAAAAAGTCATTTAAAAATTATATAGTATGAGATAGTACAGCTAACATTTTTCTCCATGCAAAAGAAACATGTGGGAAACCTCAAAATCATTTCTTTATCATCAAATAATCTGTGGTTGGGTTTTTTAAGTACATCAGAACTTACTCCCATTGCAACTATGTTACTTCATCAAAACCTAAAATTCAGGCAGTCTTCAAAATATTAACCATTGTACCAAAATGCTAAATACAGATACATTCAGATATTTAGTCACTGCTGGAATTACATTCAAATGATGATGCCTGGTGAGCAGGCAAGTATATGGTCCAAAAGAGTAAGGTTTAATTATTGAAATGATTGAAGACATGCAAGAGAGACAAGAGAGTAAACTTTCAATAAGGTATATGACCCCCCAAAATGTCATAATATCCTTGCAGATGAAATGGATATGAGTCGGTGGGTATATAGAAACACAGAGTGGAAATGCAGTTTGCAGGATTCAAATCTAAACAAATAACCTTACCAAGAGAAGATACCAAATCTCTTTTTGCAAATGCAAAATCAGCTTCTGCTCTTAACACCTTCAATATCCTACCTGCCTATTACTTGCAAAACAGTTTCTTCATGTGTTCTATTGTTTCAAAAATTATTTATCTTCTTGCAAGCAAAGAGGAAATAGTATATGTTAGGTTTAAAACCTCAGAAAATACTGCCCAGAAGCACGACTAGTTTGCATCTTTTGGACAGCCAAGATCAAAGTGATTTAAAATGTTTATCTTTAAAGTAAACCTTTTACACTGATCTTTCAGAAACCCTTTTCACCCTTAAGAGCAGTGTTTGTCTCCACAACTCTTTCAGAGACATAGCAAAATCACACTCTACGTTCAAGATGGCATTGGGAGGACTGTCATGCCCAAATTAGG
Source organism: Ovis canadensis (assembly GCF_042477335.2). NCBI lineage: Eukaryota > Metazoa > Chordata > Mammalia > Artiodactyla > Bovidae > Ovis > Ovis canadensis. The sequence goes on from NC_091249.1 coordinate 83,201,281, forward strand.
TGACACAATCTCCAAGTCATCTCTGCAGAAAGCAGACCCCAAGGAGGGCAGGAAAATGAGCAAGGCTGGCCCACAGCACTAGAGCTGCCATGAGCCGAGGAACGGGACGATGTGCACCACATGGCTCTCTATCTCTAATTGAAAAAAGCTGCCAAGAAACAACACGGAGAGGAAAATCGCAAACTCCGTATCTTGGGATCACTTAGGAAGATAACCTTCATGGATCTCTAACTTCTGTTTACAGAGTAGAAAGTTACAACATCAAATCCTGTTCTTCCCCAAATATAGACACATGCCATACAACAGTAGACACCAAGTGCCACAAGGGCTTGGGGTGGCTGAGCCTCTCTCCTTTCCCTTTTCAGATCTGGAGGATGATTTGAATTGCATCAGGGTCACTGTATCTGAGGGAGTTTTCCCAGCCCCCTGACTTGACTTCGCATCTCACACAGTCCTTCTTTTATGAAAACCCAGCTTAAATATTAATGCGTGTTTTCTTAAGGAAGTGCAAGGCAAATCAACTTCCTGGTACCCAGGGTATCTGATTTCTAAAATGGTCTAACACTGATTGTCACAGCTCCACCAGATGTGAAGGGTGAAGCTCTACAAAAAACGGAAAGGCTGGCTTTCGGGCTCACTGCTGTGCGGGTCCCACGCCTCCCTGAGCCGCATCCTGAGAGTATATTTTTGTTAGCTGGCTGCCGGAAGCGCTCAACTGCCCGAGTTGTTTTGCGATCCTATAAGGACCTTCCCAACCCTGCTGTCGGCCCAGACATTAAGAGTATGTTTGTGTTGGTAACTTTTGGGGGCTGGTTGAAATAACAAGTATTATCATCAGCATCCCCGCTTCAGCAGAATAGAAGCGGGTGGGGTTCAAGAGCCTGGCTCCGGAGTTTTCTAAAAAACCTATTTTGAGAAAACCTTTGTTCTAAACTCTCTTGTTTACCTCCTGTGCCAAGAAACAATGTCTTTTGTTACCGGCACCCCCTCCTTCTCTGACTGCTGAGTTTGTTTACTGACATTTTCAACACCAGGCAATACAAAGAGTATTTCCTCATATTAATTCCAAATGTCACAAAGAGCACAATTTGGTTCCAAAGACGCCTGCCTAATTAGATAAGATGCCCTCAGTTAAGAAAAAATTTAATGAAAATAAATCTTGCTCTTTAATGTGGACGGCATAACCTTAGGGATCCGATTCTTTGCCTCTCTTGCTATGTCATCCGGAAGCCGCCTGAGTTAGCCTCGCTCTAACCTGGTCAGGCTAGGCTGCAGCGACTCTAGTCTCTGCTTCGAATATGCCAACTTGTGCTATGAAGAATATTAAACTTCTATGTTAGCTAGAATCCGTGATACTCATCAAGCAAATGTGAAGCTTAAAAAAAAAAAAATGTTGATTACAGAGAGGTCTTAAAAGTTGCCAGAGAATGACCTATAGATAATTTCTTTCAAATTTCATAGATAATGACTTTCAAATTCATTTCTACTGCAAATATTTGTTGAGCACCAGGCCAAGCACAGGAGTCAAAGGAGACCTTGTCCCTGCCTTCACTGAACTTACAGACAAAAGGAGAAGGTGGGCACAGTAAATGTCACCTAAGAAGCATATCGTTACAGCCCAAGACGGGCATGCTAAAAACAAGCAGCCCAGTGTTACGAGAGTAAATACCAACAAGCCTGCCCAACCTGAGAACTTGGAGAGGCCTTCCTGGAAGTGGGGTATGAAGGATGAGGAGCAGGTAGATAGGCAGAGAGGACAGGCCTGGAGGCCTTGGTAGGCCCTCCAAGCAAAGAGATCAAGCTGCAGAAGGGGCCTGAGGCAACAGGGAACTTGAGTGCAGGTCGAGGTCTGAGAATGGGGGGCCAAGGAGGCAGGGGGTCAGACCACCACTCTGTGGACTGGATCCAGAAAACTCATCAAGAGGGAAGGAGTTTAGCTCAGCACCCAACGCACCCCTATCTCCTGCATAACCTGTCAAGATCTGGTCCAAACTAAAGCTGTAACACTCTGTCTTGTGTATGCTGAATACACTTCTGATTTGGATCACTGTTCTTTTATTGTGGGGTCGGGGTGGGGAGGATCTAGGCAGTTTCCCTTACTTGCAGCTAAATCTAACCAGGACTGATGCAGTCATGTAGAGAAAAGTGTGATACTTGGAGCAAATTATTCAAGCTCTCTCAATTTCCCTGTCTATAAAGCAGGGTGGGTAATATCTACCTTAGAAGATTATGTGAATTAGATGAGATATGCTGTAACCATAATGCTAAGCACAGTCTCTGGCATATAAGCCCTCAAGGGATGTTAGCTTACTGCCACTATATTCCTGGTACAACAGAACTCACGGTAAACTCAAAGCTGATGAATTTCACCAACTTCTCTGTAACAATCACCCCTGAAGCTCCAACATCCAGGTGGCTGTACTTTAAGTTGTAGGCCCCCTAACTGACACCACTGGAAGTTGCAAGGGCTCATCTTGGAGCTGATCTCAAAGATCCTTCCAGAAATAACACGAATTTGGCTTAAGTGAGGCCACAGCACTAGAGGGAGCCTTAATGTCTGAGGGCTCTTGAGCCGAGGCTGCTGTAGGGCCCTGCTGGTTCCTCTTGCAGACTGCCTCCTGGTGCCATCTCCACGTCCAAAGAATGTCTCTGCCAGACTGACCACCCCTCCTTTCCCCCGCTTCAGGAGCACTAAGACTGCCTAAGTTTCCGTGGGTTCTTTCCCCATCCCACCAACCCTCACATTAAGAACCTCCCTAGTGGTTCAGTGGCTGAGATTCTGTGCTTCCAATGCAGGAGGCCTGGGTTCAATCCCTGGTCAGGGAACTAGATCCCCATACACCACAACTAAGACCTAGCACAGCCGATAAATAAATGAATGAATACTTAAAAAAAAAAATAGCAACAGTTTAAAAGAACACATTATCCTCTAAGCCCTGGAAACAAACGCTATTTACCCCATATCTCTGTGTCCAGCCACCAGGAATCACACACTAAGAACTCTTACACATTTAAAGAAATTACATCTCAGGCAAGAAGTCAAGTCCTAAAGTTATCATAGAAGTTATGCTAACTTAACATAGAAGAAATCACACATAGTCAAAATTACTCTTGAAAATCACTGACATCATTCATAAATTATCACATAGGTGGATTTGTGGTTACAACCCACTAAAATTTGAGAACCACTGAGCTGGATTAAGGAAAAGTTTCTATGCTCATATCTGGGTATTCAAACTAACCTGACTTTCAGAAAATTATTAAAGCCCCCACAAGTCTAGGGATGGATGGCATGTTCCTTCTTTCTGATATCAAGCACATAAAAGCTTAATAGAGGCTGCTAGATGTGTTTCATGAGGTGAGAACTGGATGAGATAATGTCTGTGAAAACATTCTGTCCAGAACCTAGCACCTAGCAAGTGGATCAGTATTTCCCAGATTTGAATCTAGTGCTTGCTTGATTCGATCCACAAACACAAATCTCTGGAAAGCCAGAGAGACAAACTGACCGGCAGCTTTCCCTCTTTCCAAGCTGGCATTTCTAGCTGTGGCCCCACTGACCAGCCACTGCCCTTGGTTAGTTGCCAAATGATTTGAATTGGTTAAAATGTGAGCATCAGGTGACTCCCATGGTGATGGTGACAGTTTATCATCACTCTGGGCAAATTTCAAAAGTTTTTGCTCCTTTTTTCAACAAAAATGAGCTTTTAAGCAACACTGGGGGCAGGAGGAGAAGGGGACAACAGAGGATGAGATGGCTGGATTGCATCACGGACTCGATGCACATGAGTTTGGGTGAACTCCAGGAGTTGGTGATGGATAGGGAGGCCTGGCGTGCTGCAATTCATGGGGTCGCAAAGAGTTGGACACGACTGAGCCACTGAACTGAAGGCAAAACAAAGAAGTGTGCTTCTCAAAAGCTCATCATTGCTTCGGAAGAATACAGGTACCAAGGGCTCTTCGCTCATGACTGGGACACCAAGGTGTCAGTGCCACCACTTCTGGGGCTCAGGCAGAGACAGCTGGGTGCACACCTGCCAGCCAACCAAAATAAGCTAGGGCATGAGATCCATTTTCAGCTCTATCCTTGCATCAACACTGACCTGGCTGGGGGACTCACCAAAAAGGCAGCCCTCTCTTGACCTCTAGGTTGATCTAAAAAGGAAGAAAGGACTGTACAAGTAGATAAATTTGTGGACCTTTTTACCCACAGAAAACCACAAACACACTTAGAGACCACCTTAAAGGGAGGGAACCCAGCTCAAATTCTCTAGCGCAAGCTGTCCACTAGAAATGTAATACAAGCCACAAATGCACACCACATGCCATTTAAATTTTAAAAAGTAAAAATAACCAGGTGAACGAATGTTAATAAATGTTTTATTTAATCCAACGTATCTACAAACACTGGGGCTCCCCAGTGGCTCAGACAGTAAAGAATCCACCTGCAATGCAGGAGACCCAGGGATTGAACCAGGATCTCCAGGAAGATCCCATGGAGAAGGGAATGGCAACTCACTCCAGCATGCTTGCCTGGAGCATTCCATGGACAGAGGAGCCTGGTGAGCTACAGTCCATGCAGTCGAAAAGAGTCAGACATGACTCAAGAGATTTGTATGCGTGTGTGTGCACACGCAAAGAGCAAAACATTACCATCTCAACATGGAATCAATATTTTTAAATACTAACATATTTTGCAGTCTTTGAAATCCTCTGCATATTTTATACCTACTGCACGTCTCAACTGGAACTAGCCACAAGTGCTCAAGAGTCACTATCCAGTTAGTGGCCGCCATCCTGGATAGTGCAACTCTGAAAGAAAGGTGACAAATGGGCCACCCATAGAATGATTTCATTTTGGCTTTGATAGAGATTTAATTTTTTAATTAGTTGCCATCATTAAAAATCAGATTTCACATTAAAATTCCAGATTCTGGCTCCGGTTGAAAGGTCCTGCCTAGTAAGCCTGGGTTCTGATGGTCCAACAGCAACAAGCAGATGGAGCTGAGAGGCGGCTGCAGCATTCCCATGTAAGAGGAGCACTCATTTCCAGCTGCCACAGTCACCGGTGCTCCCCACTGCTTCAACTCCCTACATTTCCTGCCTGGTCACACCCCAGCAGGCACACTAAAGAGCGCAGCCACAACCTATGGAGATAACATCAAAACTATTGGCTTGTTTAATGTGGCAAATTTTGAAAAAGAAATGCCTTTATGTATCTGCACTCTATTTGTTTTCCTCTCACTAGCCGTTTATGTTACCACGAACCCTGAATTTAAATGGGGTCATATACACAAAGAAGAGACAAATCCTTGCTTATTGATTTAGGAGAAAACGGAAATCAGCCCAGGGAAAGAAGGGATCCTGTTTACTCTGTTTTTCAAATAACTGAGGACATAAGACTGAAAAGGCTAAGAAGCATGAGAACACCTAATGTGATTCAAACATATCACTGAAAGGACCTTGTTCTCTAAAAATACTAGCGGAGAGAAACATTCTCCCCGTGCTCCTTTTCCCCACATGTGGCTAATCATCCACTGGGTCTCCTCTCCATTTCCTCTCTTCCCTATTCCTGTCGAAACCTCCTGGCAAGAGGCCATGGCCCCTCCCTGTACCTCTCACCTCAGCCTCTCCCCATTTCTTTCTCTCCCTCACACCTGATGGACTCTGAAGAGTCCCCTGCCTCTTCTCCCTGCTACCTGTTTTCTCTCCTTATCAAAAATCCTCCAAGGACATTTAGATTTGTTTCAAGGTCTTAACTGGAGGTCAAATCATCCTATCGGCTACCCTCCTGATTCCTTCACCTCGGGCCAATAATAACACTAACAACTCAATTGTAATACAGAGACTTCAACTGTGAAGGGAAGTTAGATTCTTAAGTCAGTGTAAAAGATAAAAATTACATAAAGTCAAAACAAGTCTTGGAAGTCACAGATTACACATAGAGGGTGTTATACATGCATTTACAATCTTATACATTACTATCCATACATATGAAGACCTGATAATCAGCAAATTTACATCCAGAGCTCAATCAGTGGCAGGTGCACAGTGAACGGAATGGAGAATATCATTTACCCTGTTTTCTTTTTCTTTCAGCATTTCTAATTTTTGTTCAGCCACACACAGTTGAACAAAACAGACAAATGCATATACAAGGAAAATCAACTGTGATAATAATTTTATAACAGATACTACTGGCTAAAGCACTTAGCATGGGCTGGGCTCAAACACTTTATAAATATTCTATTATAATCTTTCCCAAAGCTCAATGAGGTAGAAAGCATTGTTTTTCTCCCTGTTTTATAGGCACAGGCTTGGAGTAATCAAATAACTTGCCCCAAATCTTGCAGATAGTAAGTAGCAGGGCTAAGAGTTGAACCCAGGTCGTTAGAAGAATCCTCCTTTTCAATAAAAAAGCCAGACCTATGGTTTTTCTCCTCCTGTCTTCTGACTCGAGACTGAAAATACAGTATGTAGCAATGGCACCCCACTCCAGTACTCTTGCCTGGAAAATCCATGGACAGAGGAGCCTGGTAGGCTGCAGTCCATCAGGTCGCTAAGAGTCGGACACGACTGAGCGACTTCACTTTCACTCTTTACTTTCATGCATTGGAGAAGGAAATGGCAACCCACTCCAGTATTCTTGCCTGGAGAATCCCAGGGACGGGGGAGCCTGGTGGGCTGCTGTCTATGGGGTCGCACAGAGTCAGACACGACTGACGCGACTTAGCAGCAGCAGCAGCAGCTATAATTCACGGAGAAGGCAATGGCACCCCACTCCAGTACTCTTGCCTGAAAAACCCCATAGACAGAGGAGCCTGGTAGGCTGCAGTCCATGGGGTCGCTAAGAGTCGGACACGAATAAATGACTTCACTTTCACTTTTCACTTTCATGCACTGGAGAAGGAAATAGCAACCCACTCCAGTGTTCTTGCCTGGAGAATCCCAGGGATGGCGGAGCCTGGTGGGTTGCCATCTATGGGGTCGCACAGAGTTGGACACGACTGAAGCAACTTAGGAGCAGCAGCAGCAGCAGCAGCTATAATCCACACAGACAGTGTTCACTCACTACCTCTCCACAAGCCTACAAGCCACTCCAGATTTTGGACCTGGCCTATATTCCTGTTTATCCAAACATTCAGGATCTTCTCCAATCAGTGAGAGTCCAGTAAGTGTTTACAGATGGCAAGTGTTTAGTACCAAAAGTTCAGAAGACACCCAAACCAACCATAATTCCCACGACTAGAGAAAAGTTTTTCAACGTTTATTATTTAGAATCCACTGGGGAGGAGATGCCCCCTTCTCTCTCAAGACACCATGAGAAAACACTTTAGTCAAACACCACACCATTTACATTTTCTCATTTTCTTCTGTAAAAATTATAAATCTCTGCATAATTTCCCACAACATTTAATAAGAGACTATTTAAACTAAGAAATGTCTTGTGGATATAAACGTCAGGCTCATGTAATTATATATGTCATGTTAGATAACTAAATAATACTTAGAGTTTTCTATGTGTATCTGTATAACAGTACTGTAAATATAGATGGAAAAATAAAGTAATAATTTATGAAAACTGATTTGCATTTCCAAATATAAAATGTGCAAAATCCCACTAATTAGCAAGAGTGAGGACTGAGGTGTTTCTATAGCAACTATAAAAATGCTAAATTATTTTTTCTCCAAAGTGTTTTATATCTGCCTCATTAATGTTTGTTTTTTGCATTTGTTTTGTGGATATTTCCAAAGTGAAAGGTTTCAAAGATTGCAAAGATTCTCTGCTTTGTTGCAAAGTTCAAGAAGAGGTTTCTCACTGAAAGTGTCTCATATGCCGACAGCCATGTGTATTAAAACTATATTTGGTTGAGTTTCTTTCATACCAGTGACTCCAGCCTTTGTTCTTAGCTTCCTGCTAAATTCTCCTTTTCTCTTACTACCTCTGATTATTCTTGGTTTATCTCAGCTAAGGAGATGTTAACCTAATGTCAGTTTTTCATCTTAAATCGTTTGCTGCCACCCTCCTGGTTGCCAAGGTGCCGAGCGAGAAAGGCAGTGTCCATTCAGCCAAGGTTGATAAAGAGCCCCTAGGAGGGGCTAGGGGCATCCGGGGCAGCAACCTTCTCCTCTGACTCTGTTTCCCCACCTGAAAACAAGGTGGATGGATAACAGCCCTTTTCTAACCTTCTCTGGAGGTCACTTTAGTGGCTCCATGTTGCCTTCCACATCCAAGTCCTCTGCCAGGATTTTAAGTCCCAAGCACCCCCAAAACCAGCCCCACTTCAAACTTACAACCCACAACCCACAACTTGAGGCAGCAATTCTCAACCTTGGATCAAGGAATCAACTGATGGGCCTCGAAGGGATCATGAGTTCCTTGAATTCCTTACAAACAAATTTTTATTTCAGTAGAAGATGCGTAGGTTGAGAATTACTGCACTAGTTCCCCAAGGGTAGCCAAATATTGTATCCATGTGTGTCCTCAGAGCCCAACCAGAGATTCAATCAATTATGGATTAAAAATATTCAGGAAAAAATATTCCAAAAAACAAAACCTGAATTCTCGGCACACACAGGCAACCATTTTCATAATGGCATTTACACTGTATTTACAATTATTCACATAGCATTTACATTGTACTAGGTATTATAAGTAACCCAGAGATGACTTAAAGTATACCTAGCCACCCCTAGGGTTTCCCTGATAGCTCAGTTGGTAAAGAATCCGCCTGCAATACAGGAGACCCCAGTTTGATTCCCAGGTCAGGAAGATCCGCTGGAGAAGGGATAGGATACCCACTCCAGTATTCTTGGGCTTCCCTTGTGGCTCAGCTGGTAAAGAATCTGCCTGCAATGTGAACCCTGGGATCCATCACTGGATTGGGAAGACCCTCTGGAGAAGGGAAAGGCTACCCACTCCAGTATTCTGGCCTAGAGAATTCCATGAACTGCATAGTCCATGGGGTTGCTAAGGGTTGGACACGACTGAGAGACTTTCACTTTTACTTCAATTAGCCACTCCTTAGGAGTATGTGCATAAAATATATACAAATATACAAGGGACTTGAGCATACTCAGATTCTGGTATTGGGTGGGTGGTCCTGAACCAATCTCCCACAGATACCAAGGCACAACTGGATTATATATGAATATACTTAATATGGCAACCAATTTGATCTTATTTGTAATGACCTTTGGGCTTCCCTTGTGGTTCAGCTGGTATAGAATCCTCCTGCAATACGGGAGACCTGGTTCAATCCCTGGATTGGGAAGATCCCCTGGAGAATGACCTTTGCCTCCTGTCTGTGAAGATGGGCACCTCTGTGCAGTTTAGTCTTCTCCCTCTGTGCCTCTGGTGTTATTCATTCATGCCATGTTCATCCCTCAACCTCAGCTGCAACTTTGAATCAATCCCCAAATTTCTCTTTGCAACTTCCTTGCTTCAGGAAATTGAAACCAAAGATTATTAATAATTATTCTCTAACATCATTTCCCCTTGTATGACCGGGTGCTGGGGGAGCTAAAATATGTTAATAGTTGAAGGAAAAAATCTTGAAGGAAATTCATACAATTTCTCACCCCAATAGAGGGCAATCACACTAATGTGTGCTGAAGATTATACATTGCTCTTATTTCTTAATAACTTGGGGTCCAAACAGAATTCTTTTCTGACTGTCAAATTCCCTAAAATGTGTTGAGTTCCAAACAGAACCATCATGTAGAACAAGCCAAGTAACTCTAACTTACAAGTCTACCTGTGAACACGCAGCCGGCAGAAGGATGTTGTCACACTCGGTTCATGAACACAGAAGATTCTGTGCAAGAGCCCACACGCCATCTATGTGTGTATAAAGACAACAGGGCTTTGCCCAAGAAATACCCAGCTCCACTTTATTCTAAGCCAAAGTTAATCAGACACTAATTCCCAGTCTTTATGTTGGGTGTTATTTATACCTCCAATAAAGCACACAGCATCACATCCAAATGATGGTGAACAATAAGGATATCCTTAAAAGACTGTGCTGTTGACAAAAAGCATATACAACCAACCCAGCTGGAAGGGATTCACTTAGAATGCCCCTTTAGCAATAGCTGTAATAATTTAATACCATTAGTCTCCGTCTCAACTGTAAATGGCCTTAATGGACCCTGCAGCACTCCTTCAGATTCTATACCGATATTGGGGCACAGCTTTTATGCTCGCATTACCGCCACTAATTGTAAAGCCCTTGTGTTGTATACACTCGAGTGTTGCAATAAGTGTCTTCAGTTAACTTAAGGGCACAGCTTTCAAAGGGACATTTGTCAGCACGATAAAAGAGGCAAGAGAACATTTCATCTGGTTTCCACGTCAAGGGGGATCCTGAAAAAAATCCGATTGCCTCGCTCCTTACTTCTCTGCAACGAGCACTGTTGCTTCAAAACTTGTTAGCAGCCATCTCCTCAAAGGATTTATTTTGATAGTTCATGAATGTGTTGTCACACAGCATAATTAAAGCTTACAGAACTATTATCAAAACACAGAGGAAATGTGCTCAGGGAGGCTGATGGCTACCCGGCTGCCTGTGTCTGCCGCTTCCCACAGGATGTGCGCTGAATGACCAGCTGGCTTCCAAGTTCTGACACTAGGCATATGGAGGAAAGTGGGGCCTCAGGGTAAAGTGCGCGGGCAGGCTTCAGTGAGCAATCAATTACAAGTAACAGCCAACCCCTCTTGGTGACTGTATATATTCCCACCATCACACACTGCCAGCTTGCCTCTATTTTGAATGCAATAAAACTTGTAGGGAGCCGACTCATGTGAAACTCTTAAAGATATATGGTAGGGATTAACCATAAAAATACTAATTAGGGATGGGCTGAGGAATCGGGGGACAGGCAGAAAGGCTTTCTGCCTTGCAGTTTGTACATAATGAAGGAGGAAAGAAACTGAAGACAGTCTTATTCTGTTTTCCGAAGACTGGCCACACAGGATAAAAGGACAGGCTGCTTGGGCAATGCAACCTCAATTTCTCAAAGTGATTCTTTACCTCAGTGTTGTTAAATGAGATGAAGTTGAACAGAGGTACAGAGATTAGAACGAAGAGAACATGCAAGAAAATTTGTATTCAAGGGTTTCTTTGTTTTAGCATATGACTTTAAAAAATATTTTGTAATTCACTAAATAAAATATGAAAAGAAATTGTGAAATGAAATGCTTGTGCTTCCAAATGACCGGGAATTTGGCCCTTGCCTTCTCATCTCTTCCTTCAATATAGCCAAGTTCCTGGACTTATTTCTCGCTTTGGGAATTGTGAAAGCTTGGGGCTATTTGCAGTAATAAAAAGCTATGTTTCATTTGTAGAAAAGAGAACGCTTAAGCAAATATTAATTTATTTTCTACATCTATGCCAGAATTTTCTCACTCCAAAAAAAAAAATTATACTAAGTTTGTGCAATTCATTTTATGTGAATAACTTTAGGCAAAAGAAGAGAATTAAGAGATCACTGAGTGATCATTTTATCATGTGATAAGATAGACACAGTGTGAGAAAACCCTAGGAAACATAGATAAGGAAATGCTGACTGAACCAAGTAGAGCCTTTGGATTGGTAAGGAAAATGTTGAAATTCAAACCTAGTCTATGTGAGGCCCGAGTTACTCTTTTTTTTTTTTTCTAATCAGTCTTCCCATTGTCCTTCAACCTCAGAGTGATATTCAAGAAGCTCTGTTCTGGATCCTGAGAACACAGTCTTGAGGAGATAAGTCTCTGGAACAGATGAGTCCTTCCTCTATCATATTATAGTCAAAAAGTTCCAAACATTATCATACAGCACATGAAGACAGTGATATAGGAAAGTATTATGTTTGTTAATTTTTACTTTACTTTGCCTTCTACTCACAAAAACAAAATTCTAGCCCTCTGTTCAAATTTACAGAGAAAGTCAGAAGCATCCTAAAAAAAAAATTCATAAAAGTAGTGCTTATCATGAAATACCATGGAGTAGGACAGATGATAGAAAATTAACCCATGTAAAAATGATCAGGGTAAAACTTTCCAAGGCTAAAGAGTGGGAAAGAGGGGAGAGAGAGTAGGTAAGAGAGAGAGGAGAGGTGAGTACGTGGAAAACACGCATGTTTTCTTGCAAAATTCTTTCTTTAGATTACTACTGGGATTACTCAAGCAAGGAAAGATGAACTGTTGGTGAAAACAGTGGCTGAAGGTAAGAATTTTAATTCCTAGAATGGGGAAGCCAACGATATTCAGGCAAAATCTCCACGACTGGGGCCAATATTGATGCTGAGATCCCAGAAACCAACACACTCCTCAGCCAATGTCTACAGTTCCAGAGGCTCAACAGATCCAAGAGAGAAGCCACTAAAATCATTTTTCATAGACTTCCAATTGCTGCGTGAAAAGAAAAACCTTTGTCTTCACAAACTTTACCTTCAGTTGACAACCCAGGACTGTAAAAGGGTAAGGCTGAGGTTTAACGAAGAAACCTTGGAGTAACTTTGTATTTTTTTTTCTTTCAATTTTATGGCCTTTCACTTTTTTTTTTTTTCTTTTTTGGGAAATTTCTCTTTTAGAAATGCCTTCACAGTCCTAATGCACACAAACCCAACAGCAACAAAAATAAAAAACAGTACTCATGCTTTATAATCTAATGAACACCTATCCAAGCTGACTTCTAACATTTGGCTCTTTCCAAATACAGCCACCCAAAATGAAGACTTATCACTCTCTCAAGGATATTCAAAGTAAAATGCTTCAGACTGAGGAGCAAAAATGGTTTAAAGAAATGAAATAAGCCCATGGCTTCCCCAAAGGGCAATTATTCACTTAGATGTGTAAGTAGGGTTATACTTTAAAAAATAAATGCATCATATGATTCTTTGTACTCATAGTTTATAGAATCATCTCTGAGACTGACTACTAGTCAGAAATATTGTCCATAGCTCATGGGTATGGAAGTGATAAAAGGGAAACAAAGGAGTCAGCTAGAATACCCAGTTATCAACCATTTAAAACCGGGCCAGAACCCAGCACTTACCAACATAGGTAAAATGAGCCATCTCGCCTCTGAGATATCTGTTTCCGAGGCCTTGATGTGGTCAATAAAAAGCGTCTATGGGTGTGAAGGCAATTCAGTTACACTGTCCTCAAGACTTTGTACAACTTATAGGAAGTGTACAGAAGATATGGCCAAATCCTTGAGCCACTGTACTTCCCCAGTCAGCTGGGCAAACCCAGCCCACACAGAAGGCATCTCTCTGAACTCTCTTTTCAGGGCTGAGGTCAAAGGGGACTGAAGTGAACCACCTCCTCAGTGTGGTGGTTTATAATGGCCTTTCCTTGACATCAGGTGCTAAGCTACACTGAATCTGTTCTTCTTACATTTTATACTCTGATTGATGTTAGAGAATTCTGCCACAAGGGAAGCGATTAAGTAATTTCCAGAGAGGAAAGGGGGCTGTTGAGGTCTCCAAGTGAGCATGCAAGATGCCCAGGAAACAATCTGGGATGTCTCAGCACAGAATTCCACATCTACTGCCCAAGTATATGACTTATGATTTTTGTTTTTTCCCACATGGTGGATACATGATGTGACATGCTTTATTTATTGGACCTGATTTATCCACACAGCTTTACTGTTGACCAGTTTTTATTTCTTCCTTAACCTTATTAACCCTTGCTAGTATCTGGCAGCTTAACACCCTCCATTACTCTGCGACATCCACTCTGAGAACCGACATGGAACTAATAGCAGCCTTTTTATTTCCAATCTCTGAGGTCACCAGCAGCTGCCCTAGCCTGAACCCTGAAAGATTTTTCTATAGGTAGTTCTCTTTCAACGGGTCGTCTTCTTAATGTATCTCTACAGGTCTGTCTGGATGTTTGAAATGAGATGTGATTCCCGCTAACTTTAGTCACTGCCAACATACACCTCGGAAGAAGAGGAATAAGTTTTACCTTTGGGGAAAAAGGCTTGAGCAATTCAAGTGAAACAACTTGGTGATTTTCTTCTTGGGCATTTTATCACTTTTCAAGTTACATCCAAGAAATGTCCATTTGGGGACACCTTTGATTGCCTCGACAAAATCCACCAGTGAAACAAACTCAGAAACATCTATTACCTGATGTAAGTGTGAATGAAGTAGAGCATGGTGGGTGAGATTTCCTAGCTCCGTTTTTCAGCCTGGATTGGTTAACTCTAATAAATTCAGGGAGGTGATTTCAGATGATGCCGTCAAGCGGGATCTTACAGCCCAGCTGCTTATTATTGTACACTGCCCTGGGCTCAGTCTTTGACATTCACCACCCTGAAAGGTCATAAAGTCAAATTCTACAGCCAGACTTAGTAAGTATTTTGGTGAGCAGGCTCTTGTGTTAATGAAAACTAGTTTTCTTATGACTGAGACTTAAAGAAGAAAAATTCCATGAATAAAAATAACCCTAAATCAGGAACTTCATACTGTTAAATGGTCAGAAAAGTGTAAGAACATTTGAGGCCACAGGAGGAAGAAGAGGATAGAGAGGGAAGACAGGCAGTGCTTACAAAACAACAAACATAAGCGTTAACAACCATCGGGGCAAAGACAACAAAACCTATGCTAACAGCCGACAGAGTCCATGGCCCATGTGCTCCATCAGCACGCTCTCCCAGGCTGGCCACCATTGCTCTTTCCCCAAGGATGCTCCAGGCTTTTGTTTCCCAGCACAGAAAAAACCTGGAAGCTGACTCACGGTTCTCCAAGCACTGTACAAGTGAGAACAACAAACCTTAGGAGTCAATCATATTCTCAAACTTTTCTTTCCCAAAGCTAAATGCAACCCTAGATGTTGACATTGATGTCATCAGACCAGCAAATATTTTTAAGAATTTCTATCTGTGAAGAAAATGACATGATAGACAAGCACAGGGTTGGTGCCATCTTCGTTTTCTATCCATCAAACCTTCCTTTATCTGCCTTAATCTTCCACATCCTCCCTGTGCCTCTAAGCTAAGGGGGGGGGGGGGCGGGGGGGATAGGCATCTGTGTACAGCATACCCAAGTTCCCACTGTGGAGGAGGTTGGGGCTGGTGAGGAGAGGAATTCAACAAAAAGAAGAATGAAGAGAAAAAAAAGACAGGTCTGTTGCCTTTGGTTTGGGCCCTGCCCAAACCATTAACTCCACCCAGTTGGCTTTTTTGGCCTCAGGCATCTAACTGTACCATTAGAGCAATTTTCATGACCACCCCGGGTGCATCTCTCCCTCCATTAGATAATAGGGGGTATGCCCAGCCTATCAGGAGGGGCAGCGCCACTGTCTACGTGGCCTGATTTTTTCATGAGTAAGAAATTCCTACTTGCATACTATTCCCATTCCTTATTCTTTCTTGGTAAACAACATGGATATTATGTCCACTCACTCTGATGACCTGAATACTTCTCAAAGAGGTACTGAAGTCCTCTTCCAATCTATCTATTGTTGTTTAGTTGATAAGTCATGTCCAACTCTTTGTGAACCCATGGACTGTACCCTGCCAGGCTTTTCAGTCTATTGGATCTCCCAGGCAAGAGTACTGGAGTGGGTTGCTATTTCCTACTCCAGAGGATCTTCCTGACCCAGGGATAAACTGTGTCTCTTGCACTAATGGCAGAGTCTTTACCACTGAGCCACCTGAGAAGCCCCTCTCCTCTAACCTGTGGTCTATCTTAAACCAGTCCTAGCCCCCATTCTCTCCCAGTTAACCCAACTCCTCCTTGGAGTAGTAACCCTACTACTCCAAGTCGCCACTTAAATACCAGTTTTTGAGGAAGCCTTCCAGACCACTTGCTCATTCCCACATCAGGTTAGGCTGCCCCGACAGCCCCTCCCCTGGCTTAACACTCAACACTTAATATTTAGTCATTGTCATTCTCTGCTGTGGTACCAGACCAGCATTTTCCAGGTCTTGGCATGCAAAAGAGTCTAAGCAGAGTGTGCTGAAAATGCGAATTCTCAGTTGTATGTTCCCAGAAATTCTGATTCTATGGCAGAGGCTTGGGAGTCTTCATTTGACCAAGGTGAATTGCACACAGGTAACTATCAGATAGCACTGTCCCAAAATGTGTGAGCCCTGTGAGGGTCTAGTCCATGTCTTAATCACAGTCATTTTCCCACCACTCAGCACCATGCCTGGCAAGTAGCTGGCATTTGATAAACACTGAATTAAAATAAGGACATTCTGATTCCGGTTCTCCTCTCACATGACAGCTATTCAGCAGGTGTACCTGCTCTGAATCTTTCACAGATCTTTGCAGCACCTTACTTGTACAAATTCAACCCTGGCATATCATGCCCAGGGTTCCCCAGCTCACAGGGACCTTTCTCCTTTCCTCTCTTTTGGAAGAATGAACTTCAGCCCATTCCTTTTCCAAATAAAGCTTGCAAGGGAAAAACTGACATGGACTTGGCAAATAAGGGTTTCTATTATTAAAAGCAGGTTGAAGTTGGGGCTCTGTGCAACTGCTTCCTACTTTCTGAAGTGTCTCTATTTTAAGTGTGTGGCTAGTGCTTGAAAAATCCCAGCAGGCTCTAGATGAGAGAGCATCACCCTCATTAACACTAATGGGAGCTGTGCTCATGCACTAAAGGAAGAAAACATCCTCTGGGCCAGATCTAGTGGGTGGCAGGATGGGAACAGGAAGACTTGGGGTGGGGGAAAGGGAGGACACCCCTTAATTTCATTCTTTCCAGGAATGTGGTGACAATGTAGAAACAGAGAAACCAATTAAAATGCACTGCTAGGCTAAGAAACTCTAAGCTTCTGAAAAGATGCCAACAACATTCCAAGCAACTGAAATGGTACCATGTTGGGGGCATGGAGGGTGAAACATTTATTTATTCAGCAAATGTTTATTTAGCATATGTAGGGCTAGGATCCAATAGTGAGCAAGAAGAATAAAGTACTTGTTCACATGAAATTATTCTGTAGCAAGAAGTGAAGGGATTATATAATTAACAAGGAAACAAGATTTTCCAATGAGAGCAGAGAAGTCATCTGTGAGCAGAGAAGTCATCTGTTTTGTTTATCGTATTCCCTGCACCAAGCACCATAATGTGAATGCAACGAACGTCTGTTAAAGGATGAATGGAGAACTGGATGGATGGGTGGCTGGATGGCTGAATGGAAAGACAGAAGGGAAGCTGGGAGAAAAAGTGAACAAGAAAGATTTCTCTGAGAAGGTGACATTTGAGCTGAGAAGCAAGAAAGAGGCAATCATGAATGTTCCACAGGAAAAGTTCCAGATAGAAAGTACAGCAAGTTCTTGAGGCATGAACAGGTTTGGCATATCAGAAGGCAGCCAGTGAGGCCAGAGTGTGGTGGAAGTGGCCCAGAGCAAGGGGGACAGGGGCAGGGCTGGAGATGGCAGTACAAGTAGGATCTTAATGAGGATGAAGGATGGAAAATAGCAAGCAGCTGTGATAGTAACTTTATCCACCCAACTAGCATTTTCAGAACTTCTGATACATGAAAGACTCAACGCCAGTTGCTATGTAAAACAGACTCCTTTACTTCAAAGGGCTCAGCCAGTGTTTTTTCAAGAACGAAATCTTAAGTACTTATTTTGCAAACAAAACGGAAGAATCAATCGTGTTTCATAACCTAAAATATGTACATGACACTATTTCTAGACAGCCATTATCTTTATCATAGAAAGATTTAAACCAACTGATAATCAAAATACTAAGATTTCAATTAAGAAATCCTCAATGAAAAGGAAATAAAGAAGTCACACAAAAAAATTTGAAAAGTATAAATGCACATGTGAAAAAATGTGCAACCACCACACTGGTAATAAGAGAAGAGTACACTCATATTATGTTCCGTTTTCACTGACTAAGTTAGGTTAAAAAGTAAATTTAATGGTAACACACTGCTACTGCTAAGTCACTTCAGTCGTGTCCGACTCTGTGCGACCCCATAGACGGCAGCCAACCAGCCTCGCCTGTTCCTGGGATTCTCCAGGCAAGAACAGTGGAGTGGGTTACCATTTCCTTCTTCAATCGTAATACACAGTATCCACAAAGATGTAGAGAAATGGCTCTCTCACAATAATCAATAGAGCTGAGCACTGGAAATTCAAGTCATCGGGAGACAATCAGACATTATGCCTTATGAGACATGAAAATGTTTATAAGCTCTGAAGAAATAATTCTTCTTCTAAGATTTATCACAAGAATTTCAAAGTATTCCCAAAGCCCCAGGTTTTGGCAGAGGTACCTCAAGATGTCTGGCAATTCTGAAAGGGAAACAACAGGTACAGTTGAGGATACCTTACCCCATGACAGCCAGAACAGTTGTTTTATATATTCAGATTCTTGAACATGTAACAAAGTTTACTTAAAAAGGAAATTTAATTTTTTAAAAATAACTGCTATCTTAAGGAAATATCACATTATAAAAATAACTATAAACATAAATATGGTCACCAGTATTATTTACAATAACAAAAAATGAAAAAAACCTCAATTATCAAAAAAGGAAAATACCTTATTATCCCTTAAAATACGGGATACACAATTTTCTATTTTTAATCATAATCATTTTCACACACATATATAAATTGGAGTTTAAAACAAAGAATACAAAATTGTAGTTACACCATCATAACTTTCTAAAAAACACACATGAATTAAAAATGGTTTAATTAAAAATCAAACCATTCTCATTATATGATGAGAATGGTTGGGTTGTGAAGTCTATAGCTCCCTTTTATTTCTATACTAATTTTTCCATAATGTAGCTAAACTACTTTTATAACTTATTAAAGAAAAAAATATTTTAAAATAACCTGGATGGGCAGGGGATCGGCTTTTTTATTTTTTTATTATTACTATCTGCATCCCAGCATCATGCAAAGGTGCTAGCAGAGACACTCGACAAGTACTGGTTGAATAAATAAACCTTAAATTAATCTGACTCTGAACAAAGCACTAAAGAGAGGCAAGAAAAATTCCTTCTGGAGGGCCAAAAGGCCAGGTAGGACAGGCAACAAGAAGAAGGAAGAAGGGAAGTCAGAACTGGGAGGTGGGCAAGCACTAACTCTGGGAAAATGAAGAAATGTGGGCTGCAGAAGTGTAAGGCATCTGGAAGACAGTAGAGGAATATGCAGCGAAAAGATGGTTTGAGCCCTCAGGTCACATAATTTAGATTTGACATAGGAGGAAGAGGGTTCCAGGGAATGTCTGTGAGTGGAAGTGACATTAGTCGGACCTGGACTGGACTGGCTGGGAACTAACGTGGCTGCAGTGTGCATGGCGACGGGACATGTGGGTGTGTAGAGAATAGGGCCTGGGCTATGGGCATGCTGAACTCTCCAACAACATGCCTGGAATCCACGATGACACAGCATGTGTCCTTAAGAAACCTGTACTATGGAGGGCAGCAGTCACTCCCGCCTGGTCTTCTCTACTGCAACCAGGCTTTCTTCAAAGCCCAAGCACGCATGCGTGCATCCAACAAGTAAAGCCTCATCGTTTGTAACATGTGTTTATTAGCAGCCCCAAATGTTTCCTGTGCTATATAAAGTTTACCTTCGACCTCAACTGGGGAAGTGAAGGGTGGAGCCGGGAGAAGGGGAGGAGGCGTGATCTGGGGCACAGTCATTTCATGCACAACCTCCAGTTTTAAAATAATGTATTAACTCTGAAGCTCAAATCAAAAGGCTACAAACTCACATAAGGAACCGGTGATTTACAGCTCCCTTCTATGCACAGTTCAGCAATGCATGGAATGTAAAAATACATGGAAACCACAACACAGCAGGAATCTTGCAGTGCTGCTGGCAGAGACTGTTGTTTCCCACACAGGCCCTAAATCTGACCCAGCGATGAAACTTTTAAAATTTGTAAAAATAGAACAGTTGGGAAATCTTAGCCACTTTTAGTTAAAATAAAAAACAAAATCACCATATTTGTGGGTGCAGTTGAAAATCTGCCATACTCCTCCCCACTTTGAAGGAATTTTAATGGTTAAAAAAAGAATTTTTTTCCCCAAATGTCAAACTGCATTTTCCTTTTAGGGTACCTAGTGAATACATTCGGGAATGCTCTAGAATATGTAATTTGAGATTTAGAATCTCTACCAAGACCAGTAACAAATATCCCTGCTTAATTTTCTAAAGAATAATAATAGTACAACTACCACTCAGTCATACATTACATGCCAAAATCATCTCCTTTAATCCTTAGTCCTCAATTCACAGCCCTGTGATTGTATATACTATTACCCACACTGTACTAACTCTAGAAAGAAAATAAGTTAATTAGCTCATCTAGGTACACATAGTAGCCAGGATTCAAATCCAAGACCATCTGATTCTAAAGTCCAGCCTCTTTCCATTTATTTCGAAGGAATAAATTCCCCTCATCCACTAAAAACAGCTAAATTTAGAAATCAAAACATACCACTGGTTCCTTGATCAGCTCTTAACTAGTTTCCTTGGCCTATTGTGTAAAGCCCATGTAAAACAGAGTGATATTTCTAAGCTCTTCCACAGACCTCTCACCTATATGTTGTTATTATTGAATACAGACAATGCCTATGCCTTATGGCAGAGCGCATGGTAAATAACAGAAGAATTCTATAGAAAGAAAAATTGTTTGCCTCTCTCTTATAGCATCCTGTCCTTTAGAGCATCTCACTAATATTTATTTCAGAATTGCTATAAACGGTATTATGACATTGGCTTCCTTAAAAAATTTAGCATTCACAATTAGCACTTGAAATGAGCATATCCAGAGAATGCATTTTGCTCAGTGCTTACAACCAAATTATCTCAAGAGGCTATGAAGAGCTCTCAAGTCATTTTGTTAACTATGTTCTCCACTTAACTGAGCTCCACATGGACAGAAGGGAGGGGTAGGAAAGAAAGACTTTAAATGTCACTTTTAAAAAAATCCAATATTCGGTTCCCTCGCTCTTTCCCTTCCCTACCTTCCCCACCCTCCCACATCCGCCCCACCCCCCAAACTAAATATAGAGCCCAAACACCCAAACTCTAAAGGTGAAAATTTCCAAAGTGGTAATCAACAAATCATTTTAACACAGAACACAAAAATTAACTGCAATGCCTAAGTTCACATGGGCAGCCACATGGAAGACGGGAAGTGGGGCACACCTGAACACACTTCTGGACACTGCACACACCGGCCCTGCTCTGCAGCGGCTCTTCCTTCCACTCCACAGCACAGGAAAGGCAGGCTCTGAGTGTAATACCAGAGCCTGGTCTTTTCCTACCATTAATCGGAAGGTTAGATCCTGGATACAAAAATGCTAAACGATCAACAAACATAAAGTTAGCACTGAACTCAAATGATTTTTTTTTCCCTTTCCCTTTCAACTGAAGGGAGAGAGAGAAAAAAATGCTTCATGTGGCTTCCTTTCCTTGACCTACAATAAGTTCCATTAAACTTCAAAAACAATGCTTTGAGATGCTGGAGGATGCAGACAGGAAACTGAAGAAAAGACCTTACACAAAAGTTAAAAATGTCTTTTCGGACGGAGAGCTGTGTGGCAAGGAACAGTTAAATCTTGACAGCGAGAGCTCGTGGCAACTGAGAACCTAATGAGATTTGGATGTCACGTAGCTGTGACTGGGATACATAGCACTTCAAAACAGACTGACTCTCTAGTCAGAGTAAAAGAGATATGTAAATGCCTGTAAATAATTAATGATAGCCTCAAGTTTACAATTCATAAAATGCCCTACAGATTAAATTCCATCATATTTTCAAGTTACTTGAAATCATCTTTTTTTGCAATGACTATCACTCATCTGTCCATGGTTGATTCATCTTTAAGACTGAAAGAGTCTTCCTACCCACCCACTCCCCAACACCCCCGTTTCCTGGAACAATTAATTTATGAGTGCTTAGTATAACAGGATAATCTTCCAAAAACAATGTAATAAAAATGGGCTTGCGTGTCATCGTCATTAATAAGCCTGTTATTATGAAATGTAGTGTTTGAAATGAAAACCAGGTTTATGTCTATATTTGCTCATCATGCATAAAGTTTGGGGCCATTTTGAGACTTGATTCAAATGACTCAAATTCAAGATCAGAAAACTGTTTCAAAATGATATTTAGCAGTGGTCTTATTAGGTTTATTTTGGGGAGCACTAAAACAATGCTTTTTTCATTCCGAGCATTAGTGGCCCCCTGAATGCAAGAAGGGTTAACCTTGATTGCAAAATCAAGAAACAAAGATACAGGCCTATTGTGCAATAATCAGCCCACATTTCAATGAATAAGTAATATTTCTCACAAACCCAAGTTAGAGAGTGGATTTATTTAACCTCTTGGGGTCAGGTAATAAATACTAAGTGAATTATTCAGCCCAATGGCTAATCAATACAATTCCATGATATATTTTTTGTGTTTCATAAAAGGTTGTACACTAAAGGCAGTGAGCAATTATGGAAATTGGGCCAGAGCGCCTCTCAATTCCTCTCCGGCTTGAAACCCCAGCAGGCCACCTTGACAGCAAATCGATTAGTGCTCCAGTGAAGCGGCTCAGTGACCTCTGACCCGCTTCCAGCACGGCCTGACAGAGGAGAGAGTATTTTATATTTATTTTATTGAATTAACTCCATCTTGCCTGTATCAGTGCTTTACACATATTAGGCAGCAAGCTACAAGCTACTTCATTGTCATTGTTTTCCATTGCTCTAACTAAGCAAGCCCCGCCCCATGTCCTGCAGATTTCTTTGTCCTGGTTTTCCTTTCACTTTTGGCCTCAGTATAGGATTTTAATCCACCCTGAGACTCATGATGAAGCTCCAGGTAACAAAAGCCAAGAGCAAAACATGGAGTCCTCCCACCCTGTGGTTCCTACCTACCTAATCCACTCAGTATGGTACCTTTTCCCCATTTTTTCCCTAATAAACAAAGACCTGGCTCAACATGGAGCTCTTTGGAAAACATATACAAAAGAACATCAAGGATTGAGGATATGTCCTACTAGAAAATAAAAAATAAACTGGAAGCCTTAGGTATTCTCTATTTGGGGCACTTAATGATATTATTGGCTCACTGAAGCCATCAAAGAGAGACAGACCTAGAGACGGAGGAACCAAGCCGGCTGAGTTTACAGCACTATTTCATCAAGAGGGCAATATATGCAAAGGGTTATCAGCTATCCACAACTGAAAGCTTACGCAAAAGAGAAAATTCCCAGATCATCAAAACTTTCTCAGCTTTACTTCTGTTGTATGGAGCATCAGTAAAAACCATCAAAATAAACCAAAAGTAAACACCAGGAAGACTACGAGAGTTCCAAGTCAGAAAATTCAGTTGGCAGTTCTGGGTATTAAACAATGCCAAAGGTTAAATTATCAGCAGAAATGTGACGCTCTTAATCAAAAGATCTTAGACCATATTTGCAGGATGCTGTATAGAATAGTGGTTTAGTACATAGATGCTGAAATTAAACTACTTGGATTTTAATCACAGTTTTTCTACTAATTAACTGTAGACTGTACAAGTCACTTAGCTTCTCAAAGCTTCAACTTTATCTATTCATAAGAATGACCACAATAGTCTTGTATGTAATGAGTAGAGTTTGCTACATTATTTAACCAAATCCCCAAACATTTCATATGCATAGGTAGGAAGTATTTTTTCAGTCTCATTTTATGAGTGAGGGGGACTAAAGGATGCAGGGGATCCGAATTTACCCTCCAGGTAATTGATCTTCCCAGCTTCAGGCATACACAACAGTTCTGTGATAAACCACCTGTTCCTTAAAATGTCTCTCAGATGTAGAGGACCTTAAGTTTTGCTATTAAAGATTCAGTTATTGGGTTGATCGCCTCAGAGATCTAAACAGAAGTTATCATCCTCCCCACCCCCCCCCACTCAGTGATGGAGAATACAAAACTACTTCACTCTATTTAGAGTCTGGTCAAGAAGAGACGGGCCTTGAGGAGCACTGGCATCATGTATGCGGAATGAGGGATGGAGTTTATGATGCAGGAAAAGAGACTGAAGACAGCGGGTGAAAGATCAGAAGAAAAGGATTCCAGAATTGTGCTTCAACTGCTTCATCATCTCATCAGGAATAGGCCAGCACTTCTGCATCCTTTGCTTCTGAAAGAAAGGAAGATAAACTTACCTCTTATATCCCCCAAGTTTCCTCAGCAATGAGGACCACTGTCACCTTCTCACTGGCCACATCAGACACCCTTAAATCTTCCAGAAAAACAGGACCAGGGTCCATGTTCATTTGCAAGAACTATTTCTATACAAATGCCCTCAACCAGACTCATGGGCAATGCCAGAGTAACAGGAGATGCTGCCTTCCAAGACTATTTTTGAAGCACTTATCACAGTTCTTGGGGAAACTGTGAAGGAAGAGTAACTTGATTTTTATTTTATCTTTCTTTGTTCCTTGATGCCCTAGGGATTTGTGATCTTTTCCTACCTGAGTAGTCCATTCTCCCTTCACCCATGCTCACCACCACCATCCCTTCTGGCACATAGAAAGGTAAACTCCTCTTCCTCTTCCTTTGACCTACAAACCTCATGACAAAAAGTCAAAAAAGCATGGGAAGCAGTAGAGGGAAACCTACTCACTCCCCCACCCCCACCTTCTCTACTGAGTACTTATGTGACAGCCCAGATATCCCACTCTTTTTGGGCCAAAGAAAATAACTTTTTATGTTTATATTCTCTGATCAAGATGGACCCAGTTAATCATACCAGAGAGAGATATCAAGACTCAGGGTCACAAATCTAAAGCAGCAGTGTCTCTAGACTACAAAAGAAGAGGAATTTAAGTCATGATTATGTTATTATGTTGGGAGATATGGGGTGAGGAGAGCTCAAAAACTTGTCCAGAAGCTAAGTTCCACAGCAAGCGAACAATTTTTACTTGGAATGTATCTTTATTCGAGGCGGTCTGCAGGGAGCTGATAGAGACTAAAGGAGGGAGAGTCACTCATCAGGATGCTCACAACCTAGTGACATCTGGTTTGTTTTAGGTTGCCTGACCTATTAAACTAGCAAGACTACCAGCTAACACTGTCAACACTCCCCTCAGTCAAGTGCCTGGGCACCTAATGGCCTGTCACAGTCTCAGCGACTTCACAGAGACTCTGGCCGAGAGAGCGAATGGGCCTGAGTAGAAAGATTCTGACCCACATGCTCACTGGCTGCATGACCTTAGGCAAGCCTACTCTTCTCTGGTCCTCCATCCAGAAAATAAAGAGGCTATTTCCTTTGCATACTCATTCTGTGATTTAAAGCAGTTTATTTATCAGAATGTGTGAGAAGCCTGAGATGGAATGTTTACTTCCTTTGGAAAATTGGAATTTAACAGTTAAAAGAGTCTTTTTTTCCCTATGAAAGAATAAAAAGAAATGTATTTACTCAATCTGTTAACCCCAAAACCAAAACAAAGAAGAGTGTGGGGTATAAATGAGTTGGCCCAGACTCCTGCTAGCACTTGCTCACGTGTCAGCTGTGTTGTCTGAGTCTTTCTGCAAAAGGGCACGGCACACTCTTTCCGGTCCCACAGAAAAGAAAATCTTTCACACCTCTGTATAACTCTATGCATTAAATCATAAATTATTCTTTCCCTCTCTTCCACTTTCAGAATCTATACAAAAGTGATTACCTCAGTCATTCTTCAATATTACTTTCATACTTGGAAAATGCATTTTCAGAAAGTTATTTATTTTTCACAGCATGTCAGGTTGTTATATTGTACTAGTTGAAATAAAACTACTATATAAACTACTGTATACTTTTGCATGTATTACATTTCCCTACAAATGCTGTGAAGTAGAATTTTCACAGGTCTTAGGTACATTTATTTTAAGTATTATATTATACTTTATTTTAGCACTGTTCCAGATTTTAAGAAAGCTAAAGTAACTTAGCTATTAAGTAACTTTCTTACTGAAGTTCCTCTACTTCAGAAGAAAAATCATTTAAATATTAAAAGTGGTTTTGCCATGAAACTTAAAACCAACTCATACTATTATTCCTTCGCAAGAGCTCTTGAAATAGCTAAAAATGTCCCTTTGGATTTGATTCATGTTCACCTAAAAGCAAGAACTGGGTGGAGAATAAAACATGTAAAACATAAAATATTGAATGCGTACAATCCAGCATTCCTAATAATGGAGCCCACTGGTTCTTGATGTATATAGTGAGGTTTAAAGTATTTCCTGGAGTACCTCTAAATGATGACAAAACAAAACAAAAGCTTTGCTTGAGGTAATCCTAAATTTTCTGCTTGAAATTGTTTTCTGTTCAAACAGAATATTAACGATTCTCTAGAGTGTCGTGGATTTCTTTTAAAAGCCACATCAATTAAAGGCTACCCAGAAGGGCCTAGACCCAGGTGCTTTCATTGGCACTTGTCTCTTTGACCATGGGAGTCCTCAGCTATGATTGAGGGGTGCTGGCTGCAGGATCAACCACCAAAACAAAGCTGACCCTTGCCTATAAACCAAAGGAATCACAACTACACACTGATACCTCACTGGCTTGGGAAGTGCTTCTCTCCAGTCCTCTGAGCCGCTGAGTGAGAAGCAGAAAGAGGAAATGCTTAAATATTTAATAAATGATTCTGCAAACGCTTTTGAGCCCTGGCATGAAGGGTCTGAAAGCATGAGCTACTTTACATCCACTGAGGATGCCACCAAAATGGCCATCTATGATCTAGAGCACAAGGAACTCAAGAAACTAGTTTCTTTTCCTTTCTCTTCCGCGTTTGAGTTGACAGCAGCCTATCTTGAAATCTTTCAGAATTACTTTAATCTTTCATTTTCAGTTTTGTCTCATGCCACACAGAATGTCCACCCTCAGTACCCTAAAGGTCATAGGCATTGAGGCCCTGAACAGGGAAAGCATGTACAGAGAAAGAGTAGAGAAGAGAAAGCAGATATGCCACATGTATTTTTAATACCACCAAATTTAGCTAAAATGCGCTCCCTGGTAGTGCTTTTAACTAACAAGCAGGCAATATATTGTGCTGTAAAATGTTTTATTTTAACACCTTACAGTTTTTAGCTCTGTGGCTGTTGCAGGTATATCCATTAAAGGCAACACAGACCATAAATCAGAATTCCATACCTGTTCACAGCATATGAATCTATTCTCCTGCTGGCAAGCACACAGCTTTCATTGATGCCAATGGGGGGTGACATATGCTTATGCAGGAGAGAATAGACCACTCTATACATGTGAATTTATGCTTTTAGACAGGTGGCTGTATGTAGACAAGAGACACCAATAAACAGATTTTATTGGAGCTGTTTAGAAACAGATTCTGTGCTACATATCTACAGAGGAACAGTCATCTTTTTCAAAGGGAAATACAGAGGCAAGCCCCTGGCAGAGTTATGATCTGCAAGTTCACTACCACAGTGTGGTACCCATCCTCACACACATCCGTGGTCATCCAAACTGAGCCTGGCCAATCCTCGGTGCTTTAATGAACTAATAGTCATTCTGCAATTATACTTAAGTTTATTCCTCACTGCAATGAAAACACAGCAAGCAATGCATGGCAGAGGCAAATGTTAACTTTATATATATACATATATATACACCCACACAAACACAGGGTATAGATTCTCAAAGGAATGGATTTTTCATGAAACATAAATCTTTTACACCACCACCAAAGGAGCTGATACTCTGATTTTAAGGAAATACATTTCCTGTGTTTAAAAAATAAATACTAAAATAGTCTGTGTTGCATATGGATTCTGTGTGATTATTTTATATATTTCTATTCTTGAACAATATTTTCTTTTATTTGCTTTCTGCATTTTAGTCACTTTCAAGAAGGGAACCCAGGAATAATGCAAGGTTCAAAAACAGATGTAGCAAATATTTTAAAAAAAAATAGGCAGCCTAAATGTCCATAATTTACAATAGATATTCACACCTGCACAAAGGGGTTGACATTCAGCAAATGTATCTAGCTGTGTATGATGAACAGAGGGCCTTTACCAAAATAAAATATCTATTTCCAAAGAAATAAACCAGACACACCAGCTCCCATTTTCAGCTTCTTCCCATACTTCATTGCAAAGTCAGCCCTCTAAAAGACATTGGGTCAGTCCACTTTTCCTTACTGCACCAAATATTGCTATGATCGACACTGTCATGCCCATCTGTTGCAGAGACTTAAATGCCATGACAATATTTAACTACTCACATTTGCTTGCATGGCTGTGGCAGAGAGAACCACAAAATACTGATCTATCCAAAAGAGAAAAAATTAGAGAGTGGCACAGTGGAATTTATGAATGAGAGTGCTTTGGCTGCAAAGCATTCCCATTATAGCCCTCAGCCACCACAAAACTGCCGTGTAATTGGAAGGGAACTTTTTCCCATGCAAAGAAGCTTGCTGTCGGCGCCAATCTATCAGAGATGGCATGCTGGCACTGAGGGACACACACCTGCAGCCTCTCTCACTCACTGGCCACTGCCTGTACTCTGCTCACCAAGCAGAGAAAGATCTGAGCAAGAATACCAATCACAGAGGCAGGGGCTGAGGGACTTCATCCACTGGATTTAGAGATGAGGAAACTGAAGCCTGGAAAAGCAAAACAAACAAGTCCCAGGTGCACAGCCAAAGTCAAAGGTGAAGCCAGACCAGAGGTCCAACATTGACCTGCATCCCAGCCCAGGGCCCTTCCTCTTCTATACATCTAAAATTGACCCTATTTCAGAGTTTATTTACCTAAAACCATGATCAACCAATTCAAATGTTATCCCAAATATCATTCTGGTTGGGGAAAAAAAATCAACTTCCTCCAAACCAGCTTAGGCATACTATTGTTTTCCCAAAGGAAAAAAAAATTTTCTTTGTGTGTATGTATGTCTTTGTATGTGTTTATTTTTTGGTCCCCAAGCAACAGAAGCAGTACTGAAGCTTCAAATAATTATCATCTTTTTGGCCTTCCTTTAAAAAAAAATCCATCTTCTAAACAGAATTATATCATAGATCTCATATATATTAATATCTTAAATTTCAAAAAGAGTGTTACTAAGTTCAGCAGAGTGTTCTCACGTTTTGATTGTTATGCTTCACAACATAAGTATTGTATACATTATTTTCTATTTATCAAATATTAACAGTACAAAAAAAGTTAAACAAGACATCATGATAAGAATTTGCTTTGAGTTAGGTGGTTAGGAAAGGTCCTGTTGGAAAGCGCTCTCTGGAACATAATATATAGCACAGGAAACTCTACGTTAATGCACTGTGGTGACCTGAATGAGAAGGAAGCCCAAAAAGAAAGGGATATATGTATACTATGGCTGATTCACTTTTTTGTACAGCAGAAACTAACATGACATTGTAAAGCAACTATTAATTTTTTTTAAATATCTCTCTGGAAAAGGCCCAATTTATATAACTCATATTGTGTCACAGATGAAATGATATTAGTAAGCACCTACTATTTAATGGAATCAGGCATTTAAGGAAAGTATTATTTCTACAGTATCTCTACAATACAAAACAATCCAGCAGGTGAGACGTGTTTCCTGTTTTACAGATTAAAATGCTTACATTTCAAGAAGATTGAGGTTACTTACCCAAAGACACGCGGCTCGTTAGTAAAAACATTCGAGACCTTTGTTCATCTGATCTCAACATCCTCACTATTTCTACTGTGCCACATGGAATTCTGACAAGAAGGAGCAGGCAGACATAGAGATTTGTTCTCCACCTGATCATCACATTCTTGGAGCCACATTCCCTGACTCCTTCAGTTTGTTGGATCTGTTCCACATATGTCTGATCTCCTCCTCTCTGAACTTCCCTGGTGGCTCAGATGGTTAAGAATCTCCCTGCAATGCAGGACACCCAGGTTCAATCCCAGGGTTGGGAAGATCCCTGGAGAAGGGAATGGCTACCCACTCCAGTATTCTTGTCTGGAAAATTCCATGAACAGAGGAGCTGGGTGGGCTACAGTCCAGGGGGTGGCAAAGATTCAGACACAACTAAGCAACTAACACGTTCACATGCCATGCCTGACATTTGTATGCACTTATATTATCTTCCTGCACCTGTCTTCATGACAAACATAACTGTAATCTTACCTTTGTTTATGTGATTCTTTGAATGACTGTCTTCCCCACGAGACTGTGAAGTCTATGCAACGTCTATTATAGTCTTTGCTTGCCACATAGTAGATGTTCACTGAATCAGTGAATGAAACACTGCTTCAAACTTAACCTTTGCTGTGAGGAATTCAGTACAAAATACACAGCCAGGAGAACCCAAATTGCTATCACTGTCTTAGTGTTCTAGCCAGATCCGATAACCACGATTTAATTCAAATTATCTCTTCCATTTAAACATCTCAAAGCAAGATAAAAAATAAACAGCTGGAAATAGCTAACAAAAAAAGAAGGAAAGAAAGAAGAGACTAAAATAACTTTAGAACTTTGCCAAAGGTCTTGATGGTAGCAACAAAACCACAAATGTCTCACGGCACTTCATACGTCATGGGGCTTGCAGATGGAAATGATATCAGTTCCATTCTCTGCTTCTGCTTTGGCTCACCAAGACACTGCTCCAGGAAAAGGTGAAATGATTTACCCTGCATTCTATCATTCCGAATCCTCTATTAACCGGCACTTGTGTAGTCACAGTACAATGACAAATGATAGTCATAATTATGACCCTAATTCACAGCAAGTCACCAAGGTATCCTCTGGATCATAGAAAAATGACATTAGGTGAGATGTTCTTTGAAAGTTGAAACCATGCTACACAATTCTCCCAGGGGCTTCAGACAATACATACTTGTTGAATAAAACTATACAGATCATATCTATGCTATCATATATGAAAGAGACATTTTTTATTTACCATATGATGAAATTATCTATTAACCAAACAGTTTAATTGTATAGAATACTCATTCATGTTTCTTTCAAAGAAATTTAATTCATCCTAAGTGGAAAGTGATGATGATCTTGGAGGAGAATATTTGGTTCCAACCTCCAATTTCCTAAATGGCTAAGAAATTACTATATTGCGACTTTTAAAGAGCTGTAAGTTAATCAAGGTATTGTGGTTGCTGTTATTGTTGTTTTAATCCACCAGACACTGCTGTCTAGATATTTAAATTCTGATGTAATGAAATAGGGCTTCCCTAGTGGCTCAACACTAAAGAATCCACCTGCCAATGCAGGAAATGGGATTTGATCCCTGAGTTGGGAAGATTCTTCAGAGAAGGAGATGACAACCCACTCTAGTATTCTTGCCTGGGAAATTCCATGGACAGAGAAGCCTGGCAGGCTACAGTCCATGTTGTAGCAAAGAGCTGGACATGACTGAGCAATTAACACCTTTTCACAATTCAAGTGGGAGAAAATACATAGAACAAATACACTGTCATGGTGAGTATTCATGTAAATAATATAAAATTTAAAGCAAAATTATGTTATTCTAGAATATGAATCCCTCAGGTTTTTAATCTACAAGTCATATATGTAGTTCATTACTCATTTTTAATTTTGTCATTTATTCAAGGAAACGTGGTGTTAACTAAGCAGTATAATATCAAGAGCACAGTAATTATTAAAATATTGCTTTTTCTGGAGAACCCTCCAACACTGTAGATGGGAATGTAAATTGGTGCAGCCACTATGGAAAACCATATGGATGTTCCTCAAAAAACTAGAGTTGCCATATAATCCAGCAATCCTACTCCTGGGTATATACCCAGAAAAACTATAATTTGAAAAGACATGAACCCTAATGTTCACAGCAGCACTATTTACAATAGCCAAGACATGGAAGCAACCTAAATATCCACTGACAGATGAATGGATAAAGAAGATGTGGTGTATATATAAAATGGAATACTGCTGCTGCTGCTAAGTCACTTCAGTCGTGTCCAACTCTGTGCAACCCCATAGACGGCGGCCCACCAGGCTCCCCTGTCCCTGGGATTCTCCAAGCAAAAACACTAGAGTGGGTTGCCATTTCCTTCTCCAATGCATGAAAGTGAAAAGTGAAAGTGAAGTCGCTCAGTCGTGTCCAACCCTCAGCGACCCCCTGGACTGCAGCCCAGCAGGCTCCTCCATCCATGAGATTTTCCAGGCAAGAGTACTGGAATGGGGTGCCACTGCCTTCTCCGAATGGAATACTACTCAGCCATAAAAAGAAGGAAATAATGTCATATGGAGCTACATGGATGAACCTAGAGAGTATCATAGTGAGTGAAGTAAGTCAGGAAGACAAATACCTATACATCACTTATATAAGGAATCTAAAATATGACGCAAATGAACTTATCGATGAAACAAACTCACAGACAGAAAGAACAGACTTGTGGTTGCCAAGCAGGAGGGTGGGTGGGAGAGGCATGCACTGGGAGTTTGAGGATAGCAGATGCAAACTATTATACACAGAATGAATAAACAAAAAGGTCCTGCAGTATAACACAGGGAACTATATTCAGTATCCTGTAACGAACCACAGTGGAAAGGAATATGAAAAAGAACACACACACACACACACACATATATGTAACTGAATCACCCTGTTGTACAACAGAAATTAATACAACATTGCAAATAAACTATACTTTAAGAAAATAAGCTTTTAAATATATATATTTCTTTATCTTATCTATACCTTCTCTTTTTCTTCTCATTCACTTGCATTTGCAAATTTCTAAAGTAAGTTCTGCCACAATCATAAGGGAATTAGTTAATTTTTATAAACAAAACCACAGAAATTAAAAAGATCCTCAATATATCAGAGCTAAAAACAGACTCCAAAGAAGGTGAAAATACCAAATAACTTAGAACCTTCAGAAATACATTTAATCCTCTGAATTACTTATAAATACTTGATTGTCTTTTATTTATTTATGTTTTTACTCTTTTTATTATAAAGATAAGCTTTATAAAGTAGTACTCTTTAAAAAAAAAAGGGAAGAAATGAAACAACGAAAAAAGAAACTATGGTTTATTATTTAACTTCTGAAAAACCAACATCAAAGGTTAGACATTTAGCCTTCAAGATCAGATCACTTGTAATTTCTTCTTATTATTTAAAAAAAAATTTTTATGTGGAAAAGAGTCAAAGATCTCAAAAATTCTTATCCAAAGGCTTCTCTTAGCCAAGCTGAGTTGATGGGAATTACTCTTTTGTGCCAAAACCCAAAAAAGAAGCTGCATATATTCCCTCCCTCCTATCTCTCTCCTCTACATGCCCCTCCCCTTCTGACTCAAAATGCATATATTTATCTTCTTTTTCTCTTTTAATTTAAAGGAAGAAAAAACAAAAGTGCCAGCTGAACTGGAAGTGTAAAGAAATGATCTGAAACTCCCAAATTTACTTAACAAACCCACAGTGTTTATTTCAGACCAGGATGTGAGGTGCTTCTTATTTGCATAGGTTATCCTGTGAATTTACTACATGCATAATTTTAAGGTACTTAATGAATGCTCCAAACAGAAATGGAATTAAGTTGCAGACAATGACAATAATGAAACTCAGGGACAATGAAATAGGATACAAGTGCAAAGCTGTTTGGTGAAATCAAATTGTGTATCCTACAATCCAATTTCTATTGAAACTGCTGCAGCTTGAGATAAAGTTGTCATAAAAGTCCTATCACGGTTAGTCAAGATAACATGAACACTAAGAAACCACATTTAGATCATTTCAATTCTCCCATCTCCCACCACAGAAAGGGATGGGTTAGGCAGTTCATCTTAGTTCTTTTCTCCTGTGCCCCTCACAGCCAATCTGATCCTTTGTTCACCACCCATTCCCTTCTATTCCCACCACCAAAACTTCATCACCTCTGGGCCTTACTATCACTGTAACCATCTAGTTTGGTCTCCTTGCCTCTGGATTCCACTCTCTACAGCTCTGCTTATCCCTCCAAGTTCAACTCACTTATTTACAGCTTTCCCTGACCCCATAGTGAATTGATCAGTTCCTGATACGGGTGCTCCCTGATACTCTATTATACCATGTAAAACATCTTATTGGTTAGCACTCTGCAAACGTCTACAGCTTTCAAGGGTATAGCCATATGAGAGCAGGAAAAGCCTCTGTTTCACCAGCATATGAGCCAGAGGATAATATGCTCACACAAGAGGCCCTTGATAATCTCGTTGTATTGAACCCACTACCTGCAGTGCGGAACTTAGCTATACATTTCACTGTGCCAAGTTGTCCATGATGACAAGAATCCTGCTAATTAAAACATGCTTCTACAAAAGAAGAAGGTGACACCTACCAATTGTCAGGCACTGTACCACGTAGGACTGAAACAGCCCCTGGCCTCATGGAGCGTACAGCATTTTACCCTGGGAACTGACCCCTGGAGAGATCAGTAGAAGTGTCTCTGAGAACTGGAGGAAATGCAGCTAGAATCTAACGGATGCACTGAACTTATCCAATGGGAGGGAGTGTCCCTGCCACAAGCAGTGGGCACAGAATATAAGGAATCCGGCCTTTATCCTAATAAGAAACCTCAGGAAGGGCACTAATAGATGTCAACTTTGACAAACTTACTCTGGCTCCTGTGTGGAGGAATGGATGCTGTTCATAACGGGAAGAAGATAATGTGGTGGGAACCAGAATTGGAAGTTCATGTTTGGACA
The DNA here is from genome assembly GCF_042477335.2 of Ovis canadensis. NCBI lineage: Eukaryota > Metazoa > Chordata > Mammalia > Artiodactyla > Bovidae > Ovis > Ovis canadensis. The sequence goes on from NC_091249.1 coordinate 83,235,908, forward strand.
CTGAATATTCAACATGGATTTTATACCGCCTCTTTATGTTAAAATGGCTCCCTATACTAGAAAATCCTTATCACAGCTTTTAGGAGCCTTCGCAAAGTAACCCCAAACTTCTTCCCAATCTTCTTTCACATCAGTTGCCATGCTGTTTCCCTCCCTCAGGAGTACCCCCTTGCCAAAATTTTAGAAAACTCATGGAATCCTATCTGTATTTCTTTCCCCTAAATCCCCCACCAAAACCTGCTTTCTAAACTTCGCTTCTTATGCTCAACATCTAACAGAGTCACCCACCCCAGGATTGCCTATACTTCAGGCTTGAGACATGTAGCTCAGGTCATGTCTCATTCATCTTTCTATTTCCTGGACCTGTCGAGAGATAGGGACCACATCTCCATAATCTGGTATCATATTTTTCAAAGCAAAATCACAGCACCTGGTCTGACAACATGAATATACTTAGAGGAAGAAGACAGACTGGCCTTCAGACATACAATAAGTTCTCATCAAACATTTATTGAATATGAATTTGTGCACTCACTGATGGATTCAACAAAGAATCACTGAGTGCCGATGATGCCCAGGCACACAGCAGGTGCTCAATAAAGAACAAAGGATGGACTACTAGGTACCAGAAGCTTCCCTCCTCTTAGGCTTTCATGCTTAGCCTCTGTAACAGATGCCTCTGATACCCGCCTCCCATCTCTGTGGTCCATTCTGACTGCAGTCAGGTAGCTCACCCTGACTGCATGCCATCACAAGAAGGCTTCCTTCCGTGACATGCCCACTCTAGAGGAGTTGCCTGGACTGAAGGCAAACATAGCCTACAAGTGTCAAGGTGTCAGTGCACCCAGGGACAACCCTCAACCAATGCGAGCCAGGAAATAAGTGTCCCAGTCTTTAGTCTTTTGGAAACATAATTCTTGGAGGCGTATTTTACTTTGCCTCTTAGGAGATCCCAACAAGATCAAACACCTATTGCCTATGCAGTGACTTTGAAAATGCACCATTATCTTAGTTTCCTTCTTTACTTCTTCTGCCTCTTCTCACAACCTGCTTCCTAGGAGCATGCCTACATAAACTGTACACCTGAAACTAACAGTCGTGTCCGACGCTTTGCGACCCCATGGACTGTAGCCTACCAGGCTTCTCTGTCCATGCGGTTTTCCCAGCAAGGGTACTGGAGTGGGTTGCCATTTCCTTCTCCACATAATCTACCTGTATCCAAATCTTTGTGGAAGGTTTACTTTCAGGGGAAGCTCAAACTAACATAGCCTCCAATCAAAAGCAGCCATGTCAGTGTCCATGGGATACTCCAACTTTCACTCTGGCTAATGAACTCCACGCTGGAAACAGGGCAAGGGCCATTTAGAAACTCTGCCAGTTCTGTGGTTCCATAGAGAGGACATCTGTGGATCATTGCAGGGAAAGCGGCACATGGTTAGTGCTAAATGCGTGCCTTGCAAATTAAGTCCAGGTAAAAAACAACACAGCTTCTTCACTACGGAAAAAGGAAGTAATGTATGTGACTTCCCAAATCATTGGCTTTGTCACAACATTCCCTTGCATTTTTCGGTTTGATCTGGCTCTTTTATTGAACCTTGGCCCAGCTTACTAGAATATAATCGTCAATATATTAAATGTCACTTAAACTTCCTAAAATCATTCCAGAAAAGGAAAAAAAAAAAAGCTTCTGATTGCAACATACTCAGCTATCCATTAGCATGACAAAGTCTGCATTTTATTTAGAAATTGCCATTAATAATGAAATGATGTATGATTTCCACTCCTGCAGCTCTTCCTTCCTTGCACAATCAATTATACATTTAAGAAAATACTTAGTGGAGAGAGGCTTCTCTAATTAAGCATCACTTGAGGGAGCCTGTGAGATTCTTAAAACTAGAAAAGCTCTCTTAAATATGTAAGAAGACAGAGGGAAAATAAACATTCAAAATGTTTGAGTCTTAATTAGAAAAACAAACTTTTATGCATTCTGAACTGCTACATAAGGAAAATTCACATACGCATATATTTTTTAACCTAGTAAAGATTCTGAAGTGAACTAAATATTCTGCAAAGTATAAATTCTTCCTCTTTGTTCCAGCAAAGAAGGCAGTACTAAATTGAAATTAGATATTTTGAGTGAGACTCGGCCTTAGAATTGCTGTCCTTCAGACAAAACAGTCTTCTCTGTCAAAATCACTGAGGATTTAAGATGGATGGTTCTTGAGAAGTCTGGAAATTTTCCAAAGCTAGAATCAAACAGAAACAGCTAGCATATGATTTCCCAGAAGGCAAAACAAGGATGGTTTTTCTCACTAAAATTATTACATATCACATCCTGTCGTCAGGAGGGGTGCTTATCTTGGGATAATCTCCAGTATGAATTTGCATCCCGTTTGTCCTCGAAAACGAAATCTCTCCAACGCACCGCAGTAGATTCACTCAGTTTGGCAAGTTCTTACGCTTTCTCTTTCTCTCCCTCTAGAGGCAGAAAATGAAGCACTAACTAAGGCTTGATTTCAGGGCATTAGAAATAAAACTTGGGATAAGCCACTCCAACAGGAACAGAAGGCTGTCCTTGAAAGAAGAAGAGGCGTGTGACAAGAAAGTTGTATAGTGGAGAAACAAAGGACAGTAGCCAAGGAAGGGTGGGGAGACTAAAGATGATGTACCGGGCATCTGCTTTCTCCCTCTCACCCTCCTGTCTCCATTTACTCCTGCTTTCTCTCCTCCATAGATCCTTTCCCCTCTCAGGTTCTCAGTATGTCTCTCTCCCTCCCTTCTTCCACTGGTGGTCTCTGTATTCCTGACTCGCTTTTGTTTTCTATCCAGCTTTCCACCCCTCACATCCCCCAGGACTGTGGGTGGATCCAGACCCCCCTCCTGCCCCCATGACTCCTCCCACAATGGGAGGGATCAGTGATAGGCTCTGTTCCATGGACGTCTCCTTTCCCCAGCATCCCTTGGCCCCAGGATCCTGGTTCCCAGCTCTCAGACCCTGAGTCAACTGGTCTGGGGCAAAATCAACTTTCTCCCCATGTGCCATGGAGCAGATTTTGTAAATCCTTGTGCATGAATGAACTTCTAGGTTGCTGGACTCCTCTCCTTCTGCCTCTGTTCCTCCTGCTAGCCTGTCCCTCGGGGTGGGGGCGGTTGGCCAGAGCCCTCCCTCCTCTCTTGCCAGAAATCTCAGGAGGAAACTCAGAAACTCAGCTGCAAGAAGCAAGTCACTCTGGGAGGTGGGGGGTAAAGAGGACAAAGCTGTCCGCCTGTGCTCTTTTTAATTCCACTTTCTGGCAAAAAAGAAAACCTCAGGTCTGACTTTAGAGCCTTTGACACATAATTGGTAGCCAATTTTCCTAAGTGGTGAGTCAATTTTCTGCTTGTGAAATGTAACTTTACCCTGGTGCACACCAGGCCCCAGGGTTTTCAATGTGGCTTAACAGCAATTATATGAATGTTAGGAAGGGGGGAAGTGTTAAAGTCCCTACATTTACATTTTTTCACGTCTTTACCTCTTAAAGGGATAGAATACATCTCCTAACCAAGTAAGCCACGAAAAACCCACCCAAAGAGGGACACAGGATATCCTGAGAAAGCAAGCCAGTGTAGAGCTCCATCACAAAGGGGACTTTTTTTTAATTCTCTCAAGTATTCGGACGAGTAATGGCGGGTGGGGGCGGCAAATAACAGTTAAGTGTCAGCGCATCCTTGCCCGGTTCCTCTGAGCTATTTGCTCAGCTTCCACCCTGCCCTCCTCTTCTCCCCCCAGCAAATACCCCGGTGGGCGGTGGCGCTGGCCCCGCTCCCCCTGAGCTGGGCTCCCGCGGCACATGTGCGACTCATGTTTCGGCTTTCACTGGCGACAAACTGGAGCCGGGGCCTTTCCGTTTCGGAGGAACTCGCTACGTGTCGCTAACAACAACACAAACACCACGGCCTCTGCTCTGTGCTCCGCTGCCCACAGTGCTCTCGGCACCAGGCTGGATTTATAGCAAGGAGCCCCGACTGTAAGAAGTAATTCATGAGTCCCCACAAAGCCAGCACTGAGAGCGCGGGCGGGGGGGAGACGGCTCCGCGCGCTCCCGCTCCGGGCCTCCCTGGAGCCCATCTCCGTTCGCAGAGGTGCCCAGGCACCGGCAGCGGAACACATGCTGCTTGTCCTCGTTCATTTTGTTGTATCAAGAATTTTTTTCTGGATAAGGGAGGGGAAAGGTCATCTCGACCACCTCCCTTTCATCATAATTAGTTAAAAACCCGCTAGTCTCAAAATGCGTTCTTTTGTCATTAAAAGCTGCATTGGAAAAGCCATTCTATGAACATATGCTTACGCAAACCTACAGGGCGCGCGCGCACACACACACACACACACACACAGACACACTCATAATACCCTCACATGCAAAAGGAAAAAGAAAACTATATCACTATCATGAACTTCTGGAAGACTTAACATGTTTGTTTCCAAAAGACATAATTTTAATAAAAGCCACTCTGATTTGTGAAGCATCTTCCATGAATGAAGTTTTGGAAAGGTGAGAAAGAAAACAAAGAAACTGATGTTTAAAAATATCTAACAGGGAAAAAATGTATTTTGTAAAAATTCCACCAATAAAAGAAGAAATCGTGTATCTGGTAGACACGGGTTTATTGCTTCACGCAACACTGGATAAGTTTCTAAACTATCTCAAAGCAAAGAGGGAAATAGTGCACATGAAAGCTACCCTTTGGACTATCAGAGTTAATTCCAAAAGATACAGGGGGAAAAAACCACAGCAAAAATATACACATGAAACTCTGTACCAGATTCTGTATTAAAAGTAAGCTTGTCAGGTTTCATGAATACCTCAGTGCTCTGTGGTTACAACGTTCTGCCTTCATCAAATCAGCTTGGGGTTTCTCTAAATCTGAGCCACAGACTGTCTGGATGATTCTTTGCAATATCAACCTTTTAAATCTCCTATCTTTGTTTTTCTCCCCAACATTCAGATGAATTGTCTTCAAGATCCTGCCTAGGTCAGCCATTCCAAGCTAGAATTAAGAGCTGGACCAGTCCTTTACCCTGAGAATTTGGAGCATCAAACCTTTAGAAGAGGCCCGGGGATGGATAATTGTTTTAGTGAAGCTTACTGCTTCTTCAGTGGTCCGTGAGACCCTGCTGAGCGTGGCTGCTTACCTTTGGCAGTAACCCAGGGCAGGTTCAAGAAACCGTCTCGTGTTCCTGCCCTTAGCCTTGTGTCAGTGAAGCTTGGCACATCTTTTTTTGTGGTTGTAATTTAAATGAGACAACCAACTGCACAGCTGTCTCGGTCAAATTATGCAAGGCCATGTGGCCTTTCTTCCATCTTTAAAAAGTCCAGGGCACCTCTGACCATGTTTGAGGGAAGCCCAGGGGAGCAATGACCAACAAAAGGAATAGTGATTATGCCAGCAAAGAATGGAAATTTGCCTAAATGAATATATTAAAGGCTGTGCTCAGAAAATGGAAATGTTAGTTTTTAAATAGAGGCAGGACGGTGCCATGATTAAGACCCTGATCTTTGGGGTCTGACACAGCAAGGCTGGCATCACAGCTCCAGCATTTAATAGCTGTGGTGACCTTGGGCAAGTTATTTAACCTCTCAGAGCCCTAGTTTCCTCATCTATAAAATGGGGGGAAATAAGGATACTCCCAACATAGAGTTACTGTAAGAATTAAATGAGAGAATCCTTAGAAAATATGTGTCTTAATAAGTATTAGCTATTATCATCACCATCATCAACAGTAATTTTAGTAATTACAACAATAACACACAGGACATGTAAAAGCCAATGCCGGTCACCATGCCATTTTACTTTACCTCGTTTTGTATTTTACATATTGCAGAATGACATCCTTGCCAAGTGGCAAATAAAACTTATTTGACTGAAGACTCCTATAATCTAAATTTTATTTTATTCTGTTTATACTTTCATTGAGTGTTTTAACAGCTCTCCCTCTCTCCCTCACACACACACACACACACAATATAAGAATATACCCAGATGCTTTCTACACCATTTAAAGCCAGCAGATATTGATACAAAAAATGAGTACACACACCCCAGAATGAAAGGAACATAATTATCAACCTTTTTTGACAACTCTTTTCAATGATACTCAATTATGAATTGCATGGCAAAAATAAACTCTTTAAAAGACTGAAAGCATGGACCCATTGTATCTTTGCTCCTCAGGGCCTTTTAAAAGCTGAGGTTAAATTATAATTAGATGGCAAAGGATAAGGACCTTGCCTCAGGGCACTTCCTTGGGATAAATGACCAGTTCTTGTCCATGTTGGAAGGGATTGCTGGCCCAGAGCACCATGGGGCCAGTGACCCCTTGCTGGTCATTAATTGTTACTGAATTCCCTGGAACCAAGGTCATTATCGCTAATATAAACTTAAATAAAAATTCCAGAGACATATGGATTTCTTTTAATAGTTAGTCTTATTTCTCTTGGTTTTTATAGGGTATTACTATAGAATTAGTGTTCTATACTTCAGCTCTGTAGTTGGTTTAACAATTGATCCTGCTTAAAGTAAAAGGTTTATTACACATAAAATAAGAAATGAAAGCAAGCATATACAAAACAGGAAAGCCTGAGAGGGCCTACCTGGAATTCTCAGAAAGTCATTATCCATGGGACTCATAAGTTTGTTTCTTTGAGGATCCATCAACCTATTATAATGTTTCTATGAAAGGATTCAAAAATTTCAACTTTAAAAATAGATATAGATACATATAATCTTGTTCCTATCCTAAAGTTTGTTTCTCAGACTCTAATATCTGCACATAGTGGCCAAAAAGGCAATTTTTGAGATTTTGTAGATTCTAATTTCTTTAAGCTTAAGGTATATCCATTGTATTCTCAGATACATGCATAAGATACTGGCCGAGTATATGATTTCATAGCTTCATTCTAAAGCTACTCAGTTATTTGGCCTTATAGGACATTATCATCCCCAAAATACAGATATGCTGACAACTAACAATTACTGCATGTGCTGCATGCAATTCATTATGTATCTTTATACATAGATACCAACATTTAGTTGGCTTCACCAGGAAGCAGAGTGTAAACCAGAATCTGGTTAGACACAGTTCTGGAATGTCATATAGCAGCTTCTGCTGATGGCCTTTTTGGGATAACTATCTCATGTGGATAAATGTGTTTGTCCACGTGCCTCACATTTTACAAGCCTACAATTTTTGTTTTATAGATCCCTTACCCATCTTGCCCAAGTTATGCTACCAATAAATTTAAATATACCAACTCAATTAGCCTTGTAAGGTACATCATCTAAAGACCTCACCCCAGAGCCACCTGCCTTAATATAAATCTCAGGAATAGATGTGGGCTGTGCTTACTGCCTTACCTTATTATCACTTAGCTGATACCTGGACCAAGGTAATAAAGAAGGAATAAAAGTTGGCTGAGAATATTGCTGGTTGTTTAATTCTAACTGTGAGGCCACTATTTGTAGTACAGTACGTGCTGCCCAAGCAAATGTTTAATAATAGGCTACTGTTCAATGCTACATAGAAGAAATGACCAGATTTATAGGAGTACAGAGGATTAGAACCATTGAGAGAGAAGGAATCTTAAAGATCCTAAGTGTCCAATTCTCTCATTTTATAAATGGGAAAACTGAAACCCAAAGAAGTTAAGGGACTTGCTGAGGTTCACATATCTAAATAACGGCAGAGGCAGTATTAAAAACCAGGTCTCCTGTGTCCTGGTTCAGCATTCTATACCAGGTTGCTTCTCATTTTCATTATAAATGAAAAATCTGACTTCAGCATGAATGAGTTAACTTACCAGGCCTGTAATAGAACCAAAGCATGCTGGCTTCCAACAGAAGGATATTCTTGATTTTGGGTATCTTGAAGATCAAAAATTAGCACAACAGGGCATTAACCTACACCAACTCTGATGTGTAATGAATTACTTCAAATCTTACATTGGGTGTGGGCCAGGGGACCAGGTGATGTCAGGAGAAAGACAAATGATTCAGTGGAAATGGTGGTGATTTGGAAAGAGTTTCCACACTGAACTCGTAAGTGAGGGCCCTAGAAGTGCCACATGGTACCTCCAGGGCTGTCCCCACTCAGGGATGGGGGTTACAATTTATGTCATACAGTAGGTGCTTCATGAACATTTAGTGAATAAATTAACATGCTGGCTCATTTTTCCTACTTGAGGTCAATGAAATCAATGGGTGTTCGTCCTCATCACCTCCATGAATGAAAACAAGGATATAACCCATAATTAAATTATTTTTTATAGGGTTAGCAGAATTATTCTGAGTTCCAACATCCAAATTATTTGGGAGAATAAGCAAATTCAGCTTTTTTAACTGCTTATGATAATTTGGGGAGAAGAAGATATATCTTTTTTCATCTTTTTTAAATGAGCGCGTGGGCCCTAAATGACCAGATAGTGGACACGGGAAAGACTAAGTTTCTGTCTACATGAGTTTCATAGTTGAACCAAGACAAAAACCCTAAAATTCTTCCTAATCAGCCCAATCACTTAGGCAAGCCAGACAGACATGTCATTCAGAGGCTGAGCTGTTTGCTTCCTCCACCTTCCGCCATACCCTGAAGGAGTACCAAAGCCACCCATAACCCACCCCACCCCCAGCTTTCCAGGTGAATCCCCCTTTGCCCTTTGGAATTACTCTCCTGCCACTCAGCTTGAGATTATGCCAGGGACTACTAATGTCTCTTAGCACCACACCCCAGATTTCTGCCCCTCCTTGGCAGTTCAAAGGGTGTGACAAACCTGCTCAGGAAACACTGTCCCCACAAAGGCAGCTTTGAGTAGGGGGGAGTTCAATGTACTTTTTTTCCCCTTTCACTATGATTTCTTCAGAACTATCTTCTACAATATTGCCTCATTTCCTTTATTATTATTTCCAGAAAGAACAGTTTATTAAATTTGTTTAGGATTAAATATAAAATAACTTTTAAATCAGGACTTACTTTGAAAATTGTCAGATTCTATATTTATGTTTGTCAGTACCTTCCAGAGAAAGATAATAGAAACCCCTGCCAATGATGAGACATCTAGAATGGAAAGAATTTTCCTAAAATTCCTGCTGAAAGATGACTATTAATGAAATATCTCAGACAAATAGAAAGAGATATTGCTGTTTTTGCATAGTGTTATGACACAGCATAAACAAGCACAGTTGTAAGTGAATGAAATATGTGAGCTTTAAAAAAATAGATAGAATATGATGGGAGTAGTCTGGGCTTCCTCCTCCCCAGGACTGTTATAATTTCTTAGAAACAATTTAACACGTGCTCCTTATATGTGTGATACACCATGCTGGGTCTTGTTGGAGATACTGAGCTCACAGGTTTCCTTGGACCCAAATCCAGAAAATACAAGTTATACACCTCCCTGAGGCTGGTCTCCCACAAAGCGAGATGGAGAGCAGAGCAGGACCCAGATGGCCCGGGGTGGCAGAGAAAAGCCACTGGAATCAGAGCCAGGGATTTGGCTTACGGTCCTGGCGCTGAGGCTAATTAGATCTTTGGGCAATGTTACTGAGCTTCTCTTGGCTTCAGCCTTCTCATTTGTAGAACGAAGGGACTGGACTGGAATCTCTGAGAGTTCATTCAGCTCAAAGAGAAACCTCATCTCTTCCTACAATAACCTGGATTCCTCAGAAAACCTGCCCTTGAGACCTGGCTAACTTATTGATTAGCTTCATGAAGCTAAACTACTCATTCTTCATCTCTAGGAAATGGGCACAAAACCCCCTGCTTATCTCACAGGGTTGCCATGGGAACTAAAATGATTTTGGCCAAAGAGTATGAATGTAAACTGAGAGGAGCCAGATCCATGTAAAATTTTTATTTCATTCCCTCAGTGAGGTAAATGAGGGATAGAATTAAAGTGTTAGCCTTCCTCAAGTTATGTTTGTCTTAGTAAAGATCAAAAACTCTTAACTGAAAGGATGAGGTGCTAACAGTAGAATTCCCAGCATCAGTCAGAGTTGGGTGAGAAAACCATGCCTGCCATCTTAAGAGCTCTGCAAATATTCCTTGTTGTTTTCCAACTTGGCTATTTAATCAAACTTCAAGGAGACATTTCTAGTGGAGTTCACAGACTTGCCTAAACTACAAAGGATATCTAAATGGGGTCAGGAATGAGGGATAGGGGAGGGAATTAGTTAACTGCATGTTTTGTTAATGAATAAAAATCCTACATTTCATTGCTGGATATTTTCATGTTATTTTAGGCCCATCAGCAGAAGCATAAAGCTAGCTTAATACACCAGAGGATGCAAAAAGTTCACAGTGATACCCAACATGTCACCAACTGAAGGCAACCCCTGGGAAACAGTCTACCCACAGCCCAATCTTGAAACCAGACAGATGAAGCTGTCTGCTATAAAACTGAGATTCCCTTTCACTTTTCCACAATTACAAAATTGTTTGTGGCAGTCCCTGGAATCATTTATAACTGAGAGAACAAGGGAAGCCACCTTCAAACTCCAGTTTCAATAGACCTGAAATCCTTCTGGAAACCCAAAGCAGCTACACCATTTGGTATCCCCAGAGAATACGAGCAAGAGATAAAACCAATCCCACCCAGGGAAAGAAGGGCCACTGCAGAGCTTGGACTAATTTCTTAGTAACAGTCAGCCCTTACCAAATTTTCCTGCTCCACCATTTCTGTGTGCCTAAGAATTTGAATTCATAACTCACTGTGGTTGTTGTTAAGTCGTGTCTGACTCTTTTGTGATCTCATGGACTGTAGCCCACCAGGATCCTCTGTCCAAGGGATTTCCCAGGCAGAAATACTGGAGTGAGTTGCCATTTCCTTCTCCAGAGGATCTTCCCAACCCAGGGATCGAACCAGAGTCTTCTGCACTGGCAGGTGGATTCTTTACCGCTGAGCCACCAGAGAAGCTCTTGTAACTTATACCCCTGTTTTAAATTCCCACCTCCAAGGGAGCCAAGAAAGAATACTGACATGTTTATGTCAAGGACCTTCCAAACAGTTACAGGGAAAGTCCTGAGGTGGCATTTTTTTCTTCCCAAATTGGGGGACTGCATGCGTGGCTAGTGTTACCTCTAAATACCCAGTGGACACCCAGGAAAACGGCCACGCTAACCACAGTAGCCATTTCAGTCAGGCCCCCTCAAACAACTTACTCCTAATTTCTACAATATCTGGGTGGCAAAGGAAGCCCAGTGGGTGCTTGTAGATACAAACAAAAGCTTGCTAAAACCACTGTGTCTGGGAAACTGAGACATTCCCAGGCAATCTACTCTTAGCAGCAGACAGAAATAAAAAGGCTTGGGAAGAAGAGAAACAGACATATAATGTAACAGTTTCCTGAAAATCAGTATACCAAACTTCCATGACATGTCAAGGAATCAGACCTAATTCTGCTCTGATTATTTGTGGTATGTCATTATTAACATTGCAGGAACATTTTTTAAGCCACTATCACCACTTTGATGAAAGAAAAAAACTAACATTTCACAAGAAATGTTGAGAGCACCATGATTTGAAAGAAACTACTATCAGTAAACTTAACAGCACTCTAAATAAAGAAAATTACTGCTGTTAAGACATACTGTTCTGAGAATCATCAGGAAGAGTACCAAAACACTAACACTGCCCTATATAAGAAATTATTCAAGTATGCATTTGAGTAATTCTGCATTTTAATTTAACCCTTTGAAACATTAATCAAACTGTGGCTAATTATAGGAATTAAGGAATTAAACGATGGAATCTTCTAAAAGATATTATTTAAAAGGCAGTTTATACAATTACTTGTATAGATGTTTGCTTTAAAGAGGAAAACAGTTCTACTGTAATGAAAAGGGTCTTAGAAAATTAAATTAACAAGGGGGGACCAGACTGATATGAAACTAAATTAGCATCAAATGCAAATTACAGGGTACTTAATGGTAGAAACAGGTGCAGAGAAGAACCCTAAATGAGATAAATGAATAAAACATCCCTCTCCACAAATGTGGAAGCTGACACAAAGTCAATGATATGAATAATTCAGCAGCCTCCACACTGCTGTTGAGGTCAGCCTGCCTTGACCTTTGAAACAGGAAGTAAAATTCAGTTCAAATTTGAGTGACTGGAAATATAACAGTTATTTATTTTTTTATATTAAAAAACCCACAGAATTTTTTTAAAATACAGATGCAGAAAATATACAATAGAATTACAGTTTAAACTAAAGCTACATAATCAAAGTAGCTGGTAAACAAACAAATTTTAAAAATTGTTAGGCAAGATTTCCCACAAACCATATTTCAATATGGAAATCCTAAAAATAAAATAAGTGAAAACATATATATCAGTGCTCAGCTTATTAATCAAACTCCCTATGAGAATAAATTTCTAAATTTGTATCCTTTCTTCACATTATTTCATTGTTGATGTCACTGTAAAAAAGCATGTCATAATTTTTTAAAGCAATCATACATTTTTATTAATAATGCATGGAATCTCTCACTTTTATAAGACAAAATTTGGTTAAACTAGATTTTTAGAAATCTTTATGAAGCTGCTCTTTTTTAAAAAATCCTTCAAACCATGATTTAATAAATGTTGCAGTCCCAAAATTAGGTTATCTGATAAAAATGTAACCCAGGTTCAAAAACAAATCATTCCCATAAGTGAATATTTACTGTGGTTTTATGTGTCTTTTATGCTTTCTTTCCCCCTTCTTTGTATGCTTCAAAAGTATTTTGTACAGTTAACTAGTGAAAGTACTTTCCTTATTTCAAATCGAATTTGGTAGTGCTAGAGATTAACACAGTATGACAACAAACCAATTTCTACAAGCTAGAAAGACACCACAACTTACACAGTATATCACCCTCATCATTATTTTACAGGATGGCATAAAAGATGTTTGATAATAGCAGTTATCTCTGCCCTCCAATGGGTTCTATTAATGGGACCCACACCTTGGCTATCTACCTTTCATCTATCTACTATGCTTGTCAGATGAAACATTCTGTTGAAAGAGGAGGTTAACTTTATTCTCCAGTTTCAGAGAGGGTTAAAGCTACAGGCAAGCAAACACACACACACACAAACACACACACACACAAACACACACACACACACAAACACACCAGGCATCTATGAGGAATGGTAAACTAGTCCACAGTGTAATTACCACAGGAGGAAGTTTGAAATGTGCTCCTTCTAAATAAGTGTTCATTCGGCAGAAGCAAAATTAAAGACTCAGGGTGTGTTTTTTTTAATTATTATTATTATTATCTTATTGGCTAAATCACTCCTCGGTCGACATTTAATAAAGGGTGATAGACCAAACACTGCTGATTCGGGGCTTGGCGTAATGACTGACCTGAGTGAAGGTTTGTGTACAAAGTGGCTCCCCATTAAATAGGGCTCTGTGGAAGCAGCTGGTTCTCATTTTGAAACAACCGGTTTCTCTATCCCCAAGTGCTAAAGAAAATAATCCCTGCCATCTATGACTACACACTTTCACAGAGGCAGGAATGAGAATTTGATTGTGGAGATAATTAAAGTCATTCCTGGAACTTCCAAGAAAAAAAGGGGGGGTGGAAAAGAGGTGGGATTGAAAGAACAGTCAATGATAGTGTTTAAAATTAAACTATGGCAAATCATCTGGAGTGAAGCAGGAGGAGGAATCCCCGCCTTTCACAGAATTTGGTGGAAGCAGTTCTCCTTTCTCTCCACCCCGAAGCTCAAGGGGAAGCCAAGATGCCCCAAGTCAGGGCCACAGCCCCTGTTCGGCTCAGATGCCAGAGTCTAAACACAGCTCGAGAAACTCCTTGTCAATGATGGCACATCACGATGAGGTTTTGTTTTTTAAGTTTCAACCTCAAATAAAAGAGCCGGAGAGGAATCCATCTGGATTCTGCAACAAAGTTATCCCAGTTGACCTGAAACACTAAGATTATTTCAACATTAAGAGAAAAAAAAGAAGGTATCAGATCTTTCAAGGCACACTTCTCTCAATCATAAGAAGAGCTTATGTTTTGTGTTTTAACACTATGCTGCTCAAATAAGAATCCATGCTCCAGTATCCTCAGTGACATTCGGCTGAAGCTACATTCCCCGAACGCCTACAGATTTCATGGCCTTGCAGAAAACTGAAATATGTGTAATCTATCTGTCTGCACTATCTGCCTTTAACGGGAAGAAGAGAAGGGCTCAATGAAGACAATCCGGGGCCTCCCAATTAACCTGATTAGTTCAGCACATTGCTCTCAAGAATGACATCTTATCTTGAACATAAGGGAGAACTTCCTTCCTCAAGAACATGCAGGAGCCCCCAAAGCCACAACAGAGATGCAGCCTATCAAAGATGAACGGCCTCTGCTTCTCCTCCCTCTTTCCAGCTCACAGGCAGGTCAGGGAGACCGGCAGACACGACGACTGATTGGATTTTGTGTCCTAAGGACAGGAGGCAAGCTCCCGTCTGCCCAGGTGGCCTTGGAGAAGGCTGGGAAAAGGGATGCCCTGTGGGCAACTTCAAGCCCCTTCTTTCAGAGTCAACCAGGCACATGATGGGATTGGGGTGGGGGGCAGGGGGAGTTGAAGGGGGTGGGGGGGGGGGGATTCATTAACCCTACAATCTCCAGAGTAGCACGTCAATATTTCACCTGCCTAAAAGAAAAAAGCAGTGAATTCTTTGCGTCTTCAAACATTATATAAAACAAAGGCACTGCTGAAACTTATGGTACCCTAACACTGATTTCACATTTGATATAATAATGGGAGACTACCAAGTTGCCATACAAAAACAGAGCTTTCCCCTGAACTCTCTGAAATCTACTTGCTTGCAAAGAATACTGTATGTGTATGTGTGTGTTAAATTCACATTATCATGTGTAATAGACATACTAGTTAACAGAATATATTCTTGAAATGTGCTTTGCGTGAATGTCAATAGCAGGGTTTTTCACTTACTTGTCTGTTCTGTGATTTACTTGATCAATTAAACAGTTAGGCAATGAGGAGATTTGCATGGTAATCGTGTGAAGATTAACATTTTTAAGTGTAACAAATTTAATATTTTATCTTACATTTTCTATTTCTCATCATTCTTTAATGGCAGTGCCTTTTCGCTTTATTGTGTAGTTATAACAAGCCTATCTTTAGGCAGAGAGATCAGAATACCAGGTTCAACTCCACTTCTACCTCTTTCTTTCTTTCATTTCACAAAAACATACTCTGAGCACCTACACCACAGCAGTGAGGCCACTGTGCTGAGTGCTGGAGCTGCAGCAGCAACCAATATATGCACACCACTGCCATCTGGGGCTTACAGTCTACTTCCTGAAGAGTTTATCTGCCTCAGCAAATACAAGAGGGAACTAAAATTAGAATTTCAGAGCTAGAAAGTGTCTTTGGGAGCTTTTCATTCCAGCCCTTTTTAAAAAAAATAACAGCCACCTTCTATTGACTATGATTTATGGGCCAGACATTGTGCTAAGTTCTCTCCATGCATTATCTACTGGAGTGGGTTGCCATTTCCCTCTTCAGGGGATCTTCCCGACCCAGGAATCTAACCTGGGTCTCCTGCACTGCAGGCAGATTCTTTACCATCTGAGCCACCAGGGAAGCCCACTTATTCCTCACCACAACCCTAAAAGATAGGAACTACTACTCCTGCCTAGTCTCACAGATGAAGAAACTGGAGCTTAGAGAAGTGAGACGATCTGCCTGCACCCCAAAGTTAACACTGGCAGAGCTCAGATTTGATCCCAGGCAGTCTGACTCCCCAGCCTGTGATTTTAACCAATGTGTAGACTGCCTTGAAAGTGAAAGTGAAGTCGCTCAGTCGTGTCCAACTCTTTGCGACCCCATGGGCGGTAACCTACCAGGTTCCATGGTCCATGGGATTTTCCAGGCTAGAATAGTGGAGTGGGCTACCATTTCCTTCTCCAGGGGATCTTCCCAACCCAGGGGTTGAACCCAGGTCTCCTGCATTGCAGACAGACGCTTTACCGTCTGAGCCGTAGACTGCCTTAGAGGAGTACAATAAAACCATGGAGTTTGCCCAAGTTCAATACCACTGAGTAAGAGCTAACAAGTAACTTTCTTTCTAGGGACATTTTTCCTCTGCATCATGATCTCTATCAATCTGAAATAATATTCTCCTATTAAATATATATTTCTTTCTACACTTACTATTCCAATTTTTTTTTTCAACTCTGAGGTACTAAAAATACCAGGAAGGCGGGAATCATATGTGTCTTATTCACTGTTATATCCCAACCCTGAAAACAATGTGTGGCATATGGTAGATGTTCAATAAACATTCGAGGAAAGAAAAAAAAATGAGCAACTCTTCAACAAGGGGACTTAACCACCATGATGAACTTCAACAAGGTAATTTTGCTTGTAAGAAAGCTCCACGGCAAGCATCCATTAAGAATAACAATCCACATGGAAGATTATGTACAGATTGCAAGAGCTACCTGATTTCAAGCACCTAATATGTGTTAAACTCTGTGCTAGCTATTTTAAACCACACAATTTTTCAAACTTGAGATGATTTTCCCATTCCAAAGATGAAAAAATTAAACCCCATGAGATTCAAATACTGGGAAGTAATGGTGGAGGGATTTGATTTTCTGCCAATGAACTCCAAATTGTAGCCCTTTTCCACCGTACTCTGCCTTCTTCCAGATTTCTCTTTGGATAATGGTCTGTTTTATCCCCTAGTGAAACACACAATGGTTTACTCATCAAATTAAATGAGGACACAAGAACTCAAATATTGCACTAGCAGTGCACACAACAATTTACACTATTACTATTTTTTTAATTAATTTTTTTATTGAAGGATAATTGCTTTACAGAATTTTGTTGCTTTCTGATTTATGTTATTACTATTATTTTTAATCTCAGAAGTTAAGTGCCAAATCTACCAAGGAAACTGTTTCGATAAAAAGCTTTAGATTAATTCATGGAAAAAAGGAATTGTGGATATCAAGAAAAAGAGGCTTCACAAAATACTGAAAACAGTCTTTCATTTCTTCAACTGAACAACTGAGATGGGAAAAGATCAGACTGAGAGCTAGGACATGAAGTTTCAATCACTTGCTCTGCCACAAATAAAGTTCCTCAGGGATATGCCTCAGTTTACAGATCTATAAAATGGAGTTAATTTCTGCCCTCACATTTGTATGAAGAGAATTCTCTGAAATACTACACCTTAAAGGTCTCCAATACCTTTGCAAGTTCTATTCAGATGTAACTTACTAGTAAACTCATAATGGTCAGAGATATTGTTTATCTTAAGGTGCTCATAGGCCAGGATTCAGATCTGGTCTTCAAGAAAACATGAGGGTGGCCAGAAAAGGACACTCCCACTCCTGTAGCCATAGAAAGAAGAACACAGGTTTTTGAAAGACATTTTGAGATGTACACCATTCATCTGAGACTAGAATCTGGCTTTAAGGGAGAAAAAAAAGACTGTGTATCAAAATATGGGTTTTCGACATTGTAATAGCTTCAATTCCACAGAATTCCAGGTGAGCTATTTCAAATCCTAAAAGATGATGCTGTGAAAGTGCTGCACTCAATATGCCAGCAAATTTCGAAAACTCAGCAGTGGCTACAGGACTGGAAAAGGTCAGTTTTCATTCCAATCCCAAAGAATGTTCAAACTATCGCACAACTGCATTCATCTCATATGCTAGCAAAGAAATGTTTAAAATTCTCCCAAGTCAGGCTTTAACAGTATGTGAACCATGAACTTCCAGATGGTCAAGCTGGATTTAGAAAAGGCAGAGGAACCAGAGACCAAATTGCCAACATCTGTTGGATCATCGAAAAAGCAAGAGAATTCCAGAAAAACATCTACTTCTGCTTTATTAACTACGCTGAAGCCTCTGACTGTGTAGATCACAACAAACTGTGGAAAATTCTTCAAGAGATGGGAATACCAGACCACCTGACCTGCCTCCTGAGAAATCTGTATGCAGGTCAAGAGGCAACAGTTGGAATTGGACATGGAACAACAGACTGGTTCCAAATAGGAAAAGGAGTACATCAAGGCTGTATGTGGTCACCCTGCTTATTTAACTTATATGCAGAGTACATCATGCAAAATGCTAGGCTGGATGAAGCACAAGCTGGAATAAAGATTGCCAGGAGAAGTATCAATAACCTCAGATATGCAGATGACATCACCCTTATGGCAGAATATAAAAAACTAAAGAGCTTCTAGATGAAAGTGAAAGAGGAGAGTGAAAGAGTTGGCTTAAAGCTCAACATTCAGAAAACTAAGATAATGGGATCAGGTCCCATCACTTCATGGCAAATAGATGGGGAAACAGTGGAAACTGTGACAGACTTTATTTTGGGGCGGTCCAAAATCACTGCAGATGGTGACTGCAGCCATGAAATTAAAAGACGCTTGGAAGAAAAACTATGACCAACCTAGACAGTATATTAAAAAGCAGAGACATTTCTTTGCCGACAAAGGCCTGTCTAGTCAAAGCTATGGTTTTTCCAGTGGTCATGTATGGATGTGAGAGTTGGACTATAAAGAAAGCTGAGCACCAAAGAATTGATGCTTTTGAACTGTGGCGTTAGAGAAGACTCTTGAGGGTCCCTTGGACTGCAAGGAAATCCAACCATTCACTCCTGAATATTCATTGGAAGGACTGATGCTGATGAAACTCCAATACTTTGGCCACCTGATGCGAAGAACTGACTCACTGGAAAAGGCCCTAATTCTGGGAAAGATTGAAGGCAGGAGGAGAAAGGGATGACAGAGGATAAGATGGTTGGATGGCATCACCAACTCGATGGACATGAGTTTGAGTAAGCTCCAGGAGTTGGTGATGGACAGGGAGGCCTGGCGTGCTGCAGTCCATGGGGTCACAAAGAGTTGGACACCACTGAGCAACTAAACTGAATAGCTTCAAAGATAATTTAACCAACTCTCTTTTCTAAAGAACTTTCTAATAAATAAAAAAGAGACTTCTCATTTTTTATTTTTGTCTTTGTGAAAGTGTGTGTGTGTGTGCACACGCATATGTGAAAGGAACCAAACCTGACACAGGTTCTGGGTTCTTTAACTCTCCATTTTGTGAAAGATTTAACCAATAGTGCATCCAAGACTATCAAAAATGATGCTTTGGGACTCCTCTGGTGATCCTGTGGCTAAGGCTCTGTGCTCCCAATGCAGGTGGGCCAGTTTTGATCCCTGCTCAGCAAAACAGATCCTACATGTCACAGTTACGACCCAATGTAGCCAGTTAAATAAAATCTTTTAAAGTGATGCTTTAAGATATTACTAATGGATCAGAATACTAATGAATGGGAAACATATTCAAAATAGGGGGAAGTTACTGTTCTATTGAACAATAATAAATAAATTGTAAGAAGCATTATATCTCTATAGATAAGAGTTTAAAAAAAAAAAAAGCTTTAGTCAAACCATGGCTGCTTTCAGAAGGGGGAGGGTGACAACCTCTGACCATTGGCAAAGCTGTCCCCCTACACTCTGCCTCCTAGGTCTCACTAGAGCAAGAAGTGACACTGTCCAGTGCAGGCCACACTCGGGGCACAAGGAGAGAGTAGGATCACACAAAAAAGCAGCAGCTACCATCACAGAACAAGACAGCCTAATCTTTCACTTTGATCATTTCCTATTCATTGATTAAAAAAAGAAAAGAAAAAGTTCTTTCAACCTGGAAACACCATGTCACCAGCGTTCATGCCCCAGAGAAGGGCTCCTCCAACTTAGTCACCTATCTCCCCACAGACAAAAACATTATCAATATCTGGTCAGTTGAGCAGCAAATAAGCAAAAAAAAAAAAAAAAGTTCTTGAAAGATTTTTTTATATTGATGTTAAAGGGGCATTAAAAAAAAAAAAAGCCACCATAACCTTGACAGGAACCAAAATTTGAGAGTTTTGCCAAAACCTATACAGTATGTATAGTGACCAGATCCAGATTAAAAATTCTCACACCTGCAATTTAATTATTTTCTCTTTTTCCCCCCTCTCCTGGCAGGGAAAGTGTTAAAGAAAACAATAAAAGGACAAGTAAGTGTACAGGGTAGGATTTACTGGCATTTACTTTTAATCTATGGCCCTTCACTCTGTAGCTTATCGGGCCTCTGGCAGTCCTTTTTCCTCCTTTATATTTCATGAGGAGCCCCCCATGCTGCTACTGAGAGACAGAGCCCAAGTGCCTATAAGCTTTTTGTCAGGTAAAAAGAGAAGAAAAAGGAAAGGAACAAGAGGAAAAGCAAAGCTAAGAGGCATCTATTAGATGTCACCAGGCTTTGTATTCATGTCAATGATTCAGGATTAGAGTATTTGAAATAATCTTATTGAGAGGAATCAAAAGGCCCACCGAGTGCGAGGCTGCTCTGTAGCATATGGCAAAGGCTCGAACAATATCTTATTAAAGATGTGTTGGCTAACACTATTACTTTATATTATATTACAAAACTATTGTGCCTCCAACAGTTAGCAGGATGGTATAGTTACCGAGGGCCATTTTGGAGGTTATTGTGTGGGATAGAGCTATATAATTTGCCAGCTTGTCTAGTTACATCTTTCCAAGTAGGGTTTAGAGGCAACTTTGGAACTGGAACCAAGCACTTCACCTTCAAAAATTAAAATCCCTAAAGCACACTGAAGACCACTCTATTCCCACTGGAAGTGGAATATACATTACATGGATGAAACGCCAATGGCATTTTCTTCCCCAGAACCGGTTTCATTAAGTTTGCATCATTTACCACATGTGATCCCCTGTCCCCCCATGAAAAATATGCAGGGTCTTTTTTTTTTTTTTTTTTGGCTTGATTCCCCTCCTCATGAAAAATACACACACACACACACACACTCAGCTTCACACATTAGCAGCGTTAAGGCAATTAAAATTATATTACAATAAATACTGTAATGTTAAAACCTTCATTTACCTTTGGACAAAGGCTTGTAACTGGAGAGAGAGTCTGAGAGGGAGATTTATCTCCATCTACCCATACCTTTAAAGGCAACACGCAATCAAAGACAAACCTGTAATGTTCACCATTTTTCATTGATTGCAATTGGAGTATTTAGGTCACTTTTATATTATCATGGATGGTATACAATTACACAGTTTGTAAAGGGAGGGATGAGACAGTAGGTGAGAGAGAGGGAAAAAGATGGTCTTTTTCAGATAATACCTAATGCAAACTAAAATGACCAAAATCTCACAACATGCAGAAGCTTCTAAATGGAGTTTTTTAAATCTGTCCATTTTTATTAGAGTCTGGTCGGGTATAAGTGGTAAGGAAAACCAAGGTAAATTTATCACTGGAGAACTGAGTTGCACTTCAGGAGGGTTTGGGTTTTTTTCCCATTCTAAGCAATTTCTTTTAGAAAAGCAAAAGCATATTTAATATACTGATATATTCTCATCACAAAATGACTGTACAAAGTTGTTAGATGACACACAAAGGACTCTGTTCAGTTTCTCTGTATTTTTCCAGAACTGTTACAAAAACAAAGTTATGATGACACAGGATTAAAACCCCACACCATGGGCTAACACCCAGGCTGGTAACACATATGCACGACTGATTCTCCAAAGCTCCCTGAAACACATTTCTTGGAAGTTGCTGCCATTATTTCCTTTACAGGAAAGCTACAGTGGTTCATTATACAGTGTCTGCAGTAGTATTATACTGTGTAAAAGTACTCCGCATTATGATACACTGTCAGCGTACTTGAAATCCATTTGAATGTATCCTGGCTGTATATTTGGGAATAGCTGATAGCAAATGGAATATAGACTGCTATTAACTGATTGTACTCGTTATTTTCTTATCGTGGTAGGAAACTGCATACAAATGTACGGGCTCATCTCCTATTCAGAACGGTATCTGAGATGTGATAAAATTTAGAATGATAGTCTCTCACACAGTCTCATCGCTAATAATCACATGTGAATTCCCACTGAGAAAACAAATGTTTAAATATGGTAGGATTAATAAACAACCATAAATTCACGCTCAGTGTCAGCGCGGGCTTTTCACTTTTAGAAAAAACGCAAACCTCTCAAACCAACCAAGAGGACAGCAGTTATCTTGCCTGCAGCAATTTTAAAGAATGAATTTCTACTCTTTTTAATGGGGCATTCAAAGTTAGGAAATCAGGTGATATAAAAGGCATATCAGAACTCTGGGAAATGCATTTATACCTCTGGGTCTTCGAGCCCTAGATAGCTATTTGTGTACCTTACAGAGTGATTATGTTTAGTGGTTGGTCCTTCCGAAAACTAGATGAACACCAAAATAATAAGTTAAAAGGTCAATGAAATAAAGCCATGAAACTCTGACTAAAGGCCTCATCTGCAACTTTAATACAAGTATGCTTATGTTCATGTTAGTTGAGGACTTTCTTTTCACAGAAGATAAAAAAATTTTAGTGCATTTTTGGATTTAAGTCTGATGATAAAAGACAAAAAAATCATTTGTTGTTAAGGGGCCGTGATGCCTTCACAATCTTAGGATTGCAGATATAGGAATTAGAATATAGCCCACCCTGCTCAATGGTTAAAAAAAAAAAATTACATCCTAATTCTAATGTTTTACCATATTTTTTCTGTTATACAGATGAATGTATATGTTACATATATGTATCAGGATCAGTTTAATCAAGAAATTAGCTTGGTGTTAAGGCAACACTGCACTTTTCTGAAAAGTCTTATCACAGCATTCAAACCTCTTAGATGAAGAATGAATCAAATAAAAATGTTTTTCTGAACAACCCTGATGCAGGTAAAATGGCCATTCCAATATTTTCATTCTGAACATTCTATTTCAGACAACAATCATAAAGCAAACCCATTTAGTGTTACCGAAGTGAAAGTGAACTAGATGTGAAAGATCTTTAGAAAATTCTGGAAAGAAACAAGTACACACTGTTTTTTCTTTTTAGGAGACCCTAGGGTAAGTGTGGCCTGAAGAACTAGTTCCAAACAGGCATAAATTCTTCATGTTACAAAGTTGGTATGCTTTTTTCAAATGTTGCATGTCAGGACTTACGGCTCCAAAGTAGATACAGAGATTCTTATAAATGGAAAAGAAAGACCAATCTATTAAGCTGCAATAAGCAAGCCCCAAATCTTTAGAGGTATATTAGTTGACAGGCTTTAAAAATCCACGTTTTTAGTACTGGTTATGAAGAACTCAAACTTGCAGATCACTTGAGCCGCATTACATCCCGAAAGGGCTATGTCTAAACTCACACGAGACCAAGAAAGTAATTTGAGGAGGAATTTCATCCTTTATTATTTCTATCTATTAAAAGAAAAGGTCCACTTGTCAATTCTCAAAATCCACAGTGCAAGGAAATGAAGAATTGGGCTCTTCTTTTCTCCCTTTATTTAGCAGTCCAACTATTTCATCAATCACACTGATCTTAAACTGAAAAACCAAACAAACAAATATTGAGCCATCCCCCTATCCCGCCCTACTGGAAGTTAGCAGCACAAATCTGGCTGGAAACTTTAAAGCTCTGTGTGAAAGGAATCCTATAGCATAATTCAGAGAAAGAAATGTTTTTGTAAGACCCATCTGTATTCATCCATGTCATTGTTCAAAGAAAGTTTAGCGATCCAGGGTAGAAAAATAAAGAGTTTTGTGAAGCAAATCTAGAATGAATGGTAATCCTAACTAACAAGATAAGGAATAAGAGTCTAGTCTGCACACTTAATATGTTCAGTTCAAGCATTTATAAAGAAGTTTCCACATAGAAAATGGAAGATTTTTATATGAATTCAGAAAAACTGGGTTCCCAATTCAGAGTACCCTAGGTGACTTTTGTCATTATCATCTTTTCTGATTCTTACAAAGTAAACCTAATTAAGAACCTCCCTCATTAGTCTTCCAGAAAAATTAGCACAGCTTATGCTAATTACTCCTGCAAAATTTAATAAACTCGTTGAAATGGGAATAGTCTAATGAGGTTTTATTTATTGAACTAAGATAACTCCAAGGAAAAAGGTTAGGACACAAGGATATCCGATGTGGTAATAAAACTACAATTTATTCAATTTCTAAACATGAACTTTATTGCAAACCTTTTAAATTCAAATATGAGTTACTATGTGAATATGTTAAATCAATCTCCACCTTAATCCAATAACTGCAAGTCATTTTTTGCTTTTTACTTTAACAATAATTACCACACATAGCCCTTTACCTCAACGATAATGAAATCTGCTGTTATTAGTTTCTGGTCTCAGCTATTAAACATAACACATTTGACTTTTCCCATGTCCACATATTCCAAATATCTAGATCCTTGCACACAGCCTGGTTTTTATAACTCTCAATCAAACAATTTGGCATTAAACAGAAACACAACCAGGCAGTCAACTCAAGATGCACACATCATCCATTTACAAAAATTTCCTTCCAAATGTTTTTGAAGTGACTTGACAAATTGTCATAACTGTAAAAAGAGTTGGGGTCATATTTTTCTGACTATGTTGCATGCTATCATAAATGAAGTAGAAACACATTTTCTAAATCACAGTATTTAACTGCTGATTTTGTTAATTCCACTTTTTTGATAGACTATGCCAAGCTGACCACTTGCAGCAAACCACTGGCAGCAAATAATACTGCCAAAATTTAACACAGAAATAGCTTATCCTGCACCACTGCCGTATGACCATAAAGCCTCTTCTATCAATCCTATAAATAGTTTTCCTGAACAACCACTACTAAAAGTCTTTCAACTGATAAAAATAGCACTGTTCTTCCAAAATCTGAAGGACAAGCAAAGGGAGCTAAAAATTATTGGTGCCCAAAATGTGACTGCGTGTTAAAACTATGCTAAATCCTAACACAAGGCTTGCCTGTACCCTCAGTCCTACAATTGCAAATTGGATGCATCTTGTAAAAACAGTTACTCCTGCTACTGAACGCAGGCCCCATAACCTATTTTTACAAAACATGCAGGGATTCACATCTATAAATCTGAAAGCAAATCAAACCCTAAGCACGTAACGCAGATATTATGCAATCGGTAATATAGAATCAAATTGGAAACTATGAAATTCAAACACAGTTGGCATCATTTTTGTTTCCTTTGCAGCAATTTTATGGAATTGAAAAATCTTTTCTATTTCGCCCTTCCTTGTGTAAGTTCCTTTCCTGTTGTTATTCTCTTGTTAAAAATGGAAGTTTCACATATCAGCACAGACAGGACTGGAGCTTTAAAAACCTTTGGCAGACTGAAGGACAAATAAATTCTGAAAACTCAGATGCAAATAAAAATAGCTAAAATGGGGTTTTGCATATCAGCTGGCATCACTGCTTGAAAAGACAGTTCATGGGAGACAGTGGCAACAGCCAGCAAATAAACGTATGTTGGGACTCATGCAGATAACCAGGGTTTCAGCTGCTTTTCCAAGTACTCCTCTCTTAAGAGACCAAGATTGGCTAACAGCATTTTCTACTTTGTCAAACCAAAAAGGAAAAAAATAATGAAAAGGATAAATGTCATGAGTAATATCTCTAAAGCCACCAACAGTATAAAGTGCATACTTATTTTACCTAAATTGTTTGAACTACCCTAGCCAAGAAAAGGTTTTAAGTACCCTACTGGGATAGATGCAAGGCGGCAACAATAGAAGCCACACTAATGTAATCCAGGTAACACAATCCTGTTTCAAAAACACAGGCCGGGCTAATTACAGCGCTGCTGAGTCAAGTTTCTTATGCCATCGCAACCCACAGAAACAGGTCAAAATCAAATGTTATTCAAACCACAGTCATATCAACCTTCTATATCAGAGTCACGGCTTAAAACCAAACGAAGAACTTAAAAGCTTAACCCATTCAAAAGCAAAAAAAAAAAAAAGCATTTTCATTGCGGGTGGCAAAGTAAGGCTCTTGTCATCATCTAAACCAAAAGAAACTGTGCGGCAGAACCAAATGCTGATAGTTTCAAAGTTTGGGGCAAATATTTGGTCTGGTCTTTTGATCAGAACACTTTCTTCCTAACAGAAGAGTAAAATCTGCTTAAAATAACAAATGTTATTTTGAAGTGAGGTATTTAGGTGAAACAAACAGCATAAAGGTTATTTTTTTAATCTTATTTATCTGAAGATTTATCTGCCATCGCAAAAAAAGAAACTGCATAATGGCATGTCTGCTTCTGTAGATAAACATGCTATATTAATTTTATAGGCAGCAGACAACTTCATTACACTCTAAAGGTGGGTGTTTTCAGCTTTGAATCAAAGAAGATATTAAGCAAAGTTATCAAGTTATCCAGCAAAGATATGTTTTTGGTGAATATAAGTGAAAGATAGTTAAAATATCTGACTCAAATGCAAGCTTTATAAAACTGCTGGGCAATCAAAATTGGGTTTAAGCCTAAGGAATCACATAAGTCAAAATCCACGACCAATGTTTTGTCATAAATCACAATGAAGAATACTTTTTCAGTTAACCGAAAAATGATAAAGCCCCCCTAAAAGTAAAGAATTGGGAAAACAGATAGATGTGCACCAGCGGGCAGTGGCAGGGGAAGGGTATCCAAAATCAATATTACCAAACCCCACAAAGGGCTTTTATTCAGCTGTTGATCTCCTCAATGAGAGATCAGTCAGTCTTACTTGCAAGACTCTTCCAGCTAGTGGAGGGTGCTAGCTCTTTTCCTAGCTGACAACTGACAGTATCTATAAACCTTCCAGGCCATTTAACTCCCAATGAGTAATGCTATGTAACAAATGGTTTATCATACATGTTTCCATACAATGAATTTCAATAATTAAAATGTAAAACGAATATTTGGAATGCGACTTTGCATAATCTCTGCACACACTGACTCAAAATTGCGCCGAACAACTAAAACAGATTTATTGTTCTACAGTGATTTACTTGGTCATGTCAGATTAGTAATATGGATCTGTTTAAAAACACAATAATTAAGACAAGCAGGATAAATTAATCAACTTCCAGTGCAGTCTGAGCTACAATCAAACCCGGGAAATTACTGTAGAAAATCTTGGTTCACAGATCTCTTTAAAACTGCTTTTATGCATAAATAAAACCTTAAAATGTAGATGGATTACGTCCAACAGAACTACTGTAGCTAAAAGTGATAATGATTCAAACATTTTTCAAATAAAAGTTAAATATTTATAAGCACCCAACCACATTTCATAAATCACAAATTATTATTATTTTATTTCTGAAGCTTCCTGGCACAGCATGAGGATTGAGCCACAGAAAGTCAAGAAAGAAGAACATTCCTTTAGGAGCATGAATCAGACACAAAACTGGAGCAATCCAAGAAAGCGGGCCTCCAAAGAACATTCCATATGGCTTTCCCAGGAATCGCAATAGCTCAGCGCAGCAGATGAAGTCAGGAC